>NC_055988.1:72982356-74265801 GCF_018446385.1 Zingiber officinale
GCTCAAATATGTTTCTGTGTTTACTCTGCTTCAGCCATCATCGGCGGGGATTTTTGGTGACAGTGGCTCCACCTTCCATCAGCGAGCATCGTAGGCATTCCTCCTGTGCTAATGAGGCCCTTTCGACGACACTCAATCCATCATTATCCACCCATTAGATCTAGAGAGTCCAAATCACAGATTTGCAGTTTTCTGAGCTTGGCAGTTTCGATCTTCATCAGCTTCGCTCAGAGAGGTTTCCTTTGGTGTTGGTGAAGGTTGAGCTGAGTTTAGTGGGTGTGAGCTTCTTCTTCAACACTAAAGTGGGAATTTCATAGAGGTTCCTTGTGTGACGGCAAGGAGAGACTTGTTAGAAGAGTAGATTCGTTTGGAGATGGTTTAGATTTAAATTCTGCAATTTCTGTGTTTTTGCAACTTTGTTTCTGTAGATCTCATTCTCGAATTTTTTGTTTCTTTAATTCTGATCTCTGTAGTTTTGAATTTGTAGACTTGTTTCTCAAGATTTGATTTCTACAATCCAATTTTGTTTTTCTTGTTTCTAAAGCTAGAGTTATGCAGTTTTGTTCTTCAACTTTCATTCCTGCAATTCAAGTTTTGTTTTCAGTTTATGCAAACTTCATTATTGCAATTTTAATTCTGTTCTTCTTCCTTTAGTTTCTGAATTGTAGTTACTGCAATTAAATTCTGCAATCTTACTTCATGTACTTAGACTTAGATCTTGTTTCGAATAACTTAGTTTTTTTTTAAACTGAGGTTTCAAGTAATTTAGGAAGTTGTTGTAAGCCTTAGTAGTAGTTTTCGTAATCTAGCATTACTAAGTTGGGTGTGGTTCTGTCAAGTCATAGTGTGTCTCTCAAGTTTCCACTAGTTTTTAATTTTGTTAAGAAGTGTCTACATCAGGATCATCGCTAAGTGGATTATTGAGTTGTGAAAGTAGGTTTCTAAATTATAGTTGGTAATCTAGTTTTAGTTGAGTCTCAAGTAGTTACTAATTTCTCAAGTGATTGTTAAGTTTGCTTAGCTTAGATTTCTTCTTTGTTAAGTGAATTAGTTTCTTCTTTTAGCTAGGATTTAACAACTATTTTAGATCAGAGTTATTCAATAGCCATTTTCTTAATTTGCTTGGATTTTCTTCCTTAAGCTAGGCTTTAATCTAAAAACCAAGAAACCCCCATTTTGATAATGAAAACTCCAAAAATAGCTCTAAGTCTAAAGACAAACTTTCGATTATTAGTTCCTTGAGATATTCGACGCCGGGCTCTTTTCTACAACTTCACCGTGCAGTTAAGGGGTTTGTTGGAATTAAATTGTTAATTTGATAAGTTCTCGTGATACTTAGTTTTGGGATTTATCAAGGTCCACTAGTACAGAGCTAAGATTTCTAAGTTTTTCATAAGGAGGAGCTATTTGCGAAGGGCTAGGAGGGCTGAGAGCTCTGCTAGCATGGAGCTAGGATTTCCAAGCCTGTCAAAAGACGGAGCCACTAGCGAGGGCTAGGAGGATCGATACTGAGAGTGTCGACAGTTAAGCATATTGCTAGTCCTATCTTAAATCCGATCATAGAATTTGCCAGAAGTGAAAAAAGCCTTCTATTGGCTTTCCTGACATTACTCCTTATTTGCCTTATAGGTATCCAATTCTCTCCAAGTGGTATCCCTCTAAGCTCTAATAGTCTCCAATTCAAAAGCAAGTCTCTCCTCTTTCTTGTTGGGGTTCAATCAAAGTCCCACATTGGAAAGATTTGATAAAGATCATGAGTTTAAAAAGATGTAGAATATCTTCATTGGCATAAGACCTTTTGAGAAGAGTCCAAGAGCAAAGTCATATAAGGGTCTATGGAGGATCGAAAGCACTAGAGGGGGTGGAGGGAGGGGAGGGGGTGAATAACGCTCGTGGCTAATTCGTTCGTTAGAGTAAAACACGCAGTGGAAAAATAAAAACAATATTCGAACACCAAGAGTTTTACTTGGTTCGGAGCCTGTGGCGACTCCTACTCTAAGGCCCACACTCGTTAAGTATTTACTTTGGGCAATCACTATCAATTCATAATTTTACAATTTAGAATATAGAAATTAAGTGCAGTAAAATATACCAACGACTAAAACAGTAAATTTGAAGCATCGGGTCATCGGAGTCTTGTTACAACTTGTCGGATCGTCCTTTTAGCAGTGCACAGTTGAAAGAATGCTTAATTCCAGTTCTTGCCTTGCTGCTGCTCGAGACAGACTTATATAGCCTGTTGAGGGCGCCTCCCATCTCCCTGGGAGGCGCCTCAAGCCCGCTGGATCTGCAGCGTAGATAAGCTCTGCTTCGCCCGCAGCCTATCCGCCGGAAGGCGCCTCTAAGCCCATGGAGGGCGCCTCCAACCCCGCGTCCAAGGTGCCTCCAAGCTCTATGGAGGGTACCTCCTGCTATGCGGCGCGGAGCCTTGGAGTAGTGCACCCGAGGTGCCTCAAAGCTCCATGGAGGGCGCCTCAGGTACTATTTATCCAAGGCTTTAAGACTTTTTCACTCCTTGCAAGATGTGTTAGTCCAAAACATATCCTGCAAAATAGAGTTTAGCACAATAATATAAGAAATAATAAGTCATTTTGACAGTCTTCGGACTGTCCGGTTCTGACTTCGGATTTTCATATGGAAATCCTAGGTCGAACCGACGCCTAATGTTCCCTCACTGGAGAACGCGTCCTCATCTACTCCACTCAGGAGAGTTTACTTGTTGCCAGTCCGGTCCTCCAGACCGATTGGATTTTTGCTCAGCACCCGAGGCCTCCGGTCTTCATGCTGGACGTCCACTCAACGACCCACCTAGACTTCCACCCGGTCCGCGACCACCAGGATTTCAACCTAGAGTCCCCGACTCTAGGATTTTTGCCGGAAGCACTCAACCTGCAAAGACTTTCTGCCTAGGGTTACCACCCCCTAGGACCTAGGGTTACCGCCCCCTAGGGTTTTCCACCTGCCTAACAGTAGCTAGGACTTTCTTCACCTAGGGTTACCACCCCCTAGGGTTTTCCACCAGTCTAATCGCAGGTAGGACTTTTCTTCACCTAGGGTTACCACCCCTAGGGTTTTCCACGTGCCTAGAATCCACTAGGATTTTTTTCCTAAGACAACTTAGAACTTTCCTACGAGCTCAATCAAACTTGTTAGATCATAAGACAACTTAACTTTGGACCCTTTGCCACAATTAAAACTCAAGTTCGATCATCTGGTGTTCCCTATACCAATAGTCCAGGCCCAAATTAGATAATATCATGTCATTGTAGAGATATGTAGACATCCTTTGGGTATAACAAATGGTATCAGAGGCATGGTCCATATCAGATTCCATGTGGGGTGGCCTTAAACGAAGTTGAGGGTAAGCCTGGGTAGGTTAGGTTGACCGAATGCGGGAAGGGCCTAAAGCAGCTTAGGGTGATCGGATACTTGCGGGGAGGCCTGGAGATGGTCAAGATGACTGGATACTTGCAGAGAGGCCTGGATCAGGTCAGAGTGGCTGGATACTTGCGGGGAGGTGAGTAGGTCAGGATGACCGGATGCTCATAGGGAGGTCCGAAGTAAGTCAAGGTGACCAGATATTTGTAGGGAGGCAGAAGGCCCCGAAGCAGGTCAAGGTGATTGGATACTTGCGGGGAGGCCCGGAGCATATTAAGATGATTGGATGCTTGCGGGGAGGTCTTGAGTAGGTCAGAATGACCGGACACTTGCAGGGAGGTGAGTAGGTCAGGGTGACCGGATACTCGCAAGAAAGCCCAAAGAAGGTTAAGGTGACCAGATGTTTGCAGGGAGACAGAAGGTCTCGAAGTAAGTCAGGGTGACCGGATACTCGTGGGGATGCCTGGAGCAGGTCAAGATGACTAGATGCTTGCGGGAAGGTTTGGAGCAGGTCAAGGTGACCAGATACTTGCGGGGAGGTGAGTAGATCAAGGTGACTGGATGCTTGCAAGGAGACCCAAAGCAGGTCAAAGTGACCAGATGTTCGCCGGGAGGCCCGGAGCAGGTCAAGGTGACCCGATGCGGATGCTTGTGGGAAGGCCCATAACAAGTTAGGATGACCAGATGCTCGCGGGGGGTCGGGACCATGAGAATAATTATGGTCCTTCATTTGAGGGGAGGATTATTGGGGTTCAATCAAAGTTCCACATTAGAAAGATTTGGTAAAGATTATGAGTTTAAAAAGATGTAGAATATCTCTATTGGCATGAGACATTTTGGAGAGAGTCCAAGACCAAATATATGAGGGCCTAGATCCAAAGTAGACAATATCATATCATTGTGGAGATATGTGGATATCCTTTGGGTACAACATTTCTCTCTAGCCTCAAATAACCACATCCCTAGTCTTTCATTGGCCAAGGCTTCCATGCAAAAAACATCTTAAAGCTGCAATCATTGATTTTATGAGGAAGTTAACTTCACCATTTGTAGGGCTAACTCCTCTTGAGCCTAGAGTAGCTCTCTCTGGGTCTGCTTGACTAACCCCTCCATAGCTTGCACCCTGGCCCGACCCTTCCCAAGCCCTTAGTAGTTTTTCCCTAATCAAGCTCTTGCACTTGCGATTGCACCTTATCAGAAGAGGTCTGGGCTTTCTGACTCCATTTTATAGCCACGACTTGTGCTTCGGCCCTCTCTTTCTCTTGTCGGGCTATGACGCCTCAGCTTGGACATTGTAAGAAGTTGTTGCCGCCTTCATCTCCATCAGTCATGACTGAGCTTGTTGCCTCTCCAGCTCAACTATCCTATCTTCCATCAAGTGATATTTTTCGCCTAAATTTTGGAGGTAATTGTATACTCTTATTTCCGTCATGTTTTGCATAATTGAAAATGCAAGTTATAGTTGTTCCAAGAGTTCATGAGTAAGAAGCACAACATGTAGGGTCTTTCGGGCCATAAAAATCATTTTTTGCGTTGTGGAAACCCCGAAATCCCATGCCACCAGATCCGTGCGAATATTAAATTTTTCATGTAGGTGTTTTCTAATCCTAGATCTACTTTAGATCTATATGTTTAGGAGTTTATACCTTTGATGCGAAGCCCTTCGCTTATCCCGCTCGTTCAAGAAGATGCCGGATCTCAAGGGTGTCAAGTGAACACCCCACTATGTGTATCCACACGAACAATTAGGTGGAGAGAAAACCTTAGAGTGTGCTAGCACTCTTTGAGGGTTTCGGCCAAGGAGGAGGAGAGGGAGAGAAGAAGAAGTAAGGAGGAATAATAATGATTGATTATGAAAATAAGGGTAAAAAATGGCTTAAGTATTTTCATCTAATGAAAATACTTAATGCTCATTAACACCATTAATGAGCCTCATTAATGAGCCTTAATGAATATTCATTCTTCATTAAATGGCCATTTTGAAACTCATTCGAAATTTGAATCTAAAATTCAAATTGAATTCCATTTATCATTGAATTCAAAATTCAATGAATATCATCATTAAGCTTCACTTGAGTCTAACTCAAGTCTAGCCTCACTTGAGTCTAACTCAAGTCTAACTCAATCAAATCTTACTCAATTAATCTAATTTAGATTACTCTTAATTCAATTCAGTTCATCACATGAACCTAATCCTCTTGGTTTATCATATGAACCGAATCTCCATCTAATTGTCCTTTGTGTGTGACCCTATAGGTTCTTGTAACGTTGGCAATGCTCCTAAACTCATTTAGAAGCATAAGTAATGAGCGGTATCTAGCAACACATCATTACTACCCAAGTTACAAGAATGTTGAGATCCAACATCACCTTGTGACTACTAATTGTGACTCTTCACAATATATGACAATGTCCTATCCTTGACATCTAGATTGATCAATGTGAGACATAGACTGTGTCATCCTTTAATCAATCTAAATCTTGAACTCCAAGTAGACTCACTCTAATCAAATGAACTCAATATCTCATATTGACTCATTTGGGCATGCCCATGCACTTAGTGGTCTCACTCTATCAAGAATAATGATGTCACTCCTGTCATATAGGAGAGATAGATCCCATCTACATCACTCATAACCCTCTATAAATTTTTTACATACCCAGTAATCGCCTTTATGGTCCACCCAGTTACGGGTGACGTTTGACGAAGCCAAAGTATGCAACTCCTTATGTAGGGAACCATGGTGACTTCAGGTCCAAGGACTAATAGTCATACTAATAGCCACATAAGAAAGTATATGACACTCATATAACGATCCATGATACTTTCTCATGGCGGGTCATTCAGTATACATTCTCCAATGCATACCCATGTGTCAACTTGATATCTCTATATCCGTGACTTGTGAGATCAAGTAATCGAGTTGACCTACATACTAGTCTCATCGCATTAACATTGTCCCTGAATGTTAATACTTGACTAGGAATGATTAAGAGTAGAGTTCCCTATATCATCTCACTATCGATTCAACCAATCGATTGATATAGGTAAGAACCTTCTACTCAAGGACGCTATTATACTTAGTTATTTGACACCAATACAAGTAAAACTAATAACCATAAACAAATACCTTTTATATATATATAAGAATATGATACAATGAGTCCATACAACAATCATCAAATGATTGGCTCTAGGGCTCTAACTAACAATCTCCCACTAGCACTAGTGTTAATCAGTATAGGCTCTAAGGCCTAATGACCTAGTGTGACTATCATGCTTTCTCTGTGCCAAAGCCTTGGTCAAGGGATCAGCGATGTTAGCATCTGTGGGTACTCTGCAAATCTTCACATCTCCTCTATTGATGATCTCTCGAATGAGATGGAAGCGCCGTAGTATATGTTTGGTCCACTAGTGTGAGCGAGGTTCCTTAGCTTGTGCAATTGCTCAATTGTTGTCACAATAGAACTCTATCGGATCGGCTATGCTAGGAACCACCCCAAGCTCAGTAATGAACTTGGGGATCCAAACTGCCTCCTTTGCTGCTTCTGATGCAGCAAAATACTCGGCCTCTGTTGTAGAATTAGCGACTGTGTCCTGCTTCGAACTCTTTCAGCTCACAGCACCACCATTTATGCAAAACACGAACCCAGACTGCGATCAATAATCATCCTGGTCAGTTTGGAAGCTAGCATCACTGTAACCCTTTACAGCTAGTTCGTCATCGCCTCCATATATCAAGAAATATTCGTTAGTCCTTCTCAAGTACTTAAGAATATTCTTAACCGCTATCCAGTGACTTTCACCTGGATCTGATTGGTATCTGCTCGTCATGCTCAAAGCATACAAGACATCAGGACAAGTACATAGCATGGCGTACATGATAGATCCTATGGCTGAAGCATAAGGGATATGATCCATGCGGTCTCTCTCCTCTCTAGAAGAGGGACCTTGAGTCTTCGAAAGACTCACACCATGCAGAAATCCCTTCTTGGAGTTCTGCATGGCAAACCATAGTAATACCTTGTCAATATATGTACTCTAACTTAGGTCAAACAATCTCTTAGATCTATCTCTATAGATCTTCATGCCTAGAATGCGGGATGCTTCACCTAATTCCTTCATTGAGAAACAAGTCCCTAGCCAAGTCTTTACAGACTGCAGCAAAGGGATGTCGTTCCCAATGAGTAGTATGTCATCCACATACAATATAAGTGTTAGAGTGTATACTAAAAGCCTAGCTTTTGTAAACATTTATTTGTTAAAGTAAAAGAATCACATTGGTCAATATCTACATTTATTTATTAAATGTAATTGTTCAATTAATTTATATAGTAGACAACATGGAGTGTGGTGTCACACTCAGAAGATCATGTTGTCGGTTCTTTATAAATTATAAACAGTTGCTCGCGACTAAGATAGAAAGGAACAAACTATCAGTATAGTCGTAGTGTAATTAAGTATTAGTTTATCTTGACTAATAAATTACACTAATACACTTTAAGTGTACTAAGTAGGATCATTTAGGAAAGTTCTTTTTGTACTGACTTAGTAAAAGAACTAAACCTTAGTTATTATGGAAGTGTGTGCTCTTAATCCTAATATAATAACAAGCACATATATTTAATATTTATTTCTTTGATTTATCAAAGGGTGAGGTTTAGCTCGATAAATCAATATGTCCGATAAGTTGGGAAATGATATTACTTATAGTGTGTGTTGTTGATTATAGAAGGAATCTGTGTCCTAGTTATCTAGGTTGAGATTGTCCCCAAGAGGAGCTCATAAGAATTGTCATGTTAAACCCTGCAGGTGGACCTAGTCCAACATGACAATAAAGTTGAGTGGTACTACCCTTGGAGCTAAATATTAATTAAGTGAGTTGTCAATAACTTACTTAATTAGTGGACATTCATAATCTTAAACACAGGGAGACTAACACACTCATGATAAGAAGGAGCCCATAATGTAATTTGGGATTGGTGCGATAGTGCGGTAATAACTCTCTAGTGGAATGAGTTATTATCGATGAACTTGAGTTGTGTGTTGGGGGCGAACACGGGATACTCAAGCTCATCGGAAGGCCAAAACCAATTTCTCCTCTAGGTCCCTGTCATAGCCTCATTATAGCCTCAAGTCCATCCAAATGTAAGACTCTTCTTGGTGTCCAAGAAGGGGGCTGGACAATTGCTTGGTGACCAAGCAATGGCCAGCCACATCCTCTTGAAAGGGGCTGACCCTATAGCTTGGTGACCAAGCTTGTAGGGGCCGACCATAATAATTCAAAAAGGGAGGGTTGTTTTGAATTTTTAAAATCTTCTCTTTGTAGAAAACTATAAGTTTTAAAAGAGAGATTTTAATTTTTAAAACTTTCCTTATTTGAATTAGGCCACATGTTTAAATAGAGAGTTTAAAATATTTTAAAACTATCCTTTTTTAACCATCCTTATGGTTTAGAAAAAAAAAGGAAAAGAAGTTTTAAAATTTAAATTTTCTATCACCATGTTAAGAAAGGAAATTTTATAAGAGAGTTTTTAAATTTTAAAACATGGTTTTAATTTTTAGAAACTTTCCTTTTTTAACTCATACTTTAGGAAAGAGAGCTTATAAATTTTATAAGAGGATTTCTTCTTGTAAAATTTTAAAAAATTATTTTTCCTTTCCTTTTAATTGTGGCCGGCCACCTTGCTTGGTGCCCAAGCAAGGGCCGACCAATAGGATTAAACCAAATTCAATCCTAAACCAAATAGGATTGATCATAACCATTGATTGATGATTGATTCAATCAAGAGAAAAGAAAAGGAAAAATAAAAAGGAAAAAGGAAAAACTCTTGGATGATTTTATTTTTTGTAAAAGGTTTTTCCTTATTTGCCTTGGGCAAGTAATATAAAAGAAGGGGTGAGGGGGCTTCATGAGACACAACTCTTATTCTTTTGCTTGGGTGATCTCTTGGTGTGGCCGACCCTCTCCCTTCTTCCTCTCCCTTTGCTCTCTTCTCCTTGGTGGTGGTGGTGGCCGGATTTTAGAAGAAGAAGGAGGAAGCTTTTGGGTGGTGTTCATCTTGGAGGATCGTCGCCCACACGACGTCCAAGGCGAGGCGAGGAATACGGCAGAAGATCTCGAGGTCATTAGCTTACAAAGAGAAGGTATAACTAGTATTTTTCTTCCGCATCATACTAGTTATTTTTCTTTGTATGAATTCTAAATACAAGAGGCAATTAGATCTAGTTTATCGAATTTATTTTTCGATTTTGTGTTTTCTTCTTTTTTGAATTTGTGATTCGATTGTTCTTTTTGGTTAACCTAAAGTTATTTAAGGAAATAAATATTAGCTTTCCTTAAAAGGCTTTGCCTAGGCGGTGGTGGTTGCTCCCATATCCAAGAAGGCCATGTGCCTCGCCATATTTTGAAAATTAATATTTATGGAATTAATAACCTAGGTAGATTTGAATCAATAGTGTTAAGTTCCGCTTACGATTCAAATCTAAACCATTAAGAACAGATAAGTTAAATTTGGAATCAATGATGTTAAGTTCCGTCTGCGATTCCTTATTTAACTTCTAAAGAACACAATAGGTTATTTAATGAAAGGTTCGACACTTGTACAAAAATTTTTGTACAATGGAACCGGTACGTTTTCCTAGGTTTAACCAACAATTGGTATCAGAGCTAGGGTTTGCCCCTATGTATTTTTAGAATTCAAATAGGTTATGCACATGTCATACATAATTTAGGCAGGAAAATAGTAGGATGTGCTAACTCTTTGGTTGCAGGCTCCAACTATTATGGCTTATTGATATTGTGTATGATTGGACCCTTGGACATGTCAAGAAAATTATTTGTGTGCATAATTGTATGTATAAAATACAGCAGGAGCTGTATCATTTTTAGAATTTTATTTTTGTTCGATCTAGAATACATGTACATTCCCTCGTGGAATATAGGATCGACATATGTAAAATTCTATTTTTGTCGTGGATCGGATTCTTGCGAGGCGAGGTACTTTCGGAGCACCAGAGGCGTAGAGGAATAAATGGCGGTGGCTAAAGATGGCAGCAGCTAGGGTTGGAGCATACTGAAGACAGTGATGGAAAAGGCCATAATAGTTGGAAAATTAATTTCCAAATTTATTGCTTTTATTTACTGTGATGTTTATATGCATGTGATGAATGCTAGCATAGGTTAAAATCCTCATTTCTAAATAACTAAGTGGGAGAGGGATTTTAATAAATCTCATGGTCTCCATTACTGGTTTGTAAGTGATGCAACAAGCTTACGTGTTGGCTTTGAGTGCCTCCCTCCACAACTGATGGGTTTGTTGTGGATCACTAGATCAAACTTCCTTTTATGGATGGTTAAAGAAAATTATTTAGGAGCGTGTGATCTTCTCCAACTGAAGGGGCACAATCCTATTTAATGGACTTAATATCAAGTAATGGTATACACTTAGACGCATTCAATAGTATCCTCCCCAACGGAGTCACTGCTATTGTCTTGTGTGACCAAAGTGAAACCAACTATTAATTTTATTTGTCATAAAGTTAGGATGACAAGATAATAAAATTAATGGGTCACACCCTCCTCTTACAAATGATGAATTTGTATACGTCCACACTATCGTGGCATGTAATATTCACGGTGATTTGAGGTGTTGGTTAATTTAAAATAGCATTGTTTGAGGAATCAATATTATTCTAAATTTAGAGTCTTGACCAAAGTTTACTTTTGTGATTCTTAGGATGACTTTCAACCCACTAGCCATTATACTGAAAGAGAACAAACTTACTGGTCCCAATTATATTGATTAGAAAAGAAACCTGGACATAGTTCTTACTGCTGTACTGACTGAGGCTTGCCCTGATGCACCTGACGGTGACTCTACCCCAGAGGAGATTGAGTATCATAAGAAATGGGTAAAACCTGATGAGATGGCGCGGTGTTACATTTTGGCATCAATGTCAAATGTATTGCAACATTAGCATCAAGATTTACCAACAGCTTATGATATAATGAATAATCTCAAAGAACTTTTTGGGCACCAGAGTTGGACTGCTAGGCAAGAGGCAATGAGGAAGTTAATGACAGCCATCATGTCTGAGGGGACACCCGTAAGGGATCATATCCTCAAAATGATGGCTTATCTGAATGAAATACAAGTCCTTGGAGGAGAAATCGATGGGGAAACCCAGGACGATATAATTCTCCAAATGCTACCCAGAAGTTTTGAGAAGTTCCGCCTGAACTATAACATGAACAAAAGAGAGTATACGTTGGCGGAACTTCTGACAGAACTACAGGCAGCAGAAGGAATATTTCATCACAGTTCTCAGATTTACTATGCTGAAAATGGTTCTACTTCTAAGTCGAAAGGCAAGAAGAAGAAGAAACAAGTCTTTTCAGCAAAGAAGGTGAATAAACCTCAGAGTACAGGACAGAAAGTTGGAATGAAGAAGCCGAAGGGAAAGTGCTTCATCTGCAAGCAGTCTGGACATTGGAAAGCGGACTGTCCTTGTAGGAACCAGAACAATAAAGGTATATCTCATACTCTAGTAGTTGAAACATGTTTAGCGGTGTTATCTACCAGCACCTGGTGTGTAGATATGGGAGCCACTGATCATGTCTGCAATTCTTTGCAGAGGTTCCAGGAAACCCGACGACTATTTGATGGAGAGATAACTGTCTACATGGGCAATGCTACTAAGGTGGCGGCTGTTGCAGTGGGAGACGTCTACTTATCTTTTGATAGGAATAGAAATTTGATTTTAAGAAATTGTCTTTATGTACCCAGTTTTAGAAAGAATTTAATTTCAGTTTCTAAAATGTATTTGGATGGATATTCAGTCTCTTTTAGTAACAATGTCATTATAAAGAGAAATAATGTGATTATCTGTTCTGGTGCATTAGTTGGTAATTTATACACTTTAAATCCAATTTCTCCCACAAAGCAAAATATGGAAATTAATAACACATTTTCTAACTCTAATAAGAGAAAAGAACCTTCGGAAATGAACCAAACATATCTTTAGCATCTAAGACTTTGACATATTAACCTAAGTAGGATTCAAAGGCTTGTAGCCGATGGACTCTTGGGTTCATTAGAGTTGGAAAACTTTCCAACATGTGAGTCCTGCTTGGAAGGTAAAATGACCAAGAGACCTTTTAAGGCCAAGGGGTATAGAGCCAAAGATGCGTTAGAACTGGTTCATTCTGATTTGTGTGGTCCTATGTCTATCCAGGCAAGAGGAGGTTATGAATACTTCGTCTCCTTTATAGACGATTATTCAAGATATGGATACATTTACCTGATGCACCGCAAGTCTGAATGCTTTGACAAGTTCAAAGAATATAGGGCTAATGTGGAGAAACATCTTGGTAAAAGTATCAAGACACTACGGTCTGACCATGGTGGCGAATACCTCTTTGGAGAGTTTAGGAATTACTTATCAGAAGTCGGGATTCAATCTCAATTGTCTACACCTGGTACACCCCAACAGAATGGTGTGGCAGAACGAAGGAATAGGACTCTTATGGAAATGGTTAGATCAATGATGAGTTATTCAGAATTACCGAATTCGTTTTGGGGATATACTTTAGAAACAGCAGTGTACATTCTAAATACGGTACCTTCTAAAACAGTTCCTTCTACTCCCATGGAATTATGGAATAGGCGTAAGCCTAGTCTGAATCATATCCGGATATGGGGTAGTCCAGCACATGTGCTGAAGGGAGATACTGACAAGTTGGAATCACGTACAGAAGTTTGTCTGTTTGTTGGATATCCTAAGGGAACTAAAGGTGGTTTGTTTTATAATCCTAAAAATCAGAAGATCATTGTTAGCACCAATGCTCATTTTTTAGAAGAAGATTATATAATGAACCATACGCCCATGAGTGAAATAGTTCTAGAAGAAATTAGAGAGGACACGTCTACTTCAGTACCAACAGTACAAGATGAAGTACCACAAGAGACTGCAACACGTGTTGCACATGATACACAACAACAGACGGTGCCTCGTCATAGTGGGAGGGTTGTAAGGCAACCTGAGAGATTCATGTTTTTGGGAGAGTCTTCGGACTTGATCCCAGGTAAACATGAACCTGATCCCCGAACATATGATGAAGCACTCCAAGATATAGATGCAGTATCTTGGCAAAAGATAATGAATTCTGAAATAGAGTCTATGTACTCTAATAAGGTCTGGGAGCTTGTAGAACCACCTGATGGTGTAAAAGCCGTTGGATGCAAGTGGATCTATAAAAGGAAAAGAGAGACAGATGGGAAGTTAGAAACCTTCAAAGCAAGGCTTGTTGCGAAAGGGTATACTCAGAAAGAGGGAATCGACTATGAGGAGACTTTTTCGCCGGTAGCCATGCTTTAGTCTATCCGGATACTCTTATCCATTGCTGCTCATATGGATTATGAGATTTGGTAAATGGATGTCAAGACAGCTTTCCTTAATAGAAGTCTTGAAGAAAACATCCATATGAAGCAACCAGAAGGGTTCATTGAAAAAGGCAAAGAGCATCTAGTGTGCAAGCTTAATCGGTTCATTTACGGATTGACGCAAGCTTCAAGATCTTGGAACATCCGTTTTAACGAAGTAATCCAGTCATATGGATTTATTCAGTGTCCGGATGAGTCTTGTGTATATAAGAAGTGTAACGGAAACGTGGTGGTATTTCTTGTACTATATGTAGATGATATTTTGTTAATTGGCAACAATGTCAAGGTATTATCGGACGTAAGGGTATGGTTGTCCAAACAATTTGATATGAAGCACTTAGGAGAATGTGCACACATTCTTGGGATTAAAGTTATAAGGGATCGCAAGAAAAAAATGTTGTGGCTATCCCAAGCTTTATATATAGATACAATCCTTGCTCGTTTTAGCATGCAAAACTCCAAAAAAGGTTTCTTACCTTTTAGGCATGGAGTAGCCTTATCTAAAGAGATGTCTCCGAAGACATTAAAGGAGATTGAGGACATGAAGACAGTTCCTTATGCTTCAGCTGTAGTAAGTCTTATGTATGCAATGCTGTGTACGAGACCTGATATCTGTTTTGTCATGGGCATGGTTAGCAGATATCAGAGTAACCCTGGACAAGGGCATTGGACTGCGGTAAAGCATATATTAAAGTACCTGAGAAGGACTAGAGATTATATGATAGTTTACCAAGCAGACGATTTGCTCCCTGTGGGTTACACGGATTCGGACTTCCAATCAGATAGGGACAATAGTAAGTCAACATCAGGCTATGTGTTTACTCTAGGAGGTGGAGCCATTGCATGAGGAGTGTTAAGCAGAAATGCGTCTCGGACTCAACCATGGAAGCTGAATATGTTGCAGCCTCTGAGGCAGCAAAAGAAGCCGTATGGCTTAGGAATTTTCTAATGGACTTAGATGTGATTCATGGTTTTCCCAAGATCATCACAATCTATTGTGATAATAGCGGTGCAGTTGCAAACTCGAAGGAACCACGAGCCCATAAAGTAAGTAAACATATAGAGCGCAAGTACCACCTGATACGAGACATCGTCAAGCGAGGAGAAGTTATCGTCGCCAAGATTGCATCAGAAGATAACCTGCTAGATCCTTTCACAAAGGCCCTTCTGGCGAAAGCTTTTGATCGGCATGTGGAGGGGATGGGAATCAGATGTAAGGCAACAGATATGGCAGCTTAGACTTTTAGTATAAGTGGGAGATTGTTAGAGTGTATACTAAAAGCCTAGCTTTTGTAAACATTTATTTGTTAAAGTAAAAGAATCACATTGGTCAATATCTACATTTATTTATTAAATGTAATTGTTCAATTAATTTATATAGTAGACAACATGGAGTGTGGTGTCACACTCAGAAGATCATGTTGTCGGTTCTCTATAAATTATAAACAGTTGCTCGCGACTAAGATAGAAAGGAACAAACTATCAGTATAGTCGTAGTGTAATTAAGTATTAGTTTATCTTGACTAATAAATTACACTAATACACTTTAAGTGTATTGAGTAGGATCATTTAGGAATGTTCTTTTTGTACTGACTTAGTAAAAGAACTAAACCTTAGTTATTATGGAAGTGTGTGCTCTTAATCCTAATATAATAACAAGCACATATATTTAATATTTATTTCTTTGATTTATCAAAGGGTGAGGTTTAGCTCGATAAATCAATATGTCCGATAAGTTGGAAAATGATATTACTTATAGTGTGTGTTGTTGATTATAGAAGGAATCTGTATCCTAGTTATCTAGGTTGAGAATGTCCCTAAGAGGAGCTCATAAGGATTGCCATGTTAAACCCTGCAGGTGGACCTACTCTTGGAGCTAGATATTAATTAAGTGAGTTGTCAGTAACTTACTTAATTAGTGGACATTCATAATCTTAAACACAGGGAGACTAACACACTCATGATAAGAAGGAGCCCATAATGTAATTTGGGATTGGTGCAGTAATGCGGTAATAACTCTCTAGTGGAACGAGTTATTATCGATGAACTTGAGTTGTGTGTTCGGGGCGAACACGGGATACTCAAGCTCATCGGAAGGCCAAAACTAATTTCTCCTCTAGGTCCCTGTCGTAGCCTCATTATAGCCTCAAGTCCATCCAAATGTAAGACTCTTCTTGGTGTCCAAGAAGGGCGCCGGACCATTGCTTGGTGACGAAGTAATGGCCAGCCACATCCTCTTGAAAGGGGCCGGCCCTATAGCTTGGTGACCAAGCTTGTAGGGGCCGACCATAATAATTCAAAAAGGGAGGGTTGTTTTGAATTTTTAAAATCTTCTCTTTGTAGAAAACTATAAGTTTAAAAAAAGAGATTTTAATTTTTAAAACTTTCCTTATTTGAATTAGGCCACATGTTTAAATAGAGAGTTTAAAAGATTTTAAAATTTTCCTTTTTTAACCATCCTTATGGTTTAGAAAAAAAAAAGGAAAAGAAGTTTTAAAATTTAAATTTTCTATCACCATGTTAAAAAAGGAAATTTTATAAGAGAGTTTTTAAATTTTAAAACATGGTTTAAATTTTTAGAAACTTTCCTTTTTTAACTCATACTTTAGGAAAAAGAGCTTGTAAATTTTATAAGAGGATTTCTTCTTGTAAAATTTTTAAAAAATTATTTTTCCTTTCCTTTTAATTGTGGCTGGCCACCTTGCTTGGTGCCCAAGCAAGGGCCGACCAATAGGATTAAACCAAATTCAATCCTAAACCAAATAGGATTGATCATAACCATTGATTGGTGATTGATTCAATCAAGAGGAAAGAAAAGGAAAAATAAAAAGGGAAAAGGAAAAACTCTGGAATGATTTTATTTTTTGTAAAAGGTTTTTCCTTATTTGCCTTGGGCAAGTAATATAAAAGAAGGGGTGAGGGGGCTTCATGAGACACAACTCTTATTCTTTTGCTTGGGTGATCTCTTGGTGTGGCCGACCCTCTCCCTTCTTCCTCTCCCTTTGCTCTCTTCTCCTTGGTGGTGGTGGTGGCCGGATTTTAGAAGAAGAAGGAGGAAGCTTTTGGGTGGTGTTCATCTTGGAGGATCGTCGCCCACACGACGTCCAAGGCGATGCAAGGAATACGGCAGAAGATCTCGAGGTCATTAGCTTACAAAGAGAAGGTATAAGTAGTATTTTTCTTCCGCATCATACTAGTTATTTTTCTTTGTATGAATTCTAAATACAAGAGGCAATTAGATCTAGTTTATCGAATTTATTTTTCCGATTTTGTGTTTTCTTCTTTTTCGAATTTGTGATTCGATTGTTCTTTTTGGTTAACCTAAAGTTATTTAAGGAAATAAATATTAGCTTTCCTTAAAAGGCTTTGCCTAGGTGGTGGTGGTTGCTCCCATATCCAAGAAGGCCATGTGCCTCGCCATGCAGTTCTGGAAGCCAATTTTGGAAATTAATATTTATGGAATTAATAACCTAGGTAGATTTGAATCAATAGTGTTAAGTTCCGCTTGCGATTCAAATCGAAACCATTAAGAACATATAAGTTAAATTTGGAATCAATGATGTTAAGTTCCGTCTGCGATTCCTTATTTAACTTCTAAAGAACACAATAGGTTATTTAAGGAAAGGTTCGACACTTGTACAAAAATTTTTGTACAATGGAACCGGTACGTTTTCCTAGGTTTAACCAACAATAAGGAGACAACTGTGCTCCCTACAATCTTCTTGTAGACATAAGGTTCATCTTCATTTTTGATGAAACCAAACTATTTGATTGCATCATCGAATCGAAGAATCCAACTCCGAGAAACTTGTTTTAGTCCATAAATGGACCTATGCAGCTTGCATACTCTGCCAGTATGCTATGGATCTACAAAATCCTCAGGTTGTGTCATGTACACATCTTAGAGCAGGTTTCCATTCAGAAACGCGGTTTTGACATCCATCTGCCAGATCTCATAATCGTGGTATGCTACAATAGCAAGCATAATCCGAATGGACTTAAACATCGTAACTGGAGAAAAGGTTTCATCATAGTCAATACCATGAATTTGCTTGAAACCTTTAGCTACCAGACGACCCTTATATATAAGTCTATCCATGTCAGTCTTTTTCTTAAAGACCCACTTACACCCAATGAGTTTCACCCCTTCAGGTGGATCAACCAAAGTCCATACTTGGTTGGTGTACATGGATTCCATTTTGGATCTCATGCCTTCTAGCCATGACTCAAAATCTAGTCTCATCACAACTTCCTGATAAGAGGTAGGCTCATTCTCAATGAGTACAACGTCATCATGGTCAGATAAGAGAAATGAATATCTCTCAGGCTGACGATATACCCTATCAGACCTACGAAGAGGTAGGTCTACTTGAACTGGTTGTTGTTCCTCAACTCCTTGTGGGACAACATCATCCACAACACTTTGTGGTTCCAGTTCAACTTCCATCGAGGCTTCAGTGCTATGGTAAATATCTTGAACTTCTTCAAGATCGAACGTACTCCCACTACTTTTTCTAGAAACAAAATCTCTTTATAGATATACCCCAGTCTTAGCCACAACTACTTTGTGTTGACTGGGAATGTAGAAGTAATATCCCTTAGTTTCCTTGGGATATCCAATAAAATAGCACTTATCGGATTTGGGTCCCAGTTTGTCTAAGACTTGACGTCGAACGTAAGCCTCACAACCCCAAATCCTCATAAAAGAACCTGGGCATCTCTCCCAGTCCATATCCTATATGGTGTCTTTATCACAGCCTTGGATGGAACTCGGTTGAGTATGAAGGCTGCTGTGTCTAGAGCATAGCCCCAAAGAGACATAGGAAGATCTGTGTGACTCATCATAGATCGCACCATATCTAATAGGGTACGATTCCTCCTTTCGGATACATCATTCCACTGTGGTGTTCCAGGAGGAGTGAGTTGGGATAGAATCCCACGCTCAGCTAGATTGTCATGAAACTCATGGCTAAGGTATTCACCACCTCGATCTGATCGAAGTATCTTAATACTCTTGCCAAGCTGGTTTTGCACTTTATTCTTGAATTCTTTGAACTTTTCAAAGGATTCAGACTTATGTGTCATCTGATACACATAACCATATCTACTGAAGTCATCAGTAAATGTAATGAAGTACCTATAACCACCTCTAGCAGCGACATTGAAAGGTCTATATACATCACTATGTATAAGTCCTAACAAGTTAGTCGCTCTCTCGCTGTGTCTACTAAAGGGAGTCTTGGTCATCTTGCCCAGTAGGCATGACTCACATGTCTCATATAATTCAAAATCAATGAGTCCAGCAAACCATCTTTATGTAGTTGGGATAAGCGTTTGTCATTTATATGACCTAAGCGATAGTGCTAGAGATAGGTTTGGTTCATTTCATTTGATTTGAACCTTTTGGTATTTATGTTATAGATGGGGTTCTCTAAGTTTACAATATAGAGTCCGTTAATCAGAGGTGCACTACAATAGAACATATCATTTAAATAAACTGAACAACATTTGTTCTTTATTATAAATGAAAAGTCTTTCTTGTCCAAGCAAGAAACTGATATAATGTCCTTAGTAAGAGCAGACACATAATAACAATCATCTAATTCTAGTACAAGCTCAGAGGGCAGAGATAGATAATAAGTCCCTACAGCAACAGCAGCAACCCGTGCTCCATTGCCTACGCGTAGGTCCACCTCGCCCTTCGTCAATGCTCTGCTATTTCTCAATGCTTGCGGTATCTAATACCCATGATGAAGAAATAGATAGATTGACTTCTATAACATATATACCTGAAGTGGAAGTCTCACTTCTCTTCTTTTTAAGATCTTCCAGGTACACTTTGCAGTTCTTCTTCCAGTGCCCGGTCTGACCGCAGTGGAAGCAAGTAGCATCCTTGGCAACCCCTCCTTTGGGTTTCAATGCCTTGCCTTTGCCCTTGGCTTGGGACTTTCCCTTGCCTTTAGGCTTGCCCTTGCCTTTGTGCCTTTGTGCCTTTGCACCATCAGAATGAAGTTAGGCTTAACCTTCTTAAGGTTGAGCTCAGTAGTTCTCAACATGCTAAGTAGCTCGGGCAGTGGCTTGTCAATTTCGTTCATGTTGTAATTCATGACAAATTGACTGTAGCTCTCTTGCAAGGACTGCAAGATCAAGTCAGTGGCCCAGCTCTTGGCCAAGGGGAAATCCCAACCTTTGTAGGTTTTCTATGTACCCAATCATCTTGAGTACATATGGACCTACGGGAGTCCCGTCTTGCATCTTGCACTGAAACAATGCCTTAGAGATCTCGAATCTCTCGTGCCTTGCTTGTCCTTGATATAGTTGACGAAGATGTTCAACCATATCATATGCACCTGTCAACTCATGTTGCTTCTGAAGCTCAGAGTTCATGGTCGCGAGCATGAGACAGGACACATCTAATGCGTCATCTTGATGCAAGTCAGGGATGTGGTCAAACCACACTTACTAGATTCTAACCAACTAGCTATAATTTTTGTGGGACAAGATCCACATCATACTACGTCTTGAGTTAGCTTTGGCGCATGGTATCTCTGGTGTAATGGCTAGGGGTCGATTCTCAGGAACTGACGACCTGGGGTTTACCCCGCCATGCGCCTATGGCCTGTGTACCTGCATGAACCTCCCTCCATATCCGTGGGGCCGGCACTAGGGGGGCCGCTAAGGTAGCGGATCTACCTTTTTGGATTTAGTTTTGGCTAAATCGCCCAAGACTTAGTATGATCGGTAGGTAACTAATTACCAATTACATCTCTATGCAATTCTTATTTATAGGATCAATATCCGCATGTATATTAAAACTTGAGTTAGCTTTGGCTAAATCACCCAAGATTTAATATAAATGTGATTTTGTCCTATCTTCCAACTATTGGATAATGCCTACAGTTAAATCCGATTTAACTAGTTATACTCAATCTAATTGAGTTTGTCGTCACCCATGCATTGATAGGCGGGACCAAGATTGTCCCTCCGCACCCTACCAAAATAATATGCGTTGCTCTGCTTTGGCAGATTCAACAACAACATGTGATCGAGATAGTGATGGGTATCACGGCATGGTAGGCATTTTGAGTTGACATGATTTAGATCTAATCTAATCGTTAATGTGTATCATATACGCGATTTAGATCTATTCTAATCATGGAGGCACTAATTAATTACTCTACTCTAGCATGCATCACATATACACACATAAGCAATTAATTAAATTGTGATTAGTCATGGCCCTACTACGATCTTCTCAAGCCAATGAGAAGATCGGATGGTCAACCTAGGGTCAACAACTTCTCCAAGCTCCTCCCTTTGACCACCATGTGTTGCTCGCACCCTCGTCGTAACTCCTCCTCGAGTGGACCTTCCACCGCTTCAATTTTTGTACATTACAAATTTGAAACTCGAGTTACATTCGAGTCTAAACTATTTATAACAGGAATATAAAATAAAGGAAGGCACGACGCGCAGGTCGCGATCATATACAACACGCACAAACACACAAAATGACACGCAGGCCATATTATGAATTACAACACATTTTGTCCAATCTTATTGGGTATTTGGGCCATGACCATCACAAAAATTATACATAATTCTAAATTATGTAATTTCCATAATTTTTGTAATTTACTATTGATTTTTATGATTTTACGAGTCGCAACTTCCCGACGGTCCCGTATAGTGATTTTTGGGCACGATCGCTGGACAATGCCCCTTGCGGGGGTTAGGGGCAGGGCCCCTTCTCGCGATATGAGTCTCACGAGTGTCCTATGACGATCTTACAGTGCCTTGACCAGCTGTCCCAAAACATTTTGGGCGAGACCTTGCCGTTTCGGAAGGTGTTTCTCAGTAGTCGAAGCCTACAAGTGTTTAAACACTTGTTGCTTCGCTTCTACCAGAAAATACCCATAAAATACATAAAAATCGTAAATTTACATAAACTTATAGATCTGTAATTTTTCATAAAAATTAAAATAAAAACAAGTACATGTTCGCACGTGGCTCTGATACCACTGTAGGGTCTTTCGGGTTGCAAAAACCTCTTTTTTTGTTACGGAAACCTCGAAATCCCATGTCACAGGATCTGTGCGAATATTAAAATTTTCATGTACGTGTTTTCTAATCCTAGATCTACTTTAGATCTACATGTTTAGGAGTTTATACCTTTGATGTGAAGCCCTTCGCTTATCTCGCTCGTCCAAGAAGATGCCGGATCTCAAGGGTGTCAAGTGAACACCCCTCTATGTGTATCCACATGAACAATTAGGTGGAGAGGAAACCTTAGAGTGTGCTAGCACGCTTTGAGGGTTTCGGCTAAGGAGGAGGAGAGGGAGAGAAGAAGAAGTAAGGAGGAATAATAATGATCGATTATGAAAAGAAGAGTAAAAAATGACTTAAGTATTTTCATCTAATGAAAATACTTAATGCTCATTAATACCATTAATGAGCCTCATAATGAGGCTTAATGAATATTTAATAAATATTCATTTTTCATTAAATGATCATTTTGAAACTCATTCGAAATTTGAATCTAAAATTCAAATTGAATTCTATTTATCATTGAATTCAAAATTCAATAAATATCATCATTAAGCTTCACTTAAGTCTAACTCAAGTCTAGCCTCACTTGAGTCTAATTCAAGTCTAACTCAATCAAGTCTTACTCAATTAATCTAATTTGGATTACTCTTAATCCAATTCAGTTCATCACATGAACGTAATCCTCTTAGTTCATCATATGAACCGAATCTCCATCTAATTGTCCTTTGTGTGTGACCCTATAGGTTCTTGTAACGTTGGCAATGCTCCTAAACTCATTTAGAAGCATAAGTAATGAGTGGTATCTAGCAACACATCATTACTACCCAAGTTACAAGAATGTTGAGATCCAACATCACCTTGTGACTACTAATTGTGACTCTTCACAATATATGACAATGTCCTATCCTTGGCATCTAGATTGATCAATGTAAGATATAGACCGTGTCATTCTCTTAAATCTTGAACTCGAAGTAGACTCACTCTAATCAAATGAGCTCAATATCTCATATTGACTCATTTGGGCATGCCCATGCACTTAGTGGTCTCACTCTATCAAGAATAATGATGTCACTCCCGTCATATAGGAGGGATAGATCCCATCTACATCACTCACATCTCTCCGCATAATTTGTTACATACCCAGTAATCGCCTTTATAGTCCACCCAGTTACGAGTCACGTTTGACGAAGCCAAAGTATACAACTCCTTATGTAGGGAACCATGGTAGCTTCAGGTCCAAGGACTAGTAGTCATACAAATAGTCACATGAGAAAGTATATGACACTCATATAACGATCCATGATACTTGATCATGGCGGGTCATTCAGTATACATTCTCCAATGTATACCCATGTGTCAACTTGATATCTCTATATCCATGACTTGTGAGATCAAGTCATCGAGTTGACCTACATGCTAGTCTCATCGCATTAACATTGTCCCTGAATGTTAATACTTGACTAGGAATGATTAAGAGTAGTGTTCCCTATATCATCTCACTATCGATTCAACCAATCGATTGATATAGGTAAGAATCTTCTACTCAAGGACACTATTATACTTAGTTATTTGGCACCAATACAAGTAAGTATAATAACCAAAACAAAAACCTTTATATATATAGGAATATGATACAATAAGTACATACAACAATCATCATATGATTGACTCTAGGACTCTAACTAACACAACATACCTTCCGATTGGACCAGGCTAGATTCTTGTGCAGCTCTAGAATGCTTAGATAGGGCATGCCATTCGTCTCATACTCATGTAACTCCTTCGCATAAGGGAAAGTGCAATTCCCTACTCTTTCCCTGCCTTTGAACTCAAACTTGGACCTAAAAAGGGTAAGTCAGAGCTAGAACTTGGTTGCAGTGGCTTTGAAGATGAGGAAGGGCTTTGCTTAGGGACTCTACCAACATATGAGTGCGTTCACCTCGTTTGTGGAACCAATGCCCTACCATCAGAAGTTGTTAGAACCATGATTTGGAGTGTGTTGGCTTTGGCCCTGACAGTGTTCTTTAGGGTTCGAGAGTCGCTTTCCGTCATCTCTCAACCCGAGCCAAACTTGAAACCATTGAAGCTTTCATAGGAGGCTATGGCTGTGGTGAAATCTAATGACCTTTTCAAACCTGAACCCCCCATGAAGGCCCAGGGTGCCTCAGGAGACTCGGGCACCTCGAAGACTTGCACCTGTACCATGAAAGCCCAGGTGCCTCAGGAGACTCGGGCAGCTAGAAGACTGGCACCTGTATCTCAATTATAGCTAACGATGCAGGGAAGGAATCTTAGTCCCCATTTTAGTTATCACAAGCTCAACTACAACATCCAAAGTTTTAGTAGGTATGACCTCATTCCAAGGAAGGTATGAGAAACAGATGCACTAGAGAATTCCCTAACTGTCTTCTCTAGGGTACACACATCATCTAGGGAACTCATACCTCATTCCAGTTTCTTGTGCATTGATGTGTTATACATGATTCAACCTACATGAACCAGAAAGAGGAGGATAAAAGAGAAAATGGAGGCTCCAGATATGTTCTCTCCATTTTACCATCACCCAACATTGAATGAACTGGGTGAACTTTAGCGCCTTTTGAATATACCGTCTAATATGACTCCTATCAACGGACGAGATTCATGACCTTGAAAAGAGGATAAACATGAAAAATAAAGAGGTCAAAAAAGTAAAAATGAAGAAAAAGGAGGACTTGCTAGGTTACTGGATGTAGGAAAGAAGACGAAGGTGAAAATATCGAAGATAAAAAAAGGTAAATGCACATAGTGCAACTTTCAATTAACCTATTGTACCTTGACGGAGATACAGTGGAGTTATCACATCATCTCGCTAGGCCGTCGGATGGATATACGAGAGCTCTTTGCAGTTGTGGGAGCATTTGAATGGATAATCATGATAGCAATTAGCAACACAAATCTTCACCATTAAAACACAACAACGGCAAAACCCAAGGCAACACCTCGACCTCCTTCAGTGATTTAAATGTAGCCGTTTGATCTAGAGCCTGAAAAGATGCCAACTCACCACCACCATTAGATCTGGAGGCCGTTAGCAGTAGTACCATCGGACACCTTTGTGGTTAACAGGGTAGGAGCTATCGCAGTCCGAGGCATGCCATCCATTAACACAATGATATAGTGCACCAATCTACAAGCTTGATACCTTATCTTGTGCATCACATCTATTTAATGTAGGGCTCTCTCTCCTCGATGATCAAGACTCATCTAGATGTTCCAATAAAATGTCGACATCTCAATGCAATAGTACAAAAGGGTAGGTCAATACAATCCAATCAGCCAGACTATGTCTCCTTCTATTATGCTTAAAAGGGAGGTTTGAGATGCGACGATTTCCTTCAACCTCCACGTGTCCAGTGTATCAATGGTCATATCGAGTTGTCAATCAAAGTCAAGGCTTATGGGGAATGAAACTCATCCTAAAAGGAACTTGGGACTAGCTAATTAGCTCCAAAGACTCGAGTTTAGACAATAACAAGTCCATTTTCAAAGTCCTTTTATCAGACCCCAATACCAATTCACTTCTACACCGATTCACTCCCAAATCAAACACTGATTCAGTTTGGATTCTGACATAGGGACTTCTTTTCAGCATCAAAGCTAGTCACTGGCGTAGTCTCAGTCTAACATTATCTCTTTGTCTAAGCATCATTCCTGTCCTAGCTCTAGTTCTTGGCATCATCTCTCAGGCTAGGCATCATCAACTCCATGTCTCAACATCATCTCCCTGGCCCAGCTTCAAGTTCATCTCCTAATTTTATCTATATTCAAGGCCGCTCCACATTAGCATTACCTTTTTTATCTTCAAAACATACCCATCCTTACAAGGGCTTGCTAATAGTGATAAAAATTATTTTCAAGTATGGCGCCATAAAATTAGAGAGATAGCCACAAGGTTGTCAGATTCGGCCTCCTAAATGCCCTCTTACAAACACGTGGTGTTAGATGAATAGGGAGACTATTAATGATTGTCAAATCTGATTCCCTCATTCACCCCTCCAATGGTGACATTTTAGCTAATGTGGAGATGCTCCTCAGAGACCTATATAAGCACATTCAAAAGAATAGAGGGGATTTTTTTGATTTTTTCCTCAATTTCACCGAGTTGTATCTCTCCACCTTCATTCTTTAGCACATACCACCTCAAGCAAACCCTAATTTGAGCGTCAGAATGGCCCCAAGATCCGTCCCTCAATCAGTCTAACCCTCTTTTTTAAGTGCGCCTCAGGTCCCTTCATCTTCTTGGACGATCTCGAGGAGTAAAGCACGTTAGCAATTTCGTTGACTAGTGGCTTGACCATCCAAAATATTTGGCTGGAACATTTAGGCTTTAGCTTGATGCCCCTGTAGCCGTCTCGCTTCCAAAGTATTCTCATTTGCATTGACTAATTTCAATGAAGATCTAGACAACTCATGATTTAAAGTTGATCTATCACTAGTCGTAAGGGCTATGATTAGTGGTGGGACGAGCTCCAACCTTAGACAATGAGGATATCAATCTCATCTAGGCATGTTACATTTGAGAAGTTTGAATTACTTGTGATGCTGGGCCATTCACCAAACCCATAGATTTACTCCGGTGGTCAGTGAGAAACTTCCATTGAACCGGATTGGTTATTTCCAGAATTAGTTGGATCGTAAGAACTAGATACATTGATTACCAAAAAAAATTTTTGATATATCACTACGATTATATGGAGAAAAGCCCTCTAATCCTACTATTGAGATCACACTGCAACACTAACAAAAAACTAAAGAGAAGACATTGAAAAGGAAGAAGAACAATCGAGAGAGAACGAGGAAGAATAGATGACGTAGAATTACCGTGGTTCGACAATATGCCTACTCCACAAAAACAACTAAGAAATTTTATTAAAATTTTCTCCACATACTTTTAGGGTTACAAGGATCCTATTTATACATACCAAACTCTACATGGTATTTTGGACCCAAAATATCATGTATTGAACAAAATTCCAAAAATCCTGACACTTTCTCGGCATCTCCCGAATGGGCCATGGCCATGCCTCGGTCGTTCCTAGGTTGTGTGATGCGGATTCGACAAAGTAATCTTTCGAAATTACAACTTTTGACTCGGAACTTGGAATCATACTTTGTTAGTGCTCATGAGTGCAGAATTCAAAGATCTATGTTTGTTTTAGGCAAACCCGTAACCGCCAAATTTAGGTTTTTTTCGGAGCCTCTGAACATCTTTTTTTACTATTTTTAGTAATTTTTATTTTTATAGTGTTTATGGTATTTTTGATATTATTATCTTGCAATTACGGTATTAGATATATATAAGCATCTTGTTTAATGTTTTAATACAATTTTTTATTAATGTTATTTTTAATTGTCATCTCCTCCTTGGAACAATGAGATTTCATTTTTCTTGGTATTCTTACGCAAATCAACAGGGATTAGAAGATCATTTCCGGTATTCATGCTTAATCAACAGATTCGATAGTCGCTTACAATATTTGTGTGTGAATCAACAAATTGGATGGTTATCGACTGCATCACTGTGGTTCCTGTATGGGGGCACAACAATGCCCTAGCCAAAATCACCACGCCCTAGCCGTGCTTCTCAGCACAATCGTGCCCGACTTCAACTCCATATAAGTCATCTCCAATAATCTCTACCTTCACGAATATCTACCCATTTGGAGAAACACGAGCTTCTAAGAAAACCTCTACCTAGAACACCAAGTTCGCACTATAATCCTCTAGCAACTAGAGAAATGGATTAAGTTCAAGCAATACTTGAACTTCTCTCTGGTAACTAATTTTGTTAACATATCTACAATATTTTTAGAATTGTCGACCTTCTGAAGTACCTGATCTTGTGAAACCTCACATCAATGTACTTGGTCCTCGCATGATACACCTGACCTTGACTCCATCTTGTTAAATACCTAGTTCTTTGACTAACCTTGTAAGCCACAATGCTTCCTTAGCTGCTTCAACTACTGCCATATACTCTGATTCAGTAGTGGACAATGCACTATATATTATATCATAGATTTCCAATAATTGGTCCTCCCACTACCGTGAACATATCCCCTGCATCGGTTACATCCACATATCCTGTAACAGAAGTACCCCTTGTTGTCTATTAAACTCAATGTCATAATCTATAGTATTCCTCAAGTATCTAAAAATCCACTTGACCGCATCCTAATGTTGTCGACTAGGATTTGAAAAAAAAACTTGCTCACTATACTAATAACTTGTGCCAAATCAGGCCTTGTGTAAATCATTACATATATCAGATAATCAACTGCATTAACATAGGGAACCTTTGACATGTCTTAGATCTCTTCATCCGTCCTTAGACATTGTGTAAGAGATAATTTAAAATGATACGCCAGAAGTGTATTTACAAAATTGACATTTCTCATGTTGAATCTGTTTAACACATTCTCAACACAACTCGGCTGAGATAACCATAATCTCCCATAGACTCCTCTCTCTATCTTCATCCCATGAATCTTTTTGGCCGCACCCAAATTCTTCATGTAAAATTCCTTACTCAATAGGTTCTTTAACTTGATGACTTCCTTCCTACTCTTTGCAACAATCTGCATATCATCTACATACAGTAGTAAGAAGATAAGTGAATCATCGTTAAGACTTTTCGCGTAAATGCAAAAGCCATACTCACATCTTGTGTATCCATTTTGAATCATGTAAGAGTCAAAACTCCTGTACAACTACTTTGGAGATTGCTTTAGTCCATAAAGTGACTTTTTCAACTTACAAACTAAATGCTCCTATCTGGGCTAAATAAAATCTTGTAGTTATGACATGTAAATTTGCTCCTCTAAATCACCATAAAAAAATGTTGTCTTCGTATCTATTTACTTTCAACTGCAAATCATGATATGCTACTAAGGCCAATACCATCCTATAGATCTATGTCTAACCACTAAAGAAAATATCTCATCGTAGTCAATCTCTTTCCTCTGTGAGCAACCTTTCGCTACTAGCCGAACCTTGAACCTCTTTCTTCTTGTATACCCACTTGCATCCTATAACCCTCTTTCCTTTAAAAAGTCCCACTAGATCTCAAGTTTGGTTCTTATGCAATAACTCTGTCTTCTCTACCATATCACCCATCCACTTATCCATTTTAAAGCTATCTTCCACATGAAGAGTAGTAGGATTTTCACTGCTAGTGATAGTGCATAAGAAATCAAGTCCTGAAAACCATACCTTGTAGGTGGCTTAATTATATGTTTGGTCTTGTCTGCAACTATAGTTTGATGCTCCATGTACTTTGAACTATTGATACAAGCACTCCGTAGTACTACGGGTGTATCAAATTACAATTAATTTACCGAACCATCTCTATGTTAATGTAGCATAGGGATGATTTGGATAGTCTCCCAACAAATATAACAATGGTTGATAGTTATTAAGATTGATTTGTTATGACTTTTCGGGTTTTTGAAGTTAAATGAGGGGGTTTGGATTAAGGGCTAAGACTACGAAATAAAATAGCAATGCATGTAATGAAATCTAATCCTAATCAATGACGGACAATATGAGCAAAGAAAATCTAATCTAACCTAAACTACGATGGCAAGGAATTGAAGAAAACACAAGCAAACATTAATTGAAACTAGCATGAATTGAAATCTAGCGCAATTAACAAAACCTTACCTAATTGCATTCAAATGAAAGACATAAACATAAGAAAACATAAAGCATTCAACTAACTAAGTATTGTGAGAATTTAATGAATTTAAACACAATAATCAAAGTAACATGAATGGTTGGGGAATTTCATCGAACATGTTGTATGTATGGATCTAATTAACCCAAGCATGTGCAATCTAAACATGAATGATCCAATTTGATACAAGCATTAAACATCACAATCAACAATAACATGAACACATCAACATGAAGAAAACAACCCAACATAAAGAAACAACCACGCATGAAGAAAGAACCCAAGCTCACACGGATGGATGGAGTTTCTCCCTCGATAGTCAGATGGATGATGATGGTTGCACAGGAGACCGAACCTTCCTCTTCTAACCCGAAGGGGACGCGGGCTGTCGAGAATCCTCCTCTTCTAAGCCAAAGAAGAGACTGCCAAATGACGGAGCGGGCTGCCGAAGTGCAAAAGAGGTTGTCGGTGATGGAGAAACTTCCCTCTTCTAAACCGAAGAGGGAAGGAGAAAGATGGAACTCTGGTTCCTTCTCTTCTAACCCGAAGAGGAGGTGATGGCCGGATATGGAAGAAACTCCTCTTCTAACTCGAAGAGGACACCCTTGCTCTCTTCCCTTCTAACCTAAAAGGAAGAGGTGGAAGAGATGAATCCGGCGGTAGGTGATGGTTGGATCTCCGACAGTGGTAATGGAGGAGGAAGAAGGTCTCGGTGAAGCTTGGTGTTGGGTCCTTGCTGTGTATTCCGTGTGTTGCTTGAAGAAGAAGGGATTGCAGCGTGGATTGAGAAGGAGAGGAGAGGTGGCGGCGGGCCGGTCGGCAGTGGATATGGAGAAGGATGGTCGCCGGCCTGCGGAAGAAGGTGCACAACGAGGGGTGGCGGTGTCGAGCATTAATCGTCGAGCGTGAGGAAGGAATGCTGCGTCAAGACGAAGAATCTGAAGAGATAGCATAAGTGTAGGTTGAGAAGTCCCCAGGGTGCGTAGCACATATGGGGAGTGTATGGTTCTGTGGCTGAAAGGTCCAGGGGTCGATCCCCGGGGTGTTACTGCCTGGGGTTAACGTCTCCTCCATCCACTTTCCACCTGTGTACCTGTATTTACCTCCCTCCATATCTGTGGGACCGGCTCTAGGAGGACCGCTGATGTGGCAGTTCCAAATAAGTGTAGGTTGAGAAGGATTAGGTTTTTAAGTGGATCAGGTTGAGGAGTTGATGTTTTTGGGTTCATTAGAGTTTAGATCTGGATTCATTAACAATGAAGATTGGGTTTCAAATTGAATGAGTTGGGCTCCCTTCATGGATGGATTGGGTTGAGAAGAGGTGACTTCAATTGGTTTGATTCAAGTGAGCCAAATTGATTTGATGAGTTATCTTCATTGGATTGAACTGAGCTTCACATGAACTGAGCCCTCCTCAACTCTAGTAATGGAGTTGGTCCGGCTCAGCTTGGGTTCATGTTTCTTCTTTAATTTCCTATAAAATCAAAAAATAATGTCAAAATTTAGAGAAAAAAGTATAATGAGTTCAAAAATAGATTCTACTCTTAAAGCATAATATAAAGCAAGATTTAAACATATGAAAAGATAAAAAAAAAAATACTAAGTATAAGAGTCAAAATAATATATTAAAATGCTAGTTATCAGCTATCACCATCAAAATCATGAGTTTCTAGCTCCACCTGCACAACATTCGTGCTATTGTTAGTGTCTGGTATTTATTTCTCTTCCTCATTAGTACATTGTACCATGACTCTTTCTTCAAATACCACATCTTTATTGATCATTATCTTATTTGCCTTCGGATCCTAAAGCTTATAGTCTTTCACCCCTTTCTGATAACCTAGAAAGAACACTATCTAGACTTCGCATCCAACTTTGATCTATTTTCACTAGAAACATCCATGTATGCAGGATATCCAAATACTCTCAGACTAGAGTAATCAACCGGATTTTTTGTCCACAACTTCTCTGCTACTTTGTCATCTAATACTATCCTCGGTGATCGATTAATTAGGAAGCATGTCATGTTTTCTATCTCTGCCCAGAAGTTCTTCATAAGCCCTGTAATCAACCTGAGACATCAAGCTTTCTTAATTATTATTTTATTCATTCTCTCTACTACACCATTTTGCTATGGTGTCCTACAAATCATAAAATGTTTCTTAATTTTATGATGCTCACAAAATACCTAGAACTTTGAATCCATGTACTTAGCATCATTATCCAATATAAGACATTTGATATTTCTTCTAGTCTGGTTATCTACTTCAATTTTTTATATTTTTTTGACTTGTGATTCATGAAGTACGCCCAGACTTTCATGAGTATTTGTCGATGAAAGTCACAAAATATACATGTCTTCTATGTGATTAGACACTAGCCAATCCCTAGAGATCCGTATGAACATACTCTAGAATTCCTTCCGTCTTATGTGTGGCTGTCTTGAATTACACTCTGCTTTATTTTCCAAGAACACAGTACTTGTAGAACTCGAACTTCCATGTCTTGACACCCTTCAATAAATTTTTTTATCAAGCTTTAATATCCCACATTTACTCATGTGACCCAACCAAAAATGCCACAAAATTATCTTATCTAATTTAGATTCGATAGTGGCATCTCTACCTATAACTATAGTCCCCAACAACCTATAGATGTTCTTGCTAGTTTCTGTCCTTTCATCACCATTAGAGCACCTTTATTGATCTTCATGCTCAATGAAATCAGATTCTTCCTCAGATCTACTACATGTCTAACATCACCCAACGTTCTAACTATACATCAAACATCTTGATTATGATATTTACTATTGTAATGGCTCTGCATGATGCATTATTACCCATCAGAAAAGAACCATAATTCACCAATCTGTAAGTGTCGAACCAATCCTTGTTAGGTATCATGTGATAAGAACATGCTGAATCCAGGATCCACGAGTTTGTCAATTACTCTAAACTAGACAGGACAGAAAGCATATCACCGCTGTCTAAATTTTCCTCTTCCACTATGTTTGTAGACTTCTATGAACCATCTTTATTCTCTGTATTGACTTTCTTATTATCTAGACAATCTCTTTTGATATGAATTTTTACCCCGCACTTGTAACACATGATCATCTTCTGTTTTCTCGATTTAGATATTGTTACAAACCGCAAGAGCACGGATTCACCATCAGTAATAAAGATTATCGATCCCACAAGGACTGGTTATAAGCACTAGAAATGGCTCACTTAAGATTAGCTAAACTATTGATGGTTGTGAGTTATCTAAAGAAAAGAGAATGAGAAACGGAAATGAGAACTAAGTCCAGCTAGGTCGACGGGCTGACCGGATAGCTGGCACGAAGCCCAGATGGGTCGAAGGGCTGACAGGATGTCTAACAAGTAAGTGGAGTTAAGTCACTGGAGGGGAGTGACTGTGAAGATGTGTTCCCAGGAAGGGAACATTAGGCGTCAATCCGACTTAGATCCATTTCGAATATCTAAGTCGAGATCGTGACTAGATTCCGGTCTCAAGGAGACGGAATCTAATTACTATCCTTCTTTTATCATAAACTGTGCTAACACTCTGTTTTGCAGGATATTTTGCATTTATGTTTCGGACTAACATTTTCTTGCAGGGAAATGAAATTGCTGGAAAATGGAGTCCGGGCACCCGGAAGGGATCTGGGCGGCCGGAGGTCCGGGCGCCCAGGAGGGATCCGGGCTCCAGAAATGCAAGTTTTATCCGCAACGTCACTTCACCACGTGGAGCACCCTGGTCGGCTCGGCTATGTCATATTCAGGGCACCCGAAAGGATCCAAGCGCCCCGAACCTCCTATATAAGGAGGGTAAAGGCTGAAGCTAACACAACAACTCACGATCTGCTCTTCTGTGCTCCTGCAACGCTGCGAAGGCTCTCCGACAAGTTCATTTTCTGTCTTATTTTTATTGTCGATTTTTCTGTAACTAATTAATTCCCGTACTTCTTTTTTGTAACAATCATTCGAATTATTAGTGATTGCCCAACGAAAGCACTCAACGAGTGCGGGCCTTACAGTAGGAGTCGACACAGGCTCCGAACCAAGTAAAATTACTTGTGTTATTCTTTCTGCTTTCAATTTTTTCGCTGCGTACTTTCGTTAAATTTTTAATCACTATTCACCCCCCTCTAGCGAAACTCATCGATCCAACAAGTGGTATCAGAGCAGGTACCGCTCTGATTTGGTGCAACCACCAATCAGATAAGGGGGTGAAAACTTTTTTTTTCATTTTTTTCGATTTTTAATTTTTTTCATTATATTCCAAACTGGTATTGTTACCTTTTTGAAAATATTTTTTCGTTGCAAGTTATCTGAATTTGTGCAACACCAATTTAGCTTTTATATTATTTTTATTTCTTCCCGTACTACTAATCCAAGACCAAGTCTTAGGATTTTCCTTGTCTATTTCTTTACTTGTGTGCAGGTTAAAGAATGTCTCAAATTGAAGGTTTCATCACAATAAGTCCTCTCCTATTCAACAGGGATGATTTTTCGTACTGGAAGAAGCGGATGGAAGTCTATCTGAAAACAGACTTCGACCAATGGTTTAGCGTCACCAGAGGCTACAAGGTGCCGGTCGACAACTCCAGAATTCCATTGGACCCGGAATAGTGGACTCCGGACATGAAGAAAAAGTCGTTAATGGACTTCAAAGCCCTCAACACCCTACAATGCAAATTGACAAAGGAAGAGTTAAACCGGGTAGGACCGTATCAAAACGCGAAAGAGCTATGGGACAAATTGATCGAGTTACACAAAGGAACGAGCGATGCTAAGGTAACAAAACACAACCTCCTCTTAAATAAGTTATTTAATATTAAAATGTAGGAAGGAGAAACGGCGAGTCAGCTTCACGTGAGGATCAAGGACATCCTCAACGAACTCCACACGATAGGTCATCAAATAGAGAACCGTAATTTAATAAGGTATGCATTAAATGTCTTTCCACATAACACCTTGTGGGCTGATGTGAGTAGATTATATACACTTTTATGCATGCTTTGATACACATCTACTTGTATTTCATTAGCATAATTTATGTTTATTGCACCCTAATTCATTGTAATGTCATACTTCCATTATATATTTTTTTGGAGATCTGCTCTTTGCTTGTTTTGATTAATAGGACGTGAAGCTTAAATGAAGTCTAGAGCTTCCAGCGTGTCATGGGCATGCAAAAACTAAGTCCTTGCAGGTTCTGGCCGTGTGGAGGCAATGTTGAGGGTGTGTCGAGGTCGTGTGAATGTCACACGGCCGTGTGAATATCACACGGTCGTGCGAAGGCCGTATGGAACTTTTAGCACTGCAGACCAAAACTAAAATGACCATAACTTTGTGCTCGGTTGGAATTTTGGGCTGTTCATTATACCGATTTGTAGATAACTTCAAGATTGACAACTTTGATGAAGACATCAACCAGAGAAAACCCCATAGTGATGGTGTAAAAGACGCTGCAATAAAACATAGCCATTTAGAGCTTTACATACAAATACTTTTAAATAATTAAAGTTGGGAATTTTATTATAGTATACTTTATAAGGGGTTTTATTGTGCAATTTGTTAATCAGAATTCTATTTTGAATGTAGTTTGCTATATTTATTACTTCGGCCCAGAATTGATGACTTAAGTTATACTCATTTAATATGGCTCTAGTGGCCTCTTATAGGGTTCTATTTTTCGTTCCACTAGACCATTCTGTTGGGGGGGGGGGGGGGAGTTCTAGGGCATGAAAATTCATGTTTGTATCCATTGATTTTACAAAATTGGGTAAATTTATGATTTTCAAATTCACCCCCATGATCACTTCATATTCTTTTAATTTTGGTATCTTTTTCATTTTCTATTAGCTTGCAAAAATTATCAAAAGTTTCAAAGGTTTCATCTTTTATTTTTAGAAACTTTACCCAAGTGAACCTAGAGTAATCATCAATTATGACTAAGCAATACTGGTTCTTGCTTAGTGACTTGGCTCCATGTGAATCAAATAGATCTAAATGTAGGAGCTCAAGTAAGGAGTTAGTTCTATCTAGATTGGTTGACTTGTGGGTTGATTTAGTTTGTTTACCTTGTTGGCAAGCTTGGAAAATTGTATTCTCTAACTTCCTTAATTTGAGTAGCCCTCTAACTAAGTTATTTCGACTCATTTTTTAAATGAGTTTGACATGCATGTGACCCAGTCTTTTGTGCCACAGGTTGGTTTCCTCTTGTTGTGTTAAGAGACACTTTGTTGAGGATATGGGCAGGTCAATTGTGTAGATGTTATTTTTCCTAAGTCCTTTAAGTATAATTTCAGGGTTATGAATATTTTTAACTAAACACCCAGAATTATCAAAAATAACTAAGTAGCCACTATCACACAATTGACTTATACTTAGTAAATTAAAGTTAAAATTTTCAACTAATAAAACGTTTTGAATAATGAAGTTGGAACTAAGTTCGATATTACCCTTTTCGATTACCTTAAGTTTATCGTCGTTGCCGAATGCAACTGATCCTAAGTTACGTTCTTGCATTTGAGCTTAGTGAACTTCATCCTATCTCCAGTCATATGTCTGGAGCATCCACTATCCAACATCCATTGATCCAATTCCTACACATAAAGTATTTGAATTGAATTCTATTTGATGGATCAAAAGATAGTTTTATTGAATTAAGTTCCCTTTCCATCTCACCCAGTCTAGGTTAACACTTAGTTATGGGTGATTGTTAGATGGTTGAGTTTGTTTCAAGTTAAGTAAGGTAAGTGCCTTTTGAAGAATAATTAAGGTAAGTAATTTTGAGAAATTTTACTTTAATTTAATTTATTTGAATTTAACTTAATTTTAATTTAATTTAATTTTTAAATAAGTTCTTAAAGTAATTCTTTAAATAAGTATTTAAATAAATTTTCAAAACATTTTAAATAAGTTTTTAAAACATTTTAAATAAGTTTTTAAATAAATTTTTAAAACATTTAAAATAAGTTTTAGTTTATTTAATTTGATTTTAATTAATTTAATTTAATTTAATTTTAATTTAATCCTTAGTCATCTCACCCAATCTAAATTTTTCAATCAGGGGATCTTATAATTTTGTGAGATGAATTAGGTTTAATTATAGGGTTTGATTTAACTTTATGTTAGATTCAAGTTTAGCTTTAGGCTCAACAAATAGGCATTCTTCAGATAAACTTCTGGGCTATGGTGAGTCTCTTGGACATCATTAAAGTAACCATGCCTTCGAAGTTTTCTAAATAGTCCTCTCCACTAAACTTAATACAAAACCTTGGTCTAACTAGTTAGGATCCATAAAGGGTAGCTTCGATTAGTTCCACTTAACCAAATGCACCAGGTCGAAGTCATATATTCCTAGACATGCATAGACTAAGCTTTCCTAACGTACTATCATCCAAAATTTCACCAGTACCATAGGTCATGTTAAACTTGTTCCCTTTCTAATTAGTTCTAATTATCCTACCGGGTAGCTTGGTGTGGGTTACCCTACCGGGTAGGTTAGTTTTGGAGGTGCCAGCTATTCTAGAGCCTCCACCTATATTATTGATAATTTCATATAAATAATAATTTCCTTTTTTTTAATTTATAGATTAGATTAAAAATACATTTAATTTAGTTATATTTTAATTATATATATATATATAATGATTTATTTGTTTATTAATATAGTTTTTCTTTTGGCTCCCCCTAGATCATAGCCTCGATATGGTCTATCAAGATAATGTACTTGATCCTTGGGAAGCCAATATTGACCAAGTTCAACTTGATTGACCAAGTTGGACTTGGGTACCCATGCTTGGACTGCCTTACTATTTGGTCTGTTGACTAATGATAAATACGATCTATATTTCTTTTTAGGTTTGAATCCAATTCCGAATCTGTTGTATACGACCTTGTGTTTTCCAAGAATCATGTCAAGATTCTTGGAACTCAAAGTGAACCGTTCCAACGCGGTCTTCAAATCCTTGACTTGAATTTTCAGGTTGGAATTCTCTTCCTCAAGCTTTTGGACTTGAGTCGAGGTTCCAATCTGAACAGATTCAGACAAGGATTTGGAGTTGGTCACTTCTTTAAGGGATGATGCCTCTTTCAGAAGTGACTTGATCCGAATATTAGATTTTGCTAATTTACGTAATAAATAATTAACTAAATTATTTAAACGCGTAATACTTACAGTGGGGTCAATCCCTTCGGAAACGGATACAGATCCGTGGCTTCTTTCTGATTCAGCTTCCAATTCGCTCTCGCTCTCGCTCTCGCTCTCGGACATATTGATCTGGTCTCGGGCCATCAGTGCAAGGAGACTCGTCTGATCGAGTTCGTCGTCATCGTCTTCTGAGGAAGATTCTTCGAATGTTGCCTTCAAGACCTTTTTCCTTCTTTGTTTCTTTATCTCCTTTTGGTTGGGACAGTTGGCTTTGATGTGTGCCTTCTGGTTGCAGCCATAGCACGTCACTTCAAATTTTACCTTCGAGCTTGATTGGGCTTCTTTGGACTGGACCGCCTTCTTGAGGTCCCTTTTGTTGAACCCCTTCTTCTTCTTGTAGAGCTTCTTTACAAGGTTGACGAGTTCAGCCGTTAGTTCATCATCTTCATCATCTGAGTCAAGTTCTTCATCTGATTCTGGTTCGGTTCTACGCCTTGGTCTTAGTTCGCATGTTCTGCTTGTACCTGCAACCAAAGCAATGCCCTTCTCGGTTGGTTGTGCATTAGTCTGCTCATGTAATTCAAACTCAGAGAATAATTCATCTAATTTTATAGAAGATAAGTCCTTGGAGACTTTGTAGGCATCTACCATTGATACCCATAATGTACTCCTCGAAAACGCGTTAAGAGCGTACCTTATTATATCCCTGTTCTCGACCCTTTGCCCGATCACGTGGAGGGAGTTGAGAATGTCTTGAATACGTGTGTGGAGTTGACTTGCTGTCTCTCCTTCCTGTATTTTGAGATTATATAATTTATTAAACAACAAATCTCTTTTGCTTACCTTGGTGTCGGAGGTGCCCTTGTGCAGTTCAATCAACTTCTCTCACAACTCTTTTGCGATTGAAAAAGGACCAACTCTATTGAGCTCTTCCTTGGTCAGTCCACACTGGAGGTGCAGGTTACTCTGGCATTGGCTTCTACCTTCTTGATTAGAGTTGGTTCCTAGTTCTAGCAAGGTGTAGGCTTGTCGTCTTCGTTGGTTGGCAGTTGAAACCCAGTCTTGACGATTATCCACATCTCAAACTGGATTTTTAGAAAATTCTCCATTCGTCCTTTCCAGTACCCGAAATCTTCTCCGGTGAAGAGCCGGGGACGAACGGTGTTATAACCTTCTTGCTGGTCTATTTAATTAATATGCAAGAATAAAATAGAACGAGATATCCCAAGACTAGGTCTTGGATTAGTAGTGCGGGAAAAATTTTAAATAACGAGCTCGAGTGGTATTGTACCAATTTTGAGCAAAAACTGATTTGTAAAAAGAATTAGAATGTAGCTATTAAGCTAATTCTAATTGACTCAGTAAAAGTGAAAATAACCACACAAAAAAAAATGCTTGATTGGTGGTTGCACCAAATCGAAGCGACCCCGCTCTGATACCAATTGTTGGATCGAGAAGTGCTAGAGGAGGGGGGTGAATAGCGCTTATGGCTATTTCACGTTTCGGATTCATAAAACTATCGAGTTAAAACAACAGAATAAAGTAAAAGACAACAAACACAGAAAGGCACCAGGGATTTACTTGGTTCGGAGCCTGTGACGACTCCTACTCCAAGGCTCGCGATCGTTGATCACTTCCGGTGGGAAACAACTATAAGCTCGGAAAAGATTACAAATTTGTATTACAATAAGTGCAGTAAAGAACTATTATACCGACGACAGAATCAAAATCTTGGAGCTCCGGGTTGTCGGGGGCTTGTAATAGCACTTCAGGGCGTCTTTTGGAGCAGCATGTTGTAGTAGAAGCACTTAGGAATTGTTGTCTTGACTGCTGCCTCGAGACCCCCTTTTATGCACTGCTGGAGGTGCCTCCAACACCATCCAGGGCGCAACACGCCGAGTCAACCATGTGGATCAATGTTGAAAAGTTCACCTCTTATCCTGCTTGAGGTGCCTTCATGGACACTCCAAGGCTCCTCCAAGCTCTGGTCCAAGGTGCCTCTATCTCCGTCTGAGGCACCTCCAAGCCTGCTGCGCAACCAGCTCACCCTCTGCACCCGAGGCGCCTCTAAGCTCCATGGAGGCACCTCGGACACTGTTCATCCGAGGTGTGACTTGCACCTTTGTTCCTACAAAATGTGTTAGTCTCAAACACATACCTTGCAAAACAAAGTTAGCACATAATAATCATAGTAAATGAGATATTAACAATCTTTGGACTGTCCGGGTCTGACTTCAAATTTTCAACCGGAAACTCTAGGTCGATCTGACGCCTACTGTTCCCTCTACGGGGAACACGTCCTCACCTACTCCACTCAGGAGATTTACCTGATGCCAGCACGATCCTCCAGATCGACTGAACTTTTGCTTGGCGCTCGATGCTTCTAGACTTTCTGTTGGACGCCCGCTCCCCGACCTATCCAGTCTTCCACCTGATTCGCGACACCAGGACTTTTCACCTAAGGTTACTACCCCGTAGGACTTTTGCCTGAAGCTCTCGGCCGCATAAGGTTACCACCCCCTATGACCTAGGATTACCATCCTGTAGGGTTTTCCACCTGCCTAACCGCAGCTAGGACTTTTGCTTAAGTACACTTAGGACTTTCCTGCAAGCTTATTCAAACTGTTAGATCATAAACCAACTTAACTTTAAACCCTTTGCCATTATCAAAACACGGGTTCGATTGTCGGATGCTTCCAGCACCAGCAGTAACCCTAGGTCTTAGGGGGTGGTAACTCTAGGTGGAAAGATTTGGCAAGTCGAGGTCTTCAGGCAAAAGTCCTAGAATCAGGGACTCTAGGTGAAAAGTCCTGGTGTCGCAAATCATGTGAAAGTCTGGGCGGGTCGTGGAACGGACATCTAGCAAAAGACCTAAAGACTCAGGCGCTGAGCAAAAGTCTAGTCGGTCTGGAGGACCAGACTAGTAACAGGTATACTCTCTTGAGTGGAGTAGGTGATGGCGCGTTCCTCGCTGAGGGAATAGTAGGCGTCGATTCGACCTAGGGTTTCTGATCGAAAATCTGAAGTCAGAACCGGACAGTCCAGTGACTGTCAAACATCTTTTTATATTCATTATTATGTGCTAACTTTATGTTACAGGATATTTTTTTGGACTAACATATCTTGCAAGGATAAAGGAGCAAGTTTTACCTCGGGTGAACAGTACCCGAGGTGCCCTCCATAGAGTTTGGAGGCACCTCGGGTGTAGGATATTTTATATTCATTATTATGTGCTAACTTTATGTTGCAAGATATTTTTTTGGATTAACATATCTTTTTATATTCATTATTATGTGCTAACTTTATGTTGCAGGATATTTTTTTGGACTAACATATCTTGCAAGGATAAAGGAGCAAGTTTTACCTCGGGTGAACAGTACCCGAGGTGCCCTCCATGGAGTTTGGAGGCACCTCGGGTGCAAAGTAGAAGGAGTGCGCACAGCGAAGCTGGAGGCGGCATCAAGGAGTGCTGAGGCACCTTGAACGACATTGGAAGTGCCCTCAAGGGAGATGGAGGTGCCTTCAAGAGGATAGGTTGTGAAGGAGTCAAAGCTCATCCTCGCTACGAGTTTGCCGGTGATGGAGGTGCCCTCAAGGGTCTTGGAAGCGCCCTCAATGGCCTTTATCAGGAGGTCTCGACCAGCAGCTGAATCAATCAAGTTTTAAGCGATCATACAATTGGTTACTGCTAATGAGACATTCCGGCTAAGCCATAACACGACCCCGATGACCCAGAGCTGCGAATTTCAAATTCCTATTGTCGGTATAATTTGTTAGTGCATTTAAAATTGTAATACCTGATTGTACTATTTTCCAAAATTATAATTGTTGCCCAAAGTAAACGCTCAACGAGCGTGGGCCTTAGAGTAGGAGTCACCCTAGGCTCCGAACCAAGTAAATCTTGGCATCTTCTTTGTGTGTTTTATTTAAATTTCCACTACATTTTACTCGATCGTTTCGAATACAAAAAGTGAAAGCCACGAGCGCTATTCACCCCCTCCCCCCTCCCCCTCTAGCACTTTTCGATCCAATAGGAACCTATTCAATAAATTTGCCTAGTGGACTTGTTTTGAATTTAGAAAACTATTATTTTGTTCCTAGTTTCTCAAAGAATATCATTTCGGTGTCAAGTTTAGACACCAAGGGATTTGTATTTCAATTCAAGGACAAGTTATGTTCCTTTTATTTGAATAATGCATTCTATGGGAATGGTTTATTGAATAATGATCTTTATATTCTTAACATAGATGAACCGATATATTGTCTTGAAAGTAAGAAATAGAAATTACATGACTCAAACTTAACATATCTTTGGCACTATAGACTTGGTCATATAACATAGAAACGCATCGCTAAATTACTTAGTAATGGGTATTTAGACAGTTTTGAATTAGAGTGCATAGATACATGTGAAGCATGTTTACATGGTAAAATGACCAAGAATTCATTCACCAAGATAGGTGAACGGGCAAAAAACTACTAGAACTCATACATAGTGATGTTTGTGGGGCATTGCAAGTTCAAGTTAGAGGAGTGTATACCTTCTTCATGACTTTTACTTACGATTTAAGTAGATATGGATATGTCTACTTAATGAGACATAAGTCTGAAACTCTAGACAAGTTTATGGAGTTCAAGAATGAGGTAGAAAATCAATGTGGCAAGAAGATTAAGGCCCTTCGGAGTGATCGAGGTGGCAAGTATCTAAGCCAAGAGTTCATTGATTACCTAAAAGAGTGTGGGATAATTTCTCAACTTACACCTCCTAGAACGTCGGAGTGAAATGGTGTTATAAAAAGGAGAAATCACACACTCATGTATATGGTTAGAACAATAATGAGTCATGTAAGTTTTCCGATGTCATTTTGGGGCTATGCCTTAGAAATAACAGCACACACACTTAACCAAGTTCTAACCAAGACTGTAGATAAGACTCCTTATGAATTATGATTTGGAAAGAAACCAAATTTATTTTATCTTAAGATATGGGGTTATGATGCTTACGTGAAGAATGAAAATTCTAATAAGCTTGCAGCAGGATCCATAAAATGTACGTTTGTAGGTTATCCCAATGCTACAATGGGATATTACTTTTATCTCCCAAGTGAGCACAAAGTTATTGTTGCTTGATATGCTACTTTCTTGGAAAGAGAGTTTATTTCTAAAGAAAGAAGTGGGAGTAAAGTGAGTCTTGAAGAAATTATAGACTCTACAAATAGGTTGGAAGATAAACAGTTGGATAATAAGACAGTGCCACAAGTACAAGTGTCTCCTTCATTCGAGACTGCTTAAGAAATGCAAGATCAATGTAAGTCTACAAGAATACACCGAGAGCCAAATAGATATGGTTGCTTGGTAACCCAAGATGAGAAAGTCCTACTCATTGAAGATGATGAATTGTCGACTTACAAGGAAGTAGTTGCTTCAAGTAATTCTAAGAATGGCTAGAAGCTATGGAATCTGAAATAGACTCCATGTACACCAACCAAGTTTGGGAGTTGGTTGATGTGCCAGTTGAGGTAAAACCCATAGGGTGCAAATGGATCTTCAAGAAAAAGATTGACATGGATGGGAACATAAGTACCTATAAAGCTAGGCTTGTGGCAAAGGGTTTCAATCAACGTCAAGGAATTGACTATGATGAAACATTTTCGCCCATTGCAATGCTTAAGTCCATTAGGATTTTGCTAGCTGTAGTAGCTTACAAGGATTACGAGATTTGGAAAATGAATATTAAAACTGCTTTTCTAAATGGAAAGTTACAGGAGGAAGTATATATGGTACAACCTCCTGATTTTATAAAATCTGAGAACGCTAACAAATTATGTAAGCTCAAGAACTCTATTTATGGACTAAAGCAAGCATCTCGAAGTTGAAATCTGCGATTTAATGAAGCCATTAAAGATTTTTCTTTTGTTAAAAATCTAGAAGAACGTTGCATTTACAAGAAGGTTAGTGGGAGCAAGATTATGTTCCTAGTGTTATATGTTGATGATATACTTCTTATAAGCAATGACATCCCTAGCCTAGAATCTACCAAGACTTGGTTGGGAGAGTGTTTCTCAATGAAAGATCTTGGGGATGTAATCTATGTCTTAGGTATTAGAATATACCAAGATAGACAAAGTAGGTTACTAGGGTTGAGTCAAGGTGTATACATTGATAAAATGCTGAATAGATTCGGTATGTAGGACTCCAAGAGAGGATATTTACCAGTGTCACATGGTGTGCATCTTTCCAAGGCTATGTGTCCAGGAACACAAGAGGAAAGAAATAGAATGGACTGTAGGATCGAATGAGTGTGATAGAGGGGGGGGGGTGAATATCGTGCTCTTTTAAAAAAACTTTTCTCTTCGTATTTTAAAGATAATCAGAATATGCAGCGAAAAGTAAAATACTCAGTTCGGTTACTTGGTTCGAAACCTAGGTCGACTCCTACTCCAAGACCCGCGATCCTTATCCACATCGATGGGTAATCCACTAAAACCCTTCTTTTCGAAATTCTCGGAAAGAAGCAGATCATACAAATGCAAATAGAAGATAGTAATAGACTACTATCTTCTTTTAAATCAAATACAATGCAAGCTTTAAATAATTATACAGACAAGAGTAGAAGATGAAGCTCGGTCGGCTGGATGAAGTTTCTTGCTTGAAGATATGCAGAAGACTTGTAGCATGAGTAGCTTGTGCAGAGATAAACTTCAATTTAATCAAAATCCATTTTTCAGCCTCGGACCTCGGGCTCTCTTTTATAAGAATCGTCGATGTTCGGTCGACCGATCCCCAGGTTCGGTCGACCGAACCCGCTCCCTTCCTTCTTTGCTGAGATTCACTGAGATCTGATCTTCAAGTATTAACTGATCTTTAATGGTTCGGTCGACTGATAACCTTGTTCGGTCGAACGAATGGTGAACTTTCCCTTCTCTCCGAGATTTGCACTTAAAGCTCCATTAATGCTTTTATTGTTCGATCGACCGAACCTCATTTTCGGTCGACTGATCATGTTGTGATACCATGTTTGTGAGCCTGATCTATTTTTCTTATTTTTCCTGTTCGGTCGATTGAAAAAATACCTTTTTCATGAGTTTTGAGTCAAAAGTTATGACCCTTGGAAGTTCAAGGGGTCATATGATTCTGCAACACAAAGTTAGTTCGATATAACAATAATATTCCTACAAAACAAAGTTAGCATAGTTATAATACATGAGTAGTAATATGCATGAGTATAATAGTTAAGACTGTCTTGATCTCAACTTAGAAACCTTCCTAGTTTCTTCAGTTGGATCAGCGACCTTAGGTTGTTCTTTTTCGGAACACGATCTCACTATTGCTCCTCCAGTTGCATACCTCAACTTACCTGCCAAACATTGGTCCTCCAGACTTGTTTGGGCTTTCTCTGCTTAGTGTTTGATCACCTGATCCACTAAGACTTTTCCTACAATACTACATTATCTAGCAGCAATAATAGTAATACAAAATGCTATGGTAAAACTAAACTTAGAATCACCAAGATCCGCTAGTTCGGTCAAACGCTCGCGGTCGACCGAAAACTATCCGATCAACCTTGTTTGGAGTTCACTCCTCCAAGACTTCTCGTTACCTAAGGTTATCTCCCCCTAGGATTTTCTCCATCTGGCTTCACTCACCATAACCTAAGGTTCCACCCCCTAGGATTTTCTCCACCTGACTTCACTCACTAAGACTCAGTATTCGGCTACCCAGGGATCAGGTCCTTCAGACCTATCCACCTGGTTTTCATGATCTACCGAGATTTCTCTTCCCTAGCCTACAACTAGGACTCAGTATTCCGCTACCCAGGGATCAGGTCCTCTAGACCTATCGAATCCACCTGGCTTTCACGATCTACCGAGATTTCCCTTGCCTAGCCTACAACTAGGACTTTCCATGCCTAACCGCAGTTAGGACTAGTCATTTGGTTGACTTCTCACCCTTGCCTAGCCATAACTAGGACTTCCCATGATCAAGCTCTATTAAACATATTTGTTGGACATTAAAACCTTGGAGGTCGATTGCACCAACAATCTCCCCCTTTTTGATGTTTGACAAATATGTTTAAGTTAGGTCTATTCATAAGATTTAGATTTCTAACTTAAAACCTTATTCTCCCCCTTTTATCATTCATCAAAAATAATACTTTATAAATATCATTAATTGCTAAGGTATCCCTAAGTTTTGCACCAACAATGATGTAAAACCTTAAGCATTCTCAAGATATTCCCTCACTCTTTTGAAAGACAATAATAAGATGTATATTGGGTTTTCAAATTGAACATGCATCAAATATATTTTGAAAAATATTGGTTCTTAGTGCCAAAAATTATTTTGAAGGAGTTTTCAATATCATTTTCAAGATAAAGATACTTTTTAAAAAAAATATTTTCAGGTTAATTTCAAAAATATTTGTCAAATAATTTTCAAAAAGATTTGCAAAGAGTTTTTCAAAGTATGAAACATAAAATTTTAAAGGAATTTTCAAAGTATTTTTTAAACTATGATTTTTCAAAATGTTTTCAAAAAGTATGAGTTTGAAGAATATGATTTTGAAAAGATAATGCTTGAGCTATGTTTAAAAGATAATATTTTGAGTTACTTTTGTAAGAATTTTTTCAAAAATATTTTCAAGCTAATTTTAAAAATGTTTAAGACTTAAGATATTTTTGCAGAACTAAGTTGCTTTCAAAATAATTTTTCAAGTAAGTTCAAAAAGATTTGCAAAGTAATTTTTATCATCCATACTTTTCAAGGAGTTTTTCAGATAATATTTCAAAATATGATGATTTTGAAGAAAGTGTTTTAAAAAGAGAATGCTTAAAACTTTTCAAACCCTCTTGGAAGATATATTTTTAAAAATATTTCAATTTGAATAATATGTCTTCCAGTATAGTCTCTCCCCCTTAACCAGATACTCTTTTTAGATATCCTTGTTATTCACAAGAAAGACTTTTCTATGTGTGTTTAAGGGTCTGATTGACTTAGAGATCTAAAAATTTAGGTGATGAACAATAATTTATATATAATACACCCAATAAATCATCAATCAAAGTTTTAAAAATATTTTTAAGAAAATAGATTTATTGGTTTTCAAAAACATTTTTAAAAAAATATTTTAAATTTTAATTTTCTTAGCATCTCACTCATTCTAAATTTTCAAATATGGTAATCCTATAATTATATGAGATGACTTTAAAAATTTGAATTTTAGTTTAACTTTGATTATTTTACGTTAAATTTGGGTTAAATTATTAAGATTAATTAAATTGATATTAATGGTAACATTATTATTATTATTATAGTATGAATTAATTGAATTAATAATGTTTTGTTAATTTATTAGTTTAAGATTAATTAACTAATTAATCAAGGATTAATTTAAAGTTAATTAAGTATTTTTTAAAATTAATGGTTATTAATTGAGTTAATGTAATTTTACTCGTGTTGGTAAATTTATATAGATTGATTTTTAGATTAAACTTAATTTTGAAATAATTCAAAGTTAGTTTCAATAGATATATTAATTTGTATTTCGAGTTCCGTTTAGTATGATTATTTTATATTTTAATTTATAATTATTGGATTGATTATTGCTTATTTCAATTAAGGGTGATTATTATTTTAATTTTTTTATTAAAGTTTCATAATTAATATTTATGGTTTAATTGATCATGAATTATTATTAATTAAGGATTAATTGAATTAGTTTCTTAGGAATTAATTAGGAAAAGATTTAAGAATTAATTTAAATTTGTTAATGTTAAAGTACTTAATTTATTGATTAAAGTTAAGATTTCAAGTTGAAATTCATTAAGATTTAATTAAGTATATTAAGTTAAATTGTAAAGTTAATGATTAATAAAATTAATTTAAACTTATTAATTATTGACTTAATATTGGTTAAGGTTAAAGTATTTTATTTATTGATTAAAGTTATTAAAAATTAATTATGTCTATTAAGGTAGATTAGTTAATGATTAGGGTTAATCAATCAATTAATTTGGTTTTAACTTAAAGTTGATTTAGTTTGCTTTTTAAATTACACTTGAGTTAATTTAAGTTTAAGTTTAGTTTAGATTAAGTTTATTTTAATTTTAGTTTAAATTAAGTTTAGTTTTATTAAATAAATTTGAGATTTAAAGTTGTAATTTAAATTTAATTAGATTTTTATAATTAGGTTTAATATTTGAATTAAATTTGAATTAAAGTTTTAAAATAATTTTTTATTTAAGTTCTGAAATAATTTTAATTAAGTTTTAGTTTTTGAATAATTTTAATTAAATTTTAATAATTTTAATTAAGTTTTAAAATAATTTTAATTTTTAAAATAATTTTAATTAAGTTTTTTTTTAATTAAAAAAGTATATAGGAAAAGGTTATTGAACTCATGTTAGATTCAAACTTAGCTTTGGGTTAATTAAGCAAATTTCCTAAGGATAAGTTTTCAGTTCAATGGCGAGACATATGACCTTCTTATGTATCAACTGTGGACCACTTGCTGAATACTTTCCAAAATAGTCTGCCCAAAAAAAACTTAATACTAAGTTTTGGTCTAACTAGCCCATGTTTGACTGGGGTAACATCGGTTAGATCTACTAAGTCTAGTACACCAGGTAGAATACACAAGATTTAGCCTAGACATGCCTTCGACAAAGTTTCCTTGACGTACTATCATTTCAATCCATTCTGATGCTATGTTGTTAGGGTTTGGTAAACCTTTTATAACTAACCATTCTAGACTTAACAACATAAAGAAAAGATGCATGACATAGTATATAATAGATAAATATGTATGATCATGATAAGTCAATCAATTCATATTATTGTTGATTATTTTTATTATTATTGTTGTTATTATTATTTATTATTTTTATTGTTGTTTTATTATTGTTATTATTTATTTTTATTATTGTTATTATTGTTATTATTGTTGTAATTTATTATTTATTATTTTTATTATTTTTATTATTTTTATTGTTATTGTTATTATTATTATTATTATTATTATTATTATTATTATTATTATTATGTATCATAATTAAAGGGTACATGATTATAATTAGGTCTGTGAAATTTTTTTTTAGATTCGGTTTTGATTTATAACTTAAATCTATATTTCATGAGTTGACAAAATTATTACTAATGTTTTCTAATTTATTAATTTTATTTTTCAAAATATTATTTTATTTTGTATTTAATTTATAGTTTAGTTTCTTATTTTTATTTTCTAAATTTTTAGTTAAATTTTATTTATTGTTAGTTAATTTTAGATAATTATTATTTTGATTTAAATTAAAATTATTTTGAATAAATAAATTTTGATTAATTAGATCTAGGTCTTGATTAAGGTTTGGGTTGATGTGATCAATTTTAATTACATTTGAATTATTTAAAAATTTAATAATTAAATTAGTTTTATTAAGTAATGTTAATATAGGATTTTCATGCTTTTTTAAATAGAACAATTCAAACAAGAAGCATGCAATTTTTCATGTAAATATATTGTTTTACTTTAATTGCTCCCCTGGATCCTTGGAGCTTCTTTCCGGACATTGAGATTTATAGTGTCCCATCATTTTGCACTTGAAACATTCAATGTGGTCCTTCATTTTCCAGACTCTAGGCATCGGTTCCTCCTTTGCCTCCAGTAGTGCAAATCGGTTCTTTGGGTATTTACTTTTGTAATGCCCATTTTCTCTGCAATTAGAACATGTTATATGTTCTTTAAATTTTGTATTTACAATATTACCTTTTGAATTCTCATCAGGATTCTCCCCCTTGACCATTGTCATCTCGGATTCAGGCTCGAGCATTTGATCGGACTTAGGTTTGGATCCATCTACCTCCTCCTCGACGATTAGTGCCATGAAGTTGATTTGTTCTTGATCTTCTAAATTTGACTCTGAGGATAGCTCTCTGGATTCAGACTCAGATTCAAATTCACTTTGAGCTTCTAGCCTCAATAGAGTCTCGTGAAGCTCGATCAATTTGGTCTACATCTCGAATGTGTTCTTGTAATCTTCTAATTGACACAAAACTTTATTAGACAAAACATTAATTAATATGTCCATTACCTTTGTATTTGCTTCTGAGTTTTGAGAGGATTATCTCAATGCGATCTAATTGTCGAAATTGTTGCTTCCAATGAAGCATTCCATCATTTGCCTCCAGGAATTGAAGTAGACTTGGTCGTACGATGGAGGGTCGTAGGTACTTTGCCCTTCTTGATATGATATCGATATTCTTGCAAGAAAAAAAAATAGAAAACAAGTTTCCAAGACTTTCGTCTTGGGATTAGTAGTGCTGGAAAAAGAATTAAAAAAATAAAGGAAAAGAAAAATTTTTAAAAGGTGCTTGAAAAATGATTAAGTACTTTCAGAGCTACAGGGCTCTGATATCAATTGTAGGATCGAATGAGTGCAATCGAGGGGGGGGGGGGTAAATATCACGCTCTTTTAAAAAACTTTTCTTTTCGTATTTTAAAGATAATCGGAATATGCAGCGGAACGTAAAAGACTTAGTTCGATTGCTTGGTTCGAAGCCTAGGTCGACTCCTACTCCAAGGCCCGCGATCCTTGACCGCACCGATGGACAATCTACTAAAACCCTTCTTTTCGAAATCCTCGGATAGAAGCAGATCGTACAAATGCAAACAGAAGATAGTAACAAACTACTATCTTCTTTTAAATCAAATACAATGCAAGCTTTAAATAATTATACCGACAAGAGTAGAAGATGAAGCTCGGTCGGCCGGATAAAGTTACTTTCTTGAAGATGTGTAGAAGACTTGTAGCACAAGTAGCTTGTGCAGAGATGAACTTCAAATCAATCAGAATCTATTTTTCAGCCTCGAACTTTGAGCTCTCTTTTATAAGAATCGTCGATGTTCGGTAGATCGATCCCCAGGTTCTGTCGACCAAACCCGCTCCCTTCCTTCTTTGTTGAGATTTGCTGAGATCTGATCTTTGAGTATTAACTGATCTTTAATGGTTCGGTCGATCGATAACCTTGTTCGGTCAACCGAATGGTGAACTTTCCTTTCTCGCTAAGATTCACACTTAAAGCTCCATTAATACTTTTATTGTTTGGTCGACCGAACCTCATTTTCGATCGACCAATCATGCTATGATACCATGTTTGTGAGCCTGATCTATTTTGCCAATTTGTCCTATTCGGTCGACTGAACCTTCATTCAGTCGACTGATAAAATGCCTTTTTCGGTCGACTGAACCTCCTGTTTAATCGATCGAACCCTTGGTTAAATGAAAGTTTATGAGTGCTGGACACGTGGCCACTGACAGAGCCTGATTTTGAGTTCTGAGTCAAAAATTATGATCCTTTGAAGTTCAAGGGGACATATGATTCTACAACATAAAGTTAGTTCGATATAACAATAATATTTCTGCAAAACAAAGTTAGCACAATTATAATACATGAGTAGTAATATGCATGAGTATAACAGTTAAGTCTATCTTGATCTCAACTTGGAAACCTTCTCAGTTTCTTCAGTTGGATCAGCGACCTTAGGTTGTTCTTTTCCGAAACACGATCTCACTGTCACTCCTCCTGTTGCATACCTCAACTTACCTGTCAAATATTGGTCCTCTAGACTTGTTTGGACTTTCTCTGCTCAGTGTCTGAACACCTGATCCACTAAGAGTTTTCCTGCAATACTACATTAGCCAGCAGCAATAATAGTAATACAGATGCTATATGGTAAAACTAAACTTAGAATCACCAAGATTCGTTGGTACGATCAACCGCTCGCGGTCGACCGAAAACCATCCGATCAACCTTGTTTGGAGTTCACGCCTCCAAGACTTCTCGTTACCTAAGGTTATCTCCCCTTAGGATTTTTCCCATCTGACTTCACTCACCGGAACCTAAGGTTACCACCCCCCATAGGATTTTCTCCCCCTGGCTTCATTCACCAAGACTCAGTATTCGGCTACCCAGGGTTTAGGTCCTTCAAACCTATCCACCTGACTTCCACGATCTACCGAGATTTCTCTTCCCTAACCTACAACTAGGACTCAGTATTCGACTACCCAGGAATCAGGTGTTGGGTTTTTCGGGCTGCAAAAACTGATTTTTGTGTTGCGAAAACCCCGAAATCCCCATGCCACGAATCCGTGCGAAGAAATAAAATTTCGTAAAACTTTCACGTAAGAGTTTTCTAAGCCTAGATCTACTTTAGATCTACAAGATAAGAATTTACCCTTGATGCGAAGCCCTTTGCTTAATCCCGCTCGTCCACGATTCGCCGGATCTCGAGAGTATCAAAGTAGATACTCCTCTATGTGTATCCACACAAGCAAGAGATGGAGAAGAAATCTTGAGTGTGCTAGCACTCCAAGAAGTCTCAGCCAAAGAGGAGGAGAGGGAGAGAAGAGAAGAGAGCAATGAGGAGGAAGAAGAGAGTTACTCCATAAAATGAAAACTCCCACACAAGAATGAATGTGGCCGGCCACTTCATGGAGGAGTTTTAACTCCATGGGATACCAAGAGTCACAACTCTTGGTAACTCCCATGAGGTGGCATCCCACTTAAGCAACCATGATTATGTGGAGCATTATCATTAGTCCACTTAATGCCAACTCACCAATGAGGTGGCAAATGGTCAAGTCAAACTTGATCCTTCATCTTCCTCTCAAGTCAAGTCAAACTTGACCTCTTCTCTCCCTTGGTTGATCTAATCTAACCATTGGTTCAAGTCAATTTTAATTTAATGAATCTCTATTCATTGAATTAAATTAATTAAATGAGTCTAAGTCTAAATTAGACTCACTTGACACATGAACCAAATTGAGTCCAACTCAATTAGCTCAATTTGGATTACTCTTAATCCAATTTGGTTCATCACATGAACCTAATCCTTTAGGTTCATCAAATGAAACTAATCTCCATCTAATTATCCTTTTTGTGTGACCCTATAGGTTCTTGCAACGTTGGCAATGCTCCTAAACCCATTTAGAAGCATAAGTAATGAGCGGTATCTAGCAATACATCATTACTACCCAAGTTACAAGAATGTTGAGATCCAACATCACTTTGTGACTACTAATTGTGACTCTTCATAATATATGACAAGTGCCCTTCTATACTTGACATCTAGATTGATCAATGTGAGGCATAGACCGTGTCATCCTCTAATCAATCTAAATCTTGAATCCTAAGTAGACTCACTCAATCAAATGAGCTCAACATCTCATATTGACTCATTTGGGTATGACCATGCACTTAGTGGTCTCACTCTATCAAGAATATCGATGTCACTCCCGTCATATAGGAGGGATAGATCCCATCTACATCACTCACATCCCTCCGCATAATTTGTTACATACCCAGTAATCACCTTTATAGTCCACCCAGTTACGGGTGACGTTTGACGAAGCCAAAGTATGCAACTCCTTATGTAGGGAACCATGGTGACTCAGGTCCAAGGACTAATAGTTATACTAATAGCCACATGAGAAAGTATTTGACACTCATATAACGATCCATGATACTTGATCATGGCGGGTCATTCAGTATACATTCTTCAATGCATACCCATGTGTCAACTTGATATCTCCATATCCATGACTTGTGAGATCAAGTCATCGAGTTGACCTACATGCTAGTCTCATCGCATTAACATTGTCCTTGAATGCTAATACTTGACTAGGAATGATTAAGAGTAGTGTTCCCTATATCATCTCACTATCGATTCAACTAACCGATTGATATAGGTAAGAACCTTCACTCAAGGACGCTATTATACTTAGTTATTTGACACCAATACAAGTAAGCATAATAACCATAAACAAATATCTTTTATATATATATAAGAATATGATACAATGAGTCCATACAATAATCATCAAATGATTGGCTCTAGGGCTCTAACTAACAATCTCCCACTAACACTAGTGCCAATCAGTATAGGCTCTAAGGCCTAATGACCTAGTGTGACCATCATATTTTCTCTGTGCCAAAGCCTTGGTTAAGGGATCTGCGATGTTAGCCTCAGTGGGTAGTCTACAAATCTTCACATTTCCTCTATCGATGATCTCTCGAATGAGATGGAAGCGCCGTAGTATGTGTTTGGTCCGCTGGTGTGAGTGAGGTTCCTTGGCCTGTGCTATTGCTCCATTGTTATCACAATAGTGCTCTATGGGATCAGCGATGCTAGGAACCACCAGAAGTTCAGTGATGAACTTGCGGATCCAAACTGTCTCTATTGCTGCTTCTGATGCAGCAATATACTCGACCTCTGTTGTAGAATCAGCTACTGTGTCCTGCTTCGAACTCTTCCAGCTCACAGCACCACCATTTTTGCAAAACATGAACCCAGACTGTGATCGATAATCATCCTGGTCAGTTTGGAAGCTAGCATCACTGTAACCCTTTACAGCTAGCTCGTCATCGCCTCCATATATCAAGAAATATTCTTTAGTCCTTTTCAAGTACTTAATAATATTCTTGATCGCTATCCAGTGACTTTCACCTGGATCTGACTGGTATCTGCTCGTCATGCTCAAAGCATACGAGACATCAGGATGAGTACATAGCATGACGTACATGATAGACCCTATGGCTGAAGCATAAGGGATCTGATTCATGCGGTCTCTCTCCTCTCTAGAAGAGGGACTTTGAGTCTTCGAAAGACTCACACCATGTGAAATCGGCAGAAATCCTTTCTTGGAATTCTGTATGGCAAACCGTAGTAATACCTTATCAATATATGTACTCTGACTTAGGATAAGCAATCTCTTAGATCTATCTCTATAGATCTTTATGCCTAGAATGCAGGTTGCTTCACCTAAGTCCTTCATTGATAAACAATTCCCTAGCCAAGTCTTGACAGACTGCAGCAAAGGGATGTCTTTCCCAATGAGTAGTATGTGATCCACATACAATATAAGGAAGACAACTGTGCTCCCAACAACCTCTTATAGACACAAGGTTCATCTTCATTCTTGATGAAACCAAACTGTTTGATTGCATCATCAAATCGAAGATTCCAACTTCGAGAAGCTTGCTTTAGTCCATAAATGGACCTATGCAGCTTGTATACTCTGCTAGTATGCTGTGGATTTACAAAACCCTCAGGTTGTGTCATGTACACATCCTCGAGTAGGTTTCCATTCAGAAACGCAGTTTTGACATCCATCTGTCAGATCTCATAATCGTGGTACGCTGCAATAGCAAGCATGATCCGAATAGACTTAAACATCGCTACTGGAGAAAAGGTTTCATCATAGTCAATACCATGAATCTGCTTGAAACCTTTAGCTACCAAGCGACCCTTATAGATAAGTCCATCCATGTCAGTCTTTCTCTTAAAGAACCACTTACACCCAATGGGTTTGACCCCTTTAGGTGGATCAACCAAAATCCATACTTGGTTAGTGTACATGGATTCCATCTCGGATCTCATGGCCTCTAGTCATTCCTCGGAATCTGGTCTCATCACAGCTTCTTGATAGGAGGTAGGCTCATCCTCAATGAGCACAACGCCATCATGGTCAGACAAGAGAGATGAGTATCTCTCAGGCTGACGACATACCCTATCAGACCTGCGAAGAGGTAAGTCTACTTGAACTGGTTGTGGTTCCTCAACTCCTTGTGGAACAACATCATCCACAACACTTTGTGGTTCTAGTTCAACTTCCATCGAGGCTTCAGTGCTATGGTCCATATCTTGAACTTCTTCAAGATCGAACGTACTCCCACTAATCTTTCTAGAAACAAAGTCTTTTTCTAGAAATACCCCAGTCTTAGCCACAACTACCTTGTGTTGATTGAGAATGTAGAAGCAATATCCCTTCGTTTCCTTGGGATATCCAATGAAATAGCACTTGTCGTATTTGGGTCCAAGTTTGTCCAAGACTTGACGTCGAACGTAAGCCTCACAACCCCAAATCCTCATAAAAGACACCTGAGAATCTCTCCCAGTCCATATCCTATATGGTGTCTTTATCATAACCTTAGATGGAACTCGGTTGAGAATAAAGGCTGCTGTGTCTAGAGCATAGCCCCAAAGATATATGAGAAGATCTGTATGACTCATCATAGACCGTACCATATCTAATAAGGTACGATTCCTCCTTTCGGATACACCATTCCACTGTGGTGTTCCAGGAGGAGTGAGTTGGGATAGGATCCCACACTCAGCTAGATAGTCACGAAACTCATGGCTAAGGTATTCTCCACCTCGATCTGATTGAAGTATCTTAATACTCTTGCCAAGCTGGTTGTGTACTTCATTCTTGAATTCTTTGAACTTTTCAAAGGATTCTGACTTATGTGTCATCAGGTACACATAACCATATCTACTGAAGTCATCAGTAAATGTAATGAAGTACCTAAAACCACCTCTAGCCATGACATTGAAAGGGCCACATACATCACTATGTATACGACCTAACAAGTCAGTCGCTCTCTCATTGTGTCCACTAAAGGGAGTCTTGGTCATCTTGCCTAGAAGGCATGACTCGCATGTCTCATATGATTCAAAATCAAATGAGTCCAGCAAACCATCTTTATGGAGCTGGGACAAGCATTTGTCATTTATATGACCTAAGCGACAGTGCCAGAGATAGGTTTGGTTCATGTCATTTGACTTGAACCTCTTGGTACTTATGTTATAGATAGGGTTCTCAAGGTTTAGAATATAGAGTCCGTTCATCAGACGTGCACTACAATAGAACATATCATTTAAATAAACTAAACAATATTTGTTCTTTATTATAAATGAAAAACCTTTCATGTCCAAACAAGAAACTGATATGATGTTCTTAGTTAAAGTAGGCACATAACAACATTCATCTAATTCTAATACAAGCCAGAGGGCAGAGATAGATGATAAGTTCCTACAGCAACAGCAGCAACTCGTGCTCCATTGCCTACTCGTAGGTCCATCTCGCCCTTTGTCAATGCCCTACTATTTCTTAGCGCCTACACATTAGTACAAATGTGAGAAGCACATCCGGTATCTAATACCCATGATGAAGAAATAGATAGATTGACTTCTATAACATATATACCTGAAGTGGAAGTCTCACTTCTCTTCTTCTTAAGATCTTCCAGGTAAACTTTGCAGTTCCTCTTCCAGTGCTTGGTCTGATCGTAGTGGGAGCAGGTAGCATCCTTGGCGACCCCTCCTTTGGGTTTCAGTGCCTTGCCTTTGCCCTTGGCTTGGGACTTTTCCTTGCCTTTGGGCTTGCCCTTGCCCTTATGTTTCTAAACCATCAGAATAGAGTTGGGCTTAACCTTCTTAAGGTTGAGCTCAGTAGTTCTCAACATGCTAAGCAGTTGGGGCAGTGGCTTGTCCATTTCGTTCATGTTGTAGTTCATGACAAATTGACTGTAGATCTCTGGCAAGGACTGCAAGATCAAGTCAATGGTCAGCTCTTGACCAAGGGAAAATCCCAACCTCTGTAGGTTTTCTATGTACCCAATCATCTTGAGTACATATGGGCCTACGGGAATCCCATCTTGCATCTTGCACAGAAACAGTACCTCAGAGATCTCGAATCTCTCGTGCCTCGCTTGTCCTTGATATAGTTGACGAAGATGTTCAACCATATCATAAGCGCCCATCAACTCGTGTTGCTTCTGAAGCTCAGTGTTCATGGTCACGAGCATAATACATGACACATCTAATGCGTCATGTTGATACTTCTTGTAAGCATCTTGGTCAGCTCGCGTGGCAGTGGTAGGAGGTGCCTCCGAAATGGGCTGCTCCAGAACGTACAGTTTACGTTCTTGTGTGAGAACGATTCTCAGGTTTTTGTACCAGTCCAGAAAATTAGCTCCGTTGAGCTTGTCCTTCTCAAGGACGGAACGCAGGGAGAAAGAGTTCGTATTTGACGTCATGGTTATCTACAACAGAAAAAAATACAAAAAAATAAATATCATATTCTATTAATCATCTAATTAGGTCTTTAATTAAATGATGCTCCCATTGAAGTATAGAATTCATGTGGGACAAGATCCACATCATACTATGCCCTGAGTTAGCTTTGGCTAAATCGCCCAAGACTTAGTATGATCGGTAGGTAACTAATTACCAATTACATCTCTATGCAACTTTTGTTTATAGGATCAAGATCCGCATTTATATTAAAACTCGAGTTAGCTTTGGCTAATACGCCCAAGAGTTAATATAAATGTGATTTTGACCTATCTACCAACCATTGGAAAATGCTTATAGTTAAACTCGATCCAATTGAGTTAACTAGTTACTCAATCTAATTGAGTTGTACTCACCCATGCGTTGATAGGCGGGACCAAGATTATCCCTCCGTACCCTACCAAGATAATATGTGTTGCTATGCTTTGGCAGATTCAACAACAACATGTGATCGAGGTAGTGATAGGTATCACGGCATGGTAGGCATTACGAGTTGACACGATTGAGATCTAATCTAATCAACGAGGTGTATCATATATGCGATTTAGATCTAATCTAATCGTTATGGTGCATCATGTACGTGATTTAGATCTAATCTAATCGTTAAGGCGCTAATTAATTACTATTCTAGCATGCATCACATATACACACACAAGCAATTAATTAAATATTTTGTGATTAGTCATGGCCCTACTACGATATTCTCAAGCCAATGAGAAGATCATATGGTCAACCTAAGGTCAACAGCTTCTCAAGCTCCTTCCTTTGACCACCTTGTGTTGCTCGCGCCCTCCTTGCAACTCCGTCTCGAGTGGACCTTCCACTGCTCCATTTTGTACATTACAAAAGTGAAACTCGAGTTACATTCGAGTCTAAACTATTTACAATAGGAATAAATAAATAGAAAGGCACGACGCGCAGGTCGCGTATCAAATATACAACACGCACAATCACATGACGACACGCAGGTCGTATTATGAATTACAACACACAATATCCAATCAAATTGGGTCTTTTGGGCCATGACCATTACAAAATAATACATAATTCTAAATTATGTAATTTCTATGAATTTCTGTAATTTTTCTTACAATTTTTATGAGTAAAAATTCCCGGCGGTCCCGTTTAGCGATTTTCGGGTGTAATCGCGGAACGAAGCCCCTTGCGGGGTCAGGGGCAGCACCCCTACCCGTGATATAACTATCGCGAGTGTTCCTAAGTGATCCTACAGTGCCTTAGCCCACTGTCCCAAAATGATTTGGGATGAAACCTTGCCGTTTCGGAAATATTTTCTCGGTGGTCGAAGCCTACAATTGTCTAAACACTTGTTCTTCACTTCTACGAGAAAAATACCCATAAAATCTTTTAAAACAGTAAATTTACAGAAATTCACAGATCTATAATTTTCATAAAAATACAAATTAAAACTCGTATGCGCTTCGCACGTGGCTCTGATACCATTATTGGGTTTTTCGGGCTACAAAAATCGCTTTTTGCGTTGAGGAAACCCCGAAATCCCTATGCCACAGATCCATGTGAAGAAATAAAATTTCATAAAACTTTCATGTACGAGTTTTCTAAGCCTAGATCTACTTTAGATCTACAAGATAAGAATTTACCCTTGATGTGAAGCCCTTCGCTTAATCCCGATCGTCCACGGTTCGCCGGATCTCGAGAGTATCAAAGTAGATACTCCTCTATGTGTATCCACACAAGCAAGAGATGGAGAAGAAATCTTGAGTGTGCTAGCACTCCAAGAAGTCTCGGCCAAAGAGGAGGAGAGGGAGAGAAGAGAAGAGAGCAATGAGGAGGAAGAAGAGAGTTACTCCACAAAATGAAAACTCCCACACAAGAATGAATGTGGCCGGCCACTTCATGGAGGAGTTTTAACTCCATGGGATACCAAGAGTCACAACTCTTGGTAACTCCCATGAGGTGGCATCCCACTTAAGCAACCATGATGTGGAGCATTATCATTAGTCCACTTAATACCAGCTCACTAATGAGGTGGCAAATGGTCAAGTCAAACTTGACCCTTCATCTTCCTCTCAAGTCAAGTCAAACTTGACCACTTCTCTCCCTTGGTTGATCTAATCTAACCATTGGTTCAAGTCAATTTTAATTTAATGAATCTCTATTCATTGAATTAAATTAATTAAATGAGTCTAAGTCCAAATTAGACTCACTTGACACATGAACCAAATTGAGTCCAACTCAATTAGCTCAATTTAGATTACTCTTAATCCAATTTGGTTCATCACATTAACCTAATCCTTTAGGTTCATCAAATGAACCTAATCTCCTTCTAATTACCCTTTGTGTGTGACCCTATAGGTTCTTGCAACGTTGGCAATGCTCCTAAACCCATTTAGAAGCATAAGTAATGAGCGATATCTAGCAATACATCATTACTACCCAAGTTACAAGAATGTTGAGATCCAACATCACCTTGTGACTACTAATTGTGACTCTTCACAATATATGAAAAGTGCCCTTCTATCCTTGACATCTAGATTGATCAATGTGAGGCATAGACCGTGTCATCCTCTAATCAATCTAAATCTTGAATCCCAAGTAGAATCACTCAATCAAATGAGCTCAACATTATTGACTCATTTGGGCATGGCCATGCACTTAGTGGTCTCACTCTATCAAGAATATCGATGTCACTCCCGTCATATAGGAGGGATAGATCCCATCTACATTACTCACATCCCTCCGCATAATTTGTTACATACCCAGTAATCACCTTTATAGTCCACCCAGTTACGGGTGACGTTTGACGAAGCCAAAGTATGCAACTCCTTATGTAGGGAACCATGGTGACTTCAGGTCCAAGGACTAATAGTCATACTAATAGCCACATGAGAAAGTATATGACACTCATATAACGATCCATAATACTTTCTCATGACTGGTCATTCAGTATACATTCTCCAATGCATACTCATGTGTCAACTTGATATCTCCATATCCATGACTTGTGAGATCAAGTCATTGAGTTGACCTACATGCTAGTCTCGTCGCATTAACATTGTCCTTGAATGCTAATACTTGACTAGGAATGATTAAGAGTAGTGTTCCCTATATCATCTCACTATCGATTCAACTAACCGATTGATATAGGTAAAAACCTTCTACTCAAGGACGCTATTATACTTAGTTATTTGACACTAATACAAGTAAGCATAATAACCATAAACAAATGCCTTTTATATATATATAAGAATATGATACAATGAGTCCATACAACAATCATCAAATGATTGGCTCTAGGGCTCTAACTAACATCAGGTCCTCCATACCTATCGAATCCACCTAGCTTCCACGATCTACCGAGATTTCCCTTGACTAGCCTACAACTAGGACTTTCTATGCCTAACTACAGTTAGGACTAGTCACTTGGTTGACTTTTCACCCTTGCCTAGCCATGACTAGGACTTCCCATGATCAATCTCTATTAAACATACTTAAACATATTTATCGGACATAAAAACTTGGAGGTTGATTGCACCAACATGGATAAGATATCATATGCTTTGGCTATAGGGTCCATAATGTGTGCTATGATATGCACTGAATCAGATGTCTCATATGCATTAAGAATGACGAGTAGATATTAGTAAGATCCTGGAGAGGGTCATTGGAATGCGATAAAGACTATCCTCAAGTATCTTAGAAGAACAAAGAACGTGTTCTTAGTTTTTGGAGGAGATGAGGAATTAGGCATTAGAGGATATACTGACGTAAGTTTTCAAATAGATTAGGATGATATGAAATCGCAGCAAGGATATGTATTTTGTTTGAATGGTGTAGTTGTTTGCTAGAGGAGTTCCAAGCAAGAGACAGTTGCATATTCAATAGCTAAGTCCGAGTACATAGCAGCTTCAGAGGCAGCAAAGGAAGCTGTGTAGATCAAAAACTTCATAGCGGAGCTTGAAGTGGTTCCTAACATTGTTAATCCAGTTGTGCTATACTGTGACAATAATGCGACCATAGCACAGGCAAAGGATCCAAGGTCTCACCAACGATCCAAGCATATACTAAAGAAGTATCACCTCCTTAGAGATATTATTCAGAGGGGTGATGTGTTGGTTAGCAGAGTAGATACCAACGAGAATATCGTAGACCCATTGACAAAGGGCTTACCTCTACAGAAACATGAGACCCATGTGAGAAGCCTAGGACTGAGAGTCCGTAGTGTTTGGTAATAGTGCAAGTGGGAGATTATTAGAGTGTACACTTATGTGCCAAGACACTCATGTATTTTGTGGATAATTATTTAATAAAGGCAAGTATTTATCATTAATTATTTACTTTTCTATACGTATATGATTAATGATAAAGTCTCACAGATTAATGGGTATATTAATCTGAAAATAGTCCTTGATCGGATAGATATCTAGAGGGGACATGGATATCTAGATTAACGTTGAGTATGACTAGGGCAAGATAAATCGAGGGATGGATATCCAAGTTGTACTTGGAGGTGCCTTGAGTTTAGAGGTACACTGGACACGACCCGCTTAAGAGGAGACTACATATTAAACATCATTGGTTATTCCTCTTATGAACGAGTGTAACTGATCTTTTGACTTGTGACCTTCATTTATTCTATGCGTGGAGTTATGTGCTTTGACGCGGTTAAAAGAAATCTTTAATCGGATTGTGATTAATACGGTAGTTGGGTGTATGGCAAAGCGTAAAGAGAATAGTGTTAAGTCAATAGAGGATTTTATCGCTCTCTTGGATTATAAGTTAACATCCTAGCCGCTTGATAGAGATATTAGTGACTCGAAATCAATGGTCATGGGAGGAATGATTTATCATTCAAGAGTAGTCTATTATATCTTAGAAAACAATTAATTTGGTAATGATGCAAAATGTACCGAATTAATTGGGATATAGGCTTAGATGAAGAGATTGAATTATATAGTAATCAGTTCATAGTGGTTTACAGTTTATGACTAATATTAATTTTATCGCGTTGGGTGGCTAAAACCTGTTGCTAGACAATTATCTTAGTCTGTGTATGGATTTACACTGCCTTCGTGTATAAAACCTAGAAGGTTACAGCATAGCACGTAGACATGAACAATAGTATCAGAAGCTGGGCGAGATCAAGATCAAATATGGATTTATTTGATACAAAGAAGAGAGAATTCGAATAGCCATAATCATGATGATTAATGAAAATTTTGAATGTCATCATAATGACAATTAATGGAGAAGTTAAAGAGTCATCATAATGAAGATCATAAATGAAGAATTTATGGAGGTTATAACTCTTCATCTTCCTAATTAATGAAGATCATAAATGATGAATTAATTGAGATCTTAACTCTTCGTATTCCTTAGAGGCTATAAGTAGTCATCCTCGGAAAGATTCAATAGAAGAATTCCTTCTCTCAATTTCTCCCTTGTCAACTTCTTCTTCGTTTTCTTCCACCGGAAGAAATCGGTAGTGCTTACAAGACTTTGTCTATCAAAGAGGCTAGCACCTAACGGATCATATCAAGTTTATGATCTAGCGCGCGTGGATACCGCTAGAGGAGTCACACGTGGGGCTCTTATCTGTATGTAATATCATTCAAGTCCATCGAGAACTCGAGGTATGTTTTTATATTATTTTTGTGGTAAACTATATGTACCACGAAAAGGACCATGATTTAATGTCTTTCGTTGTGCTTCGAACAATATATATAATCGGCTATTCTAGTTAGATATCGGATATTGGTAGTCCCTCTATACCCTCCTGTAAAATACCAAAAAAGGACAAATAACCATAAGGAAATTTTCAGAAATTTTTAGAAATTTTTTCGGAGACCATATGGCTTCGGTTATGGGGATAAAAACTGGACCCCGGGAAAGCCTGTTTAAGGTACCCCATTTAAGCGAGGAAAAGTTATTTTTCTTTTCCTTTTTTTTCCTTTTTTTTCTTCTCCCCAGTCGAACGCCATCGCCCCCTCCTTCGCGCCGTCTCCTCCCTTGCCCTAACCGCACACGGCGGTTTCTTCCTCCCCTTGCATATAAAACCCTGGCCAAGTCTCGCCTCTGCCCAATTCTCTTCTTCTCTTCTCCTTCTTTCTCCCCGAGCCGATCCTTTTCTGTCCCTACCCAAGCGCCAACAATGCACAAACCACTGTCGGTCCGTGCTCTAGCGCCGGCGCCTCACACTAGCACCCGTGATCCTCTGCCCTAGATTTGATTGTGTCGTCGTCGAGTCTGCTTCGCCGACCTTCGCTTCTCCTTTCTTTGTGCCCTAGCGTCGGCTGCTGCCATTGTGCCCTGCCGATGCCGCTACCGTCTCTCGACCCGAGCAGCGCCGCCGACCTTGTGCCCTAGCGTCGGTCGACTAGCCATCCAGTGGCGAGCTTTTCTTCCCTCACGCTACTGCCTCCACACCTTCTCCCTCACGACCTCACTGTGGTCACACCTCCCATGCGTTGCCTCCTCCACAGAGAAGACACAGATTCAAGGACAGAGGAAGAAGATTAGTGTAAGGCAGGTAGGGTTCTGTTTTCTCAATTCTTGTGCTAGTGGGTTAATTGATCACATTGGTGTTTTCTTGGTTTCCAGCAGCGGCTCCATTCTTGTTTCAGTAGCCAATGTCTTCGATTTTGGATCAACAGTGATACATTCGAATTGCGGTAAGAAGTAGGAATTTGTTTCTTGTTGTAGCTCAAATTTGAATTAATAGTTGGGCTGGTCACTGTGGCACCAGTCACTATTTTCCGACAGCTCGTATATCCGGCAGTGGCCTAATAGTTGGGCACTGAGTTTTGGAGTTTGTTTCATGATTAGCCTAACCCTATATGATGGGGGAATGGTTAGTAATTATTCATGAAAGTATATGTGTATGATGGATCTAATTAAGGTTTGTTAATTGTGTTGGATTTAATTTAGGTAGGTTGAGGTTTATAGTTTAGGGGTTTTCCCTAAATTATTTTTAAGGATTTTATTTAGTTATTCATTTAAATTGTAGCTAAATAAATATGATACTCATATAACGATCCATGATATTTTCTCATAACAGGTCATTTAGTATACATTCTCCAATGCATACCCATGTGTCAACTTGATATCTCTATATCCATGACTTGTGAGATCAAGTTATCGAGTTGACCTACATGCTAGTCTCATCGCACTAACATTGTCCTTGAATATTAATACTTGACTAGGAATGATTAAGAGTAATGTTCTCTATATCATCTCACTATCAATTCAACCAATCGATTGATATAGATAAGAACCTTCTACTCAAGGACGCTATTATACTTAGTTATTTGGCACCAATACAAGTAAGTATAATAACCAAAACAAATTCCTTTATATACATAGTAATATGATACAATGAGTCCATACAACAATCATCATATGATTGACTCTAGGACTCTAACTAACAATCTCCCACTAGCACTAGTGTCAATCAGTGTAGGGTCTAATACCCAATGACTTAGTGTGACCATCATGCTTTCTCTGTGCCAAAGCCTTGGTCAAGGGATCAACGATGTTAGCTTCTGTGGGTACTCTGCAAATCTTCACATCTCCTCTATCGATGATCTCTCGAATGAGATGGAAGCGCCGTAGTATGTGTTTGGTCCACTGGTGTGAGCGAGGTTCCTTAGCCTGTGCGATTGCTCCATTGTTGTCACAGTAGAGCTCTATCGGATCGGCTATACTAGGAACCACTCCAAGCTCAGTAATGAACTTGCGGATCTAAACTGCCTCCTTTACTGCTTCTGATGCAGCAATATACTCGGCATCTGTTGTAGAATCAGTGACTGTGTCCTGCTTCAAACTTTTCCAGCTCACAGCACCACCATTTATGCAAAACACGAACCCAGACTGCGATCGATAATCATCCTGGTCAGTTTAGAAGCTAGCATCACTGTAACCCTTTACAGCTAGCTCGTCATCGCCTCCATATATCAAGAAATATTCTTTAGTCCTTCTCAAGTACTTAAGAATATTCTTAACCGCTATCCAGTGACTTTCACCTGGATCTGACTGGTATCTGCTCGTCATGCTCAAAGCATACGAGACATCAGGATAAGTACATAGCATGACGTACATGATAGATCCTATGGCTAAAGCATAAGGGATCTGATTCATGCGGTCTCTCTCCTCTCTAGAAGAGGGACTTTGAATCTTCGAAAGATTCACACCATGTGAAATCGGCAGAAATCCTTTCTTGGAATTCTGTATGGCAAACCGTAGTAATACCTTATCAATATATGTACTCTGACTTAGGATAAGTAATCTCTTAGATCTATCTCTATAGATCTTTATGCCTAAAATGCAGGTTGCTTCACCTAAGCCCTTCATTGAGAAACAATTCCCTAGCCAAGTCTTTACAGACTGCAACAAAAGGGATGTCGTTCCCAATGAGTAGTATGGCATCCACATACAATACAAGGAAGACAACTGTGTTCCCCACAACCTTCTTGTAGACACAGGATTCATCTTTATTCTTGATGAAACCAAACTATTTGATTGCATCATTGAATTGAAGATTCCAGCTCCGAGAAGCTTGCTTTAGTCCATAAATGAACTTATGCAGCTTGCATACTCTGCTAGTATGCTGTGGATCTACAAAACCCTCAGGTTGTGTCATGTACAAATCCTCGAGTAAGTTTCCATTCAGAAACACAGTTTTAACATCCATTTGCCAGATCTCATAATCGTGGTATGCTGCAATAGCAAGCATGATCCGAATGGACTTAAACATCGCTATTGGAGAAAAGGTTTCATCATAGTCAATACCATGAATTTACTTGAAACCTTTAGCTACCAGACGACCCTTATATATTAGTCTATCCATGTCAGTCTTTCTCTTAAAGACCCACTTACACCCAATGGGTTTTATCCCTTCAGGTGGATCAACCAAAGTCCATACTTGGTTGGTGTACATGGATTCCATTTTGGATCTCATAGCCTCTAGCCATTTCTCAGAATCTGGTCTCATCACAGCTTCTTGAGAAGAGGTAAACTCATTCTCAATGTGCATAGCGTCATCATAGTCAGACAAGAGAAATGAGTATCTCTCAGGCTGACAACGTACCCTATCAGACCTGCGAAGAGGTAGGTCAACTTGAACTGGTTGTTGTTCCTCAACTCCTTGTGGAACAATCTCATCATCCACAACACTTTGTGGTTCCAGTTCAACTTCCATCGAGGCTTCAGTGCTATGGTCCATATCCTGAACTTTTTCAAGATTGAACGTACTCCCACTAGTTTTTCTAGAAACAAACTCTCTTTCTAGAAAAACGCCAGTCTTAGCCACAACTACTTTGTGTTGACTAGGAATGTAGAAGTAATATCCCTTCATTTCCTTGGGATATCCAATAAAATAGCACTTATCGGATTTGGGTCCCAGTTTATCTGAGACTTGACGTCGAACGTAAGCCTCACAACCCCAAATCCTCATAAAAGACACCTGTGCATCTCTCCCAGTCCATATCCTATATGGTGTCTTTATCACAGCCTTGGATGGAACACGGTTGAGTATGAAGGCTGTTATGTCTAGAGCATAGCCCCAAAGAGATATAGGAAGATCTGTGTGACTCATCATAGACCGTACCATATCTAATAAGGTACGATTCCTCCTTTCGGATACACCATTCCACTGTGGCGTTCCAGGAGGAGTAAGTTGAGATAGAATCCCACACTCAGCTAGATAGTCATGAAACTCATGGCTAAGGTATTCTCCACCTTGATCTGATCGAAGTATCTTAATACTCTTGCCAAGCTGGTTTTGTACTTCATTCTTGAATGCTTTGAACTTTTCAAAGAATTCTGATTTATGTGTCATCAAATACACATAACCATATCTACTGAAGTCATCAGTAAATGTAATGAAGTACCTATAACCACCTCTGGCAGTGACATTGAAAGGGCCACATACATCACTATATATAAGTCCTAACAAGTTAGTCGCTCTTTCGCTGTGTCCACTAAAGGGAGTCTTGGTCATCTTGCCTAGTAGGCATAACTCACATGTCTCATATGATTCAAAATCAAATGAGTCCAGCAAATCATCTTTATGGAGCTGGGATAAGCGTTTATCATTTATATAACCTAAGCGACAGTGCTAGAGATAGGTTTGGTTCATTTCATTTGATTTGAATCTTTTGGTATTTATGTTATAGATGAGGTTCTCTAAGTCTAGAATATAGAGTCCGTTCATCAGAGGTGCACTACAATAGAACATATCATTTAAATAAACTGAACAACATTTGTTTTTTATTATAAATAAAAAATATTTCTTGTCCAAACAAGAAACTGAAATTATGTTCTTAGTAAGAGCAGGCACATAACAACATTCATCTAATTCTAGTACAGCCAGAGGGTAGAGATAGAAAGTAAGTCCCTACAGCAACAGCAACAACCCGTGCTCCATTGCCTACTCGTAGGTCCACCTCGCCCTTCTTTAATGCTCTGTTATTTCTCAATGCCTGCACATTAGTACAAATGTGAGAAACACATTCGGTATCTAATACCCATGATGAAGAAATAGATAGATTGACTTCGATAACATATATACCTGAAGTAGAAGTCTCACTTCTCTTCTTCTTAAGATCTTCCAGGTAAACTTTGCAATTCCTCTTCCAGTGCCCAGTCTGACCGTAGTGGAAGTAGGTAGCATCCTTGGCGACCCCTCCTTTGGGTTTCAGTGCCTTGCCTTTGCCCTTGGCTTGAGACTTTCCCTTACCTTTAGGCTTGCCCTTGCCTTTTCCCTTTTGCACCATCAAAATAGAGTTGGGCTTTATTTTCTTAAGGTTGAGCTCAGCAGTTCTTAACATGCTTAGCAGCTCAGGCAGTGGCTTGTCAATTTCGTTCATGTTGTAGTTCATGATGAATTGACTGTAGCTCTCTAGCAAGGATTGCAAGATCAAGTCAATGGCCAGCTCTTGGCCAAGGGGAAATCCCAACCTTTGTAGGTTTTCTATGTACCCAATCATCTTGAGTACATATGGACCTACGGGAGTCCCGTCTTGCATCTTGCACTGAAACAGTGTCTTAGAGATCTCGAATCTCTCGTGTCTTGCTTGTCCTTGATATAGTTGACGAAGATGTTCAACCATATCATAAGCACCCATCAACTCGTATTGCTTCTGAAGCTCAGAGTTCATGGTTGCGAGCATGAGACAGGACACATCTAATGCGTCATCTTGATGTTTCTTGTAAGCATCTTTGTCTGCTCGCTCGGCAGTGGCAGGAGGTGCCTCGGGAATGGGATGCTCCAAGACGTATAGTTTTCATTCCTGTGTGTAACGACCACCCTTCTTACTACTACTACACTCTAAGGATGACCGTTACTTGACTACTAACTCTACTTAACCGGTATGATAAAAATCTTTAGGAAAACCCTACCGAAAAATTTCGGCAAAGTCTCCCCTGTACCGGTGACCCCAAACTGGGATACATAACATGTATACTCAGCCACAGGCGGCTGGAACAGATATTTTCACAACCACGCAGTATAATAGCACAATAAAAATATGAAACTACTCTAGCAATGGCAAACAACCATATCACTCCAACAATAGGAGGTATCAAACTACAAATGCGGAAATAAACTCAATTACAATCTCAACTTCATCATAGCATTAAGGAGAAAAGAAAATGAAACATAACAAATCTTAAACTAAGTGAGTTCTTTAGCTAAGTCTCAAGGATCTCCATAGTCCACACATCACACACCGTCACAGCATCTCCTTGTCGCCTTCTTCCTTATATTTTAGCTTTTCCTTTATCTGCAGTAGGAGGAAATGCAGTCTATAAGCATAAAGCTTAGTGAGCGCTATCTACTCACAAAACTCGATATGCATGTATATAAATAAAAACATGCTAAAACTGAATACTAACATGTAAAGCTACTCATGCTCATAAATAGCAAAGAAAACAACTAACTGAAAAGCTAACATGTATAGCTAATCACGTTCATAAATAGAAAAGGAATCATACTAACTGAAATACTAAACATGTACAACTAATCATGCTCATAAGTAGCGAAGAAACTAACTGAAAAGCTAACATGTAAGGTTAATCATAGAACTATCATGTTTATCAATAAGAAACTGAATTGATACCTAAGCTAAACTAATTAATGCTAAACTGAGTCTAACTTGTATTCACATACTAATTTGTGAAGTTTTGAAAAATATTTACATAATAGATTAAAATAATAATCATGCTGCTGATGGGCCCGGCATCCCTAACTAAACCCGGGATTGCAAGTTCCGAGTCTAGTAGGGTTTACTAGGTTATCTAAACCTAGGGACGACTGTGGGAGCCCAACCCAAATGGATATCTAATCCAGTACAGTGCCTTTGCTGAAAATAAAATACTGATTTCATAATTAATTTTCTTACCTTGCTTTAACTAGGTTATCTGAACCTAGAACTAGGTTATCTGAACCTAGAGGCGACTGTGGGAGCCCACCCATTGGACATCTAGTCCATAAAAGCTGTAGCAAGACTATATAAGCTGAATTAAATGCTTCTTCTGCATTAACTGAGCTATTAAAATGCCTACTGTGGCATTATATTGAGCTAAGCATTTTATCAAGCACTTGGTGTGCACTAGAACACACCCTACGTACTGAAAATCTGTATACAAAGCTTAACATAAATCCGCATGCAAAGCTTAACTAAAATCTGCATATTAAGCCTATCAAAATCTGCATACCTTACTTATAAAAATCCGCATGCTATAAAAATAGAACTGCTCATGTTATTCCAATAGCAAATAGGAAACTAGAACAACTTAAGCATGCTGTGAAAGTAAAACAAATTCAACTACTAGGCATGCAATAAAATCTAGAAAATCTGCTCATGTTATTCTAATAACAAAGGAATCTTAGAAAATAAAGGAATCATTGCTGCATGGAATTAACAGAATATCATGCTCACTAAATCATCACAAAAGGATCTAAACTACTATGAATTGGTGGCTGTTCTTGCCCATGAATATGCACAAAAGATCTATCCAAACATACTAAGGTACCAAGTTGTGCATGCTCATCAAGGAAACTACACTGCTGTTCATGTTATTCTAATAGTAAGGAGAAACATTATAATTCAATACTGCTCGTGCTCTTCTAGTAATAAAGAAACTACACATGCTTAACTAATAACAAATAGAAAAGTCCAACAACATGCTAAATCATAAGTCTAAAGAATCTTTAGGAAATAAAAACAATCTTGAAACCAATCCAAAACTGTTCCGAAGTCATGAAAGGAAGACTAAATCCCTAGCAACAATTCTATATAGCATGATCCAAAACATGAAAGGAAACTAAAGCTCTATCAATTTCCTCAATTCTGTACAGTATAATCCAAGGCAAAGAAACTCATGCTCTGATTTAACAAACGAACTTCTGAAATTGAAGCTACAACACAACTAATGGAGCAAAACCGAAATCCAAAACCTTCCTGAACTAGCTATCCATGTTATTCCGAATCTCTCCTCATCTTCTTAAAACTCACGGCAGCAAAGAATATACGGATCAATCCGAATCAAAGAAGGAAACTAGAACAACCTATTCCTTACAGCATGTTTCAAAATAAACATCAAGAAGCTAACAAGAATTTGAAACCGACAACCACCAGCTAAACAAACAAACTTGCTGTGAATGATAAGGAATGAAATCAAATTCCGAAATCAAAAGGAAAAGGAGATCAATGTCGCGGAACTACTCCTACTGCAGGTGAGAAGCAACTCACCTAGAGCTTCTTGCACTTACTACTGAGAAGAAGGAAAGGGGAAACTTTTTAGGGTTCGGGCGGATCCTCTCGGCAACCCTTTGTGTTCCCGAGCTTCTCTTCTTCGAGACAACCACCGTGGATGAAGACTAGCCGGAGGGAAGCTTCGCTGGCGCCGGGATCTCAAGACCTAGCTGTCTCTAGGTTTTCCGCCGAGGTTGCACCGTCGCGAGGGAGAAGAGTGAAGAGGGGTTTTCGGGAGGAATTGTTTTGGTTTTTGGAAAATCAAAACCTAACTCCCTTTCTTATACTCGGCTTTAATCACAACTATGCTTTAATATCAATTTTCTCCATATTGGATTGACAAAGTCCGTGTAGCTCAGCTGGCTGGGCCGGATTCTGCTTGGGCCGAGGAGCTGGGTTCGAACCCCAGCTTCTACAAACTTAATTTTTTTTTTCTTTATTTTAGTTTATTTTTAAAACTTATTCTCCTTGGTAAAAATACCAAATGAACTCCAAAAATTGCATAAAAATACTCTAAAAATTTCTAAAAATCTCTAGAATATTTCTATGGCATTTCTAAATATTTTTAAGGGCTTTTAGAACTCGAAATAGGGAAAATTGGGTTGTTACACTGTGTGAGAACAATTCTTAGGTTCCTGTACCAGTCTAGGAAGTTAGCTCCATTGAGCTTGTCCTTATCAAGGACAGAATGCAGGGAGAAGGTATTCATGTTTGACGACATGACAATCTACAACAGAAAATGTAGAAAATAAATATCATGTTCCACTAATCATTTAATTAGGCCTTTAATTAAATGATGCTCCCACTGAATTATAGAACTTTTGTAGAATCGAGTCATGAATGTGGTCAAATCACCCTCACTAGATTCTAACCAACTAGCTATAATTCTTGCGGGACAAGATCCACATCATACTACGCCTTAAGTTAGTTTTGGCTAAATCGCCCAAGACTTAGTATGATCGGTAGGTAACTAATTACCAATTACATCTCTATACAACTCTTGTTTATAGGATCAAGATCCGTATGTATATTAAAACTTGAGTTAGCTTTGGCTAAATCGCCAAGAGTTAATATAAATGTGATTTTGACCTATCTACCAACCATTGGAAAATGCCTATAGTTAAACCCGATCCAATTGAGTTTAACTAGTTTTACTCAATCTGATTGAGTTTGTACTCACCCAAGCGTTGATAGGCGGGACCAAGATTGTCCCTCCGTACCCTACCAAGATAATATGCGTTGCTCTGCTTTGGCAGATTCAACAACAACATGTGATCGAGGTAGTGATGGGTATCACGACATGGTAGGCATTTTGAGTTGACGCGATTAAGATCTAATCTAATCATTGATATGTATCATATATGCAATTTAGATCTAATCTAATCGTGGTGCATCATATACGCGATTTAGATCTAATCTAATCGTTAAGACACTAATTAATTACTCTACTCTAGCATGCATCACATACACACACACAAGAAATTAATTAAATTGTGATTAGATCATAACCCTATTACGATCTTCTCAAGCCAATGAGAAGATCGGACGGTCAATCCTAAGGTCAACAGCTTCTCCAAACTCCTCACTTTGACCGCCATGTGTTGCTCGCACCCTCCTCATAACTCCTCCTTGAGTGAACCTTCCACCGCCTTATTTTGTACATTACAAAAAGGTGAAACTCGAGTTACATTCGAGTCTAAGACTATTTTACAACAAGAATATTAAAATAGAGAAAGGCACGACGCGCAGGTCGCATAGCAAATACAACACGCACATCACACAAAATGGCGCCAGGCCATAATATGAATTACAACACATTTTGTCCAATCTTATTGGGTCTTTAGGCCATGACTATCACAAAAATTATACATAATTCTAAATTATGTAATTTCCATAAATTTCTATAATTTTTTCTACTATTTTTACAATTTTATGAGTTACAACTTCCCGGCAGTCTCGTTTAGCGATTTTCGGGTGCGATCGCGGGACAATGCCTCTTGCGGGGTTAGGGGCAGCACCCATTCTCATGAAATGAGTCTCACAAGTGTCCCACGACGATCTTACAGCGCCCTAAGCCACTGTCCCAAAACATTTTGGGCGAGATCTTGCCGTTTCGGAAGGTGTTTCTCAGTAGTCGAAGCCTACAAGTGACCAAACACTTGTTGCTTCACTTTTACAAGAAAAATACCCATGAAATACATAAAACAGAAAATATACAGAAACTTACAGATCTGTAGTTTTTCATAAAAACCAAAATAAAACACGTACACGCTTCGCACGTGGCTCTAATACCACTGTTGGGACTTTCGAGCCGCAAAAACCGCTTTTTGCGTTGCGGAAATCACGAAGTCCCATGCCACCGGATCCGTGCGAAGATTAAAATTTCATGTACATGTTTTTCTAACCTAGATCTACACTAGATCTACATGGTAGAGGGTAGAGAAGTTATACCTTTGATGCGAAGCCCTTCGCTTATCCCGCTCGTCCAAGGTTCGCCGAATCTCAAGGGTGTCAAGTGAACACCCCTCTATGTGTATCCACACGAACAAAAAGGATGGAGAAGAAGCCTTAGAGTGTTCTAGCACTCATGGGGGTTTCGGCCAAGGAGGAGGAGAGGGAGAAAGATAAGAGGAGGAAGAAGATGGAGTTACACAAGCACACCAAATGCACACGTAAGTGGTCGACCACTTAATGGAGGAGTTTTTATCTCCATGGTATATCAAGGATCACAACTCTTGTTCTCCCTCATGAGGTGGCACACACTCATGTAACCTTTGATGATGTGACACATCATCATTGGCTGGCCCTATGCCAAGTCACAATGACATGGCATTTGGTCAAGTCAAGGTTAAGTCAAACTTGACTCTTCATCTTCCCTTTCAAGTCAAGTCAAACTTGACTTAAATTCTCCCATGGTTGATCTAATCCAACCTTTGATTCAAGTCAATTTAATTTAGTGAATCTCTATTCATTAAATTAAATTGATTCAATGAGTCATAATCTAAATTAGACTCATTAGACACATGAATCAAATTAAGTCCAACTCAATTGGTCAAGTTTGGATTACTCTTAATCCAATTTAGTTCATCACATGAACCTAATCCTCTTGGTTCATCAAATGAACCTAATCTCCATCTAATTGCCCTTTGTGTGTGACCCTATAGGTTCTTATAACGTTGGCAATGCTCCTAAACCCATTTAGAAGCATAAGTAATGAGCGGTATCTAGCAATACATCATTACTACCCAAGTTACAAGAATGTTGAGATCCAAGATCACCTTTGTGACTACTAATTGTGACTCTTCATAATATATGACAAATGTCCTTCTATCCTTGACATCTTGATTGATTAATTTGAGGCATAGACGGTGTCATCCTCTGATCAATCTAAATCTTGAACTCTAAGTAGACTCACTTTAATCAAATAAGCTCAATATCTCATATTGACTCGTTTGGACATGCTCATACACTTAGTGGTCTCACTCTATCAAGAATAATGATGTCACTCCCGTTATATAGGAGGGATAGATTCCATCTATATCACTCACATCCCTCCGCATAATTTGTTACATACCCAGTAATCGCCTTTATAGTCCACTCAGTTACGGGTGACGTTTGACGAAGCCAAAGTATGCAACTCCTTATGTAGGGAACCATGGTGACTTCAGGTCCAAGGACTAATAGTCATACTAATAGCCACATGAGAATGTATATGATACTCATATAACGATCCATGATACTTTCTCATAACAGGTCATTTAGTATACATTCTCCAATGCATACCCATGTGTCAACTTGATATCTCTATATACATGACTTATGAGATCAAGTCATCGAGTTGACCTACATGCTAGTCTCATCGCACTAACATTGTCCCTGAATGTTAATACTTGACTAGGAATGATTAAGAGTAATGTTCTCTATATCATCTCACTATCGATTCAACCAATCGATTGATATATATAAGAACTTCTACTCAACGACGTTATTATACTTAGTTATTTAGCACCAATACAAGTAAGTATAATAACCAAAACAAATACCTTTATATACATAGGAATATGATACAATGAGTTCATACAACAATCATCATATGATTGGCTTTAGGACTCTAACTAACAAAATTGTCATCCCTAATCACGAACCATATTTCTAAAATACCCTTCCTCTTTCTCTATAAGTATATCATTTAATTTTGTCTAAAATTAACTGATGGATCTAGAGATCTTCGAATTATTTCAAACAAAAAAAATAATATACTTCTTAATGTATTTATGTCTTTGGATTTAAATTTGATAGCGTAAATTTAGAGCAGTGACTTAAATTGAAAGTACATCTCTAAATTTTTACTCTACTAATTCAAAAATTCACTATTCTCAATTTACATTATTGAATTCAAATCTAAAAGCATAGATATTTTAAGGAGATTTTCAAGAGTATATTGATTTTGTCTTAAAGTGATTTGAAGTTCTTTAGATTCATTGGTCAGTTTCGTCCGAAACTACACCATTTAAAAATTTAAAAGTTAGATATTTTTCGAACATGGGGAGTTCTAAGAACTCATTATTGATGTTGGTTAGTGAGTATCATTGTCATAGTCCTTATAATGAGTTTATGATAAATTTTATAGAGCCTTTACAAGTTTAAAAATTCATTGCTCTTAATTAATACTATCAAATTTAGATACGAGAGCATGGATAAATTAGGGAGACTTTCATGACTATATGACTATATTGATTTTGCTTTAAAATGATTAGGAGTTCTCTAAGTTCATCAAAAAATTTTGGATAAAATTGACTGATTGATTTGCACCATTTAAAAAAAATAAAAATTTGATATTTTTTGAGTCATGGGAGTTCTAGGAATCTATTAATGGTGTTGATTAGTGGATATTATTATCTTATGTTTTATAATGAGCTTATGATAAATTTTATCAAATCTTGCAAGTTCAAAAAAGTCATTATTCTTAATTTACACTATTAAATTTAAATTATATGACATAAATACATTAAGTTGCTTTTCAAAAGTATATAAAAAAATTTACGCTATTAAATTTAAATTCTATTACATAGATACATTAAGTAATTTTTTAAAAATATATTGATTTTGGTTTGAAATAATTTGAAATTTTCTAGATGTATCAATTATTTTCAGATGAAATTTGCTGATGGATCTGTACATAAAGAAGTATGATATTTTAAAAATATGATATATAATTTAGATATTATAAACATTAGGTACATGATTTGAATAATATTGAAACTTACTCAAACATGAAATTAATTTTGAAAAATCAGTAAAAACGTTGTTATTCACCAAATCAATACGAAGAGATGTTTTTTGAATACAGAGCTGAAATAATAAGACTGTATGGGACAACTCAAATGGATAATCAAATTGCTATATGGATTTCAACATTTTATTTTATTTTATTTTCAACCTTTTATTGTTAATTCTTTTTTTAAGGTGGCAAACCTTGGTGTGCATTTTAATTTTTAAAAAATTAATTAATAAAAAATAAAGGTGGCTTGAAGAGCCTAAGATTTTAATTTTATACCTTGGGCTAGCACCTACTTTAAAAATATACTATTTGTATTTCTAGTGTCATTAAATTAATCAAACACTAAATAATGTTGAAAGAATTCATCTAAAATAAAATTGATTTTAAGCTAAAAATAAATTAATTTCAAAATATTTATTTATTTTTAGTTTTATTTCAAGCTAAAATTTAAAGTCTGATGACTCATACCAGTTTGCAAGAAAAAAAAACTGCTCACGTTTGTGTTAAAGTGTGAATATAGTCATATAAAAAAATAATTTAACAAATGCCTATAAAAAGAATTCAAGCATATGTAATTGAAAAAGACGGTTTTTTATCAACTCTACATAAGTTTTCAAAATATAGTTTTAAAGTTATTAAATCATGTATCCTTTTTTTATTTTTTTACTTCCTCAAATCAATTTAATTGGAAAAAAAATTAGTCACTGCTCTTTTTTACAATCGAATTTATTTCTTTCTGTGTTTTAAAAAAAAATTATCAGTCAATTTTGACTAAAATCAACTGATGAATCTAGAGACCTCGAAATAACATAAAATCAATTTTATGTATTCATCTATTTCTTTTAATTGTAAAAATGCTATCAAATATTAATTTTATCTAATATATTAAGAGTTGTGATTTTTAAAATACGAATATATCCGAAAAATTAATTTATGTTTAAAAAAATATTACTCTCAATATATTCGATCAAATTAATGTTTGATAGAATTTTTACAATCAGAAGAACTAGATAAACACATAAGAACACATTTTGAGGTCTCTAGGTCTATCAGTCGGTTTCGATCGAAACAGACTATGGATCTAGAGACCTCAAAAAAAAATATGAAACCGGTTCTTATGTGTTCATTTAGTTTTTCTAATTGTAAAATGATATCAAACATCAATTTAACCAAATATATTAAGAACAATAATTTTTTAAACATGAATGTGTTCGAAAAATTAATTAATGTTCAAAAAATCACTGTTCTCAATAAATTATATCAAATTGATGTTTAAGAGCATGAATATAATCATAAGAATTAGAAGAACTCGTAAAATTTAGTTTCACTTCATTCCGAGCTCTCTAGGTACATTAACTGATAATTTGGTCGAATGAACTTATATTGATTTTGTTTAGGTTCATTCGGCCATAGTTTTAAAAAAACGCTGCTCTCAATATATTGCGTCAAATTAATATTTGATAGTATTTTTACAATCATGAAAATTAGACGAACACATAAGACTGGTTTCATGTCATTTTAAGGTCTCTAGGTTCATAATTTCAGCCAAAATCGACTGATAGATTTAAGAACTTCGGAATGATACGAAATCAGTTTCTATGTATTAATCTAGTTCTCCTAATTATTAAAATATTATCAAACATCAATTTGACCTAATATATTGAGAGAAGTAATTTTTTGAGTATGAATATATTCGAAAACTAATTCATATTAAAAAATCATTACTGTTAATATATTGAGTTAAATTAATATTTAATATCATTTTTACAATTAGGAGAGCTAGACTAATATATAGTAACTTATTTCATATCATTTCGAAGTATTTAAATTTATTAGTCATTTTGATCAAAATCAACTAATGAATTTTTTAAATAAAATGTCCTAATGAATTTTGGTCAAAAGTTTTTTGTCGGATTGATTTTTTTTTTCAATCAAATTGATTTAAGAATGAGACTAAAATAAAAAGTGAATATATAATTTAATAAATTATGATATATGATTTGTGTATTTTGAAAATTTATTCATTCAATTCAGTAAAAACAAAGCGGTTTAAAAGATAATAATAACTTTTAAAGAAAATAATATATTGATTGCATTATTCACATATAATAAATAGCAGTGCTCCACGTTTATCATTCACGTGATGAGTCCGACATGAGCGCCTCCGGTGGGTCCCGATCTCTACTTATTAAAATTTTTTAAAAGACAAAAATCAAAAGGGCACGTTAAAAAGGTGTTCTTTAAAAAAAATAAAAAATAAACAATAAAAAAAGACATATTTTATTCTACTAACCGCTTATCAGTGAGCGCTATACAACGTATCGAAACTAGCTAATATAATTATTTTAAAAATAATTTTAATTAATTTAAAATAATTTTAATAAAATTTAGATATTTTGATTAAATTGGTAAAAATTATTTTGATAATATAGTATTTAAAATTTATAATTTAAGATTTATGACTTTAATAAAATAATAAATGTTTTCGATTATCCACAGCCACAGCTATTGAATAACTTCTAATACGATAGCAGCCACTAAATTACTTCTACCTATTATTATGATTAAATCTTAAATTTTCAATTTTCAATTTTAAATCTTAAACTTTGACTATTAAAAAAATTAATTTTTTTTTATGTTATAACAACTATGCATATCTTCTATACACTTTAATAACTACTGATTAATTTCTTAAACTCTAAATTTTAAAATCTTGAATATTATTCTATTAAAATACTCTTTAACAATATAGTCATAATTATTTAAATTCCATCAAAATCATTCTATATTAATTAAAATTATTTTAAAATAATTGTAACAGCTATTAAAATAATTTTTATATGTTAAAACAATTATAGAATAACATTATACGTTATATCAACTAGCCATAACTCAGGAAGTAAGGAATAATATTATAACAATTATGCCTCGGGGTTATAATGTGATGGTAAGAGGTGGGATAGACTCCTATGCAACAAAGGTTAAAATTTCACCAAGGGTACATTATATTTAGGAATTTAAAAAACTTATAATGATGAACTTATATGTGCTTTTTGATTAATCCTAGTATCCTATAAGAAATTTTTATAAGATCATACTAGTCATATGTAAAATTAATCAGATATAAGAGTTGGATATCTGAATTATGAAAAAAATTATGTAGCTATCAATATTATGTAGCGTTGTTGGTCACCCGTAGTTGTTATAAGGTGTATTTTTTTCGCCCCGAGGGCGTAGCGCAGACTGTGGGCGCATGGTATCTCTGGCGTAATAGTCAGGGATCGATTTTCAGGAACTAACGACCTGGGGTTTATCCCGTCATGCGCCTATGACCTGTGTACCTACATGAACCTCCCTCCATATCCGTAGAGTTGATACTAAAGGAACCACTAAGATAGTGGATCTATCTTTTTATAAAGTGTATTTTGAGAATAACACCTTTGACATTTTTCTATTTAAAATAAAAGCCTTTTTTTTACTATTTACCTAAATTTCAGACGCCCTTTGATTTTTTATCCAAAATAATTTCATTTTACGACATAGTAAATTAATGCCTAACTAATTAAGATGGCTAAAAGAGCGCCCTTAACACTTTATATTTTAAAAATATTTGTATATCAACACCGTATAAAAAGCTATCGTAAAAATCAAATAATTTAATTTAATTATAATTAATCAAATATTAATAGAGCAATTTTTAATTAAAATTATTATAATATAAAATAAAATAGACTGAAATTATTTATAGCCATTATGATCAAAGCTACGACAGTGTTGTTGGCAAATATAGTATGATTTTATTTATCATTATTATTATTATTATAAATAAGAGGCCGACAGGCGACAGCCGTCATGGAATAAATAAAATAATAATAATAATTTTAATTATTTGGCAACCAAATCTCATAGGATGACGTGGCGGTCGTTGCTGGTCAATTACCATCCTTTTTCCATTTTCTTTCTCCTATCGCTAATAATCGCCTTCGCTTTCCGTCCCTTCGACCTTCCTTATGCGGTCACACATGGCGCACCTCCCTTATAGATACTACTTCTCTCGCTCTCTCGTTCCTAATAAACTAAGCAGGCCAGAGCGTTCGAGATAGAGACAAGGGCGGCCAACCGTGAACCGTCTCCATTCCCCTTCTTATCCTCACCATTCGATCTTCTTCTGCACTGCTCCCTCTGCATCATCCCCTCGCATTCGATCCCAGCGCAAGCCCAGGAGGAGGAGAGCCAGCGTCTCCGCCCCCCATCCTCGTTCGTCTCCATCCCTGCCCGTCTTCAGGTACAAGTAAGAGATTGAGCGCGCAAAGCTGCCTCCTTGGTAGGTTTCCGGATCGGTTCCCCTCTTTGGGCGTGCAAAAGTCGTGTTTTTTTAGGGCAAGAGGGAGGTGTGCATGAGAGTACAAGATCATGGAGTTCTGGCCGGAGTTCATGGCGAACAGCTGGGGGAGGGAGTTCGTGGCCGGGGGCATCGGCGGCATGGCCGGGGTCATCTCCGGCTACCCGCTCGACACGCTCCGCATCCGTCTCCAACAGCCGCCGACGCCCGCTTCCTCGAACGCCTCCACCCTCGCCCGACGACCCCCCTCGGCCATCGGCCTCCTCCGCAGCATCGTCGCCCGGGAGGGCCCCGCCGCGCTCTACCGCGGCATGGCCGCGCCGCTCGCCTCCGTCAGCTTCCAGGTACTCGTCCTCCCCTTTCTCAAACAATTCCTGAAAAGGGTGGTGATTCCTTTGGTTGATTAGAATAATGGTTTCTGAATAAACAAAGAATTGGGGATCAGAGGAAATTAAAGAACATGCTTCTTTCTGATTCAATTCATGAATCATGATAAAAGTTCTTCCGATCCCACTTCAAGATAACTTTTTGGACGATAAACGTACCGATCGACACCACACGGCGGCTAGAAAAGAGAACAAAAGGAGATTTAAATTGTGTGAGTTGAATCGGAAGAGCTTGTTCTAGGAAATCAGGAGTCTCCACACGAGAAACAAATCGTGAACGTCTTTGTTTTGTGACATCAGCTCCGATGTGAAAGCTAACCTAACAAAACACATCTCTTTTTGAAAGAAAGGTGTTTTGACCTAAATCACCTTTATGAATCTAAACATGGTCAAATGTGTATATTTCTTGCAACAGAAAGCCATGAATAATCACAAACACTTTGAATCAATGCCTTCTATCTATGTTCATGTGACTTTTGTTCAAATTCTTGGTAACATTTCATTGGAGAATTTCTTCCGTTGCCAATCATGTCTCTTTCTGTATGCAGAATGCCATGGTCTTTCAGGTGTATGCAGTCTTGTCTAGAGCTTTTGATTGTAAGAAGACCAATGAACCTCCTTCCTACCGAAATGTCGCATTGAGTGGAGTCGGAACTGGTGGCCTGCAGACTCTGATACTAAGTCCCGTTGAGCTTGTCAAGATAAGGCTCCAATTGCAGATGGTCGGCAATAGGGGGTACCGAAGTCGTCGTTTGGGGCCTATCGAAATGGCCAGGGAGATCATAAGGAAGGAAGGGGTGAAGGGAATATACCGAGGCCTCATGATCACAATCCTTCGAGATGCACCTGCTCACGGAGTCTACTTCTGGAGCTATGAGTACGCGAGAGAGAAGCTACACCCGGGTTGCAGGAAGAATGGCCAAGAAAGCCTCGGCACAATGCTTGTGGCCGGAGGTTTGGCCGGAGTTGCAAGTTGGATTGTTTGCTACCCACTAGATGTGGTGAAGTCCAGACTTCAGGCACAATCAATGCCTGAGGCAGGTCAGCCTCCTCCTAAATACAACGGAATTGTCGATTGCTTCCGCAAGAGTGTACGAGAAGAGGGTGTAGCTGTGCTGTTTCGAGGGCTTGGAACAGCAGTCACCCGCGCATTCCTGGTGAATGGGGCCATCTTCACTGCTTATGAGTTAGCTCTCAGGTCCTTGTTCAATAGCAATGAAGCATTAACAATGGAGGAAACCTGAATTATTCATATGCTGCATTAAAAATGAGATATCAGTAAACTGATTCAAGTCACAAATGTTGTTATCTTCTTTTGTTAAATTGTGTAGGACAAAAAGATATTCAATTATTTGTCATATTGATGTAGATGCAGAACTAGTTCATGTGGATGTCTGGCACAATCCCTTTTTTTTTTCCTTGAAAAAGAATAAGAAGTATCAGGTGGAGGTATTATTGGTTTTTTGATATACTTATCTCACTAGGTGAGATATATTTTTCTATGTCATTTAGATGCTATTTTTTATTATATAATTATTTATATTTAAATAAATTTTATTTTATTTTATTATTAGTAATTAAGTGTTTTTTTTATCTTCTCTCGTTTGATGTGCATATTTATTATATTTTTCACATCATCTAATTGGAATATTTATTGATTGTCTAGGTACAATGTCTTTATTATCTTAAATATATTTCTCAGAATTTTTTCTCAATAGGTACAATTTTAATTTTCTCTCAAATATGTTAATATGTTCAATTCAAATTTCAATGTTTAATTTCATATAATATAATAAATCTAATTATTGTTTTTAAAAATATTCTTATAAATTTTATAGATATTTTACAATTATAAATCATGAGGCTTTTCTTTATTTAAATCAACTCGTTTGTATTTTATGTAAGATTCTTGACCCTTCCATCCTTTTTATAAAAATTATTTTAAATACTTAAACTTCTCCAATACAAATAATTCATCCTCTCCTATTTTAATAATGCATAAATTATATGAGAAATTTTGCATGTAGTTTTCAACCACAACTTAAACTTTGCATGCAATCTCATGTGTAAAAAATTTTATTTTCACTCCCTAACAAAATATAATGGACATCAATTTAACTAATTACGTCTCATATTTTTAGGTACAAAAAGTTAAAAATGAATATAATTTCTTTTAAATTCAGCATATTAAACTATAATCTAGTATATTTTCTATCAAATTGATTACTACTTTTTTTCTACCTCAATTGGAAAGAAAATATATTAGATTCTCTTTAAATGATACTCAATTGGATAGAAAATATATTAAATTTTCTTTAAATTGTACTGAATTTAGAATAAATTATATTAAGTAGGAAAAAATCATATTCAATTTGATAGAAAATATATTCTATTCTACTTTAAAGTACTGAATTTAATAGAAATTATACTTATTTTTTAACTTTTTGTATCTAAAAAAATATGAGGAGTAATTTGATAGAAAATATATTCTATTCTAGTTTAAAGTGTTGAATTTAAGAGGAATTATATTTATTTTTTAATTTTTTATATCTAAAAAAAAATATGAGAGTCAATTAGATAACTAGGTAACTATATTTGTATGAGGAAATTAAAATAAATAAAATTTTATAGGCAGGTAATGAAAATAAAGTTTTTTTTTAATATGGAGACTTTATATAAAATTAAAGTTATAATTGAGAATTTTTTTCTAATTAACTAAAATTATATTTTATTTTGAATTTATCTAATAGATAAATTATAAAAATGATGGAGTTGCCGTGGAAAAAATGACTACTTGTACTAATTGGAGTGATGAGTCAGATAACACAAAGTAACTTGTTAGGTTGAGCTTATCTAAAGCAAGTTCTCTGTAATTAATTAGTTTTGATAAAAAAATAAAAATAAAAAGGCATTTTGACAAGAATAAAAGAAAAGGTGTATTGGCACCAAAGTTTTTGTGCCGATTGACACAATAACAATAGAAGTGCAAGAATAAAAGGGGCAGTTGTTGGCCAACAAGGGGCTAGAAGAGATCATTGAGAGGATAACAGAGAAGTAGGATCGGATGAGATTGCTACGGTGAGAACAATTAATGTTTGCTATACGAGTTTACATAGATAGGTATATTAGATGCGAATGAGAGTACAACGGGATTAGAAGGCTAATTTGTACAAAGATAAAAATATTTCTTTAATACTAATTTTAGAAAGAATAATCTCAATGATTCAATAAAAGGAGTAAGAGTATCTATATTAGGGGTGAGCATTCAACTAACCTATTTATATCGATCCGAATCAAATCGAAAAAATAAAATCCGTCGGATATAGGATCGGATGTAGGGTCCTGATATTACATTATCCGATCTAGTAGGGCCGGATAGTTTTTTATCCTAATAACCGAACCAACCCGATTCACGATCACCCATACTTGTAGCAATTACTGTCGATAAGTTGCTACACGTTGTAGTAGTTACTGCCGATAAGCTGCTACATGTTGTAGCAGCTACTGGCGATTAGCTGCTACAACGTGTAATGAATAATGTCTATTATCATTTTAAAATATTTTATTTTTTATTATTTTATATTTATATTTTATATTTTATTAGATATAGGGTCGAATATCCAAATAATTGACAATTCGTCGGATATCTGATACATAATAATCGTCATATATAGGACCGGATGTAGGTCCTGATATTATATTATCTGATCTAGTAGGATCGGATAGTTTTTTTACCCTAATAATCAAACCAACCCGATCTGCGATCACCCCTAATCTACATCAGATATCCTATTCAAAAATTTTATTTTGAATTTTGGACAGAATAACTGAAAAATCTTTGAATTTGCTCCCTATTTATTCCCTAAACTATGCATTTATGAATAGTACTTCTCTAAATTTAGGGAATAAATTCTATTCCCTAAATATTATAGAGGATATAGAAGAAATAGAGAAACTATATATATATATATATATATATATATATATTTTAAAAAATGAATATTGAAATTTAATAAAGAAATTTTTGTTGTCCTAAACTATACATTTTGAATAAAAAATTAGTATAGATGCGCTAATAATAAAATTATTGTCATATCAATTTGAGTGTCCGAGTCTCTTACAAAATATAAAGTAAAATTGTATATAATAAATTTAATATAATTGATCCTTCTTCAGACTCATTTTAGAGAGAGTTTCGTTGACCGAACATCTCTTTAATCTCGATTTAATAAACTTAATTGGAAAGGTCCAATATGGTTGGATCTTTTCTTGGCCCCCATACTGGAGGAAGATTTCTTAACAAGCTACCTCTGTAATCTCAATGACTCAACAAACGTGGCTGGAAGAGCTCACAGTCTAGCTATGAATCGCCATGGTCATGAGCTTATGAATGTGATCTCTTGGCCAAGTTGTGGATCACTCGTGGCAGCCGTGAGTTTGTGGTTAGGTCGGTCATGAACTAATGGCCTTGCTGTGAATTGTGGCAGCCGTGACTCTGCAAGCTCATGGTCAGGCTGCAAATTGCTCACGGTGGTTGTTGGTGGCTTGGCCATGAATCATGACGCAAGCTCACAGTTTGACCTTGACACAAGGTCAGTAGAGGTGCTTCTTTTCTCCAACTTCATGTGTTCTTGTTCAGAATCTGGGTCATGTGTTCTTATTCAGAATCTGGGTCAGATGAAGGTCTAGTGAACTGATGAGGACGAAGGGGACTGAGATACCTTTCTCATATATTCTTCCGAAAAGAGACTCCCACGTGGTACTGACGGGTGAGGACGTTGGAACCAGCGGTACCTGAGCTCTGCGTACACCTAGACGAACACACGGGCGTTAGAGGCTAGAATATAGGGAAAAAGTCTCCGGAGCAGGTCCTTCGACACTCAAGTCAGGTACTTTTTCCACAGAAAAACAGTGTACGAAGAAGAAAGAAAGTAGAAGACAAGTGCGAATGTGTGAGAGAGCGTACCTACGAAAGGATGAGGTCCTTCCTTTTTATATGATAGTGCGTACATTTTTGTGCCAGATTGATATCAGAAAATGTCAAGTGCCAAGGCTTGTCGAGTGATGGAGGACACGTGGCATCCCCTTATAGCCTAAAGGAAGGTTCCATTCGCCCGTGATTGCAGACCGTTAGAATATTCCCTGACACTTGGTGGTTATTCTCTAACAGGCCATTATAATTCCCTGACCTTGTTGTCCTGTAGCGCTTTCTGCCCCGATCGGGAAGGAATAGAACAACCTTGGATGATCAGTCGAGTATAACGCCTGGTCGAGACCTTAGGAGGCTGAGGCGGTGGAGAGATAGTCCAAGCGTTGGTCGAGAATTAGTTGACTGAGAGCTTTAACTTATTGAGAGCACTAGGCTTAAGTACCGCCAGGCCGTGAGAGCCTAACCCGTCAAATCCTGGTTAGGTGTCATCCGACTGTTTACCCAGGAGTCTCAAATCTGGAATCCCGATCTGTTGGAACCTGGCCGGGAATCAGGTTGCTGACATCGTTCCCTACCTATTGACTGCCACGTCTCCTTGACTTCTGACTGTTATGTCCCCTTGACTTCTGACTGCCCACCTTTATCGAATCCCATCATCAGGCACCGTATCACAAGCCTCCCCCCAAGTCTAGTCGAAGGAGGCCTAAGTCCAACTGACTAGACTCAGGCTCCTGTTTACTTATTCCGTCGTTCCGTTCTTAAATGCTGCATATTTTCCCAATTCCTCGGATATGCAACCTGATTAATTACCCACTCATCCTTGAGAGAAGAGCCCCATAAATGCCTTAAAACCGCCTCTTCCCGCCTTCCTCTTTAAAAGGGTTGAGTCCCCTCGTATCATTGTAGTTTTCTTGTTGACTTCTTCTGACCATGGAACCCACCCTTAACTCTGATGAGGTGTCCTCTTTACGCCAACAACTAGCCCATATGACTCAGCTACTCGCCTACAAGGATACAGATTTAGTCGAGATGACACAAAGCAGAGATCTTCAGTGTTCTCTCCGCCAAGATATTGAGGAACTTTGGTTAGCCACCAAGTCTTTAACCCGAGCTGAAGTAGCATTGAAGCAGAAAGCTTATGCGGATCTGGAGAGCCAGGTTCAATTCCTGATCTATCTAAAAGAAAAACATGCTCCCTCCATAGCCCTTCTTCAAGAAGAGAACCGACTCAAAGATGAAACTTGATCCTGTCCGAGTGTGAGTAGATGGACGCTGGGAAGGTGATGCTCATGTTAACTAGATATCAATGGGAAAGGGCGTGGACCTCCGACGAGCGAAGCCTGCAACCATAGAATTGTTAGTGCCAAGCCAGGGAGAGGTTCCCCGGCGATGGCCCTCCGACGCTCAAGTCAGTCACCGACAAGCGAATGAAGAATGAAGTAGAAAGGAGCAGCATAACTGTAGCTACAGTAGTGAAAAAATACCTCCGATGAAGCTTTGGGGGCTTCTTATATAGAGCTCTCAAGAGGCGCGCGCACGCTCCTCGAGTCATGTACGCTTCCCAAAGCATACCTGGAAAGGCTGCGTCAGAAAAGTGTGTCTGACGTCATACCTTAACAGCCCGAGCATATCCCTGACGTGGCAGTGGAAGCTTCCACCGTACGATTCTCTATCTGATAATGCCGCTGACCATGCCCTCTATCGATGACACTGATCCCTAGGAAGATATTGCCAACTGCTCCCTTTGTTTGTTATTGGACCGAGTGGGAGAATCGCTCGACCAGTCTGCTATCCATGCGATGCAACGACCGACCCGAGTGTCCGCTCGGCTAATGCTTTGCTGGCTGGCTTCTCCCGACGGGGTGAGGGAGTCTTGTCTGCCGAGTCAAGGCTGCATCCATTGTTTGGCCAAACGGGATGACCGCTCAGCTTTTGTGCCTCCCTGGTTGAGCTTCATGAGCGTCGGAAGCTCGGTGTCTGACCGAGCTATTGAAGTGTTGGACCGGCTACTCTATCTGCTGACCGGGAAGGTAGTTCGCCTGATCGGACGCCCGCCTAACGTTGACCACTTTGACCACCTACTGGACGGGCCCTACCTTACCACCGGATCATGTGCCTCCCCCTCAAGTCTAGTCGAAGGAAGCTGCAAGTCCGACTGACTGGACAAGTAGTTTGGTGACCGATTGACCGATCAGCTAATGGGTTGGTTGGATTTCGATCGGCCCGTGTAGGATTGACCTTTCTCTGCCAATCGGCACTTTGAGCCTTTGTACTTGGATTTTTTTTCCTTATCACTTCTGGAGGGGTGCGAGTCGGGCGATCAATGCTGGCGTCGCCCAAATCTCCTCGGAGTACGCGCAGATCACCCCCATTAAGGCCGAGCACGCACCCACGCCCATTAAATGTTGCCCTATGGAAGGACGCCACATATCGTTGGCACAGCCGCCGCACGTCTGAGGTGACAGCTACTGATGTGACGTTTGGTAGTTCGAATTCAACGACCAGATGTGCGCTCTGAGTTCCGTGCCCTAGATCAGACGACTTTCTTAATCCTCTTCCCTTAAGTCTAACTGATTCCTTTCTTCGTTTGCAGCCGACATCATGATGCACGCTCAGGTAGCCGAGATAATGAAGGCTAAACAGGCCGAGATTGAAGCAGTCGTGGCCAAGGAGATGGAACAACTCGGCCTGACCCCTGTCGGCTCACAGGAGGGCATATCTGGGGAAACAACAACTGTGGACAACGACTGTTACGACCGTACTTTTACTATTGAAAGATTCGCTAAGATTATACCTCCGGGGTTTATAGTCGCCGCTCGACTCTTAGTTTTAACGTCTCCGTTAGACGATCTTCCAAGGCAGGAGCTTAACGTCTCCGCTCGACCGTCGATGAAGACATGGGTTTAACGTCGCCGCTTGACGATTTGGTGAAGACCAGGATTTAAGGTCGTCGCTCGACCGTCTGTGGAGACATGGGTTTAACGTTGCCGCTTGACGATTTGGTGAAGACCGAGGTTTAAGGTCGCCGCTCGACCGTCGGTGGAGACATGAGTTTAACATCGCTGCTTGACGATTTGGTGAAGACCGGGGTTTAAGGTCACCGCTCGATCATCAGTGGAGACATGGGTTTAATGTCGCCGCTCGATGATTTGGTGAAGACCGGGGTTTAAGGTCGCCGCTCGACCGTCGGTGGGGACATGGGTTTAACGTCGCCGCTCGACGATTTGGTGAAGACCGAGGTTTAAGGTTACCGCTCGACCGCCAATGAAGACATGGGTTTAATGTCGTAGCTCGACGATTTGGTGAAGATCGGGGTTTAAGGTCGCTGCTCGACCGTCGGTGGAGACATGAGTTTAACGTCGTCGCTCGACGATTTGGTGAAGACCGGGGTGTAAGGCCGTCGCTTGACCACCGATGAAGACATGGGTTTAACGTCGCCGCTCGACGAGAATTTTGGTAACCTTTCTTTTTTCATTCCAACCCTGCACTCAAAGGAAACAGGAAAAATGGACAGTAAACTTTAATTACATTGGTGCACCTATCATCCAGCTCGGTAGGGCTGAAGATGATTCGCACTCCAAGGATGTTCTAGTTGCCGCCCGTCTTCATCCTCTAGGTAGTAGGCGCTAGAGCGGAGCTTCTCCATGGCTTTAAATGGTCCGACCCATGGAGCTTCTAGTTTAGTGACGTCGCCGACCGGCTTCACCTTCTTCAACACGAGGTCGCCGACCTGGAATGACCTCGGGATCACTCGTCGATTGTAGTTCTGTCTCATCCTTTACCTATAACCCATCAGCCGAACGACTGCTTTGTCACGCGTCTCATCCACGAAGTCCAACTCCAAAAGCCTCCGCTCGGCGTTGTCTTCGCCATAGTGCTGTATTCGATTGGACTCAACTCCCACCTCGGTCGGGACGATCGCCTCACCATCGTATACGAGGTGGAATGGGGTTACACCCATGCCTTCCTTAGGGGTCGTTCGGATTGCCCATTGTTGGTTAGTCCTAGGAAAATCGTACCGGCTCCACTATACAAAAATTTTGTACAAGTGTCGAACCTTTCCTTAAATAACCTATTATGTTCTTTAGAAGTTAAATTAGGAATTGCAGACGGAACTTAACATCATTGATTCCAAATTTAACTTATCTGTTCTTAATAGTTTAAATTTGAATAGCAAGCAGAACTTAATACTATTGATTCAAATCCACCTAAGTTATTAATTCCATAAATATTAATTTCCAAAATTGGCTTCCAGAACTGCATGGCGAGGCACATGACCTTCTTGGATATCGGAGCAATCACCACCGCCTAGGCAAAGCCTTTTAAGGAAAGCTAATATTTATTTCCTTAAATAACTCTAGGTTAACTAAAAAGAACAATCGAATCACAAATTCGAAAAAGAAGAAAACACAAACTAAAAAAAAAACTATTTCGAAAACTCTAGAATCATATGCCTCTTGTGTTTGGTATTTCCAAAAATAACTTATACAAAGAAAAACTAGTATGATGCGGAAAACAATTACTAGTTATACCTTTCTTTGTAAGCAAAAATAACTTCTTGATCTTCTACCTTATTCCTCTTTTAACCTCGGACGTTGTGTGGGCAACGATCTTCCGAGATGAGAACCACCAAGCACCTTCTTTTTCCTTCTAGGTTTCAGCCACAAATAACTCCTCCAAGGATGAAGAGGTTCGGCCACCACCAAGCTCCAAGGGATGCTAGAGACTAGGCTTCCTTTCTCTCCTTCTTCTCCTTGCTTGAACCGGCCACCAAAGCAACTCCACCAATAAGGAAGATTCGGCCACAATAAGGAGAGGAGAGAAAAGAGGAGGGGCCGGCCACACCAAGGAAAAAAGAGAGGAAGAAAAATAGAATAGAGGTTGTTCACAATGAAGGCTCCTCTACCTCCTCTTTTATAATCCTTTGTCTTGGCAAATAAGGAAATTTTAATAAAAAGTTCCTTAATTCTTTTGCCATGAAAAGGAAAATTTATTTAATTAAAAATCAATTTTCTTTTAATTATTTCAATGGCCGGCCACTTTAAAATATCCAAGCAAATAAAGTTTTAAACACAAATTAAAACTTCCTTATTTGCTTCCGGAAATTTATAAAAAATTTCTCCAATAATTTTTCCCTTCATGGTGGATTATAAAAAGGAAATTTTATAAATTAAAATATTTCTTTTAAACATATGGATGATCTCCAAAAAGGAAAGTTATCTCTAAAAAATTAAAATTTCTTTTCAATCTACAAATAAGAAAAGATATCAAATCTTTTCTTAATCTTTTGTAGAAACTTATAAAAGAGAATATTTAATTTTTAAACTCTCTTTTAAATCATGAACATGGTTAAAAAAGGAAAGTTTTCTCAAAATTAAAATCTACCTTTCAATCTACAAATAAGGAAAGATTTCAAATCTTTTCTTAATCTTTTGTAGAAAGCTATAAAAGGAAAGATTTAAATTTTAAACTCTCTTTTAAAATCATGGAATCCACATAAGAAAAATTTATAAATAAAATCCTTTTTAATATAATATGGCCGGCCACCTAAGCTTGGGCTCCAAGCTATTGGCCAACACCTTAAGGCTCAACCTTTAGGCTTGGCTGGCCCCTATTGGTTGGGTAAGAAGGTGGGTATGTGGTGGGTATAAATCTCTATATACAAGATATTACGATAGGGACCGAGAGGAGGAATTGATATAACAACCCAATTTTCCCTATTTCAAGTTCTAAAAGTCCATAAAAATATTGGTAAATACCTTTAAAATATTCTAGCGATTTTTAGGGATTTTTAGAGTATTTTTACGCAATTTTTGGAGGTCGTTTAGTATGTTTACAAAAAGAAAGAAATTTTGACAAAAATTTGTCAAAACCGAAGCTCGAACCCGTGACCTCCGGCCGAACCAAACCCAACCGGACACAGCAAACCAACTGGGCTGCGCACGCTTTGTTAACCAAGTATGAGGAGAAATAGGTTTAAGTTATAGTAAGGATCAGAAATTAAACCTAGGTTATAAAGGGTTAATTTCTTTCCCCGAGCCCTAATCCCTTTTCTTCTCGTTCCTTTCTCCCGACGCGTGCGACGGCGCTGTGCTTGGGCGAAGACGAAGCCGAGTTAGGGCACTTCCTCCGGCGGCCGGCGAGGGGTTTTTCGGAGAATCCTTCTCATCCTCGTGACCTCCTCGACGTGAAGAGTACGTAGACGCGAAGAAGGCGCGGTGATTTCAAGTCTCGCCGAACCCTAGCAGCCCTCTCCTTCCGGTTGTAAGTCCAAGAAGGCATTGTAAGTATTACTCACCTGCGGTAGGAGTTGCTCCGTACGCTTGGTTTTCTTGTTGAGTTTTTTTTTTAAAACTAGGGCTCCTTGTGCCGAACTTGATTCATGCTAGGGCTGGATTGTATTCCATGCTGTGCCGAATTGGGAGAATGGATTTGGGTTTTAAGATGGCTGTTCGGACCCCTGAATTGTGCCACAGTGACTATGCCAAACCTCCTCTAAAGCATTAGGATGCTGAATTTTTATGTCAAGGGTTGTTTCCTTGTTTTTGGTCTTTAGCTGTGCCAAAACTTTAGGACAAACTCCAAGTTGGTTTTGTGTTATGGATCCTTTGCTGAGTTGCATATAGACATCCTTTGAGATTTATAAGATTTCGGATTTAGCATGTTTTGGAATTTCTGCATTAAGAGACATTCTATGATAGCTATTCTTTAGAATTCGACATGCTAAGTTTCCCTTTTGAATATGCAAGCTAGTTACCGTAATATGCAGAACAATATGCTATGTTTTCCTTTAGAACTTGCTGGGTAGGACATTCTATGATAGCTATTCTTTAGAATTCGACATGCTAAGTTTCCCTTTTGAATATGCAAGCTAGTTACTGTAATATGCAGAACAATATGCTATGATTTCCTTTAGAACTTGCTGAGTAGAAATTCTATGCTGTTGTCATGCTATTTCTGTGTATTTCAGTTAAATTACCATAATTTAGGTTGCTGGAATTAGTTTCCCTTCCATGCTACTATCATGTTTTAGAATTTCTGAAGCTATTTTCTTTTGGAAGTGGTTTAGGATTAAAAGCACACCAAAGCTTAATTAAATGCCAAGACATTTTTAATATCAGAATAAGAAAGATACCAAGTAAGTAAAACAAGAGGCTAGTACCCGACATCCAAGAGCTTGTCGTTAAACAAATCCAGGTGACCATTTCCGAGGTCTTGGCCCTGGTAGACCGAGGTCTGCTCTTTTAGGATTGGTGGCTCGCAACCCCAACCTATTAGGGAACGCGCATGAGTTGGTACTAGGCCTGGGCCCAAGAAAAGAAAAGAAAACCCAAAGTAAAGAAAAGTAAAGAAAGAAAGAAAAGTAAGAAGGAAGAAAGAAAGAAAGAAGAAGAAAGTAAAGGATAGGAATTAAAAGATTAATTTCTAACACAAGGATATAAGAAATGAAACAAGTTACATGCTTAGAATAAATAAGAATGGTTAGTTTCTTTAATTCTAAGTTTACATAGCTAGTTTCTTGTTATTCTGCTTGATACTGAGTATGATTTGTATCTAGTCCATTTTCTGTATACCATGAGCAAATGCAGATAGTTTTAGTATTTCAGTTTCAGTACTTATGCATTTCATTTATGCATTTCGAGTTTTGTGAGATAGATTAGTACTTACTAAGCGTTTTCGCTTATAGATCTTATTTTCTTTCCTCCTACTGCAGATAAAGGAAAAGCTAAGATATGAAGGGAGGCGAAAGGGTGGTGGTGATGATGGATGTGTGTGGTGGCTGAACTATGGAGAGATCCAGAGGGGACTAGCAAGACTTATTCATTTAGAGTTTATGTCTAGTTCATTTTCCTTATTTCCATTATGAAACCATGAGTTTATGCTTGAGTTTGAAGTGCGTTGTAGCTTGTTATGCTTTGTTCTGAGAGTTTTGAGTTTAATTCTTATTGCTAGTTTAGTTTTTGATTAGAATATGATTTATTAATGCGTGGTTGTGAAGAATATTGTGATCCAGCCGCATGTGGCTGTGTATATCTTTTATGTATTGTGGATTTGGTCACCGGTACAGGGGAGACTCTGCCGAATTTTTCGGTGGGAATCCCTCTGAACTGTGATAAAATCTACCTGACTCTAATTATAGAGTCAGTGCCACTAGGAGGGAAGTTATAGTTAGGTAACAATCTCCCTTAGAGAGTAGTGGTAAGAAAGGGTGGTTGTTACAATTGATTTTGGTCTCCCGATGAAATTAAGCATCCCGTGTTCGCCCCGAACACATAAATTAATTTCATCAATAATAATTCATTCCACTAAAGAACTATTATTGAACTACCGCACCAATCCCAAATTACATTTTGAGCTCCTTCTTATTATGAGTGTGTTAGTCTCCCTGTGTTTAAGATGTCGAATGTCCACTAATTAAGTGAGTTACTGACAACTCATTTAATTAATATCTTAGTCCAAGAGTAGTACCACTCAACCTTATTGTCATGTCGGATTAAGTCCACTGCAGGGTTTAACATGACAATCCTTATGATCTCCTCTTGGGGACATTATCAACCTAGATCACTAGGACACAGTTTCCTTCTATAATCAACAACACACACTATAAGTGATATCATTTCCCAACTTATCGGGCTTATTGATTTATCGAACTAAATCTCACCCATTGATAATTTAAAGAAATAAATATCAAATATATGTACTTGTTATTATATTAGGATTAAGAGCACACACTTCCATAATAACTGAGATCTTTGTTTCTTTATAAAGTCAGTATAAAAGAAACGACCTCTAAATGATCCTGCTCAATACACTCTAAGTGTACTAGTGTAATTATATAGTTAAGATAAACTAATACCTAATTACACTACGACCTTCCAATGGTTTGTTCCTTTCCATCTTGGTCGTGAGCTACTATTTTTAATTTATAAAGAACCGATAACACGATCTTCTGTGTGTGACACCACACACTATGTTATCTACAATATAAATTAATTGAACATCTACATTTGGTATATATAAATGTAGACACTTGACCAATGTGATTCTTATAAATGTTTATACAAAAGCTAGGCTTTTAGTATACACTCCAACAATCTCCCACTTATACTAAAAGACTATGCTGCCATAAATGCTGCTATACATCTGATTCCCATCCATTCAACATGCCCATCAAAAGCTCTTGCCTTAAGGGCCTTAGTGAAAGGATCTATAGGTCATCATTTTATGCAATCTAGGCGGCAACAACTTCTCCTCGTTTATACGATTTCTCGTATTGGGTAGTACTTGCGCTCTTTTGTGTTCACTTGCCTTATGGACTCATGGTTTCTTTGAGTTTGTTACTGCACCAATATTATTACAATAAATTGTAATAATCTTTGGACAAACCAGAAATCATATCTAAGTCCATCTTGAGGTTACTGAGTCATTCAGCTTCTATGGCTGCCTCTGAGGCTGCCACATACTCAACTTCCATAGTGGAGTCTGAAAAGCACCTATGCTTAACACTCATCCATAGTTATGACTTTACTTCCTAAAGTAAACACAAAAACCCCGAGGTCGACTTACTATTGTCCCTATCTGATTGGATGTCAAAATCCGTGCAACCCACAGGGACCAAATTATCTGCCTTGTAAGCTAGCATATAATCTCTAGTACCTCTAAGGTACTTTAATATATGCTTTACCGCAGTCCAATGTCCTCATCCAGGGTTACTTAGATATCTGCTAACCATGGCCACGACAAAACAGATATCCAGTCTCATACACAGCATTGCATATATTTAGGCTTCTTACAGCAGAAGCATAAGGAACTGCCTTCATGCCCTTTGTCTCCTTTGATGTCTTCGGAGACATCTCTTTAGATAAAGTTACTCCATGCCTAAAAGGTAAGAAACCTTTCTTGGAGTTCTGCATGCTAAGCGAGCAAGGATTGTATGAAGCTCGGGATAAGCACAACATTCTTTTCTTGCGATCCCTTATGTCTTTGATCCCAAGAATGTGTGCACATTCTCCTAAGTTCTTCATATCGAATTGTTTGGACAACCATACCCTTACTTCTGACAACACTTTGATATTGTTTCCAACTACCAAAAATGTTATCTACGTATAGAACAAGAAATACCACCACGTTTCCATCACACTTCTTGTATACACAAGACTCATTCGGTTAAATAAATCCATAGGTCCGGATTACTTTATTAAACCGAATGTTCCAAGACCTAGAAGCTTTACTTCAGTCCATAGACTGATTGAGCTTACACACAAGATACTCCTTGCACTTTGCAATGAACCCTTCTGGTTGCTATATATGGATGTTTTCTTCAAGACTTCCATTGAGGAAAGCTGTCTTGACATCCACTTACCAAATAGATAAAAGAATCCTGATAGACTTAAGCATGGCTACCGGCGAAAAGGTCTCCTTTTTCAACAAGCCTTGCTTTGAAAGTTTCCACCTTCCTGTCTATTCCTCTTTTCCTATTGTAAACCTATTTCACCCAATGGCTTTTACACCATTTGGTGGTTCTACAAGCTTCCAGATTTTATTAGAATACATATATTCTAATTCTGTATTCATTACTCTTTGCCAAGATGCTGTATCTTTATCTTGGAGTGCTTCATCATATGTCCAGGATTAGGCTCATGTTCATTTGGGATCAAGTCCAAAGACTCTCCCAAAACATGAATCTTTTAGGTTGCTTGACAACCCTCCCACTACGATGAGGCACTGCCTGTAATTGTATATCATTTATGATACGTGTTGCAGTTTCTTGTGATATTTCATCTTGTACAATTTGGTACTAGTTTAGACATGTCCTTTATTTATTTCTTTAAGAACAAATTTACTTTTGGGCTTGTGGTTTATTACATAGTCCTTTTCTAAAAATCGGTCATTGATGCTAACAATGACCTTCTGATTTTTAAGACTATAAACCTACTTTCGTTTCTCTAGGATAACCCACAAACAAGTGAATTCCTGTCCAACTTATCATTATCTCTCTTCAGCATATGTGCTGGACTACCCGAATCCGAATATGCTTCAAAATAGGCTTACACCTATTCAGCAATTCTCTATGAGTAGAGAGTTCTGACTTGGAAGGTACTATGTTCACTTTCGTTTTCAGAGTATATCCTTAAAACGAATTTGGTAATTTTCTAAATAACTCATCATCAATCTACTCATTTCCATAAGATTCCTATACCTTATTTTTTCTACACCATTCTGTTGGGGTGTACCAGGTGCAGTTAGTTGGGATTGAATCCCTACTTTTGATAAGTGACTCCTAAATTGTCCCAAGAGGTACTTGCCACTACGATCTTACCATAGTAACTTGATACTTTTACTTTAGCGTTTCTCCGCATCACCCTTGTACTCTTTAAACTAATCAAAGCACTTAGTCTTGCGACACATCAAATAAATGTATTTGTATCTTGAATAGTTGTCTATAAAATAGATGAAATATTCAATACTACCTCTTGTCTGGATAGTCATAGGATCACACAAATCACAATGAACCAATTTCAATATATTTTTGGCTCTATACCCCTTAGACTTAAAAGCTTCTTGGTTATTTTTCCTTCCAAGTAAGACTCGCAGGTTGGAAAGATTTCCACTACCAATGAACCCAAGAGTTCATTGGTTATTATCCTTTGAATCCTACTCAAGTTAATATAACCTAGCCTTAGATGTCAAAAATATGATTGGTTCATTTCCAAAGGTTGCTTTCTCTTAAGGTAAGAAGATGTGTCATTAATTTCCATTTATTGCATTGTGGGAGTTATTGGATTTATAAATTGCCAACCAACATACCAGAACAGATATCTTTTCTATTTTCTCGATAACAACTTTGTTATCAAAATAGACACAATATTTATTCTTTAAATAGTTTAGAAATTGAAATAAATTTCTTTCTAAACTTGGTATTTAAAAGCAATTTCTTAAAATCCATATTTTATTCCTATCAAAGGATAAATATCTCCCACTACAATAGCTGCTACTTTTACAGCAGTACCCATGTGGACGGTGATTTATATAGTTGTCAGATTTTCTGGAACCCCTGCAATGATTTGTAGACATAATTAGTGGTTCCTGTATCTACACACCAAGTACCGGTAGATAACACCACTAAATAAGTTTCAACAACTAATAAAATACACCATTATTGTTCTCAGTTCTGAGAGGACTGTCTACCTTAATGTCCAAGTTTTCCAATCATTGCAATTGGGACTACTAAGTCTATTCTATAGTATAACAACTAGGGGATTGACTAACATTTGAAATCCTAAGAATCACAAAAATATTTGGTTAAGACCAACATCTCAAAATCCCCGTAAGTTTTGTATGCCACGTTAGTGTGGACGTATACAAATTCTAAAATGAGATTTCATCCATTAATTTTATTATCTCGTCAACCTATGACAAATAAAATTAATAGTTGGTCTGTCTTTGATCAAATATTTGGTCAAGACTCTAAATTTAAAATAATATTGATTCCTCAAACAATACTATTTAAATTTACCAACACCTCAAAACACCGTGAGTTTTGCATGCCACGTTAGTGTGGACGTATACAAAATCAACATTTGTAAGAGTAGGGTTTTACCCATTGACTATCTTGTCAATATAACTTTTTGACAAATAAAACTACCTCAAACACCATGAATCTTGTATGCCACGTTAGTGTGGACGTATACAAATTCAAACTTTTGTAAGAGGGGTTTATTAATTTTATTATCTTGCCAATCTAGTTTTATGACAAATCAATAGTTGGTTTCCCTTTGGTCACACAAGTGATGGTAGTGACTCCGTTGGGGAGGATACTATTAAATGTGTCTAAGTGTATACCATTACTTGATACTAAGTCCATTAAATAGAATTGTGCCCCTTCAGTTGGAGAAGATCACACACATCCTAAATAACTTCCTATAACCATCCATTAAGGAAGTTTGATCTAGTGATCCGCAAACAAACTCATCCGTTGTGGAGGGAGGCAGTCAGAGCCAACACGCAAGCTTGTTGCATCACTTACAAACCAGTAATGGAGACCGTGGGATTAGTATACTAATCCCTCGCCCACTTAGTTATTTAAGGTGAGGAATTTTAACCTATGCTAGCATATATCATATGCACACACATCACAGTAAATATAAGCAATAAATATGGAAATTAATTTTCCAACTATTATAGCCTTTTCCATCACTGTCCTTCGTGTGCTCCAACCCTAGCTACTGCCATCTTTAGCCACCGCCATCGGGTTGAGTTGTCGCATCTATCTTGCTTCTTATTCCGCTGCGCCTCTGGTCCTCCAATAGCACCACGCCTCGCTAAGATACGATCCGCGACAAATATAGAATTTTACATATATCGATCCTATATTCCATAAATGGAATGTACATGTAATCTAGATCGAAAAGTAAAATTCTAAAACCTAGGGCTAATACAGCTCCTACTGTATTAGTTACATACAATCATGCACACACAATTAAATGCCCTTGACATGTCCAAGGGTCCAATCACACACAATAAAAATATGCCATAATAGTTGGAGCCTGCAACCACAAAGTTAGCACATCTTACTATTATCCTGCCTAAACTATGTATGACATGTGCATAACCTAAATTGAAAACCAAACACACAGAGGCAAACCCTAGCTCTGATACCAATTGTTGGTTAGTCCTAGGAAAATCGTACCGGCTCCACTGCACAAAAATTTTGTACAGGTGTCGAACCTTTCCTTAAATAACCTATTGTGTTCTTTAGAAGTTAAATTAGGAATCGCAGACGGAACTTAACATCATTGATTCCAAATTTAACTTATCTATTCTTAATGGTTTAGATTTGAATCGCAAGCGGAACTTAACACTATTGATTCAAATCCACCTAAGTTAGTAATTCCATAAATATTAATTTCCAAAATTGGCTTCCAGGACTACATAGCGAAGCACATGGCCTTCTTGGATATGGGAGCAACCACCACCGCCTAGGCAAAGCCTTTTAAGGAAAGCTAATATTTATTTCCTTAAATAACTCTAGGTTAATAAAAAAGAACAATCGAATCACAAATTCAAAAAAGAAGAAAACACAAACTAAAAAAAAAACTATTTCGAAAACTCTAGAATCATATGTGTCTTGTGTTTGATATTTCCAAAAATAACTTATACAAAGAAAAACTAGTATGATGCGGAAAACAATTACTAGTTATACCTTTCTTTGTAAGCAAAAATAACCTCTTAATCTTCTACCGTATTCCTCTTCTAACCTCGGACGTTGTGTGGGCAACGATCTTCCGAGATGAGAACCACCAAGAACCTTCTTTTTCCTTCTAGGTTTCGGCCACAAATAACTCCTCCAAGGATGAAGAGATGCGGCCACCACCAAGCTCCAAGGGATGCTAGAGACTAGGCTTCCTTTCTCTCCTTCTTCTCCTTGCTTGAACCAGCCACCAAAGCAACTCCACCAATAAGGAAGATTCGGCCACAATAAGGAGAGGAGAGAAAAGAGGAGGGGCCGGCCACACCAAGGAAAAAAGAGAGGAAGAAAAATAGAATAGAAGTTGTTCACAATGAAGGTTCCTCTACCTCCTCTTTTATAATCTTTGGTCTTGGCAAATAAGGAAATTTTAATAAAAAGTTCCTTAATTCTTTTGCCATGAAAAGAAAAATTTATTTAATTAAAAATCAATTTTCTTTTAAATTTTTTCAATGGCCGGCCACTTTAAAATATCCAAGCAAATAAAGTTTTAAACACAAATTAAAACTTCCTTATTTGCTTCCGGAAATTTATAAAAAAATTTCTCCAATAATTTTTCCCTTCATGGTGGATTATAAAAAGGAAATTTTATAAATTAAAATCTTTCTTTTAAACATGTGGATGATCTCCAAAAAGGAAAGTTATCTCTAAAAAATTAAAATCTCTTTTCAATCTAAAAATAAGGAAAGATATCAAATCTTTTCTTAATCTTTTGTAGAAACTTAAAAAAGAGAATATTTAATTTTTAAACTCTCCTTTAAATCATGAAAATGGTTAAAAAAGGAAAGTTTTCTCAAAATTAAAATCTACCTTTCAATCTATAAATAAGGAAAGATTTCAAATCTTTTCTTAATCTTTTGTAGAAAGCTATAAAAGGAAAGATTTAAATTTTAAACACTCTTTTAAAATCATGGAATCTACATAAGAAAAATTTATAAATAAAATCCTTTATAATATGATGTGGCCGACCACCTAAGCTTGGGCTCCAAGCTATTGGCCGACCACCTTAAGGCTCAACCTTTAGGCTTGAGCTTGAGCTTCAAGCTTGGGTTGGCCGACCCCTATTGGTTGGGTAAGAAGGTGGGTATGTGGTGGGTATAAATCTCTATATACAAGAGGCTACGATAGGGACCGAGAGGAGGAATTGGTTTTGGTCTCCTGATGAAATTAAGCATCCCGTGTTCGCCCCGAACACATAACTTAATTTCATCAATAATAATTCATTCCACTAAAGAACTATTATTGAACTACCGCACCAATCCCAAATTACATTTTGGGCTCCTTCATATTATGAGTGTGTTAGTCTCCCTGTGTTTAAGATGTCGAATGTCCACTAATTAAGTGAGTTACTGACAACTCATTTAATTAATATCTTAGTCCAAGAGTAGTACCACTCAACCTTATCGTCATGTCGGATTAAGTCCACCTGCAGGGTTTAACATGACAATCCTTATGAGCTCCTCTTGGGGACATTATCAACCTAGATCACTAGGACATAGTTTCCTTCTATAATCAACAACACACACTATAAGTGATATCATTTCCCAACTTATCGGGCTTATTGATTTATCGAACTAAATCTCACCCATTGATAAATTAAAGAAATAAATATCAAATATATGTGCTTGTTATTATATTAGGATTAAGAGCACACACTTCCATAATAACTGAGATCTTTGTTTCTTTATAAAGTCAGTATAAAAGAAACAACCTCTAAATGGTCCTGCTCAATACACTCTAAGTGTACTAGTGTAATTATATAGTTAAGATAAACTAATACCTAATTACACTACGACCTTCCAATGGTTTGTTCCTTTCCATCTTTGTCGTGAGCTACTATTTTTAATTTATAAAGAACCGATAACACGATCTTCTGTGTGTGACACCACACACTATGTTATCTACAATATAAATTAATTGAACATCTACATTTGGTATTTATAAATGTAGACACTTGACCAATGTGATTCTTATAAATGTTTATACAAAAGCTAGGCTTTTAGTATACACTCCAACACCCATAACATGTCGGGGAGCTCGTCCACCCAGCTCCCTCCGATGTAGTCGAGCCAAACTCACAAAATCCGCAAGATCTCCCGATTGACGACTTCAGCTTGTTCGTTGCTCTGAGGGTACGCTACGGAGGTGAAGGCTTGCAGGATGCCATACTCCTCACACCACTCTTTGAGTTTCGTCCGACGAACTGTCTACCATTGTCTGAGACGAGTCGACGCGGAATGCCGAACCGACAGATGATATTATGACAAATGTACTTTTAGATCATTTTCTTGGTTATTTTGGCTAGCGGCTCGACTTCGACCCACTTGGAGAAATAGTTCACCGCGATGACCAAAAACTTTCGCTGCCCGGTCGCCATGGGGAAGGATCCCATAATATCCATACCTCATTGGTCGAACGGATACGACACAGTGGAGGCCTTCATCTCTTCGGTCAGCCGGTGGGAAAGGTGGTGATACTTCTGGCAGGATAGACAGTTGACTACTGTTCGAGCGGCATCTTCCTGTAGAGTCGGCCAGAAGTACCCGGCAGCAGGATCTTCCTTGCTAGCGACCGACCGCCCGAATGCCCTCCACAGGAGCCTTGGTGTACTTCTTGCAATATATAATCGACATCCTCTGATCCGACGCATTTAAGCAATGGCCTGGAGAAGGCCTTCTTGTAGAGTTGGTCCCCGACTAAGGTGAAGCGACCGACCCTTCTTCTCAATAAGCGAGCTTCCTCTCGATCGGAAGGCGTAGCTCCCGATCGTAGAAACTCTATTATGGTCGTTCTCCAATCGCTGGGGAAAGTGAGCCCCTCCATCCGATCAATTTGCGCCACCAAGGATACTTGCTCGATCGATTGAGTAATGACGATTGATGAGAGTGAGCTCACCAATTTGGCCAGCTCATCCACTGCTTGGTTCTCCGCTCGGGGGATCTTCTGGATGATTACCTCCTGAAAGTTTGCTTTCAGCTTTTCGAAGGCTTCGACGTACAACTTAAACCGCATGTTATTGATCTCGAATGCTCCAACCAGCTACTGAGCGGCTAATTGAGAATCAGACTGGATATGAACTCTGCCCGTGTCGACGTGCCGAGCAGCTTGTAAGCCGGCTATAAGAGCCTCGTACTCGACTTCATTGTTAGTTGCCCGATACTCTAGCCGAACAGACAACTACACCCGCTTTTCTTGTGGGGAGATAAGCAGTATGCCGATCCCACTACCCTGCCAGGTGGACGACCCATCCACATATATTTTCCATACTGAGTTAGGCTCAGGGTTTTGTACCTCCGTGACAAAGTCGGCTAAGGCCTGTGCTTTGATGGTCATTCGAGGATGATATTGGATATCAAACTCAGTGAGTTCCATTGTCCATTTGATCAGCTGGCCGGATGCCTCTAGGTTAAGTAGGACCAGCGCTTCTGAGTCCATTTAATATATGACTCAAGAAGTACACTGGCTATTCTTCGCCGTTCTGCCGAACCAGCGCCGAGCTGACAACATGCTCGGCCGAAGACAGATAGATCCGAAGCGGTTCACCGGTAGTAGGCTTAGCTAGTACAGGTAGTGAGTTCATATATACTTTGAGTTCCTCGAAGGCCCGGTCACACTCCTTGTCCCACTGAAACTTGGTGGCTCGGCGCAGAATTTTGAAGAAGGGAAGACTCCGGTCGAACGACTTGAAGATGAATCGTGACAATGCTATTATCCGCCAGGTAAGGTGCGCTTCCTTCAAGTTTCTTGGTGGTGGCATATCTTGGAGTGATTTTACCTTGCTGGGGGTTGCCTCAATGCCCCGCTTGGTGATGATATACCCCAGGAAGCGCCCGCTTTTAGCGCCGAACATACACTTCTAAGGATTTAACTTTATTCTGTACGTCCGAAGGGTCTGGCAGGTCTCCTTGATGTCTGCATAGAGATCGACGGCTCGGAGGGATTTAATTAATATGTCATCGACATATACCTCCATGTTGCGGTCGATCTGCCGTCGGAAGACTTTGTTCATCAGCCGCTGGAAGGTGGCTCCTGCATTCTTCAAGCCGAACGACATTACGTTGTAGCAGTATGTACCATCGGTGGTGATGAAGCTGACTTTCTCTTGGTCTTCAAAGGCGAGTGGCACTTGATGATACACTTGATATGCGTCCAGCATGCATATCAGCTCGCACCCGATCGTGGAGTCTACCATCTGATCGATCCTGGGCAAGGGATAGAATTCCTTTGGGCATGCCTTGTTAAGATCCCGGAAGTCGATGCAAACCCTCCATTTATTACCTGGCTTGGAGACCAGCACCACATTGGCGAGCCAGCTCGGAAACTGAACCTCACATATGTGGCCGACTCCAGTAGTTTCTCAATCTCCGCCCGAATGATCAGATTCTGTTCAGCGCTGAATTCTCTCTTTCTATGCTTCACCGGCCGAGCATCTGATTGGACGTGCAGCTCATATTGCACGACACTCGGGGAGATACCGGGCAGCTCATGCATTGACCACGCAAAGACATCATGATTCTGTTGAAGGCATCTGATCAGCTCGGCCTTCTGTTCGACCTCCAAGTCAGATGCTATGAAAGTCGTCGCCTCTGCTCGGCTCGGATGTATCTGTACTTCCTCCTTGTCTTTATAAATTAAAGTAGGGGGCTTCTCAGTTATGGTGTTTACCTCTATCCAGGGTGTCTTCCGAGCAGTCTTGGCCTCGGTCTTGACCATCTCAACATAGCATCTCCGAGCAGCCAGTTGATCCCCCTTTACTTCTCCAACTCGATCTTCTACCGGGAACTTAATCTTCTCGCAGAAGGTTGAAATGATTGCTTGAAATTCATTGAGGGCCGAAAGGCCTAAAATGACATTGTTGGCTGAGGGGGCATCTACTACGATGAAGTTGGTGGCCCTTGTGCCCTTGTCCTCTGGAGTGGTTCCTCGCCGAGCGAGATGGCCATCTTGATCTGGCCGATTGGCAAGACTTCATTGCCAGTTAACTCGTATAGAGGGGTCGTCATTGGCAATAGCTCGCCTCTGTCAATTTGGAGCTGGTCGAACGCCTTCTTGAAAATGATGTTGACCGAGCTGCCTGTGTCAATGAATATATGGTGAATAGTGTAATTGGCGATTACCGCTCGAATAATGAGTGTGTCATCGTGCGACACTTCAACTCCCTCGAGATCACGGGGACCAAAGCTGATCTCGGGTCCGCTGGCCTACTCCCAACTGCAACCCACCGCATGGATTTCAAACCGCCGAGTGTGTGACTTCCTAGCTCGGTTGAAATCTCCGTCGGCCAGCCCGCCAGCTATGATGTTGATCTCCCCTCAGGCAGCATTGTGTTGGAACCCCAAGGTTGTTTTGGTGTGATCAACAAGTTAAGTTAGGTCCTGTGTGTTTCTAACCTTGTGTCTAAGTACGCAGGAGCTTAGGAGCACAGGTAGTCGAGCGGAAGACGCAGCTAGCGAGAAGGACGACAGTCCGAGGGATGAGGTGCTGCAGAAGAGTACACTGGCGGACGAGAAAGAAGCGTACGGTGGTTCCGAGGGACGAAAGCCGGAGCGGAAGATTGCTAGGGGAGCAAGAGACGCAACTAGCGAGAAGGACGGCACGCGGTGAGTCCGAGGAATGAAGACTGTGGATGAGTACGCCGACGGACGAGAAGGAAATGTTGGTGCGGGTAGCACTAACGGTCTAACCCAGGTTTTGATGAATGACAAATAGGTTAAGTTAGTTGTGTTGTTGTCTGACACTTTGATCAAGTGTGCAGGAAAAGTCCAGACAGGTCGACGGGCTGACCGGATGTCTGGCACGAAGTCCAGCTAGGTTGACGGGCTGACCGGATAGTTGGCGAGAAGTCCAAGCGGGTCGACGGGCTGACCGGACGCTTGGCGAGAAGTCCAGCTAGGTCGACGGGCTGACCGGATAGCTGGCGAGAAGTCCAAGCGGGTCGACGGGCTGACCGGACGCTTGGCGAGAAGTCCAGACGGGTCGACGGGCTGACCGGACGTCTGGCAGGTAAGCAAGGTAAGTCACTGGAAGGGAGTGACTGTGAGGACGCGTTCCCGGGAAGGGAACATTAGGCGTCGATCCGGCTTAGATCCATTTCGGATATCTAAGTCGAGATCGTGACTAGATTCCGGTCTCAGAAAGACGGAATCTAAGTCATACTCTTTTTAATTATCTGTTGAACCTTAACTGTGCTGACAATCTGTTTTACAGGATATACATTTGCCTCAGACTAACTTTGTTTTGCAGGAAAAGGGAGTTTTCTGGAACAAGGTGGTCCGGGCGCCCGGAGGGCGAATTCTATCCAGCCGAGTCGTCGCCACGTGGAGCATCATGGTTTGTGCAGCTACGTCACATTCCAGGCGCCCGGAAGGGATCCAGGCGCCTGGAACAGCATATAAAAGAAGCCCCAGACAGGAGCTTCAGAACCAATCAATCAAGCTGAGAACTCTTCTACTGCTGGTCTTGCTGCTCAACGTTCAGTGCGACGCCAACAAAGCTCCGACACTACGTTCCGTTCTTTTCCCTTTTGTCGGTATTTGTTTTCAGTTTTCATTAGCATCTTTTTGTACTTAAATTGTAATTATCCGAATTGCTAGTGAATTGCCCAACGAAAGTACTCAAGGAGTACGGGCCTTCGAGTAGGAGTCGTCACAGGCTCCGAACGAAGTAAAACCATTGTGTCTATTTTACTTTTTCCGCTGCGCTTATACTCTGTAATTTTTGAATCGATATTCACCCCCCCTCTATCGAATCTAACGGTCCTACAAGTGGTATCAGAGCAGGTACCGCTCTGATTTGGTGCAACCACTAATCAGACAGGGGGTGAAGTGTTTTTGTTCTTTTTTTATAATTAATTTTAAACTGGTGTTTCGTTAACTTAATATTTCACTAATCAATTTAAATTAGTGCAACACGAATCTAGATTTTTTTTCTATTTTTCTCTTCCCGCACTACTAATCCAAGACCAAGTCTTGGGATATTTTTTTTGGTTATTTACCTGTGCACAGAATGTCCCAACAAGAAGGATTCAGCACAGTGCGACCTCCACTCTTCAACGGGGATGACTTCCCTTACTGGAAGAAGCGCATGGAGGTCTACCTCAAAATAGACTTCGACCAGTGGATGAGCATTACGAAACCTTACAAAATTCCAGTGGACAACGCCGGGAATCTAGTGGATCCTCAAGACCGGACAGCGGATCTCAAGAAAAAGCGTCAACCGAAAATAAAGCGATCAACACTCTACAGTTCGGATTGACAAGAGAAGAACTGAACAGAGTCGCACCAAAACGCTAAAGAGCTATGGGACAAGCTGATCGAACTGAAGGAACGAGCGACGCTAAGGTAACAAAACGAGACCTGCTTCTAAATAAAATTTTTAATATAAAAATGCAGGAAGGAGAAACAGCGAATCAACTACACGCGAGGATCAAGGACATCCTCAACGGGCTTCATGCAATTGGCCACCAAATGGAGAACAGAGACTTAATAAGGTACGCTTTAAACGCTTTTCCACGTAATAGTTTGTGGGCATCAATAGTGGATGCCTACAAAATTTCTAAGAATCTTTCTAACTTAAAATTAGACGAGCTGTTTTGTGAATTAGAATTACACGAACAAACTAATGCTGGAGCCGAGAAAGGTATAGCTCTATTTGCAGGTTCCTCCAAAGAAAAGAAAAGCAAGCCTGAACTTGAAGAAGACTCCGATCAAGATTCTGAAGACGAAGAACACCTGGTGAACTTGGTAAGAAAAATGTTCACCAGGAGAAAGAGGAGCTTCAGCAAAAAGGATCTTCAAAAGATCAGCTCTCCCTCAGAACAAAAGAACGTGACTTGCTACGGCTGCAACAAAAAGGGACATTACAAGAACGAATGTCCAAAACTAAAGTTCGACAAACCAAAGCCAACCAAAAAGAAGGCACTCAAAGCAACGTGGGACGACTCCTCGGACGAATCAGAGGAAGAAGAGCAGAAACATCAGAGCCACCTCGCACTGATGGCCCGCGAAGCCGAAACTGAAAACGAGTCGGAAGATGAAACAAGCCACGAGTCCGTACTCGTTTCCGAAGGCCCGAATGAGGTATACTTTAATTTAAACAAAAACTTTTTTTAGAATTATTTCCTGTTTAAATAGTAAATTAACTAAATTAGAAAATGAAAACAAATCACTTCTTGAGGAAAATCAAAACCTCAAGGAACAATTAAAGAATTCGAATCCAACTCAAGATCTAACACTTGAGGAAGAGAATTTATCATTAAAAAATGAAATAAACAATTTAAAAGAGATGTTAGAAAAATTCACAACAAGATCAAAAAATTTAGACTTAATCTTAAATAATCAAAAAGCATGTTATAATAAAACCGGACTAGGATACAAGTCGAATTCAAATAAAACCTTCAAATCATTAATAACCCAATACAAGTCAACCAATCTAGCTTGGGTTCCGAAAGCGTGTTTGACCATGCAAGTAGGACTTAATCAATATTATATACCTAAAGAAAAAATACATTATATAAAATTAAATAAACCAAACCAAAATCCAAAATACAAACCTAAATCAAATTCAAAATCTAAACAGTTTAAAAAACAACAAAATTATCACCAAGTTAACTATAACTATAAAAAGAATCAACACAAGCCTAAAACGAAAATCTAAATTAATGGCCAATAATTCAGGGGGAGGCTCCAGAATAGCTGGCACCTCCAAAACTAACCTACCCGACAGGGTAACCCAAAACTAACTAACCCGGTAGGGTAATTAGGATTAGTTAAAAAGAGACCAAGTTTAACTTGAATCATGGTACTGGTGAAATTTTTGGATGATAGTACGTTAGGGAAGCTTGGGCATCGTATGTCTAGAAAGATATGGCTTCGATCTGGTGCATTTGGCCAAGTGGAACTGACCGAAACTACCCTTAAACGAATCCTAACCAGTTAGACCAAGATTTAGTACTAAGTTCCGTGGATAGGACTATTCGGAAAACCTCGAAAGGTTGGTTACTTCTAATGATGTCCTTGTGACTCACCAAGCTTAGAAGTTTATCCGAAGAATGCCTATTTGTGGAAACCAAAGCTAAGTCTGAATCTAACACAAGTTAAACCAAAAGTCTGTAATCAAACCAATTTCATCTCACAAAATCATAAGATTCCCTGATTGATAATATAGATCGGGTGAGATGAATAAGGCTTAAACTTTAATTTCAAATTTTTTAAAAATTAATTTCAAAATTTTAATTTCAAACTTAAAAATTAATTTCAAAATTTTAATTTTTAACTTAAAAATTAAATTCAAAATTTTAATTTTAAACTTAAAAATTAATTTCAAATTTTTAATCTTAATCTTTAATTTTAAACTTAAAAATTAATTTCAAAATTTTCAATTTTAAACTTAAAAATTAATTTCAAAATTTTAATTTTTAACTTAAAAATTAATTTCAAAATTTTAATTTTAACTTAAAAATTAATTTCAAATTTTTAATTTTAACTTAAAAATTAATTTCAAATTTTTAATTTTTAACTTAAAAAATTAATTTCAAAATTTTAATTTTAAACTTAAAAATTAATTTCAATTTTTAATCTTATTTTTAATTTTAAACTTAAAAATTAATTTCAAAATTTTTAATTTTAACTTAAAAATTAATTTCAAAATTTTAATTTTTAACTTAAAAAATTAATTTCAAAATTTTAATTTTAAACTTAAAAATTAATTTCAAATTTTTAATCTTAATTTTAATTTTAAACTTAAAAATTAATTTCAAAATTTTTAATTTTAACTTAAAAATTAATTTCAAAATTTTAATTTTAACTTAAAAATTAATTTCAAAATTTTAATTTTAAACTTAAAATTAATTTCAAATTTTAATCTTATTTTTAATTTTAACTTAAAAATTAATTTCAAAATTTTAATTTTAACTTAAAATTAATTTCAAAATTTTAATTTTAACTTAAAAATTAATTTCAAATTTTTAATTTTAACTTAAAATTAATTTCAAATTTTTAATGTTAACTTAAAAATTAATTTCAAAATTTTTAATTTTAACTTAAAAATTAATTTCAAAATTTTAATTTTTAACTTAAAAAATTAATTTCAAAATTTTAATTTTAAACTTAAAAATTAATTTCAAATTTTTAATCTTAATTTTTAATTTTAACTTAAAAATTAATTTCAAAATTTTAATTTTTAACTTAAAAATTAATTTCAAAATTTTAATTTTAACTTAAAAATTAATTTCAAATTTTTAATTTTAACTTAAAAATCAATTTCAAATTTTTAATGTTAACTTAAAAATTAATTTCAAAATTTTTAATTTTAACTTAAAAATTAATTTCAAAATTTTAATTTTAACTTAAAAATTAATTTCAAAATTTTTAATTTTAACTTAAAAATTAATTTCAAATTTTTAATTTTAACTTAAAAATTAATTTTAATTTTAACTTAAAAAAAAAATTAATTTCAAAATTTTAATTTTAAACTTAAAAATTAATTTCAAATTTTTAATCTTAATTTTAATTTTAAACTTAAAAATTAATTTCAAAATTTTTAATTTTTAACTTAAAAAATTAATTTCAAAAGTTTAATTTTAAACTTAAAAATTTATTTCAAATTTTTAATCTTAATTTTAATTTTAAACTTAAAAATTATTTTCACAATTTTAATTCTAAAACTAAATTTTAATTTCAAAAATTTTATTTTTAAACTTAATTTCAACCTTTAAACTTAACTTCAAACCTAATTTACAAAAAAAAAAAAAAAAAAAAAGTCAAAAACCAGGGGCGGGCGCCCCTGGTATTCCCCTCCGGGGCGCCCGGAAGGGGATCCGGGTGCCCCGCCCTAGCAACCCCGGGCGCTCGGAAGGGATCCGGGTGCCCGGAGTCCCCTATAAATAAGGGGCAGCAGGCGCCCCCAACCTTTGCCCCACCAATTCTCACTTTTGTCAAGGCTCACTTTGAACCTCAGTGCGAAAGTACTCTAAATCAAAATTTTCTTGCGGTGAAGACGCTGTTGCGATTCAACCGAGGTCGTCAAATCTATATTTTTCGATGGCTCCTCGGTAAATGAAATACTTCCCCTCTCTAAAATCTTATTAGAATTTGTCTTCCCAATTTTTTTAGAATATTCTTTTATTTATATACAGTAGGAAACGAACAAATACTGGTGCTGGACCCTCCAATGCTAGTACAGACCCTAGGTTTCCCACAGACGAACTTAGGATTAAGTTTGAGTCCACCATTTATAAGACCATTAGGACTACCTGCATAGATAGATCGTTCTTTCTAAGGTCATGTCCCTCTGCTTTAGAGGTTATAGGCCACTATAACTTAAGGAACCTTGTCGAATGTACCAGTCCAATAAACATAAGTCTATGTGCCGAATTTTGTAATAACCTAGTAAAAATAGACGATCTCACCTATACCACTAGGGCAGCAGGCACTGATATCGTATTTTCCCCTACGACTATCCGAGAGTTTTTAGAGTTGCGTCCATCTACTTGCTCCTTTTTGTGCTATCCTCCGAGGGATCTACCGTTCGAAGATCCCTACTCACATATTACTCTCAATACGATTTATTCGTATTTTTTCGGGGGAGAGAGAGATCCCACGGTGACACAGTTTAGGTCAGTAGAACTTCGAGTCCAGGACTACGCTCTTTATAGGGTTGTAGTCCTTTGCATTTTACCACTGACTACTCGGGACATCGCTGTGATGCGCCCATTCCATTCGTTCTTACTTTATGCCCTGATTCATAGGTTAGACATTGACATCAGCCTACATATCTTCTCCACCATCATCTATTCAGCTGGATTTGTGACTGACAGTCGAGTCCATATACCATTTGGTCACATTCTGACAGCCTATATGTCCTCGTTGCACATTGATGTCACTAGGGGAGACATTGCCCATATGACCGAGTTCGATGTTATAACCGCTCGGAACTTTTCCCTAGCCGGCATCCATATAGATAGAGATGACGGGACTATGTCTTGGCGGAGGGGGGCATAGCACCAGCCCGATCCAGACGCACAGGTGGATGAGTTCATGCTCGCACTATTTGCAGAGGAAGCCGCACCGGCTCCACCACCACCCCCAGCTCGAGCACCACGACACGCTCCCCGCACTCTAGCCGACCGTATGACCGGACTAGAGAGAGCTATGGCGAGTCTCCAACAGGAGAACTCTGATTTTCATCGGGACATGCGGCGAGAGGTTGCCGAGTTACGAGCTGCCGGAGCTGATGGCACTTCTTCGATCCTTGGGATCTGGACCACCCCCTTCATCATCTCAGTAGCCTTAGTGATGACCTACTTCTGTAGCTACACTACTTGTAAAATATTTTGGATTTATCTAGTGGCATTTCAAACTTACATTGAATATGTTCTATCTTAATAGGCTAGGATCTTTCAAAAACACTTTCAAAAATGATTTTACCAACTTATAGGCTAAACTTGTTTGTTTTCAAACTTTCCATTTTTAGACTTTCAAAAACAGTTTTGGCCTTAGACTAGTTTTGAATCCTTAGAAAGCATGTACCCATAGGTCTAGTTCTTGAGCATCTCACCAACACCTTAGGTTTACCTTGCTTGTGTTTGATAAACATAGAAAGGGGTGAGATGCATAGGCCAACTGTCTAGACTTAAGATGCTTATTCCAGTGCATCAGCATAAGTCTGGACGTTAAATACAATTCAGATATTAATCAGATTAAAGTTCATCAGTCAAGTCAAACACTGATTGGTTATAATTAACTTAATCTGACTAACCAAGTGAAAGCTACTATCTTCTGATAGTTAGTTAGTACCTAATTGGTTAGACAGCTGGTTAGAGTTAAGTATCAAGTTCAGGGGGAGAATTAACTCAAATTTTGTGTGTTTGAAAAATGCTTTTTAAAACCTAACATATGTTTGAACACTGATTTACAAAAAGTTAAATTTAACTAAATATTTGAAAAATGTGAAAGTTTAATCCCACCTGATTTTCAAACCTGATTTGAAAAGTTAACTATTTCAAAATTCAGTTCTTATCAAATTAGCCTTAAAAATTAATTTTTGACAAAAAAATTTTTTCTTGAAAAATTACTTAATTTTTATTGGTTTGAAAAATCAAAGTTGAAAAACTTACCTTTTTGAAAAGTAGATAAAAATTTGAAAAACCTATTTTGAAAATTTCCACACGCTTAAGAGTTAAACTTGATTAACTTTAAACTTTTCAAAACTACTTGTCTCCCCCAAGTCAACTTGACTATTTTTTTAACTTGGTGTTAAAAATTGCACTTTAATCTTTCAAATTTTGAGCCAAACCTAGATATCTTTCAAAATTTGATTACCTGTTACAGTAACTCTTCACTATGATTGTTTACCTTTGTTCATTTTTTTGATGAATGCCAAAGGGGGAGGAGGGTTAGGTGGTTAAGTTAGCTAAACCAATTTGAAATTAGAAAATACAAACTAACAAACTTTAAAACCACATAAATGTATGTTGTTTCTTGCATATGTTTTCACTAACATAACCAGGTTGTCATTCCATCAAAAAGGGGGAGATTGTTGGTGCGGGAAGCACTAACGGTCTAACCCAGGTTTTGATGAATGACAAATAAGTTAAGTTAGTTGTGTTGTTGTCTGACACTTTGATCAAGTGTGCAGGAAAAGTCCAGACAGGTCGACGGGCTGACCGGATGTCTGGCACGAAGTCCAGCTAGGTCGACGGGCTGACCGGAAAGCTGGCGAGAAGTTCAAGCGGGTCGACGGGCTGACCGGACGCTTGGCGAGAAGTCCAGCTAGGTCGACGGGCTGACCGGATAGCTGGCGAGAAGTCCAAGCGGGTCGACGGGCTGATCGGACGCTTGGCGAGAAGTCCAGACGGGTCGACGGGCTGACCGGACGTCTGGCAGGTAAGCAAGGTAAGTCACTGGAAGAGAGTGACTGTGAGGACGCGTTCTCGGGAAGGGAACATTAGGCGTCGATCCGGCTTAGATCCATTTCGGATATCTAAGTCGAGATCGTGACTAGATTCCGGTCTCGGAAAGACGGAATCTAAGTCATACTCTTTTATCCATCTGTTGAACCTTAACTGTGCTAACAATCTGTTTTACAGGATACATATTTGCCTCGGACTAACTTTGTTTTGCAGGAAAAGGGAGTTTTCTGGAACAAGGTGGTCCGGGCGCCCGGAAGGCGAATTCTATCCAGCCGAGTCATCGCCACGTGGAGCATCATGGTTTGTGCAGCTACGTCACATTCCAGGCGCCCGGAAGGGATCCAGGCGCCTGGAACAGCATATAAAAGAAGCCCCAGACAGGAGCTTCAGAACCAATCAATCAAGCTGAGAACTCTTCTACTGCTGGTCTTGCTGCTCAACGTTTAGTGCGACGCCAACAAAGCTCCGACACTACGCTCCGTTCTTTTCCCTTTTGTCGGTATTTGTTTTCAGTTTTCATTAGCATCTTTTTGTACTTAAATTGTAATTATCCGAATTGCTAGTGAATTGCCCAACGAAAGTACTCAAGGAGTACGGGCCTTCGAGTAGGAGTCGTCACAGGCTCCGAACGAAGTAAAACCATTGTGTCTATTTTACTTTTTCCGCTGCGCTTATACTCTGTAATTTTTGAATCGATATTCACCCCCCCCTCTATCGAATCTAACGGTCCTACAGGAAACACGCGGCGATTCCGATGGATGAGAAGAAGAAGGGAAACCTGCTCGAGAAGAACGGAAGTTAGGTTCGAGTGAACCCTTTTTTGGATGGTAGAGATCACCCAAGTGAACGGATCCGGAGTAGAAGACCCAGATCAAGGCGAACTGAACCGGAGCAGTGGTCCCCGGATGAAAAAGTCAACATTGGTTGACTTTAGGCTCCGGGGCGCCCGGTGCAGTCCGGGGCGCTCGGAGCAGCCCGGGGCACCCGAAACCCTTCTGGGCGCCCGAACTTGATTTGTTGACTAGATTGCGTCAAACGCGATCTGAACGTTGGAGATAAAGTTTTATCCCCCCAGGGCGCCCGGAACCCCTTCCAGGCGCCCCGACCAAGACTATAAATATAACCTTGGTCCATAAGCTTATCATCAACTCAGTTCATTCCATTTCCAACACTTGTACGCTACTGTTCTAGATTAGCTTCTCTATTTTACGCTTTCACTGCTGTAAGAGGCTTCTCCGCCTGAAGGAGATACTAGTGCTACATTCCTTGGATTAACAACCTCCTTGGTTGTAACCAAGTAAAAACCTTCTGCCTCTTTCTTTCTGCTTTTAATTTACTGCTTTAATTATTTTACAAGTGTACTGTTGAGAGTTCGAGAAAGGGTTGTCTTATTTTTACAAGCTATCCAACCCCCCTTCTAGCCGGCCCAACGGTCCTACAAGTGGTATCAGAGCCGAGGCGCTTCAGGAGGACTAACTGCCGAACGAAGCAACGAGATGGCCGGATCTAACATCCACCTGCCAAAATTTGAGGGGGACTTTGCAAGCTGGAAGAAGCACATGGAGGTATTTTTTGGTACCGATTTTGATTTATTACTAACAATGGAACTCGATTTTGAAGCGCTTGAAGGCAAAGCAAAAAATCAATGGACAAAGAAAGAGCAGGCCGAGTACGTGGCAAACAAGAAAGCATAATTCCATCTGTTATGCGTACTTCTGCCACAAGAAGTCAACCGGATCGACACCTACAACTTGGCAAAGGAGCTTTGGGAAAAGTTCCTTGAACTACAAAAAGGAACATCCGAAGCCAAGCTTGTGAGACGGGATTTACTTCGCAACCAGCTAACTAACCTTCGTTTTGAAGAAAGTGAAACAATTTCACATCTACACTCGAGGATCCAGGAGCTCATCACCGGACTTTCGAATCTCGGAGAAAAGGTAAGTAACCGAGATTCGCTAAGGTACGCTTTAAATTCCTTTCCCAGAAACTCAAAATGGGCATCACTAGTAGATGCCTTTTACATTTCGAAAGATCTAGAAAAATTTCATTAGACGAATTCTTTTCAACATTTGAAGTGCATGAGTCAAGATGTGTAGGAATGAAGGAGCTCAAGAATAACGTCGCCCTTAAAGCTTCGAGAGACGAACCTGAGTCGGAATCTTCTCTCGACGACGAGGAAATGGTAATGATGGTAAGAAGATTCAAGAAACTTTGTAAATCCAGATCTACTAACCATCCGTAGGGAAAGAAGAAAAGAACGATCCGCTGCTACCACTGCGATGAAGAAGGGCACACCAAGGACAACTGTCCCAAGCTGAAGAACAAGGACAAGGGTAAGAAGCCTATTCAAAAGCGAAAAGCCCTAAAGGCGACGTGGGACGATACGTCGTCCGAATCAGAAGTCGAAGCATTCTCTGGACTCGCACTGATGGCGAGTCATCAAGACGACGACTGCGATTCAAGCTCTTCCGAGATGAGCATCGAGAGCATCGATGAAGGGGGAGTTTCGTCAGAAGAAAGCAACAGTTCGGGGGGAGACACGAACAACGAACTCAACAAGGTAAGTCAGGTATGTTCTCTTCCTCCTGATAAACTTTTTAAATTCGTTAAGTTATTAACTAAAGACTGCTGTAAATTAGAAAAGGAAATCAAAAATTTAAAAATAATTTTAGCTAAATCTTGCCCTTTAGAAGAATTAGATAAATCAAAATTGGAAAATGAAAAATTGAAATTAGAAAATCAAATTTTGAAAATTCAAATAGATAACTTAAAAAACTATGCATGTTCATGTAAAACCAATTTTAGAAGATTTAATAATTTAAATTGGTACTTTAAATATCACCCGGGATAAATTAGGAACATTTCAAGAAAATGTGTCCCTAAAAACTTTTTAGTTAATTCAGTAGGTTGGAACCTATATTGGGTTCCTAAATCATGCTTAAACTAAATTTTAAAATTAAAATTAGCGCTTTAAGTGATAAAATTAAACAAAGAATTTCTTTATGAGGCTTTGTCAAGGAAGTGGTTGTTGCTCCAATAACCAAGAAGGCCTAGTGCCTCGCCACGACCTGGAAGCCAAAATATTGAAATGAATATTTAATTAACTTACTAATGAAGCATTAATATAAAAATTAATTAGTGCTTTAAAAAGGTTATTCAAAACATTTTATTTCAATTTAGAAATTTACTTAGAAATTTTTTTAATTGCCTTAGTCATTTTTAAAAAAAAAATATGCTTAAAAATTCTCAAAAATTTTAAGTTAAATTTTTTTCTCAAAAATTTGTTACTTAGGATTTTTTTATACTTAGAAAAAATCTCAAAAATCATTTTCTCCTAAAAGTTAAACACTTTTTCCTGAAACTAGAAATCTCAGCTTAAATTACTTAGAATAATTTTATAAATTTCTTAAAAACTTAGAACTTTTTTAGAAATATTTTTTCTGAGTCTTTAACCCTTAGATTGTTTTTCTTGGAACCCCATTTTTTTTGTGATCAAAGGGGGAGAAGGGAAAGTATAAGTCTAGGGGGAGGTAGATAGATATAATTTTCTTTTTTTATCTTTTCTATCTTTTTGTACTTAAATTGCAAATTAAGTTAATTTACTTAATTTTATTTAATGTCTATTTTTAACCCTAGCTTAACTTGGGTTGATCACACCAAAAAGGGAGAGATTGTTGGAACCCCAAGGTTGTTTTGGTGTGATCAACAAGTTAAGTTAGGTTCTGTGTGTTTCTAACCTTGTGTCTAAGTGTGCAGGAGCTTAGGAGCACAGGTAGTCGAGCGGAAGACGCAACTAGCGAGAAGGACGGTAGTCCGAGGGACGAGGTGCTGCGTAAGAGAACACCGGCGGATGAGAAGGAAGCGTACGGTGGTTTCGAGGGATGAAAGCCGGAGTGAAAGATTGCTCGGGGAGCAAGAGACACAGCTAGTGAGAAGGACGGCACGCGGTGCGTCCGAGGAACGAAGATTGCGGATGAGTACACCGGCGGACGAGAAGGAAACACGCGGCGATTCTGAGGGACGAGAAGATGGAGGGAAGCTCGCTCGAGAAGACTGGAAGTTGGATTCGGGTGAGCCCTTTTCCGGATGGCAGAGATCACCCAAGCAAACAGATCCGGAGTAGAAGACCCGGATCGAGGCGAACTGAACCGGAGCAGTGGTCCCCGGATGAAAAAGTCAACATTGGTTGACTTTAGGCTCCGGGGCGCCTGGAACCCTTTCGAGCGCCTGGACCTGATTTGTTGACCAGCTCATGTCAAATGCGATCTGAACGTTAGGGATAAAGTTTTATCCTCCAGGGCGCCCGGAACCCCTTCCAGGCGCCTTGACCACGACTATAAATATAGCCTTGGTCCAGAAGCTTATCATCAACTCAGTGCATTTCATTTCCAACACTTGTATGCTATTGTTCTAGATTAGCTTCTCTATTTTACACTTTCACTGCTGTAAGAGGCTTCTCCGCCTGAAGGAGATACTAGTGCTATATTCCTTGGATTAACAACCTCCTTGGTTGTAACCAAGTAAAAACCTTCTGCCTCTTTCTTTCTACTTTTAATTTACTGCTTTAATTATTTTACAAGTGTACTGTTGAGAGTTCGAGAAAGGGCTGTCTTATTTTTGCAGTCTATCCAACCCCCCCTTCTAGCCAGCCCAACAGTCCTACACATTGCTCCTGTTCTCCTCTTCCCAAGCGGACGACCTGTTTCGCTCCTGCCCGGCTCTCACCGGCTCTGCGCTCCTCCGATGAGGTGGCCTTGGGGATCGCCTTGCTTCTTCTCACCACTTGGAACGATGATACTCGTGTTGCCGGTCGGGAGAGGGGTGATCCGGTGGTCAAGGCAGGGGACCGCATTACGAGGGATCCATGCCACGTGGAGGTCAAAGGGCCAGGGGGGCCCGCCGGAGAAGGGCGAGCCGATCGGACTCATGAGGAAAGGGTAGGCTGATCGGCCGACCAATTAACATCTGATAGAAAAAAGTGCCCTGATTAGGGTCGGGGTTCCGACGCTCAGTTTAAACAAAGGCTAAGAGCCGAGCGGAAGGCCTAAGAGAAGGCGGGACGTGAGAGGCGCGCCGCCCGGCCGGCGCAGGGAATGAGGGCCGTCCGGACGACGCTCTTCGTCCAGCCGGTCGGACGGACGTCCTGGTCGGTGGTGGGTAAATAGGAACAGGAACATCTTCTGACAGCCGTCGAGTCGTATGGTTAGGCCATACTCCTAATCTTACAACGGGATGTCCTGTTGTCCCATCGAAGGTGCGATGGGACTGTAGCAGTATGGCGTCAGGTAAGCTTTCTGACAGACACACACCGAGGTATGGGCTGCGGACACGCACACGCCTCGGTGGGCGTGTAGGAGCTCTTCCATCGCTCTATATAAAGAGCCGCAGACTTCGCCGGAGGTACGCAATATACAACCTTGGATCCACTTTTTTTTACCACTTGCTTGCCTGACTTGAGCGTCGGAGGGTCGCCGCCGGGAACCCCTTCTCGGCCCGACTTCTGTGCATGGTCGCCGGAGCTTCGTACGACTAGTCGAAGACCCACATCAACAACCGGAGAGCGCCACGTGCCCAGCGTCCATTGAGTCAGCGTTCGGACAGGATCAAATTGGCGCCGTCTGTGGGAACGCTCCTGCATCCGAACGGGAACAATGGACGAGGCTGGACGACCGCACACGGTGAGGCTCTCCGCGAAGGAGCCCGACGCTCTAATCAAGGCAAGAGCTGCTAAGCTCGTGGAGCAACAGAGAGAGAATGCGCAAGCCGAGCGGCTGAGCAGCAAGCAACGTCAGCGTCTGGTGGTCGAGCGGAAGCACCACTGGCCACCGTTGCATTTCATCGAGCCCTATTCCACACCCCCGAAGCCGCAGCAGCTCATAAAGATCGGGGATCTTCGTCAGAAGAAATATTAATACGGGACAACAGAAAAGGCAAGGACCCCGAGCAGACGCTTCACCCGAGCGGAAGCACCGACTGCCACAGTTCAATTTCCCTCAAAAGCAGATACTTCATCTCCCGAATTCAACTTATAGCAAGCCCCTCCTTCTGGAACCTCAAGAGCAGGAGTTTGATGTCAGGCGATGAATCGACCACATACGAGGAAGTTGGGTGGACGAGCTGCCGAGCGGACGAAGATGGATTGGCACTTGGATCCACCATGAAGCGCAAATTATATCCAGCCTTTCCGGGACAGGGTGAAAGGTGCGCCAATGTAATGTAGGCTGTGTGTTTTTCGTTTGGCTGTATATTCGAAGTACAGGAAGCAAAATGTTAAAATGCAATTGGCATTATCGGCCGGGCGGCCTATCTTCATGGTGTATAAAATCCGAGCCAAGCGCTCGAGGAAGAAGGCCCCGAGCCGTTCGGCTGGAGGTATAGTATCCGAGCCACGCGCTCGATGACGAAGGCTCGTAGAGAAACGGGAGCAGAAGGCTCAAGTAAAAAGATAACGCAGCAGGCCGCCTCCACCTCTGGGTGGGCCAAACGGCCATGGAGGACCAACCGGGAAGTTTCGCCATCCTCCTGGCCTTGATAAATTTCGACGAGTACATTGTATCCACCTCACTCCACGGGTATTCGGGAGTTGAAAAATTGAGTCAGATCTTATGTTGATCGGCAGGTTAGTCTTTCAGATATAGTTTCTTTCGGGCATAGAATTCATCATAATTTTTCCGAAAGAAGGCCCGTGCCGTTCGGCTGGGCGTATATCAATGGAGCCAAAGGCTCGACGATGAAGACCCCGAGCTGTTCGGCCGGGAGTATATTATCCGAGCCGAACGCTCGACGAAGAAGACCCTGAGCCATTCGGCCGAGAGTACGTTATCCGAGCTGGGTGAAAGGTGCGCTAAATGTAAATTTATATACATTTCGGTCGTCTATGTCCTTGTAATACAGGAAGCAAAATTATAAAGATGACAAATATCTTCGCCGACCGGCTGTGTTAAAAGTAACCTTAAAGGCCGTCGAGCTCCGACGTTAAACATCGAGAGACGAGCCGGCGTCTATAAACGTCCGAGCGGAAGACCGTCGAGCTCCGACGTTAAATATCGAGAGACGAGTCGGTGTCTATAAACGTCCGAGCGGAAGACCCTCGAGCTCCGACGTCAAATATCGAGAGACGAGCCGGCGTCTATAAACGTCCGAGCGGAAGACCGTCGAGCTCCGACGTTAAATATCGAGAGACGAGCCGGCGTCTATAAACGTCCGAGCGGAAGACCGTCGAGCTCCGACGTTAAATATCGAGAGACGAGCCGGCGTCTATAAACATCCGAGCGGAAGGCCGTCGAGCCCCGACGTTAAACATCGAGAGACGAGCCGACGTCTTTAAACGTCCGAGTGGAAGATCATCGAGCTCCGATGTTAAATATCGAGAGACGAGCCGGCGTCTATAAACGTCCGAGCGGAAGACCGTCGAGCTCCGACGTTAAATATCGAGAGACGAGCCGGCGTCTATAAACGTCCGAGCGGAAGACCGTCGAGCTCCGACGTTAAATATCGAGAGACGAGCCGGCGTCTATAAACGTCCGAGCGGAAGACCGTCGAGCTCCGATGTTAAATATCGAGAGACGAGCCGGCGTCTATAAACGTCCGAGCGGAAGACCGTCGAGCTCCGACGTTAAATATCGAGAGACGAGCCGGCATCTATAAACATCCGAGCGGAAGACCGTCGAGCTCCGACGTTAAATATCGAGAGACGAGCCGACGTCTGTAAACGTCCGAGCGGAAGACCGTCTAGTTCCGACGTTAAATATCGAGAGACGAGCCGGTGTCTATAAACGTCTGAGCGGATAGCCATTCACATGATACAATCAACGATAGCCTGGTCGTTAAGACCAACATACGGATGAGCGGCTCGCTTATCAAAAATATACGGAAAACCCCTTTGGGGGTAAGGCACAAAGCAAAAATTGGTCAATGAGAACTAAAGATAATTACCATACCAACAAAGGGCGTTCTCATGCCGAGCGGTTGCTCAGTCGCATGATGAAAGACGTTATTAAAGACAATCGACTTTAGTCTGACAGAGCGTGGTGCCGAGCGGAGGAGTTTTAAAGAACACTTTAGTTATGATGAGAGAAAAATTTCTTGCCAAAACAAAAGTTGAAGGAAAGGAAAAGATTATCTATTAAGCACAGGGCTAACCAAAAAAGTTACAGCAAAAATAAGTTTGGCCGAACGGCGGGGATACAAAAAAGTTCATAAGAAACACTCCTCATGCGTCGAAATCAAAAAGAGCATCAGGGATGGTGCCCATCACGGTCGCGAGGTCCTCGAGAGGGATGGTCAGATCGGCGGGCAGGTGGCCTTTGGCCTTTAAGTGATCCACAACCGCTTTGATCGCCTCTTCAAAGGTGAGGGAGATCTTGTCAGTAAATTTCTCCCCAAAGGCATCCGAGCGGACGAATGCCTTCCTCACCTCGTCGGAGCGAGCCGACTCCCCCTCTTGATACTCTTTGAGCTCGGCGTGGGCAGCGTCGCTGGCAGCTTAGAGATCCTTCAAATCTCCGGCCGAGCGGCTCTCCTTCTCGGTGGCCAGAAGAGCATCCAGATCCTTGATGCGTTGCTCCAGCCCTCTGATCTCCACCTACATTCGGTCCATGTCATCGATGGCCTGTCACTTCCGAGTGGTCGCCGTCTTGATCTCCTTATCTCGTTGTTTGACCATCGCTTCGAGCCGAACGACCTTGCTCTCTAGATCGGAAGCTCGTTTCCGTTCGGCTTCCAGTAATTTTTTGGCTTTCTCCAGAGCGGCCGTCGACTGTCGGCTGTCTCCCGCGGCCTTGAGTTTTTTCAATTCATCCTCCAGCTCGGCCAACCGATTGCTAATGGCAATTTGCTCCACCCAGTTCTACGAGCAAAAGTGAATAGGTTAAAAACTTAATTCAAATACACGAACAAAGAAAAAGAGCATACCCCGGTGGCCTGTTGAAGGTTGCTGTCGCCGAGCTGCCCGGGAGTCATCGCTTTTATTCGGCACCGAGCGTCCTCCCAGGCTTTTGCAAGAGGGCCCGTCAAGGTGATCTGCTGCTCGGGGACCACTGGCCGATCAGCAGCAGCCATGTACTCCTCCGAAGGAAGGTGTAGAACGGTTTTAATTAAATTTGGGCCGCTCGGCTCGCTTTGAGAAGCAGCGGCCTCACTGGATGGCACACCGGTGGACGAGGAGGGAAGCTCGCCCAAACGCCTGATACGGCGCAGAGTTCTTGGAGGGCTAGAAGGCGGCACCTAAGAGCTTGCCCTCGGAGAGCCATGTGGGGTCGGGGTACTCTCTAGAGAAATGGTCCCAGATAACATCGGAGCATCCGCGCCCCGCTCGGGCTGTGGCTCATCAAGTGGAGTTGAGGCAGATGTCGGCTCTGGCCGTCTGCGCTTCCGAGTGAGCAAGGGAACATCATCGGCCGAACGGCCCTTCACCTCGGCTTGGGTAGAAGGTTCTGTGCCACCCGCTGCCTCGTCGTGAGAGGTAGTAGCTGCTAAGGCTTCAGGGGCATCCTGAGTCCCCTCGCCTAATTCGCCGGTCAGATCGGCTGGATCAAGGCCCAGCTCGGCGACCTCCTTGTTCTTCACCGCCTCAATCTGAGCGGCTTTCAATTTGAGCTTCTCGGTCGCCTTAGCACGCCACATAACTTCAGCTGCAGAAACAAAGATTAAATCAATTAGAACAAAAGAAAAAGGAGGGATGAGAATCGCTTACTCATGCTGCAGGGCAGATCGGCTGGGGTGGAAGACAGGCCGAATATATACATTACTCCTGGGAGGAGCAGCTTGTCAATGTGATAGCGCTGACCCACCAACCGCTTGGCCGCATGAAGGTAGGCCGCATCACCTCTAAATTTACCGAGCTCCGGTTGCGCCGGCATCGCCGTCTGCCACTTGGTACGAAAAGTTGGCAGCTCGGGAAAACGCACATAGAAAAAGTGCTCCTTCCAATGTTTGTTGGAGCTTGGCATATTATCAAAAAGGACGAAACCTATCCTAGATTGGAAAATAAAGGTACCCCACTCGGCTTGCTTGGGATAAAAAAAGTAGTGAAAAATCTTAGGGTTGAGGGGGATGTTGTTCAGTTTAAAAAGGACTATCACTCCGCTCAACAGCCTAATGGAGTTAGGGACTACCTGGCTGAGCGGAATGCGAAAATAATTGCAGATTTGTAAGAAGAACTTGTGGGGTGGAAAACGTAGCCCGACTAAAAATTGGTCTCAGAAGAAAAGAATGGTGCTGGGCGGCGGTTCATGAGGCCGATCGGCCGGTGTGGCTAACACTATTTGGTGGTCGATCGGCAGATCATAGGTTCGAGTGAGGCGCAAGGCGTCCTCCTCGTCGAACCGGCTTTCCATGGTCGAATACCAAAGACCCGGAGCACCGCCGGTCGGCTGTGAGGTATTGGTCATGGTATAAGGCCAGGGATGGACGCGCGATGGAAGGAAGGAGAAATAAAACTAGGAAAGAATGCGGGATGATGAAAGAAATAGCTAACAAAGAGAAAAAAGGAGAGGCAGCAAGGAAAAGGAATCCTTACGGGCAAAGAAGATGATCGAAGGGAGCTGTAGAGTCGCCGGAGAGCCGGAACGCAAGGTCGCCGGAGAAAAAAGGAACAGAGGGATGGCTGGAGACGATGAAGTCGAAATGCGGCGAGGAGCAGGGGTCGGGAGCTTTATAAGGGCGGTCGCGATCAATTTCCACCGTCCGATCCAGGTCGTCGATAACGAGGTCATCATCCAGCCGTTCATTTCAAACGGCGGCTGTCCCATCGGATGTGACGCCACCGCCATACCCTGACAAGAGAAAGGTAGCCACGTGTCAGCAAGTTACGGGTTAACGCACGTGGTTGACGGAAGCTTCGGCATAAATTCCAAGGCACGGGCAAGATATAGCCGAATGACTAAACATCCATTAACCCGTCCGAGCGGACTAAGATATTGTTCGTCACTCGATCAGATCGGCAGTCTAGTCAGTCGGACTTCGCCTCCTTCGACTAGACTTGAAGGGGAGGCAAGTGATCCGGTGGTCAAGGCAGGGGACCCCATTACGAGGGGTCCACGCCACGTGGAGGTCAAAGGGCCAGGGGGGCCCGCCGGAGAAGGGCGAGCCGATCGGACTCATGAGGAAAGGGTAGGCCGATCGGCCGACCAATTAACATCTGATAGTAAAAAGTGCCCTGATTAGGGTCGGGGTTCCGACGCTCAGTTTAAACAAAGGCTAAGAGCCGAGCGGAAGGCCTAAGAGAAGGCGGGACGTGAGAGGCGCGCCGCCCGGCCGGCGCAGGGAATGAGGGCCGTCCGGACGACGCTCTTCGTCCAGCCGGCCGGACGGACGTCCTGGCCAGTGGTGGGTAAATAGGAACAGGAACATCTTCTGACAGCCGTCGAGTCGTATGGTTAGGCCATACTCCTAATCTGACAACGGGGTGTCCTGTTGTCCCATCGAAGGCGCGATAGGACTATAGCAGTATGGCATCAGGTAAGCTTTCTGACAGACACACACCGAGGTATGGGCTACGGATACGCACACGCCTCGGTGGGCGTGTAGGAGCTCTTCCATCGCTCTATATAAAGAGCCGCAGATTCGCCGGAGGTACGCGATATACAACCTTGGAGCCACTTTTTTTACCACTTGCTTGCCTGACTTGAGCGTCGGAGGGTCGCCGCCGGGAACCCCTTCCCGGCCTGACTTCTGTGTAGGGTCGCCGGAGCTTCGTACGACCAGTCGAAGACCCACATCAGCAACCGGAGAGCGCCATGTGCCCAGCGTCCGTTGAGTCAGCGTTCGGACAGGATCAAGGGGGATTGACGATGATAACTCCTAGGCGCCGGTTGGGCGACCAGATTGAACCCGCGACAGTTGTGGGTGTTTTGAGTTGCAGACTGATGGAACGAGCAGAACAAAGGGGTCCATACCTTCCCCTTGGGTCTCAACCGCTCTGTGGCAACATGCTGGATGGCGTGTGACCTTGCTTCCTGGTGTCACTGCACTCCTTCGGCCTGTGGTCCTCTTGGCGACTGATGGCTGGATGGCGGCCGTCACTCGGCTGGTGCCAATGGTTCGGATGGAGCCTCCTTCCTTCTGGCCACCTGGGCTTCCTCCACGTTTATGTACTCATTGGCCTTCTTCAACATGTGGTTGTAGTTGCGGGGCGGCTTCCGGACGAGCGATCGGAAGAAGTCTCCGTCCACGAGTCCTTGCGTGAACGCGTTCATCATGGTCTCGGACGAGACCGAGGGGATATCTATTGCTACTTGGTTGAAGCACTGGATGTAGGCTCGGAGGGTCTCCCTCTGGCCCTGCTTTATGGAGAACAGGCTGACACTTGTTTTCTGGTAGCGTCTGCTTCTCGCGAAGTGGTGAAGGAAAGCCGTTCGGAAGTCCTTGAAGCTTCTGATTGACTCGTCCGACAACCTCCTTAACCGTCGTTGGGTCGAGACAGAGAGAGTGGTGAGGAACACTCGGCACCTGACTCCGTCTGTATACTGATGAAGAGTGGCGGCGTTATCAAACTTACCGAGGTGGTCGTCCGAGTCAGTCGACCCGTTATACTCCCTGATCGCCAAGGGAGTGTAGTGCCTCAGCAGCGGATCTTGGAAAATGACTTCAGAGAACTATCGGTTGATATGCTCGGGCGACAATCAGCTCAAGGCACTTTGCCTTTTCTTGCGTCCCGCACGGGAGCCTCGTCTGAAGAAGAGCCCCTATCTTGGTTGGCCTGAGCAATCTCTGAGGGTGTTTGAAATAATGTCTAGTGAAATAGAATGGGCATTGGTGGAACCTCTCCTGGAGTCCCGATCGGTATTTTATTCTGTCCCCATATGGAGAGTTACTCTGGCCAATCCTCGTGTGCCGCCCGGCTACTCGAGGCTAACGTCGCTTGTTGCGCCAGCCGATCAGCTAGTGCCTTCTGCTGCTGCTATTCAGCTATCTTTGCTGCTCGCACTTGAATGAGCGCATCGAGCTCCTCTGGAGTGAGCATCACTGTAACGACCCGACCCATTTGACAGCCCATTTGGTGACCCTCGGGTCGTCGACCGTCGGCTGTGCCGTTACTCACTAGGACTTTCCACCCCTGGCAGTGGATTTTTGTCTCTCCTAGGATTCGAACTCTAAACCTCCAGGCTTAAGTATTAGAGTTTATGAATCTTGGTAACCAAGTGAGATCATCTCACTTGGTTACCAGGATTCATAAACTCTAATACTTAAGCCTGGAGGTTTAGAGTTCGAATCCTAGGGGAGACAAAAATCCACTGCCAGGGGTGGAAAGTCCTAGTGAGTAACAACACAGCCGACTCTCGACGACCCGAGGGTCACCAAATGGGCCGCCAAATGGGTCGGGTCATTACAATAAAAAGGCGCCTTTTTATTGTAACGACCCGACCCCTTGGCCCCTTGGGCGGCCACACTAGCGGCCCAACCTTGGTCCCTTGGGCGGCCACAATGGCGGCCCAACCGACGACCCCTTATATCGTCAACCGACGACCCTTTGGCCGTGTCGTTACTCACAAGGTCTTCCCACCCCTGGCCAGTGGATTTTTACCTTCCCCAGGATTCGAACTCTAGATCTCCAGGATAAATATTAGAGTTTATGAATCCTGGTAGCCAAGTGAGTGTCATCTCACTTGGTTACCAGGATTCATAAACTCTAATACTTAAGCTTGGAGGTTTAGAGTTCGAATCCTGGGAGAGGCAAAAAATCCACTGTCAGGGGTGGAAAGTCCTAGTGAGTAACGGCACGGCCGACGGTCGACGACCCGAGGGTCGCCAAATGGGCCGCCAAATGGGTCAGGTCGTTACAATCACGGTGTGGAGACACCCAACTTCTTCCATCTCCTCAGCTTGGATTCAGGTGCGTTCCCATAGACGACGCCAAATTTGATCCTGTCTGAATGTGAGTAGACGGATGCTGGGAAGGTGACGCTCACATTGACTAGATATCGATGGGAAAGGGCGTGGACCTCCGACGAGCGAAGCCTGCAACCACAGAATCGTTAGTGTCGAGCCAGGGAGAAGTTCCCCGGCGATGGCCCTCCGATACTCAAGTCAGTCACCGGCAAGCAAATAAAGAATGAAGTAGAAAGGAGCAGCGTAACTGTAACTATAGTAGTGAAAAACATACCTCCGATGAAGCTTTGAGACTTCTTATATAGAGCTCCCAAGAGGTGCGTGCATGCTTCCCCAGGCATGCATGCTTCCCAAGGCATCACCCTTCCCAAAGTATACTTGGAAAGGTCATGTCAGAAAATTGTGTCTGACGCCATACCTTAACAGCCCGAGCATATCCCTAACGTGATAGTGGAAGTTTCTACCATACGATTCTCTATCTGACCATGCCGCCGACAATGCCGTCTATCGATGACACTGATCCCTAGAAAGATATTGCCAACTGCTCCCTTTGTTTGTTATTGGACCGAGCGGGAAAATCGCTCGGCCAGTCTGTAGTCCGGGCGATGCAACGGCCGGGCCGAGTGTCCGTTCGGCCAATGCTCTGCTGGCTGGCTTCCCTCGGCGGGCTAGGGAGTCTTATCTGCTGGGTCGAGGCTGCATCCATTGTTCGGCTGAATGGGATGGCCGCTCAGCCTTCGTGCCACCCTGGCTGAGCTTCATGAGCGTCGGAAGCTCGATGTCTGCCCGAGTTGTCGAAGTGTTGGACCGACTACTCTATCTGCTGACCGGGAATGTAGTTTGCCCGATCGGACAGCCGCCTAACGTTGACCACTTTGACCACCTACCGGATGGGCCCTACCTTACCACCGGATCAAAACTATTGCTCAGGAGTGTCACATTGTTCAATTCACCAAGGCCGAGCTAGTTCAGGCGCGATCTAACTTGGGGCAAGCAGATCACGCGGACTACCTTTGCTCGAGGTGCCGATCTGCTACTGACATTGTCGCAGACTTATGATCAATTTAGATATCCCCAGTTGTGAAATGAGAGCATGAGAGGTGTTCCCTATACTTCATTAAATAAATGCAAATTTAATTGGGCTTCGGTCTCTATTTCTTTTCCCCCTTTTTCCCTGGCATGTCTCTTGTTGGTTGATAACTCGCCCGAGACTTAAACGTGCCACAGGCGGACCCATGAGTTATGAAGCATAATAGTGTGATGCGAGGGTGAGAGTTCAAAGTCCTGCCCAAGGGAACATTGGTCGTGAGAGCAAGCCCACTTTATAACTCACGTTGGGGTGAGAGTCTGGAATCTTGATCGAGAGGTTGTTGGTCGTGAGAGCAAGCTCATTTATAGCTCACGCTGGGGCGAGAGTCTAGAATCCCGATCGGGAGGTCGTTGGTCATGAGAGCATGCTCACTTATAACTCGCACTAGGGCGAGAGTCTAGAGGCGTGATCGCATGCTCACTTATAACTCGCACTGGGGGTGAGAGTCTGGAATCCCGACCGGGAGGTCGTTGGTTGTGAGAGTAAGCTCACTTATAACTTGCACAAGGGCAAGAGTCTAGAATCCCGATCAGGAGGTCGTTGGTCGAGAGAGCAAGCTCACTTATAACTCACGCAGGGGCAAGAGTCTGGAGGCATGAGAGCATGCTCAGTTATAACTCGCACTGGGGCGAGAGTCTGGAGGCGTGAAAGCATGCTCACTTATAACTCGCACTGGGGCGAAAGTCTGGAATCCTGACTGAGAGGTCGTTGGTCATGAGAGCAAGCTCACTTATAACTCATGCAAGGGCGAGAGTCTGGAGGTGTGAGAGTCTAGAATCCCGACCAAGAGGTTGTTGGTCGTGAGAGCAAGCTCACTTATAACTTGCGCTGGGACAAGAGTCTAGAGGCATGAAAGCATGCTTACTTATAACTCGCACTGGGGTGAGAGTTTGGAATCCTGACTGGGAACGGATCCAGGTTCCAGACCAAGAATGGATCTGGAGACCTGACCAGGAGAGGGTTTGGAGGTCTGACCAGGAATGGGTCTGGAGGTCTGACCAGGAAGAGATCTGGAGTCCTGACCAGGAGCAGATATGGAGGTTTGACCAGGAAGAGATCTGGAGACCTGCCTAGGAATGGATCTGGAGACCTAACCAAGAATGGATTGGGAGGTCTATCCAGGCGGTGATTCAAATGATCAACCTCTATGCCTCGCAGGGATCACACTTGAGGACTTAGTTTAATGCACCTGTAATCATGAGATGCAATACATAAGGCTTTATTAAATTTAAATCTTACCCGGAACTCGAGGAGGCATGAAGGCGCCGAATTTTGAAGCGCCCCTTTCCGCCGCCTTTTTCTTAGTTTCCCGAAAACAATCGCATGGAATTTTCAGTCTCCGAGGCCTAGTCTTCACAAGGTAAGACACCCGTGTTCGCATATCCTCTTCCATGATTTTCCTGTCACTTCCATCATAAACACCCTTTCCTCGGGAGATGAAACGTGTCCCACTAACTTAACTTGCCATAATGTGTGACGCACGCTTTTTGCATGCGACCTCAAATAGCTTCCGCTTCTCGATCTGACGGCTGACGTGTGACATGTCATTTTAGTTATCCAGCTTGCTTTTCGATGCTTCCTAAGGGTTTTGGTTTAAAAACCCTAAAGGTTGTCCGTCGTTGTTTCTTATCGCTTTAACTTCCTTCATGTTTCCTTCTTCTCCTTGCTTTGCTTGCTCACCTCCCGCTTTGTGTATTTCCTTTGTCCTTTGTAAGTACTCTTTCTTCTTCCTTCCTTATTCCTTTTGATCTTGCAATGGCTGGTGCGAGGGAGGTGCTCTGGTATATGCATTTCCTCTCCGATATGGATAATAGTGATCTTAGGGTAATTTGATCAAGTCTGGAACTTTCTGAGGCCTACAAGCTTCATCCTCTAGGGCCGAATGATTATCCTTCCTCCCCTCCAGCCAGTTTCATAACCCTTTTTAAGGACCAGCTCCTTGGCGATTTTTGCTTTCCCATCCATCCATTCTTCTCTTCTTTGAGCAGATATTTTGGTGTTTCATTGTCCTAATTTGCCCCCAACGCCTTCCGAGCCATGTCTGGAATGGTGATCCTGTATCACCTGTATCAAATACCCTTGACCCCGCAGCTTTTTCACCATTTTTACACCCTCAAGCGTTCGGAGCCGAGTGTTTTCATGGTATAGTCTAGGGTTGAGCACAAATATTTTGATGGGATGTCTTCTTTCAACAAAGGTTGGAAGTCTAGATTTTTTTGTGTCCAACTTCCCGAGCCCGTATCCTGGGCAGCTGAGTGGCGCTATAATCTTCCCACTCCCTTTGAACTACACAACCACCAACATCAACCCTCCTGCCATACAACATTTGAAAAGCTGGAAGGCGTGCAACTATTGCTCCCTTTTCTTCTACGAGAGAGCATATTATATACTTTTGCGCTCAGCTCCATCCAGATGCCTTTGGGTGCCCCTTTTGGTAAGCTCGAGTATCCATGTTTCCAGGTCTTCGCTAATTGAGGTATTCTCTTTTTGTTTTACAGAAGCTACCATGTTTCGTGCCTTCGCCGTCGATTCTTCTAAATTGGCTAGTGATGTTCTAACGAAATGGGGCCAGGAGATTTTGGAGGGCCATGAGATTCCTCATGCCTCTCAAACTAGCACCTTGGCAGAGACTTCCTTTCAGCCGTCCGGGGACCCCGAGGCCCTTGGAGCCAAAGAGACTGTGGAGGAGAGGGCTCCCTCTCCTCCTCTAGAAAAATGACTGCTGCCTCCAACGCAAAAGGAAGCGGGTCATCCCATGAGTTCAATCCTCTCCCTCGAGGCTCCCTCTTTCCTCCAAGGGCAAGGTGAAGACCCCGGTTTGGGTTATTCCTTCTCCAATAATAGAGGTCGCGGATTCCCCCGTTCCAATTTTGTCCCCAAACAGACCGTCTCTCGGTCTGGAGCCCCACCCGAGGATTCTGTGATCCCATCTTTTTCACCCCCTGCTCCTATTTCGGTCCCCGCCTCTTCTTCGCGACCCAAGGAGTGCACTAAAGGCAAGTATGCCTTCACCTCGTCCTTTCATCTACCTTCCCTACAGGTGTAAGGTCCTATCCCATCGGCTAGCATTTCTCCCTATTGCGACTAGGTGAAATTCCATGGAGCCCTGACCGAGTCATAGAAGACCGTTGCTGATAAGATTTTGGAGGCACCCCCTCCCACTGGAGCTAGCTGATTTGTTTTCCAATCGGCTAGTATCGGTGAGTTTCTTGTCTCTTTTCCTGATTCATGAGTTAATGCTAATCTTTTCCTGTACTCGACAGACCTTTACCATGGGTATGAGTATATCCCAATACGTGGGCGGCCTATAATGGGAGAATGAGCTCCTAAGGGCTTGTATCCAGGAGTTGGAGTCCCCCACTACCACCGGACACATTTTTGATTTGGCCACCTCTGACGACCCGATACAATCCTGCCTTCAAACTATCGGGGAGAAAGCTTAAACTGCTCGAGACATGGCTCAGGCAAAATCAGAGAAGGTGAAGACCCTGCGGTCAGTCCTGAAGACCAGTGAGTCCAAACTCAAGTCTGAAGGGTTGAGGCACATCTAAATTTTGACAGATTTAGAAGAGAAGGAGACTAAGGTGGCATCCCTCTCCTCAAAGCTGAAGGAACTGCAGGAAGCACATGCTGCTTTGGTGAAAGATCTGGAGGCAAAGAAGGTAGATCTGACTGCTAGTACTGATCGAGAAGCTGCTCTTCGGAAGAAATGGGAGGTAGGCTCGGTTACCTTGAAGGACAGATCAGCACGAGGGCTCAGCAGAGGGAAGTTGCTAGTATAATCTGACTGCTCCTCCTCCCGAGGGTCACCAAATGGGCCGCTAAATGGGCTGCCAAATGGGCCCTCTGCTGAGAAAATGAGTTACTGATGGATCGAAAGCGCTAGAGGGGGGGGGGGGGGTGAATAGCGCTCGTGGCTATTTCGTTTTTTGAAATCGTAAATCGTACGTAAAACTAATAGAGTAATAAGCAGCGGAATAAAGACAGTCAAACACAGAGACACAGGGAATTACTTCGTTCGGAGCCTAAGGCGACTCCTACTCGAAGGCCCGCGATCTTTGATCGCTTTCGGTGGGCAACAACTATAATATCGTGAATAAGTACAAGGAAATAAGTACAACTGGAATTGAAACAATACCGACAATAAAATAATAACTGAAGCTTTAGGTCGTCGGCGACTGTAATAGCACTTTAGAGTCGTTTCTTGAGCAGCACACAGCAGAAGGAAGGCTTGTTCAATTGTTGTTCTTGGCTGCACCCTCGACCCTCCTTTTATATGAGGTTCCGGGCGCCTGGGACCTTTCCGGGCACCTGGAGTGTGACGTGGCCAGCCAACCAGGTTGCTCCACGTGGCGAAGTCGCGCAGGGGATAATATTTGGTCCCGGGCGCCCGGACCTCCGGGCGCTCGGATCCATCTCGGGCGCCCGGACCCGTTCCGGGCGCCCGGACCACCTTTTTCCAGCAGGTTCCTCACCTGCAAACAAAGGTTAGTCCGAGCAAAATACCCTGCAAGACAGCGTTAGAATATGATAAAACATAGTAAAGAATAAACGACAGTCTTCGGACTGTCCGAGTCTGACTTCGGATTTCCTACCGGAAACCCTAAGTCGACCCGACGCCTACTGTTCCCTCTACGGGGAACGCGTCCTCACCTACTCCACTCAGGAGATTTACCTGATGCCAGTCCGGTCCTCCAGACCGACTGGACTTTTCGCCTAGGGTTACCACCCCCTAGGACCTAGGGTTACCGCCCCCTAGGGTTTTTCTCCACCTAGGGTTACCACCCCCTAGGACCTAACGTTGCCGCCCCTTAGGGTTTTCCTCCACCTAGGGTTACCGCCCCCTAGGACCTAAGGTTGCCGCCCCTTAGGGTTTTCCTCCACCTAGGGTTACCGCCCCCTAGGACCTAAGGTTACCACCCCTTAGGATTTTCCCTCACCTAGGGTTACCGCCCCCCAGGACCTAAGGTTACCACCCCTTAGGATTTTCCCTTTGCCTAACCGCAGCTAGGACTTTCCTGAAACACTTATTCAACATGTTAGATCACCATAAACCTTAACTTTGAATCCTTTTCCATTATCAAAACTCAGGTTCGATCGTCGGATGCTCCTCGCACCAACAGTTACCACCATGAATAAAAAAGGATAGATTTAGTAATAAGTGTTGCAGCAATCTAGGTGCCCTAAGTTTTGATATTTGGGCAAAGATTTAAGTTAGGTTTATTGTTGTACTTGATATGCATTATGAGTGTGCAGGATACAGGTACAACAAGGAAAGTCCAAGTGTGATCTTGGCAAAGGAGGAAAGTCCAAGGATGAGTCTTGGCGGTGTAAGTCCAAGTATGTAGTCTTGGCAACGTAAGTCCAAGTGTGACTTGACAATGGATGAAGTCCCGGAGGTGAGGAGCCTCTTGGCAAAGGAAGACCCGACAATAATGACAAGGCCGATGGAAGTTCCAGAAGGCAAGATGTGAAGGATGGGGAGGCATCTGAGGGACGCAAGGCTAATGAAGGAGGCTAGAAGGCTAGGTCTAGATTGGTCGGGGCGAGAACGAGTGCTGAGTGAATGTACTCGAGGTAAAATCCTAGAATTAGGGTTTACTGTAGCGTCACTATAGCAGTACTGTAGCAGTCAACTGGTGACTGTAGCAGTCGACTGGTGCACTGTAGAGAGCCGTTGAGAGAGCCGTTGGGCTGACACCAGTCGACTGGTGCAAGGACCAGTCGACTGGTAACGGGCAAATCAACTTACTGATTTGTTCCAAGCTTTATAAGAAGGAGCTTGGGATGATCGGCCAAGGTGACGAAATTAGACTTGGTTAAAGCCTAATTAGTAGTCACCAAACGTGCTCAAGGTTCTCTTGTGTCCAAGTGTTCTTGGTTGGTGTTGTGGTGAGGTTTCTCCACCCACAAGGAGTTGCTTGAGTAGCCGGAGTTTGCCGGGGGTTAATCCACCTAAAGATCGGGATCGTCCACCTTATGGACAGCCGTGGAGTAGGAGCAAGTTATCTCTGAACCATGTTACATTGACGTGCATTGGTTTGCATTTCCTTTCTTTGTCTTTAACTTTCATATTCGTATTTAGTTTCGTATTATTCCGTTGTGCAACTAACGAATACGTAGGAAGCCATCGATTTGGGTGAGACGCTATTCACCCCCCTCTAGCGGGCACATCGGTCCCAACAAGTGGTATCAGAGCGAGGGCGCTCTTCTACGGACTAACCGCTAAGAGAGCAAGAAACTAGAGGAAGAAGAAGATGGAGTCCGAAGGACCGCTCGGATGGGATATCCGAAGTCCACCTCCGTATGACAAAGAAGACTTCAATTATTGGAGGAAGCGGTTGGAGACATGGTTCCAAATGGATTGGAACTAATGGGTTGTCTTGAGTGACCCATTTGAAGCTTCTACGAATAAAAAGGGGAAGCCCCTCCGACCTCGACATTGGACCGAGGAACAAAGGGAGAAAGTGGAGGTGGATAAGGAGGTAACAAAATTTTTGTTAAATCTATTACCTTCTAATATCATTGTGAGTGTAGGTGAATGCACAAGTGCATGTGATCTTTGGAAAAAGATCATTGCCTATCATGAAGACCCGTCACAATTCCAAGGAGTGGAAGAGCCCAAGGAGAAGGGTTCATTGGTTCAAGAAGAGAAGGACCAATTGAATGTTGACACGATCTCAACATCCGAGGAGGAGAAGGAAGATGAGGAGGTATCATCCACATCATCAAGGGAGGAAGAAGTGGAACCGTCTACATCTTCAAGTGAAGAGGAAGAAGAGCAATCCAAGGAAGAGGAGATCTTAGAAGCTCAACCCTCCACCTCAACTACCAAGAAGAGCACAAAGGACCACATCAAATGCTTTGAGTGTGGTAAGATGGGGCACTACAAGAGTAGGTGTCCTTCGCTCAAGAAGGTAAAGGAGGTAAACTCTAAACTCACTAAAGTTAATTTAGAAACTAATGTGAGTTGTAGGAAGAAGAAGAAGAATGAGAAGAATCACATTAGGTGCTTTACATGTAGTGAGTGGGGTCACTACCACACAAAGTGCCCAAGGAGAGGAGAGCTCAAGAAATTGGCGCACTTGAAGAAGTAGGAGAAGAAGAGAGCTTCAAGGGTGAGGGAGGTAAACCCTAATTTGAATGCTAGTTCAAATTTAAATCGTTATAATGCTATTTATCATGAAAATAGAATGCATGATAAACCTAAGGACAAATATATACCTCCTCATGCTAGATCTACCATACCTAAGGTTAGGAAGGTAGATAACTACTTAGGCAACAATTCTAAAGACTTAGATATAAGCCTAAGGCTAGCAATGCTCATAGGAATCAACAAAAATCCAAATCTATGGATTTAGTAAGGGAAAACCAAGTCTTAAGGTCAAGACTTGATAACTTAGAGAGAACCTTAGCAAGAATGGAAAACTTGCTTAAGGGGCAAAGTGAGCACAACCTTGGAAAAGCTAGACAAGAGTCATCCAATGGCTATAGAGGTTTGGGATACAAACCCAAAGCCAAGAAGGATGTGACTTCCTTTCATAGGGTTCCATATAGCTATGGAACCAAACATAGGACTAGTGGTCAAGTTAAAAGTACAAGGGAAGTTGTCCCTAAGAGTACTTTTGCAAAGACCAATGTGACTAAGACTTCTAAGAAGTCAAGTATGTAATTCAGTGGTGTTTCATTCCTCTTAGGGTGCGTTTGGTTCGGGGTTATTCTTTATAACCTTGGTTATCCATTCAAGGTTATCAACAAAAACCTTGTTTGGTTTAGGTATTCGATGATTCCCAAGTAATGTTCCATGCCCGACACGTCAGCAAAAGGGTCATGCAGCCCGGAATCGGAAAACCTCAGAAAACTAAGGTTTTTGTTGATTCCGAGGTTAACGAATTTTTTTTACCAAAAATACCCTCCGATAAGAAAAAACATGAAAAAAAAGAAAAAATGTAAAAAAGAAAAAATGTAAAAAAATAAAAAAATGTTTTAAAAAATTTACTTTTTTTTTAAAATAAATAATTTTAAAAATAAAAAAATAAAAATTAAAAAAAAAAAGAATTTAAAAATGTTAAAAAATTTTAAAAAAATTATAAAAAAAATTATAAAAATTTATTTTTTTTAAAAAATTTTAAAAAATTTTAAAAATTAAAAAATTTAAAAATTTAAAAATTTAAAAAAATTAAAAATAAAATAAATAAATAAAAATTAAAATTTAAAAAATGTAAAAAAATAAAATATAAAAATATAAAAAATATAAAAAATATAAAAAATATAAAAATATAAAAACATAAAAAAAAATAAAAAAAAAACACATAAAAAAGTAAAAAAATATACAGGAAAAAGAAAAATAAAAAACATTAAAAAAAATAAATAATAATAATAATAATATTATTATGTATAGTTGGTTTTGTAACTGATGTACGTAGATTATATACTCTTTTATACATGTTTTTACGCACATTTACATACTTTGAGCATGCTTGATCTATGCATTTTTATACTTCTAGCTTTCCTTTTAGCATATTTACTCTTTTGGTTCGGATATCTGCTTTTTGTGCATTTTCTGTACACAGGAGTCGAAATTGGTGAAGATTATGCGTCCTCGGGCAAGCTTGGAAGGAATTGAAGGGAGAGAGCATCAGGCCGTGTACCACACACGGCCGTGTAGTTTTAACAGGAAGGAAAGAGGACATGGCCATGTGAATCTCACACGTCGTGTCTTGATTTGAAGAAATTAGAGCAGATGCCTTACATGGCCGTGTAGATCTACACGACCGTGTGAGGTTTCCAGAGGCCAGGCAGGTGGTGGCCGTGTGCACCACACGACCGTGTACCATTTCCAGAGAACAGAAGGGTCCTGGTCGTGTGAGTCACACGGCCGTGCAGCTTTGGCAGAGAAGGAACTGGACATGGCCGTGTGAATCTCACACGGTCGTGTCATGGGGCCGTATGGCGCTCGATTTCCTCCTCTATTTAAACCCTTCTTCATGAATTGAAAGGGGATCTCTCCCCCTTTGGGAGAAGGCATGATTTGGTGGTATCCTCCCATTCTTGGGAGGATTTCTGGGCGATTCGAGGGGAGTTCTTGACGATTTCGACTCCGGAGCGAGGATTGGATCCGAAGACGAGGCTTCTTCGTAGATAAGTTTTCTCTTTCCCCCTTTTCTTGGTTTCTTGGATTGGGGATTTAAGAAATGCTTGTAATCTTTATTTCTTCGGATATTCTTCCTCGATTCATGGAGTAGATCTTGTATTCTAGGATTAAGGGAGTATTTGTATGATGGATTGATGTAATCTCTTATGGATTTGCCAATTTCTTGTTTCAATGACATTGTCTTGCTTGTATCAATTAGATCTTGAATGATTAATGGTGATTTGTGCTTAATTCTCATTCTTGATTGATTGTTTGGATTTCTTGTGGACTTTGTAAAGATAAACTCTCACTCGATCATCCGAGGGATCCACGTGATAGGTGCAAGTCCGTGTAAGGACGTTTGAGAGATAATCTTGAAGAGGAAATATGAATATTCAAGAGAGTAGGATAGATCTTGTGATTAGTTTCTTGTATCTTGATAGATTAATAAGTTGTGGGCTTCTATGTTGATATCCGAGGAAGGCATAGTAATAGGTGCGCTTCTGTGTAAGGACAACGTAGGTTCACATCTAATTGATCATAATTAGATACATTTCTCAGTCCTTAGCCGGTTATCTATTGCAAGAGAGAACCGGCAACTTTCTACAAGTGTTTGGCAATTGAGGGATAAGAATTGGTGAACCATTTACATTCGAGAAATCTTACAAAGAAACCGAAACTCCTAGAATCTCCCTTTATCATAACCCAAAACACTAAACTCTTGTTTGTTGATCTTTAATATTAGATTTGTTTACCTTCACTTTGCATTTGAAACAATTGGATAGTTGTTTAGCTAATTCGCATTGAGACATTTCTAGTGCTTATTCTAGTCCCTGTGGATACGATAATCTTTTATATTACTTGCGACATTTCCGTACACTTGCGGAGCGTAACAAGTTTTTGGCGCCGTTGCCGGGGACTGCGCTATAACATTAGGAATTATCAATTGAGTTAGACTAAACATAACATTTGTTTTCCTTTCATATTGCATAGTTGTAACTAATCATTAGATTTCTGTTTTTACTTTCTTGTATAACTTTTACTTATTGTTAATTCTTTTTGTACAAATTCAATTCTGCATTTTTGATTCTTTTATTTTTTTTCTTTTTCTGTTGAATTGTCATTTGCTATCTTGTTCTTGTGTATGCGAAGATCTAACTTTGCAGGGGAATTCTTTCCTTTTGACCCTGAGATTGACAGAACTTTCCATAAAAGAAGAATTCTGTAAAGGCAAATTGAAGAACAAGAACATTTGAACATGGCGAATAGACCACTCAAGGATTATGCAGCACCTTATGCAAGAGGTTTTCGATCTAGTATTTCAAGACCTTCAGTGGAAGCTAATAACTTTGAGATCAAACCCGCAATTATATCTATGGTGCAGCAGAACCAATTTGGTGGAGGACCTCATGAAGACCCCAATCAACACTTAGAGGTCTTTTATGAAATATGTGGTACCATGAAAATGAATGGAGTTCCTTCAGAAGCAGTTATATTATTATTATTTGGATTTTCTTTAAGAGATAGGGCAAAGCAATGGCTGAATTCTTTGGCCCCTAATAGCATCACCACTTGGGAGTAGTGTGAGCAACAGTTTCTTGATAAATTCTATCCACCAAGCAAAACAGCTCATATGAGGAATTTAATTGCAAGCTTCAAGCAAACTGACTCAGAATCTCTTTTTGAAGCATGGGATAGATATAATAGTATGCTCAGACAATGCCCACATCATGGGTTGGAAAGATGGTTAGTGTTGCACACTTTTTATAATGGTATCAACTATCATACCAAAGTGTCCCTTGATTCAACTGCTGGAGGGGCACTTATGAATAAAAGTTTAGATGAAGCTGAAGAAATTATTGACAGTGTAGCACAAAATCATCATCAATGGGCAAATGAAAGAAGTGGTGGCTATTCTTCTGTAAACCGAACAATTAAAGCATCAGGGAAGTTTGATGTAGATGCAGTCACTCTTTTGTCTGCAAAATTGGACGCTCTTATAAAGAAATTTGAGAATATGGGGACTAGTGCTAATATGGTCAGTGCTATTAGTACATCTTGTGAAGTATGTGGGAGTTCAGAGCACTCAAATGACTCATGTCCATTGGGAGCTATCACTGCACAAATCAATCAACTGGAACAATGTGATGCAATCATGAGTTACAATCAAAGGCAGAACAACCCATACTCAAATACTTATAACCCTGGATGGAAGAGCCATCCCAATTTTTCTTACAGAAATAATCAAGATCAAGGACCATCTATGGGGGCAAGACCAAATTTTCAAGATGGGCAACAAAATTTTCAACATCTATCTTCTCAAGGCTTACCAAAGTTAAATATTGAAAAGATGCTTGAAGAAATTATCTCAAGTTAGAATGAAATGAAGCAAGATTTAGCAAAGCTCATTCAGAGAATGGATAATTATGAAAAGCATCAAAAGATCCAGGATAGTCAAATTGCCCAACTAGCTTCCTCATCATCCAGAGCACCAGGACAACTTCCAGGAAAACCTGATATGAATCCTATAGAGCATTGCAATAGAATTGAGCTTAGGAGCGGACGGACCTTGGGAGACTCCCAAGTGACTGCTCCAAAAGGGATACAAAAAGAAGAAGAGCTCTCTCCTCTTATACCAAATCAGATTCAAGCTAATGAGGAGAGTACCATTGAGGTTGAAGAGACTCTTCCACTGAACCATCAGAGCAAAGCTGTCCCTTTTCCTCAGAGACTTACAATGCTCAAGAAAGATGAAGAATTTGGCAAGTTTTTAGAAAAAGTTAAGGAAATTTGTGTAGAGGTACCTCGTATTGATGCTATTCTTCAAATGCCTAGATTTGCCAAATTCCTGAAGGATCTCATGTCAAACAAGAGAAGAAGAGGAGAGGTTGAGACAATTGCGCTTAGTGAGGAATGTAGTGCTATTTTGGAGAAGAACACTTCCCCAAAACTAAAGGACCCAGGGAGCTTTTATATTCCTTGCAACATAGGAAAAGAATTTTTTGAAAAAGCTTTTTGTGATTTGGGGGCAAGTGTTAGCCTCATTCCCTATTCAATTTGTAATAAATTAGGTATCAAAAACATTAAACTTACTACTATGGCACTTCAACTTGCCGATCATTCCTGCAAGTACCCTTTGGGTATTATAGAAGATGTGCCAATAGAGGTGGATGAGAATGTTATTCCCACAGATTTTGTCGTGTTGGACATGGAAGAGGACCCCAGGATTCCTATCATATTAGGAAGACCTTTCCTTGCTACAGCTGGAGCTATAATTGATGTCAAAAATCATAAGCTTTCTTTGGTAATTGGTAAGGAAAGGTTGGAATATGATTTATCTAATATCTCTAACCATGTCTCGTCTCTTTTAAATGCTTGTAGCAGGACAAGCATTTATAAACTTGAGGAATTGAATTTCCATCCTCATGGAAGGCCACCAAACGAAGGAGACAATGTGGTGGAAGATGTTGGGAGAAGATCTCCCAACAAAAACGAAAAGTATATCTGTCCTCCAAGGGCGAGGAAAAGAAATGAATGATCAAGTTTGGTCGAGCTAAAGACCTTAAACAAGTGCTTCTTGGGAGGCAACCCAAGGGTTCTTTTAGTTAGTTTTGATTTGTATTTTAATTTCCTTTAGTTTGATGCATTCTTTTGATTTTGTTTTCAGGTTAGGTGCAAAACAGAGCCCGGCCGTGTGCTATACAGGCCAGGCAAAGGTTGCAGAGAAGGGAAGTGCTTGGGCCGTGTCATCCAGACACGGCCGTGTAGGATCTCCCGAGGAGAAAAAGGTCTAGGCTGTGTCCCAAACATGGCTGTGCAAAGAATTCCGAGAAGAAAGATGGAGAGGCCGTGTCTCAGACACGGCCGTGTGAAGAATCCAGAGAAGAAAGAGGGGGAGGCCGTGTGGATCTGCATGGCCCGTGTAGGAGAGTTATTAAAGTCTTCTTTCTACCTTACATGACCAGATCTTGGCCGTGTTCCGCACACCCCCAACTCTCCAAAACATCTCTTTCTCTCCCAATCTCTTAAAAACTCCTCTCTAATCTCTCAAGATCTCTTAGATCAGGATTCTCCTCCTCTCTAAGACTTGGACTTTTTGTTCTCCTAACCTAAGATCTTTGCTCTTTGAAGTTTTGTTCTTTGAGTTCCATTTTTCCAACCCTAGATAATTCTTCCCCTATCTAAACTCATCAAGATGTCCAACATTTTGAAGAAACTTCGCAAAGGAGGTGGTGGATCCAGTGGAGATAAAGAGAAGGAGCCATCAAGGGACAAAGGAAAACAACCAGTGAAGGGCAAAGGCAAAAGGACTTCACGCAACGAAGGTAATGACAATGAATTCAATATTGTGTTTAGAAATGATGATCAAGTAACTAGATTTACAATTCTTGTCAATAGAAAGATAGTGTGTACTAGATATATGGACCCAACTGTTCTTGATATGCTTGGAATTAGGGAAGATGTAGATTTGATGATTGGGTTTTTGGATTGGAGTGATATTATGTACACACATTTGCCTACATATCCTCGTCTTGTTTTGGAATTTTTAAGTTCATTGGATGTCCATTTTACTAATGAAGATGATTATTTTGGAAAAATCTCATTTAGACTAATGAATCAAGAATTTCTATGGGCATTTAGTAACTTTAATTCTTGTTTTGGATTAACCACCGGTAGCCCTCGTAGGTTTGATCCAAGGTTTAATTGGAATAATTTTTGGAATGCAATAACTGGGTTAGATCAACCTTATGAGCCTTCAAGAGCTAAGGCCTCCCATATGCAAAACCCCATCTTTAGGTATCTACATAGAGTCATGAGTAAAACTATTTTTGGGTGGGGAGAGAGTGATGGGGTGGTTAAAAAGATAGAGCTTTATGCTTTATGGGCTATGCTTTATAAGGTTGAATTTGATTCTGGTTTTCATTTTGTTCAAACCTTATTAAGATCTGCTAGGGCATCATCGGGATCAATTGTTTTTGGTGGTTTGATTACCCGAATAGCTTATAATTTAAATCTTGATGTTGATGGGTTGGAAATAATTCATGGTAATGACATGATTGACATTGATGCATGTCTTGCTATGAAAATGATCGTTCGGGATGAGAATGGTTTCGCGTTTCCTAGGAGGAGTGGTTCTCCTTTACCCCTTCCTTTTCCTGAACGAACTACTATTCGTAACCCGGCTAATTGGGTAATTTCTGAGTTAGATTTTGAGGATAACCCTTCTATACCTGGAGACACTGAGCCACATCATGAGCCCTCGTCATCTGGACACCCGCAGCCTTCTAGTTTTATGGAGCCTGCTAGGCATTCTTTTGCATATGGCACGGGATCTTCTAGGTTTGATTTTTCAGATTTTCGTACGTCTCTAGAATCACTTCATGAGAAGCAAGATGCCCAACGAAAAATGTTGGAGGGGCACTTCTCTTTATCTGATGATCAGTTTAGGGAGGTACAAAATTATTTTCAGTTTACGAGGAATTTTCAAGGTCAAGTGGATGAGTTTGTGCAGGATTATGATACTGATCAGGCTAGGATGAGAGATTTTATGCAGAGCATGATGCTTACTAGCCAACAAGTAGATGCTTTATATGAGTATCATAGATCCTTGGGTGAGATTCCAGGTTTTCCTAGTTTTCCTATTGGCCAACCACGTCGTAGACCTCCTTTCCCTCGTCCACCTTCACCTCCTCCACCATATTGATTTCATCGGGACGATGAAAAGTTTAAGTCTGGGGGGGGGTGTCATGTACTATTTAGTTTGGTTTTCAGTTTTTAGTTTTTGTTAGTTTTTCATGTTGGTTCTTATTTTCATTGCTTGTTTCTTTATTTTGCTTTTTTTGAAATAATCATGGCAAAAAAAATTTTTTTTGAGAACATCAAATCTTCACTTATATGCTTTCTTGGATTCAAGTGAAATGTTAGCACGATTATTGTCTTGATTCATGATGTTCGAATGATGCTAGTAGTAAACTGTGTAGTTCTTTTTTCTATCTTGGGAAGCCTTAATAAGCTAAAAATCTTATGGTGATGAGTTTTAGTTTTGGTTTAACCTTAAGGGTGCGTTTGGTTCAGGGTTATTCTTGATAACCTTGGTTATCCATCCAAGGTTATCAACAAAACCCTTGTTTGGTTTAGGTATTCGATGATTCCCGAGTAATGTCCCATGCCTGACACGTCAGCAAAAGGGTTATACAGCCCGGAATCGGAAAACCTCAGAAAACTAAGGTTTTTCTTGATTCCGGGGTTAACGATTTTTTTTACCAAAAATACCCCCGATAAGAAAAAACATGAAAAAAAAAGAAAAAATGTAAAAAATATTAAAAAATGTAAAAAAAATAAAAAAATGTTTAAAAAATTTAAAAATTTAAATTTTTTTAAAAATAAATAATTTAATAAATAAAAAATTAAAAAAAATAAAATTAAAAAAAATTAAAAAAAAAATTAAAAAAAATTAAAAACATTTTAAAAAATTTTAAAATTTTTAAAAAATTTAAATTTTTTTTTAAAAAAATAATAATTAAAAAAATAAAAAAAAATTTAAAATTTTAAAATTTTAAAATAATTAAAATTTTAAAAAAATTAAATTTTTTTTAAAAAAATAAAAAAAATTTTAAAAAAATAAAAAATTTTAAAAATTTATTTTTTTTTAAAAAATAAAAATAAATAAATAAATTAAAATTAAAATGTAAAAAAATAAATAATATAAATAATATAAAAATATAAAAACATTAAAAAAATTTTAAAAAAATATACAGGAAAAAGAAAAGTAAAAAAATATAAATAATAATAGTAATAATAATAATAATAATAATACGTATAGTTGGTTTTGTAACTGAGGGTAATACGGTAAAATATTAAACTAGGGTATTCATTAAAACCTTCAAATAAACAAGTTTTTGTTGCATTACCTAGGTTGAACCAAACAAGATTTGGTTATGTTTTATTCCCCATAACCTTGGTTATATGATTACTTGGTAATCACATAACTAAGGTTATACATGATAACTTGAACCAAACGCACCCTAAGGATTTTATCTTCACTACACTTGTGCTTGATGCTTGAATAGTTGATGTCATTGAAATAGTCATGATTCATCTTGTTTGCTTAGTACTTGGTTTCCATGGTGATTTCTCAACTTTCATTTTGGTTACTGGATAAGGCTCAAATCATTAAAGCTCATTTGGAAAAATCAAAATATCCCAACATGTGTGCTAAAAGTACATTTGTGAATAAGTTTTGCACAATGCAAACACTTATAAAAAAAAAAATAAGGGATATAAAAAACAGTTGTCATGAGTGGAATCTAGCAAGTCACCTCTTTGAGACCGAGTTAGGTTACTGGGGAAATGACTGCTTAGCTTCCCTTGAGATTGAGCACACCTTTGAGACCTTGGGTTAGTTGAGAAATATGAACCAAGTGAATGGTGAGTAAGTGCCTATCACTGGTTACTCGTCTTTCACTGGAAACACTAGGAATTCAAATTTGATGACGACTTGACTAGGACATGGATTGAAACTTGAAGGGTGTTGAGCTACTTTTACATTGTGCACAAGATTCTTATGCTTGAACCATACTTTACTTGTTTCTATGATCATGCTTGTTAATGAAACTTTTTGATAGAGTTAGGAAAGTGCACTAGGTTTTATGAATGTGTTGTAGAACATATGAATTTAGACTGCAGCATTTTGCTTGAGGACAAGCAAAGGTTTAAGTCTGGGGGTGTGATGTGCGTAGATTATATACTCTTTTATGCATGTTTTTACGCACATTTACATACTTTGAGCATGCTTGATCTATGCATTTTTATACTTCCAGCTTTCCTTTTAGCATATTTACTCTTTTGGTTCGGAGATATGCTTTTTGTGTATTTTCTGTACACAGGAGTCGAAATTGGTGAAGATTATGCGTCCTCGGGCAAACTTGGAAGGAATTGAAGGGAGAGAGCATCAGGCCGTGTACCACACACGGCCGTGTAGTTTTAACAGGAAGGTAAGAGGACATGGCCGTGTGAATCTCACATGGCCGTGTCTTGATTTGAAGAAATTAGAGCAGATGCCTTACATGGCCGTGTCAAAGGAACAGGGAGGAAAAGCCGTGGTGGTGTGCAGCAGCAGGCCGTGTAGCATTTCCAGAGAAGAGGAGTCCTGGCCGTGTGAGTCACATAGTGCGTTTGGCAGAGAAGGAACTGGACATGGCCGTGTGAATCTCACACGGCCATGTCATGGGGCCGTGTGGCGCCTGATTTCCTCCTCTATTTAAACCCTCCTTCATGAATTGAAAGGGGATCTCTCCCCTTTGGGAGAAGGCAAGATTTGGTGGTATCCTCCCATTCTTGGGAGTATTTCTGGGCAATTTGAGGGGAGTTCTTGACGATTTCGACTCCGGAGTGAGGATTGGATCCGAAGACGAGGCTTCTTCGTAGATAAGTTTTCTCTTTCCCCCTTTTCTTGGTTTCTTGGATTGGGGATTTAAGAAATGCTTGTAATCTTTATTTCTTCGGGTATTCTTCCTCGATTCATGGAGTAGATCTTGTATTCTACGATTAAGGGAGTATTTGTATGATGGATTGATGTAATCTCTTATGGATTTGCCAATTTCTTGTTTCAATGACATTGTCTTGCTTGTATCAATTAGATCTTGAATGATTAATGGTGATTTGTGCTTAATTCTCATTCTTGATTGATTGTTTGGATTTCTTGTGGACTTTGTAAAGATAAACTCTCACTCGATCATCCGAGGGATCCATGTGACAGGTGCAAGCCCGTGTAAGGATGTTTGAGAGATAATCTTGAAGAGGAAATAGGAATATTCAAGAGATTAGGATGGATCTTGTGATTAGTTTCTTGTATCTTGATAGATTAATAAGTTGTGGGCTTCTATGTTGATATCCGAGGAAGACATAGTAATAGGTGCGCTTCTGTGTAAGGACAACGTAGGTTCACGTCTAATTGATCATATTTAGATACATTTTTCAGTCCTTAGCCGGTTATCTATTGCAAGAGAGAACCGGCAACTTTCTACAAGTGTTTGGCAATTGAGGGATAAGAATTGGTGAACCATTTACATTCGAGAAATCTTACAAAGAAATCGAAACTCCTAGAATCTCCCTTTATCATAACCCAAAACACTAAACTCTTGTTTGTTGATCTTTAATATTAGATTTGTTTACCTTCACTTTGCATTTGATACAATTGGATAGTTGTTTAGCTAATTCGCATTGAGACATTTCTAGTACTTATTCTAGTCCCTGTGGATACGATAATCTTTTATATTACTTGCGACATTTCCGTACACTTGCGGAGCGTAACAGTAACTGAGGGTAATACGGTAAAATATTAAACTAGGATATTCATTAAAACCTTCAAACAAACAAGTTTTTGTTGCATTACCTAAGTTGAACCAAACAACATTTGGTTATGTTTTATTCCCTATAACCTTGGTTATGTGATTACTTGATAATCACATAACCAAGGTTATACATGATAACTTGAACCAAACGCACCCTTAGTGATATTTCCAGTCCTCTGACATTGATCACATGACTGTACAAATCTCTTAGTATCTTTAAATAGAGTTGACCAATAAAAACCTGCTTGAAGAATTTTCGCTATTGTCTTAGAACTCCCCAAATGTCCTCCATAAGAAGAAGAATGACAATGAAATAAGATATCTCTGACTTCTTCCTAAGGTACACATCTTCGATAAATCACATCATTGCATTTCTTATAAAGAAGGGGTTCATCCCAAATATAATTCTTCACATTTGAAAAAAACTTTTTCTTTTGATGACTGGAGAAATTTGGGGGTAAAACTCCACTTGCCAGGAAATTGACAAAATTTGCGTGCCAAGGTATTTTAACACTTGACAAAGCTAAAAGGTGCTCATCGGGAAAAGCATCATCAATAGGTAGGTCAAAATCTGCATCCTCTTCTTTATTTTGCCATACTCTGGATAGATGATCAGCCACTACATTTTCTGATCCCTTCTTATCTCAGATCTCAAGATTGAACTCTTGAAGTAATAAAATCCATCTGATAAGCTGAGGTTTAGCATCTTTCTTACCTAGTAAATATCGGATGGCTGCATGATCAGTATAAACTATTACCTTTGAACCTACCAGATATGATCTAAACTTATCGATTGCAAATACCACTGCTAAAAGTTCCTTCTCTGTAGTGGAATAATTCACTTGAGCTGCGTCAAGTGTTTTACTTGCATAATGGATTACATGTAGAATCTTATTCTTTCTTTGTCCTAAAACTGCTCCTACTACAAAATCACTAGCATCACACATTATCTCAAATGGAAGACTCCAATCCGGTGCTTGGATTACCGAAGCTGAAATAAGAGCACTTTTGATTTTATTAAAAGCCTCCATGCATTCACTATCAAAGAAAAATTCAACATCTTTAATTAACAAATTTGTTAAAGGTTTGGAGATTTTTGAAAAGTCCTTGATAAAATGTCTATAAAATCCTGCATGCCCCAAGAAACTTCTTATTCCTTTTATATTAATTGGTGGGGGTAACTTCTCTATTACTTCCACTTTTACTTGTTCTACTTCAATCCCACGTTCTGATATTTTATGTCCCAAAACAATTCCTTCTTTAACCATGAAATGACATTTCTCTCAATTTAATACTAGATTCGTCTCTTCACATCTTTGAAGAACTGTAGAAAGATTTGTCAAACAAGTATCAAAGTCATTTCCATAAACTAAGAAGTCATCCATGAATACCTCTATGATTTTCTCTATTAAATATGAAAAAATCACCATCATGCATCTCTGAAAAGTAGCTGGAGCATTACAAAGCCCAAATGACATATGACGATAAGCAAAGGTGTCATAGGGGCATGTAAAAGTAATCTTCTCTTGATCTTGAGGATTAATTGTAATTTGGAAAAATCCTAAATATCCATACAGATAGCAAAAATATGAGTGCTTAGACAATCTCTCAAGCATTTCATCAATAAAAGGTAAGGGAAAATGATCCTTTCTAGTTTCTTTATTCAACTTCCGATAATCGATACACATTCGCAATCCCATTACTGTTCGTGTTGGAATCAGTTTATTATCCTCATTTTTTATAACAGTCATTCCCCCTTTCTTTGGAACCACGTGCACTGGACTCACCCATTCACTATCTGAAATTGGATAAATGATCTCAACATCAAGAAATTTCAGACCTCTTTCTTCACTACCTCTTTCAGATTCGGGTTTAACCTCCTCTGATGTTCAATCGAATTTTTATAATCCTCTTCAAGTAAAATTCTATTCATGCAAAGAGAAGGACTGATCCCTTTGATATCATCAATTGTATATCCAATTATTTTTTTGTGCAGCTTTAACTCTTCAATCAATCTCTGTGTTTTAGACTTAGTTAAATTGGCATTGATTATGATTGGAAAAGTGGAATTTGGTCCAAGGAATTCATATTTTAAGTTTGGTGGTAATGGCTTAAGTTCAAGTTGAGGTGACACTATTTTTGGCATAGTTGGCTCTTGTTCTATCAACTTGATTTCTTCTTCTTGAGATCTCCTCTCTAAATCCTCCTCATCTTCTAGAGAAATATCATCCTCTTTATAATCACTCAAACATTTCTCCTCTTCCAATGAAAATGACTCTTCACCAAATATTTTTGAAATAGACTCGTAACACCAAGGCAATAATGCTTGACGATCATTTTGATTCAGAGTAATTCCTTTCTTACAATTCTCCTTTCCTTTAACTGTATTGATTGTTAGGGTTGTGTTGTACTGTCCTGACCAATCATTAAACTTTGATGCAATCTTGCAAACTATCTCGTAGGCTTCCTCTAAGCTTTTCTTCAAAAAGGAACCCCCAGAGGCTATATCTAACTTACTTTTATTTGAGAAAGAAAGCCCAACATAGAATAAGTGCATGATTGACCATCTCTCAATACCATGATGCGGACACAACTGCAAAAGAGATGAATATCTTTCCCAGGCTTGATGTAACTCCTCCATAACCAGTTGCTTAAAATTTAAGATTTGTCTTCTTAAATAAGTAGTCTTCTGTGGAGGAAATTATTTATCCAGGAATTTCTGCTCTACTCATCCTAGGTTTTGATACTTTGAGATTTCATAGAATTACACCATCTCTTTGCAGCATCTCTCAGACTAAAAGGAAAAAACCAGAAGCTGTATAACATCAGATGGAACCTCCTCATATTTCAAAGTATAGCAATATCTATAGAATTCCTTGAGATGTGAATAAGGGTTCTCAGTCTCTAGACCCCCAAATTGAGCTTGCTGAATCATTGAGATAAAGGATGGTCTAAGCATAAAATTTCTTGCTTGAATTTTGGGGTAAACAATTGACCCTAATTCTTTGGCAAACTTTGGGGCTCCAAAATCTCCTAATGACCTGAATACCATGTTTGATGTGCAAAAGAAGAAATATAAGAGATACAAATTACAAGAAACAATTATGACAACAGAATTCTAAAAATTAGATTCAACTATGCAAATGAAAAGAAAAGAAAAGATATGTTTAGTCTAACTCAATTGATAATCCCTAATGTTATAGCATAGTCCCTGGCAACGACGCCAAAAACTTGTTGACTCTCCGCAAGTGTATGGAAATGTCGTAAGTAATAATAAAAGATATTGTATCCACAGGGACTCGAATAAGCACTAAAGATGTCTCAACGCGAATTAGCTAAATAACTAATCAATTGGTTTTCAAAAGCTAAATGCAATTATGCAAAATAAAACATAGAAATGAAAGAATAACAAACAAGAATAAGGGCTTTGATAAAAGGTATGTTCTAGGAGTTTTGGCTTCTTTTTAATGTTATTCATTGTAATGATCTACCAAATCTTATTCCTCAATTGTCCATCATTCGTAGAAGGTTGTTGGTTCCCTCTTGCAATAGACAATCGGCCTAGGACTGAAATATATCTAAATGCGATCAATTAGGAATGAAACCTATGTTGTCCTTACACGGGCTTGCCTGTCACATGCGTCCCTCGGATAATCAACATAAGAATTCATCACTTCTCAACCTCATTAAGATATAAAGATTAATGCATACAATCTATCCTACCCTCTTGAATAACCTAATTTTTCCTTCAATATTACCCCTCAAACATCCTTACACGGGCTTGTTCCTATCACGAACATCCATCGGAAAATCGAATGAGGAATTAACTCTATAAGACCCACAAGATATTCAAACATTCAATCAAGTATGATAAGTAAGCCCTAATCACAACATTACACACAAGAAAAAATGGATACAAATAGGACAAGATCATAGAAATAGGGAATTGGCATATCCACAAGAGTTTTACATCAAATCTTCATTACAAATACTCCCTCCATCCTAGAACAAGAGATCTAATCCATAAAACAAGGAGAGAAATCCGAAAACAAGAAGATTACAAGCATCTTGATCCCCAAATCCAAGAAATAACGGAGAAAGAAAGCTTATCTATGATGAAGAGCGGTCTTCGGATCCAATCCTTGCTTCCGGAGTCGAAATGTTGAAGATCCGCCCTTAGATCACCAGAAAACCCCTCCAAGAAGGTGGAGGAATGCCCCAAATCTTGTTTCCTCCTAAAAGGGAGAAGATCCCCCTTCAAATAATCAAAGAAGCCTTATATAGAGGAGAGGTTTGGGCACCACATGGCCTCGAGGCACGGCCGAGTGAGGTTCACCCACTCCCTTCTCTGCTTATCTTACACGGCTGTGTGTGATACACGGTCATGGCACATACTGCTTCTGCTTTCCTTGCACGACCGTATAGATCTACACGGCCTACACTGCCTCTGCCTCTAGAAACCTTGCATGGTCGTGTGGTGCACACGGTCAGGGTCTTCTTGGTCTCTGGAAACCTGGCACGGCTGTGTAGATCTACACGGCCGTGTAAGGCTTCAGCTCTGGATGGCTTGTATGTCCGTCTAGTGTACACGGCCTGACTCCTTCTGGCTTCAAATCTTGGCACGGTCGTGTGAGGTTCACACGACCATGGCCAATTCCTTTTTTGCTGCAACCACACGGCCAAGGATCTCCACACGGCTTGGGAAACCCCCCATGGCAGGGTCGTGTGAGGTCAAGGAATGGTGCCTTCCTCCTTTGCTTCACTTGCAAATTTGACCTTGAACATGAATCCATCACCAAATTCGACTCCTGTGTACAGAAAATGTACAAAAGCAGATCTCCAAATATAGAGAGTAAATATGCTAAAAGGAAAGCTGGAAGTACAAAAATACGTAGACAAAGCATGTGCAAAGTATGTGAATGTGTGTCAAAACATGATAAACAAAGGTATATAATCTACATACATCAGGATTCAATCCCAATTGTCCACACCTAGTACTCTTGAATAGAATGGTGTGGCAGAATGAAGGAATAGGACTCTTATAGATCGATGATAAGTTATTCAGAATTACCAAATTCATTTTGGGGATACGCTCTGGAAACGGTAGCGCGCATTCTGAACTTGGTACCTTCTAAATCAGTACCCTCTACTCCTACAGAATTGTGGAAAGGGTGAAAGCCAAGTCTGAGACATATTCGAATTTGGGGTAGTCCAGCACATGTGCTAAAAGAAGATGCTGATAAGTTAGAATCTCGTAAAAAGGTTCGCATGTTTGTGGGATATCCTAGATGAACGAAAGGTGGTTTATTTTATAGTCCTAAAGATTAGAAGGTCATTGTTAGCACCAATACTCGATTTTTAGAAGAAGACTATATAATGGACCACATGCCCATGAGTAAAATTGTTCTAGAAGAAATTAGAGAGGACACATCTACTTTAGTACCAACAGTACAAGATGAAGTACCACAAGAAACTGCAACACGTGTCACAAATGATGTACAATTACAGACAGTGCCTCGTCGTAGTGGGAGGGTTGTTAAGCAACCTGAAAGATTCATGTTCTTAGGAGAGTCTTCAGACTTGATCCCTGGTAAACATGAACCTGATCCTCGGTCATATGACGAAGCACTTCAAGATAAAGATGCAGCGTCTTAGCAAAGAGCGATGAATTCTGAAATAGAATCTATGTATTCTAATAAGGTGTAGGAGCTTGTAAAACCACCAAATGGTGTAAAAGCTATTGGATGTAAATGGATCTACAAAAGGATAAGAGGGACAGACGAGAAGGTGGAAACCTTCAAAGTAATGCTTGTTGCGAAAGGGTATACTCAGAAAGAGGGAATCGATTATGAGGCGACCTTTTCACCGGTAGCTATGCTTAAGTTTATCCAGATACTCTTATCTATTGCTGCTCATATGGATTATGAGGTTTGGAAAATGGATGTCAAGACAGCTTTCCTTAATGGAAGTCTTGAAGAAAACATCCATATGAAGCAACCAGAGGGGTTCATTGAAAAAGGCAAGGAGCATCTAGTGTGCAAGCTCAATCGGTCCATTTATGGACTGAAGCAAGTTTCAAGATCCTGGAACATTTGGTTTAATGAAGTAATCCAGTCATATGGATTTATTTAGTGTCCAGATGAGTCTTGTGTATACAAGAAGTGTAACAGAAACATGGTGGTATTTCTTGTACTATACGTAGATGATATTTTGTTAATTGGCAACAATGTCAAAGTGTTAGTGGGCGTAAGGATATGGCTGTCCAAACAATTCGATATGAAGGACTTAGGAGAATGTGCACATATTCTTGGGATCAAAGTCATAAGGGATTGCAAGAAAAGGATGATGTGCCTATCTCAAGCCTCATATATAGATACAATTCTTGCTCGTTTTAGCATTCAAAACTCCAAGAAACATTTCTTACCTTTTTGACATGGAGTAGATTTATCTAAAGAGATGTCTCCGAAGACATCAAAGGAGATAGAGGACATGAAGGCAGTTCCTTATGTTTCGGCTGTGGGAAGCCTAATGTATGCAATGCTGTGTACGAGACCAGATATCTGTTTTGTCGTGGGCATGGTTAGCAGATATCAAAGTAACCTTGGACAAGGGCATTAGACTGCTGTAAAGCATATATTGAAGTACTTGAGAAGGACTAGAGATTATATGTTAGTTTACCAAGCAGATGATATGCTCCCTGTGGGTTACACAGATTCAGACTTCCAATCAGATAGGGACAATAGTAAGTCTACATCAGGCTATGTGTTTACTTTAGGAGGTGGAGCCATTGCATGAAGGAGTGTTAAGCAGAAATGCGTTTCAAACTCAACCATGGAAGCTGAGTATGTGGCAGCCTCTGAGGCAGCCAAAGAAGTTGTATAGCTTAGGAACTTCCTAATGGACTTAGATATGATTCCTGGTTTACCCAAAATCATCACAATTTATTGTGATAATATCGATACAGTTGTAAACTCGAAGGAACCACAAGCCCATAAGGCGAGTAAACATATAGAGTGCAAGTACCACCTAATACGAGACATCGTAAAGCGAGGAGAAGTTGTTGTCGCCAAGATTGCATCAGCAGATAACCTGGCAGATCCATTCACTAAGTCCCTTCCGACGAAAGCTTTTGATCGGCATGTGGAGGGGATGGGAATCAGATGTATGGCAGCAGATATAGCAGCTTAGTCTTTTAGTATAAGTGGAAGATTGTTAGAGTGTATACTAGAAGCCTAGATTTTGTAAATATTTATTTTGAAATAAAGAATCACATTGGTTAAAAATGTCTACATTTATATGCTAAGTGTAGTTGTTCAATTAATTTATATTGTAGATAACATGGTGTGTAGTGTCACACACAGAAGATCATGTTATTGGTTTTTTATAAATTTTAAATAGTAGCTCACGACACAGATGGATAGGAACAAACTATTGGAATAGTCATAGTGTAATTTGGTATTAGTTTATCTTAACTATAAAATTACACTAGTACACTCTGAGTGTATTGAGCAGGACCATTTAAGATAAGTTCTTTTTATCCTGGCTTAATAAAAGAACAAGACCTTAGTTATTATGGCAGTGTGCGCTCTTAATCCTAATATAATAATAAGCACATATATTTAGTATTTATTTCTTTGACTTATCAAAGAGTGAGATTTAGCTCGATAAATCAATAGGCCTGATAAGTTGGGAAATGATATTACATATAATGTGTGTTGTTAATTATAGAAGGAAACTGTGTTCTAGTAATCTAGGTTGATAATGTCCCAAGAGGAGCTCATAAGGATTGTCATGTTAAACTCTGCAGGTGGACTTAGTCCGATACGATAATAAGGTTGAGTGGTACTACTCTTGGACTAAGATATTAATTAAAGTAAGTTGTCAGTAACTCAATGAATTAGTGGACATCCGATATCTTAAACACAGGGAGATTAACACACTCATAATAAGAAGGAGCCCAAAATGTAATTTGGGATTGGTGCGGTAGTTCAATAATAATTTTTTAGTGGTATGAATTATTATTGATGAAATTAAGTTGGGTGTTCGGGGCGAACACGGGAAGCTTAATTTCATCGGGAGACCAAAACCAATTCCCCTCTCGGTCCCTAGCGTAGCCTCTTATTTATAAAGTGTTATACCCACCTTCTTACCCAACCTTAGGTGGCCGGCCAAGCAAGCTTGGAGTCCAAGCTTGGGTCGGCCAAGCAAAAGGTTGAGCCAAGTAGAGGTGGCCGACCCTAGCTTAGAGCCCAACCTTGGTGTGGCCGGCCATGCAAAATTAAAAAGAATTTTATTTTTTAAAATCTTTTCTTATGTGGATACCATGATTTTAAAAAAGAGCTTAAAATTTAAATCTTTCTTTTTATAACTTTCTACAAAAGATTAAGTGAAAGATTTGATATCTTTCCTTATTTGTAGTTAAAAGGAAAATTTTAATTTTTTGATAAAACTTTCCTCTTTTGTAACCATCTTGATGATATAAAAGAGAGTTTTAAAATTAAATCTTTCCTATTATAGTTTCTACAAAAGATTAAGAAAAGATTTGATATCTTTCCTTATTTGTAGATTGAAAGGAAGATTTTAATTTTAAAGATAACTTTCCTTTTTGGAAATCATCCACATGTTTTAATAGAGAGATTTTAATTTATAAAATTTTATTTTATAACCAACCATGAAGGGAAAAAAATTATTAGAGAAATTTTTAGTTTAAAAATTTCCGGAAACAAATAAGGAAGTTTTAATTTTGTGTTTAAAACTTGCTTTATTTGGAGCACATGAGGTGGCCGGCCATGTAAAGGGTTAAAAGGAATTTTTAATTAAAATTTTCTTATTAACCAATGGTAAGGAGAATAAGGGAATTTTAATTATAATTAAATTTCCTTATATGTCAAGACCAAGGAATATAAAAGAGGGGGTAGAGGTGCCTCACCTCATAACATATCTTCTATAGTTTCTCCTCTCTTCCTTGGTCTGTGGCCGACCCTATTCTTTTCTCTTTCTCTTCTTCTTTAGTGGCCGGTGCATTCCCTTCTTGGAGTTCTTGTGGTGGCCGGTTCTTGCTAGGAGAAGAAGGAGAGAAAGAAGGCTTTGCTCTTGCATCCCTTGGAGCTTGGTTGGTGGTCGAGACTTGTTTTTCTTGGAGAAGGTCGCTTGGCCAAAACTTGGAAGAAGGAAGAAGGAGTCTTGGTGGATTCTCATCTCGGTAGATCATTGCCCACACAACGTCCGAGATTAGAAGAGGACATATCTTCTATAGTTTCTCCTCTCTTCCTTGGTGTGTGGCCAACCCTATTCTCTTCTCTTTCTCTTCTTCTTTAGTGGCCGGTGCATCCCCTTCTTGGAGTTCTTGTGGTGGTCGGTTCTTGCTAGGAGAAGAAGGAGAGAAAGGAGGCTTTGCTCTTGCATCCCTTGGAGCTTGGTTGGTGGCCGAGACTTGTTTTCCTTGGAGAAGGTTGCTTGGCCGAAACTTGGAAGATGGAAGAAGGAGGCTTGGTGGATTATCATCTCGGTAGATCGTTGCCCACACAACGTCCGAGATTAGAAGAGGAATACAATAAAGGATCAAAAGGTTGTTGCTTACAAAGAAATGTATAACTAGTAATTATTTTCTGCATCATACTAGTTTTCTTTGTATGAATTCCAAACACAAGAGGCTAGAGATTCTAGGTTTCGAATTTGTGATTTGAGTTTGTGTTTTTTTTTGTTTTTTGAATTTGTGATTCGATTGTTCCTTTTGGTTAAACCTAGGGTTACTATAAGGATATTAAATATTAAATTTCGTTGAAAGGCTTTGTCTAGGAAGTGGTGGTTGCTCCCATATCCAAGAAGGCCTAGTGCCTCGCCATGTTTAACCTGGAAACCTATCTCTAAAATTAATATTTAATTGAATTTGTAACATGGGTGGATTTAGATCAATAATGTTAAGTTCTGTTTGCGATCTAAGTCTAAACCTAAAAGAACAGATAAGTTAAATTTGGAATCAATAATGTTAAGTTCCGTTTGCGTTTTCGAATTTAATTTCTAATGAACACAATAGGTTGTTAGGAAAGGTTCGACACTTGTACAAAATTTTTGTATAGTGGAACGGTACAATCTTCCTAGTAGCAACCAACACTGATATCTAGTGAGAAGTTTGGTTGGGTCTGCGGGACCTAACACTAGCCGAAGTACAGTTGGGTCTACAGACTTGACAACTGGCAAGAAGACCTGATGAGTCAAAGGAGAGTCAAGCGATTTTGCATGGTAAGTGAGGTAGGTCATAGGAGGAGAGTGCTCCAATGAGACGAGTCTCAATTAGGAACTTTAGGCATTGGTTCAACTAAATTCATTTTAGAAGTTTAAGATGAGACCATGACTAGATCTTGATCTTGGGAAGATAGCATCTAATTAATAATCTTATTAAATTGTACTAACTCTATTTTGTAGGTTAAATATTTTTTCTATTAAATTAACATGTTTTTACAGGAGTAAAAATAAAGTAAAGCCTCAGATGAATATTGTCCAGGCACCTTAGAGGATCGAGGAGACACCTATAACACCTGTAAATTTCTTCTCGTCCAAAAGAGTAAAAGGAAATAAAAGAAAAGAAATGAAATAAAAATATAAATATAAATGACCTGAGTTGGGATTTGAACCTTAGACCCTTGATTTAAGATTGGTTTAAGTAGCCATTAGGTGGTGGTAAAGCATCACATTGGAAATAGGAAACTATTCATTATATGTAGATTATGTGTGAAGAGATGCTTCAACTTCCACATAGTATAAAAAGGAATGGAAGAGACCAAAAACCTAATTTTTGGTTTCCTCTTCACCTCCCTAGCCGAAATTCCTCTTCTCCTCTTTTTAGTTTTCGGCCAAGAACCATAGGGTTCCAAGTTCTAAGTTCTTCAAGAGGAGAGTCTAAGAGGAGAGTTTTCACAAGGATTAGTACGCGCGGGAAGGGTGACTTGGAGATTAAGGCATACAAGAGAGGATTGTCTTCCCTACACCCTATAATAGTAAGATCTAGCGAAAGGAAGTAAGTACTACTCACTTGCAGTATGAGTTGCTTTGATGATGCATGTTGTGATATGTTTTATGCATGTTAAAGAAGATACATGTTGGGATATGTTTTATGCATGTTAAAGAAGATATATGTTATGATTGTAAGAGGTCCTCTAAAGTTTTGGGATTAAGAGCATGTTTGGAGTATCTTGATTTGCTTCCCATTTAGTTTTGGGGCTAAGAAGCATATTCCAGTTCCCTAAAGTACTTCCCTATAAGTATGGGGGGATTAAGCGCACATAAGGTGCTTGTTTAAATGACAAGTAAGTGCAAGTATAAGAAAGCAATATTTAAAAGTATTTTACTTTAAAGTGGCATGTCCTGGACACAAGGTCTATGGGTGGGCTCCTAAATCGTCCCTAGGCCCCTAAATCGCCTAGTAGTACCTTAATAGGTTCGGGATTAGCTACCTCAGATCTTATTAAGGATGCGCACAAAGTGATACAATGTCAGACCTATGCAAGTTTATTATTATTTTCACTAGTTATGTAATATAAAGTTTTCAAATTTCGTTGTTTGTCTTAGTAGAAGCCTTCTTAAGTTTAAGAACTTGAGTTATAAAGTGTAGCATGGATGAACTCTATAGTATGGCAAGATTTATATTTCCATTGCTTGTTTACATTTCTTGCATGGTTTTAAGTTGATGTTTTGCATGATAAACCTATTTAAAAATGCATGTCATGTACAGATTTCCGAATTATGCGTTTTAGCGTGAATTACTGTCATGTACGAGTTTTGTGTTTTCCCCCAAGCGATTTTGAAAGCATGTTCTTTCTTTTAATGCTTGTTTTGTGAGTAGATGGTACTTACTAAGCATTTGCATTTCCTTATACTGCAGATAAAGGTAAAGGAAATCTCAAGTAGGAGGAGGCAGCAGGAGCAGTGTTTTGTGTGTGTGTGACGGAACAGTGGAAGGAGATCTAGGAACTTGTTATTGTATGGAGTATGTTAGAACATGATGCTAAAGTATTTTCTTCTCTCCGCTCTACATAAAATACTATCACTAGTTGTTTAGGATGAATTTATCAGTTTGACAGTAATTAGAGTGGCAAAGAGGGAAGATCTAGGATCTCCCCAAAGGGGAGGACCCCTCTTCAAGCATTGGAAGCGAACCCTAACCCAAAGATAAGTACAAAGGGGAGAACAACCCCTTTTTATAGAGCAGGGTATGACCCCCACACGGCCCATGAAACGACCTCGGGCCTCGTAGATTCACACGGCCTCGGGCCTCTTCCTCTCGGCCAAGGTGACACGCCATGTGGATTCACACGGCCATGCACCTCTTCCCCTCGGCCAAGGGGGCACGACCATGTGTATTCACACAGCCGTGCACCTCTTCTCCTCTGCCAAGGGGGCACGACCGTGTGTATTCACACGGCCGTGTACCTCTTCCCCTCAGCCAAGGGGACACGGCCGTGTGTATTCACACGGTCGTACATCTCCTCCCCTCGGCCAAGGGGACACAACCATGTGTATTCACACGATCGTGTACCTCTTCCTCTAGACCAAAGGGACACGGTCGTGTGTAGTCACACGGTCGTGCACCTCTTCCTCTTGACAAAGGGGGCACGGCCGTGTGACCCTCACACAGTCGTGCCCTGCGCCAATCGAGAATACCTTACACGGTCATGTGGCACACACGGCCATGCCAAATTGTGGCCTCGGCAAGGCTACACGATCGGCCATCTCCACACGACCACGTCATGTTCCTTCTCGGGCAGGGCTACACGGTCGGTCAGGGCCACACGACCCAAACTCGCTAGAATCTCTAGACTCCCTTCCAGCTCTGCTTGGCTCCAAGTCACATCCTATCAGTCGAAACAAATTTAGAGTAGATCTCTCGACTGAACAGTATATAATATGTAAGAATGTCAAAGTTTAGATATGAAAGCAATAATGTTTGTCCTGTAAGGTAAGGCTAGAAGGGCGGGGCGTTACAGTTTAGTATCAAAGAAAGTTCCACCCATCCGCCACACGCACATCAAGCATTGATCCTGCAGCTTCCAAGTAAGAAAGTACTTTCTCACAACTTTTATGCATTTTATTTCTCTTATGATTAGTAAGAACTGTTTATTAAGATTAAGCATGCTTACACATGAAAGTATTAAGGGAAGTAAGTAAGAATGATGATCGGCTGACGTATGTCTCACTGGTTGGGTTATAAATATGTAGATGGCCAGAGGACGGCTGACTAGACAGCCGAGAGTTAATGAACCTTAACCAGAGACAAATGAGTCTGCACCACCGCCCAACCTTTTAGAAGTAGTAACTCAGCTACAAAGACAATTGGCAAAACAACAGCAGGTTATAGCCACCCTGACTGCTAACCAATAAGCTTCTCTGTAGTCCCACCGGAAGACAATATGGTGGCACCAATTGTGGCTGAGGTTCCATCAATTACACCTGTAGCCCCTGCAAGGGTAGTGAGGCAGGAAGCATACCTTATCCAATGGCAGAAACTGAAACCAGAAAACTTCTCTGGCATCAACGAACCATGGGATGCTCAGACATGGTTCAAAATCCTGGAGAACATAATGGAGCTACTGGACTGGCCAGGGGTAGAAAAGATAAAGTGTGCTTCCTTCTGCCTCACTGGTGATGCAAGAATGTGGTGGGAACGGGTCAAGGTAAAAAGAATAGTGAATCAAATGACCTGGTATGACTTCGAGATTGAGTTCTTCGAAGAGTTCTTTCATATGCACAAACAAACATTACGACGAGTTCACGAAATTCCGATAAGGAAGTTTATCAATTAACGAAACCGTGAAGAAATTCAATAGGCTAGCTCACATATGCCCCGAGCTAGTCAGCACAGAATGAGAGAGGGTAAGACTAATGCTCAAGATGTTGAGGCCAGAGATAGCTCTGAATGTAGCTGGTGGAATTAATAGATCATAGACTGTAGAAGAGATGATTAGTAGTGCCCTAATCATGGAGCATTACCTAAACAACATCAAGCAATAGAAGACAGTACTGATTGAGAATAAAAGTCAAGGGAGTTCTGACACTCAAAAACCCCAGAGCTAAGGTTCAACCTGGAAGGGGAGCTCCAAGAGAAAGCAGTGGAGTACTAAAAAGGGAGGATCTGTAAGCAAGCAGCCTAAGTATGCTACGTGTCCCACGTGTGGAAAGATGCATCCTAGAATCTGTCACAAGGGCACTAGTGCCTGTTATACGTGTGGTCAAGAGGGGTATATGGCCAAGTATTGCCCGACCAAAATCAACCTACCTCCAGCATAACCTGTTCAATATGGAGGCAAGCAGGCACAACTACACCAGATGCAGGCCGCGTTGGAGGATCCTCATATTAGCCAAGGTAGACTGGAGGCTCCACCAAGTTCTACAAATGCTCGAGTTTTCTTCCTTACCAGAGAGGAGGTAGCAAACACCTCCACTGTTGTCACAGGTCAGATATGCATTTTTAGTCAATATGAAACTGTGCTATTTGATACTGGGGCAACCCATTCGTTTGTCTCCATAGCATTTGCTGAAAGAATACGTATACCCCCGAAGGTCCTACGCGGAAAATTCTTGACAACACTACCCTCAGGAGAGATAATGACATCTACGCACTGGCTACGTGTTTTGCTAGTTAAAATTTCAGATAGATAACTGTACAGTGATCTGATAATGCTGAACATGTCTGATTATGATGTTATTTTTGGGATGGACTTTCTGAGCAAGTATGGTGCTTCCATCGAGTGTTGTAAGTGAAGAGTCCTATTCCAACCCGAGGCAGAGTCTAAGTTTGAGTTTATCAGAGAATCAAAGAAGAGAACCTAAAAATTATTATCGGCCATAAAAGCTCAGAAAATGTTAGCCGATGGATGTACCGGGTTTCTAGCTCATGTGGTTAATACCCAGCAAGAAAGAGACCAAATGCTAGAGGAAGTTAGAGTTATTTATGACTACCCAAAAGTGTTTCCGGATGAGTTACCAGGCTTAGCTCCAGATAGGGAAATTGAATTTGAGATTGAACTCATCCCTGGTACCCATCCAATCTCAAAGGCACCTTACCGCATGGCTCCAGCAAAATTGAAAGAACTTCAGGGATAGCTATAGGAGCTACTTGACAAGGGTTTTATTCGCCCTAGTCACTCACCATGGGGAGCTCCGGTGTTGTTCATAAAGAAGAAGGACGGGTCCATGTGAATGTGTGTGGAATACCGAGCGTTGAACAAAGTAACAATCAAGAATAGGTATCCCCTATCGAGAATTGATGATCTATTTGATTAGTTAAAGAGAGCCACAGTCTTTTCCAAGATAGACTTGCGATCCGGATATCATCAAGTGAAAGTGAAAGCGGATGATGTATCGAAAATGACATTCCGAATGAGGTATAGGCATTATGAATTTGTAGTCATGCCTTTTGGAGTGACGAATGCCCCTGCTATGTTTATGGATCTGATAAACAGAGTATTCAAAGTAAATTTGGACAAGTTTGTAATCATCTTCATAGATGATATCCTTATATACTCCAGACCTCAGGAAGAACATGCTAAACATCTGAGGACAATATTACAAATTCTTCAGCAGAGCCAGTTGTACGCAAAGTTCTCTAAGTGCGAGTTCTGGCTCGATCAAGTGTCCTTCTAGGTCACATTATTTCCAAGGATGGGGTTATGGTGGACTCGACGAAAATAGAAGCTGTGAGTAACTGGAATAGACCTAAGAATGCCAGTGAAATCAGGAGTTTCCTTGGGTTAGCAGGCTACTACAGGAAATTTGTAGAGAACTTCTCAAGGATCACCTCCCCATTGATAGTACTTACCAGAAAGAATAGAAAATTTGAGTGGGTAGAGGATTGTGAGAAGAGTTTCACTGAACTGAAAAGGAGACTGATCAGTGCTCCAATCCTGACTCTTCCAGAGAATAGTGAAAGCTTCGATATTTATAGTGATGCTTCTTAATTGGGGCTCGGGGTTGTACTGATGCAGAATGGAAAAGTTATTACCTATGCCTCGAGACAACTCAAGGATTATGAGAAGAACTATCCTACTCATGACCTTGAGTTAGCAGCGGTAGTCTTCACTCTCAAAATTTGGAGGCATTACTTATACGGAGCTCAGTGCAAGATTTACACAGATCACCAGAGTCTTAGGTATTTCTTCACTCAAAAATACCTGAACATGAGACAGCGGAGATGGCTTGAACTGGTTAAAGACTATGACTGTGAAATCCTCTACCATCCAGGGAAGGCGAACAAAGTGGTAGATGCACTAAGTAGGAAATCTTGCGCAGCTTTATTGTCCTTATCTGCTATGTCCCATCCCCTACAGAAAGAAATAGTAAATTTTAGGCTTGAAATTGTTACTAGGCAGCTCTCCACTTTGACATTAGTGTCAACCCTGCTTGAAGATATACAAAAAGGGTAGGATGATGATCCTAATATTCAGAAAATCAAGCAGGGAATACAGGAAGGAAAAATGGAGAGTTCCAAGTATCAGACCGTGGGATACTATATTATGGTGATCGCCTCTATGTCCCTAATCAAGAAGAACTATGACAGAAAATTTTAGATGAAGCCCATGGAACACCCTACTCTATGCATCCTGGTTCCACCAAGATGTAAAAGAACGCTTCTGGTGGTTTGGAATGAAAAGAGACATTGCAAGATATATCAGTACCTACCTGATATGTCAACGGGTTAATGTAGAACATCAAAGACCAGGCAGAGTTCTGCAGCCTATCCAAATCCTAGAGTGGAAGTGGGAGGATATATCTATGGATTTCATAGTAGGGCTACCCAGAACCATGAATGGTTACGATGTTATCTGGGTAATAGTGGACAGATTGACCAAGTTTGCTCATTTTCTAGCTCTTAGAATATTCTACTCTATTGAACAGCTAGCGAAAATATATGTTAAAGAAGTTATCAGATTGCATGGAGTTCCCAAAACCATAATTTAGGATAGAGATGGTCGCTTTACTTCACACTTCTGGGAGTGTGTAAAGAGAGCCCTTTGTTAGTATTAGCCCTAGTATCAATTATGAGATGATTGTAAAGGGTTCATTTTGTATCATATATCATTATTAATAAAAGGTAAAGTTGGTTATTATATTTATTTCAGTTTAGTATTAATTAGTTGAATTGATAGTGAGATATTGTAGAGAACACTACTCTTAACTATTCCTGGTCGAGCATTAATATACAAGGACAATATTAATACGTTGAGACTAGCATGTAGGTCAATGAATGACTTGATCTCACAAGTCATGGATATGAGATATCGGGTTGACACATGGGTATATATTAGAGAATATATACTGAATGACTCGCCATGAGAATATTTCATGGATCGTCGTATGAGTGTCATAAACATTCTCATGTGACTATTGGTATGAATAGTCCTTAAACCTGAAGTCACTACGGTTCCCTATATAAGGAGTTGTATACTTTGGTATCCTCAAACATCACCTGTAACAGGGTAGACTATAAAGTCGATCACTAGGTATGTAATAAATTATGTAGAGGGATGTGAGTGATGTAGATGGGATCTATCCCTTCCATATGACGGAAGTGATATCTATGGGCCCCTTGATTAGTAGGACACAAGAAAGCATGGCCATGCGTAAATGAGTCAATATGAGATATTGAGCTTATTTGATTAGTGTGTCTATTTGGTGATCAAGAAACACAAAGATTGATAAGAGAATGACACGATCTATGCCTCATTGATCAATCTAGATATCAAGGATAAAGGGACCAAGTCATACAAGATAATAACCACGGACAGGTTAGGTCGGATCTCGACTTTCTTGTCACTTGGGTAGCAATGATGCCTTGCTGATGCCACTCATTGTTTATGTATTGCAAATGTTAATTTGGGTGTATTGCTAACGTTACGAGAACCTATAGGGTCACACACAAAGAACAGGTTGATATGGAGATGGGTTCATTGTGATGAATCAATGGATTAAGTGTAATCCGAATTTGACTCATTGAGTTAGACTTAAAGGGATCTAATTGTTGGATTGAGTCGAGTTGCTTGAGAATTAATGGGTTTGACTCATTGGGTGAACTTGAGTTTACCAAGGAAGTTGAATGGTCAAAATTGAACCATTGGTTTGAATGGTTAATTTTGAGCCATTAGATTAGAAGATGAAAGGGTGGAGACTCTTGGTATACCATGGGATGGTTATAAATATCATTTTGGATGATATTCTTCTAGGTTTTTTTCATGTGTTGAGACCCTTGGCATTCTTCTTCTTCCTCCTTCCCCCTCTTGGCCGAAATCACCATTGTGCTTGCTAGCACAACCTTGTGATTTCTTCTCCATCTTGCTTTGTTTGTGAGACAATCAAAGACAAGGCTTGTTCGTGTGGATACCATAGAGGTGCGAACGTGTGATCGTGCTGAGATCCGAGCTATCGGGAGATCGTGTGCATGCATCAAGGGTATAATCCTATCATCTAACTTAGTATAGATTGTTTGTATGCAATATTTATTCCCTTTGCATGGATCTGCTGGATAGAGGATCTAGTTAATTTCCTCTGCGCTTTTGCGTGTTTAGCATGCTAGATCCCAACACCCTTGGCACTAAGTTGCGGTTTAGCATGACATTTCATCCTCAAACTGACGGGCAAACAGAACGAGTAAATCAATTTCTGGAGGATATGCTACGGGCTTATGCCTTAGATTTCAAAGGGAGTTGGTGTCGATATCTATGCTTAGCAGAATTCGCATACAACAATAGCTACCAAACTACTATTGGAATGGCACCCTACGAGGCTCTATATGGGAGGAGATGTAGGTCTCCTATCTGTTGGTAATGAGGTGGTGAAAAGAAAGAAATGAGACTCCAAACAGATCTTATCAAGGACACCACCAAAGTCATTCAGAACATTCGCTAGTGAATAGAAACTACTCAAAGTTGATAGAAAAGCTATGCGGATGTGTGTCGTAGACCGCTAGAATTTGAGGTTGGGGACTCAGTGTTCCTCAAAGTAGCTCCTATGAAAGGAGTGATGAGATTTGGAAAGAAAGGAAAATTGAGTTCACGTTATGTGGGACCATACCTGATCACTAGAAGGGTTGGCAAGGTAGCTTATGAGCTGGAACTACCTCAGAAAATGTTAGTCATCCATAATGTATTCCATGACTCCATGCTGAAGAAGCATGTTCTTGATGTAAACCAAGTGATTGAGTCATAGATGGTACAAGTTCAAAAGGATCTCAGTTATGAAAGTCGACCTATTCGGATAATAGATCGAGAAGTTAAGAAGTTGGGGAACAAAGAGATACCGTTAGTAAAAGTGTTGTGGCAAAGTCAACAGAATGAAGAGGTAACATGAGAACACGAGGATGATATGAGACAGAAGTATCCACAATTATTCTAAGTTCGAGGATGAACTTTTTATAAGGTATGGGGGATTGTAACACCTGTAAATTTTCTCTCATCCAAAAGAGCAAAAAAAATAGAAGAAAAGAAAAGGAATAAAAATATAAATATAAATGATCCGGACTAGGATTTGAACCCTAGACCCTTGATTTAAGATTGGTTGAAGTAGCCATTAGGTGGTGGTAAAGCATCACATTGGAAATAGGAAACTATTCATTATATGTAAATTATGTGTGAAGAGATGCTTCAACTTCCACTTAGTATAAAAGGGAATGGAAGAGACCAAAAACCTAATTTTTGGTTTCCTCTTCTCCTCCCTAGCCAAAATTCCTCTTCTCCTCTTTTTAGTTTTCAGCCAAGAACCATAGGGTTCCAAGTTCTAAGTTCATCAAGAGAAGAGTCTAAGAGGAGAGTTTTCACAAGGATTAGTATGCGCAGGAAGGGTGACTTGGAGATAGGCGTACAAGAGAGGATTGTCTTCCCTACATCCTATAATAGTAAGATCTAGCGAAAGGAAGTAAGTACTACTCACCTGCAGTATGAGTTGCTTCGATGATGCATGTTGTGATATGTTTTATGTATGTTAAAGAAGATACATGTTGTCGTTTTATCCATGTTAAAGAAGATACATGTTATGATTGTAAAAGGCCCTCTAAAGTTTTGGAATTAAGAGCATGTTTCGAGTATCTTGATTTGCTTCCCATTTAGTTTTGGGGCTAAGAAGCATATTCAAGTGCCTTAAAGTGCTTCCCTGTAAGTATAAGGGGGATTAAGCACACATAAGGTGCTTGTTTAAATGACAATAAGTGCAAGTATAAGAAAGCAATGTTTAAAAGAAAGTATTTTACTTTAAAGTAGCATGTACTGTACACAAGGTCTATGGGTGGGCTCCTAAATCGTCCCTAGGCCCCTAAATCGCCTAGTAGTACCTTAATAGGTTCGGGATTAGCTACCTTAGATCTTATTAAGGATGCGCATAAAGTGGTACAATGTCAGACCTAAGCAAGTTTATTATTATTTTCACTAGTTATGTAATATAAAGTTTTCAAACTTCGTTGTTTGTCTTAGTAGAAGCCTTCTTAAGTTTGAGAACTTGAGTTATGAAGTGTAGCATGGATGAACTCTATAGTATGGCAAGATTTATATTTCCATTGCTTGTTTATATTTCTTGCATGGTTTTAAGTTGATGTTTTGCATGATAAACCTATTTAAAAATGCATGTTATGTACAGATTTCCGAATTATGTGTTTTAGCGTGAATTACTGTCATGTACGAGTTTTGTGTTTTCCCCCAAGCGATTTTGAAAGCATGTTCTTTCTTTTAATGTTTGTTTTGTGAGTAGATGGTACTTACTAAGCATTTGCTTATAAATTTGCATTTCCTTATACTGCAGATAAAGGTAAAAGAAAGCTCAAGTAGGAGGAGGCAGCAGGAGTAGTGTTTTGTGTGTGTGTGACAGAAAAGTGGGAGATCTGGGAATTTGTTATTGTATGGAGTATGTTAGAACTTAATGCTAAAGTATTTTCTTCTCTCCGCTCTACATGAAATACTATCGCAAGTTGCTTAGGATGAATTTATCAGTTTGGCAGTAATTAGAGTGGCAAAGAGGGAAGATCTAGGGTCTCCCCAAAGGGGAGGACCCCTCTTCAAGCATTGGAAGAGAACTCTAACCCAAAGATAAGTACAAAGGGGAGAACAACCCCTTTTTATAGAGCAGGGTGTGACCCCCACACGACCCGTGACACGCCCGTGTGGATTCACATGACTTCGGGCCTCTTCCTCTCGGCCAAGGTGACACTGCCATTTAGATTCACATGGTCGTGCACCTCTTCTTCTCAGCCAAGGTGGCACGGCCGTGTGTATTCACACGGTTGTGCACCTCTTCCCCTCGGCCAAGGAGACACGGCCGTGTGTATTCACATGGTCATGCACCTCTTCCTCTTGGCTAAAGGGACACGGCCGTGTGTATTCACACGGTCGTGCACCTCTTCCTCTCGGCCAAAGGGACATGGCCATGTGTAGTCACACGGTCGTGCACCTCTTCCTCTCGTCCAAGGGGACATGGCCGTGTGACCCTCATAGGTCGTGCCCTGCGCCAGTCGGGAATACCTTACATGACCGTGTGGCACACATGGCCGTGCCAAATTGTGGCCTCGGCAAGGTTACACGGTCGGTCATCGCCACACGGCCACGTCATGTTCCTTCTCGGGCAAGGCTACAGGCCGGTCAGGGCCACACGGCCTAGACCCGTTAGAAGCTCTAGATTCCCTTCCAACTCTGCTTGGCTCCAAGTCATGTCCTATCAGTTGAAATAAATTTAGAGTAGATCACTTGATTGAGCAGTATATAATATGTAAGAATGTCAAACTTTAGATATGAAAGGAGTAATGTCTGTCCTGTAAGGTAAGGATAGAAGGGCGTGGCATTACAACACCTCGGAGCTAGATGGAGGTGCCCTCGTGTGGATGAACTTTGTGGATAAAGTTCTTACAGTGGAGAGGCTCCCTGGAGTGTGTTAGAGGTGCCTCTGAGTTGCGCGGAGGCACCTCGGAGCACTTTGAAGTCTCCCTAGAGAGGATAGAAAGTGCAGTTTGTGGAGCTTATTGTTAGTGCAATCAACCTCCAAGGTTTTAATATCTGACAAATATGTTTAATGGAGCTTGATCAATGGAAGTCCTAGTCATGGCTAGGCAAGGGTGAGAAGTTTACTGAGTTACTAGTACTAACTGCGGTTAGGTAAGAGAAGTCCTAGTTGTGGCTAGATTAGGAAAACCTCGATAGATCATGGAAACCAGGTAGAAGGATTCTATAGGTCTAGAGGACCTGATATCAAATCCCTGGTGGGATGATCCAATGTTTAGTCTTAGTGAGTGAAGCTAGGTGGAGAAAACCCTAGGGAGAAGTAATCTTAGGTCCTGGTGAGTGAAGCCAAGTGGAGAAAATCCTAGAGGGAGGTAACTCTAGGTTCTGGTGAGTGAAGTTAGATGGAGAAAATCGTTGGGTAGGTAACTTTAAGTAACAAGAAGTATTGGAGTGAACTCCAAGCAAAGTTGATCGGATGATTTCTGGTCCACAGTACGCAGTTGATTGGACCAGTAGAGCTCGTTAAATCTAAGTTTAGTTTTACCATATCCTTTTGCATTACTATTATTACTATTGGCTAATTTAGTATTGCAGGAAAATTCTTAGTAAATCGACGATCAAACATTAAGCAGAGAAAGTCCAAATAGGTCTGGAGGACCAAATGCTTGGTAGGTAAGTTGAGGTAAGCAGCTGGAAAGGAGCGACGAAGAGGTCATGTTCCAGGAAGGAACAACCTTAGGTTGCTGATCCAACTAAAGAAACTAGGAAAGTTTCCAAGTTGAGATCAAGACAGTTTTACTGTCATTACTACTCATGCATCATATATTATCACTGTGGTAACTTTGTTTTATAGGAGTATTTGTTTTAACTCTGTTTTTCAAGAACTAAAGATATTGGTAGATAGAACACCAAGATCAATCCACTGAACCATGTTGTACAGACAAGAGATAAGTTCAAAGCAAAGTCTAGTAAAGTGACTAATTAGTCGACCAAACCAGCAAATCGATCTACCGAACAAAGGTGACATGGGAGAGATTAAATTAAGCCAAAACAAATATGGAAGCCAGGTCGATCGATCGACTGAACCTAGGGATCGGTCGACTGAACAATCAGAGAATTAATGGCAAAACTTGGTGAACATAGAAACTGCACAGATTAGTTGACTGATCAAGGTGATCAGTCAACATAACAATAAATGCTTATAAATACATAAAGGTTGGATCTCGATGAAGAAGGAAAGCAAGGGGTTCAGGCAACCGATAGAAAGATCAGTTGAGCAAAAGGATCAATCGACCGAATAGGTTTTTGGTCGACTGAACCTAGCTTATAAAAGGACCTTGAGATCTATTCCAAAGCTACAACTCTTTGAGCATTCCTCTGTCGTATTCTGCTCGTGACTCTACTGTTCTATGCTATAACTCCATGTGCAAGTTGCTATGTTGAGAAGTACTGACTTAATCATCTACTCTCTATCGGTATATTTCATTTGTAGCTTGCATTCTTTCAAGAAGATAGTAATGTGCTACTATCATTCTTTCATTATACGAATTGCTTCTTTCCGAAGATTTCAGGAAGAAGAATTATAGTGAATTGCCTAACGGTGTGATCAAGGATTGTGGGTCTTGGAGTAGGAGTCGACATAGGCTCCAAATCAAGTAACCACCCGAGCCACATGTCCTTTTCTATCTTATTTTTCGTTGTCTTACTTTGATATTTATTTTACAAATCGATACAAAAAGAAAAATTTTTAGCCAGCAATATTCACCCCCTTTTATCACTTCATTTTGATTCATCAATTGGTATCAGAGTAAGTTGCTCTAAATTTACTTAACAGTTTTTCGAGCACTTTTAAGTACTTTTTATTTTCTTAAAAAAGTGTTTTTTTCATTTTTTATCTTGCACTACTAATCCAAAGACGAGAGTCTTGGAAATCTTCTTTGTTAATTCCCTTATGTAAAAATGTTGATGTCATATCAAGAAGGGAAAAGCATCTATGACTGTCCACCGTATGATCAAGTCTACTTTGATTATTGGAGGTAAGGAATGGAATCATTTGTAGGAAGTGAGAGTTTTGACAATTGGATTACATTGAAACAATCTTCTCAAAACTCAGAAGCAAACATAAAGGTAACGAATATATTAATTAATGTTTTACCTAACAAAATTGTGTCTGCTAGAAAATTACAAGAATGCATTTGAGTTGTAGACCTAATTGATCAAGCTTCATGAGCCATCATTGAGGCTAGAAGATCAAGGCAAAAGTGAGTTTGAACCTGAGTCTAAATCTAGAGAGTTATCCTCAGACTCAGACTCAGAATCAGAAGAGCAAGACCAAATCTACTTCATTGCACTAATGGTTAAGAAGGTGGCTGATGGATCCAAACTTGAGTCAGAACAAGAGTTCAAATCTATATCCGAGATGACAATAGTCAAGGGGGGGAATCCTAACAAAGGTTCTAAAGGTAACATTGTAAACAAAATCTAAAGATCACGTAATATGTTTTAAATACAGTGAAATTAAAGAGGGTACTACAAAAGCAAGTGTCCTACTTATAAGAGCGGATCCACACAACCGAAAGAAAACAAGGAACCGATGCCTAGAGTCCAGAAAAGGACCATATTGAATGCTTCAGGTGCAAAAGAATGGAACATTACAAACTTCAATGCCTAGAGAGAAGACACAAGGACTTATGGGGAGAAATTAAGGTAAATAAACTTAAATTTTATAAAAATTTACCTGCTTTAGATTTTTAATGTTTAGATTATATTGAAGAACTAGAAATGTATGAATGTTTTGAATTAACATTGTTTAACAAAAATTTAACTAATTCAAATATAACTAAACTTGATAAAATTAACCCAAACCTTAATTTATTTGATCAAAATGTAGATCCAAATACTATTAAATTTTAATTTAAATCTGGATAATAAAAATATTTAAAAAAACTAAACATAAACAAAATTTAATTAAAAATTCAAAAAATAAAATAAGGAGTTAATAAAAAATAATTCGTTAAACTTTATAAACAAGAATTTAGAAAATAAATTTTTGGCTAATAAAAATCAAAATTCTACCTTAAGATTTAATAACAAAGAAAATAAGTTTTCAAAATTTTAAAAATTCAAAGTTAAGAAAATTAGAAAAGCAAAACAACTTGAAAAATAAAATTGATAGACTAGAAAGCATTATTAATAATTTTTCCAACTTCAAATCAAAGCCAAATATAAAACAAAACTTCAAACTCCACAAATCTAATTATAATTATACACCCTTTAATTATGAAACTAATCAATAATAATAATAATAATAATAATAACTTGTTTGACTTGACTAGTTACATGCTCATCTTGCCATGATCATGCATACATTAAATTAAATGTTATATGTTATGTCATTTTATCATTATGTTAATATGTTAATTTAGAATGATTAGTTAAAAAGGTTTAACCAACCCAAATAACATGACATCAGAATAGATTGGGATGATAATACGCCAAGGAAATTTTATCAAAAGCATGTCTAAGTTGAATCATGTGTATTCTACCTAATGCACTAGACCTAGTGGATCAGCCAAAACTAATTCAGTCAAACACAAGTTAGTTAGACCAAAACCTAATATTAAGTTCTTTGCGTATAACTATTTTGGGAAATATTCAGAAAATGGTCCACCGTTGATATACAAGAAGACCATATGCCTCGTCACTGACTGAAAACTTACCCTTAGAAAGTTTGCTTGATTATCCAAAGCTAAGTTAGAATCTAATATGGGTTAACCAACATTTTTGATAAATTTTTAATAACTCAAATCAATTAAAATAATATAAACTCTAATCAAATAATTACATTGTTTAATTAAATCTAAAACCGATTAATTAATCAAAAGTCTAAACCTTAATTCAAAACCCAATTAAAAGTCAATTCATATTGAATGAATCAATAAATAATATATTAAAAATATATTAAAATTTAATTGAAATAAATAAATTTAATTTAAAATTAATAAATATTTTTTTAATATCTTAAACAAATTAAAACTAATTTAAATTAAAAAAAAAATAAAATTAACTATAACTTAATTATAAATTAAACTAAAATTAAATGACAACTTAATTAAAATTAATTAAAACACTAATTAAAAATCAACATAAGTTATTAATTTAATTTAAAACTTAAAAAAAATAAACTTAAATTAAATTAATTCAAGTGTAATTTAAACGCAAACTAAATCAACTTTAAATTCAATTAATTATTAATTATTAATTATTAATTCAATTAAGCTTGAAATCAATAATTAATTACTAAATAAGTTTAACTTAATAATTAACTTTAAAATTTAAGTTAATACACATAATTAATCCTTAAATCTCTACTTGAAATCTTAACTTTAATCAACAAATAAAGTACTTTTATCTTAAACAAAATTAATCTAAAAATCATTCTATATAAATTTACCATAAAAATTAATTTACTATTGTTGGTGCAAAATTTAGGGAATACCTTAGTAATCAAAGACATTTATGAAGGATTTTTTTGATGAGTGACAAAAGGGGGAGAAGAAGGGTTTAAGTTAAAAACCTAAATCTTTTGAATAGATAAGTAACCTAATTTAAATATATATTTCAAATATCAAAAAGGGGAAATTGTTGGTACAATCGACCTCTAAGGTTTTAATATCCAGCAAATATATTTAATGGAGCTTGATCAGGGGAAGTCCTAGTTGTTGATAAGTAAAGGTGAGAAGTCTATCGAGTGACTAGTCTTTACTACGGTTAGGTAAGGGAAGTCCTAGATGTGGTTAAACAAGAGAAATCTTGGTAGATCATGGAAGCTAGGTAGAAGGATTCGGTAGGTCTGGAGGACCTGATATCAAATCCCTGGTGGGATGATCCAATGTTGAGTCTTGGTAAGTGAAGCTAGATGAAGAAAACCATAGGGGATGTAATCTTAGGTCCTGATGAGTGAAGCTAGGTAGATAAAACCCTAGAGTGAGGTAACTCTAGGTTCTGGTGAGTGAAATCAAATGGATAATATCCTATATGGAGCTAACCTTAGGTAATGAGAAGTCTTAGAGGAAAGAACTCCAAGTAAACTTGATCATATGGTTTCCAGTCAACCATGCATGGTCGATTGGACTAGCAGATCTAGGTAAATCTAAATTTAGTTTTACTATATTATTTTGCATTACTATTATTGTTATTAGCTAATTTAGTATTGCAGGAAAAGTCTTAGTGGATCGGGTAATCAAACACTGAGCAGATAAAGTCTAAACAGGTTTGGAGGACCAAATATTTGATAGGTAAGTTAAGGCAAACAACTAGAGAGGAGCTATGGTGAGGTTGTGTTCCGGAAAGGAACAACCTTAGGACGCTGATCTAACTGAAGAAACTAAGAAAGTTTTCAAGTTGAGACTAAGACAGTTTTATTATCATTACTACTCATGTATCATATATTATCATTCTGCTAATTTTGTTTTGCAGAAGTATTTGTTTTAATGTTATTTTATAGGAACCAAAGTTATCGATCGACCGAACACCAGGATTGGTCGATTGAACCATGTTGTATAGACCAGAGTTCAGTTTCAAAGAAAAGTCTAGTAAAGTGACTGATCAGTCGACTAAATAAAGGTGACATGGTAGAGATTAGATCAAGCCAAAGCAAACATGGAAGCCAAGCTGATCTATTGATCAAACCTAGGGATCAGTTGACTGAACAATCAGAGAATTAATGGCAAATCTTGGTGAGTAAGAAAGCTACACAGATCAGTTGACTAATCATGGCAATTAGTCAACCAAACAATAAATGCTCATAAATATGTGAAGATCATATCTCAGTAAAGAAGGAAACTAAGGGGTTTAGTCGACCAATAGGAGGATCAGTCGACTAAAAGGATCATACAACCAAACAAATTTTCGATCAACCGAACCTAGCTTATAAATGGACCTCGAGATCTTTTCCAAAGATACAACTCTCTGAACATTCCTTTGTTTCATTCTGCTTGTGACTCTACTATTTTGCACCATAACTCCACGTGCAAGCTGCTATGCTGAGAAGTGTCAACTCGCTTAATCATCTACTCTTTATCGGTATATTTTATTTTTAGCTTGCATTCTTTCAAGAAGATAGTAGTGTGTTACTATCATTCTTTCATTGTATGGATTGTTCTTTCCAAAGATTTTGGGAAGAAAAATTATAGTGAATTGTCCAACGATGCGATCAAGGATCATGAGTCTTGGAGTAGAAATCAACATAAGCTCCGAACCAAGTAACCACCTGAGTCACCTGTCCTTTGCTATCTTATTTTCCTCTATCTTACTTTGATATTTATTTTACAAATCGATACGAAAAGAAAAGTTTTTAATGAGTGATATTCACCCCCCTCTATCACTTCATTTCGATCCATCACTTATCAAGTCTGAAGCTTGGGGGATCATTTTTAACAACTGAAGGGGCCTTGGACAAGGATAGAGACATCCTCAACGCTTGATAAAAGCCCTATTCAACCAGCCATCTACACACAACTGCAATACGAGACACTACGACTCTTCTGTTCCTTCGATTATGCTCTATTACTATGCTACTGTTCCTGACATCTGATTGCTATCAGAAGATCGACACCAACACATGAGAACCCACGTTGACATACTTTGTGATTGGTAACAGTTTACTTTAAGTTATTTAATTTAGTGCTAAGGTAGTGTAGTTTGTTACTGTCAAGCCCCGAGGGCAAGGTTGTACGATGAAAATTAGATAGCACCTCCCCTGTAGTAGTGACAAATAAGCATGTATACATTACCCCAAGGCTACTCACAAATCATCAACAACTCATATGATTGGATATAAAATACAACCACGCAGTTATATACATAGCCCACATGGTTGGAATAAAAAGAACATAACCACGCAGTTCTATAATAAGCAGCTCACATGGTTGTAGAAAAATATAACAGAAGTCACAAAATAACGAACGCAAAACCATAATACAACTAACCATGAGCTAACCTGGCTTGACACAACCACATCAAAACAATTATAGGAAGTCACAAAGCTAAACTCCATACAAAAGATACATATACACGAAATAAATCCAAAGTTAATAATGCGAACAGAAGCAATAACAGAAGAAGTCACTCGATGTAACTTGGGACTGGCGGATAGGATCTCCAGATGACTCCATAAATCTTTTACCTGCTACCTAGAGAAAGAAAACCAGTTCATGGGATGGTGAGTACTGGGACTCAACGGGTAACACACAGATAGTGCATGAACATAATAAAGAACTAGAGATACAAGGCATACAGTCTCATAGGATAACTAGCAACTACTACAGTGATATCATAGTAAATGTCCATACCTGAAACCATATCCTAGGCTAGTAATAGTAGGCCAGTGATAATGAGGATCTGCCATAGTATTGTTCATAACTACAAGGGTAACATGTGAGGTATATACATACTACTAACAAGTAAGTCAATGTCTAAGCACATGCAATAGGTATATAACTCAACATATGTAAGCATATCACATGGATATAATAAAACAATTGCATAAGTAAGCAACAATAGCATAACAAAACATAATAACAAAAGTGTATGCACGGATGGCACTCTCACCCACCCCTCTGCATCATGACCCCTGTATGGTCGAGAGGTTGGGTCAGTGACAAACTGTACACCACTCCAGCTACCACTACTCTCGAGTGGCCGAGGGCACAGTTGCATAGTAGCTTACTAGCTACGTAGTGACGGGGATCCCTGTTGCTGCAACTCCAGATATCACTACCCATGAGTGAGCAAGTGGTGGCATGATAGGACAAGCGACATCTGCTCCAGCTACCACTACCTATGAGTGGCCGAGAGTACGACCTTGGCCAACGACCCTCTCAACCACAAGGGAGACATGGTCACTAGCATGCATGCAATGACATGATGTGCAAGATGCATCAATCAATAGATATATAAACAAAAATCAAGTATGCTATATGAAGTCTGCATGCTCAATAAGATACATGAATAACCAGCAATCAAAGCAAGTAAGCATGGTATCTAGTATCTGCTAAATACCATGGATAGCACCGTGAGACTGTATAGATATGAAAATGAGTATCTCAAAGATCGAGTGGATAAGCATCAAGCACAGGGAAAAATACGAGTGGAATCAAGGTAAATACAACAACTATCTGAATATATAGCTCATGCACTAAGGTCAAAGTACTAAAGAAACAAAGTAGTAAGTACCCACCTTTATCCGTCGATTGTGATAAACCAATCCCGCATCAAGACGCTTATCTCAAATCAACGTCCAGCAAATCATATATTGTACAGTTTAGCTAATCACATCTACAGTCAAACTCTAAGACCTAAACTAATAGGGAAAACCCCCTAATCGATTGATTATTAATTAATCCTAATCAATGATTAACTTCAATTAATATAATCCATAATCAATCACCCTTAATCTATAATCAAATTCTAACCATCATCATCACAATACAACTCAATCCAACAATCATCCCATCGTTTAATCCATTAAAACAACTACTAAGCATCATAAACCCAACATACATAGTTCATCCACATGATCAATTGATAACCATCAAATATGATAATTAATCTAATTCATTAATTAAACTAGGTTTAACTAAATCATCCACCCAAATCACATCCGAAATTCTAACCAAAAATCAATTAATCTCATTCATAAATCCTTTCATCACTTATCACAATACAAATTAATGATTTCCTATTAATGATCATGAAATCATTCAAATCAACCTACAAACTGATTAACCCAACCACCACAAGAGATTGATATCAAATCCCTATCAACAACAATAGATTAACAATCTCTAATTTGGTAAATAAATCTAAATCAATCCCAAACTAACCACAAGCACAGTAATCCACCTATTAATTTGGTCAGATCTAGTTTGTTCTATAGTAGCTCGGTGGAGATCCCAATCATAGTTGTGATGAATAGGAAACCCCCTCGTCGAATCCAAAGGAAAGATGTTTGGTTATCATCCAACATAGTTGCCCTTAATCAGTATCGAGTTTATATCCAATTCTCAAATCCTCTGCTAGGGTAAATTAATTACCTCTATGGTGGCAGCAGGGAAGTAGAGCACACCAACAATCGGTGGTCGAAGGTAGCAACAAAACAATAGAGCAGTAGATGTTACCCTAGATCCATTAGCGTGTAAAAGGCGTAAATCGATCTCCCAACTCCATCTCTGGTCCTTAGCAACCACTGCTCCAAACCACTGCACGAATAGCAAGAAGATAGAAATGGCATGGCGTCGGGTGATAGAAGAACAACGACAATGGATTGGCATCGCGGCTATGCGAGAAGAAGAAGATCGGCTAGAATCAGATAGGGACAGTGTTAGGTGTTAGTATTAGCCTTAGTACCAATTATGATATGACTGTAAAGGGCTCCTTTTGTATCATATTTTATTATTAATAAAGGTAAAGTTAGTTATTATATTTACTTCAATTCAGTGCCTAATAAATAAGTATAATAATATCCTAGAATAGAAGGTTCTAATCTACAACATATCAATTGGTTGAATTAATAGTGAGATATTGTAAATATACATAGAACATTACTCTTAACTATTCCTAGTCAAGTATTAATATGTAAGGACAATATTAATATGTTGAGACCAGCATGTAGGCCAACAAATGATTTAATCTTACAAGTCATGGATATGAGATATTAGGTTGACACATGAGTATATATTAGAAAATATATACTAAATGACCTACCATGATAATAGTTCATGAATCGTTATATGAGGGTTATAAACATTCTCATGTGACTATTAGTATGAATAGTTCTTAGACCTGAAGTCAGTATGGTTCCTTGTATAAGGAGTTGTATACTTTGGTATCGACAAATATCACCCATAACAGGGTGCACTATAAAGTTGATCACTGGGTATATAATAAGTTATGTGGAAGGATGTGAGTGATGTAGATGGGATCTATCCCTTCTATATAATGGAAGTGATATCTGTGGACCCCTTGATTAGTAGGATACAAGAATGCATAGCCATGCTTAAATGAGTCAATATGCAATATTGAGCTTATTTGATTGAGTGTGTCTACTTAGAGATCAAGAAATACAAAAATTGATAAGAGAATGACACAGTCTATGCCTCATTTATCAATCTAGATATCAAGGATAGAAGAATTGAGTCATACAAGATAATAGCCATGGAAAGGTTAAGTTGGATCTTGACATTCTCGTCACTTGGTTAGCAAAGATGCCTTGCTAGATGTCACTCATTGCTTATGTATCTAAATATCGATATGGATACATTGCCAATGTTACGAGAACCTATTAGGTCACACACAAAGAACAAGTTAATAGAGATAGATTCATACGATGGATCATTGGATTAAATATAATTCAAATTAAACTCATTGAGTTAGTGACATGCCCCAGAGGAGTCCTTGTCCGAAGAAATTTCGACAGCATCTCCCCTGTACGGGCGACAATCTGAAGCATTACTACATACAAAATATACCTCAGCCACACTCGGCTGGAATATATATACAAAATGAAATACAACCACACAGTTTAACAAGCCTACACGGCTGAACTTAAACACACAGCAGCGGAAGACATAAAACGATACGAACGTAAAACCAAAAACGACACTAACAAAAATACCTGTCATCATAAACTTGACCCAAAATTCACATCGACTTATTGAAAAATAGAATACACAAAATCAATATACCACCCCAAACGATAACAAAACCAAAACGAAAACTATCCTCGAGTGTGACGAGGATGCGGCATGCATGCAATGACATGATGCGAACAATGCAACAGTCATCATATATATAAGCAGAAACAGGTATGCTACATGAGGCCAGCATGCTTAATATCATAAATAAATAAGCAACAGTCAAAGCATACAAACATGGTATCTAGTATCTGCTACTGATCATGGACAGCAACAAGAGACTGTATAGATATGAAAATAAATATCTCAAAGATCACGTGGAAGTATCAAGCGCAGGAAAAATAAGAGTGGAGTCAAGGTAAACAGTCCTTATCCAAAATAATTCATGCACCAAGGTCAAAGCATTAAAAGAAACAAAACAAGAAATACTCGCCTATAGATGTAGATCGTGTCCACCGTCTTCAATCAATGTCATACAAATCACGTGATGTACAATTTAGCTTAATTTCATAAACAACACTAGTTAAACCGAAACCCAACTTAATTAGGGAAAACCCCTAATCCAACTATGAACCTCGATTCACCCAAATCCAATGAATAAATCCTTAATTAAAATCCACACCATTCTAGAACTTCAACAACACACAACGATCCAGAAAATCACTATGTAACACATCGAAATCTCTTAAATGAACCTTGAAAATTCACAGCTATATTGAAAATAGAGCAACATTGAATATAACCCAGAATTTCCTCAAATTCAAACACAACCGACCACTTCACGAGGCATGGAGGAACAACAATTAGGTTTGAACAAAATTACACTGAATCGAACTAACCCTCTAAATCGAACCAGTAATTTCCTTCATCTACAGCTTAAACCACCAGAATCTGTCCGACATTTCAGGAACACTGAAAGTGCACAAGCATAAACACAGCGTAAACCACCATCATGTCCCCAACCATTGTCAGCGCTAGGAAAAAGCAAATCACTGTCACAAACTGTCAAATTCTCTAAGAACTTGATCCTTCAACCCTAATTGTCTGGAAGAAACTGACAAAGCCAAAAATATCATCGCAAATACCTAATCCATTGCATAAATCCGGAGAAAAGTGAAATTTCCGGCTGGAGTGTGGTGGATCGTGAGAGGGAGAGAAGGGCAGAGGCTGCGGCGCGAGCTCGAGAGAGATGAGGAAATAGGCGTGAATGGAAAGAAAAGGAACCTAGGTTATATTTTTATACCTATACTTTAATTAACTAACTTTAGGTTAATTTAATCAATCAACTCCTAACTTAATTGGGATATCTAAGCGACTTTTACCAAGTCTACAAATTTATCCCCTTAATTTCATCATACGAGCTCCAATTAATTCCCAGAAAATTTCTAAAAATTTATGAAAAATCTAATAAGATTATTTATCAAATAACTCTATTATTTAATTATTATTTTGTTCGGTATTTTACATTCTCCCCTACTAATAAAAATTTGGTCCCCAAATTTACTGCTCAACCCGGGGAATCCTCATCCAAGGATAACAATCAAGCAACATACTCATATACTATATCATTCAAATATCATGAACAAATCTTCAACCGTAAGAGATGACTCTGTGGGTTATGAGCTTACCCTACTTCCGCTGCGCAACTCTGATACCTAACCAACTATGGATAAATCAACTATCTCACTAACAAAGGCCACGATTATATTAACCCACATCACTGACTCTCCAAATTGCAGTCTTCTTCAAAGAGAAATCTGATTCATAATTACCACCATTATAAGCACTGATAAAGCACCGGACAAATCTGAACTAATCACAAACTTAGACCACTTCTAAAAATCCACTACTAAGAACTCCGAGATTTTCACCGGAAATTCCACACCTAGTGTCTAATTGAAGCCATGAACCTCCCCACTCAAACCAATTATCAGTCCCAAGCAATATGTATCATCTTCAAATTAAACACAAAGCTTATCAACCCAAGACATTTCTATAAAGGATTTAATATCAATACAACCTACAATCTGCCATAGATCTTGACTCAATTACAAAATGATACTTCCAATATTAGCTTGAGAATTAGTCACGTTTTCCAATATTTATAATCTACCAAATAGAATAAAGCAAAGTGCATCAAAGACACATGTCCATTTTATTTCAAAGTTTTTATAAGTTTCTTATGGTATGAAAACATGTAGCTGGCATAGGCATTGGCTAAGACACCAAAGCAGGTCTCAAAGTGACTGTTGTATAGGAACAAGAGTGAGCATGGATAACAATCTGAGTCGTGAAGCCTACAATGACCAGGAGCAAGCCACCTTCCATTCTTTTTACAACCTAATGTACATGAAAACTTCCTACAAGCCTATTTGGGTGTTAAAAGATGTTCCAATTGGTTCATTCAGTTGTGACAAATAACTAAAACCCAAATATCTTTCTAGTGCTACACCAAACGCTATTACTTCACTAAATCACTGTTATAGATAACCATATGCGTACTAAAAGAAGTGCGTGATAACAATATACACATACCTCCCATAGCTTGGAGATTCCTGCCCGCTGCCTAGTCTCAAAACTCGAAAGTCACATCGAGGAGTCAAATTACAAACAAAATCAAAACACCGAAAATCATAAATCGAAATAAGATCGAAATTTTAAAACATAAAACACAGCATTTGACTCGAACCATGCTCTGATACCATAAATTGGTATCAGATTAACTCGAAAATCCAAAACACTAAAAACAAATCGCAAAATCTGAAACATAAAAATAGGCTTCGCAACTTGGCTCTGATATCACTAAATTGGTATCAAATTAACTCAAAAATACAGAACACGAAAAACAACCAGACATCGTATACCTGCTCTGATACCATAAAATTGACACGCCCCAGAGGAGTCCTTGTCCGAAGAAATTTCGATAGCATCTCCCCTGTACGGGTGACAATCTGAAGTATTACTACATACAAAATATACCTAAGCCACACTCGGCTGGAATATATATAAAAAATGAAATACAACCACACAGTTTAACAAGCCTACACAGCTAAACTTAAACACACAGCAGCGGAAGACATAAAACGATACGAACGTAAAACCAACAACGACACTAACAAAAATACCTGTCATCACAGACTTGACCCAAAATTCACATCGACTTATTGAAAAAAAGAATACACAAAATCAATATACCACCCCAAACGATAACAAAACCAAAACGAAAACTATCCTCGAGTGTGACGAGGATGCGGCATGCATGCAATGACATGATGCGAACAATGCAACAGTCATCATATATATAAGCAGAAACAGGTATGCTACATGAGGCCAGCATGCTTAATATCATAAATAAATAAGCAACAGTCAAAGCATACAAACATGGTATCTAGTATCTGCTACTGATCATGGACAGCAACAAGAGACTGTATAGATATGAAAATAAATATCTCAAAGATCACGTGGAAGTATCAAGCGCAGGAAAAATAAGAGTGGAGTCAAGGTAAACAGTCCTTATCCAAAATAATTCATGCACCAAGGTCAAAGCATTAAAAGAAACAAAACAAGAAATACTCGCCTATAGATGTAGATCGTGTCCACCGTCTTCAATCAATGTCATACAAATCACGTGATGTACAATTTAGCTTAATTTCATAAACAACACTAGTTAAACTGAAACCCAACTTAATTAGGGAAAACCCCTAATCCAACTATGAACCTCGATTCACCCAAATCCAATGAATAAATCCTTAATTAAAATCCACACCATTCTAGAACTTCAACAACACACAACGATCCAGAAAATCACTATGTAACACATCGAAATCTCTTAAATGAACCTTGAAAATTCACAGCTATATTGAAAATAGAGCAACATTGAATATAACCCAGAATTTCCTCAAATTCAAACACAACCGACCACTTCACGAGGCATGGAGGAACAACAATTAGGTTTGAACAAAATTACACTGAATCGAACTAACCCTCTAAATCGAACCAGTAATTTCCATCATCTACAGCTTAAACCACCAGAATCTGTCCGACATTTCAGGAACACTGAAAGTGCACAAGCATAAACACAGCGTAAACCACCATCATGTCCCCAACCATTGTCAGCGCTAGGAAAAAGCAAATCACTGTCACAAACTGTCAAATTCTCTAAGAACTTGATCCTTCAACCCTAATTGTCTGGAAGAAACTGACAAAGCCAAAAATATCATCGCAAATACCTAATCCATTGCATAAATCCGGAGAAAAGTGAAATTTCCGGCTGGAGTGTGGTGGATCGTGAGAGGGAGAGAAGGGCAGAGGCTGCGGCGCGAGCTCGAGAGAGATGAGGAAATAGGCGTGAATGGAAAGAAAAGGAACCTAGGTTATATTTTTATACCTATACTTTAATTAACTAACTTTAGGTTAATTTAATCAATCAACTCCTAACTTAATTGGGATATCTAAGCGACTTTTACCAAGTCTACAAATTTATCCCCTTAATTTCATCATACGAGCTCCAATTAATTCCCAGAAAATTTCTAAAAATTTATGAAAAATCTAATAAGATTATTTATCAAATAACTCTATTATTTAATTATTATTTTGTTCGGTATTTTACATTCTCCCCTACTAATAAAAATTTGGTCCCCAAATTTACTGCTCAACCCGGGGAATCCTCATCCAAGGATAACAATCAAGCAACATACTCATATACTATATCATTCAAATATCATGAACAAATCTTCAACCGTAAGAGATGACTCTGTGGGTTATGAGCTTACCCTACTTCCGCTGCGCAACTCTGATACCTAACCAACTATGGATAAATCAACTATCTCACTAACAAAGGCCACAGTTATATTAACCCACATCACTGACTCTCCAAATTGCAGTCTTCTTCAAAGAGAAATCTGATTCATAATTACCACCATTATAAGCACTGATAAAGCACCAGACAAATCTGAACTAATCACAAACTTAGACCACTTCTAAAAATCCACTACTAAGAACTCCGAGATTTTCACCAGAAATTCCACACCTAGTGTCTAATTGAAGCCATGAACCTCCCCACTCAAACCAATTATCAGTCCCAAGCAATATGTATCATCTTCAAATTAAACACAAAGCTTATCAACCCAAGACATTTCTATAAAGGATTTAATATCAATACAACCTACAATCTGCCATAGATCTTGACTCAATTACAAAATGATACTTCCAATATTAGCTTGAGAATTAGTCACGTTTTCCAATATTTATAATCTACCAAATAGAATAAAGCAAAGTGCATCAAAGACACATGTCCATTTTATTTCAAAGTTTTTATAAGTTTCTTATGGTATGAAAACATGTAGCTGGCATAGGCATTGGCTAAGACACCAAAGCAGGTCTCAAAGTGACTGTTGTATAGGAACAAGAGTGAGCATGGATAACAATCTGAGTCGTGAAGCCTACAATGACCAGGAGCAAGCCACCTTCCATTCTTTTTACAACCTAATGTACATGAAAACTTCCTACAAGCCTATTTGGGTGTTAAAAGATGTTCCAATTGGTTCATTCAGTTGTGACAAATAACTAAAACCCAAATATCTTTCTAGTGCTACACCAAACGCTATTACTTCACTAAATCACTGTTATAGATAACCATATGCGTACTAAAAGAAGTGCGTGATAACAATATACACATACCTCCCATAGCTTGGAGATTCCTGCCCGCTGCCTAGTCTCAAAACTCGAAAGTCACATCGAGGAGTCAAATTACAAACAAAATCAAAACACCGAAAATCATAAATCGAAATAAGATCGAAATTTTAAAACATAAAACACAGCATTTGACTCGAACCATGCTCTGATACCATAAATTGGTATCAGATTAACTCGAAAATCCAAAACACTAAAAACAAATCGCAAAATCTGAAACATAAAAATAGGCTTCGCAACTTGGCTCTGATACCACTAAATTGGTATCAAATTAACTCAAAAATACAGAACACGAAAAACAACCAGACATCGTATACCTGCTCTGATACCATAAAATTGACACGCCCCAGAGGAGTCCTTGTCCGAAGAAATTTCGATAGCATCTCCCCTGTACGGGTGACAATCTGAAGTATTACTACATACAAAATATACCTAAGCCACACTCGGCTGGAATATATATAAAAAATGAAATACAACCACACAGTTTAACAAGCCTACACAGCTAAACTTAAACACACAGCAGCGGAAGACATAAAACGATACGAACGTAAAACCAACAACGACACTAACAAAAATACCTGTCATCACAGACTTGACCCAAAATTCACATCGACTTATTGAAAAAAAGAATACACAAAATCAATATACCACCCCAAACGATAACAAAACCAAAACGAAAACTATCCTCGAGTGTGACGTAGGACCCAGGACTAGCAGCCGACATCTCTCCAAGCATCCATGACTCATCTACCTGTTACCTGGTGAAAGAAAACCATTTTGTGGGGTGGCGAGTATTGGAACTCGGCGGGTAAGGAAAGAGATAGTGCATGAACATGTAAGTAGAGAGTGTCAACAGTATACAGTCTCATAAGAGAAATAGCAGATACTATAATAGAACCAAAATAAATGCTCATACCTGAAACCATATCCTAGGCTAGGTATAGTAGGTCAGAACTAGTACTAATCTGCTATAGTACTGCTTATAACTACAGAGGTAATAAGCAAGGTATATAAAATTTTCCAATGATTAAACATCTATAATGAGAATATATCTCAACACAAGTAAGCGTATCAGCATATGTGAACAACAGCAGTAAGTAAGCAATAACAACATATATAGACAGCAGCAGCCAAAGAAAATATAATAACAACAGCGTATGCACGGATGGTCACTCCCGCCCACCTCTCTGCACCATGACCGGTATGGTCGAGAGGCCGGGTCAGTGACAGGCTGTACACCACTCCAGCTACCACTCACACGAGTGGCTGAGGGGACAGTTGCATAGTAGCTAACTAGCTACATCTGCGACGGGGTCCCTGCTGCTCGTACTCCAGCTACCACTCACACGAGTGGCCAAGTGCGGCACGACAAGACAAGCAGCATCAACTCCAGCTACCACTCTCTCGAGTGGCCGAGGATGCAGCATGCATGCAATGACATGATGCGAACAATGCAACAGTCATCATATATATAAGCAGAAACAGGTATACTACATGAGGCCAGCATGCTTAATATCATAAATAAATAAGCAATAGTCAAAGCATACAAACATGGTATCTAGTATCTGCTACTGATCATGGACAACAACAAGAGACTGTATAGATATGAAAATAAATATCGCAAAGATCACGTGGAAGTATCAAGCGCAGGAAAAATAAGAGTGGAGTCAAGGTAAACAGTCCTTATCCAAAATAATTCATGCACCAAGGTCAAAGCATTAAAAGAAACAAAACAAGAAATACTCGCCTATAGATGTAGATCGTGTCCACCGTCTTCAATCAATGTCATACAAATCACGTGATGTACAATTTAGCTTAATTTCATAAACAACACTAGTTAAACCGAAACCCAACTTAATTAGGGAAAACCCCTAATCCAACTATGAACCTCGATTCACCCAAATCCAATGAATAAATCCTTAATTAAAATCCACACCATTCTAGAACTTCAACAACACACAACGATCCAGAAAATCACTATGTAACACATCGAAATCTCTTAAATGAACCTTGAAATCCACAGCTATATTGAAAATAGAGCAACATTGAATAGAACCCATAATTTCCTCAAATTCAAACACAACCGACCACTTCACGAGGCATGGAGGAACAACAATTAGGTTTGAACAAAATTACACTGAATCGAACTAACACTCTAAATCGAACCAGTAATTTCCATCATCTACAGCTTAAACCACCAGAATATGTCCGACATTTCAGGAACACTGAAAGTGCACAAGCATAAACACAGTGTAAACCACCATCATGTCCCCAACCATTGTCAGCACTAGGAAAAAGCAAATCACTATCACAAACTGTCAAATCCTCTAAGAACTTGATCCTTCAACCCTAATTGTCTGGAAGAAACCGACAAAGCCAAAAATATCATCGCAAATACCTAATCCATTGCATAAATCCAGAGAAAAGTTGCGCGATGAAGCAAGCATCACAGAAATGTTAGCTAGAGCCCTAGAGCCAATCATTTGATGATTGTATTTTGGACTTGTTGTATCATATTCTATATATAAATAAAGGCATTTGGATTTTGGTTATTATACTTGTATTAGTGCCAAATAAACTAAGTATAATAACGTCCTTGAGTAGAAGGTTCTTACCTATATCAATCGATTGGTTGAATCGATAGTGAGATGATATAGGGAACACTACTCTTAATCATTCCTAGTCGAGTATTAACATTCAGGGACAATATTAATGCAATAAGACTATCATGTAGGTCAACTCGATGACTTGATCTCACAAGTCATGGATATAGAGATATCAAGTTGACACATGAGTATACATTAGAGAATGTATACTGAATGACCCGCCATGAGAAAGTATCATAGATCATTATATGAGTGTCATATATTTTCTCATGTGACTATTAGTATGGTCCTTAGACCTTAAATCACCAAGGTTCCCTACATAAGGAGTTATGTACTTTAGTTTCGTCAAACGTCACCCGTAACAGGGTGGACTATAAAGGTGATTACTGGGTATATAACGAATTATGCAGAGGGATGTGAGTGATGTAGATGGGATCTATCCCTCCCATATGACGGGAGCGACATCGGTATTCTTGATAGAGTTAGACCACGAAGTGCATGGCCATGCCCAAATGAGTCAACATGAGATGTTGAGCTCATTTGATCGAGTGAGTCTACTTGGAGTTCAAGATTTAGATTGATTAGAGGATGACATGGTCTATGCCTCACATTGATCAATCTAGATGTCTAGGATAGAAGGACAATGTCATATATTGTGAGGAGTCACAATTAGTAGTCTCAAGGTGATGTTGGATCTCAACATTCTTGTAACTTGGGTAGCAATGATGTATTGCTAGATGCCGCTCATTGCTTATGTTTCTAAAAGAGTTTAGAAACATTGCCAACGTTACAAGAACCTATTGGGTCACACACAAAGAATAAGTGGATGGAGATTGGGTTCATATGATGAACCAATTGGATTTGGTTCATATGATGCACCAAAGATTGGATTCAAATTGAGTTAGACTCAATTAGATTTAATTGTTGAATGAGTCTAATTTAAATTTGATTCATTGAGTCAATTTATATTAATGAATTGAGATTCATTAAATTAAAATTGACTTGAATCAAAGGTTGGATTTGACTCAACAAGGAAGAGAATTGGTCAATTTTGACTTGACCAAATGGAAGTTGAAATATCAAGTTTGACTTGATGCATTGCCACATCATGAAGGTTGACTCATCCTACATGGCATGACTAACCTTGCCATATCATCTCCACCTCATGAGGTATGCCACCTCATGGAGGTTACACCTCCCATTCCATTTAATGTGGTCGGCCACATTAAATGAGGGAGTTATGTGTGTGGTCGGCCACACTAAAGGGTGGAGGGGTTTTTCATTTGGTTGTATTGATGTGTGGTAATTGCTTCTCCTTCTTCCTAGCTTCTTCCTCCTCTTTGCTTGCTGTTGCCGAGAGTTTTCATGGAAGGAGAAGGTGGTTGAGTGAGTTCCAAGAGAATAAGGAAGAGTGAAGGTCACAAAGGAGGATACTACTTCTTGAGTGTATGCGATTCTTTTTGCATCCTCTCTTTTTCTTCCTTACAAATCCTACCCGAGAGCCCAAGAAGTGCTAGCACACTTGTGGTGCTCTCTTCTCCATCCTCGAGTGTTAGAGAACACTTCTTGTTCGTGTGGATATCACTAGAGAGTTGTCTACGTTGACAACTTCGAGATCCGGCGTACCGTTGGACGAGCGGGATTTGCGAGGGCACGCTTCAAAGGTATAACTCTTATCTTTTATGTAGATCTAGGAGTAGATCTAAGTTGAAACTCGTACATGTAAAATTTTGAAATCTATCCTTCGCACGAGATCCAGTGGCATGGCTGATTCGGGGTTTCCGCGACGCGAAAACACGGTTTTCGCGGTCCGAAAAACCCAACAGTGGTATCAGAGCCACGTGCGAAGGCGTGTACGAGTTTGTTTTTGATTTTTATGAAAAGTAGCTTCTGTGATTTTCTGTAAATTTAGGTTTTTATAGTTTTTATGGGTAATTTTCTCGTAGAAGCGAAGCACAAGTGTTTCGGCACTTGTAGGCTTTCGCTACCGGGAAGATTTTTCCAAAACGGCTTAGTTTTGCCCCAAATATTTTTGGGACAGCGGGCTAAGGTGCTATTAGATGGCAAAGGAACCCTCACGATGGTTAGATCGCGGGTAGGGGCGCTGCCCCTGGCCCCGCAAGGGGATTCGTTCCGCGATTGCGCCCGAAAACCGCTAAACGGAATCGCTAGGAAAATTGTACCCGTAAAAAATTGTAAAATTATAAAAAAATTATAGAAAATTATAGAAATATATAATTTTGAATTATATATTAATTTTTTGATAGTCATGGCCCAAATGACCCAAATTGGATTTGGAAATGTGTTGTAATTCATAATACGGCCTGCGTGCCGTTATGTGATGTGCGTGCTGTATTTATTTTATTTTCATGACCTGCGCGTCGTGCCTTTCTCTTATATTTTGGTTGTAAATTAGATTTAGACTCGAATGTAACTTAGGTTTCAAAATTGTAATGTAATTTTGAAGCGGTGGAAGGTCCACACGAGACGGAGTTACGAGGAGGGCGCGAGCAACACAAGGTGGTCAAAGGAAGAAGCTTGAGAAGCTGTTGACCTTAGGTTGACCATCCGATCTTCTCATTGGCTTGAGAAGATTGTAGTAGGGCCATGACACAATCACAAAATAATTTAATTAATTGCTTATATGTATGTGATGCATGTTTAATTAAGTAGTTAATCAGTGTCTAGCGATTAGATTAGATCTAAATCGTACACATGATGCACCCCACGATTAGATTAGATCTAAATCAAGTATTTGATACGCATCATCGTTTAGATTAGATCTAAATCGCGTCAACTCGTAATGCCTACCATGCCGTGATACCTACCACTACCTCGATCGCATGTTGCTGTTGAATCTGCCAAAGCAGAGCAACACATACTATCTTGGTAGGGTACGGAGGGACAATCTTGGTCCCGCCTATCAACGCATGGGTGAGTACAACTCAATTAGATTGAGTATTCCTAGTTAACTCGGTTGGATCGAGTATAACTATAGGCATTCTTCCAATGGTTGGAAAGATAGGTCAAAATCACATATATATTAACTCTCGGGCGTATTAGCCAAAGCTAACTCGAGTTTTAATATAAATGCGGATATTGATCCTATAAACAAGAGTTGCATAGAGATGTAATTGGTAATCGTTACCTACCGATCATACTAAATCTTGGGCGTATTAGCCAAAGCTAACTCAAGGGTTAGTATGATGTGGATCTTGTCCCACATGAATTATAGAATTTAGTGGGAGCATCATTTAGTTGAAGGCCTAATTAAATGATTTAAAAGAATATGATATTTATTTCTGCATTTATTTCTGTTGTAGAATTTCCATGACGTCAAACACGAACAACTTCTCTCTGCGTTCTGTCCTTAAGAAGGACAAGCTCAACGGAGCAAATTTTCTGGACTGGTACAGGAACTTGAGAATAGTTCTCACCCAAGAATGTAAACTGTACATTCTGGAGCAGCCCATTCCGGAGGCTCCTCCTGCCACTGCCACGTGAGCAGACCAAGATGCTTATAAGAAGCATCAAGATGACGCATTAGATGTGTCCTGTCTTATGCTCGCGACCATGAACTCTGAGCTTCAGAAGCAACATGAGTTGATGGGCGCTTACGATATGGTTGAACATCTTTGTCACCTATATCAAGGACAAGCAAGGCACTGGAAGAGGAACTCCAAAGAATACCTAGAAGATCTTAAGAAGAAGAGAAATAAGATTTCTACTTCAGGTATACATGTTATAGAAGTCAACCTCTCTATTTCTTCATCATGGGTATTAGATACCGGATGTGCTTCGCACATTTGTACTAATGTACAAGCACTGAGAAATAGCAGGGCATTGACGAAGGGTGAGGTAGACCTACGAGTAGGCAATGGAGCACGGGTTGCTGCTATTGCTGTAGGAACTTACTATCTATCTCTACCCCCTGGGCTTGTACTAGAATTAGATGATTGTTGTTATGTGCCTACCTTGACTAAGAACATAATTTCAGTTTCTTGTTTGGACAAGAAAGGATTTTCGTTTACAATAAAGAACAAATGTTGTTCCGTCTATTTAAACGATATGTTCTATTGTAGTGCACCTCTGATGAACGGACTCTATATTCTAGACCTTGAGAGCCCTATCTATAACATAAATACCAAGAGGTTCAAGTCAAATGACATGAACCAAACCTATCTCTGACACTGTCGCTTAGGTCATATAAATGACAAGTGCTTATCCCAGCTCCATAAGGATGGTTTGCTGGACTCATTTGATTTTGAATCATATGAGATATGCAAGTCATGCCTACGAGGCAAGATGACCAAGACTCCCTTTAGTGGGCACAGTGAGAGAGCGACTGATTTGTTAGGACTCATACATAGTGATGTATGTGACCCTTTCAATGTCGCTGCTAGAGGCGGTTATAGGTACTTCATTACATTTACTGATGACTTCAGTAGATATGGTTATGTGTACTTGATGACACATAAGTCTGAATCCTTTGAAAAGTTTAAAGAATTCAAGAATGAAGTACAGAACCAGCTTGGCAAGAGTATTAAGATACTTCGATCAGATCGAGGTGGAGAATACCTTAGCCATGAGTTCCGTGACTATCTAGCTGAGTGTGGGATTCTATCCCAACTCACTCCTCCTGGAACACCACAGTGGAATGGTGTATCCGAAAGGAGGAATCATACCCTATTAGATATGGTACGATCTATGATGAGTCACACAGATCTTCCGACATTTCCTTGGGGCTATGCTCTAGACTCGGCAGCTATTATACTCAACCGAGTTCCATCAAAGGCTGTGATAAAGACACCATATAGGATATGGACTGGGAGAGATGCCCAGGTGTCTTTCATGAGGATTTGGGGTTGTGAGGCTTACGTTAGATGTCAAGTCTCAGACAAGTTAGGACCCAAATCCGACAAGTGCTACTTTATTGGATATCCTAAGGAAACTAAGGGATATTACTTCTACATTTTCAGTCAGCACGAGGTAGTTGTGGCAAAGACTGGGGTCTTTCTAGAAAGGGACTTTGTTTCTAGAAAGACTAGTGGAAGCACGTTCGATCTTGAAGAAGTTCAAGATGCGAACAATAGCACTGATGCCTCGATGGAAATTGAACTGGAACCACAAAGTGTTGTGGATGATGTTGTTCCACAAAGAGTTGAGGAACAACAACCAGTTCAAGTAGACATACCTCTTCGCAGGTCTGATAGGGTACGTCGTCAGCCTGAGAGATACTCATTTCTCTTGTCTGACCATGATGATGTTGTGCTCATAGATGATGAGCCTACCACCTATCAGGAAGCTATGATGAGACCAGATTCCAAGAAATGGCTAGAAGCCATGAGATCCGAGATGGAATCCATGTACACCAACCAAGTATGGACTTTGGTTGATCCACCTGAAGAGGTAAAACCCATTGGGTGCAAGTGGGTCTTTAAGAGAAAGACTGACATGGATGGACTTATCTATAAGGGTCGCTTGGTAGCTAAAGGTTTCAAGCAGATTCATGGTATTGACTATGATGAAACCTTTTCTCCAGTAGCGATGTTTAAGTCCATTCGGATCATGCTTGCTATTGCAGCTTACCACGATTACGAGATCTGGCAGATGGACGTCAAAACTGCGTTTCTGAATGGAAACCTACTCGAGGATGTGTACATGACACAACCTGAGGGTTTTGTAGATCCATAGCATACTAGCAGAGTATGCAAGCTGCATAGGTCCATTTATGGACTAAAGCAAGCTTCTCGGAGCTGGAATCTTCGATTCGATGATGCAATCAAATAGTTTGGTTTCATCAAGAATGAAGATGAACCTTGTGTCTACAAGAAGGTTGTAGGGGACATAGTTGTCTTCCTCATATTGTATGTGGATGGCATACTACTCATTGGGAAGGACATCCCTTTGCTTCAGTCTGTCAAGACCTGGCTAGGGAGTTGCTTCTCAATGAAGGACTTAGGTGAGGCATCCCGGATTTTAGGGATACAGATCTATAGAGATAGATTTAAGAGATTGCTTGGCCTAAGTCAGAGTACATACATTGACAAGGTACTCCTTCGGTTTGCCATGCAGAACTCCAAGAAGGGATTTCTGTCGATGTCACATGGCGTGAGTCTTTCGAAGACTCAAAGTCCCTCTTCTAGAGAGGAGAGAGACCGCATGGATCAGATCCCTTATGCCTCAGCCATAGGATCGATCATGTACGCCATGCTATGTACTCGACCTGATGTCTCGTATGCTTTAAGCATGACGAGCAGATACCAGTTAGATCCAGGTGAAAGTCACTGGATAGCGGTCAAGAATATTCTTAAGTACTTAAGAAGGACTAAAGAATATTTCTTGATATATGGAGGCAATGATGAGCTAGCTGTAAAGGGTTACAGTGATGCTAGCTTCCAGACCGACCAGGATGACTATAGATCGCAGTCGGGGTTCGTGTTTTGCATTAATGGTGGTGCTGTGAGCTGGAAGAGTTCGAAGCAGGACACAGTAGCTGATTCTACGACAGAGGCCGAGTATATTGCTGCATCAGAGGCAGCAAAGGAGGCAGTTTGGATTCGTAAGTTCATCACTGAACTTGGGGTGGTTCCTAGCATTGCTAACCCTATTGAGCTCTATTGTGACAACAATGGAGCTATAGCACAGGCGAAGGAACCTCGCTCACACCAGCAGACCAAACACATACTACGGCGCTTCCATCTCATTCGAGAGATCATCGAGAGAGGAGATGTGAAGATTTGCAGAGTACCTACAGAGGCTAACATCGCAGATCCCTTGACCAAGGCTTTGGCACAGAGGAAGCATGATGGTCACACTAGGTCATTGGGGCTTAGAGCCTACACTGATTGACACTAGTGTTAGTGGGAGATTGTTAGCTAGAGCCCTAGAGCTAATCATTTGATGATTGTATTTTGAACTTGTTGTATCATATTCTATATATAAATAAAGGCATTTATTGTTTTGGTTATTATACTTACTTGTATTGGTGCCAAATAAACTAAGTATAATAGCTTCCTTGAGTAGAAGGTTCTCACCTATATCAATCGGTTAGTTGAACCGATAGTGAGATGACATAGGGAACACTACTCTTAATCATTCCTAGTCGAGTATTAACATTCAGGGACAATGTTAATGCAATAAGACTAGCATGTAGGTCAACTCGATGACTTGATCTCACAAGTCATGGATATAGAGATATCAAGTTGACACATGAGTATACATTAGAGAATGTATACTGAATGACCCGCCATGAGAAAGTATCATAGATCATTATATGAGTGTCATATACTTTCTCATGTGACTATTAGTATGACTATTGGTCCTTAGACCTGAAGTCACCATGGTTCCCTACATAAGGAGTTATGTACTTTAGTTTCATCAAACGTCACCCGTAACAGGGTGGACTATAAAGGCGATTACTGGGTATATAACGAATTATGCAGAGGGATGTGAGTGATGTAGATGAGATCTATCCCTCCCATATGACGGGAGCGACATCGGTATTCTTGAGAGAGTTAGACCACGAAGTGCATGGCCATGCCCAAATGAGTCAACGTGAGATGTTGAGCTCATTTGATCGAGTGAGTCTACTTGGAGTTCAAGATTTAGATTGATTAGAGGATGACACGGTCTATGCCTCACATTGATCAATCTAGATGTCTAGGATAGAAGGACAATGTCATATATTGTGAGGAGTCACAATTAGTAGTCACAAGGTGATGTTGGATCTCAACATTCTTGTAACTTGGGTAGCAATGATGTATTGCTAGATGCCGCTCATTGCTTATGTTTCTAAAAGAGTTTAGAAACATTACCAACGTTACAAGAACCTATTGGGTCACACACAAAGAACAAGTGGATGGAGATTGGTTTCATATGATGAACCAATTGGATTAGATTCATATGATACACCAAAGATTGGATTCAAATTAGACTTATTGAGTTAGACTCAATTAGATTCAATTGTTGAATGAGTCTAATTTAAATTTGATTCATTGAGTCAATTTATATTAATGAATTGAGATTCATTAAATTAAAATTGACTTGAATCAAAGGTTGGATTTGACTCAACAAGGAAGAGAATTGGTCAATTTTGACTTGACCAAATGGAAGTTGAAACATTAAGTTTGACTTGATGCATTGTCACATCATGAAGGTTGACTCATCCTATATGGCATGACTAACCTTGCCACATCATCTCCACCTCATGAGGTATGCCACCTCATGGAGGTTACACCTCCCATTCCATTTAATGTGGTCGGCCACATTAAATGAGGGAGTTATGTGTGTGGCCGGCCACACTAAAGGGTGGAGGGGGTTTTCATTTGGTTGTATTGATGTGTGGTAATTGCTTCTCCTTCTTCCTAGCTTCTTCCTCCTCTTTGCTTGCTGTTGCCGAGAGTTTTCATGGAAGGAGAAGGTGGTTGAGTGAGTTCCAAGAGGATAAGGAAGAGTGAAGGTCACAAAGGAGGATACTACTTCTTGAGTGTATGAGATTCTTTTTGCATCCTCTCTTTTTCTTCCTTACAAATCCTACCCGAGAGCCCAAGAAGTGCTAGCACACTTGTGGTGCTCTCTTCTCCATCCTTGAGTGTTAGAGAACACTTCTTGTTCGTGTGGATATCACTAGAGAGTTGTCTACGTTGACAACTTCGAGATTCGGCGTACCGTTGGACGAGCGGGATTTGCGAGGGCACGCTTCAAAGGTATAACTCTTATCTTTTATGTAGATCTAGGAGTAGATCTAAGTAGAAACTCGTACATGTAAATTTTTGAAATCTAACCTTCGCACGAGATCCAGTGGCATGGGTGATTCGGGGTTTCCGCGACGCAAAAACACGATTTTCACGGCCCGAAAAACCCAACAAGATACACTATAATCGTAACCTATTCGACCCTGTGGACCTCCTAGACAAGAAATCCGACTCCGTTTAGGTATCGATCCCTTACCTCGTTGATCTCATACCAACATAAAGGAAGATACTTGCTGGCTAGCTCTCGTCGTGGCCGGAGGTGTTAGTGGATCGAGCGGCCGATGCTAGGGCAGAGGGAAGAGGTGGCGTCTAGGGTGCTCGTGCAAGGAGAGGGTCGGCGACATTGGGTGCTTGCATGAGGTGAGGCTGCGGCTATGACTCGAGAGAGAAGGAGAGGCCGGCGGCGTTCGAAAACTCAAGAGGGGAATGGAAATTGCCGGCTGGAGTGCGGTGGATCGTGAGAGGGAGAGAAGGGCAGAGGCTGCGGCGCGAGCTCGGGAGAGATGGGGAAATCGGCGTGAATGGAAAGAAAAGGAACCTAGGTTATATTTTTATACTTATACTTTAATTAACTAACTTTAGGTTAATTTAATCAATCAACTCCTAACTTAATTGGGATATCTAAACGACTTTTACTAAGTCTACAAATTTATCCCCTTAATTTCATCATACGAGCTCCAATTAATTTCCAAAAAATTTCTAAAAATTTCTGAAAAATCTAATAAGAATATTTATCAAATAACCCTATTATTTAATTATTATTTTGTTCGGTATTTTATAGTTAGACTCAATTGGATCCAACTATTGGATTCAGTCCAATTTGAATTAGACTCATTGAGTCAATTGGATTGATGATTAATGAGTTGGACTCGTTAAGTGATTTCATGAATTTAAATTCATGAAGAAAGCAGAGTGTACAACATGAATTACTCATGCATTGGATGCATTGGATAAGAGTGAACAATTTGAATTGCTCATGCATTGGATGCATTGAATTCATTGGATGAAGACAAATATTAATGTCAATTAAGGTAATTGACATTAAGGCATGAGGCAATTTCATGAACCTATAAAAAGAGATTTTTGGATTCATTTTCATGATGAGTGTGGTGTTCTTGCTCTTCTTCCTCCTTCTCTCTTCCATTTGGCTGAAACTTCCAAGAAGGGTTGCTAGCACAACCTTTGTTTGTTTCATTCTCCACTTTATGAGTTTGTGAGACAAACGACGCTTGTTCATGTAGATACCATAGAGGCATGACCAGTTGATCATGCTAAGATCCGTATCTAAAGAAATGTTGTTGTCAAGATTGTGAAGGGCACACAACAAAGGTATAACTCCCTCTCATATAAATCTTAGTATATGGTTTCCTTTCGCATGGATTTTCTGGAGGAACTAGATGTTTTTTGCTGCACCTTCATGTGTTTAGCGCCCTAGTTCCTTATAGTGGTATCAGAGCCACTTGCGAAGGCATATACTAAGTTGTAGTAGAATTTCATATGTGATATAGAAATTGCATGACATGTTTATTATGATTTGCATAATTATAGCAAGTTTCAGCCAAGAGATTTTTAACGAGACCATCATGGCATTGCAGCTCATAATTAGTTGTTTAAATCATGGTAAATTTTATGCAGAATAGATTGTGAATATTATATGACATGGTGCATGGTTATGGCCCTTAAACCCTGATATGATTGGATGTGTGTGTTGTAATTCATAATACGGCCTGCGTGTCGTGCCTCTCCTCTTTCACTCCTGTTGTAAATTTAGACTATACTCGAATGTACTCAAGTTTTCTTTAGAATTTGTAATGTACAAATTAGGGAAGAATAAGTCTACTTGACGATGGTGAAAAGGGAGGAGGACAACAGCACATGACGATCAAGGAAGCACTTGGAGAAGATGTTTTGACCTAGTTGACCTTATGGTCTTCTTATTTGCTTGAGAGGATCCTAGAAAATGGGGCCATAACCATGTCACATTTATTTATGCATATATGTGATGTATGCCATGATAATATATGATTATATGCGATGCATGTGTAGTTTAATCATGATTTGGTCTTTTAAATATGCCTACCAAAGTTTGGTACTCACTACTACCTTGATCATTTGTAGTCAGGTTTGCCAAAGCAAAGTGACTCATTTTATCTTGGTAGAGTGTGAAAAGACAATAGTGATGTCCAACTATTAGACTTTGGATGTGACGTAACTAAGTTACCTCAATTAGATTAAGAACTTAGAGGCATATCCCATACGATGTAATTCAATTATACTAGTCTTGGGCAATTAGCCAATGCTAACTCAAGATGTGTTATAATGTGGATTTCATAAGATGGGAAAACGAACAAATAGTCTTGTTCACCTAATGATACAAGAGTTACATAAGATGTAATTGGTAAATATTGTCTACCTAAGTTGTACTAAGTCTTGGGCGATTAGCCAAAGCTTACTCAAGATGAGGTATAATATAGATCTTGTCCAAATGGTACATGTTGCTTACCTAAGTTATACTAAGTCTTGGGCAATTAGCTAAAGCTAACTTAAGATGCGGTATAATATGGATCTTATCCCACATGAATGTTATCTTGATTGGATTTGGAGCTAGTAGTGTGGGTAAAACCACACCCATGACTTGCTCCTACCATAGCTTTACAATTTAGTGGGATAATCATTTAATTAAAGGCCTAGTTAAATGATCAAAATATGATACTTATTTCTACATTTTATTATTATAGATCACCATATCATCAAATACGTAAAATACTCTCTCTCTCTACGATCTGTCCTTGATAAGGATAAGCTTAATGGAGCTAACTTCCTAGACTGGTATAGAAATCTTAGAATAGTTCTCAAGGAAGAAAGAAAACTGTAAGTCCTAGAGCAGCCCATTCCTGAAGCAACCCCCACTTCTGCCACTAGAGCTGATAAGGATGCTTATAAGAAGAATCAAGATGATGTATTAGATGTATCATGCGTTATGCTCGCTACCATGAGAACATAAGCTTCAGAAGCAACATAAGAACATGGATGCTTATGATATAGTTGAACATCTTAGACAACTATATCAAGGACAAGCAAGGCATGAGATTTGAGATCTCCAAGGCTCTATTTCAATGCAGAATGCAAGAAGGAATTCCCGTAGGGCCTTATGCGCTCAAAATGATCGGGTATGTGGAGAATCTACAAAGGATGGGATTCCCACTAGGCCAAGAATTGGCCACTAGCCTAATTCTATAATCATTGCCCGAAAGCTATAGTCAATTTATCATGAATTATAACATGAATGAAATTGACAAGTCATTGCCTGAGATATTGAGCATGTTGAGAACTGATGAACTCAACCTTAAGAAGGCAAAGCCTAGCACCATTTTCATGGTGCCAAAGGGAAAAGGCAAGTTGAAGCCTAAAGGTAAGGGTAAGACCTAAGCCAAAAGTAAGGGCTAAGCTCATGCATTGAAACCCAAAGGTGGGGTGGCTAAGGAAGGAACCTGAAGGAACCTGCTTTCACTGTGGTGAAAATGGACATTGGAAGTGGAACTGTAAGTTGTACCTAGAGGAAGTGAAACGGAAGAGAAGTGAGACTTCTACCTTAGGTATAAATGTTATAAAAGTCAAACTATCTATTTCTTCTTCATGGGTATTAGATACAGGGTGTGCATCTTATATTTGTACTAATGTACAGGGGTTGAGAAATAGTAGAACATTAACAAAGGACAAAGTGGACCTAGGAGTAGGCAATGGCGCAAGAGTTGCTGCTATAGCTGTAGGAATATATTCCTTATCTTTGTCCACTGGGCTTGTTTTAGAACTTGAAGAGTGCTATTATGTGCCTCCCTTAACTAAGAACATCATCTCTATTTCTTGTTTGGACAAGAAATGATTCTCAATTGTAATAAAGGACAAATATTGTTCCATTTATTTCAATGAAATGTTCTATTGTAGTGCACATCTTATGAATGGACTTTATGTTCTAGATTTTAACAACCCAATCTATAACATAAATGTCAAACGGTTCAAGTATAATGATTTGAACCAAACATATTTTTAACATTGTCGTTTGGGTCACATAAATGCGAGACGGATATCCCAACTCCATAAGGATGGACTTTTGGACTCATTTGATTTTGAATCATATGAGGTATAGGAATCTTATCTTCAATGCAAGATGATAAAGACTCCATTTAGTGGACATAGAGAAAGAGCTAATGACTTGTTAGGATTCATAAATACTAATGTATGTGGTCCTTTCAGAATAGCAACTAGAGGAGGCTACCATTACTTCATTACAGTCAGAATCCTTTGAAAATTTCAAATAATTCAAGAATGAAGTATAAAATAAACTTGGAAAGAGTATTAAGATGCCCTGATTAGATCGAGGCGGGGAATACCGTAGCCAAGAATTTCATGACCATCTCATTAAGTGTGGGATCATATCTCAACTCACTCCACCTGGAACACCACAATAGAATGGTGTATCAAAAAGGAGAAATCATACTTTATTAGATATGGTATGATCAATGATGAGTCAAACTAAACTTCCTACTTCCTTCTAGGGACATGCTCTAGAGACAGTCGCTTTCACACTTAACTGTGTTCCATCTAAGGTCATCATAGAGATACCATATACAATATGGACTACTAGGAAGAGTCCTAAGATATCTTTTACGAAGATTTAGGGTTATGAGGCTTACGTTCGATGGCAGGTAAGTGTCTATCGCTAGAAGCATAAGGAACATAGTTTTATGATGACTTGACTAGGCTTAGGAATTGATACTTGACAAATTTAGGCCACTATTGCACTAAGCACAGAGAACTACTACTTAGGTCGTACTCAAACAAATTTTGTATCTTCCTCACCAATGAAATCATTTGATAGGATTAGGTTGACTTGCTAGAGATTATGATGCACTATTTAACCACATGAGTTTAGATGTAGTTTTTGCTTGAGGACAAGTAAAGGTTTAAGTTTTGGGGTGTGATGTGCACAGATTATATACACTTATTAAGCATGTTTTGATGCACATTCATATAATTTATGCATGCTTTGTCTATACACTTTCATACTCTTTATCTTACTTTCAGCATAATTACTCTTTTTTATTTGGAGATCTGCTCTTTGTGTATTTTCTATTGACAGGAGCTGAATTTGGAGAGGAAACAATATTCATGGTCAATCCAAACAACAACTGAAGGAAAATATCACTGGCCATGTGACCTACATGGTCATGTCAAATAAGCAAGGAGGAAAGTGACCTTGGTCGTGTGGTGCACACAACCCATAGTGTCTTCATAAGAATGGGAGCATGTCATCTACATAGCCATGCAACACTTCTAAAGAGCAAGCAGGGTTCAACCGTGTGGTCCACACGACCGTGCAAGATTTCTAAAGGTCAAGAATGGCCAAGTCATGTAAGCCACACGGCCGTGTAGGCTATCCAGAGCTAAAGAAGAACACGATCGTGTGGAATCCACATGGTCGTGTCACCATGGTCGAGAGGAAGATGCACGAGGTCATGTGAACTCCACACAGCCGTGTCATGGCTCGTGAAAGAGCTGTGTCAAGTTCTATAAAAGGGGGTTTTCTCCACTTTTCATGGATCTTTGTCTTGGGGCTCACCCCCATTACTGGAAGAAGGGTTCTCCCTCTTGGGGGAACTCTAGTTCTTCCATCTTCGTCGATCCGTCCTTGTGGGTTTGATATCTTTTGTATTACTGACGACGTAACCGTGCACTTGCGGTGACGTTACAGTCATCAGTAATATAAAAGATTGTCGAACCCACAGGAACTGTTGATTAAGTACTAGTTAACTTCGCATGGTGAGCTATCTAGACAATTGAAGGTTGGTTGGCAAAGAGAGAGAGTAAGAGAAAGATTAAGGAGAAGGAGAGAGAGGAAGAAAGAGAGAAATGGAATAAGAGATGATCTTGGAAGGGGATGAATGATAGATACTAGGATTTTGATTTCATCATGATGCTAGTTAATATCCCTATGCATTGTTCATCTACCTAACTCTAAGCTTACACTCGTGTAGGGACTCTAACTAAAGCCTAGCACAACCCACGTATAGGTTCCACTAGAAAGTTTAGCCAAGTGATAACGCCATCAAGTAAAGAAGCAACTCTAGAAAGTCAGGTTAAAGGGTTACCCTCTGTCACAAGGTGTCTTGGTCATATATTGCTAGAGTTATCCAATTTTCTTTCTAACGGTCGATTAATGTAATTAAGTAGAAATGGTAACCTAGGAAGTCTGGTTAAAGGGTTACCCTCTATCACAGGGCCTCCTGATCATACGTTCCTAGATTACACAAGTCACTTCCTAATATTAATTTAGAAGAACCCTCTAAACTCTAATTAGTTTTCCTTGTAGGGAATTGATCCCCGTTTCAAGGAAACACCGTAGAAAGTAAAGGATGTCTTCTGTCACAAGGTCCCATGGTCTTACAATCCAAGGTTCTTCCTCTACATGATGATCAAAACCCTACATCATATGAATTGACCTTACACACATTTCGTTAAACACATAAAAAGCACAACACACATAGAGCATGACATAAACACTTCATGGAATAAGAAAATATCCAAATACATAGTTCATACATTCACAATCATATCATAACTACTTCCTATATCCTAGATCTAGAGATCTACTCCATTGTAAGAGAATACAACCAAAATACAATGAAAATAGAAAACTATAACTCAATACATAGAAATAGAGAGAGGAGAGTGCTTATCTTTGAAGCCCGACATCTTTAGAGGTGTTCGCTTGCACTGGAGGTGGACGGATCAGTGAAGATGGAAGATCTAGGGTTCCCCTAACGGGAAGAACCCTTCTCCAAGGAATGGGGGCGAGCCCCAAACCAAAGATTCTCTAAAAAGGGGGAGAAAACTCCTTTAAATAGGGCAAGGCATGGGCCTAGCACGGCCCGTGCCACGGCCATGTGGTATCCACACGGCTGGTTCCTTCTTGGCCTCACTAGGGTCACACGGCCATTTAGATTCACACGGTCGTGTCTTGTTTACTCTCTAGATGAGTGACATGGCCATGTGAGATCACACGATAATGCTCTGCTTGCTTGCTGGATGAATGGCATGACCGTGTGGGATCACACGGCTATGTCTTGCTCCTTCTCTGGTTGGGCCACACGGTCGTGTGGATTCACACGACCATGGTCTACTTCTACTCTCAAAATTCCACACAGCCATATGGATTCACACAGTCGTGGTCATCTTCTCTTCGGAGCGTGGCACGACCATGTGAGTTCACATGGCCAAAGCTTGATTTACCACGGGCAAGACCACACGGTCATGTGGTTTCACACGGCCTAAGCTTTATCTTCTCTATGTTCACTCTAAGGTGTATTTTTATTCCATTTTCACTCTAAATGGCATCCTATCAATTAAAACAAGTAAAGAGCAGATATCTAAACATAATATAATGAAAGTACGATATTATAATGAAATAGGATGCAATAAACATATATTATGCTCATGAAATACAAATAAATCTGCATCAAAATATGCATGAAAGTGTATATAATCTATACACATCATATTACACTACTAGATTGAAAGAAATATTAAGGTCTATGTGGATAATATTTTCATCAAAACTAGGCAAGCCAAAGATTTGATAATTGATATAGAAGAAACCTTCGATACTCTGAGGAAGCATGGGCTTAAACTAAACCCAAGTAAATATTTATTTGGCATAAAATGTGGGTAATATCTAGGGTATATGGTTACTAAATGAGAAATTGAAGCTAACCCAGAGAAAGTCCATGATTTGACAAATGTCTCCTCCACAAAATCTTCAAGAAGCACAAAGACTAGTCGACTGAATCACCGCCCTTTCCAGATTCATTTCCATATCGGCTTATTGAAGTCTCCCTTTATTCAAAGTACTTAATGGGGCTTCTAAATTTAAGTGGGATGAAAAATGCAATCAAGCCTCTATGGAACTGAAAGATTACCTATTTGAATTGCCCGCCCTTTCCAAGTCGGTGATAGGTGAGAGTTTATCACTGTATCTGTCAGTCGCTGAACAAGCAGTGGGTTCTGTTCTATTACATGAAGAAGATAACATTCAATACTAAATCTATTTCTTTAGTCATTTGCTAAAAGATGTAGAGAGTTGATACTCCATTCAAGAGAAGTTGGCCTTTGGATTAGTCTTGACCGGCCGACGGTTGAGACCATATTTCTTATCTATCCTGTGGTAGTCCTCACCAATAGTTATTTGGGCAGAATATTAACTAATCTTGAAGCTTCAGGTCAATTAGTCAAATGGACTATGGAGCTCAATGAGAATGATATTTAGTACTATCCGAGGATAGCTATCAAAGCTCAAGCTCTGGTGGATTTTGTAGAAGAAACTATCCGACCGAATTCGGAGGGCTTATGGAAGATATATGTTGATAGTTTGTCTACCAAGTAGGCTAGTGGTGTCGGAATATTATTGATATCTCCCAAGGAAGACATCCTACAGTTATCTATTCGTCTCCACTTACGAGCTTTCAATAATGAAGCAGAATATGAAGCCCTTCTGGCTGAGCTACAAGTAGCTAAGCGAGTGGGGACTTCTCGAGTCTTAATACATTCAAAGTCTCAGATAGCTTTTTCACATATAGAGGGAGTTTTCGAGATCAAGAACAAAAGGTTAGGGTGCTATGATGAAACCTTCTCCTGACTTAGAGTTGACATCCAACAAGTAACTCTTCGAAAGGTGCCCCAGTGGACAACATGAAAGTAGATGATCTGGCTAAAATGGTGAGTGCTTTAGAAACCTAGACCTCATATGACTCGACATCCCAAATAATGTCCATTGCTCACTTAAACCAAGCACTCGAGCAAGAAGAATTAAGTGATTGGAGAGAAACTATTATCTCTTATCTCAGTAAAGGCATTTTACCTACTAATCAGAAGAAGCTCGATTATTAAAAAGGAGGGCTCCTCGGTTCACTCTTATTAATGATAACTTATACCGAAGAGCGTTCTCTTGCCCCTCCTAAAGTAGCTTATACTTGAGGACACCGATTATGTCTTAAGAGAAATCTATGAAGGCATATACGGTAATCACCTGAGAGGAAGAACATTGGCTCGGAATGTATTGATGGCTAGTTACTTTTGGCCTACCTTAGAAGCCGAGGTAGCAAAATTCATGGTTGGATGTGAACATTGCCAGAAGCATAAACATATCTCTCGCTGACCAGCAGAACTCTTAAAAGCTTCTACTATCTCCTATCCCTTTGACCAATGGGGAATGGATATAGTCGGTTCCTTCCTAGTAGGACCGCAATAAAAGAAATTCCTCCTAGTAATAATGGATTATTTCTTCAAGTGGATGGAAGCTTAGGCTCTAGCTCAGATAATCGAAGAGGTTGTAATGAAAATTTTATGGAAAAATATCATTTGTCGATTCGAGAAACCTCACAAATTGGTATAAGTTAATGGGCATCGATTCCAAGGCCGCATTCCCAAGGAATGGTGTGAAGGGTTGGGTATTCAGCAAGCCTTCACATCAGTAACCTACCCTCAAAGTAATGGAAAAGTCGAGGCGAGCAACTGAGAAATCCTCAAGGGTCTTAAGGTAAAATTGGACCATGTGAAAGGCAGTTAGATGGAAGAGCTTTCATGCATCCTATGGGCGTATCGAACAACCCCCAAAGAAAGTACCAGCCAGACTCCATTTCACTTGGTGTATGGTGAAGAAGCTATAATACCAATAGAGGTGGGAGAAGAATCTGTGTGGCAGAGTAATTACCAGGAAGAAAACAATGTTTAAAACTGGTTTCTCGAGCTCAACTTTATAATTGAAGATAGAGATAAGGCATCCATTCGGCTGAAGGCATATAGATAGCAGATGAGACAATTATACAACCATAAAGTTACCCCTTACTCATTTCAGGAAGGAGATCTCGTGTGGTGAAGAATCAAGTCAATCGGCAATGTCAATAAACTTGAGCTGCAATGGAGAGGTCCTTATCGGGTTAATGGCAAACGAAAGTCAAACAGCTTTTACCTAGAGGAACTGAGTGGGAAGAAGTTGAATTGACCATGGAACACAAATTATCTGTAGCCCTACAGATTCCGATGAGTATTTTTTAACTATTCATTTCTTCAAATAATCTTATGTAGCATACTTGCCTGTAATAAAATGCAAGGTTAAACAACTTCAGAAAAATTAAAGACTCAGGCTCAACCTCCTTGAGAGGGAGCTAACAAAAACGCCCTTAGAGAAGCTTAACCTCCCCGAGCGGGAGCTAACGAAGACTCGCCCATAGAGAGGCTCAACCTCCATAAGCAGGAGCTAACAAAGACTCCCTTAGAGAGGCTCAATTCCCTGAGCGGGAGCTAATGAAGACTCACCATTAAAGATGCTCAACCTCCCCAAGCGGGAGCTATCGAAGACTCACCTTTAGAGAGGCTCAACCTCCTCAAGCGGGAGCTATCAAAGACTCACCCTTAAAGAGGCTCAAACTCCCTGAGCAGGAGCTAATGAAGACTCACCCTTAGAGAGGCTCAACCTTCCTGAGTGGGAGCTATTGAAGACTTGCCCTTAGAGAGTCTCAACCTCCTTAAGTAGGAGTTATCGAAGACTCGCCCTTAGAGAGGCTCAACCTCCCTAAGCAGGAGCTATCGAAGACTCACCCTTAGAGACTCAACCTCCTTGAGTGGGAGCCATTAAAGATGCCCTTAGAGAGGCTCAATCTCCCTGAGCAAGGGTTACTAAAGCTTTGCCAAACCGAAGCTTCGCCAAACTTAAAGGTTAGTAACCTATGCTCCCTGAAGCAGGAGAGGAGTATATGGGAAATATCAGCACAAGCAATTGATTAGATCACAACTGTCACTTACACAAATAAAATTAATTAATTTTTAATCTATTGAGCCCCTTAACTTACACTAATGTAGTATAGTAGAGGATTGGGGCGTCTCTCGCATGGAACTAATGGCAAGACATTTATTTTCAGACAAGATCAAACAAGGGGTTTTGTTTTTAGGGGTTTCTACGCCTAATGCATTAAAGGAAATTCTAACTAACAAGCAACGATGAACCCAAAGTGCAGTGTTACTCTGTGCTACGGATAACACTATAAACATGCATAAATGAAATTAACTAACTATCTTATCTAGTCATTGAAGATTTCCTTGCATGTATTGTCACACTACAACACAAGAACATCTATCAATAAGCATAACATAAAAAAATAGAACAAATAGCATAAACATGCCTATACACTAGTAAGATAATACCATAGTGTAGTATTTTAAGTATCCTTCTAGACCCGTGGTTAGTATATTCTGTCGACCATTGTCTCCCATTTGTGGTTGAGAGAGTTGTCACCGATCGTTAGTATATCCTATCGACCATTATCTCCCAGTCATGGTTGAGAGAGTCGTCAGTGATCATGATATATATGATTGCCCATGAGACCATTCGTGGTAGCGAGTTCGCGTATAGTCCGTAGCTAGACAGCTACGTATATACCTTGTCTGCCCATGAGACCATTCGTGGTAGTGAGTTCACCCACAGATAGTGACCGTTTACTTATTCTGTCTGCCCACAAGATCATTCGTGGTAGTGAGTTCACCTGCAGACAGTGACTTTTCATTTACCCTGACTGCCCACAGGACCATCCGTGGTAGAGTGTTTCTCCTGCAGTCAGTATTTATTATGTGCTTTCTATATGTCGGTCGTGTATTTGTTCGTGCAAGTTTGGATGTCTATATGTACTCCCGATTTATTGGTTATACTTAGTTGACTAAGTTAGTGAAGTGCTATGTTTTTTATTATACTTTTGGTTAGCTAGTGATTATGTTGGGACACCTACGTTGGTTAGTAAGTATTTTACCTAAGACTACATCTTTTGATTTTCTGTCAGTATATTATTCATGCACTATTTTCTTCTATCCACTGAGTTGTTGTACTCACTATCCCTTGCTTTTCCTTTGACTTTTAGGTTAGTAGATAGAGGCGATGTTGTGTCACTCATAGGTCCTGACTGTCAGTTATACATCACACTCGAGATCATGTTTTTCCATGTTATGTTTTGCTGCTTTGTATTTGCATTTGATTTTATTTGTAGATTTTAGTTTTGTAGTGTATTTTTCGGTTGTGATATTATTGTGTTAGGTCGTGCCAGCATGCAATCATTTATGTTGTGTAGGGATTGTGTAAATCTCTCTTTATTATTGTTGCTGTATTTTATCTCCCGATGTGTATTTATATCTATGTTGTGAACTCATATCATGGTGTATCACACATTGTCACTAGGGGGTACCGTCTATTCTGTCAGACAAGTATACCTCCGGAGCGTGACAATTTTATTGGTATCAAAGCCACAGGTTGTGAGGCCTATTTTTCGCTTTTTGGATTTCCCGGTTGGTTTTCTCGATATGACTTTTGAGTTTTGAGACAAGGTAGCGACAGGACATCTATGAGCTGTAAGAAGTAAGATATACCTCTAGTGTTGTTATACCTTTTGTATTTACTACTATGTTTAGGTTACTATTAGACCAGTTGATTGTCCATTATATTCTCATTGATTTTGTTAATATGATGACACTTGGTGAGTTAGCACACTCGTAATCATGGTCGAGGGTGACCACGAAAGCAACAAGTTGACACTTTATGACCTGAATCTGATACAGAGAATATAGATTCTTCTGTAGCACCAACTGATAACGAGTTGGAAAGTAGGGGTCTGGTTTGTCAAAAACTTATTGGAGATCAAAGAGCACAGTCTTAAGAAATACCAGCAACCATACCATTCTTGCAACTACCATTTGGGTAATGGACAAGAAGCATATATGCATATTATCATAGTCAATTAAGGATCGATGCATCCTATATCATAGGGATTTTAACAATGGACCACTCGTACCTAGTTAGATAACTTAGAAGGTACATTTATATATATGATCCACAGTGATGTGGAGAAGATAATGTTGGTTGCTACTCGGAAAACCTAATGGTTCCACTGTACAAAAATTTTATACAAAAGTCTGAACCTTTTCCTAGCTACCATGTGTTCTTTTAAATTAAACTTGGATCGTCTGCGGAACTTAACACGTTTGATCCAAAGTTTAATCTATTTGTTCTTTTAGGTTTAGACTCGGATCTCCTGCGGAACTTAACACGTTCGATCCAAATCACCTAGGTTATTAATTTCATTAAATATTAATTTTTAAAATTGGCTTCTAGTACTGACGTGGCGAGGCACATGGCCTTCTTGGATATGGGAACAACCACCACCGACTAGACAAAGCCTTTTACGGAAAGTTAATATTTAATTTCCTTAAATAACTTTAGGTCAACCGAAAAGAACAATCAAATCACAAGGGAAAAAAAACAAAAGAACACAACATCAAAAACAAATTCGAAATACTAGAATCGCATGCCTCTTGTATTTGGTATTATTTCCAAAAATAACTAGTATGATGCGGAAAGGAAAAATACTAGTTATACCTTTTCGAAAGACCTCTTGATCTTCTACCGTATTCCTCTTCTAACCTCGGACGTTGTGTGGGCAACGATCTTCCGAGATGAGAACCACCAAGCACCTTCTTCTTCCTTACAAGTTTTGGCCATCAAAACTTCTCCTAGGATGAAGAGGTTCGGCCACCACCACCATGCTCCAAGGGATGCTAGAAACAAAACTTTCTTTCTCTCCTTCTTCTTCTTCTTCTTCTTCTCTAAACTTGATCCGGCCACCATATGAATCTCCACAAGAAGGATGAGGTTCGGCCATCAAAGAGAAGAGAGGAGGAGAGGATGGCCGGCCACACCAAGGAAGAAAAAGAGGGAGAAAATAGAATAGAGTTGTTCACAATGAAGCCTTCTCTACCCCCTCTTTTATAATCCTTGGTCTTGGCAAATAAGGAAAATTTAATAAAAACTTCCTTAATTCTTTTGTCATTGAAAAGGAAAATTTATTTAATTAAAAACAATTTTTCTTTTCAATTTACAATGGCCGGCCACACCATAAAATTTCCAAGCAAATAAAATTTTAAACACAAATTAAAACTTCCTTATTTGCTTCCGGAAATTTATAAAAAATTTCTCCAATAATTTTTCCCTTCATGATTGATTAATAAGAAGGAAATTTTATAAATTAAAATCTTTCTTTTAACATGTGGTTAAAAAGAAAGTTATCTCTAAAAAATTAAAATCTCTTTAATCTACAAATAAGGAAAGATATTAAATCTTTTCTTAATCTTTTGTAGAAATTAATAAAAGAGAATTTTTAATTTTTAAACTTTCTTTTAAATAATAAACATGATTAATAGGAAAGTTTTTACCAAAATTAAAATCAACCTTTTAATCTACAAATAAGGAAAGAGATTTAGCTCTTCTCTTAATCTTTTGTAGAATCTTATAAAAGGAAAGATTTAAATTTTTAAACTCTCTTTTAAATCATGTTATCCACATAAGAAAAAATTTTAAAATTAAAATTCCTTTTTATTTTAATAGGGTCGGCCACCTAAGCTTGAGTTTAAGCTAGGGTCGGCCACATGAATTCACCCATGAACCAAACCATGGCCGGCCCTAGCTTGGTCTCCAAGCTAGCTTGGTCGGCCCCTATAGGATGGGTAAGAAGGTGGGTATGTGGTGGGTATAAATCTCTATATACAAGAGGCTACGATAGGGACCGAGAGGAGGAATTGGTTTTGGTCTCCCGATGAAATTAAGCATCCCGTGTTCGCCCCGAACACACAACTTAACTTCATCAATAATAATTCATTCCACTAAAGAATTATTATTGAACTACCGCACCAATCCCAAATTATATTTTTGGGCTCCTTCTTATTATGAGTGTGTTAGTCTCCCTGTGTTTAAGATGTCGAATGTCCACTAATTAAGTGAGTTACTGACAACTCATTTAATTAATATCTTAGTCCAAGAGTAGTACCACTCAACCTCATCGTCATGTCGGACTAAGTCCACCTGCAAGGTTTAATATGACAATCCTTATGAGCTCCTCTTGGGGATATTCTCAACCTAGATTACTAGGACACAGTTTCCTTCTATAATCAACAACACACACTATAAGTGATATCATTTCCCAACTTATCGGGCTTATTGATTTATCGAACTAAATCTCACCCATTGATAAATTAAAGAAATAAATATCAAATATATGTGCCTGTTATTATATTGGGATTAAGAGCACACACTTCCATAATAACTGAGGTCTTTGTTCCTTTATAAAGTCAGTATAAAAGAAACGACCTCTAATGGTCCTACTCAATACACTCTAAGTGTACTAGTGTAATTATATAGTTAAGATAAACTAATACCTAATTACACAACGACCTTCCAATGGTTTGTTCCTTTCCATCTTTGTCGTGAGCTACTGTTTATAATTTATAAGGTACTGATAACATGATCTTCTGTGTGTGACACCACACACCATGTTATCTACAATATAAATTAATTGAACAACTACATTTATCATAAATGTAGACATTTGACCAATGTGATTCTTATTTCTAGATAAATGTTTATACCAAAAGCTAGGCTTTTAGTATACATTCTAACAATCTCCCACTTATACTAAAAGAATAAGCTGCCATAACTGCTACCATACATCTGATTCCCAAACCTTCAACATGCCCATCAAAAGCTCATGCCTTAAGGGCTTTAGTGAAAGGATCTTCTAGGTTATCACTTGATGCAATCTAGGCAGCAACAACTTCTTCTCATTTATATGATTTCTCGTATTGGGTGGTACTTGCGCTCTATTGCGTTTACTTGCCTTATAGACTTATGGTTTCTTCGAGTTTGCTACTGCACCACTATTATTACAATGAATTGTAATAATCTTTGGACAAACCAGAAATCATATCTAAGTCCATCTTGAGGTTATTGAGTCATTTAGCTTTTATGGCTACCTCAAAGGCTTGTCATATACTCAGCTTCTATGGTGGAGTCCAAAAAAACACTTATGCTTATCACTCTTCCATAGTTATGACTTTTCCTCCTAAAGTAAACACAAAACCCCGAGGTTGACTTATTATTGTCCCTATCTGATTGGAAGTCAAAATTCGTGCAACCCACAGGGACCAAATTAACTGCCTTGTAAGCTAACATATAATCTCTAGTGCCTCTAAGGTGCTGTAATATATGCTTTACTGCAGTCCAATGTCCTTGTCTAGGGTTACTTTGATATCTGTTAACTATGCCCTTGGCAAAACAGATTTCTGATCTCGTGTATAGCATACATTAGGCTGTCTAACTTTCGAAGCATAAAGAACTACCTACATGTCCTCAATCTCCTTTGATGTCATCGGAGACATCTCTTTAGATAAAGACACTCCATGCTTAAAAGGTAGAAAACCTTTCTTGGAGTTTTGTATGCTAAAACGAGCTTGTTATATAAAGCTTGAGATAAGCACAACATTCTTTTCTTGCGAACCTTGTTCCCAAGAATATGTGCTTATTTTCCTAAGTCCTTTATAACGAATTGCTTGGACAACCATACCTTTACTTCCGATAACACCTTGATATTATTTCCAACTATCAAAAATGTAATCTACGTATAGTACAAGAAATACCACCACGTTTCCATCACACCTTTTGTATACACAAGACTTATCCGGTTACTAAATAAATCCATAGGTCTGGATAACTTTGATAAACCGGATGTTCCAAGACCTTTGAAGCTTTGTCTCAGTCCATAGACTGATTGAGCTTGCACACAAGATGCTCTTAGCCCTTTGCAATGAACCCTTCTGGTTGCTTTATATGGATGCTTTCTTCAAGACTTCCATTAAGGAATGCTGTCTTGACATCCACTTGCCAAATAGATAAAAGAATCCAGATAGACTTAAGCATGGCTACCAATGAAAAAGTTTCCTTTTTCATCAAGCCTTGCTTTGAAAGTTTCTACCTTCCTGTCTATCCCACTTTTCCTATTATAGACATTTTTATACCCAAAGGCTTTTACACCATTTGGTGGTTCTACAAGCTTCCAGATTTTATTAGAATACATATATTCTAATTCTATTATTCATTACTCTTTGCCAAGATGCTGCATCTTTATCTTGGAGTGCTGCATCATATGTCCGGAGATCAGGTTCATGTCCTCCAGGGATCGAGTCCAAAAACTCTCCCAAAACATGAATCTTTTTAGGTTGCCTAACAACACTCCCACTACGACGAGGCACTTTCTGCAATTGTGTATCATTTGTGATATGTGTTGCAGTTTCTTGTGATATTTCATCTTGTATAGTTGGTACTAGGTTAGACATGTCCTTTATTATTTCCTTAAGAACAAATTTACTTATGGGCACGTGATTTATTACATAGTCCTTTTCTAAAAATCGGTCATTGATGCTAACAATGACCTTCTGATTTTTAAAACTATAAACCTACTTTCATTTCTCTAGGATAACCCACAAACAAGTGAATTCCTGTCCAACTTATCATTATCTCTCTTCAGCATATGTGCTGGACTACCCGAATCCGAATATGCTTCAAAATAGGCTTACGCTTATTTAGCAATTCTATATGAGTAGAGAGTTCTGACTTTGGAAGGTACTATGTTCACTTCCATTTCCAGAGTATATCCTTAAAATGAATTTGGTAATTTTCCAAATAACTCATCATCAATCTACTTATTTCTATAAGAGTCCTATACCTTCATTTTTCTACACCATTCTGTTGGGGTATACCAGGTGCAGTTAGTTGGGATTGAATCCCTACTTCTGATAAGTGACTCCTAAATTCTCCTAAAGAGGTACTTGCCACTACGATCTCACCGTAGTGTCTTGATACTTTTTCTTTGACTTTTCTCCGCATCAGCCTTGTACTTTTTGAACTAATCAAAAACACTTAGTCTTGCGGCACATCAAGTAAATGTATTTGTATCTTGAATAGTTGTCTATAAAATAGATGAAATATTCGATACTACCTCTTGTCTGGATAGTCATAGGATCACACAAATCAGAATGAACCAATTCCAACATATCTTTGGCTCCATACCCCTTAGACTTAAAAGCTTCTTGGTTATTTTTCCTTCCAAGTAAGACTCGCAGGTTGGAAAGATTTCCACTACTAATGAACCCAAAAGTTCATTAGCTACCAATGAATCCTACTTAAGTTAATATAACCTAGCCTTAGATGCCAAAGATATAATTGGTTCATTTCCGAAGGTTGCTTCCTCTTAAAGTTAGAAGATGTGTTACTAATTTCCATTTGTTGCATCGTGGGAGTTATTGGATTATCAATTGTCAACCAACATACCAGAATAGATAACTTCCCTATTTTTCTTGATAATAACTTTGTTATCAAAATAGACACAATATCTATTCTATAATAGTTTAGAAACTGAAATCAGGTTCTTTCTAAACTTAGTATGTAAAGATAATTTCTAATAATCCATATTTTATTCCTATTAGAGAATAAACCTCTCCCACTGCAACAACTGCTACTTTTGCAATAGTTCCCATGTGGACGGTGTTTTTATTTTCATTTAGTTGTCGGGTTTCCTGGAACCTTGCAATGAATTGCAGACATGATTAATGGCATCTGTATCTACACTCCAGGTTCTGGTAGATAACACCACTAGACATGTTTCAACTAATGAATTAAATACACCTAAATTGTTCTTAGTTCTAAGAAGACAGTCTACCTTAATGTCCAAGTCCTATTTCCAATCATTATAATTGGGACTACTATGTCTTTTCTATAGTATAACAACTAGGGGATTGACAAACATTTTAAATCCTAAGAATCACAAAAATATTTGGTCAAGATCAATTCTTTAAAATCCCTATGAATTTTGTATGCCACGATAGTGTGGACGTATACAAAATCAAAAAGAAGATTTTATCCATTAATTTTATTATCTCGTCAACTTTACTTTATGACGAATAAAATTAATAGTTGATCTGTCTTTGATCAAATATTTGGTCAAAACTTTTTGAATTTAAAATAACATTGATTCCTCAAACAATATTATTTAAATTCACCAACACCTCAAACACCGTGAATTTTGCATGCCACGATAGTGTGGACGTATACAAAATTTAAACATTTGTAAGAGGAGGGTTTTACCCATTAATTATCTTGTCAATAAATCTTTATGACAAAATAAAATTACCTCAAACACCTTGAATTTTGTATGCCACGATAGTGTGGACGTATACAAAATCAAACATTTGTAAGAGGAGTTTTTAATTTTATTATCTTGTCAACCTATTTATTTGACAAATTAATAATTGATTTTTTTCGGCCACACAAACAATAGCAGTGACTCCGATGGGGAGGATACTATTAGACGTGCCTAAGTGTATACCATTACTTGACACTAAGTCCATTAATAAGATTGTGCCCCTTCCGATGGAGAAGATCACACGCTCTTAATTAACTTCCTATAGTCATCTAAAATGGAAGTTTAAGCTAGTGATCTGCAAACAAGCTCATCCGATATGGAGGAAGGCACTCAGAGCCAACGCGCAAGCTTGTTGCATCACTTATAAACCAGTAATGGAGACCGTGGAATTTATTTAAAAATAAATCCCTCTCCCACTTAGTTACTTAAAGTGAGGAATTTTGACTATGCTAGCCTACTTAGCATGCATACTAACAAGCACACACAACACAGCATAAAAAGCAATAAATAGAAAAACTAATTTTCAACTATTATGACTTTTATCTATTGTTGTCCTCCGTGTGTCGCCAACCCTAGCTGCTGCCATCTTTGGCCACCGCCACCGGGTCTAGTTGTCGCATCCATCTTGCTCCTTGTTCCGCTGCGCCTCTGGTCCTCAAAAGGTTCCACGCCTTGCAAGATTCGATCCGCGACATAAATAAAATTTTACATTTTTCGATCCTATATTCCTCGAAGGAATGTACATGTAAACTAGATTGAACATAAAATAAAATTTACATCCATCGATCCTATATTCCATAAAAGGAATGTACATGTAACTAGATCAAAAAATAAAATCCTAATAAAACTAAATACAGCTCCTGCTGTATTTTATAATACAATCATGCACACACAATAAAATTCCATTGACATGTCCAAGGGTCCAATCACACACATAATAACTATAAGCCATAATAGTTGGATCCGGCATCTATAAAGTTAGCATATCCTACTATTAACCTGCCTAAATTATGTATGACATGTGCATAATTAAACTAATACCAAATACACAGAGGCAAAACCCTAGCTCTGATACCAATTGTTGGTTGCTACTCGGAAAACCTAATGGTTCCACTGTACAAAAATTTTGTACAAAGGTCTGAACCTTTTCCTAACTACCATGTGTTCTTTTAAATTAAACTTGGATCGCCTGCGGAACTTAACATGTTTGATCCAAAGTTTAATCTATTTGTTCTTTTAGGTTTAGACTCGGATCTCCTACGGAACTTAACACGTTCGATCTAAATCACCTAGGTTATTAATTTCATTAAATATTAATTTCTAAAATTGGCTTCCAGTACTGACGTGGCGAGGCACATGACCTTCTTGGATATAGGAACAACCACCACCGACTAGACAAAGCCTTTTACGGAAAGTTAATATTTAATTTCTTTAAATAACTTTAGGTCAACTGAAAAGAACAATCAAATCACAAGGGAAAAAAAACAAAAGAACACAACATCAAAAACAAATTCGAAATACTAGAATCGCATGCCTCTTGTATTTGGTATTATTTCCAAAAATAACTAGTATGATGCGGAAAGGAAAAATACTAGTTATACTTTTTAGAAAGACCTCTTGATCTTCTACCGTATTCCTCTTTTAACCGTGGACGTTGTGTGGGCAATGATCTTCCGAGATGAGAACCACCAAGCACCTTCTTCTTCCTTACAAGTTTCGGCCATCAAAACTTCTCCTAGGATGAAGAGGTTCGGCCACCACCACCATGCTCCAAGGGATGCTAGAAACAAAACTTTCTTTCTCTCCTTCTTCTTCTTCTTCTCTAAACTTGATCTGGCTACCATATGAATCTCCACAAGAAGGATGAGGTTCGGCCATCAAAGAGAAGAGAGGAGGAGAGGATGGCCGGCCACACCAAGGAAGAAAAAGAGGGAGAAAATAGAATAGAGTTGTACACAATGAAGCCTTCTCTACCCCCTCTTTTATAATCCTTGGTCTTGGCAAATAAGGAAAATTTAATAAAAACTTCCTTAATTCTTTTGCCATTGAAAAGGAAAATTTATTTAATTAAAAATAATTTTTCTTTTCAATTTACAATGGCCGGCCACACCATAAAATTTCCAAGCAAATAAAATTTTAAACACAAATTAAAACTTCCTTATTTGCTTCCGAAAATTTATAAAAAATTTCTCCAATAATTTTTCCCTTCATGATTGGTTAATAAAAATGAAATTTTATAAATTAAAATCTTTCTTTTAATATGTGAATAAAAAGAAAGTTATCTCTAAAAATTAAAATCTCTTTTAATCTACAAATAATAAAAGATATTAAATCTTTTCTTAATCTTTTGTAAAAACTAATAAAAGAGAATTTTTAATTTTTAAACTTTCTTTTAATTAATAAACATGATTAATAGGAAAGTTTTTACCAAAATTAAAACCAACCTTTTAATCTACAAATAAGGAAAGAGATTTAGCTCTTCTCTTAATCTTTTGTAGAATCTTATAAAAGGAAAGATTTAAATTTTTAAAGTCTCTTTTAAATCATGTTATCCACATAAGAAAAAATTTTAAAATTAAAATTCCTTCTCATTTTAATAGGGCCGGCCACCTAAGCTTGAGTTCAAGCTAGGGCCGGCCATATGAATTCACCCATGAACCAAACCATGGCCGGCCCTAGCTTGGTCTCCAAGCTAGCTTGGTCGGCCCCTATAGGATGGGTAAGAAGGTGGGTATGTGATGGGTATAAATTTCTATATACAAGAGGCTACGATAGGGACCGAGAGGAGGAATTAGTTTTGGTCTCTCGATGAAATTAAGCATCCCGTGTTCGCCCCGAACACACAACTTAACTTCATCAATAATAATTCATTCCACTAAAGAATTATTATTGAACTACCGCACCAATCTCAAATTACATTTTTGGGCTCCTTCTTATTATGAGTGTGTTAGTCTCCCTGTGTTTAAGATGTCGAATGACCACTAATTAAGTGAGTTACTGACAACTCATTTAATTAATATCTTAGTCCAAAAGTAGTACCACTCAACCTCATCTTCATGTCGGACTAAGTCCACCTGCAGGGTTTAACATGACAATCCTTATGAGCTCCTCTTGGGGACATTCTCAACCTAGATTACTAGGACACAGTTTCCTTCTATAATCAACAACACACACTATAAGTGATATCATTTCTCAACTTATCAGGCTTATTGATTTATCGAACTAAATCTCACTCATTGATAAATTAAAGAAATAAATATCAAATATATGTGCTTGTTATTATATTGGGATTAAGAGCACACACTTCCATAATAACTGAGGTCTTTGTTCCTTTATAAAGTCAGTATAAAAGAAACGACCTCTAATGGTCCTACTCAATACACTCTAAGTGTACTAGTGTAATTATATAGTTAAGATAAACTAATACCTAATTACACTACAACCTTCCAATGGTTTGTTCCTTTCCATCTTGGTCGTGAGCTACTGTTTATAATTTATAAGGTACTGATAACATGATCTTCTGTGTGTGACACCACACACCATGTTATCTACAATATAAATTAATTGAACAACTACATTTATCATAAATGTAGACATTTGACCAATGTGATTCTTATTTCTAGATAAATGTTTATACCAAAAGCTAAGCTTTTAATATACATTCTAATAGATAGAGCTAGATGTAATGATCCAACTACTAGATTAAATTCGATTCAAAATGGAAATGAATTGTTAGACGTTTTAGTTAGTAGTGCGAGTCAACATCTACATGGATAAACTTGTAGTTATGTTTTCTTATTTGATGCTACCTATGAAATTGTTCATCTGCATATTATTGGTAACATGGTGCAGCAAACTTTATACATTGACATCTTTGAAGTTTAAATTACACCATAAATTATGTGGAGATTCAGTTTTCCTATCCATAATTTATATTTTCTTAGACAAGTTTAATACCCGTCTAGTTGTCTTTGACAACAAGCATGACTTAGCCAATGGACTTCTCCTTATAAATATGTTTTGACATGAGCATAAAGAACATGTTAGACTTTGAATATAGTCATCCAACATTCTTTTACTTCTTTGCTTAGGGAGGTTATTACAACAATTCGAGAAAGGATAGAAGAAATCTAGTAACCACTCTTAGCAAGATCTGATGATGCCCTACTTCTTCCTCCCTTAATGTAGCTTATTTTGACTTTTTTTAAAAAAAAAAACTTTCTTTAATCTATTCAAGTGGGCCCATTCTTTTGTTGTTGTAATTTGACTAGAATAGCTCAACATCCTTTTATGGGGTTCTAATGACATATGGAGCATACAATGATCTAATTAAGGGAAAAGAAAAGCCTTAATTAAGCTGCTTGACCAACTTTTTGAACCTAGATCCACCAAGATTATTTTCACTTTGGGTGATCTCGTCGAATTTAGAGATTGAAGTGATTATATTTGGATTGATCAAATTTAAATGATAAGCTTCATAGATGAGTGTGAAGATATGAGGAGCTTTAAACTCATGGATTCATGATCATTAACGTTGAAGATGAACTTGAAGATCCATGCATTGTATTGTATTATTTTGGATTTATTTTGAATTAAAATTGGTATTGGTAGTATTTAGCTTATGCATAGAGTAGTTATTTAGGAAGTTTTATCTTAGGATTTAGAAGGTGTACGAAAGGTTGGCTTAAGGATTGAGTTTGATTCATAGTGGTTGGAGGGCTATATAAGTTGCAACAAACTTAAATCACTCTTGAAATGGTTGACCTGAGGCTTAGGTTGTCCAAAGATACACTTCCTTGGTCGATCTAAGTAGTTCTAGTTGACTCAAAATTTACTTCGGTTGTGTTTTGGGCATGATAGCAAAAGTGCATTGAACATGTTGATTACACAGATTTAAAATTGATTGGCATAATGCTTGGAAAAAGTTATGCCCGTGTTTAAAGTTTTTTTTGGTGGAACCTTTGACATTAAAATTTATATGAAAACAATTATGTTAATCCTCTATCATTTTCAAGTTCAAAGAAAATACACACGTAAAATGAATGTTTTGTGGATTATAGCATCTGTTTTGGGGAAAGGTTTTTCTTAATGTTTGCTCCAGTTGAGAAGCAACGTATCATACATATATCTATCTATCTATCTATCTATCTATCTATCTATATATATATATATATATATATATATATACAACTCTAATGAAGGGACAACCAATATTAAAGTATATGTTTGGTTTTTCAACAATCTTTTGTTGTGGCAAAAGACGAATACGCTCGTCCTCAACGTCCCCGTCAATCCGTCCCAGGGCCATTCAACAACATTCTTTTCACTTATTCTTAGATTGAGATAAAATAGTTAGATATGGGCAGAGATGGGTAGCCTTCGACATAAAACTCGTGTGGTTATGGGCAGGAAGAAGTTTCTTGTTGGGTATAAATGCTGTGTGGTTGTAGAATTTTTATGTGCTAGGAGTTCAAAGAAATGGATTGGTCTCTCCCATGTGCCTTGTATCTTTATTCCTGTTAGCTTGCTAAGTGGTGATGCGATACTCTGTAGGACAAAACTCTCCACATGTTATCATAGCTAGTGCCACACAACTGGAATATTATATGGGATGATCTCATTTACATTTTTTTCTATTCTTTCGTTCAAATGCGAGCAAGATATTACATCTTAGGTAATTAGGATTCACCCTTGATGTGCTGGCAGGGTTGCTTTCAATGGTCTTGAGTTAAACTATAATAATTTTCAATTATGGCAAAAGGCGAATACGCTTGCCCCAGCGTCCCCGTCAACTCGTCCCAAGGTCAACACGGAGGAAGTAAATCACGGATGACTACTAGCCTTTGGAATAATAACTAACACATAAGGGAAGTATTTACCTCGGCTTTGCCGAGAATTATAATAATTTTCAAACTTGATCATGTGGAATAAATCAGTTACAGTTATTGAGTGCATACATCTGAGTTAGAATCTTAATACAAGGACACTCTACCTATCGTAGTAAATTCTTGTGATACTTTGTTCTTTGTTGACCTCGAAACTTACATTTAGGTGGGGATGAATGGAAATTACTTGAACTAGTAACAAATATAAGGGATAGCTTTTGTACTGCAAAGCAATGCTGTTTTACCTTGAGTAATTTTCTTTTATACTTCAGTCAGTCCACGAGTGAGCTCAACAATGTAACAGCTAAATCGTTTAATAATGCACCAATATATCTTAGGATTTAGTGACAATGAGTGCAATTTTATTCTTCATGTCAGCTAAGTATTATTGTCACAATCAATTTAACCATTACAAAAATTAGGTGAGCAAATGAAAGCATTAAACACAAGAACCAACAAGGCAATTGAAAGAATACATGCAACTTGTACTAATTAGAGGCTGGTCATTTCCTTTGGTCAAGAGGCATTGCCCTACTATTATTCACTAATTAATGACAGTGGTTCTATTCATGGCATACATCCAAATGAGCTACTTCTTGCATGTTGTTTGATGATGATGGAAACAGTAAACGTATAGATTTGATGAGCATACTATTGTGCAACTATAGAACAACTAGAATAGCAAAAAAAAAAAATAGTTAATGTTCTACCATCATTAGCTATTATAAATTATGAATTTGAACTGATTTCGTTGGCTGAGTATGGTACATGATATTCTTAGTTATTAATACAAGTGAACCAAGTACAAGGATGAATCTATAGTTGCATGTATCGTGCTCTTGATTTTGCTTAGCATTTTTTTTCCAATAGGCAAAACATCATAGTGATACATCGGAAGCGTCATGAGATCATAACCCATAGAGTAGTGATTATACTTTAGAAGTAGATCATGTAGTTTTTAAGGGTTCCTAGATCGTTATAAACTGTTCATGATACTAGGATGAACTAGTATATGAAATATACTGCTTAGTTATTACCATTAGATAAGGATCTCTTAGTTTAAGTAGTAAATTTAGGGACCAAATTTTTAATAGTAGGGGAGAATGTTAAATACAACAATTAAATGGTAATTAAATAATGAGTGTTAATTAGGAAATAATCTCATAGAATATTTGAGAATTTTCAGAATTTTTTCTGGATTTTAAAGAAATCTTTTTATATTTTAGGGGATAAACAAGTAAGAGGAAAGTCTATTTTGTAACCCTATTTTAATAAGGAAATGCTTAATTTCTTTAAATCATTTCTTGCTCCACTCGTGCCCTAATCGACATTGATGTCGCCCACTCCCCTCTCACCCGATCCTTTCTTCTCCCCAATTCACCACCACCGACCGACCATCGATAGCTTTCGCCTCAAAGTCGCTCCACCGTCTGCCCTCGCGAGCAATCAGAGCCGATTCCATCTTCTCCCAATCGTTGCTACTGTCACCTATTTATTCATCATCGTCACGAGCACCAATGCTGAGCCACCTCCTTGCAGGGATTGTCCTTACATGCAACGGCCGCCACTACGTGCGACGATCATTGGGCCACCCCAGCATGTGTCCTATACGATCTTACCTTTGCCATTGCTTGCGTGGCTGACTATCGGCGTCGCCCTCCATCTATGCCAGTGGCTAACACTGACATCGTGTGCCAACACCACTCACGAGCCGCCTTCTTGCTCACTGTCGCCGCCCAAGGAGTTACACAGAACCACTTGATGTTGCTGTGAACCACTAGTAGCAACCTCACTGTGTCGGCTATAGGGTAATGAAGTAATTTGATTAAAAATTATATTTGGTTGATTTAATCGGGTTAGCTCCAAATAACGTAGAAAATTCATGATTTATTGTGAGATTAATTTGATTAATTGGTATTTGAGATTGATTAAGGTTTATGAATGACAAGGTAATTCGTTTAATGAGGTTACTAACTGATTTGTTAATTAAGGTGTTGATTAATTTAGTAACAAGTTAATTAAATTGGTTTGAATCAATTGATTAATAAATGGACTAGTTGATTAATTGGTTAAATAATAAGTTGATTAAATCGTAAGTCAATGATGTGCGTAGATTGTATACGCTTGTTTAGCATGTTTTGATGCACATTCACATACTTTACACATGCTTTATCTACGTATTTTCATACTTCCAGCTTTCCTTTTAGCATATTTACTCTTTTTATTCGGAGATCTGCTTTTGTGCATTTTCTGTACACAGGAGTCGAATTTGGTGAAGGTTTCGTGTTCGAGGCCAAATCCGCAAGCGAAGCAAAGGAGGAAGGCACCATTCTTATACCTCACACGACCCTGCCATAGGGGGTTGCTCAGGCCGTGTGGAGGTCCTTGGCCATGTGGATGCAGCAGAGATGGAAGTTGTCACGGCTGTGTGAACCTCACACGGTCGTGTCAAGACTTGAAGCCAAATGGAGCCCTGGCCATGAACACTACACGACCATGTGAGATTTCCAAAGACAAGGAAGGCCCTGGCCGTGTACACCACACGGTCGTGCAGGGTCTCAAGTAAGCAAGAAGGCTCTGGCCGTGTACACCACACGGCCGTGCCAAGTTTCCAGAGGCAGAACATGTCCAAGCCATGTAAATCTACATGGCCGTGCAAGGGGAGCATTGGCAGAAGCAAGTCACGGTCGTGTCTCACACACAACCGTGTGAGACAGGCAGAGAGGGGAGTGAGCCTGGCCGTGTCCCACACACGGCCAGGTCCTGGGGCCGTGTGGCGCCCAATTTTCCCCCTATATATAGAGGTTTCTTCTTCATTTCAAAGGGGATCTTCTCCCTTTTGGGGGGGAATTCAAGATTTGGGCGTTCCTCCACCTTCTTGGAGGGATTTTCGGCGATCTAAGGGTGGATCTTCAACGCTTCGACTCTAGGGAACGAGGATTGGATCCGAAGACGGTTCTTCATCGTAGATAAGCTTTTCTTCCCTCTCTTTCTTGGATTTGGGAATCAAGATGTTTGTCTTTTCTTTATCTTTGGGATTCTTTCCTTGTTCCATGGATTAGATCTCTTGTTTTAGGATGGAGGGAGTATTTGTAATGGAGATTTGATTTAAACTCTTGTGGATTTGTCAAAATTCCTATTTCTATGATTTTACCTTATTTGTATCTATTTTTTCTTGTGTGGTTTGTTGTGATTAGGGCTTAATTATCATGCTTGATTGAATGTTTGAATATCTTGTGGATCTTGTATGGATTGCTTCTCATTCGACTTTCCGAGGGACGATTCGTGATAGGAACATGCCCGTGTAAGGATGTTTGAGGGGTAATCTTGAGAGGAAAATTAGATATTTCAAGAGGGTAGGATAGATTGGATGTATTAATCTTTATATCTTAATGAGGTTGAGAAGTATTGGATTTCTATGTTGATTTTTCGAGGGACGCATGTGACAGGCAAGCCCGTGTAAGGACAACATAGGGTTCATTCCTAATTAATCGCATTTAGATATATTTCAGTCATAGGTCGGTTGTCTATTGCAAGAGGGAACCGGCAACCTTTTACAAATGATGGACAATTGAGAGATAAGATTTGGTAGATCATTACATTGAATAACATTACAAAGAAACTAAAACTCCTAGAACATACCTATATCATTGCCCTTGTTCTTGTTTCTTATTCTTTCATTTCTTTGTTTGCATTTCATAGTCATACTTAGCTTTTGAAAATCAATTAATTAGTTGTTTAGCTAATTCGCATTGAGACATCTTTAGTACTTATTCCAGTCCCTGTGGATACGATATCTTTTATTATTACTTACGACATTTCCGTACACTTGCTGAGGTCAACAAGTTTTGGCGCCGTTGCCAGGGACTGCGCTATAACATTAGGGTTTATAAATTGGGTTAGACTAAACATAACTTTTCTTTTCTTTCATTAGCATAATTTTAACTAATCTTTAGAATTCTATTTTTCTTGTATATCTTTCTACTTCTTGTCAATTCCTTTTTGTTGCAATTCTAATTCTGCATTTTTAATTTCTAACATTCTAGTTTAACTTTTATCTTTTTTGATTTAGTTTCTTTCTTCTTTTCTTTTGTAAACATATCTTGCAATCTTTAGCACATGAATTATTCTAGACATTTTTCTTTTTCCTTTTATCTTTTCTCTCTTGTTTTCATTATGCACTTTCTTTCTTGCAATTTTAATTCTGCATTGTTTTTCTTGTTTCTCATATTGCATTTTATTTCTTGTCTTTGATTCTTCAATTTTTTTTCTTCTTCTAATAATTTTTTCTTGAATATCCATGAGCACTAACATGTCAAGCAGGCCCACGAGAAATTTTTCTACACCCTTTTCTGTAAGATTTTTATCTCCCATTGTGCAACATCAAATTGAAGCAAAAAGTTTTCAACTAGACCCAAAGTTAGTTTTTATTATACAAGGTCACAAATATGGAGGAGAAGTATCAGAAAGTCCTTATCTGCATCTTGAAACATTTTTAGAGATTTGTGATATGGTGAAATGTGAAGGAGTGTCAGCAGATGCAGTTCGACTGATGACATTTCCTTTCAGTATCAAGGATAAAGCAAGGACTTGGTTATATTCTCTCCACCCTCAAAGTATCACAAGTTGGGAGCAATTGGAGAAGCAATTTCTGAATCATTTTTTCCCTCCAAGCAAAATAGTGTATATGAGGAATTGCATAACAAATTTTGTTCAGACATATGAAGAATTATTGTTTGAAGCATGGGATAGATTCGAGAGTCTTCAAAGACAGTGCCGTCATCATGGTTTTGAAAAATGGTTGATTCTGCACATATTCTATGGGGGAATTTCTTTCTCAGATAAGAGTTTATTGGATTCATCAGCTGGAGGTTTTTTTATGGACAAAAGTGTAGATGAAGCATATATGTTAATTGATTAAGTGACATTGAACCTCCATGAATGGTCGAACATAAGTTGGATGAAATCTCCCTCAAACGTTCAAGAAGTGCAAGCCATAAATGCTATAGATCTTGTCAAACAAATTGTAACTCAACCATCTATGAGTTTTGAAAATCACAAGTCACAGAACGGGAAGTTCAAATATTTAGGGGCAAAGATTGAAAGTATTGTTTCAAATTGATTTAAAGAAGATTCCCCTCCTTCGCAGATAAGATCTGGTGAAAAGTATAGTGATGTTGGGTTGAGAATTGAAAAAAATCATAAAGAATTTCTGAAGAAAGACATGTTTAAAATTGAGGAGAAGAATAATAGAAGATCACAAGAACTCAGTTCCAATTCTCCAGGAAGTTCCCAAAGGCCACAAGTACCTTTCCCTCAACGATTGATCACACCAACACTAGATAACCAAGTTGGACCTTCTCCAAAAGCTCAAAGGGAATTTGGGAAAAATGAAGTTAAATCTTTCCCAGGACCTTCACTAAGGGTTCCTTTTCCACAAAGGTTAGTGGGGGTCAATGAAAATAAAGACTTCGGTAAATCTTGTGACACTAATATGGTTGAGTGCAGATTTTTGAATGTATATGAAGATGAGGACTTTTTAGATAAGGATTTTATTGATAATGCAGTGGTAAATAAGTTTTCAGATCTACCTCCAAATTTTATAAGGTGTTATAGTGACATTGAATTTTCAGATGACAAATGTGATGTGGTAGATCAACTTACAACTGCAAGTGAAGTTATTGATCCTCTTGTTATTGATTCTCCTATTAAGGATATAGATGTTGGTTTATTTTATGATGTATGTGTTAATGATGATGATATGGAAGAATGTGTAGGGAGCTGTGTTGTGGAAGCAGCATCTCAAGGATCATCACCTTTGTCCACACAACCCTTAGAGGTTGTAAGAATTGATCATGTTGTGGAACAATGTGTAGGGACTTATGCAGAGCTAGCAGAGTCTCAAGAATCACCATCATTGATATCATCAACACCTAAGCTAGAGTCAGAACCATCATTTGATTCAGAGGAAGTCACATCTACATGTTTAGAAATATCAGGTATCTCTCAGCAAAGCAAGGTAAGTACTTCTTATGATCTTTTGGAAAATTTTATAGAGGTACCTATTATTGACTTTGTTGGATGTGATTCAGTTTTTATTTCTTATTCTGCTTATCTTAATATAGTTATGGCTCTATCTTATCTAATATGTTTGTGGGAGATTTGTACTTTCTTTGCATGTGAAGATTTCACTTGGGCTAATAATTGGAAGCTCACACTAAATCGTCTTCGACTACCTGAAAGAACTTCAAAGAAGACGAAGATGGAGAGAGCAATACTTCATTTAGTAATTTCTATATTGAAAGCTCCCTCCATAATAAGAGCCCTTGGTAGGAGGATGTTGAAATATCTTACCCCTCCAAAAGCGAGATTTCGATAAATCTAATGAGGTGGTCTAGCTAAAGACCTTAAACAAGCGCTTCTTGGGAGACAACCCAAGGGTTCTTTTTAGTTAGTTTCACTCCATGTCTCTATTGTTCATTAGTAGTGTTTTTACTTTGCTTTTTGCTTTGGTTTTCAGGTTGAAATTTCACTTCCATGAGCTGGCCATGACTTCTTCATGGGCATGGAAGTATTGGAGAAGTAAGAAAAGAGGAGAATCATCAATTAAAGCAAAATAGAGCATGGTCATGTGTTGTACACGGCCACGCATATACTGCAGGAAAGGGAGATGCTTGGGTCGTGTCTACATGACATGGCCGTGTAGAGTCTCCAGAGAAGAAAAGGTGCTCGGTCGTGTCCCAGACACAGCCGTGTGAAGAATCCAGAGAGGAGAACTTCTTGGTCGTGTCTCACACACGGTCGTGTGAAGGAACTAGTGCAGAAGCATGCACTGGCCGTGTCATCTGACACGGCCGTGTGCTGATTCCAGAGAAGGAAGCTGGTGAGGCTGTGTCCCATACACAGTTGTGCAAGGATATCTGAGGAGAAGAAGGTTATGGCCATGCAAATTAGCACGGCCGTGTGAGGCAACTCGAGAGGGAGAAGGCAGGGGCCGTGTAGATCTACGCGGCCCGTGTGGAGAAATCTTACTAGGTTGTGTCTCCTATACACGGCCAGGTTCAAGCCGTGTCCCCCACACACCCTCCTCATCTCAACACCCTCTTCTCTCCAAAACTCCTTTCTTCTTTAACCTTTCTTCCAAATCTTCCCAGATCTAGGTCTAAAACTCTTCCTTGTCCATAAACTTCATCTAGATCTAGATTCTTCTTTTCTCCTAGACCCAAGATCTCCACTTTCATAACCCTAAGATCTATCTCTTCAAGATCTAGTTTCTCCAACCATAAATAGTACCCTTACCCACTCTAACTTGACAAAATGTCCAACCTTTTGAAGAGACTTCGCAAGGGAGGTGTTGGATCTAGCGGTGGAGACAAAGGGAAGGAGCCATCCAAAGATAAAGGGAAACAACCGGTGCAAGGCAAAGGAAAAAGGACCTCACACAACGAAGGTAACGACAATGAATTCAATATTGTATTTAGAAATGATGATCAAATAACTAGATTTGCAATTCTTGTCAATAGAAAGATCATGTGTACTAGGTATACGGACCCAACCATTTTAGATATGATGGGAATTAGAGATCATATCGATTGGATGATTGGGTTCTTGGATTGGAGTGATATCTTGTACACTCATCTACCTACTTATCCTCGTCTTGTTTTGGAGTTTCTAAGTTCACTAGATGTCTATTTTGCCAATGAGGAAGATTATATTGGCAAAATAACCTTTAGATTAATGAATCAAGAATTTCAATGGACATTTAGTGATTTTAACACTTGTTTTGGATTGTCTTTCGGTAGCTCTCGGAGGTTTGACTCTAGGTTTAATTGGAACAATTTTTGGAATTCTATCACCGGATTAGATCATACCTATGAGCCCTCTAGAGCCAAGGCTTCTCACATGCAAAACCCTATTTTTAGATACCTACATCGCATCATGAGCAAAACTATTTTTGGTAGAGGGGAAAGTGATGGAGTCATTAAGAAAGTAGACCTTTATGCTCTATGGGCTATGTTGCATAAGGTTGATTTTGATTCCGATTTTCATTTTCTGTAAACCTTAGTGAGAGTTGCGAGGGAGTCTTCGAGATCAATAGTTCTTAGTGGTTTGATTACTCAAATAGCAATTAACTTGGAACTTGATCTAGATAGGTTGGAAGTTATTCATGACAATGATATGATCGACATGGATGCATGTCTTGCTATGAAAATGATTATTCGGGATGAGAACGGTTTCGCATTTCCTAGGAGGAATGATTTTCCTTTACCTCTTCCTTGTCCTGATCGAACTTCAGTTCACAACCTAGCTAATTGGGTAATCACTGATATAGACCCCGAAAATGTCCCCTCCATATCCGAGACACAGAGCCACACATTGAGCCCTCGACATCTGGATACCCGCAGCCCTCCGATCATCCAGATCCTGCTAGGCATTCTTTTGCCTATGGTACGGGTCCCTCCAGATTTGATTTTTTAGATTTCTGTGCCTCTCTAGAATCACTTCATGAGAAGCAAAATGCCCAACGAGAGATGTTGGAAGGTCGCTTCTCCTTATCAAATGACCAGTTTAGAGAAGTACAAAATCATTTTCAATTTACGAGGAACTTTCAAGGTCAAGTGGCCGAATTTGTCCAAGATTATGATACGGATCAAGCTAGAATGAGAGATTTAATGCAAAGCATGAGAGTCACTAGCCAACAAATTGATGATTTGTTTGAGTATCATATAATCCTGAGTGAAACTCTAGGTTTTCCCAGTTTTTCAATTGTCCAACCACGTCGTAGGCATCCTTTTCATGGTCCACCTCCACCTCCTCCACCATATTGATTTCATCGGGACGATGAAAAGTTTAAGTCTGGGGGGGTGTCAAACTTGATTTTTCTTTTTGTATTCTAGTTCTAGTTTTCAGTTTTTGCTTATTTTCTGTATGTTTAGTTTTTGTTTTGCATTTGTTCTTGCTTTGATTGCTTGATTTTTGATAGTCACTTGACTATTTTTTTTTTTGAAAACTTTGTGGAATACATCTTGAGTACATCAAAACTGCACTTATATGCTTTCTTGTCTTCAAGATTAAATGTTAGCACGTTCATTATCTAGATTCATGATATTTTAAATGATGTTAGTAGTATGCTTAATGTACCTTTTTTCTCTATCTTGGGTAGCATGAAATAAGCTAAGTATCATATAGAGATGAGTTTGAGATTTGGCTTGACCTTAAGGATCTTATATTCACTACACCTATACTTGATGCTTGAATGGTTGATACCATTGAAATAGTCATGATTCATCTTGTTTGTTTAGTACTTGGTTTCCATGGTAATTTCTCAAACTTCATTTTGGTTACTAGATGAGGCTCAAATCATGTAAGCTCATTTGGAAAAATCAAAATATCCCAACAATTGTGCTAAAAGTACATTTGTAAATAAGTTTTGCACAATGCAAATACTTATGAAAAAAAATAGAAAAAAAAAGTGAATAAGGGATATAAAAAACAATTATCGTGAGTGGAATCTAGCAAGTCACCCCTTTGAGACCGAGTTAGGTTACTGGGGAAATGACTGCTTAGCTTCTCTTGAGATTGAGCACGCCTTTGAGACCTTGGGTTGATTGAGAAATATGAACCAAATGTGTGGCAAGTAAGTGTCTATCACTGGTTACTTGTCTATCACTGGAAACATTAGAAATTCAAACTTGATGACGACTTGACTAGGACATAGATTGAAACTTGAAGTGTTTTGAGTTATTTTATTTGCATTGTGCATAGGGTACTTATGCTTGAGTCATACTTAACTTATTTTCAATGATTATGCTTGTTAATGAAACTTTTTGATAGAGTTAGGAGAATGCTTTAGGGATATGAGAGCATTGTAAAAAATATGAATTTAGATTGCAGTATTTTGGTTGAGGACAAGAAAAGGTTTAAGTTTGGGGGTGTGATGTGCGTAGATTGTATACGCTTGTTTAGCATGTTTTGACGCACATTCACATACATTACACATGCTTTGTCTACGTATTTTTATAATTCCAACTTTCCTTTTAGCATATTTACTCTTTTCGTTTGGAGATCTGCTTTTGTACATTTTCTGTACATAGGAGTCGAATTTGGTGAAGGTTTCGTGTTCAAGGCCAAATCTGCAAGCGAAGCAAAGGATGAAGGCATCATTCTTATACCTCACACAACCCTGCCATGGAGGGTTGCTCAGGCCGTGTGGAGGTCCTTGGCCATGTGGATGCAGCAGAGATGGAAGTTGCCACGGCCGTGTGAACCTCACACGGTTGTGTCAAGACTTGAAGCCAAATGGAGCCCTGGCTGTGTACACTACACGACCATGTGAGATTTCCAGAGACAAGGAAGGCCCTGGCCGTGTACACCACACGGTCGTGCAGGGTTTCCAATAAGCAAGAAGGCTCTGGCCGTGTACACCACACGGTCGTGCCAAGTTTCCAGAGGCAGAACATGTCCAGGCCGTGTAGATCTACATGGCCGTGCAAGGGGAGCATTGGCAGAAGCAAGTCACGGCCGTGTCTCACACACAGCCGTGTGAGACAAGCAGAGAGGGGAGTGAGCCTGGCCGTCTCCCACTCACGGCCAGGTCCTGGGGTCGTGTGGCGCTCGATTTTCCCCCTCTATATAAAGGTTTCTTCTTCATTTCAAAGGGGATCTTCTCCCTTTTGGGGGGGAATTCAAGATTTAGGCATTCCTCCACCTTCTTGGATGGATTTCCAGTGATCTAAGGGCGGATCTTCAACGCTTCGACTCCGGGGAATGAGGATTGGATCCGGAGATGGTTCTTCATCGTAGATAAGCTTTTCTTCCCTCTCTTTCTTGGATTTGGGAATCAAGATGTTTGTCTTTTCTTTATCTTTGGGATTCTTTCCTTGTTCCATTGATTAGATCTCTTGTTCTAGGATGGAGGGAGTATTTGTAATGGAGATTTAATGTAAACTCTTGTGGATTTGCCAAAATTCCTATTTATATGATTTTGCCTTGTTTGTATCTATTCTTTCTTGTGTGGTTTGTTGTGATTAGGGCTTAATTACCATACTTGATTGAATGTTTGAATATCTTGTGGATCTTGTATGGATTGCTTCTCATTCGATTTTCCGAGGGACGATTCGTGATAGGAACATGCCCGTGTAAGGACGTTTGAGGGGTAATCTTGAGAGGAAAATTAGATATTTCAAGATGGTAGGATAGATTGGATGTATTAATCTTTATATCTTAATGAGGTTGAGAAGTCGTGGATTTCTATGTTGATTTTCTGAGGGACGCACGTGACAGGCAAGCCCGTGTAAGGACAACATAGGGTGCATTCCTAATTGATCTCATTTAGATATATTTCAGTCCTAAACCGATTGTCTATTGCAAGAGAGAGCCGGCAACGTTCTACAAATGATGGACAATTGAGAGATAAGATTTGGTAGATCATTACATTGAATAACATTACAAAGAAACCAAAACTCCTAGAACATACCTTTATCATTGCCCTTGTTCTTGTTTCTTATTCTTTCATTTCTTTGTTTGCATTTCATAGTCATACTTAGCTTTTGAAAACCAATTGATTAGTTGTTTAGCTAATTCGCATTGAGACATTTTTAGTGCTTATTCAGTCCCTGTGGATACGATATCTTTTATTATTACTTACGACATTTTCGTACACTTGCGGAGGTCAACAGTCAACAAATTGATTGATAGGTCTTGAACCAATCAAATAAGGATTTGTTATACCACATTTAAGACAATTACATGATTTGTAAAGATATGGAAATAAATGATTTAACCTACATAGAATATTTGTGGTTGCTAGAATTATTCGAGTACTTAGTTTTGCTTCATATCCTATACATGTAGGATTTGAGCACAAGACATGCCCTTTGACTTGAAAATGGTCAGATATTCTATAATGAGGTGGGTAGATTCTGCTTATTTTTTGCGAGCTTTGATTATAATGCATGATTGTTTACTGCTATGTTTTAATTAGGTCACAGTTACTCACTTACCTAAAATCTATTCTATCTTGCTCCCGAGTAGATACCTTATTGTTTATTCTTATACTTTGATCTATTGTTGATAGCTATGCAGTCTTGGTTGTTATTCATAATTTGATTTTTATATATATACAAGATAGTATTATACCATAGTATAGTTGTAGGCTTATGTTTGTACATTTATATTATAGTATGGTAATATACTTAAGCTCGTGCCTGCAGGGTATTAATATTATATGTAGTATAGTTGTATACTTGTGAGGGCATATATATTAGTGAGATGGTGCAAACCTATTTTTGATGGAAATCACTCCCTAGTAGAAGGGTAGCATATTCTACTAGGCTTTTCCTTTCGGATCAACCCCTAGGATTAATTGATCCTGACCCCGTTGTTTATTATATATGTAATGATACCATAGAATTAGTTGATATATTAATACTAGATGACTAGTATTCCTTTGATGAGATTGGTTGACTAGTATTTTGGGACCTGATTGTCTATTTTTTGCTTATATTTTTATAGGATTATATCGTAGTATAAGATATTGAGTATCCAAATAGACCCTTACTTGTTATATAGGCTCATGCCTATATACTAGTAAGATAATATCATAATGTAGTATTTTAAGTATCCTACTAGATCCGTGGTTAGTATATCCTGTCGACCATTGTCTCCTATTCATGGTTGGGAGAGTCATCAGCGATCGTTAGTATATGTAAAGCTCGAAAAAAATTTCCGAATTTATTTTAGAAATACCCTATGATTTTTCTAGATTTTTAGGATATTTTTACATAATTTTTGGAGTACCGGAAGTAGCAAAAACAAATAAGTCGCAAAATGATTTACGCGGGAATCGAACCCGGGACCCATCGGAGCCTACGACTTATTATGTGTTCCGGAAATCAAGTGAACCCAGCAGGGCCGTGCTGAAAGGATAGGAAATCAAATATATTTATATTTGATTTGGGAGAAATAACTATTCGATATAAATAGAAAACTTAAGTGGGATTGGTTTATTTTTTTTTGGTTTGGTATTTTCTCTCCTGAACGAAGCCTTTCTCTCCCTCTCCCGTTTCTTTCTCTCGGCGTAGCAAACAAAGCAAAGGAGACCTAGGGTTCCTTCCCTAGGATCGTGTGTTCACTTTCCGGCGACAACACCAGCACGAAGTCGGTTCTTCTCCGCGAGAGGAACGCGAGGACGTAAGCGGTTCGTCGAACGGAGCAATTTTTCTGGAAAATCTAGAGGATAGAATCGTAAGAAAACCTTGCGATTAAGGTAAGAAACCCCTCACCTGCAGTATAATTGCTCTCGCTTGTTAGTTTTGGCGTTAGTTCAGTAGTTCTACAGTTTTCAGTTTTAGGGTGTGCTTTTAGGGCACACCAAGCATTCAGTAGAATGCCCAGTTCAGAAGGATGCACCAGTAGGCGTCCTAACAGCATGTAAAATGAATTAGAAACATTTTATTCAACTTATTATCAGTTATTACAGCTATATGGATCAGATATCCATTGGGTGGGCTCCCACAGTAGTCTCTAGGTTCAGATAACCTAGCTCTAGGTTCAGACAACCTAGAACAGCAAAGTAAAATAAAACAGTATTCAGTATTTTACTTTTATTTAGTGGGCACTGTACTTGGATCAGATATCCATGGGCTGGACTCCCACAGTCGTCCCTAGGTTCAGATAACCTAGTAACCCTGCTGGATTCGGAACTTGCAACCCCGGGTCTCGTAGGGATGCGCGCACAGTAAGTACAGTTGCCAGGGCCCAGCAGCATGTTTAGTTTTTTCATCTATTATTATATATATAGTTTTCCAAATATGTAATCAGTGATGGAAACACTAACTTAGTTTCAGTTTCAGTTAATTATCTCAGTTAAGTTTCATGATTTGAGTTCATGACCAGTATATGCATGATCAGTTCAGTATTTATGCTTAGTTCAGAAACAGTATGCTATGCTCAGCTTGTTTGTATGCTATGATCAGTTCAGTACATGTTGTATGCCATGCCATGTTGTCATGCTCAGTTCAGTTTTCAAACAGCATGATTTAAAACCATAATCGCATCGTTGCATGTTTTTGTGAGATAGATGGTTTCTTACTAAGCTTCTTAGCTTACAGATGCTATTTTTCTTATACTACAGATACCGGTAAAAGAAAAGTGGACTAGCGGAGGCTGGGGGCGATGCTACGATGATGTGTGTGTGCAAGGGGGTCTGGAATAAAGATCCTTGGGATCTATACGCTTTTATTTCAGTTCTAGTACTTAACATGTCTGGTTTTATGACTTAGTCTTGTTACTAGGTGTTATAGTTTAGTAAACTATGTCTTGTTTAGTTTATCATGTTTAGAATGTTAGTATTTACCTGCTAGAGTGTTTTTCATGTATATAGAGCTTGTGTATGTGATTTTTGGCACGAATCAGTGCTGGAAATCAGAAATTCTGATTTCGTTTCAGACTATCAGAACCTGGATCGGTCAGCAGACCGATCCTGGATCGGTCAGCCGACCGATCCAGATGGATACAGTAGCCTACTGTATCTCCCTGGATCGGTCAGTCGACCGATCCAGTATCAAACAGAAGGCATCCCAGCATCTCCGGGTGCCTGGATCGGTCTGCAGACCGATCCAGACACACCTGGATCGGTCTTGCTGACCGATCCAACCTCTGTTGGATCGGTCCGCAGACCGATCCAGCAGGGCACAGAATCGCGGCAAGTTTGATCGATCCGGGAAATTAGCTTTGAGTTCTAGCTCAGATGGGAGGTCAAGTATCCTCCTCAGCACATATACCCCAACCGGAAAGGGTCTTGAACCCTTCCTTATAACAGCATGGGTGTACCAGTTGTCAGTTTAATAGAGTCAGTTAGTGAAACTTTGTTTTACCCAGTTTCCGCACAATACAGCACAGTAGTTTCAGTAGTTAATGTAGCGTTCCGGCTCACAGCTTAGTACCCAGGAGTTGGGGCATTACAGAGTGGTATCAGAGCAAGTTCCTTACTTCCTACACACACATCAGCATTGTGCCTACAGCTTCCAAGTAAGAACATCTCTCACTCAATTTTGTTTTTAGCTTTCATATCAGTTATATGTGCTTTCGTGTTTGCTCTCATGTTGGTAGTTAATTAATTCATGTTTACAGTGATAGTATTTAACATGTTACCAGTAGTTAACTATAACATGATAGCCTAGTTATATATATGTGTTCTCTGCTATTTAGAAAATGGTACGAGGACGTCCAGCTAAGAAAGCATCAGCGGCTGAGCCCCAGCATGAGGCAGGCAGTTCCCCGGACCTTACAACACTAGTGGCTCAGCTACAGCAGGAGATAGCCTCCTTAAAGGCTAACCACAGACTACTCCCCAGTCACTCCGATCGAACCTCACGACTCCGAATCACAGAGGTTGTACCGGCTCGATACCGGTCCCAGGTAGCGATGGCGGGGCTAAGAGAAAGCTTACCTTATCGGTGGCGAGAATTAAGCGAGAACTTCTCGGCACCAAACCATGGGATGCTCGGGCATGGTTAAAACACTGGAAAGCACGATAGAGCTTCTAGACTGGCGAGCACGAAAGGTGAAGTGTGCATCCTTCGCTTAACAGAGACGACGCATGTGGTGGAGCGGATTAAATCGGTGGCGAAAACCGGATGACATGGGCCAACTTGAGAAAGAATTCTTCGAGGAATTCTTTCACATGCAAGTCACGAACCGACACTATGACGAGTTCACAGATTTCGTCAGGGCAACCTATCAGTTCAGGAGGCCGTGAAGAGAACTAGTCAGCACAGAGAAGGAACGAGTACGGTTGATGTTGAAGATGCTCGGACCGGAGATCGCAATGAATGTGGCTGGTGGCGTTCATAGGCCACAAACCACAGAGGAGCTAGTGAGTAGTGCTCGATCACCGAGCACTATCAGCACAGCATCACCCAGCAGAAGCGGTTTCCACAGAGCCCAAGGGACAAGCTGGCTCGGTACTCAGCAGAAACAACAGGACATAGCTCCAACTGGAAGGGGAAACGTAAGGCAAGCAGGGCCAGCTGGAAAACATTCCAGACATCCCAAGTGTGCTACTTGTGGGAAACATCATCCAGAGTGTGCCGCAAGGGTACGCGAGGTTGTTTTGAATGTGGACAGGAAGGGCACATGGCTAAGCAGTGCCCGAACAAGAACAGTCTTCCTCAGCCTCAGCCGCTACATCAGATGTATGCTGCCTTAGATGGTCCACAGATCAGTCAGGGCAGATTAGAAGCCCCCACAACAATCACGAATGCCAGGATTTTCTCACTGACCAGAGAGGACGTAGCAAATGCCTCGACAGTTGTCACAGGTCAGATCAGTATTTTACAGCATAATGCAACTGTCTTATTCGATACTGGGGCAACCCACTCTTATGTATCCAGGGCATTTGCCGAGAAATTAGCAACACCTCCAGAGGTACTCAATAGTCAGTTTCTGACAACACTACCCTCAAGAGACATTATGGCATCTACGCACTGGCTCAGAGCAGTGCCAGTCATTATAGCAAACAAAGAACTTTTTGGTGATCTGATAGTGCTAGAAATGACTGACTACGATATCATCTTTGGAATAGATTTTCTGATCAGATACGGCGCTTCTATAGAGTGCCGTAAACAGAAGGTCATATTCCAACCTGAAGCAGGAGTATAGTTTGAGTACATAGGAAAATCAAAGAGAAAAGCCAGGAAGTTTCTCTCAGCATTGAAAGCACAACAGCTATTGGATTCAGGAAGCATGGGATTTTTAGCAAATGTAGTCAACACCAGCCAGGACAAGAACCAACAGCTATCAGAGGTTCGAGTCGTTTGTGACTACCCAGCAGTCTTCCCTGAAGAGCTACCAGGCTTAGCACCCGACAGGGATATTGAATTTGAGATAGAGCTCATTCCCGGAACAAATCCAATTTCCAAGGCACCGTACCGCATGGCTCCAGCTGAACTGAAGGAACTTCAGGAGCAATTACAGGAGCTTCTTGACAAGGGTTTCATACGCCCTAGTCACTCACCATGGGGAGCACCTGTGTTGTTCGTGAAGAAGAAGGATGGAAGCATGCGCCTATGCATAGACTACCGTGCCTTGAACCAGGTCACAATTAAAAACAGGTACCCTCTCCCCAGGATAGATGACCTGTTTGACCAGCTAAAGGGAGCCACAGTGTTCTCTAAAATTGACCTCAGATCAGGATATCACCAGGTTAGAGTCAAGAAAGGTGATATACCTAAAACAGCTTTCAGGACCAGATACGGACATTATGAGTTCGTAGTCATGCCTTTCGGCGTGACAAATGCTCCAGCTACTTTCATGGACCTCATGAGCAGAGTATTCAGAGAATACTTAGACAAGTTTGTCATCGTGTTCATCGATGACATTCTTATCTATTCGAGCACTCGGGAGGACCATGCGAGCATCGAAGGCGATTTTGCAGATCCTTGACAACAGACGCCAAATTCACGAAATGTGAATTTTGGCTGGACCAGTAGCCTTTCTAGGTCACATCATCTCCAAGGATGGTGTTATGGTAGATCCAAGATAGAAGCGTAAGGCGGAAGAGACCCAGAACGCCAAAGTGAAATCGAAGCTTTACGGGATTAGCAGCTACTACAGAAATTGTAGAGGACTTCTCCAGATAGCCTCCGACAGCTCTCACCGGGAAGAACAAGAAATTTCAGTGGACGGAGGACTGAGAGAACTAAAGCGGTTGACCAGTGCTCCTATTTTAGCTATACCAAAAAACACAGACAACTTCGACATCTACAGTGACGCCTCTAAATTAGGATTAGGAGCAGTACTGATGCAGCAGGCAAGGTGATCGCCTATGCCTCCAGACAACTCAAGGATTATGAGAGGAACTATCCTACTCACGACCTTGAGCTTGCGGAATGGTGTTCGCTCTCAAGATTTGGAGACATTATTTATGAGCTCGGTGCAGTGTATCTGATCATCAAAGTCAAGTATTTCTTTACTCGAAGGATCTGAATATGCGAGAGCGCAGATGGTTAGAGCTGGTCAAGAATTATGACATAGATATCCTCTACCATCCGTGGAAAGCTAATAAGGTAGCAGACGCATTTAAGGAAGTCCAGTGCTACCTTATTATCTTTAGCAGCTATGTCACCACCCCTAAGGAAGGAGATTACAGCTTTTAGTCTCGAGCTTATAGTCGGGCAGCTCTCCACTATGTCCTTAGCATCTACCTTGCTTGATGATATCCAGACAGCTCAGGAGCAGGATCCTGAAATCCAGAAAATCAAGCAAGGGTTAGCAGAATCAGAAAGTGGAGAGTTCAGAGTGTCCGCCAGTGGGGTAGTGTACTGTGGTGACAGACTTTGTGTTCCAGATCAGGAGGAACTACGAAAACAGATTCTAAACGAGGCTCACAGGACTCCCTATGCGATGCATCCTGGTTCCACCAAAATGTATCAGGATCTAAAGAAACGATTTTGGTGGACTGGGATGAAGCGAGATATCGCCAGATACGTCAGCATCTGTCTAACCTGTCAGAGGGTTAAGGCAGCGACCAGGAGGAGTTCTGCAGCCGATCCAGATTCCAGAATGGAAGTGGGAGGATATCTCTATGGACTTCATAGTGGGATTACCCAGAACCACGAATGGTTTTGATGCCATCTGGGTAATAGTCGACAGGTTGACTAAATCAGCCCACTTCTTTGCTATCAGAATATCCTATTCCATGGAGCAACTAGCTCAATTGTATCTCAAGGAGATTGTCAGGCTGCATGGAGTCCCACGAACCATTATATCAGACAGAGACAGCAGATTTACATCACACTTCTGGAAGTGTGTACAGTCAGCTATGGGCACCCAGTTAAAATTTAGCACAGCCTTCCATCCTCAGACAAATGGTCAGACAGAGCGAGTAAATCAGGTACACGAAGATATGCTCCGGGCTTGTGCCTTAGATTTCAAGGGAAGTTGGTGCAAATATCTGAGTCTAGTTGAATTTACATACAACAACAGTTATCAGGCCACTATCGACATGGCACCTTATGAGGCACTCTATGGGCGGAGGTGCAGATCACCAATCTGCTGGTATGAGAGTGGTGAACAGAAGGAACTAGAGCTTCAGACAGATCTAGTAGCAGATACCACAGCAGCCATACAGCAGATTCGCCAGAGGATAGAGACAACACAGAGCCGTCAGAAGAGCTATGCTGATACACGACGCAGACCCCTAGAGTTTTCAGTTGGGGATACAGTTTTCCTCAGAGTAGCTCCCATAAAGGGAGTCATGCGTTTTGGGAAGAAGGGCAAGCTAGCTCCCAGATATGTGGGACCATACCTTATCACGAAGAGAGTGGGCAAGGTAGCATATGAGCTAGAGCTACCTCAGGAGATGTCAGCTACAACGTATTTCATGTCTCCATCTTGAAGAAGCATATTCCAAACGCGGTGATTGAGCCCCGGTTAGTGCAGTCCGTGATGATCTCAGCTATGACGATCGGCCTATTCGGATAATAGACCGAGCGATAAAGAAATTACGGAACAAGGAAGTACCATTAGTCAAAGTCACTGGCAAAATCAGAGGCGACTTGGGAGACAGAGGCCAGCATGAGACAGAAGTACCCAGAATTGTTTTAAGTTCGGGGACGAACTTTTTATAAGGTATGGGGGATTATAAAGCCCGAAAAAATTCCCGAATTTATTTTAGAAATACCCTATGATTTTTCTAGATTTTTAGGATATTTTTACATAATTTTTGGAGTACCGGAAGTAGCAAAAACAAATAAGTTGCAAAATGGTTTACACGGGAATCGAACCCGGGACCCATCGGAGCCTACGACTTATTATGTGTTCCGGAAATCAAGTGAACCCAGCAGGGCCGTGCTGAAAGGATAGGAAATCAAATATATTTATATTTGATTTGGGAGAAATAACTATTCGATATAAATAGAAAACTTAAGTGGGATTAGTTTATTTTTTTTTTGTTTGGTATTTTCTCTCCTGAACGAAGCCTTTCTCTCCCTCTCCCGTTTCTTTCTCTCGGCGCAGCAAACAAAGCAAAGGAGACCTAGGGTTCCTTCCCTAGGATCGTGTGTTCACTTTCCGGCGACAACACCAGCACGAAGTCGGTTCTTCTCCGCGAGAGGAACGCGAGGACATAAGCGGTTCGTCAAACGGAGCAATTTTTCTGGAAAATCTAGCGGATAGAATCGTAAGAAAACCTTACGATTGAGGTAAGAAACCCCTCACCTGCAGTATAATTGCTCTTGCTTGTTAGTTTTGGCGTTAGTTCAGTAGTTCTACAGTTTTCAGTTTTAGGGTGTGCTTTTAGGGCACACCAAGCATTCGGTAGAATGCCCAGTTCAGAAGGATGCATCAGTAGGCGTCCTAACAGGATGTAAAATGAATTAGAAACATTTTATTCAGCTTATTATCAGTTATTACAGCTATATGGATCAGATATCCATTGGGTGGGCTCCCACAGTAGCCTCTAGGTTCAGATAACCTAGCTCTAGGTTCAGACAACCTAGAACAGCAAAGTAAAATAAAGCGATTCATATTTTACTTTTATTCATTCTACTTGTACTTGGATCGAGATATCCATGGGGACTCCTGATCGTCCCTAGGTTGAGATAACCTAGTAACCTGGATTCGGAACTTGCAACCCGGGTCTCGTAGGGATTGATAATCTGTTGCGGGCCCAGCATGTTTAGTATTTTCATCTATTATTATATATATAGTTTTCCAAATATGTAATCAGTGATGGAAACACTAACTTAGTTTCAGTTTCAGTTAATTATCTCAGTTAAGTTTCATGATTTGAGTTCATGACCAGTATATGCATGATCAGTTCAGTATTTATGCTTAGTTCAGATACAGTATGCTATGCTCAGCTTGTTTGTATGCTATGATCAGTTCAGTACATGTTGTATGCCATGCCATGTTGCCATGCTCAGTTTAGTTTTCAAACAGCATGATTTAAAACCATAATCGCATCGTTGCATGTTTTTGTGAGGTAGATGGTTTCTTACTAAGCTTCTTAGCTTACAGATGCTATTTTTCTTATACTGCAGATACCGGTAAAAGAAAAGTGGACTAGCGGAGGCTGGGGGGGCGATGCTACGATGATGTGTGTGTGCAAGGGGGTCTGGAATAAAGATCCTTGGGATCTTTACGCTTTTATTTCAGTTCTAGTACTTAACATGTCTGGTTTTATGACTTAGTCTTGTTACTAGGTGTTATAGTTTAGTAAACTATGTCTTGTTTAGTTTATCATGTTTAGAACGTTAGTATTTACCTGCTAGAGTGTTTTTCATGTATATAGAACTTGTGTATATGATTTTTGGCACGAATCAGTGCTGGAAATCAGAAATTCTGATTTCGTTTCAGACTATCAGAACCTGGATCGGTCAGCAGACCGATCCAGTGCCACTCCTTTTCCTGGATCGGTCAGCCGACCGATCCAGATGGATACAGTAGCCTACTGTATCTCCCTGGATCGGTCAGTCGACCGATCCAGTATCGAACAGAAGGCATCCCAGCATCTCCGGGTGCCTGGATCAGTCTGCAGACCGATCCAGACACACCTAGATCGGTCTTGCCGACCGATCCAACCTCTGCTGGATCGGTCCGCAGACCGATCCAGCAGGGCACAGAATCGCGGCAAGTTTGATCGATCCGGGAAATTAGCTTTGAGTTCTATCTCAGATGGGAGGTCAAGTATCCTCCTCAGCACATATACCCCAACCGGAAAGGGTCTTGAACCCTTCCTTATAACAGCATGGGTGTACCAGTTGTCAGTTTAATAGAGTCAGTTAGTGAAACTTTGTTTTACCCAGTTTCCGCACAGTACAGCACAGTACCTTCAGTAGTTAATATAGGGTTCTTGCTCACAGCTTAGTACCCAGGAGTTGGGGCGTTACAGTATATCCTATCAACCATTGTCTCCCAGTCATGGTTGAAAGAGTGGTTAGCGACAATGATATATACAACTGCCCATGAGACCATTCGTGGTAGCGAGTTCACGTGTAGTCCATATATAAATAGCTACGTATATACCCGTCTACTTACGAGACCATTTATGGTAGCAAGTTCGCGTACAGTCCGTAGCTAGACAATTACGTATATACCCTGTCTGCCCATGAGACCATTCGTGGTAGTGAGTTCACCCGCAGATAATGACTATTTACTTATCCTATCTTCCCACAAGATCATTCGTGGTAACGAGTTCGCCTGCAGACAGTGACTTTTTGTTTACCCTAACTGCCCACAGGACCATCCATGGTAGAGGGTTTCTCCAGCGGTCATTATTTGTTATGTGCTTTCTATATGTTAATCGTGTATTTGTTCGTGCAAATTTGGATGTACTGTATGTACTCCCGATTTGTTGGTTATACTTAGTTGACCAGATTAGTGAAGTGCTATATTTTTTATTGCATTTTTAGTTAGCTAGTGATTATGTTGAAACACCTACGTTGGTTAGTAAGTATTTTACCTGAGACTACATCTTTTGATCTCCTGTCAGCATATTATTCATGCACTATTTTCTTCTATCCACTGAGTTGTTGTATTCACTATCCCTTGCTTTTCCTTTGACTTTCAAGTTAGTAGATAGAGGTGATGTTGTGTCACTCAGAGGTCCTGGCTGTCAGTCCTACATCACACTCGAGATCATGTTTTTCCATGTTATGTTTTGCTGCTTTGTATTTGCATTTGATTTTATTTGTGGATTTTAGTCTTGCAGTGTATTTTTCGGTTATGATATTTGTTGCATTAAGTCGTGTCGGCACGCAGTCATTTATGTTATGTAGGGATTGTGCAAATCTCTCTTTATTATTGTCGCTGTATTTTATCTCCCGCTACGTATTTATATTTGGTTTGTGGACTCATACAATGGTGTACCGTACATTATCACTAGGGGGTTCGTTAGACAAGTATACCTTCGGGGCATGACATATACGGTAGTACTAACAGCTTCATTACAAAGTTTATGCAGAACTGATGCATGTTAGAGAAGTGCTAAAGCAGTTTCAACTATATGTATATGTTTTCTCTCAACAGAGCTATTTTACTCCGGAGTGTGAGGACAATAGATTCGATGAACAATTCCATAAGAGGCAAGATGACAATAGAGAGCTTGATACTTGTCTCCCCAATTAAAATAAAGAGAGATTATTTTACGATTAAAACATCTTTCAACTTGTTTTTGAAATGATAGAATATGTCAAATAAATCAAATTTTCTTCTTATAGGATAAAGCCAAGTATATTTACTAAAATGATCGATGAAGTAAACATAATATCAAAAACCTTGGTTAGACAAGATATGTGCAAGCTCCAAAAATCAGAATGAATTATTTCAAGTGGAAAACTAGAAACATGATGGGAAGAATAAAAAAGTAACTTATGACTTTTAGCTTCTATGCATGCCCTCAATGAATGAAATGGAGAGGAGGTGAAGGAAGTAGGTAAACTATACTTATTGATAATCGTCTGAACAATGTGAAGAGAAAGATGATCAAGTCAAGCATGCCACATTGGTTTATTTGTTCGTTCACCAATAAACACTTTGATGGAAGAACTTTGAAGATAGTAGAGACCATTTTTTATGCCACCATGAAATAAGATAATATTTGTTCCTATATCTTTTATAAGATAATGATTATGCAATATTGTTATTAAAACAAAACTAACATGTTGAAAGTAAATTTTTGGTAATAGATAGAACATGAAAGATGTTGCACATCTGAAAATATGATTAGATAAATAAATGTATGTGTTTCCAAGATTAGCAATTTGTAAACCTAAACCATTGTCTAGTAGAACTGCATCTAAGCATTAATATGATATTACATCTATAAGGATATTATAATCTAATGTGATATGATGTATTACTTCAGTGTCAATATACCGTTCTGTAAATGAAAACTCTGGGGTGCTTACCACGAGTAGGAACAGACGAGAGGACATTAGCATAGACTTGTGAAGCAATTGATTGTCTTAAAGCTGTAGGACCACCAATGAAATTTGAGTCAAATCGCCTATGACATTGAATATCAATATATCCAATTCTGAGATAAATTTGACATTTTCTCTGAATATATAATCAATCAAATCTGTTGAAGTATTGATTTTCAATATGTCCAATAATATGATAGATTTGATATTATTCTGAACTTTACATTTGATCGTGATATTATTGATTATTTGACATCATAAATAAAAAATGAACAAATGCGTGGGAATAAGCGCGACTAGCATAAAGGGATGCTTTTGAGATGGGATTGAAAAAGATGAAGTCTTCTTTAGTTTTTATTTATTTATTTATTACTCGAAAGAAAAAAAAAAAAAGAAAACGAAGAGGGAGAATTTTTTTTACTTGTCGAAGAAAGCAAAAAAGGAAAATAAAATAAAGAGAGAGAAAATTTATTTATGGAAAAGAAAGAAAAAAACAGAAAAAAAATGAAGAGGGAGAAGATATTTTCTATTATTTTTTATATTTTTTTTGTTGGCGGGAAAAGAAAGAAAAAGAAGACGGGCTAGGATAGTGGGGTTCTACGGGAGATGCAGCCTGATGGTAAGGTGGGAGAGGGAAAGAAGCGAAGATGGAGTTACTAGAAAAGAAAAAAAGAGAAAAAGGGATGACTTAGTTGGTAAAAAGATAAAAACTAGTGGAGGAAGCTGAGAGAGAGAGCGAGCAAGCGGCGACAAATTTCAATAATAAAGCAAACTATTATAGCGAAAGTTTGCACCGTTCCAAGAAATTTAAAATTTCAACGATTCGTGTGTGTGAGATCTGCTTAACTTGAAGAAACTAATAAAAAAAGGCCTTGAGGAGCATCTCCGAGAGTGCCATGAAAGAAGACGAGCTTTGACTCTGATACCATGTAAGAAGAAGAATAGGAAAAGGACAAAAAAAGAATATAAGAGTAATAATAAATATTATTATTTATTGATATTTGTCCTAAGATAATATACTATATAATATATAAGAATTATTTTATTAATTGACCAATTAATAAATAATAAAATTATTCTAATAATTATAATAAAATTATATTAATAATTATTAAATCCTAATACTAATTTGATTTAATCGCAGACATGATCCGATCAATTTTAGTATGCTGAATTATTCTCTTTTAATTTGTGATCAGACCATGAATTACTTGCAGCAACCGCAAATTTGTGGCAAGGCTACGAATCGCTGGTGGCGATCACGACCTAGCGGCCTGGCTATGAATCAATGGCAGCAACCTAGCTGTGATCATGATTGCAAGCTTGCAGTTTGGCCGTGAGTCGAGATCACTGGAGGTGGTCCTTTTTTCCTCCTGCTTCGTGGTTTGGCCATAAATCGCCAATCATTCTTTCCGTCTTCCCTTTTTTTTTTTTTCCTCCATTCCCTTTCATTTCTAGTGAGGATTTTTTGCTAGCATTGATTCCTTTTTACTCCTCCAATTGAGATAAGCTTCAGAGTAAACTAAGGCTCAATGGCAGTGCGCATCAGAAATCAGATCAAAACATGATAATTGTCAAGCTCAATGCCATTACGAGCAGATGCATGGCAAGGTTCAATTTCGATGTCTTCAACAATTAAATTATGGATGAAGTTGAGGCACTGCATCAAGAGTCACTATACTTCCTAAATTTACTTAGCGGGAAAATATGGGATCGGACAGCTATTCCAGAATTAATCGAATATTAAAATCTAAATACCTAAGATATATAAAAAAAACAAACAGATGCATGGTAAGGTTGTAAACTATGCATCGGTCAGACACTTTAGTAGTTAATCAGATATATAAAGTTTCAATCTTAACTATGGTGCACTATAAAATATTTTCTTCGGGTTGACAAATCTAAAAATGCTGGCCGCTCTGGATGGATAATCTTGAGCACTTTTTGATTTCTTCTAGTAACCAATGGGAAACTTTCATAAAATCTGATAGGTCACCTTCAAGATTAATCGGTTAGAATAGGAATTAGATACTTAGATTATCAAAAAAAAAAAAATAGTAAGACCATAAACGAGTCAAATTGAGTCAAATTTTATGATATTCAAACGCGTTTGATAGGGTAATCAAGCTACATCGAACCAAATCTAAAATGAACTAAATCGTTGAAATATATGTTCAAGTTGACTTAATTTTGTCGGCCCAAGTAAGCCAGAAGGAGGGGAGGTGAACTGGCTGTTAAGAAAAATCTTCCTCAAACTTTTAACTCAGATTAGTAACAATAGTATAATTAAAATAAATAACAAGAAAATAAAGGAAGAGGCACAGGCTTTACTTGGTTAAAACCTAGATGGTTGTTAATCCAAGGACAAATGAAAGCTCTAAAAATCTCCTTCGGTGAAGGCAAACAAGCCTCTTTACAGTAATTTACATACTCAATTATAGAACAGAACTCAAGAAGATTCAATTACCTGGTTCAGAAGTCATTTTTTAATCCCTAGAAAATCTTATCATGGGCCAGAAGGCGCCTTCCATAGGGCTGGAAGGCACCTCCAGCAAGGCGCTAGTGGATAAAAGTTTATCCACTGCCAACGGTAAAATCTACCTAGTTCAAGGCGCCTTCTACAGGGCTAGAAGGCGCCTTTGTACTATTCATAGAAAGCGCCTTCCAGCCATGGAAGGCACCTTCCACAAAAGGCAGGGAGGCGCCTTTAACTTCCTTTGAAGGCGCCTCCAACAACGCTTACAGTCACGTTATGCTCTTTTGCAGCTCCGATCGCCTAGGTGACTTCGACCAACTGGAATAGGATTCACTCGAACCCTTTTTCCGACCTTCTCCTCAAGTAGGCTTTCGCTCCGACTTCTCGTGCCTCGGACCACCGCGCGCGTCCTTCTCGTCCACTGGTGTACACTCCAGTAGCACCTCATCCCTTAAACACACCGAGTACGTCAGCTTTCTCCCGTTCTATCGTTCTCTCTAGCTACGTCTTTCGCTCGACTTCCTGTGCTCCTGCACACTTAGACACAGGATTAAACACCAACAGGACCTAACTTGACTTGGCTGATTACATCAAAACTACCACGGGGTACCAACAATCTCTCCCTTTTTGATGTGATCAAACCCAAGTTAAGTTAGGGTAATTAAAAAAATTTCTAATATTTGCAAGTAAAAAAATTTGCAAGTAAGCAAATTTTTCTAAGTAAAATTTGTTAAAAAAATTTTAAAAGGAAAATTTTACTAAAAAATTTTTCAAGTAAAATTTTTTAACCTTTTTGCAAGAAGAAAAAAAATTTACAAGTATCCTCTAGACTTGTTCTTCCCTACTCCCCTTTTGATCACATTAAAAATAAGGTTCATTTAAAAGACTAAGAGTAACAATAATAAAACCAATGAAAATAATTTCTAATTGTTTTAAAAAGATAAGAATTAATTAAAAAATATTTAATTAATATTTACACATAAAATTAAGGTATTTTCATAACTTCTAAATGTTTAACAGTTAGTAAATTAAATACTTATTTCAATAAGTGGCTTCAAGATTGTGGTGAGGCACTAGACCTTCTTGGATAGTGGAACAACAATCACTTTCTAAATAAAACCTGTTAAAGAAATTTAATATTTAATTGACTCTGAAAGCCATAATTTAAAAACATTCAATCCAAATATGATTTTGGAATCCAATATAGGTTTCTTCATACTGGGTTAATTAAAAATTTCTTACTTATGTATTTCTATGAAATTTAATTAATCTGGCCCTTATGGTATTTAAGGTACCAATTCAATTCACTATATTTTCTAATATATTGAATATTTGAGCATGCACGATTTTTAAAATTTTCTATTTCAATTTTTAAGCTTTTATTTTTATTTTTTTATTTTATCAAATTCTTCTAATTGACAAGATTTAGCTAGACTTGATTTCAATTCTTTAATTTTTTTTCTAATTTATAGTAATTTTTTGTTAATAGTTTAATAAACTGAAATAACTTGTCAGGAGGAAGAGACCGTACCTGACTTACCTTGTCGATCTTGTGATCTGAAGCTCCCCCTGAAGTACTGCTTTCTTCTGATGTTGCTTTTCCTTCACCGATGCTTTCAATGCTTATTTCGGATGAGCTTGCTTTATCTCCTTCTTCTTGGTGACTTGCCACTAGTGCAAGTCCGACGATGGCTTCAATTTTCGATTCGAATGGCTTTTCGTCCCACGTTGCCTTCATATTGTTGAACTTGTTCGCTTGGGTCGACTTCTTGTTCTTACTCTTGTCTTTGTCTTTCAATTTAGGATAGTTATCTTTCATATGTCATTCTTCATTACAGTAGCAGCATCTTATCCTTCTTTTTTCTACCCTACACTATTAGGGTCGTTTTGGTGTTGGGGGCTGGGGGGTTGAATAGCTCGTCGCGCGTCTCATTGCTTGCTTCTTGGTGATAATGTGCAGCGGAATGAACAAGAAACAAACTTACAACGCTAACACAAGAGATTTACTTGGTATCCACCTCAAGAAGAGGTGACTAATCCAAGGATCCACATGCGACACACACTCCACTAATCAAAATACTCCTTCTCGGTCGTAACCGGAGGCGGAGAAGCCTCGTACAAGCTCACACAACAATATACAACACCCACAAGAAGAAAATACAAAAGATACAAATGAAAACTCTTTCTTCTTGCTGACTTGTTGCTTGTTGTTGCCTTTTGAACCTTAGAAGTGTAACTACACTTGTCTCCAAGAGCCTTCAAGGACTGACTATGGAAGTGTGGAGAATCTTGCTAAGATCGTCGCTGAAATTGCTCTGTAGTTACTGGAGAGGAATCGCTGAGGAAAACACTCACCAACGACTATAACCTTTGCAACGGTCGGATCTCAATCGATTGAATTGCTCTCAATCGATTAGGGAGGCTTTGAATCGATCGGCTGATCAATTCAGAGTGCCTCTGTGCTCTCCGGAAAATGCTTGAATCGGTTGCTCAATCAATTTAGCTCTATCGTGTGATTTCCAGCTCCTCAATCGATCGACTGATCGATTGGAGGTGCGTAATCGATCGGCTGATCGATTGGGAATGGTTCTATGCTCGCGACAATTGCTCTCAATCGATCGACCGATCGATTGGGCTAACCTTTCTTCACGGTACACATCCAATTGATCAACTGATCAATTGAACTAAGGTTCAATTGATCGGTTGATCGATTAACCCACCTTTGACTTGCCCAAATCAAGTCCAAGGTTTCCAAAACCCAACATCTGGTCAACCATGACCTGTTGGGACATCATGCCTAGCATCCGGTCGACCTTGACGTGTAAGGACTCCTTCACCAAGTGTCCGGTCAATCCCTTTGACCCACTTGAACTTTTCTCCTTATGCCAAGTGTTCGGTCAACCTTGACTCACTTGGACTTACCCTCTCGTGCCAAGTGTTCGGCCCTCGATGACCCACTTGGACTTCCACCAGATGTCCAGTTACACTTGAGCCATCTAGATTTTCTCGTGCCTGGCTTCACTCACCAGAACTTTCCATCTTCCTAGCTTCACTCACTAGGACTTCCCATCTGCCTGGCTTCACTCACCAGGACTTTCACCTAGCCTCACTCACTAGGATTTTCATCTGGCTTCATTCACCAGGATTTTCCCACTGCCCGTCTTCACTCACCGGGACTTTCACCTACCTGGCTTCACTCATCAGGACTTTCACCTAGCTTCACTCACTAGGATTTTCCAACTCTAGCTTCACTCACTAGGTCTTTCACCTGACTTCACTTACCAGGATTCCTAACTGCTTGGCTTCACTCACCAGGACTTTTACAGTCAAGTATCTGGTCAACCCTTTGACCTACTTGACTCTTCTTCATACCAAACTGGTGAAACCCTGACCAGAGGGGAAATGCACCAGCAATCTCCCCAATCGAACGATTGCACCTGTAATCTCCATGTATCGTCAAACATTGAAACTCAAACATCAAGACTTAAGCTTAAGCCAACTCAAGCCTAGTCAATCAGGTCAATCTTATGTTGGTTGCTACTCGGAATACCATTCTAGTTTTCCTGTACAAAAATTTGTACAAGCATAGAACTATCCTAGCTACTCATGTGCTTTACTGAAGTTAAATTTGGATTGCAAATGATGCTTAACATTATTAATCGAAATTGTCCTTTAGAAGTTAAACTTGGATTGGAAATGATACTTAATATTTTTACTCCAAGTTTAACCGATGTGATTTTCCTAAGTTAAACCATATTACAGAAGTTAATCAAATATTTATTTCAAAGATCGACTTCCAGGTTAAACATGGCGAGGCAGGCACTAGGCCTTCTTGGGTATGGGATTATCCACCACTTCCTAGACAAAACCACTCAAAGAAATTGGATATTTAACTTCTTACAATAAACTAGACTTATCTACAGAGACCTCAATAGAAGCATATTATCGAAAACATGAAATCGAAAAATAAAATCGATAACAAAAAGGATAACTTAAAACTGATAACCTCTTGTGTTTGGTTTTTTAAGATCTATACAAAAGGATGAACTAGTCATGATGCAGAAACAAATAACTAATTATACTTTTTTGTAGCTTATAGACCTCTTGATCTTCTGTTGTATTCCTCTCCTTCTCTTGGACGTCGTGTGGGCGACAATCTTCCAAGATGAAATCCACCCAAGCTTCTTCCTTTGCTTCCAACATTCGGCCACCAACTAACCTCTAAGGGATGCTAGACAAGAGAGCTTCCTTCTCTTCTTCTTTTCCTTCAAGCAACCGGCCACCAAGAGAAAGCAATGCTTGATGCCGCCGGCCTCCAAGAGAGAAAACAAAAGGAGAAGAGAAAAGGGAGAGGGTCGGCCACCAAAGGATTGGAAAAGAGGAATAGAAGATGTGTTATCTCATAAGGCACCCCCTCCATCTCTTTTATAATCCTTGGTCTTGGCAAAAAAGGAAAGTTTTAAACATAATTTAAACTTCCTTATATTCCTTGCCAATGACTAAAAAGGAAAGTTTTAAAACAAAAAATTAAAACTTCCTTTAATGCTTGTCATGGCCGACCCTACACATGTGCTCCAAACAAGGAAAATTTTAAACATAAAATTAAAACTTCCTTATTTGTTTTCGGTAAGAAATTTTAATAAAAAATTTCTCTTTTAAATCCCTTGTTGGTTATAAAAGGAAAATTTCATAAATTAAAATCTCTCTTTTAAAACATGTGGATGGTTACAAAAAGGAAAGTTTTATCAAAAATTAAAGTCTTTCTTTTAACTACAAATAAGAAAATATATCAAACCTCTCTTTTGTAGAAAACTATAAAAAGAAAGATTTTAAAATTTAAAAAATCTCTTTTAAAACCATGACTTCCACAAAAGAAAAGATTTTAAAATTTAAAATACCCTTTTAATTTTTATGTGGTCGGCCACCTAGCTTGGCCGGCCACAACTTAGCTCCTATCTTTGGCTTGGCCGGCCCTAGCTTGGGCTCCAAGCTTGGCTTGGACGACCACATCAAAATGGGTAAGAAGCTGGGCTTTAAGTAGATATAAGGCTTTATAAATAAGAGGCTACAAAAGGGACCAAGAGGAGGAATTGGTTTTAGTCTTCCGATGAGCTTAAGCTTCCTGTGTTCGCCCCGAACACCCAACTCAAGTTCATCAATAGAACTCATACCAGTAAAGAGGTATTATTGCACTACCGCACCAATCCCATATTACAATATGAGCTCCTTCTTATCATGAGTGTGTTAGTCTCCCTGTGTTTAAGATATCGAATGCCCACTAATTAAATGAGTTACTGACAACTCACTTAATTAATATCTAGCTCTAAGAGTAGTACCACTCAACCTTATGGTCATGTCGGACAGAGTCCACCTGCAAAGTTTACATGACAATCCTTATGAGCTCCTCAAGGGGACATCACCAACCTAGATCACTATAATCAACAACACATCATATAAATAATATCATTTCCCAACTTATCGGGCCTATTGATTTAACGAACTAAATCTCACCCTTTGATAAATTAAAGAAATAAATATTAAGTATACGTACTTGTTATTATATCATGATTAAGAGTACGCACTTCCATAATAATAGAGGTCCTGTCTTTTTTATAGTTAATATAAAAAGAACAACCTCAAATGGTCCTACTCAATACACTCAGAGTGTACTAGTGTAATTTTATAGTCAAGATAAACTAATACCAAATTACACTACAACCATTCCAATGGTTTGTCTCATTCCATCTTGGTTGTGAGCAACTATTTATAATTTATAAGGAACTGATAACATGATCTTCTGTGTGACATCACACACCTTATTATCTTCAATATAAATTAAATGAATAAATACATTTAGCATATAAATGTAGACATTTGACCAATGTGATTCTTATTTCTAAATAAATTACAAAAAGCTACGCTTGTAGTATACATTCCAACAATCTGCCACTTATAATAAAAGACTATGCTACATATACCCTACCATACATCTGATTCCCATCCCCTCAACATATTCATCAAAAGCTCTCACCAGAAGGGCCTTAGTGAAAGGATCTACTAGGTTATCTACTGATATAATCTTGGCAACAACAACCTCTCCTCGTATTTGGTGGTACTTGCGCTCTATGTGTTTACTTGTCTTATGGACTCGTGATTCTTTCGAGTTTGCTACTACACCACTATTATCACAATAAACTGTAATAATTTTGGGCAAACCAGGAATCACATCTAAGTCCATCATGAAGTTTATGAACCATACAACTTCTATGATTGCCTCAGAGTTTGCCACATATTAAGCTTCTATGGTGGAGTCCGAAAAAGCATTTATACTTAACACTCATCCATTGTTATGGATTTACCTCCTAAAGTAAACACAAAATCCCGAGGTTGACTTACTATTGTCCCTATCAGATTGGAAGTTCGAATCCGTATAACCCACAGGGAGCAAATCATCTGCCTAGTAAACCAACATATAATCTCTAGTCTTTCTCAGGTACTTTAATATATGCTTTACTGCAGTCCAATGTCCCTGTCCTGGGTTACTTTGATATTTGCTAACCATGCCCACGACAAAACAGATATCCAGTCTCGTGCATAACATTGCATACATTAGGCTTCCTACAGCTGAAGCATAAGGAACTGCCTTCATTTCCTCTATCTCTTTTGATGTCTTTGGAGACGTCTCTTTAGATAAAGATACTCCATGCCGAAAAGGTAGAAAACCTTTCTTGGAGTCTTGCATGCTAAAATGAGCTAGGATAGTATCGATATATAAAGCTTCGGATAAGCACAATATTCTTTTCTTGTGATCCCTTATTACTTTGATCTCAAGAATATGTCCGCATTCTTCCAAGTCCTTCATATCAAATTGCTTGGACAACCATACTCTTATTTCTGACAACACTTTGACATTGTTGTCAATTAACAAAATGTCATCTACGTATAGTACAAGAAATACCACCACATTTCCGTCACACTTCTTGTATATACAAGACTTATCCGGACACTGAATAAATCCAAAAGACTGGATTACTTCATTAAATCAGATGTTCCAAGATCTTGAAGCTTGCTTCAGTCCATAAATAGACCGATTGAGCTTACATTCAAGATGCTCTTTGCCCTTTGCAATAAACCCCTCTAGTTGCTTCATATGGATGTTTTCTTCAAGACTTTCATTAAGGAAAGCTGTCATGACATCCATTTGCTAAACCTCATAATTCATATGAGCAGCAATAGATAAAAGTATTTGGATAGACTTAAGCATAGCTACCGACGAAAAGGTTTCCTCATAATCGATTCTCTCTTTTTGAGTATACCCCTTCGCAACAAGTCTTGCTTTGAAGGTTTCCACCTTCCCGTCTGTCCCTCTTTTTCTTTTGTAGACTCATTTACATCCAATAGCTTTTACACCAATTGGTGGTTCTACTAGCTCCCAGACTTTGTTAGAACACATAGATTATATTTCTGAATTCATTGTTCTTTGCCAAGATACTGCATCCTTATCTTGGAATGCTTCGTTATATGTTATGGGATCAGGTTCATGTTTACCTGGGATCAAGTCCAAAGACTCTCCCAAAAACATGAATATTTCAGGTTGCCTAACAACCCTCCCACTACGACGAGACACTGCCTGTAGTTGTGCATCATTTATGATACGTGTTGCAGTTTCTTGTGATATTTCATCTTGCACTGTTGGTACTAAAGTAGACGTGTCCTCTTTCAATTCTTATAGAATAATTTTACTCATGGGCTTGTGGTTCATTACATAGTCCTCTTTTAAAAATTGGGCATTTGTTCTAACAATGACTTTTTGATCTTTAGGACTATAAAACAAACCACCTTTCATTCCTTTAAGATAACCTACAAACAAGTGAACTTCTGTATGAGATTCCAACTTATCAGTATCTCCCTTCAACACATGTGCTGGACTACCCCAAATCTGAACATGTCTCAGACTAGGCTTATGCTCATTCCACAATTCTGTGGGAGTAGAGGGTACTGATTTAGAAGGCATCAAGTTCAGCATGTACACTGCCGTTTCTAAAGCATATCTCCAGAATGAATTGGGTAATTCTGAATAACTCATCATCGATCTAACCATTTCCATAAGAATTCTATTCTTTCGTTCTGCCACACCATTATATTGGGGTGATCCAGGTGCAGACAATTGGGATTGAATCCCAACCTCTAATAAGTAATTCCTAAAATCTCCTGAGAGGTACTCGCCACCACGATCAGACCGTAGTGTCTTGATACTTTTACCATGACATTTCTCCACATCAGCCTTGTACTCTTTGAACTTATCAAAGCACTCAAACTTACGACGTATCAAGTAAATGTACCCATATCTCGAATAGTCGTCTATAAAAGAGACAAAATATTCGAAACCACCTCTCGCCTGGATAGTCATAGGTCCACACAAATCAGAATGAACCAATTCCAACACATCTTTTGCTCTATACCCCTTAGCCTTAAAAGGTCTCTTGGTCATTTTACCTTCTAAGCAAGATTCGCAGGTTGAAAAGTTTTCCACCACCAATGAACCCAAAAGTCCATCGGCTATTACCCTTTAAATCCTACTCAAGTTTATATGACCAAGCCTTAGATGCCAAAGATATGTTTGGTTTATTTTCGAAGGTTCTATTCTCTTATTAGAGTTAGAAGATGTGTTATTAATTTCCATTTGTTGCTTTGTGAGAGTTATTGGATTTAGAGTATACAAATTGCCAACTAATATACCAGAACAGATAACTACCCTATTTTTCTTGATAACCACTTTGTCATCAAAAGAAACAGTATATCCATCCAAAAATAGTTTAGAAAATGAAATTAAATTATTTCTAAAACTTGGTACATAAAGACAATTTCTCAAACTCAAAGTTCTATTCCTATCAAATGATAAGTAAACCTCTCCCACTGCAACAGCCGCCACTTTTGTAGCATTGCCCATGTAGACGGTTATCTCTCCTTCATATAGTTGTCGGGTTTCCTGGAACCCCTGCAATGAATTGCAGACATGATCAGTGGCTCCCGTATATACACATCAGGTACCGGTAGATAACACCGCTAAACATGTTTCAACAACTAATGAATAGGATACACCTTTTTTTTGTTCATATGCCTATCAGCCTGATCAGGCATGCTAGGATAGTCCTTAAAAGACACAAACTTTAAGACAATGTCCAAGTTTCGATTCCAATCACCATAATTGGGATCAGTAAGTTTGTTGTCTTCTAATATAACAGCTAGGGGGTTGAAAGTCATTTGAAATCCTAAGAATCACAAAATATTTGGTTAAGACTTTAAAATAATATTGATTCCTCAATATCATTTAAATTCACCAATACCTCAAAACACCGTGAATTTTGTATGTCACGTTAGTGTGGACGTATACAAATTCAAACATTTATAAGAGGAGATTTTACCTATTAATTTTATTATCTTGTCAACCTAACTTTATGATAAATAAAATTAATAGTTGGTCTGTTTTTGATCAAATATTTGGTCAAAACTTTAGAATTTAAAATAATATTGATTCCTCAAACAATATCATTTAAATTCACCGACACCTCAAACACCATGAATTTTGTATGCCACGATAGTGTGGACGTAAACAAATTCAAACATTTATAAGAGGAGAGTTTACCCATTAATTTTATTCTTGTCAACATAACTTTATGACAAATAAAATTAATAGTTGATATTCCTTTTGTCATACAAATAATAGCAGTGACTCCGATGGGGAGGATACTATTAAATGCGCCTAAGTGTATACCATTACTTGATACTTAGTTCATTAAATAAGATTGTGCTCCTTCAGATGGAGAAGATCACACGCTCTTAAATAATTTTCTATAATCATCCATAAAGGAAGTTTGATCTAGTGAACCGTAAACAAACTCATCTGATGTGGAAGAAGGCACTCAGAGCCAACGCGCAAGTTTGTTTGCATCACTTACAAACTAGTAATGGAGACCATGAAATTTATTTATAAATCCCTCTCCCACTTAGTTATTTAAGATGAGGATTTTAACATGCACACACACACATCACAGCAAATAAAAGCAATAAATATGGAAAAATAATTTTCCAACCATTATGGCCTCTTCCATCACTGTCCTTCGTGTGCTGACAACCCTAGCAATCGTCAAAACTAGCCACCAGCGCTAGGGCTCATGTCCTCGCATCCATCGAGCTTCCTTTTCTGCTGCACATCTGATCCTCAAATAGCACCACACCTCGCAAGGATACGATCCACGATAAAAATAAAATTTTACATATATCGATCCTATATTCCACAATGGAATGTACATAAAGTCTAGATCGAACAAAATGTAAAATCCTAAAACTAATACAGCTCCTGTTGTATTTAATAAATACAATCATGCACACACATAAAATGCCCTCGACATGTCCGAGGGTCCAATCACACACAATCACAATAAGCCATAATAGTTGGAGTCTGTAACCACAGAGTTAATCTATTTGCACATCCTACTATTATCCTGCCTAAAATATATATGACATGTGCATAATTAAACTAAAAACCAAACACACAGAGGTATAACCTAGCTCTAATACCAATTGTTGGTTGCTACTCAGAATACCGTTCTAGTTCCCCTGTACAAAAATTTATACAAGCATAGAACTATCCTAGCTACCCATGTGCTCTACTGAAGTTAAATTTGGATTGCAAACGATGCTTAACATTATTAATCCAAATTATTCTTCAGAAGTTAAACTTGGATTGGAAACGATACTTAACATTTTTACTCCAAGTTTAACCGATGTGATCTTCCTAAGTTAAACCATATTACAGAAGTTAATTAAATATCTATTTCAAAGATCAACTTTCAGGTTAAATATGACGAGGCACTAGGTCTTCTTGGATATGGGATCATCCATCACTTCCTAGACAAAGCCTCTCAAAGAAATCAGATATTTAACTTCTTACAGTAAATTAGATTTAACTACAGAGACCTCAATAGAAGCACATTATCAAAAACATGAAATCGAAAAATAAAATCGATAACAAAAATGATAACTTAAAACTGATAACCTCTTGTGTTTGGTTTTTCAAGATCTATACAAATGGATGAACTAGTCATGATGCGGAAACAAATAACTAGTTATACCTTTTTGTAGCTTATAGGTCTCTTGATCTTCTATTGTATTCCTCTCCTTCTCTTGGACGTCGTGTGGGCGACGATCTTCCAAGATGAAATCCACCTAAGCTTCTTCCTTTGATTCCAAGATTCGGCCACCAACTAACCTCCAAGGGATGCTAGACAAGAGAGCTTCCTTCTCTTCTTCTTCTCCTTCAAGCAACCGGCCACCAAGAGAAAGCAATGCTTGATGTCGCTGACCTCCAAGAGAGAAAACAAAAGGAGAAGAGAACAGGAAGAGGGTCGGCCACCAAAGGATTGGAAAAGAGGAATAGAAGATGTGTTATCTCATAAGGCACCCCCTCCATCTCTTTTATAATCCTTGGTCTTGGCAAAAAAGGAAAATTTTTAACATAATTAAAACTTCCTTATATTCCTTGCCAATGACTAAAAAGGAAAGTTTTAAAATAAAAAATTAAAACTTCCTTTAATGCTTGTCATGGCTAGCCCTACACATATGCTCCAAACAAGGAAAGTTTTAAACATAAAATTAAAACTTCCTTATTTGTTTTCAATAAGAAATTTTAATAAAAAATTTATCTTTTAAATCCCTTGTTGGTTATAAAAGGAAAATTTTATAAATTAAAATCTCTCTTTAAAACATGTGGATGGTTACAAAAAAGGAAAGTTTTATCAAAAATTAAAATCTTTCTTTTAACTATAAATAAGGAAAGATATCAAACCTCTCCTTTGTAGAAAACTATAAAAGGAAAGATTTTAAATTTTAAAAACTCTCTTTTAAAACCATGGCTTCCACAAATGGAAACATTTTAAAATTTAAAATACCCTTTTAATTTTTATGTGGCCGGCCACCTAGCTTGGCCTCCAAGCTTGGCCGGCCACAACTTGGCTCCTATCTTTGGCTTGGCCGGCCCTAGCTTGGGCTCCAAGCTTGGCTTGGCCGGCCACATCAAAATAGGTAAGAAGCTGGGCTTTAAGTGGATATAAGGTTTTATAAATAAGAGGCTACAACAGGGACCGAGAGGAGGAATTGGTTTTGGTCTTCTGATGAGCTTGAGCTTCCCGTGTTCACCCCGAACACCCAACTCAAGTTTATCAATAATAACTCATACCACTAAAAAGTTATTATTGCACTTCCGCACCAATCTCATATTACAATATGGGCTCCTTCTTATCATAAGTGTGTTAATCTCCCTGTGTTTAAGATATCGAATGCTCACTAATTAAATGAGTTACTGATAACTCACTTAATTAATATCTAGCTCCAAGAGTATTATCACTCAACCTTATTGTCATGTTAGACTAAGTCTACCTGCAGGGTTTACATGACAATCCTTATGAGCTCCTCAAGGGGACATCACCAACCAAGATCACTAGGATACAGTTTCATTCTATAATCAACAACACACCATATAAATAATATCATTTCCCAACTTATCGGGCCTATTGATTTAACAAACTAAAGCTCATCCTTTGATAAATTAAAGAAATAAATATAAGTATACGTGCTTGTTATTATATCATGATTAAGAGTACGCACTTCCATTATAACAGAGGTCTTGTTCTTTTTTACAGTCAGTATAAAAAGAACAACATCAAATGGTCTTGCTCAATACACTCAGAGAATACTAGTGTAATTTGATAGTCAAGATAAACAAATACTAAATTACACTACAACCATTCCAATGGTTTGTCCCATTCCATCTTGGTTGTGAGCAACTATATATAATTTATAAGGAACTGATAACATGATATTCTGTGTGACACCACACACCATGTTATCTTCAATATAAATTAAATGAATAATTACATTTAGCATATAAATGTAGATATTTAACCAATGTGATTCTTATTTCTAAATAATTTACAAAAAGCTAGGCTTTTAGTATACATTCCAACACCTTGACCTAGGGATATTGCACCAACATGCACTTGATTAAATCTTTTAGTTTTAAATAACTTTTTAAATTTACGTACCATTAGTGTTGTTTATTATCATCGAGAGAAGATTTTGAATCTTGTTCGTCCGCATTTTCCTATAAGGCAATGTTATGCTCCTTCTTTGGACCTGCACATCTCATTTCATGGACTTCAAAAATTGAAAATAATTTTTCTAAAGTAGTTGAATCTAGATCTTTAGATACATAATAAGTATCTACTCATTTAGTATTTCTAGGGAATGCGTTAAGAGCATACCTTAGCGATTCTCGGTTATTTATCTTTTCTTTGATATTCATGAGTCCAATGATGAGCTCCTTGATCCTTGAGTGAAGTTGTGTAACAGTTTCACCTTCTTCTAATTTGATATTGCTGATCTAGTTTCTGAGTAGATCTCTTCTCGCGAGTTTTGCCTTCGAGATCCCTTCGTGTAGTTCTAGGAATTTCTCCTAGAACTCCTTCGTAGACTGTAGGCTCCGATCCAGTTGACTTCTTGTGGCGGTAAGATACTTAGCAGATGGAACTCTGCTGTGCCGTTTTCTACAAAATCAGTATGCTCTTTTTTGGTCTAGTCATATTTTTCTTTTCCTTTGGATGGTACAAAACCAAATTCCATTATTAAAAGCAAATCAAAATCATTTTTGAAAAATACATCCATCTTCTTCTTCCAGTTGGTGAAATCCCACTCGAACTTCGATGGGTAGATGCTTAATCTGGCCATCTCATGTGCTTCGTTCGACGGTTAGTCCTACTGAAGCGAACTTGGGTTTGATACCACTTTTTGGTCCTGGTAGCGGTTGGCTAGGGGGGGGGGGGGGGGGGGGGAATAGTCTTGCAATCAAAATTGAACCTTCCTTAAACTTAGATAGCGTAATTAAATCTAAGACTTGCATAAACAGAATTAAGAAATTAAATAAATAAAAAGAGGCACAATCGATTTACTTGGTTACAACTGGAGAGGTTGTTAATCCAAGGAAGTTAAACGCGAACTAAAACTCTCTTTTAGGTGGAGAAGCCTCTTTACAGCAATTTGCACACTCAATTATAGAAAAAAAACTCAAGAAAATTCAATTACAAGTGTTGTGTTCTATTTTCTAGGTCCAGGGGTTATTTTATAGTTCTTGGAAAATTTTATCCTGGGCTGAAAGGCGCCTTCCATAGGGCTGGAAGGTGCCTCCAGGAAAGCGCCAATGGATAAAAGTTTATCCAGTGCCAACGACAAAATCTGCCTGGTTGAAGGCGTCTTCCATGGGATTGGAAGGTGTCTTCGTACTGTTCATAGAAGGTGCCTTCCACAGAAGGCGCGGAGGCACCTTCAACTTCCTTTGAAGGCGCCTCCAGCAGCACTTACAATCACGTTATGCACTTTTGCCACTCTGATTACCTGGGTGACTTCGACCAACCAGAATAGGGCTCACCCAAACCCTTTTTTTGGCATTCTCCTCGAGCAGGCTTCCGCTCTAGCTTCTCATCCCTCGGACCCGCTGCACACGTCGTTCTTGTCCACCGGTGTACTCTTCTGCATCACCTCGTCCCTCAAATGCACTGAACCTGTCAGGTCTCTCCTGTGTCGTCCTTCTCGCTAGCCGCGTCTTCTCCTCGATTTCTTGTGCTCCTAAGCTCCTGCACACTTAGACACAGGGTTAAATACCAATAGGACCTAACCTAATTTGGCTAATCACATCAAAACTACCACGGGGTACCAACAATCTCTCCCTTTTTAATGTGATCAAACCCAAGTTAAGTTAGGGTAATTAAAAAAATTTCTAATTTTTGCAAGTAAAAAAATTTGCAAGTAAGCAAAATTTTCTAAGTAAAATTTGCTAGAAAAATTTTACTAGGAAAATTTTACTAAAAAATTTTTCAAGTAAAATTTTTTTAACCTTTTTGCAAGAAGAAAAAAAATTTACAAGTACCCTCTCACTATAAGAAAAAAGTCCTATTGTGATATTTTCTTAATGACATTTATTTAAAAATATAATTATAAATATATTTTAATGACACTTATTAAAACAGATTAACTTTAAAAATAAAATATATAATTAGACCCTTTATAGTGACAAATTTTATAAATGTCATTATACTTATAAATTAATAAACATATTAATTTTATAAGAGTTGATTTTCTTTACCCTAAATCATTAGTACGCCGTCTCCTTCTCAGCACGCCGTCTCCTTCTCTGCATGCCGTCTTCTTCCTCCCTACACTGCAGCGTTGCTTCCTTCCTCTCTGGATCGCAACGTCTCTCCTTTCTCTCTGCAGCAAGCAAGGATTTCTTTGCGGAAAGGTAACTTCAATAATTTATTTCTTCTTCAGCAAAAAAGAAAATATTCCCTCGCCGACGAGAAGGCACAGAGCGTCAGCCACTTGAAAGATGGCAGCAAAGGAACAAGCGTCGACAGCTCGTAAGGCAACCGTTGCCTTTCGAGGCAACGAGCAACCGCTTCTCGTGTGGCAGGTTCACGAGCGGTCTCATGCAAGGCGACCATTGCTTATCCAGGCAACGAGTCGCTGCTTGGTGTGCGATCGATTCAAGTGCGACCACATTGTTGCTAGGCAGGGTAGCGGTCATGAACGCATCACTGCCTGACGAACAACTGTGCGTTGCTGCCTCGCCGAGTAGTGATTGCTCACAAGGCAGCCATGAATGCCTCAGGCTTCTGCATGCATGCACCCGATTAACTTTTTATCAAATCATTAGCCACCATGCATGCATGTGTCTGATTAATTTTTTATCAGATCAAGCCAATAGTGACAACATACTTGCATGCAAAGTTCTTATTTAAGTTATTAATAGCTATAGAAATTTTGATATATAAGATCTTCTTGAATTTATGACTTGACTGAATATCTGAGAAAGTATTTAATTGTGTTTGATGCTCAATTTTAAAAAAACGATAGCATCATTGTTTAATTAAAACTTCTCATAATTATACCATGCATGCTACTTGTGATATATTTTTCCCCCCAAATTTAACTAGTTATGCAACTCTATTATACAACTGATTATGGATCTTATCTCTTATACTAGATAGTTATGACAATATTAGTATTTAGTGGATTTTTTAGTACACCCCATGCATTTTTAATATTTGTATGTTATATTTATTTTAACAAGTGTTTTTTTGTAGAATTATAATGGATAAGAGTTGGATGTTTTTACCAAGACAAACCATGGAGTATAGAAATGGAGTTGAGAGTTTTTTACATTTTGCATTTGCTAATGCAAACATAAATGGAATGATTTTATGTCCTTGTATACGGTGTAAAATTGGTATATTTGCTTCAAGAGAAATTGTCTATGATCATTTGACGGTCGATGGTTTTATCAAAGATTATACTCACTGGATAGCTCATGGAGAGATAACATATAATGCATCTATAAACTCTAACTATTCATTTAGCTACTGAAGTACAACTTGTTGGGAAAATTGATGATTTAAATGGACATAAAATTGATGATTTATCTAGGAAAAGATGTACTCTCTCTGATAGTAGATGCATTCTTTCTTTTTTCCTTTGAGTGATTTATTATCTATAATTTGTAATTAACTATTGTTTGTAGTAGGAATGGCTCCTAAGCGTCGAAGTAAGAGGAAATCTCGTTTTATACTTCAACCTGAGGTAGATATGCAACCACCAACTATGAGTACAAATCACACTGATCTACATTCAATTGAGCAAGGTAATATCTCATTTTATGCATCACAAATTTATTACCTATTTGTATTCAATTCTTATTTTTATATTTTTATTGGAATCAATACTTTCACAGATAGTCAAAATATACAAGGTACGTTGAATAACCAAAGAGATACACTTTCAAATCAACTTCATGTGGATGTGCAAGATAATATCTCATATGTTGAAAACATGACTTTAAGTTCCAAATCAAAATATTGATATGAATGAAAAATCTAATGAAGGTAACATATATGAATAATATAATAATTTATTATATTATTTTTATTATGTCTTATATATTTTTTTTGTGTACAGATAGTGAAAGTGGACTTCATAATATTAATAGGAAAAAAAGAGATCCCACATTTATGAAAGAAATTTGGGGTCGACCTAGCACACTACCACGCATTAAGATTTCATGTGATGATATGGGACGCCCAATAGGAACAAAAAGAAATAAATTTACTGATTTCTTGGGCTCTTTGGCAAGAAATGGTAAGTATTGTCCAATTGATGTGGAAGATTGACATAAAATGTCAACGGATAAAAAAAAGACATGTTAAATGTTATAAAGGTAACTAAATTACTTTTGTGTAATTTTCACGTTTAAGACTTTTAATTTATGCAAAGATAATTTGTCTATTTTTTTTGAAGGAAAAATACGACCTTCCTCCAGGAATTGAAAATTGGACACTACGATCAATAGCAAAAAAAAAAAAGAGAAACGGGAAATATGAACTAAAAAAAACATACTATGATCCAGAGTTATCAATTCAAGTTTTGTTACAACAGAGAAATGAAAGAGCTTATGCAGAACAATATATGAGACTAGTTGCATTTTGGAGCACAGAAAAATCAAAGGTAGACAATATGTTTTTATTTAGATTAATAATTTGATCCAAATGTTATGTAGACTTTTATATTGTTTATTGAGTGTAATTAATATATTAGGAAAGGAGTGAAAAAAAATAAAGCTACTAGAAAACAAAAGATAATGAATCAGACTACTGGAATGACATCTTTTGCTCAAGTGCAACATAAATTGGTAATTCTTCTTATTCGTGTTATAATTCTATGTGCATTTGAATGTAGAAACTAATAACTAAATATATTTTTATGAAAAAGAAAAGGGGCACCCTCCACACGAGTCGAATTATTTCAGGCTTGCTTTACTCATGCCAATGGAAGTCCCTCAAGCAATGTTGTAGCAGAAAGATTGGTAAACTACTTTATACTCTTCAATTTATTAATTTAAAGTGCTTTGTTTTAATTATCATTATGTGTTAAATAAGTATCAACATGTCATATGTTTGTAAAGGTTGCAATGAATGAACTAGCAAATCAACTTCCTGAAGATTCTAATGATCCGGTGAGTCAAAATGATATATTTGCTCAAATTATCGGACCAGATAGACCTGGCGAGTACGTATGCTTGGTGATGGTGTTAGTCCATCTTATTTATGGGGAGAAGTTCCTAGTCGTGGCACATGCAATCGACTAGTGATGAAACAGAAGACAAAATTAGAAAAAATGGATGAACAAGTTAAAAAGCAAGGCCAACATATTGCAATGTTAGAAGCAAAGTTTTCTGATCAAACAAACCAAAATCCTATTTCAAATTACAATAATAGTCAACACACATCATCAAGTAGTAATCCACACACTTCTATTCCTTCTCGTCCATCTTTACATGTAAGGGTTGTTTAATTTCTTTTTTTTATTATTATATATTCCACACATCTTTAAACTTTTATTCTCTTTTGCACTTTCATGTAGATTGGATGTTCTGTCTTGATCAAAAGTTTATTTGATTCAACAAAAAATGTGGCAAAAGGAGTGCTTCATAGCATGGATCCAAATACTACAATAGGAAGACAGACACTAGGAACAAATTGGTGTAAAGTACAAGTACAAGTTGCCCTAGAACCAGAAGAGAGTTTAATTAGATCTTATGATTTTTTACAGAGGTTTGAGGATACACTTGGAGGAATGATAGCTTGGCCATATCATTTGGTATGCTTTTAACCTTTCATTGAAATATTATTAATTTATTATATTTATTGTGGTATTATAATTTTAAACTAATATGAAATGTATTTGCAGTTGACAGTAAACGAAGACTACTATTAGGTGGATTGATACTTTGCATTTTTCTCATTTGGTATGATATCCAATGAATTATTTTATTAACTTTTTATTTTCATTGTTTTATTTCACTAATACAAATATATGCATTGTATTTGTAGATGGCAGGTACATGGATTTTGCTTACAATATGATGGTTGAAGATGGTCCAACTAATTGTGTTTTTATTCACAAGACTTTGTTAGTCTAAAATTTAATAGTTTGAGTGTAGTGTGTAGTTAGTTTTGGATGTAAATGACTTATCATTAGTATTGTATTTTTTAATTTGACTCAAGTTAGTGTTAGATGAATAAAAATTTCATATTAGCACTTTTAATTGTATTTTATTCTAAATGATGGATGTATTATGATGATGTATAAATTTTGAATTCAGGTTATATATTCTAAATAATTATTCTTGTAGTGGCAATTTTTAATGTCTTTATAAATTATTATAAATAACAATTATTAATGTCATTATAGATTATTTAAAGTGACATTTTAAAATGATCTTATAAATTATAATTACTGACAACTTTTACTGTCCTTATAAAAATTTATAGGACACTTATAAATGTCAAAATAAATGAGTTTAGGTAACATTTAAATGTGTCCTTATTATGATAATAACAAGACATATATAAATGTCATTAAAATAGGATTTTTATTGACATTTTTATACTTTCGTTATATCCTTATATTGTGGCATTTTTAAAGTTATTATTGATTTTGTATAATGACATTATAAAATGTCAGGAATACAAGGAGGATCTAAGACGACATCACTTTATAGGGTGTTTTTCGGTAATGTCACTAAAACTTAAGTGTCATTAAAAATAAACGATAAGGGCATTTATGTGTGCCCTTAAAGACCATTATTCTTGTAGTGTCTAGACTTGTTCTTCCCTACTCCCCTTTTGATCACATTAAAAATAGGGTTCATTTAAAAGTCTAAGAGTAACAATAATAAAATCAGTAAAAAAAAAATTTCTAACTGATTTAAAAAGATAAGAATTAATTTAAAAAATATTTAATTAATTTTTAATAGAAAATTAAGGTATTTTTATAACTTCTAATTTCTTAACAATTAGTCGATTAAATACTTATTTCAATAATTAGCTTCTAGGCTGTGGCGAGACACTACGCCTTCTTGGATCTTGAAACAATAACTACTTTCTAAACAAAGTCTCTTAAAGAAATTTAATATTTAATTTATTCTGAAAGTCATAATTTAAAAATATTCAATCCAAATATAATGTTGGAATCCAATATAGGTTCCTTACTACTAGTTTAATTAAAAAAAATTTAGTTATGTATTTCTATGAAATTTTCCTATTTGGCCCTTATGGTATTTAAGGTACCAATTCAATTCACTATATTTTCTAATATATTGAATATTTGAGCATGCACAATTTTTTAAATTTTTTATTTCAATTTTCATGCTTTCATTTTCATTTTTTATTTTATCAAATTCTTCTAATCGACAAGATTTAGCTATAGTTTATTTAAATTCTTTATTTTTTTTCTAATTTACAGTAATTTTTTTGTTAATAGTTTTATAAACTGAAATAACTTGTCAGGAGGAAGAGACCGTACCTGACTTACCTTGTCGATCCCGTGATCCGAAGCTCCCCCTGAAGTATTGATTTCTTCCGATGTTGCTTCCCCTTCATTGATGCTTTCGATACTCATTTCGGATGAGCTTGCTTCATCTCAATCTTGGTGACTTGCCACTAGTGCAAGTCCGGTGATGGCTTCTTGGTGATTCGGACGACGTTTCATCTCACGTCGCCTTCATATTCTTGTACTTGTTCGCTTGGGTCGGTTTTTTGTTCTTGCTCTTGTCCTTATCTTTCACATGCCCTTCTTCATTGTAGTGATAACATTTTATTCTTCTTTTTCTATCTTACACTTGATTAAATCTTTTAATTTTAAATAACTTTTTAAATTTATGTAACATCAGTGTTGTTTCATTATCATCGAGAGAAGATTTTGGATCTTATTCGTCTGCATTTTCCTTTAAGGCAATGTTATGCTCCTTCTTTGAACCTACACATCTTGTTTCATGGACTTTAAAAGTTGAAAATAATTTTTCTAAAGTAGTTGAATCTAGATCTTTAGATATATAATAAGCATCTACTGATGATGCCCGTTTAGTATTTCTAGGGAATGCGTTAAGAGCATACCTTAGAGAATCTGGTTCTTACCTTTTCTCCGAGATTTGTGAGTCCAGTGATGAGCTCCTTGATCCTTGAGTGAAGGTGTGTAATGGTTTCTGCCTTCTTCCAGTTTAATGTTGCTGATCTGGTTTTTGAGTAGATCCCGTCTCACGAGTTTCGCCTTCGAGATTCCTTCGTGTAATTCTAGGAATTTCTCCCAGAGCTCCTTCGCAGACTCATAGACTCTGATCCAGTTGACTTCTTATGATGGTAAGACGCTTAGCAGATGGAACTCTACTGTGCCATTTGCCACGAAATCGGTCTACTCTTTTTTGATCCAATGGTATTTTTCTTTTCCTTCGGGTGCTACAAAACCAAATTCCATTATTAAAAGCAAACTGAAATCAGTTTTGAAAAATACCTCCATCTTCTTCTTCCAGTTAGCAAAATCCCCCTTGAACTTTGGTGGGTAGATGCTTCATTTGACCATCTCGTGTGCTTCATTCGACGGTTAGTCCTCCTGAAGCGAACTTAACTCTGATACCACTTTGTGATCCCGGTAGCGGCCGGCTAGAGGGGGGAAGGGGGGGAATAACATTGGTTACAAGCGGGGAGGTTGTTAATCTAAGGAAGTTAAACACGAACTAAAACTCTTCTTCAAGCGAAGAAGCCTCTTTACAGCAATTCACACACTCAATTATAAAACAGACCTCAAGAAGATTCAATTACAAGTGTTGCATTCTATTTCTTAGGTCCAATGGTCATTTTATAATCCCTGAAAAATCTTATACTGGGATAAAAGGCGCCTTCCATAGTACAGGAAGGCGCCTCCTGTAAGGTTCTAGTGGATAAAAGTTTATCCACTGCCAATGGCAAAATCTGCCTAGTTGAAGATGCCTTCCATAAGGCTGGTGAACTGGTCCGCTACCTTAATGACTCCCTTAGTACCTCACAAATTTGGAGAGATATAAATGAAGGTATACAAACATTAGATGCATGTTGAGGTAAACCTCGGGTCATCAATTTTTGAGAATTGATCGACTCCTAGCCACAACGCTAAAGATATCATGCGCCCTCTATTTGCACCTTGAACTTGCTTCAAGCTTGATTTAAGCTTGGTTCGTTTTAGACGAGCTCTCAATTCAAGCTTATTTAATTATTTAAAAATTTTATAATTTTAAACTTGATTATTAAGTTTGATAATATTTATTTATTTAGAAAGTTTCTTTAATTTATTTATCATGTCGATATTGATGTTGATAAGAATTTTATCAATAAATATGATTTACAAAAATTTATTTTTAAATATTATTCAATACAATTCATAATTTTTTTATTATTAATGAGCTATATATATATATATATATATATATATATATATATATATATATATAATCTTTTTTATTTAATAATATTGAATGAATATAAATACATTTTTATTAAATTGAATTTCAAATTTATTCATGTGGCAAAAAGTAATTCGCTTATTCCCAGCGTCCCCACCAACTCATTCCTAGGCTAACACAGAAGAGGTAAATCACGTGTAACTACTAGCCATAGTGCAGGTGGCTAAAACATCGAAAAAGGCATGCTAGAACGCGTTAAGTTTTGACTCTCAAATTTATTCATGAACATTTAATTCAATGCTATTATGTGGCGTCAATAGTTTGAAAGAGTATGAAATACTTGTCCGATCGCTGATATAAATAGTTACCCTCTACTTGGATGGTGCGAGTGAGGGTTCATTAACAGAAGAGGAAGGGAGGTAAAGTAAAATATTAATATTCTCCTTGTTTGGGAGGGAGGGAAAGTTCATTAATGTAACATGTGTTACTGTATTTGGGAGAAAAGTAAGGGTAATAAAGGTTAAATATATAAAGTTATAAAATTACCCTCACTTTTGTTAAAGATTAACGCGCTCAAAAACCTAGTGCATCTTGTATACATTTATTGGTTAAGACTTACACATTCACGACTTATACATTCAAACAATTATAGCTTATTTGTTGACGTCGGCGTTGTAGTCAGCGTCGATGTCACATTCAGCGTCGGCGTTGAAGTTGGTGTCGACATTGAAATCACCATTGACGGAGTGTAAGCGTCAGACGGTATAAGTATTTTTCGTTACGACGCAAAGAATATCCAAAATAATAATTTTTAAAATTAATATAATAAAATTAAGATAAAATTAAAATATAATTTTTTTAAATTTCCTTACCTTTTCTTTCATCCCAAATCCAAATGTAAAAAATTCTTTTATTTTATGAGTAAAAAAAAAAAAGTTAAAAGCTTAACTTTCTTTAGCTTACCTCCCCTATCTCATTTCTTTTCGAAGAAATAAATAAATAAATAAATTTCCTTTTTCCTTTTTTATCCTTCCCTCACCCTCACCCTCACCCTCACCCTCAGCTGCCCCTAAAGGTGCACTGACCATGTAGAACGTTTGACTGGTCAGGTAACAGACCCCAACGGTCAGATTCAATCCATTGACCGAACATTTAAATTACTCGGCCTTAAATCCTTTTTCCATTTTCAAAACGACGGGCAAAAAACGAAGGAAAAAATTAGGATAAAAATATTGTTTTTTTAAAATCATCTTAGAAGATCCCACTTTAATTTTTCAAAATAATTATACCGATTGAATAAAAAGATGAGCGTCATTTTAATAAAAAAAAAAAAAATAAGACGTCCTTGCATTATTTGGAAGAAGAAAAATAACAGCCTTTCACTTTTGACAAACAAAAACCATCACGAGAACAGTGTTCAAACGCACGTGTCAAAGTAGAAGATTTTCTCTGCGCAGAAAAACGAAATCGATTTTTCATCCGGTTTCCGTCAAATTCATCGTCCTCCCATGCGTGTCAAATCATCGAAGCTCCTGTAGTTTGACTGGATTATCCAAAACCTGTTAAAAGCCAAATCGATCGAATTAAATATTGAAAATGCATTCCTAAAGCATCGAAAATTCGCCTCTCCCGTCCTTTATAAACCTGCTCTAATCCAACCAACCATAACAATTAAGTACTGTATCCGACAGTGCACGCCCTTTTATGTTTTCTCATCTCGGTCGATCTCAATGAGCAACACCGGAGATGTCCTGCTTGTTGTTAATGGTCGGTGAGCTTGCACTCGCTATATTTCGCGGTCAATGTGGAGTAGCTTAGTGTGTTTTAATTCATGCAGGTGAAGAATCTCAGACACCGTCGTCGCCGGTGGCACTGCCGCCGGCCTCGGGGCTGATACGCTGGCGATGGTGGCTCCTAGTGGTCGCCAACATCTTCTTCCTCCTTACCGGACAGACAGTGGTCGCGCTGCTCGGACGGCTCTACTACAGCGAGGGCGGTAGTAGCCAATGGATGTCGACGATCTCCCAGTCCACCGGCTTTCCGGTTCTCTTCGTTCCCCTCATCCTCTTGACCTACAGATCACCGGCCTCCAAGATCGGCGTGCCCGCTAGAACTTTGGCGGCCATCTGCCTCGGCTTGGGCCTCTACAGCACCGGGAACAGCCTAATGTACAGCTACGGCCTCCGCTACCTCCCCGTCTCGACTTTCTCGTTGATCAGCGCCTCCCAGTTGGCCTTCAACGTGGTCTTCGCCTACTTCCTCAACGGGCAGAAGATCACCGCCCTCATCATCAACTCCGCCGTGATAGTGACCTTCTCGGCGGCAATCATCGGTGTCAACTCCGACAACTCTGGCGACGCACCAAGGGGGAAGTTCGCGCTGGGGCTTATTCTGACGCTGGCCGGCTCGGCGATGACCGCGCTCAACCTCTCACTGGTGCAGCTCTTGTTCCAGAAGGTGCTCAAGTCGGTGAGCTTCACGGTGGTGCTTAAGCTGCAGATTTGCACGTCGGTGGTGGCGGCGACGGCGGCCGTGGTGGGTCTGTTCGCGAGCGGCGAGGCCGGGGAGATAAGGGGGGAGGTGGACGCGTACAGGAAGGGGAAGACGGCGTACGTGATGACGCTGGTAGGGACGGCAGTGGCGAACCAGGTATCGTCGGTGGGGGGAGTGGGGTTGGTTTTTATGGTGTCGTCTCTGTTCTCCAATGTCGTCGGGACGGTGGCGCTGCCGATCGTGCCCATCTTTGCCGTCGTCTTCTTTGGCGACAAGATGGACGGCCTCATGGTGATCACCTTGTTGATGGCTATCTGGGGCTTCGCTTCCTACGTCTACCAGCAGTATCTGGACGACCAGAAGACGAACAACGCCATGACAGCTACAGCCGATGCAGAATAGACCTTCAGGCGCCTTTAATATATATATATAATAAAATAATATTTCATTAGGCTCCATCTATTTTTATTTTTAAAAATATTTTTATTTAAGACGATGTTTAACCTTGTTGATTAGAAATAACTATTTATTTTGTAATAATTATTATATTTTTGCTATAATTGAATAGTAAAAGAAAAGAAAATTGTCTTTCGAACACTTTTATTTATAGGATAGATAAAGTGGTATAGAAAAAAAAGAATGCAATGCTATACCAATCAAAAATCAAATCAAATTTTGTCAATAAACTCAGCGGAAAAAATTGAATGAAGAAAAAATAGTACATCCGGAGATACTTTTCTCGATTTTAATCATTAAAGATATTTTAATTGATGCGTTTCTATTTTATGTACTAATTTCTTAAATATTTATAATGATAAATTAGCTACATTATTATTATAATGAATTTACTAGTCATCAATATTATCTTTCTGCTGGAGTTCATATGTGTAGAAAAATTTTAGTAAAATAATCTATGTTTTATCCCTTTTAATACAATCTTCCTTTAGTTGTGCAATGCAAGCAATTTTATTTTCAAATATAGTCGTCGAGATATCTTTAATTGTTGCTAGTCGGCACGATTCTTGAATATGTAGTGTCATGGATCTTAACCATATACATTCTTGACTTGTTTCATGTATTACAATGATTTCAAAGTGATTTGATGATGTTACTGTTAAAGCTTATTTTGTTGACTTCAATGATATAACAATATCTCATTGTGTAAACACATAACTTATTTGGGATTTAACTTTATGTGGATCTAAAAGATAACCTATATCTGCATATTGTAGTAAAGATAAATTTGATCTTATCGAATAAAATAATCTCATGTCTGTTATACCATGAAAGTAACAAAATATGTGCTTTACACCTTTTCAATGTCATCGACTTGGAGAAAAGTTATATGTTGCTAGAAGGTTAACAGAAAAAGCAATATCTGGGTGAGTGCAATTGATAAAATATGATAATGCACCAATTTCACCAAGGTATGGTCTTTCTAGACTAATAACATTTCCTCAATCTTAGAGTGGACAAAAAGCATCTTTTTTAGTGTCACGTGATTGAACAACCATTGGTGAAAGCAATAGATGTGCTTTACCCATATAAAAGTATTTTAGTATCTTTTTGTATATAATGACTGATGAACAAATATTCCTTTTGATAAATGTTTAGTTTGCAATGCAAGATAAAATTTTATCTTTCCTAGGTCTTTCATCTCAAATTTACATTTTAAATAATTAACAGTCTTATTGAACTCTTCAAGAGTCTATATAAGATTTAGATCATTGACATATACTACCACAACTACAAAACCTTCTTTTGTTCTTTTTTAAAAATGCATAGACAAATAGCATCATTTGTATAACCTTCTTGTAATAAGTATTCACTTAGGTAATTGTACCACATATGCCATGATTTCTTTAATTCATATAATGATTTTTACAACTTTATTGAGAATATGGTCATGAGGATTACATCTGTCACGCCCCGGGGAGTCCCTACCAGAGAAAAATCTAGCAACATTTCTCCTGTACGAGTGACAATCTGAAACTTATCTACATAGCCCTAAGGGCTCACACATATCGGCCAACACGGCTGGAACATATACAATAAAATAATTAAACATCCACGCAGTTTATGTAAATCTACTCCACTATAATGAGGAAAACACAACACAACAGAAAACCTTTGCAGTGGAAAACATGAGCATCATACCCGAATCACGATTTAAAATCCACAAGTATAAGAACTATACATCAAAAGTATGTAGACATAACAAGGAAACGAAAATCCAAAATAGAAAATTGTCATGACACTGAGTGGGGACTAGCAACTGAAACCTTCTGACAACTTCAACCCGAAATAGTAATAAAGCAACTGTGTGAGTTCAACAACTCAGCAGGTATCAAGCTGATATACATAGTAAAATATAACCAACAGTAATAATCATGCAGTACAGTCTCCTGGACATAACTGGAAATGCAAAACTGAAAGACAGGAGAACTGTACTCACCAAGACATCCCATCCGGATATAAGGGTCGTCAGACCAAACCTCATGTCTCCTGTATGCATGTCAAAAATATGCATCCACAAAAATATAACATCCAAAATGCAGCAATCACAAGCAATAAATGCAATCTATGCATATGATGCAAATGACATGGTCACCCCTGACACCAGTCAACTGTAACGACCCAATTTTCCCTATTTCAAGTTCTAAAAGTCCATAAAAATATTTAGAAATACTTTTAAAATATTCTAGAGATTTTTAGGAATTTTTAGAGTATTTTTACGTAATTTTTGGAGGTCGTTTAGTAGGGCTACAAAAAGAAAGAAGTTTAAAAAAAAAAATGTTGAAGGTGAGATTCGAACCTACGACCTCGGGTCGGATTGACCCAAGCAAAACCTGCCCAACCAGCTGAGCTACGCGGGTTTTGTTAACCAAGTATGGAGAGAAATAGATTTAAGCTATAGTTGGAATGTTTAAAATAAATTGGAATAAAAGTGCGCGGCTGAGGATTCGAAGCCTAGATCTCGGGTTAAGCAAAGATTCGCTTAACCAACTGATCTAGCAAGTGTTTCTTATTAAAGAAGGAGAAATATTCTATTTAAGCAGTAACTAATAAATAGGAGGAAAAAAAAAATAGTTGCAGCCGAGTTTCGAACTCGCGAGCCACGCCTCAAGCCGAACGCAGCCAACCAACCGAGCTGCGAGTGTTTTGTTAATAAGTATGAAGCGAGAAATATATATGTTATAGTTGATAAATAAAACCCTAGTTTTAAAAGGACCTAATTCTTTTTTTCCCGAATCCGAAAACCTATTCCTTTCTCCCTCGCGACGGCGCCTTCTCTCTCGGGCGGAAACGCAGCAGCGGCTAGGGATTGTTTTCCGGCGGCCGGCGAGCTCTCCGCGGATTCTTCACAAGTTCGAGTTTCTCTCGGCAAAGAGAGCGCGCGGGCACAAGGAAGAGCCGAAACAGCCACATCTCCGAAGCCCTAGAGGTCATCTTCTTCGGTTATAAGTTAAAGAACACCAAAGTGAGTTGCTTCTCACCTGCAGTAGGAGTAGTTCCGAGCTTCGATTTGTTTTCCTTGTTTTCGGATTGTGTTTGTACAGAATTTAGTTGTTAGGGATTTAGCCCTCTTTTCTTGCTTGTTTCGGAACATGTAGATGATCTGATCAGTTTCAAGTTTGATTTAGTTTCTTTTCTTGTTTCCGGATCATGTTTTACAATTCTTCAGTCTAGCTTGATCTCAGATTAGTGCCAAATCCAGATTAGTTTAGGTCAGCGTTAATTTTGAGCATGAACAGTTTTAATTCAAGTGTGCAGTTCGGATACCTTTTGTATCTCCATAAGCAAGAAACAACCACAAATTTCATACTAGTTTTAGATCTTTTGCAGATTTAATATGAGCAGTTTCTGGTGGTAGTAGTACAAAATTATTAAGAGCAGCTAAGTCTTTGGTTCTATTGTTATATAAGTGTTGATCGGATTATGTAGCCTTGGGAATTTTAGTTTTGTTGTTTAGGCAGTGAACATGAAAGGAGACGGATTTGTTTATCACAGTTTTAGATTTTGTTCTTTCTTTCTCCTCGCTGCAATGAAAAAGAACAGCTAGTTGGAATAGCTATGTATAGCATTTTGTTTCCCTTATATTGCTTTCTTGCCATGGAACTATAGACAGCTCCCACTAGTAGGCATGTGCATGAGCAGATTCATTCAAGTGAGCATTTATATTCACTAGTAGGTATCATCTTATTGTTGAGTAATTTGGATTTAGGTTTGTGCCATGCAATGGGTGTGGATAACTCTAATTTGGGAGTTCTGTTGGATTTTTAATGGCTTGGTTTCCTTGCTTTAGTTATGTACAACATTAGGATGAATAGAAAGGTAAAAGAAGTAAGTGTTTCTTGTTTTCTGTTGCTGTTGCTGGACATCAGATCTGTTTTAGAAGGGAATCACGATTCCTGCTGGGTTTCAGGAATTTGGAAGGATAGTAAGGTTGTTAAGAGTTTAATAGGAGTCTTTCTTTTAATCGCTAGAGAAATTATAGGTTTCACTTGCTATTGGTATTGCTGGATTTAAATTAGATGCCTTTCCTATTAGCAAGTGCAGAACCATCAGTTTTCCTGGCCAAAATGGAGCACGAACAGCTATATATAAAGTGTATTTTGTGACATGATTAGTAAGATTAGATGTGCTTTCTTTTCCTTTGTTTTACAGCATGTATAGGAAGCTCAAAGTTACATTCTTTTGCTCTATTTTATAGCATGTTTAGAAAGTCCAAGTTAGCTTTCTTTTGCTCTATTTTACAGCATGTTTAGAAAGTCCAAGTTGCTTTCTTTTGCTCTATTTTATAGCATGATTAGTAAGTTCAAAGTTATTTTCATTTGCTATTTTAAGAAGCATGAACAGCCATGTATTCCAGTGGAAAAATAAGAATCCTATTAAATACTTTTAGAAGTATTAACAAGTAAAAGAAAGAAAAAGAAAAGAAAGAGAAAGGCCAAGGCCTTAAGTAAATTCCAAAGTCTAGACTTTAGGAATTTTTGCACACAAGGTGTCTATTAAAATGCCAAGGCATTTTAAGAAGAAGTAATTAAGATAAAAAGTATTTTACTTTTAAAGGGCATGTACCGGACACAAGGTCCAAGGGATGGGCTCCAAGTTGCCCCTAGGCACAAGGCCTAGAAGTATCTTAGTAGTTTCGGGATTAGCTACCTCGATTCTTATTAAGAATGCGCGCAAAGTGGTACAATGCCGGGCCCAAAAGAAGTTTATTATTATTTTGAAGTATTAAAGTATAAGTTTTGAAACAAATGAAATAAGCTTCAAATATGTTTAGAATTAGAAGGTCTAGTTTCTTGTTATTTGAAGCATGCAGTAATAGTTTTATTTATTTCTTGCTACTAGATTATCCAGCATGTTTAGTTTTACATGTTTAGTATGCTTCTTTTATAGTTTCATTCTTATGAGCATGATTAACTATACATGTTTAGTATTTCAGTTAGCATGATTCCTTTGCTATGTATGAGCATGAGTAGCTTTACATGTTAGCATTCAGTTTTAGCATGTTTTCATTTGTATACATGCATATCGAGTTTTTGTGAGTAGATAGCGCTCACTAAGCTTTATGCTTATAGACTGCATTTCCTCCTACTGCAGATAAAGGAAAGGAAAAGATTTAGCAAGGAAGGCGACAAGGTGGTGGTGATGAAGGTGTGTGATGGCTGGACTATGTAGAGATCCAGAATGAGCTGGCAAATTGCCAAGACTTTTCTGTTTAGTTATTTTAGTTCTCTTTTAATGCTATGATGAAGTTGAGATTGTAATTGAGTCTATTCCGCACTTGTAGTTTGGTATGTCTTATCGTTGGAGTTCTATTTGTTTACTATTGCTAGAATAGTTTCCTTTTAGTTATTGTGATATTATTACTGCGTGGTTGTGAAGTATTTATACCAGCCGCATGTGGCTGATGGTTTATTATTTGTTTGTATTATGGGAAATGGTCACCGGTACAGGGGAGACTCTACCGAAATTTTTCGGTAGGGTTTTCCTAGAGATTTTTAATAAACCGGTTAAGTAGAGTTAGTAGATAAGTAACGGTCACTCTTAGAGAGTAGTAGTAGTAGTAGTAAGAAGGGTGGTCGTTACAGTTGGTATCAGAGCAGTTCCCATTCTCCAGCATCACACACACATCAGCATCAGCCATGCCGTCTTCAAGTAAGAAAGTATTTAAATTCTTTCTTTATTGCTTTCCTTTATTATTATTTGCAGTATAGAGTGATTGCTTATAAGTGCTTAAGTAAGATAGAAGTTACTGTTTCTCCTTTCTTGATTCATACATATGTTTGTTTAGAAATGATAGAGAAGTTAGAAAGGATAGAGAAGATACCAAGTCTTTTTCCCTGCATAATTAGATGTCAAGAAGAGGACGTCCCCGTATCGTTCATACTGAGGACCAAGTTCAGGAGAACGAAGAGCCCAGAACCCCTGGGCCTATTCTCTCTGAAGTTGTTGCTCAACCTCAGAGACAAGTAGTGAGCAGCAGCAAGTGATCGTCAATCTGATGGCGAATCAGCAACCAGTTCCTCCCCCAACCATTAATGTGGAGACCCCAGTGGTGATTGAAGTCCCATCAGTTGCCCTGGAAGTCACCACAACATCTAGAAGACAAGAAGCATACCTCATCCAGTGGCTGAAGCTGAAACTAGAAAGCTTCTCAGGCACGACTGAGCCCTCGGATGCCCAGGCTTGGTTCAAGACACTGGAGAGCACAATGGAGCTTCTTGACTGGCCAGAAGTTGAGAAGGTTAAAGTGTGCCTCTTACTGCCTACCTAGAGATGTTCGTATGTGGTGGGAGCGAGTTAAGAGTAAGAGAGTAGTCAACCAGATGAGCTGGGTTGACTTCGAGACAGAGTTTTACGAAGAATTCTTCTGTCAACGGATCACCAATAAACAGTATGAGGAAGTTTAGACAAGGTGACCTACCAGTAAAAGAAGCGGTCAAAAGATTCAACAGACTAGCTCACCTTTGCCTAGAGTTAGTAAGTACAGTGAAAGAATGAGTCAGACTGATGCTCCTAATGCTGAGACCAGAAATAACACCTAATGTGATGTAGTGAAACTCACCGACCATAGATTGGTGAAGAACTAGTCAGTAGGGCATTAGTGAGCACTATCTGAACTGCATCAAGGCACAACAAACACAACACAAGCCAGTCAAGATAGAAGACAAGACAGTGGGGAGTCAGAAACCCCAGTTAAGTAATTAGAACTAGAAAGACAATGATAACAAGAAAGACCCAAGTAGGAAGATGTTCGGGTAGTCTGTGGGTACCCAGAGGTGTTCCCAGAAGAGCTACCTGGACTACTTCCCAGCAGATAAGTGGAGTTTGAAATTGAATTGGTTCCTGACATCAGCCCAATTTCAAAAGCTCCTTACCGAATTTCTCTAGCAGAGCTAAGAGAGTTACAAGAACAATTTCAGGAGCTACTTGACAAGGGTTTCATCCGCCCTATTCACTCACCTTGGGGAGCTCCTGTGTTGTTTGTCAAGAAGAAAGACGGATCTATACTAATGTGCATAGATTTTAGAGTGCTGAGCAAAGTAACAGTTAAGGACTAGTACCCTCTTTCCAGAATAGATGATCTATTTGATCAGCTAAAGAGGGCAACAATGTTCCCTAAAATATACCTGCGTTTTGGGAACCATCAGTTGAAAGCGAAAGGAAGTAATACACCCAGTTAAAGCTAACAAAGTGGTAGATGCACTAAGCAGAAAGTCCAGTGCATCCCTGATGTCTCTGTCATCATTAGCCCTGCCACTGAAAAAAGAGTTGTCAGACCTTGGACTTGAAATTATTTATGGGCAACTTTCTGCATTGACCCTAGAGTCAACCCTGCTTGAGGATATACAGAGAAAGCAAAGCGATGATCTAGATATTCAAAAGATCAAGCAAGGGATACAAGAAGAAGGAAGTTCAGAATTTCGAGTATCAGACAGTGGAATTCTTTATCAGGGAAATCGTCTTTGTGTTCCCAATGATGAAGAGCTGAGAAAGAAAATTTTAGAAGAAGCCCATAGTACACCATACGCCATGCATCCTGGTTCTACCAAGATGTACCAAGACGTGAAACAGAAGTTCTGGTGGTCCGGACTCAAAAATATGTCAGTACCTGCCTGACATGTCAGAGGGTCAAAGCGGAACACCAGAGACCAGGAGGAGTTTTACAACCTCTTCCAATACCAGAGTGGAAGTGGGAAGACATATCTATGGACTTCATAACAGGTCTCCCAAGAACCACAAATGGATATGATGCGATATGGGTGATAGTGGACAGATTGACCAAGTCTGCTCATTTTCTAGCCATCAAAGTGTCTCACTCTATAGAGCAGTTAGCACAGCTGTATGTAAAAGAGGTGATCAGACTTCATGGAGTTCCCAAATCTATTATTTCTGATAGAGATGGGCGCTTCACCTCTCACTTCTGGGAGTGTGTTCAGACTGCACTAGGCACCAAACTCAAGTTCAGCACAGCCTTCCATCCTCAGACCGATGGACAGACAGAGCGAGTAAATCAGATCCTAGAAGATATGCTCAGGGCTTGTGCATTAGATTTTAAGGGCAGTTGGTGCAAGTATCTGTGTTTAGCTGAGTTTGCCTACAACAACAGCTACCAAGCCACCATCAGGATGGCACCATATGAGGCGTTGTATGGGAGAAAGTGCAGATCACCTATATGCTGGCAAGAAGCAGGTGAAAGAAAAGAAATGGAAGTAGAGCTGGGCATTCAGACAGAGCTGATAGAAGAAACCACTCAGGCTGTCCAGAAAATCAGACAGAGGATTGAGACTGCCCAGAGTAGACAGAAAAGCTATGCTGACACACGCCGTAGGCCACTGGAATTTCAAGTAGGAGATTCAGTTTTTCTCAAAGTTGCTCCTATGAAGGGAGTGATGAGATTTGGCAAGAAGGGCAAATTAAGTCCTCGCTATGTAGGACCTTACCTGATTACAGACAGGATTGGGAAGGTAGCTTACAAGCTGGAATTACCACAAGACATGTCAGCAATACACAATGTATTTCATGTCTCCATGTTAAAGAAGTGCCTCCGTGCCCCTAGCCAAGTGATTGAGCCTCAGTCAGTGCAGATCCAAGAGGATCTTAGTTTTGAGAGCAGACCTACACAGATAGTGGACAGAGCAGTTAAGAGATTGGGAAGCAAAGAAGTACCACTAGTGAAGGTCGTCTGGCAGAACCAGAAGCACGAGGAAGTCACTTGGGAGCGGGAGGACAGTATGAGACAGAAATATCCAGAATTATTCTAAGTTCGAGGACGAACTTTTTATAAGGTATGGGGAATTGTAACGACCCAATTTTCCCTATTTCAAGTTCTAAAAGTCCATAAAAATATTTGGAAATACTTTTAAAATATTCTAGAGATTTTTAGGAATTTTTAGAGTATTTTTACGTAATTTTTGGAGGTCGTTTAGTAGGGCTACAAAAAGAAAGAAGTTTAAAAAAAAAAATGTTGAAGGTGAGATTCGAACCTACGACCTCGGGTCGGATTGACCCAAGCAAAACCTGCCCAACCAGCTGAGCTACGCGGGTTTTGTTAACCAAGTATGGAGAGAAATAGATTTAAGCTATAGTTGGAATGTTTAAAATAAATTGGAATAAAAGTGCGCGGCTGAGGATTCGAAGCCTAGATCTCGGGTTAAGCAAAGATTCGCTTAACCAACTGATCTAGCAAGTGTTTCTTATTAAAGAAGGAGAAATATTCTATTTAAGCAGTAACTAATAAATAGGAGGAAAAAAAAAATAGTTGCAGCCGAGTTTCGAACTCGCGAGCCACGCCTCAAGCCGAACGCAGCCAACCAACCGAGCTGCGAGTGTTTTGTTAATAAGTATGAAGCGAGAAATATATATGTTATAGTTGATAAATAAAACCCTAGTTTTAAAAGGACCTAATTCTTTTTTTCCCGAATCCGAAAACCTATTCCTTTCTCCCTCGCGACGGCGCCTTCTCTCTCGGGCGGAAACGCAGCAGCGGCTAGGGATTGTTTTCCGGCGGCCGGCGAGCTCCCTTCTCCGCGGATTCTTCACAAGTTCGAGTTTCTCTCGGCAAAGAGAGCGCGCGGGCACAAGGAAGAGCTGAAACAGCCACATCTCCGAAGCCCTAGAGGTCATCTTCTTCGGTTATAAGTTAAAGAACACCAAAGTGAGTTGCTTCTCACCTGCAGTAGGAGTAGTTCCGAGCTTCGATTTGTTTTCCTTGTTTTCGGATTGTGTTTGTACAGAATTTAGTTGTTAGGGATTTAGCCCTTTTTTTCTTGCTTGTTTCGGAACATGTAGATGATCTGATCAGTTTCAAGTTTGATTTAGTTTCTTTTCTTGTTTCCGGATCATGTTTTACAATTCTTCAGTCTAGCTTGATCTCAGATTAGTGCCAAATCTAGATTAGTTTAGGTCAGCGTTAATTTTGAGCATGAACAGTTTTAATTCAAGTGTGCAGTTCGGATACCTTTTGTATCTCCATAAGCAAGAAACAACCACAAATTTCATACTAGTTTTAGATCTTTTGCAGATTTAATATGAGCAGTTTCTGGTGGTAGTAGTACAGAATTATTAAGAGCAGCTAAGTCTTTGGTTCTATTGTTATATAAGTGTTGATCGGATTATGTAGCCTTGGGAATTTTAGTTTTGTTGTTTAGGCAGTGAACATGAAAGGAGACGGATTTGTTTATCACAGTTTTAGATTTTGTTCTTTCTTTCTCCTCGCTGCAATGAAAAAGAACAGCTAGTTGGAATAGCTATGTATAGCATTTTGTTTCCCTTATATTGCTTTCTTGCCATGGAACTATAGACAGCTCCCACTAGTAGGCATGTGCATGAGCAGATTCATTCAAGTGAGCATTTATATTCACTAGTAGGTATCATCTTATTGTTGAGTAATTTGGATTTAGGTTTGTGCCATGCAATGGGTGTGGATAACTCTAATTTGGGAGTTCTGTTGGATTTTTAATGGCTTGGTTTCCTTGCTTTAGTTATGTACAACATTAGGATGAATAGAAAGGTAAAAGAAGTAAGTGTTTCTTGTTTTCTGTTGCTGTTGCTGGACATCAGATCTGTTTTAGAAGGGAATCACGATTCCTGCTGGGTTTCAGGAATTTGGAAGGATAGTAAGGTTGTTAAGAGTTTAATAGGAGTCTTTCTTTTAATCGCTAGAGAAATTATAGGTTTCACTTGCTATTGGTATTGCTGGATTTAAATTAGATGCCTTTCCTATTAGCAAGTGCAGAACCATCAGTTTTCCTGGCCAAAATGGAGCACGAACAGCTATATATAAAGTGTATTTTGTGACATGATTAGTAAGATTAGATGTGCTTTCTTTTCCTTTGTTTTACAGCATGTATAGGAAGCTCAAAGTTACATTCTTTTGCTCTATTTTATAGCATGTTTAGAAAGTCCAAGTTAGCTTTCTTTTGCTCTATTTTACAGCATGTTTAGAAAGTCCAAGTTGCTTTCTTTTGCTCTATTTTATAGCATGATTAGTAAGTTCAAAGTTATTTTCATTTGCTATTTTAAGAAGCATGAACAGCCATGTATTCCAGTGGAAAAATAAGAATCCTATTAAATACTTTTAGAAGTATTAACAAGAAAAAGAAAGAAAAGAAAGAGAAAGGCCAAGGCCTTAAGTAAATTCCAAAGTCTAGACTTTAGGAATTTTTGCACACAAGGTGTCTATTAAAATGCCAAGGCATTTAAAGAAGAAGTAATTAAGATAAAAAGTATTTTACTTTTAAAGGGCATGTACCGGACACAAGGTCCAAGGGATGGGCTCCAAGTTGCCCCTAGGCACAAGGCCTAGAAGTATCTTAGTAGTTTCGGGATTAGCTACCTCGATTCTTATTAAGAATGCGCGCAAAGTGGTACAATGCCGGGCCCAAAAGAAGTTTATTATTATTTTGAAGTATTAAAGTATAAGTTTTGAAACAAATGAAATAAGCTTCAAATATGTTTAGAATTAGAAGGTCTAGTTTCTTGTTATTTGAAGCATGCAGTAATAGTTTTATTTATTTCTTGCTACTAGATTATCCAGCATGTTTAGTTTTACATGTTTAGTATGCTTCTTTTATAGTTTCATTCTTATGAGCATGATTAACTATACATGTTTAGTATTTCAGTTAGCATGATTCCTTTGCTATGTATGAGCATGAGTAGCTTTACATGTTAGCCTTCAGTTTTAGCATGTTTTCATTTATATACATGCATATCGAGTTTTGTGAGTAGATAGCTCACTAAGCTTTATGCTTATACTTTCCTCCTACCGCAGATAAAGGAAAGGAAAATTTATAGCGAAGGCGGCAAGGTGATGAAGGTGTGTGATGGTTGGACTATGTAGAGATCATGAGTGCAAATTGCCAAGACTTTTCTGCTTAGATTATTTTAGTTCTCTTTAATGCTATGATGAAGTTGAGATTGTAATTGAGTCTATTCCGCACTTGTAGTTTGGTATGTCTTATCGTTGGAGTTCTATTTGTTTACTATTGCTAGAATAGTTTCCTTTTAGTTATTGTGATATTATTACTGCGTGGTTGTGAAGTATTTATACCAGCCGCATGTGGCTGATGGTTTATTATTTGTTTGTATTATGGGAAATGGTCACCGGTACAGGGGAGACTCTACCGAAATTTTTCGGTAGGGTTTTCCTAGAGATTTTTAATAAACCGGTTAAGTAGAGTTAGTAGATAAGTAACGGTCACTCTTAGAGAGTAGTAGTAGTAGTAGTAAGAAGGGTGGTCGTTACATCAACCATCTCACACGCGATGGTGAGACTAAGTGGGTAGGGCTATGACAACTGTTCACTCTGTCATCACTACTCCTGAGTGACCGAGTAGACAGGATGCTGTCGGAGTACACCTATCCTCCTACTCCAAACAGAGTGGGGGAGCTCAATGCTCTCATCTTCCTGAGTCAGTTCAGAGGAGGGATCCCTGTCCTGCTACCACACTACGTCACCACTACCCATGAGTGGACAAGCAGAGCCCTTGACAGAGTAACCTGCTGCAACACGCCCTGCCTGATATACCACTAACCCATGAATGGTTGTGTGCAGGTCCATGTAACTAGCAATGCGCTCAACAATAATGAAGCTGACAATCGCTCAGCATGCAATCATGCAAGATGGTGCATGTCAGTAAGCATGTAAATCCTGACCATACCCACATTCATAAAGTATGTACCAAAAGGTAAATAGATCCAATAAAATGATCTAGGTACACCTAATAGGTATGTTAAATAACTAGTCATGTATACAATAAGACATTGTAGGTCACTACCTCTATGTACATAAATACACATGACAATAATCAAGAGAGTATAAGCATGGATGTATAGCAGACAACAAATAAAGCATGCTACAGGATTCAAGTAAAGACCTGACCTACCAATGCATATATAGACATAACCATTACTATTCGTTATACCAAGGTACCCGCCTCAAAAAGGAGATCGAATCAAACCAATCCGACGTCGAGACGCTCATCTCGAATCAGAGTCCTGCATCAATATATATATATATTCAATCCCAAACTATTTAGGAAAAACCCTAATCAAATCATCCATAAAGAATCACAACCCCACATCAAGGCATCTACCCAAACCTCACTCGTTCCGAAACCACAAAATTAGCTATCCCTAACCATACTAGCATCTATACGGATTAAGCCAAAATAAGAATCAAATTTCTCAACAACTTACCCCACTACGATGCCTTCTCCTATTGTCGCACCGCCAGGAGGATCAACTGCTGGAAATTGCTAGCCAGAGATACGTGCTGTTGGAGAATGGTGGCCCTGATTGTGGATCGCTCTCGAACATCAATGCCCGGTTCTATAGTGGAGTTGCTGATCTCCAACACAAACGTCAAACCATGAAGAAGTAACACCTCAAATCAAAACTAGCACTCGGTCTACGGTGGATTCAGAGCTAGGGCTCTGCCGGAAAGGTGGTTAATCGAGAGAGGAGTGGTGCTGAGTGAAACTAGGGCAGAGGGGAGGCGCTCAGTGGTGAAGATGGGAGAGCTCAAGCCTCCAGTGGTCGGTGATCGGCTGGCGCCGATTCTATGGTTGATGCGGCGTCGAAGCAGATCAGGGCGAAGAAAGGGGATTCGGGTGGAAGCTAGGGCACAAATCCTCTCCTTGGCCGAAGATGACTCCGAGGAAGGAAGAAAGAAGCTTGGCTGGCAGTGGCATCAAGGTGCGTCCGTGCGGAGATGACCAAGGAAGAAAAGAGGGAAGCTGCAAGGGAGAGGGCTCGACCGATGGGTTTTGTATGCGCGGGAGAATAGGCATCGTGAGGTGGTGCCGTCGGTTGGGGAAGGCGATCGGTTGGGGGAGGCAAAGAGCTCGGGGAAGAGGTGGCAGCGGCGCGAGCTCGACAAAGGGGAAGAGGGAAAGAGGAGTTCGACGTGGAGATGCTAGGGCATGACTAAAATGAATAGAAAAGGGAAATTATAACTTAGGTCCCTTAATTTAAAGTATAGGTTAAATTCTCATCTTTAGGTATTCCAAATAGATTTTACCCAAGCCTATAAATGTATCTCCTCTAAATACGTCATACGAGTTCCAAAAAATTCTCAGAAAATTTTAAAATTTCTAAAAATTCTGTTAAGGTTATTCGTCTATTAAACCTTATTATAATATTATTATTTGTGTACCGTATTTTACAACATCATTTGCATAGGGTGGTTTGAATCCTTTAGGATATATACATATAAAAGTTGCATGCCCAGTTTTTTGATACAGCCAAACTAATCAAGAATTAGAAAGTAATGATGCTCATTACAAGTGAATATGTTTCCTCATAATCGATTCTAAGTCTTTGTGAGAAATCTTGGGTTACAAGTCTAACTTTATCTCACAATTTCATCATTTTTTTCGTACAAACACCTATTTATATCCTACTGGGATTACATCTTTAGTCGTTCAAACTGTGGGCTAAAAGACTTTATGTTTTTCTAGAGATTTTGATTCAACTTGTATTGTCACCTTCCATTTTGGCCAATCATTTCTTTCTTTAAAATCTTTAACAAATTATGGTTCGGGATCTTCATCACCTTGCACAATGCCAAAGTCATATTGCAAGCGAAAGCAATATCAATGGTTGTATTATTTCGATCACATATTTTATAAGATATCAAATAATTTATTTAAATCTCATTATTTTCATGTAACTATGATTCTTCAAGAACAATATTTTTCACATCCGATTCATTGATTTGTTGTCATGCATTATCTAGAATTGCTTCTTCTAGAGCTTTGGATTACTCTTTTTCTTATTTCTTTTGAGGTACAGTGTCTCTCGAGCCAGTTGGTCGACCACTCTTCTAGTGTATTATAGATACATTTGCAAGTAGAGTAATAGATGATCCTATAGGGACATCGATTTTTATTGGAGTATTCTCTACTTGTATATTATGACTTTATCACATTTTTTGTATTAACAAAAACATCATGCAATTAGTTTGCAATTCTTTGCAAGTGAATAATTCTTATTCTTTCCACTTCTTGCTCACATTGATTGTTACAGAGATCAAAATGAGAAAATATTTTTTCATTTCAACAAAATTCTCATTGTTCTTCAAGATAAAACTTTGCTCCCCAGCATTGGAAAATTTATTTCATCAAAGTGGTAATCTCCAAATCTTGCAGTAAACAAGTCACATGTTAAAGACTCCAAATATCTAATAATGAATGGTGAATCATATCCCACGTAAATCCCAATTCTATGTTATGGGCCTGTTTTCATTCATTGTGTAGGTGGGATAGGGACCTATACTACACAACCAAATACTCAAAGGTAAGAAATATCAGGTTCTCGACCATCGACAAATTGTAATGATGAGTATTGGTGATAATTAGTTGGTCTTACTTGAATCATATGATGCAACATGTAATATGACATGACCTCAAGCAAAAGATGGAAGTTTTGTTTTCATGAGTAGTGTTCTAACAATTTATTGCAATTGTTTAATAAATGATTCTGCTAGGTTATTCTGTGTATGAACATAGGCAATTGAATGTTTAATTAAAATTTTGATTGACATACAATAGTCATCAAATGCTTGTGACTTAAATTTAGCAACATTATTAAGGTGAATTGCCTTGATTGAATAATAAGGGAATTAAGTTTGTAAAATAATTTGCCCAAGTAGTTTAGCAAAGACTATATTTCGAGATGAAATCAAACAAACATGTGACCATCTAGCCGAAGCATCAACCAATACCATAGAATATAGGTCCACAAATATCCCCATGATTCCTTTCCAAGAAGGTTGGAGTTTTTTTGTCAACCTTTGTGAGGGAAGATCTTATAATTTGTTTGCCTTGTGACCAAACCACACATGAAAAATTATCATGTAAAAGAATTTTCTAATTCTTTAAAGGATGTTTATTTAAATTATTTGTTATTCTTCGCATCATTGTTGCCCAAGGATGACTAAGTTGGTTGTGCCATTATATGAAATAGTGCTTATGTTGTACAATTTGAAAATGTACGGTTGTCGTCAAGTGATAAAATATCGATCCCACAGAGATTGTTGATTAAACACTAGTTGATTTTTCACACGGTAAATTATCTTGACAATCAAGGGTTGGTTTACGAGCACTGAAAACTAGGAATTGAGAAGAGAATTGATTCTCGTTTCAAGGGTATGCCTTAGAAAGTAAGAATATCCTCTATTATAGGAATTACTGTCATACATGTTGGAGATCTTGAGGCCGGCTAGAAGGGGAGTTGAATAGGCAGTGCCCCCAATTTGATCTCTTCCTACGTATTCGTTAGTGCGCAAGCGGAAATACAAATACTAATATGAATACGAAAGCTAAAGACAAAGAGAAAGAACAAGCAAACCAATGCACGTCGATGTAACGTGGTTCGAAGATTAGTGCTCCTACTCTACGGCTGTCCTTGAGGTGGACGATCCCGATCCTTCGATGGATTATCCCTCGACAAACTCCAGCTATCTCAAGTCGCTCCTTGTGGGTGGAGAAACCTCACCACAAAACTCACCAAGACCTCTTGGATTACACAAGCACTTGAGAACTCTTGTGACTACAAATTAGGTTTTAACCAAGTCTAATTTGGTCACCTTGGTCGGCTACCCCAAACTCCTTCTATAGAGCTTGGAAGAAAACAACCTTGCTATTTTATCGTTACCATTCGACTGGTCCTTTCACTAGTCGACTGGTGTCAGCCCAACGACTCTCTACCAGTCGACTGGTCCATGAACCAGTCGACTGATCCCATCCATTTCAGGCACAGAAGCTCTTTGTGCTCACCCCTAGTCAACTGATCCCAGTACCAGTCGACTGGTGCAACCCTAAGCCTAGGATTTCCAATCTCGAGTACATTTCTCTCAGCACTCGGATCCTCATGACTCACTTGACTCTTCTTCACAACTTTGACCTCATTCCTTCAAGCTTACTTCCTTTTGCTCTCATCCCTTGGATGCATCAAAGCCCGCGGTGTTAGAGTGTATACTAAAAGCCTAGCTTTTGGTATAAACATTTATCTAGAAATAAGAATCACATTGGTCAAATGTCTACATTTGTGATAAATGTAGTTGTTCAATTAATTTATATTGTAAATAACATGGTGTGTGGTGTCACACACAGAAGATCATGTTATCAGTACCTTATAAATTATAAACAGTAGCTCACGACCAAGATGGAAAGGAACAAACCATTGGAAGGTCGTAGTGTAATTAGGTATTAGTTTATCTTAACTATATAATTACACTAGTACACTTAGAGTGTATTGAGTAGGACCATTTGAGATCGTTCCTTTTATACTGACTTTATGAAGGAACAAAGACCTCAGTTATTATGGAAGTGTGTGCTCTTAATCCTAATATAATAACAAGCACATATATTTGATATTTATTTCTTTAATTTATCAATGGGTGAGATTTAGTTCGATAAATCAATAAGCCCGATAAGTTGGGAAATGATATCACTTATAGTGTGTGTTGTTGATTATAGAAGGAAACTGTGTCCTAATAATATAGGTTGAGAATGTCCCCAAGAGGAGCTCATAAGGATTGTCATGTTAAACCCTGCAGGTGGACTTAGTCCGACATGACAATGAAGTTGAGTGGTACTACTCTTGGAGCTAGATATTAATTAAGTGAGTTGTCAGTAACTTACTTAATTAGTGGACATTTGTTATCTTAAACACAGGGAGACTAACACACTCATAATAAGAAGGAGCCCAAAATGTAATTTGGGATTGGTGCGGTAGTTCAATAATAGTTCTTTAGTGGAATGAATTATTATTGATGAAATTAAGTTGTGTGTTCGGGGCGAACACGGGATGCTTAATTTCATCAGGAGACCAAAACCAATTCCTCCTCTCGGTCCCTATCGTAGCCTCTAGTATATAGAGATTTATACCCACCGCATACCCACCTTCTTACCCATCCAATGGGGTCGTCCAAGCTAGCTTGGAACCCAAGCTAGGGCCGGCCAAGATAAAGTGGATGAGTCATGTAGGTGGCCGGCCAAAGCTTGGGTCCCAAGCTTAGGTGGCCGGTCACTAGAATATTAAAAAGGATTTTTATTAAAATTATTTCTTATGTGGATATCATGATTTTAAAAGAAAGTTTAAAAATTAAAAATTTCCTTTTATAACTTTCTACAAAAGATTAAAAGAAGAGATTAATCTCTTTCCTTATTTGTAGTTTAAAAGGATGGTTTTAATTTTTGGTAAAAACTTTCCTTATTTGTAAATCATCTACATGTTTAAAAGAGAGTTTAAAATTTGAAATCTTTCCTTATTTGTTGATTAAAGGAGGATTTTAAATTTTAAGAAAACTTTCCATTTTAATCATGTTCATGATTTAAAAAATAGTTTAAAATTAAATATTCTCTTTTATAAGTTTCTACAAAAGATTAAGAAAAGATTTGATATCTTTCCTTATTTGTAGATTAAAAGAGATTTTATGTAACGACCCAAATTTCCTCATTTTAAGCCCCAAAAATAATTCAAAAATATTTAGAAATGCTATAGAAAAATTCTAGAGATTTTTAGAAATTTTTAGAGTATTTTTACGTAATTTTTGGAGTTCGTTTGGTATTTTTACTGAACGAAAGAAGTTTCGACAAAAAAATGTCCAAGCCAAGATTTGAACCGTGAACTCCGGGTGAAGCAGAGGTTCGCTTAACCAAACGGTCTATGAGAGTTTTGTTAATCATATATAGAGCGATATATATTTAACTAGTAGTTAGGAACAGTAAAATAAATTGGAAATAAGAAGTGCACGGCTGAGGAATCGAAGCCGTGATCTCTGGCTTCGGTTAAAACCGGTTAACCAGCTATTCCGTGGCTGTTTTGTGAACAAATAGAGAACAAAATAAATTTAAGTAGTGATTATAGATATTAGAAATAAAAGGGTGCAGAAAAAAGGGGCCGAGCCGAGGCTCGACCCGAAGACCTCCGACCGCAGCAAAGTTTTAAGCGGAACACAGCCAAACAACTGCGCCAGCGAACTTTGTTATTAAAGAAGGAGAACAATTCTATTTAAGCTATAGTTGGAAACGAAAATAACCTTAAGTATAAGATTTAAATCTTTTTCCTAAAACCTAAAATTTCCTCTCTCGAAGCCTTCCTTTCTGTTTCACGCGTGCGACGGCGCGGCGGCGATTCCTTCTCGGGCGGAAACGAAGCCGAGCTTAGGGCTCAACTCCGGCGGTCGGCGAGCACTCCTCTCCGTCGGTTCTTCACAGATTCGAGGTCTCCTCGTTGAAGGGAGCTCGTGGGCACGAGGAAGGGTTGGAATTTGAAGTTTCTCCGCGAACCCTAGAGGTTTTCTCCTTCGGTTTAAATTCAAGAATCAAGTGAGTTGCTTCTCACCTGCAGTAGGAGTAGTTCCGAGCTTCGATTTGTTTTCTTTGCTTTCGGATTTGTTTGAAGTTTCCTTGTGTTTGCTGCCATGACCATTAAATCCGAATTTGTTAGGTTGATTATGGTCTCATCTTATTGTTGAGTAATTTGGATTTGGGTTTGTGCCGAATCTAAGCTTGCAGGAGATCAAGTTTTTGTTTCTCTTTGTTCTTGTTGAACCTGCCGTGGCCTTTAGGAAGGAAAAAGGGTGTAGTGGATTTAACCTTGATTAATGATGCCTTTGTTTCCTACCATTGGGATTGCAACTGGATCGTGTAGCTTGACAGTATGTCGAATTTGCATCAGATGGATTTTCATTGGGTTTCATTTTAGTTTCCAACCATCTATGCTAGTTCCTAGATTAGTTCTTGCAAGCATTAGTATATAGTCTGAGCTCTATATTCTGTTATAGTTTCCTTCCTTGCTTTCAGGTCATGTTGTACAGAATCGTTGTACAGAATCAAAGTTGATTAGAGATTTAGTTTTTGGACAGCATGTTTAAGAAGCTTAAAGTTGTATTCTTTTGCTTTATTTATAGCATGTTAGAAAGTTTGAAGTAGCATTCTGTTGCCTATTTTATAGCACGTTAAAGAAGCTTGAAGTTGTGTTCTTTTGCTGGAAACAATTCGTAATGTTAGGTTCCATTAAGTGCAGATTTTATTTGCTGCAGAATTTATTTTTCTTCCATACTAACCAATGAGTATGAGCAGTTTTATTTATGAGCATGCACAATTTGGAACGCTAGTATGTTTGGATAGATCTTTTGTGCATATTCATGGGCAAGAACAACCACCAATTCATAGTGGTTTAGATCCTTTTGTGTTGATTTAGTAAGCATGATATTCTGTTAATTCCATGCAGCAATGATTCCTTTATTTTCTAAGATTCCTTTGTTATTAGAATAACATGAGCAGATTTTCTAGATTCTATTGCATGCCTAGTAGTTGAATTGGTTTTACTTTCACAGCATGCTTAAGTTGTTCTAGTTTCCTATTTGCTATTGGAATAACATGAGTAGTTCTATTTTTATAGCATGCAGATTTTTATAAGTAAAGTATGCAGATTTTTAATAAGCAGATTTTCATAAGTATTGCATGCAGATTTTAGATAAGCTTAGTATGCAGATTTTGATAAACTTAATATGAAGATTTTTGTTAAACTTTACATGCAGATTTGTGTTAAGCTTTGTATACAGATTTTCAGTACGTAGAGTGTGTTCTAGTGCACCCCAAGTGCTTGATAAAATGCTTAGCTCAATATAATGCTACAGTAGGCATTTTAATAGCTCAGTTAATGCAGTAGAAGCATTTAAAATAACTTATTTAGTCTTGCTTCAGCTTATATGGGACTACGGTCCAATGGGTGGGCTCCCACAGTCGCCTCTAGGTTCAGATAACCTAGTTCTAGGTTCAGATAACCTAGTTAAAGCAAGGTAAGAAAATTAGCTATGAAATCAGTATTTTATTGGCACTGTCCATTGGGTTGGGCTCCCACAGTCGTCCCTAGGTTTAGATAACCTAGTAAACCCTACTAGACTCGGAACTTGCAATCCCGGGTTTAGTTAGGGATGCGCGCACAGCAAGTACAGTTGCCGGGCCCATCAGCAGCATGATTATTATTTTAATCTATTATGTAAATAGTTTTCAAAACTTCACAAATTAGTTATGTGAATACAAGTTAGACTCAGTTTAGCATTAATTAGTTTAGCTTAGGTATCAATTCAGTTTCTTATTGATACACATGATAGTTCTATGATTAGCTTTACATGTTAGCTTTTCAGTTAGTTTCTTCGCTATTTATTAGCATGATTAGTTGTACATGTTTAGTATTTCAGTTAGTATGATTCCTTTATTGGTTTATGAGCATGATTAGCTATACATGTTTAGTATTTCAGTTAGTATGATTCCTTTATTGGTTTATGAGCATGATTAGCTATACATGTTTAGTATTTCAGTTAGCATGATTCCTTTGCTATTTATGAGCATGAGTAGCTATACATGTTAGCTTTTCAGTTAGTTGATTTCTTTGCTATTTATGAGCATGAGTAGCTTTACATGTTAGCATTCAGTTTTAGCATGTTTTTATTTATATACATGCATATCGAGTTTTTGTGAGTAAGATAGCGCTCACTAAGCTTTTAGCTTATAGATACTATTTTCCTCCTACTGCAGATAAAGGAAAGGAAAAGATTTAGCAAGGAAGGCGACAAGGTGGTGGTGATGAAGGTGTGTGATGGCTGGACTATGGGGAGATCAAGAGTTTGCTAAGGAATTATTAAGACATTTCTGTTTAGAGTTCTTTAGTTTTCTTTTAATGCTATTATGAGTCAATATTGTATTTAAGTTTATTCCGCATTTGTAGTTGGGTTCTATTGATGGAGTGATATTGATGTTGCTATTGATAGGGTAGTTTCTTTCTTTTATTTGTGATATTATACTGCGTGGTTGTGAAGATATATGTTCCAGCCGCCTGTGGCTGAGTATATTATGCTTGTATTATGGGAAATGGTCACCGGTACAGGGGAGACTCTGCCGAAATTTTTCGGTAGGGTTTTCCTAGAGATTTTTAATAAACCGGTTAAGTAGAGTAGTAGATAAGTAACGGTCACTCTCAGAGAGTAATAGTAGTAGTAAGAAGGGTGGTCGTTACAGTTGGTATCAGAGCAGGTTCCATTCTCCAGCATCACACATCAGCACCATTCTTGCCGTCTTCAAGTAAGAAAGTATTTAATTTTATTTTATGCTTTCTTTATTATTTGCAGTATAGAGTATCTGCTTATATGTGCTTAGGAAAGAAAAAAATTCATGTTTTAATTTTCTATGTTTTGATACACATGCTTAGGAAGAATAGAGACAATTTTAGTTTTGTTTCTCTTATATTCATGTACGTAAGTATGTCTAGAAAGGATAGAGAAGATGTCAAGTATTATTCTTGGCATAACTAGATGTTAAGATAGGGGACAAGATAGTGGGGAGTCAGAAACCCCAGTTAAGTAATTAGAACTAGAAGAACAATGATAACAAGAAAGACCCAAGCAGGAAGACGTTCGGGTAGTCTGCGAATACCCAGAGGTATTTCTAGAAGAGCTACCTGGACTATCTCCCAACAGAGAAGTAAAGTTTGAAATTGAGTTGTTTCCTGACACCAGCCTAATTTCAAAAGCTCTATATTGAATTTCTCTAGCAGAGCTAAGAGAGTTACAAGAACAAATTCAGGAGCTACTTGACAAGGGTTTCATCCGTCCTAGTCATTCACCCCGCGGAGCTCCAGAGTTGTTCATTAAGGAGAAAGACAGATCTATATGGATGTGCATAGATTTTAGAGCACTGAGCAAAGTAGCAGTTAAGGACTAGTACCCTCTTCCCAGAATAGATAAACTATTTAATTAGCTAAAGAGGGCAATAGTGTTTTCTAAAATAGATCTGCGTTCTAGGAACCATCAGTTGAAAGTGAAAGGAGAATGAAGAGTCCAGAACAGTTTCCAGTATCCGATATGGACACTACGAAGTTGTAGTCATGCCATTTGGTGTGACCAGTACACCTATGGTCTCCAGAGACTTTATAACAGACCTTCCAAGGACCGCTGATGGGTATGAATCAATATGAATGATAGAGGACCGAGAAGTTAAGAGATTAAGAAACAAAGAGTATCGTTAGTGAAAGTCATTTGGAATCAGAAGTATGAAGAAATTACCTAGGAGTGTGAGGACAGAATGAAATAGAAATATCCGAAATTATTCTAAGTTCGAGGACGAACTTTTTATAAGGTGTGGGGAAATGTAACGACCCAAATTTCCTCATTTTGAGCCCCAAAAATAATTCAAAAATATTTAGAAATGCTATAGAAAAATTCTAGAGATTTTTAGAAATTTTTAGAGTATTTTTACGTAATTTTTGGAGTTCGTTTGGTATTTTTACTGAACGAAAGAAGTTTCGACAAAAAAATGTCCAAGCCAAGATTTGAACCGTGAACCCCGGGTGAAGCAGAGGTTCGCTTAACCAACCGGTCTATGAGAGTTTTGTTAATCATATATAGAGCGATATATATTTAACTAGTAGTTAGGAACAGTAAAATAAATTGGAAATAAGAAGTGCGCGGCTGAGGAATCGAAGCCGTGATCTCTGGCTTCGGTTAAAACCGGTTAACCAGCTATTCCGTGGCTGTTTTGTGAACAAATAAAGAACGAAATAAATTTAAGTAGTGATTATAGATATTAGAAATAAAAGGGTGCAGAAAAAAGGGGCCGAGCCGAGGCTCGACCCGAAGACCTCCGACCGCAGCAAAGTTTTAAGCGGAACACAGCCAACCAACTGCGCCAGCGAACTTTGTTATTAAAGAAGGAGAACAATTCTATTTAAGCTATAGTTGGAAACGAAAATAACCTTAAGTATAAGATTTAAATCTTTTTCCTAAAACCTAAAATTTCCTCTCTCGAAGCCTTCCTTTCTGTTTCACGCGTGCGACGGCACGACGGCGATTCCTTCTCGGGCGGAAACGAAGCCGAGCTTAGGGCTCAACTCCGGCGGTCGGCGAGCACTCCTCTCCGTCGGTTCTTCACAGATTCGAGGTCTCCTCGTTGAAGGGAGCTCGTGGGCACGAGGAAGGGTTGGAATTTGAAGTTTCTCCGCGAACCCTAGAGGTTTTCTCCTTCGGTTTGAATTCAAGAATCAAGTGAGTTGCTTCTCACCTGCAGTAGGAGTAGTTCCGAGCTTCGATTTGTTTTCTTTGCTTTCGGATTTGTTTGAAGTTTCCTTGTGTTTGCTGCCATGACCATTAAATTCCGAATTTGTTAGGTTGATTATGGTCTCATCTTATTGTTGAGTAATTTGGATTTGGGTTTGTGCCGAATCTAAGCTTGCAGGAGATCAAGTTTTTGTTTCTCTTTGTTCTTGTTGAACCTGCCGTGGCCTTTAGGAAGGAAAAAGGGTGTAGTGGATTTAACCTTGATTAATGATGCCTTTGTTTCCCACCATTGGGATTGCAACTGGATCGTGTAGCTTGACAGTATGTCGAATTTGCATCAGATGGATTTTCATTGGGTTTCATTTTAGTTTCCAACCATCTATGCTAGTTCCTAGATTAGTTCTTGCAAGCATTAGTATATAGTCTGAGCTCTATATTCTATTATAGTTTCCTTCCTTGCTTTCAGGTCATGTTGTACAGAATCGTTGTACAGAATCAAAGTTGATTAGAGATTTAGTTTTTGGACAGCATGTTTAAGAAGCTTAAAGTTGTATTCTTTTGCTTTATTTATAGCATGTTAGAAAGTTTGAAGTAGCATTCTGTTGCCTATTTTATAGCACGTTAAAGAAGCTTGAAGTTGTGTTCTTTTGCTGGAAACAATTCGTAATGTTAGGTTCCATTAAGTGCAGATTTTATTTGCTGCAGAATTTATTTTTCTTCCATACTAACCAATGAGTATGAGCAGTTTTATTTATGAGCATGCACAATTTGGAACGCTAGTATGTTTGGATAGATCTTTTGTGCATATTCATGGGCAAGAACAGCCACCAATTCATAGTGGTTTAGATCCTTTTGTGTTGATTTAGTAAGCATGATATTCTGTTAATTCCATGCAGCAAGGATTCCTTTATTTTCTAAGATTCCTTTGTTATTAGAATAACATGAGCAGATTTTCTAGATTCTATTGCATGCCTAGTAGTTGAATTGGTTTTACTTTCACAGCATGCTTAAGTTGTTCTAGTTTCCTATTTGCTATTGGAATAACATGAGTAGTTCTATTTTTATAGCATGCAGATTTTTATAAGTAAAGTATGCAGATTTTTAATAAGCAGATTTTCATAAGTATTGCATGCAGATTTTAGATAAGCTTAGTATGCAGATTTTGATAAACTTAATATGAAGATTTTTGTTAAACTTTACATGCAGATTTGTGTTAAGCTTTGTATACAGATTTTCAGTACGTAGAGTGTGTTCTAGTGCACCCCAAGTGCTTGATAAAATGCTTAGCTCAATATAATGCTACAGTAGGCATTTTAATAGCTCAGTAAATGCAGTAGAAGCATTTAAAATAACTTATTTACTCTTGCTTCAGCTTATATGGGACTACGGTCCAATGGGTGGGCTCCCACAGTCGCCTCTAGGTTCAGATAACCTAGTTCTAGGTTCAGATAACCTAGTTAAAGCAAGGTAAGAAAATTAGCTATGAAATCAGTATTTTATTTTCAGCAGTGGCACTGTACTGGATTAGATATCCATTGGGTTGGGCTCCCACAGTCGTCCCTAGGTTTAGACAACCTAGTAAACTCTACTAGACTCGGAACTTGCAATCCCGGGTTTAGTTAGGGATGCGCGCACAGCAAGTACAGTTGCCGGGCCCATCAACAGCATGATTATTATTTTAATCTATTATGTAAATAGTTTTCAAAACTTCACAAATTAGTTATGTGAATACAAGTTAGACTCAGTTTAGCATTAATTAGTTTAGCTTAGGTATCAATTCAGTTTCTTATTGATACACATGATAGTTCTATGATTAGCTTTACATATTAGCTTTTCAGTTAGTTTCTTCGCTATTTATTAGCATGATTAGTTGTACATGTTTAGTATTTCAGTTAGTATGATTCCTTTATTGGTTTATGAGCATGATTAACTATACATGTTTAGTATTTCAGTTAGTATGATTCCTTTATTGGTTTATGAGCATGATTAGCTATACATGTTTAGTATTTCAGTTAGCATGATTCCTTTGCTATTTATGAGCATGAGTAGCTATACATGTTAGCTTTTCAGTTAGTTGATTTCTTTGCTATTTATGAGCATGAGTAGCTTTACATGTTAGCATTCAGTTTTAGCATGTTTTTATTTATATACATGCATATCGAGTTTTTGTGAGTAGGATAGCGCTCACTAAGCTTTTAGCTTATAGATACTATTTTCCTCCTACTGCAGATAAAGGAAAGGAAAAGATTTAGCAAGGAAGGCGACAAGGTGGTGGTGATGAAGGTGTGTGATGGCTGGACTATGGGGAGATCAAGAGTTTGCTAAGGAATTATTAAGACATTTCTGTTTAGAGTTCTTTAGTTTTCTTTTAATGCTATTATGAGTCAATATTGTATTTAAGTTTATTCCGCGTTTGTAGTTGGGTTCTATTGATGGAGTGATATTGATGTTGCTATTGATAGGGTAGTTTCTTTCTTTTATTTGTGATATTATACTGCGTGGTTGTGAAGATATATGTTCCAGCCGCCTGTGGCTGAGTATATTATGCTTGTATTATGGGAAATGGTCACCGGTACAGGGGAGACTCTGCCGAAATTTTTCGGTAGGGTTTTCCTAGAGATTTTTAATAAACCGGTTAAGTAGAGTAGTAGATAAGTAACGGTCACTCTCAGAGAGTAATAGTAGTAGTAAGAAGGGTGGTCGTTACAGTTGGTATCAGAGCAGGTTCCATTCTCCAGCATCACACATCAGCACCATTCTTGCCATCTTCAAGTAAGAAAGTATTTAATTTTATTTTATGCTTTCTTTATTATTTGCAGTATAGAGTATCTGCTTATATGTGCTTAGGAAAGAAGAAAATTCATGTTTTAATTTTCTATGTTTTGATACACATGCTTAGGAAGAATAGAGACAATTTTAGTTTTGTTTCTCTTATATTCATGTACGTAAGTATGTCTAGAAAGGATAGAGAAGATGCCAAGTATTATTCTTGGCATAACTAGATGTTAAGATAGGGGACAAGATAGTGGGGAGTCAGAAACCTCAGTTAAGTAATTAGAACTATAAGAACAATGATAACAAGAAAGACCCAAGCAGGAAGACGTTCGGGTAGTCTGCGAATACCCAGAGGTATTTCTAGAAGAGCTACCTGGACTATCTCCCAACAGAGAAGTAAAGTTTGAAATTGAGTTGTTTCCTGACACCAGCCTAATTTCAAAAGCTCTGTATTGAATTTCTCTAGCAGAGCTAAGAGAGTTACAAGAACAAATTCAGGAGCTACTTGACAAGGGTTTCATCCGTCCTAGTCATTCACCCCGCGGAGCTCCAGAGTTGTTCATTAAGGAGAAAGACAGATCTATATGGATGTGCATAGATTTTAGAGCACTGAGCAAAGTAGCAGTTAAGGACTAGTACCCTCTTCCCAGAATAGATAAACTATTTAATTAGCTAAAGAGGGCAATAGTGTTTTCTAAAATAGATCTGCGTTCTAGGAACCATCAGTTGAAAGTGAAAGGAGAATGAAGAGTCCAGAACAGTTTCCAGTATCCGATATGGACACTACGAAGTTGTAGTCATGCCATTTGGTGTGACCAGTACACCTATGGTCTCCAGAGACTTTATAACAGACCTTCCAAGGACCGCTGATGGGTATGAATCGATATGAATGATAGAGGACCGAGAAGTTAAGAGATTAAGGAACAAAGAGTATCATTAGTGAAAGTCATTTGGAATAAGAAGTATGAGGAAATTACCTAGGAGTGTGAGGACAGAATGAAATAGAAATATCCGAAATTATTCTAAGTTCAAGGACGAACTTTTTATAAGGTGTGGGGAAATGTAACGACCCAAATTTCCTCATTTTGAGCCCCAAAAATAATTCAAAAATATTTAGAAATGCTATAGAAAAATTCTAGAGATTTTTAGAAATTTTTAGAGTATTTTTACGTAATTTTTGGAGTTCGTTTGGTATTTTTACTGAACGAAAGAAGTTTCGACAAAAAAATGTCCAAGCCAAGATTTGAACCGTGAACCCCGGGTGAAGCAGAGGTTCGCTTAACCAACCGGTCTATGAGAGTTTTGTTAATCATATATAGAGCGATATATATTTAACTAGTAGTTAGGAACAGTAAAATAAATTGGAAATAAGAAGTGCGCGGCTGAGGAATCGAAGCCGTGATCTCTGGCTTCGGTTAAAACCGGTTAACCAGCTATTCCGTGGCTGTTTTGTGAACAAATAGAGAACGAAATAAATTTAAGTAGTGATTATAGATATTAGAAATAAAAGGGTGCAGAAAAAAGGGGCCGAGCGAAGGCTCGACTCGAAGACCTCCGACCGCAGCAAAGTTTTAAGCGGAACACAGCCAACCAACTGCGCCAGCGAACTTTGTTATTAAAGAAGGAGAACAATTCTATTTAAGCTATAGTTGGAAACGAAAATAACCTTAAGTATAAGATTTAAATCTTTTTCCTAAAACCTAAAATTTCCTCTCTCGAAGCCTTCCTTTCTGTTTCACGCGTGCGACGGCGCGGCGGCGATTCCTTCTCGGGCGGAAACGAAGCCGAGCTTAGGGCTCAACTCCGGCGGTCGGCGAGCACTCCTCTCCGTCGGTTCTTCACAGATTCGAGGTCTCCTCGTTGAAGGGAGCTCGTGGGCACGAGGAAGGGTTGGAATTTGAAGTTTCTCTGCGAACCCTAGAGGTTTTCTCCTTCGGTTTGAATTCAAGAATCAAGTGAGTTGCTTCTCACCTGCAGTAGGAGTAGTTCCGAGCTTCGATTTGTTTTCTTTGCTTTCGGATTTGTTTGAAGTTTCCTTGTGTTTTCTGCCATGACCATTAAATTCCGAATTTGTTAGGTTGATTATGGTCTCATCTTATTGTTGAGTAATTTGGATTTGGGTTTGTGCCGAATCTAAGCTTGCAGGAGATCAAGTTTTTGTTTCTCTTTGTTCTTGTTGAACCTGCCGTGGTCGTTACATTTTAATTTTTAGAGATAACTTTCTTTTTATCCACATGTTTAAAAGAAAGATTTTAATTTATTAAATATCCTTTTTATAAACCAATCATGAAGGGATAAAAATTATTGGAGAAATTTTTTTATAAATTTCTGGAGACAAATTAGGAAGTTTTAATTAATTAAAACTCTCCTTGTTTGTATCTTTTATATGGCCGACCAAATAAAATTGATAAAGAAAATTATTTTTAATTAAATAAATTTTCCTTTTCAATGGAAAAAGAATTAAGGATGTTTTTATTAAATTTTCCTTATTTGCCAAGACCAAGGATTATAAAAGAGGGGGTAGAGGAGGCTTCAATGCTAACGACTCTATTCTATTTTTCTTTCTCTTTTCCTTGGTGGTGTGGTCGGCCCTTCCTTCTTCTCTTCTTCTTCTCTTTGTGGCCGAACCTCTTCATGCTCATGGAGTTTTAATTGGTGGCCGGATCTAGCTTGAGGAAGAAGGAGAGAAAGCCTACATCCCTTGGAGCTTGGTTGGTGGAAAAGATCTTCATCTTTTGGAAGCTTTGTGCTTGGCCGAAATTTGAAGAAAGGAGAAGGTGCTTTGGTGGTTTCTCATCTCGGAAGATCGTTGCCCACACAACGTCCGAGGTTAGAAGAGGAATACGGTAGAAGATCAAGAGGTCTTTCTAAAAGGTATAACTAGTAATTTTTCTTTCTGCATCATACTAGTTATTTTTGGAAATAATACTAAATACAAGAGGCATACGATTCTAGTGTTTCGAATTTGTTTTCGATATAGTGTTCTTTTGTTTTTCTTTTCCTTGTGATTTGATTGTTCTTTTCGGTTAACCTAAAGTTATTTTAAGAAATTAAATATTAGATTTCTATAAAAGGTTTTGTCTAGTCGGTGGTGGTTGCTCCCATATCCAAGAAGGTCATGTGCCTCGCCACGTCAGTACTGGGAACCAATTATGGAAATTAATATTTAATGGAATTAATAACTTAAGGTGATTTGGGTCGAACGTGTTAAGTTCCGCAGGAGATCCAAGTCAAAACCTAAAAGAACAAATAGATTAAGTTTCGGATCAAACGTGTTAAGTTCCGCAGGCGATCCAAAATTTAATTTAAAAGAACACATGGTAGCTAGGAAAAGGTTCAGACCTTTGTACAAAATTTTTGTACAGTAGAACCTCTAGGCTTTCCGAGTAGCAACCAACAATTGGTATCAGAGCTAGGGCTTTGCCTCTGTGTATTTGGTATTAGTTTAATTATGCACATATCATACATAATTTAGGCAGGATAATAGTAGGATGTACTAACTTTGTGGATTCAAGATCCAACTATTATGGCTTATAGTTATTATGTGTGTGATTTGACCCTTGGACATGTCAAGGGCATTTTATTGTGTGTGCATGATTGTATTATAAAATACAGCAGGAGCTGTATTTAGTTTTATTAGGATTTTATTTTTAATCTAGTTACATGTACATTCCTTTTATGGAATATAGGATCGATGGATGTAAATTTTATTTTATGTTCGATCTAGTTTACATGTACATTCCTTCGAGGAATATAGGATCAAAATGTAAAATTCTATTTATGTCGTGGATCGAATCTTGCAAAGCGTGGAACCTTCTAAGGACCAGAGGCGCAGCAGAACTAGGAGCAAGATGGATGCGACAGCTAGACCCGGTGGCAGTGGCCAAATATGGCAGCAGCTTGGGATGACAACACACGGAGGACAACAAGAGATAAAAGCCATAATAGTTGAAAATTAGATTTTCTATTTATTGCTTTTATATTGTGCTGTGTGTGCATGTTAGTTTACATATTTAGTAGGCTAGCATAGTTAAAATTCCTCATTTATAAATAACTAAGTGGGAGAGGGATTTTTAAGTAAATCCCATGGTTTCCATTACTGGTTTGTAAGTGATGCAAACAAGCTTGCGCGTTGGCTCTGAGTGCCTTCCTCCATAACGGATGAGCTTGTTTGTGGATCACTAGAATAAACTTCCATTTTTGGATGACTATAGGAAGTTAATTAAGAGCGTGTGATCTTCCCCAACGGAAGGGGCATAATCTTATTAATGGACTTAGTGTCAAGTAATGGCATACACTTAGACACATCTAATAGTATCCTCTCCATCGGAGTCACTGCTATTATTTGTGTGACCAAATGATACCAACTATTAATTTTATTTGTCAAAAAGTTAGGTTGACAAGATAATAAAATTAATGGGTTAAAACCCTCCCTTTACAAATGTTGAATTTGTATACGTCCACACTAACGTGGCATGCAAAATTCACGGTGTTTGAGGTGTTGGTGAATTTAAATAATATTGTTTGAGGAATCAATATTTTTTTTAAATTCAAAAGTTTTTGACCAAATATTTGATCAAAGACAGATCAACTATTAATTTTATTCGTCATAAAGTAAAGTTGACGAGATAATAAAATTAATGAATAAAATCTCCTCTTCGATTTTGTATACGTCCACACTAACGTGGCATACAAAATTCATGGGGATTTTTAAGGAGTTGATCTTGACCAAGTATTTTTGTGATTCTTAGGATTTAAAATGTTTGTCAATCCCCTAGTAGTCATACTATAAGAAAGACTTAGTAATCCCAATTGTAATGATTGGAAATAGGACTTGGACATTAAGGTAGACTGTCTTCTTAGAACTAAGAACAATATAGGTGTATTTAATTCATTAGTTGAAACATGTTTAGTGGTGTTATCTACCAGAACATGAAGTGTAGATACAGATGCCATTAATCATGTCCGCAATTCATTGCAGGGTTCCAGGAAACCCGCCAACTAAATGAAAATTAAAACACCGTCTACATGGGCACTACTGTAAAAATGGTAGTTGTTGCAGTGGGAGATGTTTATCTTTTGATAAGAATAAAACATGGATTTTTGAGTAATTGTCTTTACGCACCAAGTTTAGAAAGAACTAGTTTTCAGTTTCTAAACTATTCAAAGAACTTGATATTCTGCCTCTTTTAATAACAAAGTTGTTATTAAGAAAAAGAGGGAAGTTATCTGTTCTGGTACGTTGGTTGGCAATTTATAAATCCAATAACTCTCACGATGCAACAAATGGAAATTAGTAACACATCTTCTAACTTTAAGAGAAAGTAACCTTCGAAAATGAACCAATTATATCTTTGGCTTCTAAGGCTAGGTTATATTAACTTGAGTAGGATTCATTGGTAGCTGATGAACTTTTGGGTTCATTAGTAGTGGAAATCTTTCCAACCTACGAGTCTTACTTGGAAGAAAAAATAACCAAGAAGCTTTTAAGTCTAAGGGGTATGGAGTCAAAGATATATTGGAATTGGTTCATTCTGATTTGTGTGATCCTATGAGCATCCAGGCAAGAGGTTGTTTCAAATATTTCATCTATTTTATAGACAACTATTTGAGATACGGATATATTTACTTGATGTGCCGCAAGTCTAAGTGCTTTGATTAGTTCAAAGAGTACGAGGCTGATGTGGAGAAACGACAAAGTAAAAGTATCAAGACACTACGGTAAGATCGTAGTGGCAAGTACCTCTTGGAAGAATTTAGGAGTCATTTATCAGAAGTAGGGATTCAATCCCAACTAACTGCACCTGGTACACCCCAACAGAATGGTGTAGGAAAAGGAAGGTATAGGACTCTTATGTAAATAAGTAGATTGATGAGTTATTAAGAATATTATCAAAATCATTTTAAGGATATACTCTGGAAACGGGAGTGAATATAGTACCTTCTAAAGTCAGAACTCTCTACTCATATAGAATTGCTGAATAGGCGTAAGCCTATTTCGAAGCATATTCGGATTCGGGTAGTCCAGCACATATGCAGAAGAGAGACAATGATAAGTTGGATAGGAGTTCACTTGTTTGTGGGTTATCCTAGTGAAATGAAAGTAGGTTTATAGTCTTAAAAATCAGAAGGTCATTGTTAGCATCAATGACTGATTTTTAGAAAAGGACTATGTAATAAACCATGTGCCCATAAGAAAATTTGTTCTTACGGAAATAATAAAAGGCATGCCTAATCTAGTACCAACTATACAAGATGAGATACCACAAGGAAACTACAACACGTATCACAAATGATACCCAATTGCAGAAAGTGCCTTGTCGTAGTGGGAGGGTTGTTAGGCAACCTAAAAAGATTCATGTTTTGGGAGAGTTTTTGGACTCGATCCCTGGAGGACATGAACCTGATCTCCGGACATATGACGAAACACTCCAAGATAAAGATGCAACATCTTGGTATAGAGTAATGAATAACAGAATTAGAATATATGTATTCTAATAAAATCTGGAAGCTTGTAGAACCACCAAATGGTGTAAAAGCCTTTGAGTGTAAAAAGGTCTATAATAGGAAAAGAGGGATAGAAAGGAAGGTAGTAACTTTCAAAGCAAGACTTGATGAAAAAGGAAACTTTTTCACTGGTAGCCATGCTTAAGTCTATCCAGATTCTTTTATCTATTGTGGAATTCAATGGATGTCAAGACAGCATTCCTTAATGGAAGTCTTGAAGGGTTCATTGCAAAGGGCTAAGAGCATCTTGTGTGCAAGCTCAATCAGTCTATGGACTGAGGCAAAGCTTCAAGGTCTTGGAGCATCCGGTTTATCAAAGTAATCCAGACCTATGGATTTATTGAGTAAACGGATAAGTCTTGTGTATACAAAAGGTGTGATGGAAACGTAGTGGTATTTCTTGTACTATACGTAGATAACATTTTTGGTAGTTGGAAACAATATCAAAATGTTGTCAGAAGTAAGGGTATGGTTGTCCAAATAATTCGATATAAAGGACTTGGGAGAATGTATATATTTTTGAGATCAAAATAATAAGGGATCGAAAGAAAAAATATATTTTACTTATCCCAACACTACAATAAATACTGTATTTTGGGACGAATTTTGGGACGAATTTATAAAAAAAATTCGTTGCAAAAGATTTGGGGACGAAATTTGGGACGAAAAAATTTTCGTTCCAAACAGGTTGATGCCAACTTTTGGAACAAATTTATGTTTGTTGCAAAATTGGCAACGAAATTGGGGACGAAAATAGGGACGAAAATAATTTTCGTCCCCAAATTCGTCGCAAAGTTACGGTAGAAGTTTATAGAATTTTGGGACGAAAAATTATTTTGTTGCAAACTTAGCAACGAATTTGGGGTCAAAAAAATTTGTCGAAATTTTTTTTGTTGCAAATTTTGTCCCAAATTTTGTGTATGATTTTCCAACGAATAGTAATTTTGTTGCAAAATCGGCAACGAATTTGGCAACAAAATTCAGCAACGAATTTTATTTTCGTTGCGAAAGCCGTCGCCAAATTTGCAACAAACACCCTTATTTGTTGCAATATTCATATAATTTTGGGACGAAAAATTTTTTTGTTGCAAATTTAGCAACGAATTTGGGGTCAAAAAATTTTGTCGAATTTTTTTTTGTTGCAAATTTTGTCCCAAATTTTGCGTATGATTCCAACGAATAGTAATTTTGTTGCAAAATCAGGAACGCATTTGGCAACAAAATTTAGCAACGAATTTTATTTTCGTTGCGAAAGCCGTCGCCAAATTTGCAACAAAAACCCTGATTTGTTGCAATATTTCATATAATTTTGGGACGAAAATTTTTTTTGTTGCAAACTTTGCAACGAATTTGGGGACAAATTCAGTGACGAATTAATTATTGTTGCTAAGTTAGTCCCTAATTTTGCAACGAATAAGATGTTTGTTTCAAATTTGGCAACGATTTTGGCAACAAAATTTGGCAACGAATTAAATTTTCGTTGCCAAATCCGTTGCTTTTTATATGGGGTTCTGGGAAATTACGATAGATTGGCAACAAAAATTATTTGTTGCCATTTTCGTTCCTAATATCAAAACTGCATTCCAGATATACCTGTTTTCTACAATTCAATCCATACATACATATACAATAAATTCAAATAACACATTCAACACATCATAATTAACATCAACACATCCTAATTAATAATAACACATCTTAATTAATTCACATACATCTATTCATTCAAACTCAACAAGGCATACAATATCATAATTTGTTCTTTAAGCTAGTCAAAAATATTTCACAAATTCAACATACAAGTCAAGTTTCCATACAAGTCCATCAATCCAACAAGATACATCAAGTTATCTTCTTATTCCACAAAAGCTTTCATCCCCATCAAGTCTTCTTTTCCTACATAAAAACAAACAAATAAACTAGATCATATGTAACCAAAAAACTAATTAATTACTTAAAATGTAACAGTATCATAATTAGTTTGCTTGCATGGGAGTGTGACATCACAAACTTGGTTTGAGGCTTGGTGCTTGAGGATGTTATATAACTTGTATTGTTGGCATAAAACAGATCCAACCAGTAACCCTAGTATTTGAAGATGTCAAACACACATAAAAGATGTAGAGGGAGAAAGTATTAATCCGAATTATATTGAGTAGCAATCAGAAATTCCTTGAACATTCAAAAAAAGGTCATATTTATCAACGGTATCAACTATCAATTTCATAGCAACGGTAAATTAAAATATAAGAAGTATCTTGAAGCTAGCTAACAGTTTCTTAAATATATAATACATCATATTTCACCATAGCAAATAAAAGCTACACATATCCTATTTCCATTTGGCATGAATAGCATGAGATGTATTCTTAAAAATCCTAACATATGAAAATATCTCAAATGAATAAAACACAAACTAGTTAATATCAAATTGGTTCCAAACACCTTCCTCATTGGTTAAAGACATCACTGAATTAGTTTGTTTCAAATATAATCAATCAAATGACCTCCAGAAGATATGGTTGACAAATCCGTCAATATATAATGCAGTAGTAGCAAATCCGTCTATATCAATCTAATTTGATAAAATTTTAAATGATTTCATTCTTTCTTCGTGCTGACCTAATTTTAATTGATTCCCTCCTATGTGAACTAATAATGCAGTAGTAGCAAATTTTAATAAATTATTAAAAAGAATGATACCCTTATTTAACTTTTCAAATGCAACTGAAAAATATAAATAAATCAATAAAATTAGATTACATAATACTTACTTTTTTCTCCAGCATACATTTCGTCTCACCAGCCCTGTTAAAAACAAATCAATCATATTAATTAAAATAAAAATTAGAGAAGTTAAGAAACTATTAATTAATGTTGAAAACACTAATTAGGAGACATTTAATCAGCGTACATAATTAAAATCAGGAACAACCATCACCACCATCATCGTTATCATCATAGCCATCATCATCGTCGTCATTGGAAGGAACCTGACTTAGAGCGGAGTTCAACTGAAGGTGTCGCATGATAAATTCTTGCTGTCGGCGCAATGCTCTCATATCTTGCTCCATTTTTGCCCTTTCTTGGTCTCTTTGCACCCTTTCTTGGTCTCTTTGTGATATTATTTCCTTCAGATTGCTAACTTCATCAGTCAAGGTATTTACTTGGGTCCTAAGTGTTGTTGAGGAGGAAGATGATCCAACTATTCTTTGGGTTCTGCTCAAGGAACCCATTCCCAAAATCCTTCCCCCTTTTGGTCCTCCACTAGCCTCCAACCATAAACTCAAATTATTGCCAACAGACTCCTCAGACCCCTGACTATCGACACCAGCTTGTGAGCATGATTGGGCTAGCTCAAGTTCATCATATTTGTCCTATTTTTTAAAAAACATAAAGATATTGATTAGATACAATAGAAACACATATAATATTAAGACATCTACCTAGAGTACAATTAAGTAAATAAAAACTTATTCAAACCTTGACTGCTTTTGCTCTCGCCCCACTCCAAGTGTTATTTTTTTTTAAAAAGTGCGGGTGAAAGTATCAATGAAAGTGGGCTCCTTCCCTAGCTCCTTGGTCTAAAAAAACATAATTACAAATAATGAAATAATTTGATATAAATAATTAATTTGTGGAAGAGTTAAAAAATTACCAATCTCCGTCTATGCTCATCTATATTAATGGAGCCTCCTGCATATATAGCAGATGAGTCACCAGAATTGTGAGATTGATTCATTCTATTCAGGTCACTCCTTTGCTTACTCTCCTCTGTTGCCCAAAACTGGGTGATCCTCTCCCAATTTTCTTCGGTGATGAAGTTTGGTTTTTTCCCCCGCTGCTTGGCGTGACTTAATACATGTCTGATGTGATCGCCACATTTTTTTTTAAATATTCTGCGGATCTCCATTTCGTCATTAGGGTCCCAATTATTTAGCCGCTGAAATGGAAATTTTTTTAATTATATATTAATTTTAAATTTGAATTAAATTCAAGAAAATATACCTGGAACTCGCTCCACCATAGTTGTTTTGTGGCTGGTGGGGTGCTTGAATATGTCATCGACTCTCCTCCCCAATGGTTATTCACAATTCTATTAATCTCGCGAACAACTTGTACAGGATTTTCAAATCTGCATTAAATTACAAATATATTATGTTAAATTATTAAGATAAATAAAAAAAATAAAATATTTTATAGTACTTACGAATCTCCGATGGGGACTAAAAATTGTCTATCATTTCTAAACTCAGCAAATGAGCTTCTTGTAGAGTCAGGAAGATTTGTGGGGGCTGGTAAATGCGCTGGGGATGGTAATGGCGGCGGCGAATTTGAAACCGGTGGAGATGGCACATGTGATGGTCCTGCCTGATCAGGGGGTGGCATAGGTACACTGGCAGGTGATGAATTTGTTTGGTCCTGTGAGCTTCGTCTACGCCCACCACGTCGAAATATATGCTGAAAATGTAACGACCACCCTTCTTACTACTACTACACTCTAAGGATGACCGTTACTTGACTACTAACTCTACTTAACCGGTATGCTAAAAATGTCACGCCCCCAAAGGAGTTCCTGTCAGACAAAAATCCGACAGAACCTCCCCTGTACCGGTAACAATCTGAAGCATCACTACAAGCAAAATACATCAGCCACATGCGGCTGGAATATTTTTATACACAACCACGCAGGTATAATAACAGCCCACACGGCTGGAATGAAACAATCACAACCACGCAGTTATATATAAAACAGCTCACACGGCTGTACTAAAAACCAACACAGCGGAAAAACGAAAACGGAAAGCCCAATACAACACAATCAACACACTGCTAGCCGGCTAGGCTTATACAACAAATACAACACCCAAAACCATAAGATAGCCACACGGCTATACACAAATACAATGCCAAAAATAAGAAAAGAATATACAAAAGAAAACAATCACGATCTTCGGATGTGACGTAGGACCCGGCAGACAGGATACTCCGAGCGACACTCCAACCATCTACCTGAAAACATAAATATATACATGCGGTGGTGAGTATAGGTAACTCAGCGGGTAATAGACAAGATAGTGCATGATCCATAAACAAACATGGAGATCACAAGTATACAGTCTCAGTAGGGAATAAAGAACATGATCATACTATCATAATCAATGCACCTAAACATATCTGACATAATAACCTGACATATAAACTGTACAAACCACAACTAACATAATGACAGATACATACCCAATCTGGAATCGAGACATGGTACAATGATCAATAAACTCCCCGGATCTGCAACAGATATACCCGTGACACCTGTGTAATATAGATACGACTGCATATACATGTAAAATAAATGACATGTATGCAGCATGGCAACCAAATGCAACAATCATATCTCAATCAAGTGCAACAACGACAATCACATGCAACTAGTATCTACTAGGCATGTATGCAAATATAACCCCCAGATGCACCGTGCATCATATGCAAAAGTGCATGCATGCTCCATGGTCACCACCGCCACCTCTCCGAACACCACGACCCCTTTATGGCCGAGAGGCTTGGGTCTGTGACGACTGTACTACCCTCCAACCCACTATATAGTGGTCGAGGCGGACAGTCCGCTAATAGCTATCTAGCTACATAGCATCAGGGTCCCTGACTGCTCACAACGCCGGATCTCACTAAACCTCGTGACCGGGTGGCACGACAGGACGAGCGGCAACTACTCTAGCTACCACTACCCATGAGTGGCCGAGTATGCGGCGCTAAACCAAACCAACTGATGACTCTCTCACCACAAGGGAGACAATGGTCATCAGATGCAATGAATGATGAACATGATATATATATATAATCATCATCCATGCAACAACCCCAACCCTCATAAATACCTCCAACATGAGTATAATCGACATGATACCTCCACGTATCCCACCGAACATATGTACCCACTACACATGTATAATCAACCAAAACTCCAATAATCCCACCAGACACATGTACACAAAAGATAAGTACAATCAACATGTATCCTCCACTAACAATACAACAAACCTGTGTATATACTCTAAACATACAATCAACACAACTCCTCCAAAGGTACATGACAAATACGTATGTACACACCACATGTAAATGCACGGTCAACTAGATGACTCCTATAACACATACCCATCTATGTACAGTCCACATCATATACCCAATCAGCATGGGAATACCAACAACCCGACAATCCCTACAAGTCATACTCTACACGTGTAATCACAACAGAGTAGATATCAAGAGTGGAGACTGTATATGAATTAAATAGATCATCTCTAAGCTCAAGCAAAAGAAACAAGCAGGAAAAACAACAACTGAACACGATATAGGGTAAAGTAACCTAATTCATCCAATAATAACCATGCACTAAGTTTCAAAGAAACTATAAAGAGGCCAAGGAAGAAATACCCGCCTTCATTTGTCGATCGTGTCAGATAGACCAATCTCACATCGAAACACTTGCCTCGAATCAAAATCCTGCGATCACATAATATATTTAGCTAATTACATAGGTAGCAAATAGCTAAATAAATTCCCCAATCTAATTAGGGGAAAACTCTAATCGAACTAATTAACCTAATTTCTTAATCCAATTAGGTTTAACTAAATCCACATCACTTCAATCATACTCATGAGTTAATCAATTTAATCATGATTATCTTCTACAATCAATATATGCTAATCAAATCCAATCACCCATAACATCAAATGATACTAACCTACAATAACCCATAATAAATACAAGATCAACTCTTATGAAACTAAACTCAAATCCATTCATACCTCTTACCCTGAGGTTTAGTAGGAATTCAACAGCACTCAACCATATGACTCCCTGTCCATAAGCCCCAAGAGCGCGCGCACACCTATCCTTCCAAGAAACAATTCAAAACTCCAATCATATATCAAAGGATTTGCTGAAACCCTAATTCACAGCACTAATCTCACCTCAACAGAACCCTACCTCAATCCAGATGCCCCAGAACATGATTTGTTGCTGAAGAAAATCACTGTTGGAGCCCAAATCCAGATTCGTAGCAACTTCCCCTCCAAATGCACTGTGAAGAACAAGAGCTACTGTCCTCTGCCGACATTGGTGATCTATCCTGGTGAACTCGAACAACAACCCTCCTCGCCATAGCGATCGCCACAGCTTCTGGTGACCGGAACCTCCTCGTCAAGCTAGGGAATGGCTGGAACTAGGTATTCCGGCGATCAGAGGCCCAGCTCGTGCGTGAGGTAAAGCAAGATCCCAGCTAGAGGTTGGTTTCCCCCTTCTTGACTGAGAGTATCTGTGCAAAGGCGATCTAGGGCACGATAGAATAGGGGTCTTGGATGCCCATTCCCAACGAGCACTCGGCGTCCATGACTCGGAGAGGGAAGATTGAGTGGCTGGATGGACTCGTGGAGGAGAAGGGAGGCTCGGTGGCTACACGACGCCGGCGCGATTAAACTGGCCGCGGTAGAGACGCTAGGAGCAGAGAACAACCGGAAAACTCGCTAAAAGGCTCAATAGAGGAGAAGGGATCCACACCTCGAGAGGGAGAGGAAGGAGGGGGCGATAGCACGAGGAGGTCGTCGGCGTCGGGGAAGAAGAGGTCGCGCGAGAGAGCCGGGAGAGGAGATCGGGGAAAGAAGGTCTCGGCGGGGAAGAAAAAGGGATCGGGGAAAATAAAAGGAAAAGGGAAATGAAATAAAATAAAACTTAGGTTTAATTTATTTAAACCCTAAGTTTAATCCTTAATCAACTCCCATTTAAATGGGTATCCCAAACAGCCCTCCTCTGTACCCGGAATCCCTACTCTCAAAACGGATCATACGGAGCCCGTTTAAATCCCGAAAAATTTCTAAAAATTCCAGAAAAATCCAATACGATTTTTCGTCCAATAACATTTATTATTTTAATTTGCGGAATCTTACATTCTCCCCCACTAATAGAAATTTGGTCCCCAAATTTACTGGTCAACTCAGAGATCCTCATCCAATGGTAACGTCCAAGCAACAACTCATATACCACTCATTCCAAGTATAATGAACAAATCTCCAACTGTGATGATCCACCTCCAAGTGAATAACGATGACTCTGTGAGCTATGAACTCACCCTACTCTCGCTACTCCCACTCTGCAATCTAGCCAAGATGAATAAATCAACTACCTCTGAAATCCAAAATCCACTATCAATAGATTCTCCAACATCTGTATAGGGCGCTCAAACTATCCATCCGTCTGAGATGAAAACCTATACTAAAGTGAAACTCCTAATCCAAAGTCTGCTGTAACCATAATCAAAACCATGACATGAAATCACTGATCTCCATCCAAAATAATACTCAGAGATACATCATCAGGTCTGGTAATCTCTCTACAATAGAATCCCGCTACTCAAACCAATGAGTACATCCTGCAAATCAATAGCTAGGAAGCAACGTCGTCATCCAACAATGATTACCCAAACCATTATATCCTCTCCGAGTCTTGGGTAATCCCACAAAAAAAAAAAAAAAAAAAAAATCCGTCATAACATACTCCCAACTCCACCCCAAAATACGAGTCTACTGAAACAATCCTACTGATATCCGATGTTCAGCCTCCACTTGCTGACACACTGGACATCAAACTACAAAATCCGCGATATGTCTTTCTTCATGAAAATCCACCAATAAGAACGCTCCAAACCTCCATACATCAGATGTCACCCGAATGTATCACAAATTCAGATCAAGGTATTCCCTGCAGTAACTTCTCCCGGATAAGAAGTGACTCGGAAACACACATAATCTCCCATGAAAATCAAATAATCCAATTCTCAGTACACGAGAATTCTCACTACTAACACGAGACTACTCCGCTCATGCTATGTCGAAACTACACCAAACCCCTGATACGATACATCTGTGTAGAGTGCAAATCCGTCTACACTAGAAAGTACCGCTAAGACATGTGCAACTATCTAAACTGATCTCGCAAGCATCCGTCCAAGAAAATTCTATTCCCTTCTTAGACAGTCCAATCAATGACATAACAATGCTAGAGAAACTCTCAATCCAATCTCCAGTAATATCCAGCCAAACCACGAAAGGAACAGCGAACCTCTAGTATAGACTGCGCCTACTCCCAACTGATAATAGTCTCTATCTCCTGTGGATCCACCGATATCCTCTACTAAACACAACGTGTCCCAAAAACTCGTAAAAGACAATCACCATACGTACTACTAACTTCACATATAGATGTTCCCGTCGAAACATTTCTAGAACTATGCAAAGATAGTGTACGTAATCCACCTCGGATCGAAAATAGATCACAACATCGTCAATGAAGACAATGAAAACCGATCCAATCACCCAAGGAATACCAAGTACATCAAGTCCATGAAAACATCTAGGCATGGTATGCCTAAATGGTAACACCAAAGACTCCTAATATCTGTACAAGTACACTCAACCGTAAGATCTCCAACAACGAGTCTGTGATCGAATCACCCACTACAAATCACCAAATCCATATATATCACAGACATACTACACTCCATATCACTATCAACATAAAACACCAAATAATAGATCATCAAATCAAATATCCACTAATAGATCCTCAAAAAATAACATATCACCACACCTGATCCCAATAACCATCAATAAAAATCATCCTCAACATCGATCAATCATACCAGATAGTCTCCTAAACAAAGATAGAGAAAAAGGAAAGCATCCAACCCTCAACACCTACTGCCAACAAACTAAATGTATCCTAAAAAAGTCTGTCAGATCTCATCATCTCATCCTTTCTGATAATCAAATATCCATAGTAAAGGACTGCCAATCCAAAATCAAAGGGTCACACAATCTCTTGACTAAGAGTCTACTCATCCAAAGCGCATCAACATCACCCTCATAATCATCCTATATATATCCCTCGACAAAAGCTGATGAAAGGATCAAATCCTCTATCCTAAAATATAAACTACAAGATCAGGTAGAATGATCAAAGGGTCAAGATTTTGAGTTACTTGATAGAGACAATGTTAGATGAGTCATCTCACCATTGTCTTGTACCCCTTATTACTGTGATTGCTCCATCTGAGGTTCAGTAACCTCCAGTATCGAGCAATGCACACGAGGTAAAGAGGTACTCTCTCTCCAAACACCTCAAGGAAATCACTAAGTGATGACCTGATCTCCAAAAACATTCTCTGCTTCTTCCTTCACGTGGTACCGGGTCACGTAAAGGTTAAGCAGCTAATTTCAACTCTCTCATGTCGGTACAAATCATATATCCAAATGTACTCTCCAACTCATACACCCTAGTAATGGATGTATCTCATAAGTGTTAAGCAGGTAGCTTTACACTTTTCCACATTAGTGGAGGTATCATATCCGAATGTACCTTCTAAGTCATCCTATCAGGTACAAACAGTCCATGGTCAAAGTCCCCATGGAATAGGATACAACAACCCTCTACAGGCTGACCAAGCCGACAATGGTATACGGCTAACTCAGTCCTCCCCATGACGGTACAAGTCACGTACTCAAGTGAGTCTCCCAATTATCTAACCCAACACAAGTAACCCCAAAGATCAGAATCTCTAAAAATAGAGTATACCCTAATGATCGAACTGCTAAATAAATCGATCGTCAACTAACTGATCTAATAAGGGTAAATCAATCCTCGTCAAAAGCAACTAAGGTAAAATCGATCCACCACTACCCAAGTCAACGAGGGCAATCTACTAACCTAACCAACAGGAGTAAATCAATACTCTACTAATCAAAACAACAGGCGTACAAAACCAACTAAGGTAAGTCAAACCACCACAACACAAGTCGATCAGGTAAGTCAAACCTAAACCGATCTAACCAACCGGAGTAATACAAACTGAGTCAACATATGTATACAGATATCATCCACTACCCAGCTAATAATAATAGACACTGATATGTGACTCTAAATCTCAACCAACTAATAGTATCCACAACTAACACAACTGGTAGTATGATATGAAGAATCCCTTGAGACTGTAAATCCTTGATCTCCATTAGGTCAACCGTGATCAGTGATTGACCCAACACATGCAATGGATGCTACAAACAAATAGGCATGTACTAACCAAAGAGTACTAACACATGTCATAATTAACTATCACGAGCAACAATACATACACTAACAGAAATGTATACTAACAATATGTAACCATACCTCCTATAGCCCGGGAGATGTCCTGCTGCTGCTGGTCCCAAAACCCGAAAAGTCACATCAAGAAAATCGAATCACGAAATCCAAAACACGAATAGCAGGTATCGTACCTGCTCTGAAAATGGTATCGGATAAATCTCAAAATCCAAAACAAAATAAAACAGCATCGTGCCTCCGATACACTAAATTGTCACGCCCCAAAGGAGTTCTGACAAAAATCCGGCGTAACCTCCTGCATCTGACAATCAAGCATCACTACAAGCAAAATACATCAGCCACATGCGGTTGGAATATTTTATACACAACCACGCAGTATAATAACCACACTACTGGAATGAAACAATCACAACCACGCAGCTATATATAAAACAGCCCACAAAACCAACACAGCGGAAAAATGAAAACGGAAAGCCCAATACAACACAATCAACACACTGCTAGCCGGCTAGGCTTATACAACAAATACAACACCAAAACCATAAGATAGCCACACGGCTATACACAAATACAATGCCAAAAATAAGAAAAGAATATACAAAAGAAAACAATCACGATCTTCGGATGTGACGTAGGACCCGTCAGACAGGATACTCCGAGCGACACTCCAACCATCTACCTGAAAACATAAATATATACATGCGGTGGTGAGTATAGGTAACTCAGTGGGTAATAGACAAGATAGTGCATGATCCATAAACAAACATGGAGATCACAAGTATACAGTCTCAGTAGGGAATAAAGAACATGATCATACTATCATAATCAATGCACCTAAACATATCTGACATAATAACCTGACATATAAACTGTACAAACCACAACTAACATAATGACAGATACATACCCAATCTGGAATCGACACATGGTACAATGATCAATAAACTCCCCGGATCTGCAACAGATATACCCGTGACACCTGTGCAATATAGATACGACTGCATATACATGTAAAATAAATGACATGTATGCAGCATGGCAACCAAATGCAACAATCATATCTCAATCAAGTGCAACAACGACAATCACATGCAACTAGTATCTACTAGGCATGTATGCAAATATAACCCCCAGATGCACCGTGCATCATATGCAAAAGTGCATGCATGCTCCATGGTCACCCCCGCCACCTCTCCGAACACCACGACCCCTGTATGGCCGAGAGGCTTGGGTCTGTGACGACTGTACTACCCTCCAGCCCACTATATAGTGGTCGAGGCGGACAGTCCGCTAATAGCTATCTAGCTAAATAGCATCAGGGTCCCTGACTGCTCACAACGCCGGATCTCACTAAACCTCGTGACCGGGTGGCACGACAGGACGAGCGGCAACTACTCTAGCTACCACTACCCATGAGTGGCCGAGTGTGCGGCGCTAAACCAAACCAACTGATGACTCTCTCACCACAAGGGAGACAATGGTCATCAGATGCAATGAATGATGAACATGATATATATATATAATCATCATCCATGCAACAACCCCAACCCTCATAAATACCTCCAACATGAGTATAATCGACATGATACCTCCACGTATCCCACCGAACATATGTACCCACTACACATGTATAATCAACCAAAACTCCAATAATCCCACCAGACACATGTACACAAAAGATAAGTACAATCAACATGTATCCTCCACTAACAATACAACAAACATGTGTATATACTCTAAACATACAATCAACACAACTCCTCCAAAGGTACATGACAAATACGTATGTACACACCACATGTAAATGCACGGTCAACTAGATGACTCCTATAACACATACCCATCTATGTACAGTCCACATCATATACCCAATCAGCATGGGAATACCAACAACCCGACAATCCCTACAAGTCATACTCTATACGTGTAATCACAACAGAGTAGATATCAAGAGTGGAGACTGTATATGAATTAAATAGATCATCTCTAAGCTCAAGCAAAAGAAACAAGCAGGAAAAACAACAACTGAACACGATATAGGGTAAAGTAACCTAATTCATCCAATAATAACCATGCACTAAGTTTCAAAGAAACTATAAAGAGGCCAAGGAAGAAATACCCGCCTTCATTTGTCGATCGTGTCAGATAGACCAATCTCACATCGAAACACTTGCCTCGAATCAAAATCCTGCGATCACATAATATATTTAGCTAATTACAGAGGTAGCAAATAGCTAAATAAATTCCCCAATCTAATTAGGGGAAAACTCTAATCGAACTAATTAACCTAATTTCTTAATCCAATTAGGTTTAACTAAATCCACATCACTTCAATCCTACTCATGAGTTAATCAATTTAATCATGATTATCTTCTACAATCAATATATGCTAATCAAATCCAATCACCCATAACATCAAATGATACTAACCTACAATAACCCATAATAAATACAAGATCAACTCTTATGAAACTAAACTCAAATCCATTCATACCTCTTACCCTGAGGTTTAGTAGGAATTCAACAGCACTCAACCATATGACTCCCTGTCCATAAGCCCCAAGAGCGCGCGCACACCTATCCTTCCAAGAAACAATTCAAAACTCCAATCATATATCAAAGGATTTGCTGAAACCCTAATTCACAGCACTAATCTCACCTCAACAGAACCCTACCTCAATCCAGATGCCCCAGAACATGATTTGTTGCTGAAGAAAATCACTGTTGGAGCCCAAATCCAGATTCGTAGCAACTTCCCCTCCAAATGCACTGTGAAGAACAAGAGCTACTGTCCTCTGCCGACATTGGTGATCTATCCAGTGGTGAACTCGAACAACAACCCTCCTCGCCATAGAGATCGCCACAGCTTCTGGTGACCAGAACCTCCTCGTCAAGCTAGGGAATGGCTGGAACTAGGTATTCCGGCGATCAGAAGCAAGATCCAGCTAGAGGTTGGTTTCCCCCTTCTTGACTGAGAGTATCTGTGCAAAGGCGATCTAGGGCACGATAGAATAGGGGTCTTGGATGCCCATTCCCAACGAGCACTCGGCGTCCATGACTCGGAGAGGGAAGATTGAGTGGCTGGATGGACTCGTGGAGGAGAAGGGAGGCTCGGTGGCTACACGACGCCGGCGCGATTAAACTGGCCGCGGTAGAGACGCTAGGAGCAGAGAACAACCGGAAAACTCGCTAAAAGGCTCAATAGAGGAGAAGGGATCCACACCTCGAGAGGGAGAGGAAGGAGGGGGCGATAGCACGAGGAGGTCGTCGGCGTCGGGGAAGAAGAGGTCGCGCGAGAGAGCCGGGAGAGGAGATCGGGGAAAGAAGGTCTCGGCGGGGAAGAAAAAGGGATCGGGGAAAATAAAGGGAAAAGGGAAATGAAATAAAATAAAACTTAGGTTTAATTTATTTAAACCCTAAGTTTAATCCTTAATCAACTCCCATTTAAATGGGTATCCCAAACAGCCCTCCTCTGTACCCGGAATCCCTACTCTCAAAACGGATCATACGGAGCCCGTTTAAATCCCGAAAAATTTCTAAAAATTCCAGAAAAATCCAATACGATTTTTCGTCCAATAACATTTATTATTTAAATTTGCGGAATCTTACAAAAAATCTTTAGGAAACCCTACCGAAAAATTTCGGCAGCATCTCCCCTGTACCGGTGACCCCAAACTGGGATACATAACATGTATACATCAGCCACAGGCGGCTGGAACATTTATATATTAATCAACCACGCAGTAATAATGACCAACAACTAAAAAAAAACTATTCTAGCAATAGTAAACAGATAGAACTCCAACGATAGGACATAACAAGCTACAAGTGCGGAATAACTCAATTACAATCTCAACTTCATAACAACATAAACTAAAACTCTAAACAGGTAGGTCCTGAAAATTCGCTAGCGAACTCTGGATCTCTCCATAGTCCTGGCATCACACACACTGTCACAGCATCTCCTTGTCGCCTTCTTCCTTATACTTTAGCTTTTCCCTTATCTGCAGTAGGAGGAAAATAGTATCTATAAGCTAAAAGCTTAGTGAGCGCTATCCTACTCACAAAAACTCGATATGCATGTATATAAATAAAAAACATGCTAAAACTGAATGCTAATATGTAAAGCTACTCATGCTCATAAATAGCAAAGAAACTAACTGAAAAGCTAACATGTAAAGATAATCATGCTCATAAACCAATAAAGGAATCATACTAACTGAAATACTAAACATGTACAGCTAATCATGCTCATAAATAGCAATAAAGGAATCATACTAACTGAAATACTAAACATGTACAGCTAATCATAGAACTATCATGTGTATCAATAAGAAACTGAATTGATACCTAAGCTAAACTAATTAATGCTAAACTGAGTCTAACTTGTATTCACATAACTAATTTGTGAAGTTTTGAAAACTATTTACATAATAGATTAAAATAATAATCATGTGCTGATGGGCCCGACAATTGCGCGCGCATCCCTAACTAAACCCGGATTGCAAGTTCCGAGTCTAGTAGGGTTTACTAGGTTATCTAAACCTAGGGACGATCGTGGGAGCCCAACCCAATGGATATCTAATCCAGATACAGTGCCAAATAAAATACTGATTTCATAGCTAATTTCTTATCTTGCTTTTACTAGGTTATCTGAACCTAGAACTAGGTTATCTGAACCTAGAGGCGACTGTGGGAGCCCACCCATTGGACCGTAGTCCCATATAAGCTGAAGCAAGACTAAATAAGTTATTTTAAATGCTTCTACTGCATTTACTGAGCTATTAAAATGCCTACTGTAGCATTATATTGAGCTAAGCATTTTATCAAGCACTTGGGGTGCACTAGAACACACCCTGCGTACTGAAAATCTGTATACAAAGCTTAACATAAATCTGCATGCAAAGCTTAACAAAAATCTGCATACTTTACTTATAAAAATCTGCATGCTATAAAAATAGAACTGCTCATGTTATTCCAATAGCAAATAGGAAACTAGAACAACTTAAGCATGCTGTGAAAGTAAAACCAATTCAACTACTAGGCATGCAATAGAATCTAGAAAATCTGTTCATGTTATTCTAATAACAAAGGAATCTTAGAAAATAAAGGAATCCTTGCTGCATGGAATTAACAGAATATCATGCTTACTAAATCAACACAAAAGGATCTAAACCACTATGAATTGGTGGCTGTTCTTGCCCATGAATATGCACAAAAGATCTATCCAAACATACTAGCGTTCCAAATTGTGCATGCTCATAAATAAAACTGCTCATACTCATTGGTTAGTATGGAAGAAAAATAAATTCTGCAGCAAATAAAATCTGCACTTAATGGGACCTAACATTACGAATTGTTTCCAGCAAAAGAGCACAACTTCAAGCTTCTTTAACGTGCTATAAAATAGGCAACAGAATGCTACTTCAAACTTTCTAACATGCTATAAATAAAGCAAAAGAATACAACTTTAAGCTTCTTAAACATGCTGTCCAAAAACTAAATCTCTAATCAACTTTGATTCTGTACAACGATTCTGTACAACATGACCTGAAAGCAAGGAAGGAAACTATAACAGAATATAGAGCTCAGACTGTATACTAATGCTTGCAAGAACTAATCTAGGAACTAGCATAGATGGTTGGAAACTAAAATGAAACCGAATGAAAATCCATCTGATGCAAATTCGACATACTGTCAAGCTACACGATCCAGTTGCAATCCCAATGGTAGGAAACAAAGGCATCATTAATCAAGGTTAAATCCACTACACCCTTTTTCCTTCCTAAAGGCCACGGCAGGTTCAACAAGAACAAAGAGAAACAAAAACTTGATCTCCTGCAAGCTTAGATTCGACACAAACCCAAATCCAAATTACTCAACAATAAGATGAGACCATAATCAACCTAACAAATTCGGAATTTAATGGTCATGGCAGCAAACACAAGGAAACTTCAAACAAATCCGAAAGCAAAGAAAACAAATCGAAGCTCGGAACTACTCCTACTGCAGGTGAGAAGCAACTCACTTTTGCTTGTCCTTGCACTTACAACCCAGAAGAAGGAGGCTTCTAGGGCTTCGGATATATGCTTCCTCGACGATCTCTTGGTATCTTCTTGCTCTCCTCGACGAGATGATCACAAAGGTATGAAGAACTCACGGAGAAGGGTGCTCGCCGGCCGCCAGAGACGAAGCCCTAGCTTCGTCTCTGTTTTCGCCCGAGAGGAAAAAACGCCGTCACGAGAGGAGGAGAGGAGAAGATTTTGTCATGGGGAAAACCTAAGTTCTCTTCTTATAACTTTAATATTCTGTTAACTAACTATTGCTTAAATACAACTTGATTCGGGTTTTATTAAGAAAATTTCGGCTGGTCTGTTGGTGGGCTGCGTTCTGCTTAACGCCTAGCGCATGGGTTCGAAACTTGGCTGCAACCATTTTTCCTTCCTATTTATTTCCTATTCATTAACTACTTCTTAAATAGAATATTTCTCCTTTTTAAATAAAAAACGATCGCTAGCACACTTGGTCAGCCCGGCTTTAACCAAATCCCAGGTCGCGGCTTCGATTCCTCAGCCGCGCACTTTTATTTCCAATTTATTTTACTGTTCCTAACTACTAGTTAAATATATATCGCTCCATATATGATTAACAAAACTATGTAGCTCAGCTGGTTGGGCCGATTTCTGCTTGGGCCGAGGAGTTGGGTTCGAACCCCAGCTTCTACAAACTTATTTTTTTTTCTTTTCTTTTTATTTTATTTTTAAAACTTCTTCCTCTGGGTAAAAATACCAAACGAACTCCAAAAATTGCATAAAAATACTCTAAAAATTCCTAAAAATCTCTAGAATATTTTAAAAGCATTTATAGATTTTTATAAGGACTTTTAGAACTCGAAATAGGGAAAATTGGGTCGTTACAGAAAATTCCAACAATATAGGATAAAATAAATTATAGATATGATACATAAAAAAAGGACATTTAAAAACCTTACCATTTTTACGTAAAGCTTATAGAATAAGGAGGAAAAAATATGAGATAGTCACCTCTAATGACCTGTAGGAACAAATACAATGTATTAACAAATAAAATAAATAAAATTATAAATGAGACAGTATTAAAAAAAATATGGTAAATTTCTTTAAATAATCTAACAAAACTTACCCATCATCAAAAATCAAAGTCATCATTATAGTTATCATCATCCTCCCCCTCCTCCTCCTCCTCCGACTCCTCTTCCTCTTCCTCTTCCTCCTCCTCATCATCATCATCGTCAACATCATCAATTTCACTTCTATCCACGTTTATCACTACACCGCTGGGATCTCGTAAAGTTGGAATAATAAATTCCTCAGTCTGAAAGGTGTTTGCAACTTCCTCTTGTTGATATGCAATGTTTTCCCAACGTGCCTCAATTTTTTTTCGTGCTTTGGTTTTACAAACAGCCCACCAATCAATCTTATCACGTTTTAAACTCGGGTATGCAGAATAAAATACTTGGATTGCTTGTTGTGCCAATACAAATGGTTCATATCTCTTATAAAATCTCTTATGATTTATTTCAACCAAATTATAATGTGGATGCACCTTCATCCCTCTAACAGGGTCAAACCAGCGACACATAAATAATATTACTTGCATTTGTGGCCCTGGGTATTCTACTTCTATAATTTCATCCAACAAACCATAAAAATCATTGCTTGGACCTCCTTCATTAGATGACGATACACACACCCCACTATTCATGGTATTCTTTCCCATTCCATATTCTTGAGTATGAAAATTATATCCATTTATGAAATATGTTGGCCAAGTGCGTACAAATGATTTTGGACCCCATGACAGATGGAATAGCCATTCTTGCTCAAGGTGAGCTTGATTACCTTGAACCTAAGGTCAAAACACCAAATGTTAAACATATGCATATGATTCAACCAAATAGATATTATTTACTTACATATGATTTGAACCATGCAGCAAATTCTTCTTCGCAAAATCTATCGAACTCTTGTGGCGACAATTCAGAATATAAGTTTTGAAATATCCTACTTAAAAAAAACATATTATTACACAACCAATTTACGGCATAAAAAGAATATAAATATATACTTACTCGTAATACGACGATACTCTGGACAATTTCGTAAAATATAGGTTTGGGCTGCCCGCCATTCTTTGCCAGTTAAATATCTTTGTTTACATGGTCCACTTGGTCGACCAAGGTAGTTAAAGATTGAAAATGAGTTGACATTTGGATCAATAGGACCCTCATCATTTCTGCCCGCTTTTCGCCTTTTGCTAGGGACATGAGATTCAAAATAATATGATGCAAAAGTTGTTACTTCCTCCACAATGTATGCATTAACAATAGAGGCTTCAACACGTGCTTTATTTTTCACTTTTTTCTTCAAATGATATAAGAATCTGTTGAAAATTTAATAAATTATGGTAACTATTAATACATAATCCAGCATAATTAGTAATTTTTTTCCATTCAAAGAGTTAAAGTATAGGAAAAAAGAAATTTTACCTTTCAAATGGATACATCCACCGAAAATGGACGGGTCCTCCAACTTTAGCCTCATATGGCAAGTGAACCAAAAGATGTTCCATGGAATCAAAAAAAGAGGGTGGAAATATCCTTTCCAAATTGCACAAAATGATTGGAATGTCTCTCTCTAACTTCTCCATGTGTGAACGTCGCAAAACTGTTGAGCAAATATCATGTAGGAAAATACTTAACTCCGTAATTGCTCCCCATACAAATTGTGGTAAGAGTTCCTTAAAAGCAATAGGAATCAATCTTTGCATTATTATATGACAATCATGACTTTTCAAGCCAAATAATTTGCATTCTTTGATATCAACACATCTTCCAAGATTAGAGACATACCCATCTGGAAATTTTAAAGACTTTAACCATTCACATAGGACACGTCGTTGATCCTTATTTAATGTATAAACTGCCTTTGGCTTTGGTCCCCTACTATTTTCATCAACATCAAGAGTGAGTCTTTTACAAATGAGTCGCATATCTTTTCTTGCATTGAGATTGTCTTTTGTTTTTCCATTGATATCCATCACTGTATTTATCAGATTATCAAAAACATTCTTCTCAATATGCATTACATCGAGATTATGATGTATCAAATGACTAAACCAATATGGCAAATCCCAAAATATACTCCGTTTAGTCCATTTATGTGTATGCCCATAATCATATGTTGTACCATGAGGGTTTTCAATAATAGATGGAAAGTGAAGCACTTGTTGATACAGTCTGACATGGCTATTGTTTTGATGTTGACTCTGATTTTAGTGAATTCATCTTTATTCCTTCTGAAATTATGATTTGTTGGTAAAAATTGCCTATGACAATCAAAATAACTCGGTTTCTTCCCATGTTTCAATCTGATTAACTTTGATCTCTCCATACATATGGGGCATCCCAAGATCCCAGCAGTACTCCAACCTGATAGCATACCGTAGGCTGGAAAGTCATTTATGGTCCAAAGAAGAGCAGCCTTCATTATAAACATCTGGTTAGAATTAACATCGTATGTAGGAACACCTTCATCCCATAGTTGTTTAAGTTCAGCTATCAGGGGTTGCATATAAATATCTATCAACTTCTTTGGATTTTGCGGCCCAGGTACAACCAATGTTAAAAACATATAAGGTGTTTTCATGCACATCCCAGGTGGAAGATTATATGGCGTTAAGATAACTGGCCAACAAGAATAATTTCTTCCTGATTTACCAAATGGAGCAAATCCATCAGCACATAGACATAATCTAATGTTTCGAGTCTCCTTTGCAAAATTTGGATATGTTCTATCAAAATTTTTCCACGCATCTGCATCTGATGGATGACACATGAGCCCCTCTTCTGTTTTATGAGTTGCATGCCAAGTCATGTGTTCTGCTGTTGCCTTTGATGCATACAGTCTTTGTAATCTAGGAGTTAAAGGTAAATAAAACAACTGGCTGTATGATTTACGTCGTTGTTGACTCCTTCTGGTTGTCTTATACCTATCTTGATTACAAAATTTACAAACATCTGCATATGCATCATCTCCCCAATATAACATACAACCATCTCTGCAAACATCAATTCTTTCAACCGGAAGACCTAAATCTTTCACCATTTTTTTCATACTGTAAAAATCAGGAGGCAAAATGTGATCACGTGGCAATGTATCATCAAAAGCTTGAACAATATCATTAAAACAATCTTCGGAGAGATTATGATCTGCCTTTATATTTAATAGTCTGGTGGTGAGAGATAATTTAGTTTGAGTATCACAATCAGCCCATAATGGTTCATTTGCGGCACTCAACACTTCATTAAATTTGTGATATATTTCATCAAGACCTGGTACATCGGGCTCCTCCAACGGTGATGTATTAGAAACAAACATTTGTTCACCTGTTGGGGGAAAACTAGAACTTGCACCAAGCGTATTGGGAATAAAATTCTGACATCTTGCATCAATTACCATCCTCTGATATGGATTTACTTGTTCATCATAACTCTGATCCCCACTAACAGAGGCTTGGAAATTCCGTTCATTATCCTCATTAGATATGAACGGTTCACCATGACATGTCCAATTATAATAATTGGGGGTAAAACCAAATCTACATAGATGTTCTTCAACTTTATCTGTGGGTAAAAATTTGCCATTGTGACACTTTCTACATGGACACCTTATCTTCTTGCCATCCATATACTTAACTTGACTAGATGCAAAATGCAAAAATTGTCTCAGACCAGTGATAAACTCATTAGTTAACCCTTGACGATTAGGTAAATTCTTATTATACATCCAACTTCTTTGATTCTGCATTTTACCTGTATGTAATTATTTAGTCAATCATTAATAAAAGTTACTACAAATTAAATCTTATCATTGAAGACTAAGCAACAAAGAACATCAGATCAAAATGAAGGAACACAATTAAACACCCAACTATAACCTAATTATTTAAAGTTAACTTAATATACAGATAAGAAAATGTATATTAATGTACTTAGGAATACCGAAAAGAGGTGAACAAAAATGGTTGTCCTGATCGTACACTGATTTCACGACAAATTGATCGAGACCTGCAAAAAATAACACAATGAATTATAAGAGCAACTTTCAAATTTTAAATAAAAATGTATACAATATTAATTTCCATGCTGCCGCGCTTAGCGGGGGCAGCTGCGGCCATCCGGGGGCATCCACGGCCAGCATGGGCAGCCGCATTCCTAGCGTCCGACAGCGGCCACAGTGGGCAGCCGCTGCCACCCTACGTGTGCAGCAGCGGCCACGCCCCGTCACGGCCAGATTTGGCCAGTGACTGCCAAGGCCGGTCAAGCAGCCACCTGCGACCAAATGCGGTGACTCGCCCACCCACAGCAGCCCACGCCAGGATTCGTCGACTCCCGCCTGCCAGCAGCCACGGCCAGGCGCGGCGACTCGCGCCTGCCGGCATCCATGGACAGGCGCAGCCAGGCGCGCCGACTCTCTTACCACTACTCTCTAAGGGAGGTTGTTACCTAACTATAACTTCACTCCTAGTGGCACTGACTCTATAATTAGAGTCAGGTAGATTTTATCACGGTTCAGAGGAATTCCTACCGAAAAATTTCGGCAGAGTCTCCCCTGCACCGGTGACCAAATCCATAATACAAACAATCTATACTCACTACAGGCGGCTGGAACATATATTTTCTTCACAACCACGCATTAATAAATCATATTCTAATCAAAAACTAAACTAGCAATAAGAATTAAACTCAAAACTCTCAGAACAAAGCATAACAAACTACAATGCACTTCAAAATCAAGCATAAACTCATGGTTTCATAATGGAAATAAGGAAAATGAACTAGACATAAACTCTAAATGAATAAATCTTGCTAGTCCCCTCTGGATCCCTCCATAGTTCAGCCACCACACACATCCATCATCACCACCACCCTGTCGCCTCCCTTCATATCTTAGCTTTTCCTTTATCTGCAGTAGGAGGAAAAAGAAAAAGTATCTATAAGCGAAAACGCTTAGTAAGTACTAATCTATCTCACAAAACTCGAAATGCATAAATAAAATGCATAAGTGCTGAAACTGAAATAATAATAAAGCTATCTGCATGTGCTCATGGTATACAGAAAATGAACAGAATACAAATCATACTCAGTATCAAGCAGAATAACGAGAACTAACAATGTAAACTTAGAATCAAAGAAAACTAACCATTCTTATTTATTCTAAGCTTGGAACTTATTTCATTTCTTGTATCCTTGTGTTAGAAATTAATCTTTTAATTTCTATCCTTTACTTTCTTCTTCTTTCTTTCTTTCTTAACTTTTCTTTTCTTTGGTTTTGTTTTGTTGTGCCCAGGCCTAGTACCAACTCATGCGCGTTCCCTAATAGGTTGGGGTTGCGAGCCACCAATCCTAAAAGAGCAGACCTCGGTCTACCAGGGCCAAGACCTCGGAAATGGTCACCTGGATTTGTTTAACGACAAGCTCTTGGATGTCGGGTACTAGCCTCTTGCTTGACTTACTTGTTATCTTTCTTATTCTTTTATCTTCCTTATTATCTTTTATTAAAGATTGTGGGAGTCCTTTAGATATACTTAATAAGTATAGGTGTATACTCAACTAACCATGCTATATAACAGAATAAAACAAATAACTTAAAGCTTACTGATCATGCTATAAGCTAAACTAAAGAAAGCAATTTAAAGCCTTTGAATCATACGGTGAAAACATGGCAAAGGATGCTATTTTAGTGCTTCTAAACATGCTGTAAAATCAAGTATGGAATGATTCTAATCATGCTGTAAATAAAGCAAAAGATAGCTAATTTGAACTTCCTAAACCTGTTACAAAATAGAGCAAAGGAAAGCAATTTTGGACGTTCTAAACATGCTATAAAATAGGGCAAAAATGCTACTTTAGGGATTCTAATCATGTTATAAAGCATAGACAAAGAATACTACTTTAGGGCTTCTCAAGCATGCTGTAAAATAGACAAAGGATGCTACCTTTAAGGCCTTTAAACATGCTATACAAAATAAGGTAACATGCTACTTTAACTATGTACAACATGACCTTAAAGCAAGGAAATTCATGTACAACATACAACTCAAAGCATTCAACAGCAAGCCAAGACAATGCATCCTTAAGCGAACTCATGGCAGCGACATGGGATAACTATAATGATCTGTTCGGTATGATCCTAAACAGGGCAGCAAGGAATCAACCGAAACTCCACTGTGCACGGCCAAAATCCCTAGCAATAATTAAGGATAGAATGCATACAATTCTACTTGGCACTAGAATCATACTACATGCTCAACTAACCTAAACGAAACCTTGATTTCCCTGTGAAGCTCACGGCAGAATACCCAAAAGAAAGCCAAAGTCCCCCAATTCTTTCCACATAGAACTCACGGCAGATTCAAACACAAGGAGAACCAAGACCTCAAACAAGGGATGTTCGGTCTGCTGCAATTGGAGCATGTCCATTCCCAAAACTCAAAACTCTACTGCAATTAGGTATAACCGTTCGGCTTGACAAACAGAGCAAGGAAGGAAAACCCTAGCATAAAGTTCTACTCGGCACTATGAAAACCGGAAGCAAAGAAATCAAATCGAAGCCCGGAGCAACTCCTACCGCAGGTGAGTAGTACTTACCGCCGGTTCTTGGACTTACAACCGAAGGAGAGGAAGGTCTAGGGTTCCAAAGCTTGAAACTTTTGACTTCTTCTTGTGCCCGCGCGCTCCCCTTGACGAGAGAAGTTCGGCTTCGTGAAGAATCCGTGGAGGAGAGAGCTCGCCGGTCGCCGGAATCGCCTAGGTTTGAGCTGCGATTTTCGCCCGAGGAGAGGAGACGCCGTCGCGAGGGAGGAGAGAAAATGTTTAGGTTTTCTAAAATCCCAAAACTTATTTCCTTTTATAAGTAATCGGATATAACTCAACTATACTATAACCTTATTTAACTCTATTTGAGATTAACATAAATCTCTTATCCCAGCTGGTCAAGCCGGTTTGGCTTGGTTTGGTCCGACCCGAGGTCGCGGGTTCGAACCCCTTCTCCAACGCTTTTTGCTTAAACTTCTTTGGTTTTGTAAAAATACTAAATGACCTCCAAAATTTACGTAAAAATACTCTAAAAATTCCTAAAAATCTCTAGAATATTTTAAAGGCATTTCCAAATATTTTTATGGCCCTTTAGAACTTGAAATGAGAAAAATTGGGTCGTTACAATCCCCCATACCTTATAAAAAGTTCGTCCTCGAACTTAGAATAGCTCTGGATACTTCTGTCTCATACTGTCCTCCCGCTCCCAAGTGATTTCCTCGTGCCTCTGGTTCTGCCAGACGACCTTCACTAGTGGTACTTCTTTATTTCTCAACCTCTTGACTGCTCTGTCCACTATCTGTGTAGGTCTGCTCTCATAACTAAGATCCTCTTGGATCTGCACTGGCTAGGCTGAATCACTTGGCTCGGGTCATGGAGACACTTCTTTAGCATAGAGACATGAAACACATTGTGTATCGCGACATGTCTTGTGGTAAGTCCACCTGTAAGCTACTTTCCCAATCCTCTCTATGATCGGGTAAGGTCCTACATAGCGAGGACTTAATTTGCCCTTCTTGCCAAATCTCATCACTCCCTTCATAGGAGCGACCTTGAGGAAAACTGAATCTCCTATTTGGAATTCCAATGGCCTACGGCGTGTGTCAGCATAACTCTTCTGCTACTCTGGGCTCTCAATTCTCTGTCTGATTTTCTGGATTGCTTGAGTAGTCTCATCTATCACCTCTGTCTGAATGCCCAACTCTGCTTCTATCTCTTTTCTCTCTCCTGCTTCTTGCCAGCATATGGGTGATCTGCATTTCCTGCCATATAGTGCTTCATAAGGTGCCATCTTAATGGTAGCCTGATAGCTATTGTTGTAAGCGAATTCAGCTAAGCACAAATACTTGCACCAACTTCCTTTGAAATCTAGCGCACAAGCTCTGAGCATGTCTTCTAAAATCTGATTCACTCGCTCTGTCTGTCCATCAGTCTGCGGATGGAAAGCTGTGCTGAACTTGAGTTTGGTGCCTAGTGCATTCTGAATGCACTCCCAAAAATGTGAGGTGAAGCGCCCATCTCTATCAGAAACGATAGATTTAGGAACTCCATGAAGTCTGACTACCTCTTTAACATATAGCTGGGCCAACTGCTCTATGGAGTGGGACACCTTGATGGCTAGGAAGTGAGCAGACTTGGTCAATCGGTCTACTATTACCCATATCACATCATATCCTTTGGTGGTTCTTGGAAGACACATTATGAAGTCCATGGAAATGTCTTCCATTTCCATTCCGGTATTGGGAGAGGTGGAGAACTCCTCGGTCTCGTGTTCTGCTTGACTCTGGCATGTCAAGCGGTCTTGTATACTTAGCTACATCTCTTTTGAGTCCGGACCACCGGAATCTGTTTACGTCTTGATACATCTTGGTAGAACCAGGATGCATGGAATATGGTGTCTGTGAGCTTCCTCTAAGATCTTCTTTCTCGGTTCCTCATCATTGGGCACGCAAATGCGACTCCACGATAAAGAATTGATACTCTAAACTCTGAGTTGTCTTCTTCTCGTATCCCTTGCTTGATCTTACGGATCCGGATCTTCACTTTGCTTTCTCTCTACAAGCGGTGTAGACTCTAAGGTCAATGTAGAGAGCTGTCCTTCGATAATTTCAAGCCCAAAATCGACAACTCCTCTGCAGTGGCAGGGCTAGTGATGACAAGGACATCGGTGATGCACTAGATTCTACTGAGTGCATACGCCACTTTGTTAGCTTTGCCTGGGTGGTAGAACAGTCGTAATCTTTGACCAATTCCAGCCACCTGTCTGTCTCATGTTTAAGTCCTGAGTGAAGAAGTACTTAAGACTCGATGATCTGTGAACACTGGACTCCATACAAATAATGTCGCGAGTTTAAGTGCAAAAACTACAGCCACTCGAGATCATGAGTAGGGTAGTTCTTCTCATAGTCTTTGAGTTGTCCTGGAAGCATAAGCTATGACCTTTCCTTCTTGCATGAGTACCGCTCCTAAACCCATCTTGGAAGCATCGTCGTAGATGTCGAAACTCTTGTCGCCCTCTGGAACAGTCAATGGGAGCACTGGCCAGTCTCTTCTTTAGCTCTTGGAAGCTCGCTCACATTTATCGACCATTCGAATCTCTTGTTCTTTACGGTGAATTGGCGGAGAAGCTATCCTGAAAAATCCTCCGAACTTCTGTAGTACCGCTAGACCAAGGAAGCTTGATCTCTCTGACGTTCTGGTCTACTCCGGTTGTTGACCGCTTCCACTTTGGCTGGATCCACTTGAATACCTTCTTTGGAAATAATGTGACCTAAAAACGCCACTTCAGAACTCGCACTTTGAGAATTTAGCATAAAGTCGTGTCTACTGTAGAGTACTATCCTCAAGTGCGTGTCATGCTCCTCTGAGGTCCTTGAATAGACCAGAATGTCATCGATGAATACAATGACAAATTTGTCAAGATATTCTCTGAACACTCTGTTCATTAGGTCCATGAAGACCGCAGGTGCATTGGTCACTCCAAATGGCATAACTACAAACTCGTAGTGTCCATATCTGGTTCTGAATGCCGTTCTGGGTATATCTCTTTCTTTCACCTTCAGGTGATGGTACCCAGAGCGCAAGTCTATCTTTGAGAACACCGTCGCTCCTCTTAACTGATCAAATAAGTCATCGATCCTGGGAAGGGGGTACTTGTTCTTGATTGTCACTTGATTCAAAGCTCTGTAGTCTATGCACATCCGCATTGTCCCATCTTTCTTCTTGACAAACAACACAGGAGCTCCCCAAGGTGAGTGACTAGGGCGAATAAAGCCTTTGTCCAGTAACTCCTGTAGTTGCTCTTGTAACTCCTTCACTCTGCTGGAGACATGCGATTCGAAATTGGACCGGTTCCAGGAACCAATTCAATCTCAAATTCCACCTCTCTGTTGGGAGGTAGTCCGTAGCTCTTCGGAAATACTTCGATACTCGCATACTACCCGGACCTCCTCCTGCTTGAGTCCCTTCTCCTCTTCTGCCTTTACTATGTATGCAAGAAAACCTGCACACCCTTTAGCTAACATCTGGTGTCTTGCTAGAGATGAGAGGAGCTTCTGGGTCTTCTTCCTTGGCACTCCTGTGAACTCAAAAGTTGGCTCACCTTCGGACTAAAAATTACTTTCTTTCTGCGGCATCCACTGAGGCACTGTACTTGCTGAGGAAATCCATACCAAAAATGATATCGAAATCCTGCATGGCGAGGACTATTAGATTTACATATAGCTCTCGATCTGCAATTCTAACAGCTCGAAGCCACCGATTGGATTCCATGACTTCCCCAAAAGGTAGGGTTGTCGGGAACTTGGAGTTCATACTTTCACCTGTAAACTCTGGCAAAAGGTATCGATACAAAGAATGGGTCGAAATAGTCTGATAGCTATGTCTTTGGAAAATAACTACTTGACTGTGGAGGCACTAGCGACTTCTTCTTTGGTGAGGAGAATACTCGCACCATCAAAGGGCCGGTGGGGCTTCTAACCTTCCTTGAGTGATGTAGGGTCCCTCTAATGCTGCTCCCATGTGGTGCAGCTGTGCATATTGCAATGGCTGTGGCTGAGGTGCTTTGAATTTATTAGGACACTCTTTAGCCATGTGTCCTTCCTGACCACAGGAGTAACATCCAGTCTTACCCAGAAGACAAGCTCCTGGATGTGTTCTCCCACATTTGGGACAGGGAGGGAACTTGGTCTGCTTGTTTGGTCCTCCCTTCTGGCCACCTCCTGTGTTCCACTGCTTCCTTTTACCTTTGCCCTTCCAGTTCTGCTTGCTTGGCTGTGACTTCTGGCTTCCTGCTGTCTTGTCCTCTGTCTTCACTGGCTTATGTTGTGCTCGCTGTGCTTTGATGTTGTTCATGTAATGTTCAGCAATTAATGCTCTACTGATCAATTCTTCGCCAGTCTGGGGTCGATGAGCTCCACTGCTCACATTCAGTGCTATCTGTGGTCTCAGCATTCTGAGCATCAGCCTGACTCGCTCCTTCTCTGTACTCACTAGCTCTGGACAGAGACGAGCTAACCTGTTGAACTTCTTGGCTGCTTCCTCCACTGACAGGTCACCTTGCTTGAACTCTATAAACTCCTCGTAGTGCTTGTTGGTGATCTGCAGGTGAAAGAACTCTTCATAAAACTCTGACTGAAAATCAGCCCAGCTCATCTGATCAGCTGCTCTCTTGGTCTTTATCCTCTCCCACCACATACGAGCATCTCCAGACAGGAAGAAAGAGGCGCACTTGACCTTCTCGACTTCGGCCAAGAAGCTCCATAGTGCTCTCTAGTGTTTTAAACCAAGCCCGGGCATCCAGGCTCGATCGTGCTGAGAAGCTCTCGGTTTCAACTTGACCTTGTATAAGATAAGCTCGGTCTGCGGTGTGGCGGTTCCCGAGTAGTGGTGGAGTCTCGGTTACCACTGGGGTCAAGCGGAGGAGGGGAGGAACTACTTCGGTTTGCCATCAGTTGGCAATCACTTCTTGTTGCTACTTGCCTCGGAGCCGAGCAACCACTTGAAAGGTTGGGCTCGTTGCTCTAGGCACTTCTCTTGGGTGGTTCCTCGGTGAGTAGCAGGGACGTCCTCTTCTTGCCATCTAATTATGAAAGGTAAAGGCTTGATATCTTACTTTAACCCTTCTAATCATACTTAAATATGAATAAATAAAAGGGAAACTAAATCTTCTATCTTACTTTAGTACTAAAAAGGAAAGTACTCTATCTGCAGAAAATAAGGAAAGCGAAATAAGAAAGGATTTTGGCGACTCGCGGCTGCCGGCATCCACGGACATCTCACGGAGAGGCGCAGTGAGGCGCGCCGTGTAGCAACCCCCCCCTTTCTTACCACTACTCTCTCTAAGGGAGGTTGTTACCTAACTATAACTTCACTCCTAGTGGCACTGACTCTATAATTAGAGTCAGGTAGATTTTATCACGGTTCAGAGGAATTCCTACCGAAAAATTTCGGCAGAGTCTCCCCTGTACCGGTGACCAAATCCATAATACAAACAATCTATACTCAGCCACAGGCGGCTGGAACATATATTTTCTTCACAACCACGCATTAATAAATCATATTCTAATCAAAAACTAAACTAGCAATAAGAATTAAACTCAAAACTCTCAGAACAAAGCATAACAAACTACAATGCACTTCAAAATCAAGCATAAACTCATGGTTTCATAATGGAAATAAGGAAAATGAACTAGACATAAACTCTAAATGAATAAATCTTGCTAGTCCCCTCTGGATCCCTCCATAGTTCAGCCACCACACACATCCATCATCACCACCACCCTGTCGCCTCCCTTCATATCTTAGCTTTTCCTTTATCTGCAGTGGGAGGAAAGAAGAAAAGTATCTATAAGCGAAAACGCTTACTAATCTATCTCACAAAACTCGAAATGCATAAATAAAATGCATAAGTGCTGAAACTGAAATAATAATAAAGCTATCTGCATGTGCTCATGGTATACAGAAAATGAACAGAATACAAATCATACTCAGTATCAAGCAGAATAACGAGAACTAACAATGTAAACTTAGAATCAAAGAAAACTAACCATTCTTATTTATTCTAAGCTTGGAACTTATTTCATTTCTTGTATCCTTGTGTTAGAAATTAATCTTTTAATTTCTATCCTTTACTTTCTTCTTCTTTCTTTCTTTCTTAACTTTTCTTTTCTTTGGTTTTCTTTTCTGGGGCCCAGGCCTAGTACCAACTCATGCGTGTTCCCTAATAGGTTGGGGTTACGAGCCACCAATCCTAAAAGAGCAGACCTCGGTCTACCAGGGCCAAGACCTCGGAAATGGTCACCTGGATTTGTTTAACGACAAGCTCTTGGATGTCGGGTACTAGCCTCTTGCTTGACTTACTTGTTATCTTTCTTATTCTTTTATCTTCCTTATTATCTTTTATTAAAGATTGTGGGAGTCCTTTAGATATACTTAATAAGTATAGGTGTATACTCAACTAACCATGCTATATAACAGAATAAAACAAATAACTTAAAGCTTACTGATCATGCTACAAGCTAACTAAAGAAAGCAATTTAAAGCCTTTGAATCATACGGTGAAAACATGGCAAAGGATGCTGTTTTAGTACTTCTAAACATGCTGTAAAATCAAGTATGGAATGATTCTAATCATGCTATAAATAAAGCAAAAGAAAGCTAATTCAAACTTGCTAATCATGCTACAAAATAGAGCAAAAAGGAAGCTAATTTTGGACTTCCTAAACATGCTGTAAAATAGGGCAAAAATGCTACTTTAGGGATTCTAATCATGTTATAAAGCATAGACAAAGAATACTACTTTAGGGCTTCTCAAGCATGTTGTAAAATAGACAAAGGATGCTACCTTTAAGGCCTTTAAACATGCTATACAAAATAAGGTAACATGCTACTTTAACTATGTACAACATGACCTTAAAGCAAGGAAATTCATGTACAACATACAACTCAAAGCATTCAACAGCAAGCCAAGACAATGCATCCTTAAGCGAACTCATGGCAGCGACATGGGATAACTATAATGATCTGTTCGGTATGATCCTAAACAGGGCAGCAAGGAATCAACCGAAACTCCACTGTGCACGGCCAAAATCCCTAGCAATAATTAAGGATAGAATGCATACAATTCTACTTGGCACTAGAATCATACTACATGCTCAACTAACCTAAACGAAACCTTGATTTCCCTGTGAAGCTCACGGCAGAATACCCAAAAGAAAGCCAAAGTCCCCCAATTCTTTCCACATAGAACTCACGGCAGATTCAAACACAAGGAGAACCAAGACCTCAAACAAGGGATGTTCGGTCTGCTACAAGTGGAGCATGTCCATTCCAAAACTCAAAACTCTAATGCAATTAGGTATAACCGTTCGGCTTGACAAACAGAGCAAGGAAGGAAAACCCTAGCATAAAGTTCTACTCGGCACTATGAAAACCGGAAGCAAAGAAATCAAATCGAAGCCCGGAGCAACTCCTACCGCAGGTGAGTAGTACTTACCGCCGGTTCTTGGACTTACAACCGAAGGAGAGGAAGGTCTAGGGTTCCAAAGCTTGAAACTTTTGACTTCTTCTTGTGCCCGCGCGCTCCCCTTGACGAGAGAAGTTCGGCTTCGTGAAGAATCCGTGGAGGAGAGAGCTCGCCGGTCGCCGGAATCGCCTAGGTTTGAGCTGCGATTTTCGCCCGAGGAGAGGAGACGCCGTCGCGAGGGAGGAGAGAAAATGTTTAGGTTTTCTAAAATCCCAAAACTTATTTCCTTTTATAAGTAATCGGATATAACTCAACTATACTATAACCTTATTTAACTCTATTTGAGATTAACATAAATCTCTTATCCCAGCTGGTCAAGCCGGTTTGGCTTGGTTTGGTCCGACCCGAGGTCGCGGGTTCGAACCCCTTCTCCAACGCTTTTTGCTTAAACTTCTTTGGTTTTGTAAAAATACTAAACGACCTCCAAAAATTACGTAAAAATACTCTAAAAATTCCTAAAAATCTCTAGAATATTTTAAAGGCATTTCCAAATATTTTTATGGCCCTTTAGAACTTGAAATGAGAAAAATTGGGTCGTTACACGCCGACTCGGCCAGGAGAGGCGACTAGGCCAGGCCACGCTCAGGCGCGACAACTCGGGCCTCTCCGCAGCCACCTGCGTCCACTCGCGCCTGCTGGCGCCCACTCGCGCTTGCCGGCAGCCACCCGCAGGTGACACCATCCGCGCGGCCATAGAGGGGAAAGGGGAGATGCATGGGAGAGGCCGAGATAGAAGATGCATACCTACACAGGATTCCACCGTCGGAGATCAACGCCGCCGCCGGAGTACAAAGCTGTCGCCGAAATGAGCGCAGATCTGGGAAGGTCACAGTGGCAGAGACACGAAGGGGACGGGACAGAGACGATAAGAAACAAAGGAAACTAGAGGCAAACTTATTAGATCTAGGGTTTTTAGCATCAAAAAGGTTTTGTTGCCAATTTCGTCCCCGATTTTGGGACGAATCCTGGATTAGTCCCAGATTTGGGGACGAATCCTGGATTCGTCCCAAATTTTGGGACGAATCCAGGATTCGTCCCAAACTTTAAAAAAATATATATCAAATTGTAAGGCTTATATATCGACCTAAAGACATCAAAATTTTATGAAACAAGTTTCTATGCGTTCGTATCATTGTCCTGATCATAAATATATATTTATAAATATTTTTGACCAAATATATTGATTGTTTGAATTTTTTATCCTAATTTGATTTAAAAAATTGAATATCTCAAAATATTAATTAAAAATTATGGATGATGATATATTTACGTTCGGGACAAGAATACAAATCCATAGAAATTTATTTTATATAATTCCGATATCTCTAGGTCCAAATTTAATGTTTCCATCACTTATCTACTAACAAGCGATGCATAACAACTTTTAATTTAGTCATAAACTATATATTTTTTAAAAAACATCTACCTAGAGATATCAAAATTTTATGAAACAAGTTTCTATGCGTTCGTATCATTATTCTGAGCGTAAATATATATTTATAAATATTTTTGACCAAATATATTGATTGTTTGAATTTTTTATCCTAATTTGATCTAATTTGATTTAAAAAATTGAATATCGCAAAATATTAATTAAAAATTATGGATGATGATATATTTACGTTCGGGACAAGAATACAAAACCATAGAAATTTATTTTATACAATTCTGATATCTCTAGGTCCAAATTTAATGTTTCCATCACTTATCTACTAACAAGCATTGCATAACAACTTTTAATTTAGTCATAAAGTATATATGTTTTAAAAAACATCTACCTAGAGATATCAAAATTTTATGAAACAAGTTTCTATGCATTCGTATCATTATTCTGAGCGTAAATATATATTTATAAATATTTTTGACCAAATATATTGATTGTTTGAATTTTTATCCTAATTTGATTTAAAATATTGAATCTATCAAAATATTAATTAAAATTTATGGATGATGGTATATTTAAGATCAGGACAATAATACGAATCCATAGAAATTTATTTCATGAAATTCCGATGTCTCTAGGTCAATATATAAGCCCTCCGTTTTTTTTTCTTTTTGTTTTTAATATTTTCAATTCTGGGACGAATCCTGGATTCGTCCCAGATTTGGGGACGAATCCTGGATTCGTCCCAAACTTTAAAAAAATATATATCAAATCGTAAGGCTTATATATCGACCTAGAGATATCAGAATTTTATGAAACAAGTTTCTATGCGTTCGTATTATTGTCCTGATCAAAAATATATATTTATAAATATTTTTGACCAAATATATTGATTGTTTGAATTTTTTATCCTAATTTGACCTAATTTGATTTAAAAAATTGAATATCTCAAAATATTAATTAAAAATTAGGGATGACGATATATTTACATTCAGGACAATAATACAAATCTATAGAAATTTATTTCATGAAATTCCGATGTCTCTAGGTCCAAATTTAATGTTTCCATCACTTATGTACTAACAAGTGTTGTATAACAACTTTTAATTTAGTCGTAAAGTATATATGTTTTAAAAAACATCCACCTAGAGATATCAAAATTTTATGAAACAAGTTTCTATGAGTTCGTATCATTATTCCGAGCGTAAATATATATTTATAAATATTTTTGACCAAATATATTGATTGTTTGAATTTTTTATCCTAATTTGGCCTAATTTGATTTTAAAAATTGAAAATCTCAAAATATTAATTAAAAATTATGGATGACGATATATCTACATTCAGGACAATAATACAAATCTATAGAAATTTATTTCATGAAATTTCGATGTCTTTAGGTCAATATATAAGCCCTCCATTTTTTTTTTTTTTTTATATTTTCGATTCTGGGACGAATCCTGGATTTGTCCCAGATTTGGGGACGAATCCTGGATTCGTCCCAGATTTTGGGACGAATCCAGGATTCGTCCCAAACTTTAAAAATATATATATCAAATCGTAAGGCTTATATATCAACCTAGAGACATCAGAATTTTATGAAACAAATTTCTATGCGTTCGTATCAATGTCCTGATTATAAATATATATTTATAAATATTTTTGACCAAATATATTGATTCTTTGAATTTTTTATCCTAATTTGACCTAATTTGATTTAAAAATTTGAATATCTCAAAATATTAATTAAAAATTATTGATGACAATATATTTACATTCAGGACAATAATACAAATCTATAGAAATTTATTTCATGAAATTACGATGTCTCTAGGTCCAAATTTAATGTTTCCATCACTTATCTACTAACAAGCGTTGCATAACAACTTTTAATTTAGTCGTAAAGTATATATGTTTTAAAAAACATCTACTTAGAGATATCAAAATTTTATGAAACAAGTTTCTATGAGTTCGTATAATTATTCCGAGCGTAAATATATATTTATAAATATTTTTGACCAAATATATTGATTGTTTGAATTTTTTATCCTAATTTGAGCTAATTTGATTTAAAAAATTGAATATCTCAAAATATTAATTAAAAATTATGGATGATGATATATTTACATTTAGGACAATAATACAAATTTATAGAAATTTATTTCATGAAATTCCGATGTCTCTAGGTCAATATATAAGCTCTCCATTTTTTTTTTTTTTTAATATTTTCAATTTTGGGACGAAGCCTGGATTCGTCCCAGATTTGGGGACGAATCCTGGATTCATCCCAGATTTTGGGACGAATCCTGGATTCGTCCCAAACTTTAAAAAAATATATATCAAAACGTAAGGCTTATATATCGACCTAGAGATATCAGAATTTTATGAAATAAGTTTCTATGCGTTCGTATCATTGTCTTGATCATAAATATATATTTATAAATATTTTTGACCAAATATATTGATTGTTTGAATTTTTTATCCTAATTTGACCTAATTTGATTTAAAAAATGAATATCTCAAAATATTAATTAAAAATTATGGATGATGATATATTTACGTTCGGGACAAGAATACAAATCCATAGAAATTTATTAATAACAATTCCAATATCTCTAGGTCCAAATTTAATGTTTCCATCACTTATCTACTAACAAGCGTTGCATAACAACTTTTAATTTAGTCGTAAAGTATATATGTTTTAAAAAACATCTACCTAGAGATATCAAAATTTTATGAAACAAGTTTCTATGCGTTCGTATCATTATTCCGAGCGTAAATATATATTTATAAATATTTTTGACCAAATATATTGATTGTTTGATTTTTTTATCCTAATTTGACCTAATTTGATTTAAAAAATTGAATCTATCAAAATATTAATTAAAATTTATGGATGATGGTATATTTATGATCAGGACAATAAAACGAATCCATAGAAATTTATTTCATGAAATTCCGATGTCTCTAGGTCAATATATAAGCCCTCCGTTTTTTTTTCTTTATGTTTTTAATATTTTTAATTCTGGGACGAATCCTGGATTCGTCCCAGATTTGGGGACGAATCCTGGATTCATCCCAGATTTTGGGACGAATCCAGGATTCGTCCCAAATTTTAAAAAAAATAAATATCAAATCGTAAGGCTTATATATCAACCTAGAGACATCAGAATTTTATGAAACAAGTTTCTATGCGTTCGTATCATTGTCCTGATCATAAATATATATTTATAAATATTTTTGACCAAATATATTGATTGTTTGAATTTTTTATCCTAATTTGACCTAATTTTATTTAAAAAATTGAATATCTCAAAATATTAATTAAAAATTATGGATGACGATATATTTACATTCAGGACAATAATACAAATCTATAGAATTTTATTTCATGAAATTCCGATGTCTCTAGGTCCCAATTTAATGTTTCCATCACTTATCTACTAACAAGCGTTGTATAACAACTTTTAATTTAGTCGTAAAGTATATATGTTTTAAAAAACATCTACCTAGAGATATCAAAATTTTATGAAACAAGTTTCTATGAGTTCGTATCATTATTCCGAGCGTAAATATATATTTATAAATATTTTTGACAAAATATATTGATTGTTTGAATTTTTTATCCTAATTTGGCCTAATTTGATTTAAAAAATTGAATATCTCAAAATATTAATTAAAAATTATGGATGTCAATATATTTACATTTAGGACAATAATATAAATCTATAGAAATTTATTTCATGAAATTCCGATGTCTCTAGGTCAATATATAAGCCCTCCGTTTTTTTTTCTTTTTTTTTTTTTTATATTTTCAATTCTGGGACGAATCCTGGATTCGTCCCAGATTTGGGGACGAATCCAGGATTCGTCCCAAACTTTAAAAAAATATATATCAAATCGTAAGGCTTATATATCAACCTAGAGACATCAGAATTTTATGAAACAAATTTCTATGCGTTCGTATCATTGTCCTGATTATAAATATAAAATTTTAAATATTTTTGACCAAATATATTGATTCTTTGAATTTTTTATCCTAATTTGACCTAATTTGATTTAAAAAATTGAATATCTCAAAATATTAATTAAAAATTATGGATGACGATATATTTACATTCAGGACAATAATACAAATTTATAGAAATTTATTTCATGAAATTCCGATGTCTCTAGGTCAATATATAAGCTCTCCGTTTTTTTTTTCTTTTTTTTTAATATTTTCAATTCTGGGATGAATCCTGGATTCGTCCCAGATTTGGGGACGAATCCTGGATTCGTCCCAAACTTTAAAAAAATATATATAAAATCGTAAGGCTTATATATCGACCTAGAGATATCAGAATTTTATGAAACAAGTTTCTATGCGTTCGTATCATTGTCTTGATCATAAATATATATTTATAAATATTTTTGACCAAATATATTGATTGTTTGAATTTTTTATCCTAATTTGACCTAATTTGATTTAAAAAATGAATATCTCAAAATATTAATTAAAAATTATGGATGATGATATATTTACGTTCGGGACAAGAATACAAATCCATAGAAATTTATTAATAACAATTCCAATATCTCTAGGTCCAAATTTAATGTTTCCATCACTTATCTACTAACAAGCGTTGCATAACAACTTTTAATTTAGTCGTAAAGTATATATGTTTTAAAAAACATCTACCTAGAGATATCAAAATTTTATGAAACAAGTTTCTATGCGTTCGTATCATTATTCCGAGCGTAAATATATATTTATAAATATTTTTGACCAAATATATTGATTGTTTGATTTTTTTATCCTAATTTGACCTAATTTGATTTAAAAAATTGAATCTATCAAAATATTAATTAAAATTTGTGGATTATGGTATATTTATGATCAGGACAATAATACGAATCCATAGAAATTTATTTCATGAAATTCCGATGTCTCTAGGTCAATATATAAGCCCTCCGTTTTTTTTTTTCTTTATGTTTTTAATATTTTTAATTCTGGGACGAATCCTAGATTCGTCCCAGATTTGGGGACGAATCCTGGATTCGTCCCAGATTTTGGGACGAATCCTGGATTCGTCCCAAATTTTGGGACGAATCCAGGATTCGTCCCAAATTTTAAAAAAAATAAATATCAAATCGTAAGGCTTATATATCGACCTAGATACATCAGAATTTTATGAAACAAGTTTCTATACGTTCGTATCATTGTCCTGATCATAAATATATATTTATAAATATTTTTGACCAAATATATTGATTGTTTGAATTTTTTATCCTAATTTGACCTAATTTTATTTAAAAAATTGAATATCTCAAAATATTAATTAAAAATTATGGATGACGATATATTTACATTCAGGACAATAATACAAATCTATAGAATTTTATTTCATGAAATTCCGATGTCTCTAGGTCCAAATTTAATGTTTCCATCACTTATCTACTAACAAGCGTTGTATAACAACTTTTAATTTAGTCGTAAAGTATATATGTTTTAAAAAACATCTACCTAGAGATATCAAAATTTTATGAAACAAGTTTCTATGAGTTCGTATCATTATTCCGAGCATAAATATATATTTATAAATATTTTTGACAAAATATATTGATTGTTTGAATTTTTTATCCTAATTTGGCCTAATTTGATTTAAAAAATTGAATATCTCAAAATATTAATTAAAAATTATGGATGACAATATATTTACATTCAGGACAATAATATAAATCTATAGAGATTTATTTCATGAAATTCCGATGTCTCTAGGTCAATATATAAGCCCTCCGTTTTTTTTTCTTTTTTTTTTAATATTTTCAATTCTGGGACGAATCCTGGATTCGTCCCAGATTTGGGGACAAATCCTGGATTCGTCCCAGATTTTGGGACGAATCCAGGATTCGTCCCAAACTTTAAAAAAATATATATCAAATCGTAAGGCTTATATATCAACCTAGAGACATCAGAATTTTATGAAACAAATTTCTATGCGTTCATATCATTGTCCTGATTAAAAATATATAATTTTAAATATTTTTGACCAAATATATTGATTCTTTGAATTTTTTATCCTAATTTGACCTAATTTGATTTAAAAAATTGAATATCTCAAAATATTAATTAAAAATTATTGATAATGATATATTTACATTCAGGACAATAATACAAATCTATAGAAATTTATTTCATGAAATTCCGATGTCTCTATGTCCAAATTTAATGTTTCCATCACTTATCTACTAACAAGCGTTGCATAACAACTTTTAATTTAGTCGTAAATTATATATGTTTTAAAAAACATCTACCTAGAGATATCAAAATTTTATGAAACAAGTTTCTATGAGTTCGTATCATTATTCCGAGCGTAAATATATATTTATAAATATTTTTGACCAAATATATTGATTGTTTGAATTTTTTATCCTAATTTGACCTAATTTGATTTAAAAAATTGAATATCTCAAAATATTAATTAAAAATTATGGATAATGATATATTTACATTCAGGACAATAATACAAATCTATAGAAATTTATTTCATGAAATTCCGATGTCTCTAGGTCAATATATAAGCTCTCCGTTTATTTTTTCTTTTTTTTTAATATTTTCAATTCTGGGATGAATCCTGGATTCGTTCCAGATTTGGGGACGAATCCTGGATTAGTCCCAGATTTTGGGACAAATCCTGGATTCGTCCCAAACTTTAAAAAAATATATATCAAATCGTAAGGCTTATATATCGACCTAGAGACATCAGAATTTTATGAAACAAGTTTTTATGCGTTCGTATCATTGTCCTGATCATAAATATATATTTATAAATATTTTTGACCAAATATATTGATTGTTTGAATTTTTTATCCTAATTTGACCTAATTTGATTTAAAAAATTGAATATCTCAAAATATTAATTAAAAATTATGGATGATGATATATTTATGTTCGGGACAAGAATACAAATCCATAGAAATTTATTTCATACAATTCCGATATCTCTAGGTCCAAATTTAATGTTTCCATCACTTATCTACTAACAAGCGTTGCATAACAACTTTTAATTTAGTCGTAAAGTTTATATGTTTTAAAAAACATCTACCTAGAGATATCAAAATTTTATGAAACAAGTTTCTATGCGTTCGTATCATTATTCCGAGAGTAAATATATATTTATAAATATTTTTGACCAAATATATTGATTGTTTGAATTTTTTATCCTAATTTGACCTAATTTGATTTAAAAAATTGAATCTATCAAAATATTAATTAAAATTTATGGATGATGGCATATTTATGATCAGGACAATAATACGAATCCATAGAAATTTATTTCATGAAATTTCGATGTCTCTAGGTCAATATATAAGCCCTCCGTTTTTTTTTTCTTTTTATTTTTAATATTTTCAATTCTGGGACGAATCCTGGATTCGTCCCAGATTTGGGGACGAATCCTCGATTCATCCCAGATTTTGGGACGAATCCAGGATTCGTCCCAAACTTTAAAAAAATATATATCAAATCGTAAGGCTTATATATCGACCTAGATACATCAGAATTTTATGAAACAAGTTTCTCTACGTTCGTATCATTGTCCTGATCATAAATATATATTTATAAATATTTTTGACCAAATATATTGATTGTTTGAATTTTTTATCCTAATTTGACCTAATTTGATTTAAAAAATTGAATATCTCAAAATATTAATTAAAAATTATGGATGACGATATATTTACATTCAGGACAATAATACAAATCTATAGAAATTTATTTCATGAAATTCTGATGTCTCTAGGTCCAAATTTAATGTTTCCATCACTTATCTATTAACAAGCGTTGCATAACGACTTTTAATTTAGTCGTAAAGTATATATGTTTTAAAAAACATCTACCTAGAGATATCAAAATTTTATGAAATAAGTTTCTATGAGTTCGTATCATTATTCCGAGCGTAAATATATATTTATAAATATTTTTGACCAAATATATTGATTGTTTGAATTTTTTATCCTAATTTGACCTAATTTGATTTAAAAAATTGAATATCTCAAAATATTAATTAAAAATTATGGATGATGATATATTTACATTCAGAACAATAATACAAATCTATAGAAATTTATTTCATGAAATTCCGATGTCCCTAGGTCAATATATAAGCCCTCCGGTTTTTTTTTCTTTTTTTTTTTTATATTTTCAATTCTGGGACGAATCCTGGATTCGTCCCAGATTTGGGGACGAATCCTGGATTCGTCCCAGATTTTGGGACGAATCCAGGATTCGTCCCAAACTTTAAAAAAATATATATCAAATCGTAAGGCTTATATATCGACCTAGAGATATCAGAATTTTATGAAACAAGTTTCTATGCATTTATATCATTTTCTTGATCGTAAATATATATTTATAAATATTTTTGACAAAATATATTGATTGTTTGAATTTTTTATCCTAATTTGACCTAATTTGATTTAAAAAATTGAATATCTCAAAATATTAATTAAAAATTATGGATGATGATATATTTACATTCAGGACAATAATACAAATCTATAGAAATTTATTTCATGAAATTCCGATGTCTCTAGGTCCAAATTTAATGTTTCCATCACTTATCTACTAACAAGCGTTGCATAACAACTTTTAATTTAGTCGTAAAGTATATATGTTTTAAAAAACATCTACCTAGAGATATCAAAATTTTATGAAACAAGTTTCTATGAGTTCGTATCATTATTCCGAGCGTAAATATATATTTATAAATATTTTCGACCAAATATATTGATTCTTTGAATTTTTTATCCTAATTTGACCTAAGTTGATTTAAAAAATTGAATATATCAAAATATTAATTAAAAATTATGGATGACGATATATTTACATTCAGGACGATAATACAAATCTATAGAGATTTATTTCATGAAATTCCGATGTCTCTAGGTCAATATATAAGCCCTCCGTTTTTTTTTTCTTTTTTTTTTTTTATATTTTCAATTCTGGGACGAATCCTGGATTCGTCCCAGATTTTGGGACGAATCCAGGATTCGTCCCAAACTTTAAAAAAATTTATATCAAATAGTAAGGCTTATATATCGACCTAGAGACATCAGAATTTTATGAAACAAGTTTCTATGCGTTCGTATTATTGTCTTGATCATAAATATATATTTATAAATATTTTTGACAAAATATATTGATTGTTTGAATTTTTTATCCTAATTTGACCTAATTTGATTTTAAAAATTGAATATCTCAAAATATTAATTAAAAATTATGGATGATGATATATTTACATTCAGGACAATAATACAAATCTATAGAAATTTATTTCATGAAATTCCGATGTCTCTAGGTCCAAATTTAATGTTTCCATCACTTATCTACTAACAAGCGTTGCATAACAACTTTTAATTTAGTCGTAAAGTGTATATGTTTTAAAAAACATCTACCTAGAGATATCAAAATTTTATGAAACAAGTTTCTATGAGTTCGTATCATTATTCCGAGCGTAAATATATATTTATAAATATTTTCGACCAAATATATTGATTGTTTGAATTTTTTATCCTAATTTGACCTAATTTGATTTAAAAAATTGAATATCTCAAAATATTAATTAAAAATTATGGATGATGATATATTTACATTCAGAACAATAATACAAATCTATAAAAATTTATTTCATGAAATTTTGATGTCTCTAGGTCAATATATAAGCCCTCCGTTTTTTTTTCTTTTTTTTTTTTTAATATTTTCAATTCTGGGACGAATCCTGGATTCGTCCCAGATTTGGGGACGAATACTGGATTCATCCCAGATTTGGGGATGAATCCTGGATTCATCAAAGATTTGGGGATGAATCCTGGATTCGTCCCAGATTTTGGGACGAATCCTGGATTCGTCCCAAACTTTAAAAAAATATATATCAAATCGTAAGGCTTATATATCGACCTAGAGACATCAGAATTTTATGAAACAAGTTTCTATGCATTCGTATCATTGTTCTAATCATAAATATATATTTATAAATATTTTTTACCAAATATATTGATTGTTTGAATTTTTTATCCTAATTTGACCTAATTTGATTTAAAAAATTGAATATCTCAAAATATTAATTAAAAATTATGGATGATGAAATATTTACGTTCAGGACAAGAATTCAAATCCATAGAAATTTATTTCATACAATTCCGATATCTCTAGGTCCAAATTTAATGTTTCCATCCCTTATCTACTAACAAGCGTTGCATAACAACTTTTAATTTAGTCGTAAAGCATATATGTTTTAAAATACATCTACCTAGAGATATCAAAATTTTATGAAACAAGTTTCTATGCGTTCGTATCATTATTCCGAGCGTAAATATATATTTATAAATATTTTTGACTAAATATATTGATTGTTTGAATTTTTTATCCTAATTTGACCTAATTTGATTTAAAAAATTGAATATCTCAAAATATTAATTAAAAATTATGGATGACGATATATTTACATACAGGACAATAATAAAAATCCATAAAAATTTATTTCATGAAATTCCGATGTCTCTAGGTCAATATATAAGCCCTCCGTTTTTTTTTTCTTTTTTTGTTTTAATATTTTCAATTCTGGGACGAATCCTGAATTCGTCCCAGATTTAGGGACGAATCCTGGATTCATCCCAGATTTGGGGACAAATCCTGGATTCGTCCCAAATTTTGGGACGAATCCAGGATTCGTCCCAAATTTAAAAAAATATATATCAAATCGTAAGGCTTATATATCGACCTAGAGAAATCAGAATTTTTTGAAACAAGTTTCTATGCGTTCGTATCATTGTCCTGATCATAAATATATATTTTTAAATATTTTTGACCAAATATATTGATTGTTTGAATTTTTTATCCTAATTTGACCTAATTTGATTTAAAAAATTGAATATCTCAAAATATTAATTAAAAATTATGGATGACGATATATTTACGTTCAGGACAATAATACAAATTCATAGAAATTTATTTCATGAAATTCCAATGTCTCAAGGTCAATATATAAGCCCTCCGTTTTTTTTTTCTTTTTTTTTTTTTAATATTTTCAATTCTGGGACGAGTCCTGGATTCATCCCAGATTTGGGGACGAATCCTGGATTCGTCCCAGATTTTGGGACGAATCCTGGATTCGTCCCAAACTTTAAAAAAATATATATCAAATCGTAAGACTTATATTACGACCTAAATATATCAAAATTTTATGAAACAAGTTTCTATGCGTTCGTATCATTGTCTTTATCATAAATATATATTTATAAATATTTTTGACCAAATATATTGATTGTTTGAATTTTTTATCCTAATTGACCTAATTTGATTTAAAAAATTGAATATCTCAAAATATTAATTAAAAATTATGGATGATGATATATTTACGTTCGGGACAAGAATACAAATCCATAGAAATTTATTTCATACAATTCCGATATCTCTAGGTCCAAATTTAATGTTTCCATCACTTATCTACTAATAAGCCTTGCATAACAACTTTTAATTTAGTCATAAACTATATATGTTTTAAAAAACATCTACCTAGAGATATCAAAATTTTATGAAACTAGTTTCTATGCGTTCGTATCATTATTCTGAGCGTAAATATATATTTATAAATATTTTTGACCAAATATATTGATTGTTTGAATTTTTTATCCTAATTTGACCTAATTTGATTTAAAAAATTGAATCTCTCAAAATATTAATTAAAAATTATGGATGATGATATATTTATGATCAGGATAATAATACGAATCCATAGAAATTTATTTCATGGAATTCTGATGTCTCTAGGTCAATATATAAGCCCTCCGTGTTTTTTTTTTCTTTTTTTTTAAATATTTTCAATTCTGGGACGAATCCTGGATTCGTCCCAGATTTTGGGTCGAATCCTGGATTTGTCCCAGATTTTGGGACGAATCTTGGATTCGTCCTTAAATTTGGGACGAATCTGTTATTTGTCCCTAAATTTGAGACGAATCTGTTATTCGTCCCAAATTTGGGGACGAATTTAGCAACGAAATATTTTTCTGTTGCTAACTTTAAACGAAATATTTTTGTTGCAAATTTCGTTGGAAATTTGGCTCGATATTTATTTTTGTTGCTAAATTTATCCCAATTTGGGGACGAATTATTTTTGTTCCAAAATTTTGTCCCTAAATTAGTGTTCTTTTGTAGTGCAAGCTTAATACATCGGAAAATCCTTGCTCGTTTTAAGCATGCAAAACTCCTCGAAAGGTATCTTACTTTTTAAGCATGGAGTGTCTTTATCTAAAGAGATGTCTCCGATGACATCAAAGGAGATTGAGGACATGTAGGCAGTTCTTTATGCTTCGGCAATTAGACAACCTAATGTATGCTATGCACGAGATCAGAAATCTGTTTTGCCAAGGGCATAGTTAGCAGATATCAAAGTAACCCTAGACAAGGACATTGGACTGCAGTAAAGCATATATTAAAGTACCTTAGAGGCGCTAGAGATTATATGCTAGCTTACAAGGCAGTTAATTCGGTCCCTGTGGGTTACACGGATTTTGACTTCCAATCGGATAGGGACAATAATAAGTCGACCTCGGGGTTTTTGTGTTTACTTTAGGAGGAAAAGTCATAACTATGGAAGAGTGATAAGCATAGGTATTTTTCTAGACTCCACCATAGAAGCTGAGTATATGGCAAGCCTCTGAGGTAGCCATAAAAGCTGAATGGCTTAATTACCTCAAGATAGACTTAGATATGATTTCTAATTTGTCAAAAGATTATTACAATTTATTGTAATAATAATGGTGCAGTAACAAACTCAAAGAAACCATGAGTCTATAAGGCAAGTAAACACAATAGAGCGCAAGTACTACCCAATACGAGAAATTGTATAACGAGGAGAAGTTGTTGCCGCCTAGATTACATCAGATGATAACCTAAGGTCCTTAAGGCAAGAGTTTTTTGAAAGGCATGGGAATCAGATGTATGACAACAGATATGACAGCTTAGTCTTTTAGTATAAGTGGGAGATTGTTAGAGTGTATACTAAAAGCCTAGCTTTTGGTATAAACATTTATCTAGAAATAAGAATCACATTGGTCAAATGTCTACATTTGTGATAAATGTAGTTGTTCAATTAATTTATATTGTAGATAACATGGTGTGTGGTGTCACACACAGAAGATCATGTTATCAGTACCTTATAAATTATAAACAGTAGCTCACGACCAAGATGGAAAGGAACAAACCATTGGAAGGTCGTAGTGTAATTAGGTATTAGTTTATCTTAACTATATAATTACACTAGTACACTTAGAGTGTATTGAGTAGGACCATTTGAGGTCGTTCCTTTTATACTGACTTTATGAAGGAACAAAGACCTCAGTTATTATGTAAGTGTGTGCTCTTAATCCTAATATAATAACAAGCACATATATTTGATATTTATTTCTTTAATTTATCAATGGGTGAGATTTAGTTCGATAAATCAATAAGCCCGATAAGTTGGGAAATGATATCACTTATAGTGTGTGTTGTTGATTATAGAAGGAAACTGTGTCCTAATAATCTAGGTTGAGAATGTCCCCAAGAGGAGCTCATAAGGATTGTCATGTTAAACTCTGCAGGTGGACTTAGTCCGACATGACAATGAAGTTGAGTGGTACTACTCTTGGAGCTAGATATTAATTAAGTGAGTTGTCAGTAACTTACTTAATTAGTGGGCATTTGTTATCTTAAACAAGGGAGACTAACACACTCATAATAAGAAGGAGCCCAAAATGTAATTTGGGATTGGTGCGGTAGTTCAATAATAGTTCTTTAGTGGAATGAATTATTATTGATGAAATTAAGTTGTGTGTTCAGGGCGAACACGGGATGCTTAATTTCATCGGGAGGCCAAAACCAATTCCTCCTCTCGGTCCCTATCGTAGCCTCTAGTATATAGAGATTTATACCCACCGCATACCCACCTTCTTACCCATCCAATGGGGCCGTCCAAGCTAGCTTGGAACCCAAGCTAGGGCCGGCCAAGATCAAGTGGATGAGTCATGTAGGTGGCCGGCCAAAGCTTAGGTGGCCGGTCACTAGAATATTAAAAAGGATTTTTATTAAAATTATTTCTTATGTGGATATCATGATTTTAAAAGAAAGTTTAAAAATTAAAAATTTCCTTTTATAGCTTTCCACAAAAGATTAAGAGAAGAGATTAATCTCTTTCCTTATTTGTAGTTTAAAAGGATGGTTTTAATTTTTGGTAAAAACTTTCCTTATTTGTAAATCATCTACATGTTTAAAAGAGAGTTTAAAATTTGAAATCTTTCCTTATTTGTTGATTAAAGGAGGATTTTAAATTTTAAGAAAATTTTCCTTTTTAATCATGTTCATGATTTAAAAGAGAGTTTAAAATTAAATATTCTCTTTTATAAGTTTCTACAAAAGATTAAGAAAAGATTTGATATTTTTCTTTATTTGTAGATTAAAAGAGATTTTAATTTTTAGAGATAACTTTCTTTTTATCCACATGTTTAAAAGAAAGATTTTAATTTATTAAATTTCTTTTTTATAAACCAATCATGAAGGGATAAAAATATTGGAGAAATTTTTTTATAAATTTCTGGAGACAAATTAGGAAGTTTTAATTAATTAAAACTCTCCTTGTTTATAGCTTTTATATGACCGGCCAAATAAAATTGAGAAAGAAAATTATTTTTAATTAAATAAATTTTCCTTTTCAATGGAAAAAGAATTAAGGAAGTTTTTATTAAATTTTCCTTATTTGCCAAAACCAAGGATTATAAAAGAGGGGGTAGAGGAGGCTTCAATGCTAACGACTCTATTCTATTTTTCTTTCTCTTTTCCTTGGTGGTGTGGCCGGCCCTTCCTTCTCTTCTTCTTCTCTTTGTGGCCGAACCTCTTCATGCTCATGGAGTTTTAATTGGTGGCCGGATCTAGCTTGAGGAAGAAGGAGAGAAAGCCTACATCCCTTGGAGCTTGGTTGGTGGAAAAGATCTTCATCTTTTGGAAGCTTTGTGCTTGGCCGAAATTTGAAGAAAGGAGAAGGTGCTTTGGTGGTTTCTCATCTCGGAAGATCGTTGCCCACACAACGTCCGAGGTTAGAAGAGGAATACGGTAGAAGATCAAGAGGTTTTTCTAAAAGGCATAGCTAGTATTTTTCTTTCCGCATCATACTAGTTATTTTTGGAAATAATACTAAATACAAGAGGCATACGATTCTAGTGTTTCGAATTTGTTTTCGATATAGTGTTCTTTTGTTTTTATTTTCCTTGTGATTTGATTATTCTTTTCGGTTAACCTAAAGTTATTTTAAGAAATTAAATATTAGATTTCTATAAAAGGTTTTGTCTAGTCGGTGGTGGTTGCTCCTGTCACGCCCCGAGAGTAAGGTTGTCCGACGAAAATCGGACAGCACCTCCCCTGTAGCAGTGACAAATAGAACCGGTATACAACACCACAGATAATGCATATACAAGTATATATCACAACCACGCAGATAACATACAGCTCACACGGCTGGACAATCAAACACAGCGGAAAACAAGAATAACAAAAATAAAATAACAAAAACTCACCGCGGGCCGGCCCGGCTTGACTCATCGGCAAACAACCAAATACAAATAACAAGTCCACAGCTCAATTATTACAATGCTAAATTCAAAGGTTTAACTCACAATAAAATGAAAACCAAAACCGTAAAACCATCCTCCGAAGTGACATGGGACCGGCAGTCGGGATCCTCCTCCAAGCATACTAGCATCGCTATCAGCTACCTGGTGAAATTACCAATACGGGTGGTGAGTATAAAACTCAGCGAGTAATAGGATAGACAGTGCATGAGTATCATAAAGAACAGGAATACAAAAGGATACAGTCTCGGAAAGATAAATAGCAGATACTACAGGGTAAACAAAGTATATATATATCCATACCTGAAACCATATCCTAGGCTAGTAAGGGAAGGTAGATGTAGCAAAGTCCTGCTACAGTACTGCTCATAACTACATGGTATCATGTGAAGTATAAACAGGTCAATGGTAAGTAAGCCAGTGTCTAAACACATATCATGGGTATAAATCTCAACCTATGTAACCATAACAGCATAAATAAACAACAGCAGCATAATCTAGCAACAGCAGCATAGATAAACAACAACAGCATAAGTAAACAACAGTATCAGTAGGTATAATAATAACAGCGTATGCACGGATGGTCACTCCCGCCCACCCCTCAAGTCCATGAGGCCGGGACAATGACAGACTGTACACCACTCCAGCTACCACTACTCTCGAGTGGCCGAGGGGACAGTTGCATAGTAGCTGAATAGCTACGTCTGCGACGGGGTCCCTGCTGCCCGCGACTCCAGCAAACACTACCCATGAGTGTGCGAGTGGGGGGCATGACAGGACAAGCGGCACGCTCCAAGCTACCACTACCCATGAGTGGCCGAGCGTGCGGCCCAGGCCAACGACCGTCTCAACCACAAGGGAGCCAAAGTCGTCGGCTATGCATGCAATGACATGATGCGAATAATGCAACAGTCATCATATATATATAACAGGAAATCAGGTATGCTACATGAATCCGCATGCTCAATACGAAACATAAATAAACAGTAATCAAAGCAGGTAAACATGGTATCAGGTGTCCATATATCCAATACCTACTATCTAATGTCTGGTATCTGGTATCCAATACCTAGTACTATAGTATCTGCTAAATATCATGGATAGCAACGAGAGACTGTATAGATACAGAACCGAGTAGCTCAAAGATTGAGTGGAAGTATCAAACGCAGGAAAAGTAAGAGTGGAGTCAAGATAGATACAGCAACTATCTGAACATAAAGCTCATGCACTAGGATCAAAATACTAAAGAGGTAAAGCAAGAAGTACCCGCCTTAATTGTAGATCGTGCCAAAAATAATTCCACGTTGAGATGCTCGCCTCGAACCCAAGTCCTGCGATCACACAGCGTATTTAGCTATTTACATCACAAATAAATAACTAAATAACTCCCCCACCTAATTAGAGGAAACCCCTAGTTGAATAATAATCCTAATTCATTAATTCAATTAGGTTTAATTCAATCCACAATCCTTTTAATCCATGCTATCATCCACAACACATCATAAATCAATCACTAGACCACACCAATCTGTTACTAAACCCGAAACCAACCTTGTAATCAGATTTAAGCTTGGATTCAACCACCTTACCTCTAATCCAAATCCGATACAAATGCATATCCACCAAATCCTCATAGAAATACAACCGAAACTCCACACATAACTTACTTTAAATTAAAATCCCCTATACAGATCTACAATCTTCACATTTGAGATGCCCAATTGAGTTCATAATCCAAACACCATCATCTAAGCAAATAAACCCAATGTAGAAATTGCAATTCAACTATGTAAATCTAATACACCACTTACCCTAATTTGATCCACAGACTCTTGAAGAAGAAATCCACTCATAGCAACAGTAGAAACGAAGCTATCCCTTGTTAACTCACAGTCGGGATTCTTACTGCTAGAAAGGATGGCTGCTGCTAGGTGAAACTGCTGTCATCCAAACCAAAACTCTAAATCATCAAGCCAACCATAGATATGCTCTTAATCATCTACTAATAGTGTGTGGTTACCTCCAAAGTGATCGTCCAGAGATCGTTGCTAGAGCATGGGATCCCGTACTGGTGTTGGAACCAGATGGACGATCGGAGGATGAACTTGAATACTCCAAAATACGGTCAGAAAACATCGCTGGACTTCCTTGATCCAAATCTGGTGATGAGGAGAGGGTCGGCAGCGATGCTCGGCAATCGACGGAGGGTGGCACGGCCTCGGGTGGCAGCGGTCGCGTTTGGCAGTGGCGAGAGGGAGAGCAACAGTGGAGATGGCTAGGGCACAGAGAAGAGGCAGCTCGTATGCCTGGTTTTCCGGTGAGTATCCGCGGCTAGGGATGAAAGAACAATGGCCGGATTGAGGCTTGGCAGTCGGCGCCGGTGAAAAGAGACGAAGGCTCGGCTTAGGTCGATGCTGAGAGGCGGCCCGTGAGAGTCGACGGCGATGCTGAGGAGTTGGAAGGGAACCCCGGCTGGCCGACGATCTGAGGTTGATCGGCACCGATCGGGCGGAAGAGGGGAAAGAGTCGGCGCAAGTGGGGAGAAGGGATCGGCAGAGTGAAGAAGGAATGGAGAAGATTTCGGCTTATAAACCTAGCCTAATTAAAACTTAGGTTAAATCAATTAAACCCTAAGTTGGTTTCCTCAATCAACTCCCACTTTTGGGTATTTTAAACGGGCTTCCACTTAGCCTATAAATGATCCCCTTAAACTACGCCAAACGGACTCCGAAAAATTCCCAGAAAATACCTAAAAATTCCTGAAAAATCCAATAAGATTATTTATCAAATAACCTTATTATTTAATTATTATTTGGGTGTCGTATTTTACATTCTCCCCCACTAATAAAAATTTGGTCCCCAAATTTACTGCTCAACTCAGGGATCCACGTCTAAGTGTAACAATCCAATAACATACTCATATACCACTCCATCCACGTATCATAACAAATCTCCAACTGTCAAAGATGACTCTGTGGGTTATGAGCTCATCCTGCTTCTACTACTCTCACACTGCTGTCTAGCCAACCGTAAGTAAATCAATCATCTCCAAAATCCACAACACCTAGTATCAGCAAATCCTCTAACATCCACATTACGCTCTCAGTCTGTTCATCTGTCTAAAGATGTAAAGCGGTTCCAAAACCGAACTTTATACTCATGGTCTACTGTAAAATCCGCCACTATCGTGATGTGAATCATGAATCTACATCTTAATACTCAGAGATATACCCTGAGATCCGGTAATCTCTCTACCATATAATCCTGCTACTCGATCTAAAACATCCATCTTACAAATCAATAGCTAGGGAGCAAATTCGTCAACCAATCACTGATTTCCCCACGCATCGTATCCTCTCCATGTCCTGAGTAATCACACAACAAAATCCATCATAACATGCTCCCAACTGCACTCTAGTATCTGAATCAACGGTGACCATCCTTATCCTTCTAGTATCTGGTGCTCAGCCTTCACTTGCCAACATACTAGACATCAAGCTACAAAATCCGCGATGTCTTTTTCATGTCATTCAACCAATAGAAACGCTCTAAGTCCCTATACATCGGGTGTCACCCGGATGTATCACAAATCTCTATCGAAGTGTTTTCCTACAAAAACTCCTCCCGGATAAGAAGTGACTCAGGATCACACTTAACCTCCCATAGAGATAAAGAATCTAATTCTCATTATTCGAGAATTCTAACTACTAGCACGCGACTACTTTGCTCATGCTATGTCAGAACTGCACCAAACCCTAGGTATGATACCTCTGTGCAGAGTACAAATCCGTCTACACTAAAAAGTACTACTAAAACAAGTGTAGCTATCAGCTTCTCGATTCAACTCCTGAAACTGATCTCGTAAGCATCTATCTAGGAAAATTCCATACTCATCTTAAACAGTCCAGTCAACAACATAATAATACTGGAGAAACCCTCAACCAATCTCCGATAATATCTAGCCCGATCAAGGAAGCTGCGAGTCTCCTAATTAGACTACGACCACTCCCAACTAATAACAGCCTCTATCTCCTGCGGGTCCACCGATATCCCTCTACCAGAGACAATGTATCTCAAAAATCGCACACAAGATAATCAAAATACGCACCACTGAACTTCACATATAGATGTTCCCGTCGAAACATCTCTAAAACTATGCAAAGCTAGTGTACGTGATTCACCTCGGATCGAAAACAGATCAACACATCGTCAATGAAGACCATGTAAAATTATCCAAACACCCTAGGAATACCAAATACATCGAATCCATAAAAACATCTAGAGCATGGTATGCCTAAATGGTAACACCAAGGACTCAGAATATCCATACCACAGACATTCTCAACCATAAGATCCCCAACAAATCTGTGATCTGATCACCAACTATAAATCACCAAATCCATAAATATCATACAAGTACTACTCCTCATGTCTCTATCAGCATCAAATACTAAACAATAGATCATCAAATCAAATATCCACTAAGTGATGACCTGATCTCCAAAAAGCATTCTCTGCTTCTTTCTTCATGTGGTACCGAGTCACGTAAAGATTAAGCAGCTAACTTCAACTCTCTCACGTCAGTACAAATCATATATCCAAATGTACTCTCCAACTCGTACATTCTAGTAATGAATGTATCTCATAAGTGTTAAGCATGTAGTTTTACACTTATCCACATCAGTGGAGATATGTATCCAAATGTACCTTCAAGATCATCCTACCAGGTACATACAATTCATGGTCAAAGTCTCCATAGGATAGGATACCTCGATCATCTACAGACTAGTCAAGCCAGCAATAGTACGCAGCTAACTCAGTCAATTCTTCGTCTGTGCAAGTCATGAACTCAAATGTGCCTTTTAGGTTATCTAACCAAATACAAGTAACCCAATGGTCAGAATCTTCATGAAATAGAGTAAGTCGGTCTCCTACTAACTGAACTACTGACCGAACTAAGAACATAAGAATGGATCAGTCCTCTATTGACCAAGTCACAACGGTAAATCGAACCTCTATAGGCTAAATCAACTAGGATAAGTCGATCCTCTACCAACCAAACCAACAGAGTAAATCAACCCTATTAAACAAGTCAACAAGGGTACATCGGTCCTCTACTAACCGAAGCAACAAGAGTAAACTGGTCCTCTACAACCAAACCAACAGAGTAAATCAACCCTACTAAGCAAGTCAACAAGGGTACATCGGTCCTCTACTAACCGAAGCAACAAGAGTAAACTGGTCCTCTACAACCAAACCAACTAGGATAAATCAATCCTCTACTACCCAAGCCAATAAGAGTAAATCAATTCTCTACGAACCAAGGTAATACGAGTAAATTGGTTCTCCACGAACCGAAACAATATGATATTTAATAGATATTGGTTCTCTACGAACCGAAGCGATGATATTTAGCAGATACTAACCACTACTAAACTAGTGATAATAAAAATTAATAACACTAGTGGTATGGTAAAAGAAGTCATATGAGACTGTATTCCTTGATCTCTAGTAAGGTCAACCGTGATAGTGATTGATCCAACACATGTGATGTACTACAAACAACTGGACAGGTGCTAACAAAAGCATACTAACACATAACATAACTATATGCATGCACTAACCGAAATGTAAGATAACAACATGCAAACATACCTCCTATAGCTTGGAGAATCCTGTCGCTGCCTGGTCCCAAAACCCGAAAAGTCACATCGAGAAACCAAATCACGAAAAACCAAACGAAAATAAGCCTCGTAAAACCTTGGCTCTGATACCAATAAATTGTCACGCCCCGAGAGTAAGGTTGTCCGACGAAAATCGGACAGCACCTCCCCTGTAGCAGTGACAAATAGAACCGGTATACAACACCACAGATAATACATATACAAGTATATATCACAACCACGCAGATAACATACAGCTCACACGGCTGGACAATCAAACACAGCGGAAAACAAGAATAACAAAAATAAAATAACAAAAACTCACCGCGGGCCGGCCCGGCTTGACTCATCGGCAAACAACCAAATACAAATAACAAGTCCACAGCTCAATTATTACAATGCTAAATTCAAAGGTTTAACTCACAATAAAATGAAAACCAAAACCGTAAAACCATCCTCGGAAGTGACATGGGACCGGCAGTCGGGATCCTCCTCCAAGCATACTAGCATCGCTATCAGCTACCTGGTGAAATTACCAATACGGGTGGTGAGTATAAAACTCAGCGAGTAATAGGATAGACAGTGCATGAGTATCATAAAGAACAGGAATACAAAAGGATACAGTCTCGGAAAGATAAATAGCAGATACTACAGGGTAAACAACGTATATATCCATACCTGAAACCATATCCTAGGCTAGTAAGGGAAGGTAGATGTAGCAAAGTCCTGCTACAGTACTGCTCATAACTACATGGTATCATGTGAAGTATAAACAGGTCAATGGTAAGTAAGCCAGTGTCTAAACACATATCATGGGTATAAATCTCAACCTATGTAACTATAACAGCATAAATAAACAACAGCAGCATAATCTAGCAACAGCAGCATAGATAAACAACAACAGCATAAGTAAACAACAGTAGGTATAATAATAACAGCGTATGCACGGATGGTCACTCGCCCACCCCTCAAGTCCATGACCCCAGTATGGACGAGAGGCCGGGACAATGACAGACAGTACACCACTCCGGCTACCACTACTCTCGAGGGACAGTTGCATAGTAGCTGAATAGCTACGTCTGCGACGGGGTCCCTGCTGCCCGCGACTCCAGCAAACACTACCCATGAGTGTGCGAGTGGGGGGCATGACAGGACAAGCGGCACGCTCCAAGCTACCACTACCCATGAGTGGCCGAGCGTGCGGCCCAAGCCAACGACCGTCTCAACCACAAGGGAGCCAAAGTCGTCGGCTATGCATGCAATGACATGATGCGAATAATGCAACAGTCATCATATATATATAACAGGAAATCAGGTATGCTACATGAATCCGCATGCTCAATACGAAGCATAAATAAACAGTAATCAAAGCAGGTAAACATGGTATCAGGTGTCCATATATCCAATACCTACTATCTAATGTCTGGTATCTGGTATCCAATACCTAGTACTATAGTATCTGCTAAATATCATGGATAGCAACGAGAGACTGTATAGATACAGAACGAGTAGCTCAATGATTGAGTGGAAGTATCAAACGCAGGAAAAGTAAGAGTGGAGTCAAGATAGATACAGCAACTATCTGAACATAAAGCTCATGCACTAGGATCAAAATACTAAAGAGGTAAAGCAAGAAGTACCCGCCTTAATTGTAGATCGTGCCAAAAATAATTCCACGTTGAGATGCTCGCCTCGAACCCAAGTCCTGCGATCACACAGCGTATTTAGCTATTTACATCACAAATAAATAACTAAATAACTCCCCCACCTAATTAGAGGAAACCCCTAGTTGAATAATAATCCTAATTCATTAATTCAATTAGGTTTAATTCAATCCACAATCCTTTTAATCCATGCTATCATCCACAACACATCATAAATCAATCACTAGACCACACCAATCTGTTATTAAACCCGAAACCAACCTTGTAATCAGATTTAAGCTTGGATTCAACCACCTTACCTCTAATCCAAATCCGATACAAATGCATATCCACCAAATCCTCATAGAAATACAACCGAAACTCCACACATAACTTACTTTAAATTAAAATCCCCTATACAGATCTACAATCTTCACATTTAAGATGCCCAATTGAGTTCATAATCCAAACACCATCATCTAAGCAAATAAACCCAATGTAGAAATTGCAATTCAACTATGTAAATCTAATACACCACTTACCCTAATTTGATCCACAGACTCTTGAAGAAGAAATCCACTCATAGCAACAGTAGAAACGAAGCTATCCCTTGTTAACTCACAGTCGGGATTCTTACTGCTAGAAAGGATGGCTGCTGCTAGGTGAAACTGCTGTCATCCAAACCAAAACTCTAAATCATCAAGCCAACCATAGATATGCTCTTAATCATCTACTAATAGTGTGTGGTTACCTCCAAAGTGATCATCCAGAGATCGTTGCTAGAGCATGGGATCCCGTACTGGTGTTGGAACCAGATGGACGATCGGAGGATGAACTTGAATACTCCAAAATACGGTGAGAAAACATCGCTGGACTTCCTTGATCCAAATCTGGTGATGAGGAGAGGGTCGGCAGCGATGCTCGGCAATCGACGGAGGGTGGCACGGCCTCGGGTGGCAGCGGTCGCGTTTGGCAGTGGCGAGAGGGAGAGCAACAGTGGAGATGGCTAGGGCACAGAGAAGAGGCAGCTCGTATGCCTGGTTTTCCGGTGAGTATCCGCGGCTAGGGATGAAAGAACAATGGCCGGATTGAGGCTTGGCAGTCGGCGCCGGTGAAAAGAGACGAAGGCTCGGCTTAGGTCGATGCTGAGAGGCGGCCCGTGAGAGTCGACGGCGATGCTGAGGAGTTGGAAGGGAACCCCGGCTGGCCGACGATCTGAGGTTGATCGGCACCGATCGGGCGGAAGAGGGGAAAGAGTCGGCGCAAGTGGGGAGAAGGGATCGGCAGAGTGAAGAAGGAATGGAGAAGATTTCGGCTTATAAACCTAGCCTAATTAAAACTTAGGTTAAATCAATTAAACCCTAAGTTGGTTTCCTCAATCAACTCCCACTTTTGGGTATTTTAAACGGGCTTCCACTTAGCCTATAAATGATCCCCTTAAACTACGCCAAACGGACTCCGAAAAATTCCCAGAAAATACCTAAAAATTCCTGAAAAATCCAATAAGATTATTTATCAAATAACCTTATTATTTAATTATTATTTGGGTGTCGTATTTTACAGCTCCCATATCCAAGAAGGCCATGTGCCTCGCCACGTCAGTACTGAGAACCAATTATGGAAATTAATATTTAATGGAATTAATAACTTAAGGTGATTTGGGTCGAACGTGTTAAGTTCCGCAGGAGATCCAAGTCAAAACCTAAAAGAACAAATAGATTAAGTTTTGGATCAAACGTGTTAAGTTCCGCAGGCGATCCAAAATTTAATTTAAAAGAACACATTGTAGCTAGGAAAAGGTTCAGACCTTTGTACATAATTTTTGTACAGTAGAACCTCTAGGATTTCCGAGTAGCAACCAACACGCGGCTCGTCCCAATGTCATCCTTCATGTATGCCTCGAAGTCACTTCCCTCGGCTCTTGCCTTTAAGCCTTCTTCCTTGGGCTCTCTTCCCTCGGATGCATTCAAGCCCACGGCTTGTCTCAATGTCATCCTTCACGTATGCCTCGAAGTGCATTTCCCTCGATTCTTGTCCTTATCACCTTGTCCATGGTTCCTCGAATGCTCCATCCTTCATTGGACTCGAAGCCATCAAGCTGAGTCGTATGTGTATCCTACAAACCTGCACACTCACATACACATATCAAATAACGAGGGTAATCCTAACTTAAACCCTTTGCCCAAACACCAAAATACATGGTCGCATCGGACCATCGGGATTGCTTCAATAATACAATCCCAAACACCTCCTCTAAATGATGACTAAAATTTTATATCTAAATGTAATGACCTGTAACACCCCAAATGTCCTCAATTAGAGTCCTAAAAGTAATTTAAAAATATTTAAAAATGCTATAGAAATATTCTAGGGATTTTTAGAAATTTTTAGAGTATTTTTATGTAATTTTTGGAGGTCGTTTGATATTTTTACTAAACGAAGGAAGTTTCGACAAAAAAATGTCCAAGCCGAGAATTGAACCCACAACCTTTGACTCGGTTAAAACCCGGCTGACTAGGTGGGCAAACAGATTTTTCTATTTAGAAAAGGTAGCGAATTTATTTAAGATAGTTAACAGAATATTGGATTATAAAAGGGATAAGTTGATCTTGGATTTGTCTGTTTAGAAAAGGTAGCAAATTTATTTAAGATAGTTAACAGAATATTATAAAAGGGATAAGTTGATGTTGGATTTGTCTGTTTAGAAAAGGTAGCGAATTTATTTAAGATAGTTAACAGAATATTGGATTATAAAAGGGATAAGTTAATGTTGGATTTGTTTGTTTAGAAAAGGTAGCGAATTTATTTAAGATAGTTAACAGAATATTGGATTATAAAAGGGATAAGTTGATGTTGGATTTGTCTGTTTAGAAAAGGTAACGAATTTATTTAAGATAGTTAACAGTGTAACGACCCAATTTTTCCCATTTCAAGTCCTAAAGGTCCATGAAAATATTTGGAAACGCTTTTAAAATATTCTAGGGATTTTTAGGAATTTTTAGAGTATTTTTACGTAATTTTTGGAGGTCGTTTAGTAGGTTTACAAAAAGAAAAGAAGTTTTGACAAAAACCGTGGAAGGTGAGACTCGAACCCAAGACCTCCGGCCGAACCCGACCTAACCGAGTGCAGCCAACCAACTGGGCTACTCGTGGTTTGTTAATAAGTATGAAGCGGATATATATGAGTCATAGCAAAGAGCAAAGTTAAACCTAGGTTATAAAAGGGATAAGTTAAGGGGAGAAGGAAAAATTTTTTCCCGTGACCTAATCTCCCGATCCCTTCCTCTCCCGCGGCGTCGGCCTCCTCTCGGGCGAAATCGCAGCCGCCGCTCGGACTTCGCCTCCGGCGGTCGGACAAGGACGCTGCCGTGAGCTCCTCTTGGACCCGAGCTTCCCTCGTCGAAGGGAGCACGCGGACATAAAGGAACGTCGAGATTTGAAGCTAGCTGAAACCCTAGAGTCCTCCTCTCCGATTGTAAGTCCAAGAAAGCAAGTAAGTATTACTCACCTGCGGTAGGAGTTGCTCCGTACGCTTGGTTTTCTTGTTGAGTTTTTTTTTAAACTAGGGCTTCCTTGTGCCGAACTTGATTCATGCTAGGGCTGGATTGTATTCCATGCTGTGCCGAATTGGGAGAATGGATTTGGGTTTTAAGATGGCTGTTTGGACCCCTGAATTGTGCCACAGTGACTATGCCAAACCTCCTCTAAAGCATTAGGATGCTGAATTTTTATGTCAAGGGTTTGTTTCCTTGTTTTTGGTCTTTGCCTGTGCCAAAACTTTAGGACAAACTCCAAGTTGGTTTTGTGTTATGGATCCTTTGCTGAGTTTGCATATAGACATCCTTTGAGATTTATAAGATTTCGGATTTAGCATGTTTTGGAGTTTCTGCACTAAGAGACATTCTATGATAGCTATTCTTTAGAATTCGACATGCTAAGTTTCCCTTTTGAATATGCAAGCTAGTTACCGTAATATGCAGAACAATATGCTATGTTTTCCTTTAGAACTTGCTGTGTAGGACATTCTATGATAGCTATTCTTTAGAATTCGACATGCTAAGTTTCCCTTTTGAATATGCAAGCTAGTTACTGTAATATGCAGAACAATATGCTATGTTTTCCTTTAGAACTTGCTGAGTAGAAATTCTATGCTGTTGTCATGCTATTTCTGTGTATTTCAGTTGAGTTACCATGGTTTAGGTTGCTGGAATTAGTTTCCCTTCCATGCTACTATCATGTTTTAGAATTTCTGAAGCTATTTTCTTTTGGAAGTGGTTTAGGACTAAAAGCACACCAAAGCTTAATTAAATGCCAAGGCATTTTTAATATCAGAATAAGAAAGATACCAAGTAAGTAAAACAAGAGGCTAGTACCCGACATCCAAGAGCTTGTCGTTAAACAAATCCAGGTGACCATTTCCGAGGTCTTGGCCCTGGTAGACCGAGGTCTGCTCTTTTAGGATTGGTGGCTCGCAACCCCAACCTATTAGGGAACGCGCATGAGTTGGTACTAGGCCTGGGCCCAAGAAAAGAAAAGAAAACCCAAAGTAAAGAAAAGTAAAGAAAGAAAGAAAAGTAAGAAGGAAGAAAGAAAGAAAGAAGAAGAAAGTAAAGGATAGGAATTAAAAGATTAATTTCTAACACAAGGATATAAGAAATGAAACAAGTTACATGCTTAGAATAAATAAGAATGGTTAGTTTCTTTAATTCTAAGTTTACATAGCTAGTTTCTTGTTATTCTGCTTGATACTGAGTATGATTTGTATCTAGTCCATTTTCTGTATACCATGAGCATATGCAGATAGTTTTAGTATTTCAGTTTCAGTACTTATGCATTTCATTTATGCATTTCGAGTTTTGTGAGATAGATTAGTACTTACTAAGCGTTTTCGCTTATAGATCTTGTTTTCTTTCCTCCTACTGCAGATAAAGGAAAAGCTAAGATATGAAGGGAGGCGACAGGGTGGTGGTGATGATGGATGTGTGTGGTGGCTGAACTATGGAGGGATCCAGAGGGGACTAGCAAGACTTATTCATTTAGAGTTTATGTCTAGTTCATTTTCCTTATTTCCATTATGAAACCATGAGTTTATGCTTGAGTTTGAAGTGCGTTGTAGCTTGTTATGCTTTGTTCTGAGAGTTTTGAGTTTAATTCTTATTGCTAGTTTAGTTTTTGATTAGAATATGATTTATAAATGCGTGGTTGTGAAGAATATTGTGATCCAGCCGCATGTGGCTGTGTATATCTTTTATGTATTGTGGATTTGGTCACCGGTACAGGGGAGACTCTGCCGAATTTTTCGGTGGGAATCCCTCTGAACTGTGATAAAATCTACCTGACTCTAATTATAGAGTCAGTGCCATTAGGAGGGAAGTTATAGTTAGGTAACAATCTCCCTTAGAGAGTAGTGGTAAAAAAGGGTGGTTGTTACAAACAGAATATTGGATTATAAAAGGGATAAGTTGATGTTGGATTTATCTGTTTAGAAAATGTAGCGAATTTATTTAAGGAGTTAATAGAAATATTAAGTTATAAAAAGGGATAAGTTGATGCTCTGTTTTCCCGTGACTTAAACCATTCTCTCCTTCTCTTCTGCGTACGATGGCGGAGCTCGGGCAGAAAACGAAAGGGAGTTAGGACATCGTCTTCGGCAGCCGGCCAAGGTCCTAGAAGTCCTTTTTATTCAGTTGTGAGTCCAAGAAGCAAGGTAAGTGCTTCTCACCTGCAGTAGGAGTAGTTTCGGACTTTTGTTCTTCTTGAATTCGAAGCATAAGAAGCGCTTATAGTGCAGATTTTTAATTAAGCCTATAGTGCAGATTTTAATTAAGCTTATAATGCAGATTTTTATGTAGAGCTTATATTGCAGATTTTAATTAAGCGCTTATAATGCAGATTTTTAATTAAGCCTATAGTATAGATTTTAATTAAGCTTATAATGCAGATTTTTATGTAGAGCTTATATTATAGATTTTAATTAAGCTTATAGTGCAGATTTTTAATTAAGCCTATAGTGAAGATTTTAATTAAACTTATAGTATGCAGATTTTAGATAAGCTTAGTATGCAGATTTTTGTTAAGCTTTGCATGCAAATTTATGTTAAGCTTTGTATACAGATTTTTGTTTAAGCATTTCAGTGTTAGAATTTGTTTAAACATTTCAGTTTTGTAAGAGGCATTCTTTTATAAGAAAAGTATAAGAAAGATAAAAAAAAGAAAGAAAAAGGCCAAGGCCTTAAGTAGATCCCAAAGTCAAGACTTTAGGGATTTTGGCACACAAGGTGCTTATTAAAATGCCAAGGCATTTAAAGAAGAAGTAAATAAGATAATAAGTATTTTACTTTTAAGAAGAGGCTAGTACCCGACTTTCGAGGTTGTCGTTAAACAAATCCAGGTGTCCTATTCCAAGGTCTTGGCCCTGGTAGACCGAGGTCTGCTCTTTTAGGATTAGTGGCTCGCTACCCCAACCTATTAAGGGAACGCGCATAAGATGGTACTACGCCTGGGCCCAAGAAGAAAGTTGATTATTATTTTGAAGTATTAAAGTATAAGTTTTCAAACAAAAGAAATAAGCTTCGCATAAGTTTAAAATCCTGCAAGTTTAGTTTTCTTTTATGCTAGCATGTTTAGCATTTCAGCCTGTTTGATTCCTTTACTATTGGATGAACATGAGTAGTCTTTAGTAAGCATTCAGTTAGTTCATGTTATAGATATATGTACATGCATATCGAGTTTTGTGAGTTAGATAGCGCTTACTAAGCAATTTTGCTTATAGATACATTTTCCTCTTACTGCAGATAAAGGAAAGGAAAAGTTATAGCAAAGGAAGGCGACAAGGAGGTGCGGATGGATGTGTGATGCCTGGACTATAGAAGCCTTGGAATTTAGCATAAGAATTTATTAACAAAGAGTTGAGTAGAATGTATTAGATGAGTCATTTAGTCTTCCGCTGTTAGTTAATTGTAAGTTTTGAGTTATTCGAGAGTTTTAGGACTTACTATCAACATGTGAACAAGGATAGTTAAGTAAAGTTAGTAGTCCAGTAGCGCTCCACCCTCACAGTCCAGTAGTGAGGAGGGTGGGGTGTTACAGTTAGTATAAGAGCAGTTCCTATTCTCCAACATCACACATCAGCACCAACCTTGCCGTCTTCAAGTAAGAAACTATTTAATTTTTCTTTTATGCTTATTAATTGCGGTATAGAGTATCTGCTTATATGCGCTTAAGTAAGAAGAAAATTCTTGTTTTATTTGTCACGCCCCAGAGGAGTCTCTGTCCGAAGAAATTTCGGCAGCATCTCCCCTGTACGGCGGACAATCTGAAACTTTTCTACAAGCACTATATACCTCACCCACATGCGGCTGGAATAATAACAATAAAAGAAAACAAACACCATGCAGTTAATATCAAATTCAGCCTACTCGGCTGTACCAAAACCAAAACACAAAACTGCTAGCCGGCTAGACTTACACAACCAATAACATAAATACAAAAATACCACATAACAACGTCAACACTCCAAAAATAAAACCAGCGTACAGAGCTAAACAAACTGATACATAAAACAAACAAAACATACGTGAAACCGATAAGTCATCTGATGTGACGTGGGGACCAGCAGACAGGATGCTCCAAGCGACACCATAAATAACCTGGTACCTGAAAAAATATAGTATCAACGGGGGTGAGTTCAACAACTCAGCGAATACCACTGGACATGAGTAGTAAGATATATCTAACAACAACAAACATGGAATACAGCTTCCTAATCATATATAGGAATAAAGCGAAGGTGGCGAGGAACTCACAGGGAACTCTATCCGGACAAAGGGTCGTCAAGCAAAGTGTCAATAATCATATGCGGTCAAAGTATGTATCCAACAAAATGCGACAACCAAATGCGGCAAACACAATCATAAAATATAAATGCATCAATGCATATGATGCTAATGATGCGTCTGGTCACGCCAATCGATCATCTCACACACAAATGGTGAGACCGAGTGGGTAAGGTTGTGACAACAGTGCACTCTGTCGTCACTACTCACGATAAGTGACCAAGTGGACGGGATGCTGTCGGAGTACTCCTGTCCTGTGACCCCAAATCATAAATGGGGAGCTCAATGCTCTCATCTCCGGTACCACGATGGCGAGGAGGAAATCTCTGCGGCTACCTGAGTCACGACCAGCGAAGCGAGTCCACCGTCCGCAAGTTACTACGCTACACTAAATGCCAGCGGAGCCAAACAGGCCTGCCGGCTACCACGCTGAGTCCTCGGACCAACGGAGCCTAACAGCAGCCCTGTCTGATATACCACTAATCCACGAGTGGTGGTGTGTGCAGTACATGTAACTGGCGATGGGCTCAACCATAGTGGAGCCGACAATTGCACAGCATGCAATCATGATGCATGTCACTATGCATAACAAAAACTGATCAACATAACCATATCCATATATACAAAATGGGTACTGTAAAAGCGATGGTCACATACCAAAATCTAGAATACACAGGTCAGATAGAATATCAAAAACCTATGTCCTGAACATAATAAGTATGGAACATCCTGATCAGCATAGAAACAATCCATATATACCTAATATGGGTACTACAGTATCAGTAGGTCAATCCACGAAATCTAGGGTATACAGATCCTCTATGGTATAACAACCTAGATCCTAAACATATCCTCCTTCCATAACATATGTACCAACAGTATACACAGATCAAAGAATCGAGTCTAGGTACACGAATCATATATGATATACCAATAGAAATACACAATCCAAGCATGGCATAAAAACCTAAGTATCAGATAATTTGGATATACATGTCAGAAACAAAAGAATCCAGAGTCTAACCCTAACCTCAGTAAAACATGGTATGTCACTTACTCTAGGAACTAAGGTACTCATGGCAATAATCACGAGGTATAAACATGGATACCTAGCAAGCAACAAAACAGAACATGCTATGGATATCAAACTGACATACCAAAGACTATCATGATTATTGCTTGTAGCTATAAAATACTATGCATATCCAAAAGACAATATCATAAAGGAAAAGTCAAGAGGTACCCGCCTCCAATAGAAGGGTCCAATCCGGTCCAAATCCGACGTCGAGATGCTCGTCTCGCGTCAAAGTCCTAATTTACCCTCCTCTGTTGAATCATAGCCGGTGAAGTTTCTGCCAGAAATATGTTCCCGACACTGCAAACAAAACTACCATCAGAGGCATCCATCTCAGTCAACACCATATCCACAAGCCCTAAACTCTACGAATCCAGAACTCAAACCAAACAACTTACCCACTTCAGTATTCAGCTTAACACAAAACCTTACCCAAATTTTCTGATGACTCAGCGCTGCTCAAATCCTGAAGAACTTACCGTCGAGATCCGGAGAAGCTGCTAACTCGATACCCCTTGTTTTCCCCTCTATCGGCGGCTGGTGGAGAAGGACCCGGTGGTGAGGTCCAGGGCACGGGTGAAGCAACCAAGCTTGGATCTTTACCTCTGGTTAAATCCCAACTTGTGCAGAAGTGTGCCTCTGATCGGGAACACCAGAAAGGGGTCGGCGGTGCACAGTATAGAGGACAAGAAGAGGGTGATAGGAGATGGTTAGGGCAAGGCTCTGGGTTTTGGAGGCGACGATGCTGTTCGGCACTGGAGGAATTGGTGCCGGCAGTGAAAGGAATTCTGCTAGGGCACGCGGCGACTGATGCCGGACCTGGTGGCCGGCGCTCGGCCTCGTCTCATCGCTGCAACACGACTCGAGTAGAAGGCGGCGGTGTGCAGCGGTGAAGAGAGGGAGTCGGCGCCAGTCGGAGTCAAGGAAGATGAGCAGTGACTCCTTGCGGCAGTGAGTGGAGAAGAGAAATAAAGGAGAGGAGGAGAAGAAATGGTTGTGCGGCGCCGGTTGGGAAACCAGTTAGGGCAGGAAGTCGGCAGGGGAGACTCGGGCGCGAGTTCGGGGAAGGAAACGAAGAAGAATAGAAAATAAAAGAAAAAGAAAAGTAATTACTAAAAATAAACATTTCCTCGCTTAAAGGGATAGTCTAAACAGGCTTTTCCGGGCCCCATTTTTATCCCCGTAAACACGTCCATACGGTCTCCCGAAAATTCTCAAAAAATTTCCAAAAATTCCAAAAAATTCCTTATTATTATCTGCCCCTTTTCCGGTATTTTACATTCTCCCCCACTAATAAAAATTTGGTCCCCAAATTTCGTTATCTACCATCAGCAAGTACTAGCAAACGCTAAACAGTATAAATGTTGAATGGAACCATAACTTACATACCTCAAGTGAAAAAGTGAGGGTATCGAGCTCGGATAGTATTCTCGAGCTCCCAAGTAGTCTCCTCATCCGAATGATGCTGTCATCCGACTTTAACCAACCGGATAATCTTGTTCCGCAACTGACGCTCTCTCCGGTCAAAAATCCGTACCGGAACCTCCTCATAAGTGACATTAGGCCGAACAGGAACTGATATATCTGTCAGCACAATACATCGGGTCGGGTACGTATCTTCTCAGCATAGATACATGGAATACATAGTACACGCCTACCCAGGACGGTGGTAGTGCTAGCCAGTATGCTACCGCTCCAATCCTCTCCAAGATCTGGAAAGGTCCAATGTATCGCGAAACTGGCTTAGCTCTAAGGTCAATCTCTTCACCCCTTTCGTGGTTGAAACTCGCAGAAATGCATAGTCGCAAATGGAAAACTCTAAGAGTCTCCGACTCCGGTCAGCATAACCCTCTTCTAGTAGTCCTGTGCCTCTGACACTCTCCGTCTAATAGTACGGACCAACTCTACCTCATACTGAGCTCTATCTCTATGAGGTCCCAACAACTGGGCCTCCCCAACCTCATCCAGAGGTTGGGTGTCCGACAGAGCCTACCATACAACACTTCAACGGTGGCCTTTGGATAGCCGGAAGCAAACCGTTGTTGTAGGTGAACTCTCTACCAATGGCAGATGGTCCTCCCAACTGCCTCTAAAATCCAATACACACAATCTCAGTAAATCCTCTAGAGTCTGAATGGTCCATTCTGACTGTCCATCTGTCTGAGGATGGAAAGCTGTACTGAAACAGAGCTGCGTGCCCAAGGCCTGCTGCAGACTCTGTCAAAAATGAGACGTGAACCAGGGTCTCTATCCGAAATAATAGTCAACGGAGCACCACGTGATCTGATGATCTCCCGTCAAAATAAATCTACCAATCGATCCTGGAAATCAGTCTTCCGAATCGCTAACGAGTGCCCGGATCTGGTTAATCGATCAACGATTACCCAAATCGCGTCATGACCTCGTCGTGTCCTCGGCAAATCCACCACAAAGTCCATAGTAATATGTTCCCATTTCCACTCAGGAATAGAAATCTGTTGAAGTAAGCCGGCAGATCTCTGATGCTCGGCCTTCACTTGCTGACAGACGAGACATCTAGCTACAAAATCTGCGATGTCTTCCTTCATGTCGTTCCACCAATAGAAACACCTCAAATCTTGGTACACGCGGGTACCGCCTGGGTGGACAGCAAATCATGAGCGACGAGCCTCCGAAAGTAACTCTTATAAAATCGGATGAGACTGAGGTACGCATAATCTGCCTCGAAAGTGTATAACACCCTCCTCGTCTCGTGTAAACTCGGTCTGCTACCCGGAAGCTATCTGGCTGCAAATAAACTGCAAATACTGATCAGCAGCCTAGGGCTCTCGGATCCTCGTCCTGATCGACGACTGAGCAACCATGGTAACAAGATTACCCAGCTCTGTCTGTAACCACAACTCGGTGGCAAGCCAAAGTCACTCTAGACTTCCGGCTAAGTGCATCGACAACCACATTAGCTTTCCCTGGGTGATAGCTAATGGTACAATCAAAATCCTTCAGGAACTCCATCTATCTCCTCTGTCGGAGATTAGGTTCCTTCTAAGTAAAACAGATAATTGAGACTCTTATGCTCAGTGAGAATCCCAAATGTAACGCCATATAAATAATGTCGCCAAATCTTCATGGCAAAAATAATGGCGACTAGCTCCAGATCATGTACAGGGTAGTCCATCTCATGCTCTTTCAACCGACGAGAAGCATAGGAGACTACTCTATCGTGCTGCATCAGAACAGCGCTCAAACCCTGAATAGATGTGTCGGTGTAGAGGACATATATGTCCTCTCCAGAAAGGTAAACCAAAATCGGAGTCGACACTAGTCTCCGCCTCAGCTCCTAAAAGCTGGTCTTGCAATCCTCAGTCCAAGTGAACTTCACGCCTTTCCTGGTCAGGCGTGTAAGTAGCATAGCAATCCGTGAGAAACCCTCAACGTATCTCCGGAAATATCGGCCAAACAAAGGAAGTTGCGAGCCTCTTCTATAGACTCTGTCTACTCCCAACGGTAACTACCTCGATCTCCTGTGGAACCACGGTATACTCCTTCTGGTGACCGTGTGTCTCAAACATCTCACAGAAGACACCCAAAACATGCACTACTGATCTTCGCATATAGATGTTCCATCGAAACATCTCTAGAACTATGCAAAGGTGATACACGTGTCTCACCTCGGATCCGTAATAAATCACAACATCGTCAACAAAGACAATGGGCACAGATCCAAACATCCTGGGAATACTAAAATCATCGAGTCCATGATAACATCTAGGGCTCCGTAAGCTCTAATGGTAAAACCAAGACATATAATGTCCGTATCACAGACATTCCTATCCATAAGATCCTCAACAATAAATAGATCTGATCACCAACGATATAAATCATCAAAGAATATATCCTCCAGTGTGAGAGCAACGCTCCATCACACGAAATACCATATATGTGGGAGCAACGCTCTACCACAAAAAAATCCGAAATATGTATCTATAATAAACATGGAGCAATGCTCCGCTACAAGCAATCCGCAATATGTGGGAGCAACGCTCCACCGCAAAATAATCCCTAAATATGTGGGAGCTACGCTCTACCACAACAATCCAGAATATGTGGGAGCTACGCTCTACCACAAACGATCCATAACATGTGGGAGCTACGCTCTACCACAGATCACTGTGGGTAGCCTAGGGTATAACCACCCAGTAAGCAAATCAAATCCATAGTCAACTCTATCATCCTCCTAGTGGGTCGGTCACCCACTAATGGGAGAATTAGTTGACAGGGTAATACAACCAATAACATAATGTAGACACTCAACATTCTACATTCTACATTCAACATAGGTAGAATCATCATGATGCTACCCACCATACACCTGGCACACGTGCACACACAACATATGTATGATCGACATAATCCTCCAATTAGTACACACCAAACATACTCACAACAAAGGTATAAATCACCGTGATACCTCCAACAATGCATACCGAACCCGTGTGCACATATCAATATAGGTATAATCGACAATACACCTCAAACAACACTCACCTGACATATATACACATATGCCAAGAGTATAATCAACGTATACTTCCAATAAGGCATACTAAAACCCAGGTGCATTCACAAATCACACAAAATCAATAAGATACCTCAAATACCACACCAAACACATATGTACATACCACAACACCGATGTAGTCGACAAGATACTTCCAACATGACATTCACACCCATGTGCACATACCACGACACATATTTAAATCGATAAGATACCTCCAATATGTCAATCAGGCACGTACAGCTAACTAAATAGCTATAATCCACAAGATACCTACAATAACCATATCTAGATGGGAATACCCACACTATCCACAAATGAACTATCCATCATAGAACTCCTTCAACTCATAACAATCATAGGTACACTTCATAGATATGCATAATCAGCATATTTAATCCAATCTATCACACCAACCCTATGCCATCTTCGAAGTTATCCAATTAGGTACAAACAGTCTAAAATTACAGTACCCATGGAATAGGATACTTCGATCCTCTATCGACTGACCAAATCATCAATAGTATATGGCTAATCCAATCCTTTCCCACGTCAGGATAAGCTAGATACTCGATGTGCTCAAGATATCCAACTAACCACGAATAACTCAAGACTCAAACATCTAAAAGTAAAGTAGGTCAATCCCCTACTGTTCGGGTCAACAAAACTAATCGGTCATCTACTAACTAATCAAGAATAAATAAAGCCTCTACAAGCATCCAAGGTAAATCGATCGCGACTACCCAACTCAACAAACGTAGATCAGTCTTCTTCTGACCGATCTAACCAGAGTACAATAATCATCTACCGACGAAAACTAACTAAAGTATATCGGTATTCTACTGACTAGTCAACATGAATATGAAGGTACTATCTACTACACACTAATAATAACAAAGACTGGTATGTGCCTCCATCTCCTAACCAATTAGTAGTAACAGAAGCTAATACTACTAATGGTATGATATGAAAAATCACCAGAAACTGTAACCCTTAATCTCTATCAAGGTCGATCATCATCAGGGTTTTACCTAATACATAAAATATCTACTATCTCAACAAGACAGGTACTAGTAAAGAGTGATAATCCATGTCATACTGTAATAATGAACAGCGCATAAACTAATCAAAAAGGTAGGATAACATATACCAACATACCTCCTATAGCTTGGAGATGTCCTGCTTCTGCCAAGTCCCAAAATCCAAAAAGTCACATCGAGAAGACTAAAACATGAAATCCGAAACACGAGAAGTAAAACTCGTAAGCCGATCTCTGATACCAAATAAATTGGTATCAGATAAATCTCAAAAATCCAGAACACATAGCAAGTATCGTATACCTGCTCTGATACCACTAAATTGTAACGTCCCAGAGGAGTCTCTGTCCGAAGAAATTTCGGCAGCATCTCCCCTGTACGGCGGACAATCTGAAACTTTTCTACAAGCACTATATACCTCAGCCACATGCGGCTGGAATAATAACAATAAAAGAAAACAAACACCACGCAGTTAATATCAAATTCAGCCTACTCGGCTGTACCAAAACCAAAACACAAAACTGCTAGCCGGCTAGACTTACACAACCAATAACATAAATACAAAAATACCACATAACAACGTCAACACTCCAAAAATAAAACCAGCGTACAAACAAACCGATACATAAAACAAACAAAACATACGTGAAACCGATAAGTCATCCGATGTGACGTGGGGACCAGCAGGATGCTCCAAGAGACACCATAACTAACCGGTACCTGAAAAAATAGTATCAACGGGTGAGTTCAACAACTCAATGCAACGGACATGAGTAGTAAGATATATCTAACAACAACAAACATGGAATCGACTTCTAATCATATATAGGAATAAAACCGAAAGGTAACCGAGGAAGTTGTACTCACCGGAACTCCTATCCGGACAAAGGGTCGTCGAAAGTGTCAATAATCACGTATGCGGTCAAAGTATGTATCCAACCAAAATGCAGCAACCAAATGTAGCAAACACAATCATAAAATATAAATGCATCAATGCATATGATGCTAATGATGCGTCTTGGTCACCCAGTCAGTCATCTCACACAAATGGTGAGACCGAGGTGGGCTGTGACAACCATGCACTCTGTCGTCACTACTCCCGATAAGTGACCGAGTGGGATGCTGTCGGAGTACTCCTCTCCTGTGACCCCAAATCATAAATGGGGAGCTCAATGCTCTCATCTCCGGTACACGATGACGAGGAGGAAATCTCTGCCGGCTACCACGAGTCACACGACCAACGGGCCAAGCGAGTCCACCGTCTGGCTACTACTGCTACACTAAATGCAGTGAGCCAAGCAGGCGGGCTGCTACCAGCGAGTCCTCGGACCAGCAGGAGCAGTGAACCGCCACACAGCGATATACCACTAATCCACGAGTGGTGGTGTGTGCAGATACAACTGGCGATGGGCTCAACCATAGTGGAGCCGATCACACAGCATGCAATCATGATGCATGTCACTATGCATAACAAAAACTGATCAACATAACCATATCCATATATACAAAATGGGTACTGTAAAAGCGATGGTCACATACCAAAATCTAGAATACACAGGTCAGATAGAATATCAAAAACCTATGTCCTGAACATAATAAGTATGGAACATCCTGATCAGCATAGAAAAAATCCATATATACCTAATATGGGTACTACAGTATCAGTAGGTCAATCCACGAAATCTAGGGTATACAGATCCTCTATGGTATAACAACCTAGATCCTAAACATATCCTCCTTCCATAATATATGTACCAACAGTATACACAGATCAAAGAATCGAGTCTAGGTACACGAATCATATATGATATACCAATAGAAATACACAATCCAGGCATGGCATAAAAACCTAAGTATCAGATAATTTGGATATACATGTCAGAAACAAAAGAATCCAGAGTCTAACCCTAACCTCAGTAAAACATGGTATGTCACTTACTCTAGGAACTAAGGTACTCATGGCAATAATCACGAGGTATAAACATGGATACCTAGCAAGCAACAAAACAGAACATGCTATGGATATCAAACTGACATACCAAAGACTATCATGATTATTACTTGTAGCTATAAAATACTATGCATATCCAAAAGACAATATCATAAAGGATAAGTCAAGAGGTACCCGCCTCCAATAGAAGGGTCCAATCCGGTCCAAATCCGACGTCGAGATGCTCGTCTCGCGTCAAAGTCCTAATTTACCCTCCTCTGTTGAATCATAGCCGGTGAAGTTTCTGCCAGAAATATGTTCCCGACACTGCAAACAAAACTACCATCAGAGGCATCCATCTCAGTCAACACCATATCCACAAGCCCTAAACTCTACGAATCCAGAACTCAAACCAAACAACTTACCCACTTCAGTATTCAGCTTAACACAAAACCTTACCCAAATTTTCTGATGACTCAGCGCTGCTCAAATCCTGAAGAACTTACCGTCGAGATCCGGAGAAGCTGCTAACTCGATACCCCTTGTTTTCCCCTCTATCGGCGGCTGGTGGAGAAGGACCCGGTGGTGAGGTCCAGGGCACGGGTGAAGCAACCAAGCTTGGATCTTTACCTCTGGTTAAATCCCAACTTGTGCAGAAGTGTGCCTCTGATCGGGAACACCAGAAAGGGGTCGGCGGTGCACAGTATAGAGGACAAGAAGAAGGTGATAGGAGATGGTTAGGGCAAGGCTCTGGGTTTTGGAGGCGACGATGCTGTTCGGCACTGGAGGAATTGGTGCCGGCAGTGAAAGGAATTCTGCTAGGGCACGCGGCGACTGATGCCGGACCTGGTGGCCGGCGCTCGGCCTCGTCTCATCGCTGCAACACGACTCGAGTAGAAGGCGGCGGTGTGCAGCGGTGAAGAGAGGGAGTCGGCGCCAGTCGGAGTCAAGGAAGATGAGCAGTGACTCCTTGCGGCAGTGAGTGGAGAAGAGAAATAAAGGAGAGGAGGAGAAGAAATGGTTGTGCGGCGCCGGTTGGGAAACCAGTTAGGGCAGGAAGTCGGCAGGGGAGACTCGGGCACGAGTTCGGGGAAGGAAACGAAGAAGAATAGAAAATAAAAGAAAAAGAAAAGTAATTACTAAAAATAAACATTTCCTCGCTTAAGGGATAGTCTAAACAGGCTTTTCCGGGCCCCATTTTTATCCCCGTAAACACGTCCATACGGTCTCCGAAAAATTCTCGAAAAATTTCCAAAAATTCCGAAAAATTCCTTATTATTATCTGCCCCTTTTCCGGTATTTTACATTATTTTTCTATGTTTGGATACATATGCTTAGGTTGTGTTCTGGGATGGTGGTATGATCCGGGGACCTAAGCCCGGTGAGCGCGCCAGAATCAAACAAGATGTGTTCTGGGATGGTGGTATGATCCGGGGACCTAAGCCCGGTGAGCGCGCCAGAATCAAATAAGATGTGTTATGGTATGGTGGTATGATCCGGGGACCTAAGGCCGGTGAGCGCGCCAGAATCAAACAAGATGTGTTCTGGGATGGTGGTATGATCCGGGGACCTAAGCCCGGTGAGCACGCCAAAATCAAACAAGATATGTTCTGGGATGGTGGTATGATCTGGGGACCTGAGCCCAGTGAGTGCTCCAGAATCAAACAAGATATGTTCTGGGATGGTGGTATGATCCGGGGACCTAAGCTCGGTGAGCGTGCCAGAATAAAGGGGAACTCCGGTCCTAAGTTCGGACCCCTACCAACCTAGCGCTAGAGTAGTTGTCTGATCAACAACTTATGTTACAGTACTACTAAGTGCAACTAGGCCACCACATTAGTATGTTTATAAGTATGCATGCAAGTATGTTCAAGTCATGTTATGTTTATATTTACGTTTATATTTAGGCCTACGTTATGTTCATGTTATGTTTTTGCCTATGCATATGGACATGCTTGTGATCGAGTCTGTCATCATGTTTAGTTCATCTACCATGCTTACATTTATGCTATCATGCTTATGTCACTGCTTGTGCTTATGTTCATTGTATGTAGGTTAGGAGGTCCTAAGATACCTTTGATAGGGTTTTCCTTAGTACATTAGATTATGGACACTAACTAATACATGTACAAGGTAGAGAACGTACTATAGAATTATTCTAAGTTCGAGGACGAACTTTTTATAAGGTAGGGAGAATTGTAACACCCCAAATTTCCTCAATTAGAGTCCTAAAAGTAATTTAAAAATATTTAAAAATGCTATAGAAATATTCTAGGGATTTTTAGAAATTTTAGAGTATTTTTATATAATTTTTGGAGGTCGTTTGGTATTTTTACTAAACGAAGGAAGTTTCGACAAAAAAATGTCCAAGCCGAGAATTGAACCCACAACCTTTGACTCGGTCAAAACCCGACTGACCAGGTGGGCAAACAGATTTTTATGCTTAGAAAAGGTAGAGAATTTATTTAAGATAGTTAACAGAATATTGGATTATAAAAGGGATAAGTTGATCTTGGATTTGTCTGTTTAGAAAAGGTAGCGAATTTATTTAAGATAGTTAACAGAATATTATAAAAGGGATAAGTTGATGTTGGATTTGTCTGTTTAGAAAAGGTAGCGAATTTATTTAAGATAGTTAACAGAATATTGGATTATAAAAGGGATAAGTTAATGTTGGATTTGTTTGTTTATAAAAGGTAGCGAATTTATTTAAGATAGTTAACAGAATATTGGATTATAAAAGGGATAAGTTGATGTTGGATTTGTCTGTTTAGAAAAGGTAGCGAATTTATTTAAGGAGTTAACAGAAATATTAAGTTATAAAAAGGGATAAGTTAATGCTCTGTTTTCCCATGACTTAAACCATTCTCTCCTTCTCTTCTGCGTACGATGGCGGAGCTCGGGCAGAAAACGAAAGGGAGTTAGGACATCGTCTCCGCCGGCCGGCCAAGGTCCAAGAAGTCCTTTTTATTCGGTTGTGAATCCAAGAAGCAAGGTAAGTGCTTCTCACCTGCAGTAGGAGTAGTGTCGGACCTTTGTTCTTCTTGAATTCGAAGCATAAGAAGCGCTTATAGTGCAGATTTTTAATTAAGCCTATAGTGCAGATTTTAATTAAGCTTATAATGCAGATTTTTATGTAGAGCTTATATTGCAGATTTTAATTAAGCGCTTATAATGCAGATTTTTAATTAAGCCTATAGTACATATTTTAATTAAGCTTATAATGCAGATTTTTATGTAGAGCTTACATTGCAGATTTTAATTAAGCTTATAGTGCAGATTTTTAATTAAGCCTATAGTGCAGATTTTAATTAAACTTATAGTATGCAGATTTTAGATAAGCTTAGTATGCAGATTTTTGTTAAGCTTTGCATGCAGATTTATGTTAAGCTTTATATACAGATTTTTGTTTAAGCATTTCAGTGTTAGAATTTGTTTAAACATTTTAGTTTTGTAAGAGGCATTCTTTTATAAGAAAAGTATAAGAAAGATAAAAAAAAGAAAGAAAAAGGCCAAGACCTTAAGTAGATCCCAAAGTCAAGACTTTAGGGATTTTGGCACACAAGGTGCTTATTAAAATGCCAAGGCATTTAAAGAAGAAGTAAATAAGATAATAAGTATTTTACTTTTAAGAAGAGGCTAGTACCCGACTTTCGAGGTTGTCGTTAAACAAATCTAGGTGTCCAATTCCAAGGTCTTGGCCCTGGTAGACCGAGGTCTGCTCTTTTAGGATTGGTGGCTCGCTACCCCAACCTATTAAGGGAACGCGCATAAGATGGTACTACGCCTGGGCCCAAGAAGAAAGTTGATTATTATTTTGAAGTATTAAAGTATAAGTTTTCAAACAAAAGAAATAAGCTTCATATAAGTTTAAAATCCTGCAAGTTTAGTTTTCTTTTATGCTAGCATGTTTAGCATTTCTGCCTGTTTGATTCCTTTACTATTGGATGAACATGAGTAGTCTTTAGTAAGCATTCAGTTAGTTCATGTTATAGATATATGTACATGCATATTGAGTTTTGTGAGTTAGATAGCGCTTACTAAGCAATTTTACTTATAGATGCATTTTCCTCTTACTGCAGATAAAGGAAAGGAAAAGTTATAGCAAAGGAAGGCGACAAGGAGGTCCGGATGGATGTGTGATGCCTGGACTATAGAAGCCCTGGGATTTAGCATAAGAATTTATTAACAAAGAGTTGAGTAGAATGTATTAGATGAGTCATTTAGTCTTCCGCTGCTAGTTAATTGTAAGTTTTGAGTTATCCGAGAGTTTTAGGACTTACTATCAACATGTGAACAAGGATAGTTAAGCAAAGTTAGTAGTCCAGTAGCACTCCGCCCTCACAGTCCAGTAGTGAGGAGGGTGGGGTGTTACATGACCTCACACACATTTTGTCAAACACATACAAGACACAACATATAAGAACAAGTCCATAAAACATATCATTGAAGTAGAAAACGAACAATTATATTGTTTATACATTAACATTGCATCACAATTATTCCTTGCATCCTAGATCTGGAGAATTTACTCCATTGCATAGGAAATACAATCAAGAGACAAAAAATTAAGCACCTTATAATCCAAAACATGAAATAGAGAAGAGAGGAATGCTTATCTATGTGTCATTGATCTTCTTGGATGGAATCCTAGCTCTGGATGTGGATAGTGTAGGACCGTGATCGTTCGATAGAGGAGGGGTGAATATCGATTCGAAAAATTGAATGTAAAAGTACGCAGCGGAAAAGTAAATGAACACAGTTGATTTTACTTTGTTCGGAGCATGTGACGACTCCTACTCGAAGGCCCGTGGTCCTTGACCACTTTCGTTGGGCAATCACTAGCAATTCGAATATGATTACAAAAGGAGTACAAGAAACGCTAATGAAACAAAGTAATACCGACAAGGAAATTAACCAAAGAAGAAGGAGCACTTTGTCGGAGCTTTGTGAGCGTCGTGGAAGTGTAGAGCAGCAGGACAAGCAGTCGAAGAGTTCTCAGTTGTTGTTTGAAGCTCCACCCCTGGGGCTTCTTTTATATGCTGCTCCGGGCGCCTGGATCCCTTCCGGGCGCCCTGGTGCGGCGTGGTAAGTCCAGTCAGGATGCTCCACGTGGTGAGGCGATGCAGAGGATAAAAGTTGCCTCCGGGCGCCCAGATCCCTTCCGGGCGCCCGGACCTCCGGGCGCCCGGATCCCCTCCGGGCGCCCGGACCACCTTTTTCCAGAGATTCCTTCTCCTGTAAAACAAGGTTAGTCCGAGGCAAAATATACCCTGCAACACAGATTGTTAGCACAATTTATAAAGTATGAATTAACATAAAAAGTATGACTTAGATTCCATCTTTCCGAGACCGGAATCTAGTCACGATCTCGACTTAGATTTTCGAAATGGATCTAAGCCGGATCGACGCCTAATGTTCCCTTCCCAGGAATGCGTCCTCGCAGTCACTCCCCTCCAGTGACTTACCTTACTTACCTGCCAGACGTCCGGTCAGCCCTTCGACCCGTCTGGACTTCTCGCCAGCTATCCGGTCAGCCCATCGACCTAGCTGGACTTCTCGCCAAGCGTCCGGTCAGCCCGTCGACCCGCTTGGACTTCTCGCTAGCTATCTGGTCAGCCCGTCGACCTAGATGGACTTCGTGCTAGACATCCGGTCAGCCCGTCGACCTGTCTGGACTTTTCCTGCACACTCGATCAAAGTGTTAGACAACAACAAAACTAACTTAACCTATTTGTCATTCATCAAAACCTAGGTTAGACCGTTAGTGCTACCCGCACCAACAATCTCCCCCTTTTTGATGAAATGACAACTTGGTTAAGTTAGTGAAAAGACGCAAAAAAATAAATAGATAAAACGGGTACATGGTTTTTTAAAGTTAGTTTTAGTGTTTTCAATTTGGTTTAGCTAACTTAACCACCTAACCCTCCCCCTTTGGCATTCAGCAAAAACAGGCAAAGGTAAACAAGCATAGTGTAGATTTACTGTTAAGAAACAGCTAATTTTGGAAAATATTTAAGTTTGTTTCAAAATTCAAAGATACTGATAAAAGTACAATTTTAAATCCAAGTTAAAAAGATAGTCAAGTTGACTTGGGGGATTTAAGTTGAATTAAAAAAAATATATGTTTTGAAGTTAATCAAGTTTAAAGTTAATCTGGTTTTCACATTTGAATTTTCAAAACAAAGCAAAAAAACAAGTAAAATTTTAGCCAAAATAAATTTGTTAAGGCTAATTTGATAAAAGTTAAGTTTTGGAAGTTTTAATTTTGAAAACTGAATAACTTTTTGAAAACTAGTGTTCAAAAATAAGTTAGTTTCAAAATAGATGTACAAAAATATACAAAATTTTAATTAATTTCTCCCCCTGAACTTGACACTTAAAATTAAACAGTTGTTTAACCAATTAGGTACTAACTAACTATCAGAAGATAGTAGTTTTCACTTGGTTAGTCAGATTAAGTTGATTATAAGCAGTCAGTGTTTGACTTGACTGATGAACTTAATCTGATTAATGTCTGATTTGTATTTAACGTCTAGACTTATGTCGATGCACTGAAATAAGCATCTTAAGTCCAGACAATTAGCCTATGCATCTCACCCCTTTCTATGTTTGTCAAACACAAGCAAGGTAAACCTAAGGTGTTGGTGAGATGCTCAAAAACTAGTCCTATGGGTACATGCTTTCTAAGGATTCAAAACTAGTCTAAGGCCAAAACTGTTTTTGAAAATCTAAAAATGGAAAGTTTTGAAAACAAACAGGTTTAACTTATAATTTGAGAGAACCATTTTTGAAAATATTTTTGAAATTCAAAATTCCTAGGCTACCAAGATAGAACATAATCAATGCAGGTCTGAAATATCACTAGATAGATCCAAAATCTTTTACAGGTAGTGTAGCTACAGAAGTGAGTCATAACTAGAGCTACTGAGATGATGAAGGGGGTGGTCCAGATCCCAAGGATCGGAGAAGCGCCAGCTCAGTGTGTCGGGTCTCCCCGGTAGCTCGTAACTCGGCAACCTCTCGCCGTATGTCCCGATGAAAATCAGAGTTCTCCTGCTGGAGACTCGCCATAGCTCTCTATAGTCCGGTCATACGGTCGGCTAGAGTGCGGGGAGCGTGACGTGGTGCTCGAGCTGGGGGCGATGGTGGAGCCGGTGCGGCTTCCTCTGGAAACAGTGCAAGCATGAACTCGTCCACCTGTGCGTCTGGATCGGGCTGGTGCTGTGCCCCCCTCCGCCAAGACATAGTCCCGTCATCCTTATCTACGTGGATACCAGCCAGGGAGAAGTTCCGAGCTGCTATAACATTGAACTCGGTCATATAGGCAATGTCTCCTCTAGTGACATCAATGTGCAACGAGGACATATAGGCTGTCAGAATGTGACAGAATGGCATGTGGACTCGTCTATCAGTCACGTATCCAGCCGAGTAGATAATGGTGGAGAAGATATGTAGGTTGATGTCAATATCTAACCTATGACTCAGGGCATAGAGTAAAAATGAATGAAATGGGCGCATCACAGCGATGTCCCGAGTAGTCAGTGGTAAAATGCAAAGGACTAAGACCCTATAAAGAGCGTAGTCCTGGACTCGAAGTTCTACCGACCTAAACTGGGTCACAGTGGGATCTCGCTCTCCCCCAAAAAAATACGAATAAATCGTATCGAGAGTAATATGTGAGTAGGGATCTCCGAATGATAGATCCCTGGGAGGATAGCACAAAAAAGAACAAGTAGATGGACGTAACTCTAAGAACTCTCGGATAGTCGTAGGGGAAAATGTGATATCAGTACCCGCTGCCCTAGTGGTATAGGTAAGATCGTCTACTTTCACTAGGTTATTGCAAAATTCAGCACACAGACTTATGTTTACTGGACTGGTACATTCGACAAGGTTCTTTAAGTTATAGTGGTTTATAACCTCTATAACGGAGGGACATGAACTTAGAAAGAACGATCTATCTATGCAGGTAGTCCTAATGGCCTTATAAACGGTTGACTCAAACTTAATCCTTAGTTCATCTGTGGGAAACCTAGGGTCAGTGCTAGCATTAGAGGGTCCAGCACCAATATTTGTTCGTTTCCTACTGTATATAAAAAAAATATTCTAAGAAAAAATGAGAAGACAAATTCTAATAAAATTTTTGGAGAGGGGAAGAAGTTTTACCGAGGAGCCATCGACAAATATAGATCTGACGACCTCGGTTGAATCACAGCAGCGTCTTTACCGCAAGAAAAATTTGATTTAAAATACTCTCGCACTGAGGTTCGGAGTGAACCTTGGCAAAAGTGAAAAGTTTGTGGGGCAAGGGTTGGGGGCGCCCGCTGCCCCTTATTTATAGGGAGCTCCGGGCGCCTGGAGCCATTCTGGGCGCCCGGAGTTGCTTTTAGGCAGGGCGCCCGGATGCCCTTCCGGGTGCCCCGGAAGAGAATACCAGGGGCGCCCGCCCCTTGTATTGAAATTTTTAAGTTTTTGAAATTAATTTTTAAGTTTAAAATTAAAATTTTGAAATTAATTTTTAAGTTTAAAATTAAAATTTTGAAATGATTTTTAAGTTTGAAATAAATTTTTGAAGTTTAAAATTGAAATTTTGAAAATTTTTGAAGTCTAAAATTAAAATTTTGAAATTATTTTTAAGTTTGAAATTAAAATTTTGAAAAAAATTGAAATTTTGAAATTAATTTTTAAGTTTAAAATTGAAATTTTGAAATTAATTTTTAAGTTTAAAATTAAAATTTTGAAATTAATTTTTAAGTTTAAAATTAAAATTTTGAAATTAACTTTTAAGTTTGAAATTAAAATTTTGAAATTAAGTTTTAAGTTTAAAATTAAAATTTTGAAATTAATTTTTAAGTTTAAAATTAAAATTTTGAAAAAAAATTTTAAGTTTAAAATTAAAATTTTGAAATTAATTTTTAAGTTTAAAATTGAAATTTTGAAATTAATTTTTAAGTTTAAAATTGAAATTTTGAAATTAATTTTTAAGTTTAAAATTAAAATTTTGAAATTAATTTTTAAGTTTAAAATTGAAATTTTGAAATAAATTTTTAAGTTTAAAATTGAAATTTTGAAATTAATTTTTAAGTTTAAAATTGAAATTTTGAAATTGATTTTTAAGTTTAAAATTAAAATTTTGAAATTAATTTTTAAGTTTAAAATTAAAATTTTGAAATTAATTTTTAAGTTTGAAATTAATTTTTAAGTTTGAAATTAATTTTTAAGTTTGAAATTAAAATTTAAGCCTTATTAATCTCACCCGATCTATATTATCAATCAGGGAATCTTATGATTTTGTGAGATGAAATTTGATTGTTAATTATGGAGTTTTGGTTTAACTTGTGTTAGATTCAGATTTAGCTTTGGTTTCCACAAATAGGCAATCTTCGGATAAACTTCTAAGCTTGGTGAGTCACAAGGACGTCATTAGAAGTAACCAACCTTTCGAGGTTTTCCGAATAGTCCTATCCATGGAGCTTAGTACTAAATCTTGGTCTAACTGGTTAGGATTCATTTAAAGGTAGCTTCAGTCAGTCCACTTGGCCAAATGCACCAAATCGAAACCATATCTTTCTAGACATGCGATGCCCAAGTTTCCCTAACGTACTATCATCCAAAAACTTCACCAGTACCATGATTCAAGTTAAACTTGGTCTCTAATCCTAATTACCCTGCCGGGTAAGTTAGTTTTGGAGGTGCCAGCTATTCTGAAGCCTCCCCCTGAATTATTGGTCATTAATTTAAATTTTGGTTTTCGGTTTGTGTCGATTCATTTTATAGTTATGGTTAACTTGGTGATAATTTTGTTGATTTTTAAAGTGTTTAGATTTTGAATTTGATTTAGGTTTGTATCTTAGATTTTGGTTTGGTTTATTCGATTTTATATAATGTATTTTTTCTTTAGGTATATAATATTGATTAAGTCCTATTTGCGTGGTTAAGCACGCTTTTAGAACCCAAGCTAGATTGGTTGATTTGTATTGGGTTATTAATGATTTGAAGGTTTTATTTGAATTCGACTTATATCCTAGTCCGGTTTTATTATAGCATGCTTTTTGATTATTTAGGATTAAGTCTAGATTTTTTGATCTTGTTGTGAATTTTTCTAACATTTCTTTTAAATTGTTAATCTCATTTTTTAATGATAAATTCTCCTCCTCAAGTGTTAGATCTTGAGTTGGATTTGAATTTTTGATTTGTTCCTTGAGGTTTTGATTTTCCTCAAGAAGTGATTTGTTTTCATTTTCTATTTTAATTAATTTACTATTTAAACAGGAAATAATTCTAAAAATTTTTTTGTTTAAATTAAAATATATCTCATTCGGGCCTTCGGAAACGAGTACGGACTCGTGGCTTGTTTCGGGTTCAGACCCATCTTCATCTTCCGACTCGTCTTCTGTTTCAGCTTCGTGAGCCATCAGTGCGAGGTGGCTCTGATGTTTCTGTTCTTCTTCCTCTGATTCGTCCGAGGAGTCGTCCCACGTTGCTTTTAGTGTAATACCCCGGTTCTGATATTCTGGTTAAGTATGACTTATAAGGTTAGATGGTACTATCCATATCACCAAGGTGCACCTTCCTTTTCGGAAGCCCAAACTTAAGAACTCCAAAGTTAAGCGTGCTTGGCTTGGAGAAATCTAAGGATGGGTGACCTCCTAGGAAGTTTTCCAGGGTGCGTGTGAGTGAGGACAAAGCACGCTGAAAGGATCTCCGGTGGTCTGTGGAGCTAGTCATCAACCAGATGGACAATTATGGGTAGTGTTCCCGGTTCGGTCTGGGTGGGGCCGCCCGGGCCGGGGCCTTACAGATGGTATCAGAGCGACCTTGCGACCGTGAGTGCGCCTGTGGTAGGAGCACCCAGGGCACCACCTAGCGAGGGAGATTCTGGGATTTGTTTGTGGTGTGATTTGTGGTTACACAACGAGGACGTTGTGTCTTTAAGTGGGGGTGATTGTAATACCCCGGTTCTGATATTCTGGTTAAGTATGACTTAAAAGGTTAGATGGTACTATCCATATCACCAAGGTGCACCTTCCTTTTCGGAAGCCCAAACTTAAGAACTCCAAAGTTAAGCGTGCTTGACTTGGAGAAATCTAAGGATGGGTGACCTCCTGGGAAGTTTTCCAGGGTGCGTGTGAGTGAGGACAAAGCACGCTGAAAGGACCTCCGGTGGTCTGTGGAGCTAGTCATCAACCAGATGGACAATTATGGGTAGTGTTCCCGGTTCGGTCTGGGTGGGGCCGCCCGGGCCGGGGCCTTACACCCATGGTCCTTGACCACTTTCGTTGGGCAATCACTAGCAATTCGAATATGATTACAAAAGGAGTACAAGAAACGCTAATAAAACAAAGTAATACCGACAAGGAAATTAACCAAAGAAGAAGGAGCACTTTGTCGGAGCTTTGTGAGCGTCGTGGAAGCGTAGAGCAGCAGGACAAGCAGTCGAAGAGTTCTCAGTTGTTGTTTGAAGCTCCACCCCTGGGGCTTCTTTTATATGCTGCTCCGGGCGCCTGGATCCCTTCCGGCCGCCCTAGTGCGACGTGGTAAGTCCAGTCAGGATGCTCCACGTGGTGAGGCAACGCAGAGGATAAAAGTTGCCTCCGGGCACCCGGATCCCTTCCGGGCGCCCGGATACCCTCCGGGCGCCCAGACCACCTTTTTCCAGAGATTCCTTTTCCTGTAAAACAAGGTTAGTCCGAGGCAAAATATACCTTGCAACACAGATTGTTAGCACAATTTATAAAGTATGAATTAACATAAAAAAGTATGACTTAGATTCCGTCTTTCCGAGACCGGAATCTAGTCACGATCTCGACTTAGATTTCCGAAATGGATCTAAGCCGGATCGACGCCTAATGTTCCCTTCCCGAGAATGCGTCCTCGCAGTCACTCCCCTCTAGTGACTTACCTTACTTACCTGCCAGACATCCGGTCAGCCCTTCGACCCGTCTGGACTTATCGCCAGCTATCCGGTCAGCCCATCGACCTAGCTGGACTTCTCGCCAAGCGTCCGGTCAGCCCGTCGACCCACTTGGACTTCTCGCCAGCTATCCGATTAGCCCGTCGACCTAGATGGACTTCGTGCCAGACATCCGGTCAGCCCGTCGACCTGTCTGGACTTTTTCTGCACACTCGATCAAAGTGTCAGACAACAACAAAACTAACTTAACCTATTTGTCATTCATCAAAACCTAGGTTAGATCGTTAGTGCTACCCGCACCAACAGATAGATCGTGTTGATATGCGATGATAGAAACCCTAGGATTCACCTAAGAGAGAGAATCCTTCCCCAAGGAAAGAGTAAGAAACCCAATCCAAAGATGAGTGAAAATGGGGAGAAAATCCCCTTTTATAGTAGGGGGCATGATCCCCTCATTTTCTCAGCCACACGATCGTGCCAAGGGACACAACCATAGTGTGTGGTGTCACAAGGATGAGGGGTATGACCATGTAAAAAACATAGCGTACTTGAGGTTCTTCTCTAGTAAGGAGGCATGGCTAAGCCGTGTGCTTCCCTAGAAATAGGGGGCACAGTTGTGCCTTGTGGTATGGCCGACCCTGTCTTCGGCCGAGCGAGAGGCATGACCGTATCTTTTGGTATGGTCTACCCAGGACTGCTCTTTGTGATGGGGCATGACCATTTATGTGGGGTATGACCTGCCCCTAGGAGTCTTCTAAGATAGCACATGGCCCAAGAGGTATGACCAGGTCTCTGGTCTTCTTCTGGAGTTGCTCTGATGTGCCTTTTCACTCCATTTTCATTCTAATTTACCTCCTATCAATTAAAACAAGAAAAGAGCATATATCCAAACAAATAGAAAGAAATATGACATAATAAAAAATAGGTTGCAATAAACATAGATTATATTCATGAAATATATTGTGCGTAGATTATATACATTGTTATGCATGTTTTAATACACATCTACTAACATTTTATGAGCATAATCTATGCTTATTGCACTCTATTTTTTTGTAATATCATATTTCCACTCCTTTGTTAGAGATCTATTGGAAAGATGATATTTGGAGTGAAAATGGAGTAAAAACGGACATGGGAGCAAGTCCAGAAGAAATCAAGTTCAGGCCATGTGAAACCACAAGGATGTGTGTTCTTGCCCGTGGCAAAGCAAGCTCAGGTCATGTGAAACCACACGGTCGTGCCCCCCACCAAAGGCAAATCAAGATTAGGCCATGTGAAACCACATGACCATGTCCCTTCTCCAGTGACTAGGCAACACACGACCGTGTGGCAGAGAAGCTGAGGCTGTGTCATGCAAAAATAAAGCCATGCTAAATTATGGGCAGATTGCAAACCAATCGTAAAATGGCCATAACTTTGTTCTCAATTAGAGTTATTGGCTGTTCTTTATATCAAAATGTAACTAACTTCAAGATCTACAACTTTACTTCAGGATCAATAGAGAGAAAGTAGAGTCTAGTAGTGCTAAAAGTCACGGCCATACCTCCTAACCATGGCTTCATCAGAACTTGCGTCCAGATTGCAAACCAAACTTTGAACCACTATAAATTTTAGCATGGTTGCAGCCATGACTCGATACAAATATTAGATTATAGATAATTTTAATGGATACAACTTTGGATCAGGGTGAATTATGAGAAAACTGCTTTTAATGGGTAAACAACTCGATTTACCATACCGCTGTAATCTTGATTTTCCTGGGCAGTTTGGAGGAGGTATAAAAGGGTCAAGAATCTCATTCTTTGACTCATCTTGGGATTGAGGGCTTCGTCCCTCTCCTTGGGGAAGGGTTCTCTTCTTAGGGGAAAATCGTAGGGCTTCATCCACCTCCATTTCTTCAAGATCCGTCCATCTCCAGAGCAAGGGAGCGCTTCTAAGGACGCTACGCTTCAATGATAAGCATCTCTTCTCTCTATCTCCATGTGTTGAGTTATAGTTTACTTCTTTCTTCATCTTTGGATTGCAATCTCTTGTAATGGAGTAGATTCTCTAGATGTAGGATGTAAGAAGTAACTATGATACAATGTGATGTAAGAACTATATATTTGGACATTTTCTTATTCAATGAAATGTTTATATCATGTTCTATCTATATTAAGCCTTCTATGTGTTTGATGAAATATTTGAATGGTGTAAATATATAGATGTGTATTGATTATTCATACCATAGGAGACATACCCTATATCATATGATCGAGGGGCTCTAGTGACAAGGGTATTTCATTTCCAAACATCTAGGGCATTGCCTTGAAAGGGAGGACAATTCTCCACAAGGAAGTAGGGAGTTGGTCATAATTGCTATTTCTATCTCATGTTATTAAGTGTTAGTGTGTTTTTGTGATTTATGACCGAGGGGTGCTAGTGATAGGTGTATCCCATTACCGAACATCATAGGAATCATTACCATTTAGTAGCATAGGGATATAGATCAAGATAGCATTCCGGCTTGTCCACTATAGGGAAGAGCCGATAATGAATCTAACTTTCTACATGTGCATAAGGATTGAGGTTAGGAGATGAATAATACATAGAGGCATTAACTAGCATCATAGTGAAACTGAAATCCTAGCATCTATCATCCTTCACTCACCTACGCTTGTTCTCTCTCTCTCTCTCTATTCTCTACTCTCTCTCTTCCCTTCTCTTTCTCCTTTAAGTGTTTGTGAGCCAACATTCGATTGTCTAGATAACTCACCATGAGAAGTTAATTAGTGCTTAATTAACAGTCCTCATGAAATCAATATTTTTATTACTTGATGAAAACTGTGTGCTTACAGTTCGTAACAAGTTTTTGGCACCATTGTCGAGGACTGTTTTCGATTAACATTAGTTGATTAGCGTATGAGTTACTCTAGGCATTTTTTTCTTTTGCTTTTTGTAGTTTCCTTCCTATTTTCATCAGGCATTTTATTTCTTGTCTTTTCTACATTTTTGTTTTTCCTCATAATTTTTTTAGATATCCATGAGCACTAACATGTCAAGCAGGAATTTAAGAGAAATTTTCACAATTATGAGTGTAAGAGAAAGATCTCCCATTGTTGAAAATTATGATTCAAAAGATGATCAATTTGAGTTCTTCTATGGAGTGTGTGGTAGCACGTCTCATCCATCTACTGTTTGTCACTTCTTCTATAAAGTTATTAGCAGAACTTTAGTACTTATTCCAACCTCAACATTAAGATGCATATGAGTAAGTTCTTGATACTTATAGCTATAACTGGGGAGATTATCAAATTTGGAACCTTCAACCCTAGTTAATTCCAAATTAGAGTGAGCAGTCACTATTCCAGCAGCAGATCTCTGACCCACCTTAATATTACAATCAATTTTGGATGAACCATCAAAATTTAGACTATAACTGCATGTAAAATGTTGAGCATATTTCCTAAGTAAATCAGATTCAGTCAATGTTTCAGGATGATTCATCATTAAATAGACCACATCATTCACAACCAGATGAGCCAACCGACTGCGAGGACTCCCAAGACCCAAATACTCCTACTCCTAGTCAGATGAAGACCACAAACCAATATTCTAAAGAGTTATTGGTGCAAAGGGGATTCTAGTTCTATGAATATTACAACAAATTTTTGATACAACTATTGATCCTTCTATTGATGATATTGATGTTAATAGACTCTTCACTAATTTTGTTTGCAATCCAAATTTAACTTCTGAAGGACAACTTGGATCAATAAGGTTAAGTACCGTTTGCGATCCAAGTCGGACTTCAGTAGAGCACATGGGTAGCTAGGAAAGTTCTGTGCTTGTACAAAATTTTTGTACAGGGGAACGGAACGATATCCAAGTGTAGCAACCAACAATTGGTATCAGAGCTAGGGTTTACCTCTGTGTGTTTGGTTTTCAGTTAATTGTGCACATGTCATACATAATTTAGGCAGGATAATAGTAGGATAGACTAACTTTGTGGTTGCAGGCTCCAACTATTATGGCCTATAGAGATTGTGTGTGATTGGACCCTTGAACATGTCGAGGGCATTTATTTGTGTGCATAATTGTATTATAAAATATAGCAGGAGCTGTATTAGTTTTAGATTTTATATTTTATTCGATCTAGATTTTATGTACATTCCAATGTGGAATATAAGATCGATAACTGTAAATTTCTATTTTTGTCGCAGATCGTATCCTTGCGAGGCATGGTACTATTAGAGTACCAGAGGTGTAGCGGAAAAGGAAGCTCGATGGACACAACGACATGAGCCCTAGGGTTGGCGGCTAGGATTGACGACAATTAGGGCTGGCAGCACACGGAGGACAGTGATTGAAAAAGGCCATAAGAGTTGAAAAATTATTTTTCCATATTTATTGCTTTTATTTGCTATGATGTGTGTGATGTATGCTTGCATGTTAAAATTCCTCACCTTAAATAACTAAGTGGTAGAGGAATTATTTAATTCCATGGGAATTATTTAATTCCACGGTCTCCATTACTATTTGTAAGTGATGCAAACAAACTTGCGTGTTGGCTTTGAGTGCCTTCCTCCACAACAGATGAGTTTGTTTGCAGATCACTAGATCAAATTTCCTTTATGAATGATTACTGGTTTGTAGGTGATGTACTCAAACTTGCGTGTTGGCTTTGAGTGCCTTCCTCCACAACGGATGAGTTTGTTTGCAGATCACTAGATTAAACTTCCTTTATGAATGATTACTGGTTTGTAGACGATGCATTCAAACTTGCGTGTTGGCTCTGAGTGTCTTCCTCCACAACGGATGAGTTTGTTTGTGGATCACTAGATCAAACTTCCTTTATGGGTAATTATAGGAAATTATTTAGGTTTGTGTAATCTTCTCCATTTGAAGAAGCACAATCCTATAAGTAATCAAGTAATGGTATACACTTAGGCACATTTAATAGTATCCTCCCCAACGGAGTCACTGCTATTATTTGTGTGACCAAAGAAAAACCAACTATTAATTTTATTTGTTATAAAGTTAGGATGACAAGATAATAAAATTAATGGATAAAACCTCCTCTTATAAATGTTTGAATTTGTATACGTCCACACTAACGTGGAATGCAAAATTAACAATGTTTGAAGTGTTGGTGAATTTAAATGATATTGTTTGAGGAATCAATATTATTTTAAATTCTAAAGATTTGACCAAACTAACCAACTATTAATTTTATTTGTTATAAAGTTAGGTTGACAAGATAAAATTCATGGGGTAAATTCCCCTCTTACAAATGTTGAATTTGTATACGTCCACACTAACGTGGCATGCAAAATTCACGGTGTTTGAGTTGTTGGCGAATTTAAATGATATTGAGGAATCAATATAATTTTAAATTCTTAAGTTTTGATCAAACTTAGGATTTTGTGATTCTTAGGATTTCAAATAGTTTTCAATCCCCTTGCTATTAGAGAACAAACTTACTGGTCCCAATTAGAAATATTAGAAAAGAAACCTGGACATTGTCCTAACTGCTGAAGGCTATAAGTTTGTATATTTAAGATTTACCTAAGCTTGCCTAATAGAGATTCTAGTGAAGAGGAGATTGAGTGTCATAAGGAATGGGTTAGGGCAGATGAGATGACGCGGTATTACATTTTCACTTCTAAGTTAAATGTGCTGCAATATCAGCATCAGTCCATGCCTACTGCTTATGACATGATGCGTAATCTCAAGGAACTCTTTAGACACCAGAATCGGGCTGCTAGGCAAGAGGCTATGAAAAACTTGATGACAACCACCATGACTAAGGGGACACCCGTAAGGGATCATATTCTCAAGATGATGGCTCATTTAAATGAGATAGAAATCCTTGGAGCTAAAATCGATGGGGAAACCCAGGTCGATATCATACTCCAGACACTGCTTAAAAGTTTTGAGCAGTTCCATGCTGAACAACAATATGAACAAGAGGGTTTATATATTGGCGGAACTTCTGACAGAACTTCAAATAACAGTAGGGTTATTTCGTTAGAGTTCTTAAATTCACTTTGCTAAAAATATTTCTGCTTCTAAACTGAAAGACAAGAAGAAGAAACAAGAAAAAGATGTGAATCGATCTCTAAAAAAACTGAATCGAAAGCATGTGTGAAGAAGCCGAAGGGCAAATGCTTCACATAAAAGCAGTCTGGATACTAGAAGGTGGACTGTCCTCTTAGAAAGAAGAATAATATAGGTGTATCCTATTCATTAGTTGTTAAAACATGTTTAGTGGTGTTATCTACCCGTACTTAGTGTGTAGATATGGGAACCACTGATCATGTCTGCAATTCATTATAGGGGTTCCAGGAAACTCGACGACTATATGAAGGGGAAAATACCATCTACATGGGCAATGCTACGAAAGTAGTAGTTGTTGCAATGGGAGAAATTTATTAGGAATAAAATATTATTTTGAGAAATTGTCTTTATGTACTGAGTTTTAGAAAGAACTTTTTTCAGTTTCTAAAACTTTTATGAATAGATATCCTGTTTCTTCTGATGATAAAGTAGTTGTCAAGAAAAATAGGAAAGTTATCTGTTCTGGTACATTGGTTGACAATTTGAACACTCTTAATCTAATAAACTCCCACGATGCAACAAATGGTAACTCATCTTCTAAAACTAATAAGAGAAAGGAGCCTTCGAAAATAAACCAAACATATCTTTAGCATCTAAGGCTAGGTCATATTAACTTAAGTAGGATTCAAAGGTTTATAGCTGATGGACCTTTGGGTTCATTAGTGGTGGAAAATTTTTCCAACCTACGAAACCTGCTTGGAAGGAAAAATGACCAAGAGACCTTTTAAGGCTAAAGATATGTTGGAATTAATTCATTCTGATTTGTGTGGACCTAGGACTATCCAGATAAGAGGTGATTTCGAATAGACGACTATTCGAGATATGGATACATTTACTTAATGCACCACAAGTCTGAGTGCTTTGATAAAGTTCAAAGAGTACAAGGCTGATGTGGAGAAACATCATGGTAAAAGTATCAAGATACTACGGTCTGATCGTGGTGGTGAGTATCTCTTAGGATAGTTTAGGAGTTATTATCAGAGGCCGGGATTCTATCCCAACTGTCTGCACTTGGTGTAGCGGAACGAAGGAATAGGACTCTTATGGAAATGATTAGATCAATGATTACCAAAATTCATTTCGGGAATATGCTCTAGAAATGGCAGTATACCTTTTGAATATGGTACCTTCTAAGTCAGTACCCTTTAATCCCGTTGAATTGTGGAATGGGCGTACGCCTAGTCTGAAATATATTCGGATTTAGGGTAGTCCAGCATATGTGCTGAAAGGAGACACTGACAAGTTGGAATCACGTACAGAAGTTTGCCTGTTTATAGGATATCCTAAAAGAACAATAGGTGGTTTGTTTTATAGTCCTAAAGATCATTGATAGTATCAATGCCTGATTTTTAGAAGAGGACTAAGTAATAAAACCACTATCCCATAAGTAAAATTGTTCTTGAAGAGATAAAAGAAAATACGTCTACCTTAGTACCAATAGCACAAGATGAGATACCACAAGAAACTGCAACACGAGTCACGAAAGATGCACAATTACAAGTAATGCATCATCGTAGTGGGAGGGTTGTTTTTGGGAGAGTCTTGAGGACTTGGTCCCTTATAAACATGAACCTGATTCCTGGACATATGATGATGCAAGAGATCTTGGAACATCCGAATTAATCCAGTCTTATGGATTTATTCAATGTCCGGATGGGTTTTGTGTATACAAGAAAAGTGACAGAAATGTGATGGTATTTCTTGTACTATACATAGATAACATTTAGATAGTTGGCAACAATGTCAAAGTGTTATCATACGTAAGGGTATGGTTGTCCAAGCAGTTCGATATGAAGGACTTGGGAGAATGTGAATATATTCTTGGGATCAAGGGATCACGAGAAAAGATGTACTTATCCCAAGTTTCATACATCAATAATATCCTAGCTTGTTTTAACATGCAAAACTCCAAGAAAGGTTTCTTACCTTTTCGGCATGGAGTAGCTTTATCTAAAGAGATGTCTCCGAAGACATCAAAGGAGATAGAGGACATGAAGGCAGTTCCTTATGCTTCGGCTGTCGGAAGCCTTATGTTTGTAATGCTATGTAACGAGACCGGATATCTGTTTTACCTTGGGCATGGTTAGCAGATATCAATGTAACCCAGGACAGGGACACTGGACTACTGTAAAGCATATGTTAAAGTTCCTGAGAAGGACTAGAGATTATATGCTGATTTACTAGGCAGATGATTTGCTCCATGTGGGTTACATGGATTAGTATTTTTAATTAGATAGGGACAATAGTAAGTCGGTCTCAGGGTTTTGGTTTACTTTAGGAGGTGGAGCCATATTAATGGAGGAGTGTTAAGCATAGATGCTTTTCGGACTTCACCATAGAAGCTAAGTATGTGGCAGTCTCTGAGGCGGCCAAACAATATGTATGACTCAGAAACTTCAAGATGGACTTAGATGTGATTCTTGGTTTGCCCAAAATTATCATAATTTATCGTGATAATAGTGGTGCAGTAGCAAACTCGAAGGAACCACAAGCCCATAAGGCAAGTAAACACATTGAGCGTAAGTATCACCTGAAACGAGACATTATTGTTGTCGCCATGATTACATCAGAAGATTACCTCACAGATCTTTTCACTAAGGCCCTTTCAGTGAGAGCTTTTAATGGGCATGTTGAATGGATAGGGATCAGATGTATGGCAGCATTTATGGCAACATAGTCTTTTAGTATAAGTGGAAGATTGTTAGGATGTATACTAAAAGCCTAGCTTTTGATATGAATATTTATTTAGAAATAAGAATCACATTGGTCAAATATTTATATGTTAAATGTAATTGTTCATTTAATTCATATTATAGATAACATAGTGTGTGGTGTCACATACAGACGATAATGTTATTAATTCCTTATGAATTATAAATAGTAGCTCACGACCAAGATGGATAGGAACAAACCATTGGACGGTTGTAGTGTAATTTGGTATTAGTTTATCTTGACTATAAAATTATACTAGTACACTATGAGTGTATTGAGTAGGACCATTTGAGGTAGTTTCTTTTTACACTGACTTCATAAAAGAACATGACCTCTGTTATTATGAAAGTGTGTACTCTTAATCCCAATATAATAACAAGCACATATACTTAATATTTATTTATTTAATTTATCAATGGGTGAGATTTAGTTTGATAAATCAATAAGCCCGATAAGTTGAAAAATAATATTATTTATAGTGTGTGTTATTGATTATAAAAGGAAACTGTGTCCAATAATCTAGGTTGATAATGTCCCCAAGAGGAGCTCATAAAGATTATCATGTAAACCCTACAAGTGGACTTAGTCCGACATGACAATAAGGTTGAGTGGTACTACTCTTGGAGCTAGATATTAATTAAGTGAGTTATTAGTAACTCATTTAATTAATGGACATTCAATATCTTAAATACAGGGAGATTAGCACACTCATAATAAGAAGGAACCCATATAGTAATATGGGATTAGTGTGGTAGTTCAATAATAATTCTTTAGTGGAATGAATTATTATTGATGAAATTAAGTTGGGTGTTCGGGGCGAACACGAGAAGCTTAATTTCATCGGGAGACCAAAATCAATTCCTTCTCTCGGTTTGTCGTAGCCTCTTATTTATAAAGTATTATGCCCACCTATACCCACCTTCTTACCCACCCTTAGGTGGCCAACCAAGCCAAGCTTGGAACCCAAGCTTGGGTTGGCCAAGCCTAAGGATTGAGCCAAGTGGGTGGCCGACCAAAGCTTGGAGCCCAAGCTTAGGTGGACTACCACAATAAAATTAAAGGGATTTTATTTTTAAAATCTTTCCTTATGTGGAAGCCATGGTTTTAAAAGAGAGTTTAAAATTTAAATCTTTCCTTTTATAGCTTTCTACAAAAGATCAAGAGAAATGTTTGATATCTTTCCTTATTTGTAGTTGAAAAGGAAGATTTTAATTTTGGAGAAAACTTTCCTTTTTTGTAACCATCCATATGTTTTAAAAGAGAAATTTTAATTTATAAAAGTTTCCTTTTATAACCAACCATGAAGGGATTCAAAAGAGGAATTTTTATTTTTAAAATTCTTCCAAAAACAAATAAAGAAGTTTTAATTTTGTTTAAAACTTTCCTAAATTGGAGAACATGAGGTGGCATGCCGTGAGGAATTTATAGAGGAAATTTTAATTAAATTTTCCTTTTATTCATTGGCAAGGAAAATAAAGAAGTTTTAATTATGTTCAAAACTTTCCTTATTTGCCATGACCAAGGATATAAAAGAGAGGGTAGGGGTGCCTTCATGCGACACAACATATCTTCTATTCCTCTCCTCTCCTCCTTGGTGGTGGCCGACCCCCTTCCCTTGCTTCTCCTCTTCTCTTCCTCTTTGGTGGCTGGCGGCATTAACCCTAGGAGCTTGGTTGGTGGTTGGAGTTAGCTTGGAGAAGAAGGAGAGAAAGAAGGCTTTGTTTCCTATTTTTCCTTGGAGCTTGGTTGGTGGCCGAAACTCATCTTCTCTAGGAAAAGATTGCTTGGCCGAAACATGGAAGAAGGAAGAAGAAGGGCTTGGGTGGTTCTCGTCTTGGAAGATCGTCGCCCACATGACATCCGAGATAAGAAGAGGAATACGGCAGAAGATCGTGAGGTCTATAAGTAACAAGAGGTATAAATAGTTATTTATTTCCACATCATAACTAGTTCATCTTTTGTATAGATCTAAGAAAACCTAACACAAGAGGCAATCGACTTTAGTCGATCGATTTTATGTTATCGTTTTACGTTTTGATTTTGCGTTCGATCATGTGCTTCTATTGAGGTCTCTATAGTTAAATCTAGTTTACGGATAGAAGTTTAAATTTCCGATTTCTTTGAAAGGCTTTGTCTATGCAATGGTAGATGATCCCATAACCAAGAAGGCCTAGTGCCTCACCACGTTTATCCTGGAAGCTGATCTTCGAAATAGAAATTTAATCAACTTCTGTAATAAGGTTTAACTTGTGAAGAACACATTGGTTAAATTTGGATTAACAATGTTAAGTTTCGTTTGCAATCAAAATTTAACTTCTGAAGGAAAACTTGGATCAATAATGTTAAGTTCCGTTTACAATCCAAGTTGGACTTCAGTAGAGCACATGGGTAGCTAAGAAAGTTCTGTGCTTATACAAAATTTTTGTACAAGGGAACGAAACGGTATCCAGGTGTAGCAACCAACAGTGGATAAAAGTATAAGGACATGTACTATGGAGGAAATGTCCCAAGGATCACCTCCTTTGATTATACTACCAATTGATACTATGGAATCTGTAAGAATGAAATTGGTTGATGATAAATGTGTAGAGACTTATGCAAGGGAAGCAAAGCCCCAAGAATCTCTACTTTTAGAGGCAACACCACTTGAGCCAGAGCTAGAACCACTACAAAATTTTGAAGAGGTCACATCCACTTATTTAGAACTTTCAGGTACTTCTCAGCATTGCAAGGTTAGTATTCTTAGTTATCTTTTATAAAATTTCATAGAGGTACATATGATTGATTTTGTTGGTTGTGATTCCATTTCTAATAACTGTCTAACTAAACTTGATATAGTTCTAGTTCTTACTTATTTAACATGTATGTGGGAGGTATATTTTTCCTATGGGTGTGCAGGTTTTCATGAGGCCAAAATTTGGAAACTCACACTGAACTGTCTCTGACCGCTGGAAAGGACTCCTAAGGAGACAAAGATGAAGAGAGCGGTGATACACTACATTGCTTTTATAACGATAACTCTCTTCATAATAATATGGGTCATTAGAAGAAAAGTTCAAAAGTTTCTCACTCCAGTAAGATCATGATTTCGATGATCCTAATAAGGGGTTGAGCTAATGACCTTAAACAAGCGCTTCTTGGGAGGCAACCCAAGTTCTTCTTCCTTGTCTTCATTTATGTTTTTGGTTATTTCTAGTTTCTATTTTTTATTCATAATAACTCATATCCTCTACTTAATTTTTCTTGTCTATTTTTTTTATAGGATTCTAAGTTGTGGAGGAGTATAATTCACAAATAGGGAAGTATCTTCAAAACATGGATGTCTTGTAACGACCCAATTTTCCTTATTTCAAGTTCCAAATGTCCATAAAAATATTTGGAAATACTTTTAAAATATTCTAGAGATTTTTAGGAATTTTTAGAGTATTTTTATGTAATTTTTGGAGGTCGTTTAATAGGGTTACAAAAAGAAAGAAGTTTTGATAAAAAACGTTGAAGGTGAGATTCGAACCCACGACTTCGGGTCGGACTGACCCAAGCAAAACCGGCCCAACCAGCTGAGCTACGCTCATTTTGTTAATTATATATGGAGCGATATATATTTAAGTAATAGTTAGGAACAGTAAAATAATAGGAAATAAAATGGTTGCAGCTGGGATTCGATCCCTCGTATTGGGCTTTAAGCAGAACGCAGCCCACCAACAGACCAGCCGCGGGTTTGTTAATAAAATCCGAATCAAGTTGTATTTAAGCAATAGTTAGTTAACAGAATATTAAAGTTATAAGAAGAGAACTTAGGTTTTCCCCGTGAGAAAATCTTCTCCTCTCCTCCTCTCGCGACGGCGTTTTTCTCTCGCGGCGGAAACGAAGAAACAGGCGGTAGGGCTCGATCTCCGGTGCCGGCGAAGGGTTTTTCCGGCCGGTCTCCACCCGTGCATGACCACCTCGACGAGGGGAGCTCGGAAACACCAAGAAGCCGCCGAGATCTTCACCGTCTCCGAACCCTAGAACCCCTTTTCCTCGGTTTGAATCCAAGAACACGCGGTGAGTTGCTTCTCACCTGCAGTAGGAGTAGTTCCGCGACATTGATCTCCTTTTCCTTTTGATTTCGGAATTTGATTTCATTCCTTATCATTCACAGCATGTTTGTTTGTTTAGCTGGTGGTTGTCGGTTTCAAATTCTTGTTAGCTTCTTGATGTTTATTTTGAAACATGCTGTAAGGAATAAGTTGTTCTAGTTTCCTTCTTTGATTCGGATTGATCCGTATATTCTTTGCTGCCGTGAGTTTTAAGAAGATGAGGAGAGATTCGGAATAACATGGATAGCTAGTTCAGGAAGGTTTTGGATTTCGGTTTTGCTCCATTAGTTGTGTTGTAGCTTCAATTTCAGAAGTTCGTTTGTTAAATCAGAGCATGAGTTTCTTTGCCTTGGATTATACTGTACAGAATTGAGGAAATTGATAGAGCTTTAGTTTCCTTTCATGTTTTGGATCATGCTATATAGAATTGTTGCTAGGGATTTAGTCTTCCTTTCATGACTTCGGAACAGTTTTGGATTGGTTTCAAGATTGTTTTTATTTCCTAAAGATTCTTTAGACTTATGATTTAGCATGTTGTTGGACTTTTCTATTTGTTATTAGTTAAGCATGTGTAGTTTCTTTATTACTAGAAGAGCACGAGCAGTATTGAATTATAATGTTTCTCCTTACTATTAGAATAACATGAACAGCAGTGTAGTTTCCTTGATGAGCATGCACAACTTGGTACCTTAGTATGTTTGGATAGATCTTTTGTGCATATTCATGGGCAAGAACAGCCACCAATTCATAGTAGTTTAGATCCTTTTGTGATGATTTAGTGAGCATGATATTCTGTTAATTCCATGCAGCAATGATTCCTTTATTTTCTAAGATTCCTTTGTTATTAGAATAACATGAGCAGATTTTCTAGATTTTATTGCATGCCTAGTAGTTGAATTTGTTTTACTTTCACAGCATGCTTAAGTTGTTCTAGTTTCCTATTTGCTATTGGAATAACATGAGCAGTTCTATTTTTATAGCATGCGGATTTTTATAAGTAAGGTATGCAGATTTTGATAGGTTTAATATGCAGATTTTTGTTAAGCTTTGCATGCGGATTTATGTTAAGCTTTGTATACAGATTTTCAGTACGTAGGGTGTGTTCTAGTGCACACCAAGTGCTTGATAAAATGCTTAGCTCAATATAATGCCACAGTAGGCATTTTAATAGCTCAGTTAATGCAGAAGAAGCATTTAATTCAGCTTATATAGTCTTGCTACAGCTTTTATGGACTAGATGTCCAATGGGTGGGCTCCCACAGTCGCCTCTAGGTTCAGATAACCTAGTTCTAGGTTCAGATAACCTAATTAAAGCAAGGTAAGAAAATTAATTATGAAATCAGTATTTTATTTTCAGCAAAGGCACTGTACTGGATTAGATATCCATTGGGTTGGGCTCCCACAGTCGTCCCTAGGTTTAGATAACCTAGTAAACCCTACTAGACTCGGAACTTGCAATCCCGGGTTTAGTTAGGGATGCGCACACAGTAAGTACAGGCCCATCAGCAGCATGATTATTATTTTAATCTATTATGTAAATAGTTTTCAAAACTTCACAAATTAGTTATGTGAATACAAGTTAGACTCAGTTTAGCATTAATTAGTTTAGCTTAGGTATCAATTCAGTTTCTTATTGATACACATGATAGTTCTATGATTAGATTTACATGTTAGCTTTTCAGTTAGTTTCTTCGCTACTTATGAGCATGATTAGCTATACATGTTAGCTTTTCAGTTAGTTGTTTTCTTTGCTATTTATGAGCATGAGTAGCTTTACATGTTAGTATTCAGTTTTAGCATGTTTTTATTTATATACATGCATATCGAGTTTTGTGAGTAGATAGCGCTCACTAAGCTTTATGCTTATAGACTACATTTCCTCCTACTGCAGATAAAGGAAAAGCTAAAATATAAGGAAGAAGGCGACAAGGAGATGCTGTGACGGTGTGTGATGTGTGGACTGGAGATCCTTGAGACTTAGCTAAAGAACTCACTTAGTTTAAGATTTGTTATGTTTCATTTTCTTTTCTCCTTAATGCTATGATGAAGTTGAGATTGTAATTGAGTTTATTTCCGCATTTGTAGTTTGATACCTCCTGTTGTTGGAGTGATATGGTTGTTTGCCATTGCTAGAGTAGTTTCATATTTTTATTGTGCTATTATACTGCGTGGTTGTGAAAATATCTGTTCCAGCCGCCTGTGGCTGAGTATACATGTTATGTATCCCAGTTTGGGGTCACCGGTACAGGGGAGACTCTGCCGAAATTTTTCGGTAGGGTTTTCCTAAAGATTTTTAATCATACCGGTTAAGTAGAGTTAGTAGTCAAGTAGCGTCCACCTTTAGAGAATAGTAGTAGTGTAGAAAGGTGGGTCGTTACATGTCTCAACCATTTGGAGATCACCACTTGGTAACTTCTATAACTTCAAAAGTCTCCTCCATATTTCATTTATAGTTTTCATTGGGACAATAACAAGTTTAAGTCTAGGGGTGTGTGTTGAGTTTTGTTTAGTTTTTATATATTCCTTAGTTTTTGCACCTTTTTTATCATTCATCACATCATGGTTGTTTGTTCCTTAATGCAAAATACTAGCACTCTTGTTCTACATTTCATGTGGTTTATTAGTTACTTATGGTGATAGTATATTTAGTGACCTATCTTTTTCTATCTATGATAGCATGAAGTGAGCAATGGATTTACTGTAGAAGTTTGTGTTTTGGCCTTGTTTTAGGATCTCTATACACTTGCTTAGTTTTGATATTAGATAACTCTAAAAATAGTCATGATTTATAGAATTGGACCAGTACTTGTATTTTTAAGGTGACATCTTAATTACATTTTGGTTACTAGATGTTCTCGGATCATGACAACTCAATTGGAAAAATCAAAATCTCTACATTTGTATTTATATATTTACATTTGTGTTAGTGCTACACTTTTAAAGAACCAAAAAAAGAAAAAAAAAATAAAAATCATATGAATAACAGATAAAAAATAGTTGTCGTGAGTGAAAACTAACAATTTACCCCTTTGAGACTGAGTTAGATTATTAGAGAAATTAATGTTATGTTTCTCTTGATTCCAAGTAGTCCTTTGAGACCTTGAGTAGTTTTAGAGATATGAACCATGCGTGTGGTAGGTAAGTGCATATCATCAGAAGTATAAGGAACATAATTTTGTGCTCACTTGACTAGCCTTAGGGATTGATACTTGACAAATTTAGGCCACTATTGCACTAAGCACAGAGCACTATTACTTAGGTAGTACTCAAACAACTTTTGTATCTTTCTCATTAATGAAATCATTTGATAGGATTAGATTGACTTGCTAGAGATTATGATGCACTATTTAACCACATGAGTTTAGATGCAGTTTTTGCTTGAGGACAAGCAAAGATTTAAGTCTGAGGGTGTGATGTGTGTAGATTATATACACTTTTATGGATGTTTTAATGTACATCTACTTGTATTTCATGAGCATAATTTATTTTTATTATACTCTATTTCATTGTAATATCATATTTCTACTCATTTTTCAGAGATTTACTCTTTGTGTGTTTTCTTATTAACAGGATGATATTTAGAGCAAAAATGAAGCAAAAATGCACACGAGAGCAAGTCCAAAATAAATCAAGTTCAGGCCATGTGAACCCACACGGTTGTGTGTTCTTGCCTATGGACAAGCAAGCTCAGGCCATGTGAAACCACACGGTCGTGCCCCACACTAGAGGCAAATCAATCTCAGGCCATGTGAAATCACACGGTCGTGCCCCTTTATTTTTTTCTTAATGGGTTGGATTATTATATTAGATTAACCATTAACCCAATAACCTAATAAGCCTAATCATCTCATAATTGGCTCTTAGGGCTAATACTAACAATCTCCCACTAGCACTAGGTGCCAATCAATACAAAGATGACACAAACACTTTAGATTAACCCATTAATCTTAAGATCCTCAGTATTTTAGTCGAACTAAAATACCCATCTCCAAACCAACATATACTTTGTGTGTGACCCAATAGGCTCTCGTAACGTTGACAATGTATCTAAAATTACTTTAGATACATAAGCAATGAGTGACATCTAGCAATGTATCATTGCTACCCAAGTGATGAGAAAGTCGAGATCCGACCTAACTTGTCCGTGGCTATTATCTTGTATGACTTGGTCCCTCTATTCTTGATATCTAGATTGATCAATAAGGCACAGACTGTGTCATTCTCTTATCAATCTTTGTGTTTCTTGATATCTAAGTAGATACACTCAAAATAAATAAGCTCAATACCTCATATTGACTCACTTTAGCATGGTCATGCTTTCTTGTGTCCTAATCAAGGAGCCCATAGATATCACTTCTGTTATATGGAAGGGATATATCCCATCTACATCACTCACATCCCTCCGCATAAGTTATAGCAGACCCAGTGATCGACTTTATAGTCCGCCATGTTGCAGGTGACATTTGCTGATACCAAAGTATAGAATGCCTTATATGGGGAACTGTAGTGACTTCAGGTCTAAGGACTATTTATACCAATAGTTACATGAGAATATTTATAACACTCATATAACGATCCATGAAACATTTTCATGGTGAGTTAATTCAGTACATATTCTCTAATATATACTCATGTATTAATCTGATATCTCAAATCCATGACTTGTGAGATTAAGTCATCCATTGACCTACATGCTAGTCTCAACGCATTAATATTGTCCTTGTATATTAATACTTGACTAGGAATAATTAAGAGTAGCATTCTATATATCTACAATGTTCCACTGTCAATTCAGCCAATTGATATGTTGTAGACTAGAACCTGCTACCCTAGGACATTATTAAATTTATTCATTCGACACTGAACTAAAATAAATATAATAACCATAATTTTTGTCTTTTAATGAAATAATGAAATATGATACAAAATATCCTAAGTCAATCAACTCTTGATTGGCTCTTAGGCTTACACTAACAATCTTCTTATGTCACTAGTGTCAATCACTGAAATATCTAATATTCATTGACCTAGTGTGACCATCATGCTTCCTCGATGCCAAATCCTTGGTCAAAGGATCCGTAATGTTAGCATTGTTCGGTTCTCTACATATCCTCATATCTCATATATCGATGATCCCTTGAATGAGATGGAATCGTTGTAGTATCCAATACCCAGGACCACCATTTAAATAAAATACATACTCTAACTATGATCTACGATCATCCTTGTCAATTTGGAAGCTTGCACCACTGTAACCCTTTACAACAACCGTTGTAACCCTTTACAGCAAGCTCTTTATCACCTCCAAAGATCAACAAATAATCTTGAGTTCTTCTCAAGTACTTAAGAATATTCTTGACTGTTCTCCAGTGACCTTTAACTGGATTTGACTGGTATCTGCTCGTCATACTTAACACATACGAGACATCTAGGCGAGTATAAAGCATGAGGTATATGATAGACCCTATAGCAGAAGCATAAGGAATTTGATCCATGCAGTCCCTTTCTTCCTTAGAAGAGGGGCATTGAGTCTTCGAAAGACTCACATCATGTGACATCGGCAGAAATCCCTTCTTGGAATTCTGCATGGCAAAATGATTAAGTACCTTGTCAATATATGTACTCTGACTTACACTAAATAACTATTAGATCTATCTCTATATATCTTTATGCCCAAAATGTAGACTACTTCACCTAAGTCCTTCATGGAGAAACAATTCCCAAGCCAAGTCTTCACTGATTGAAGAGTAGGGATATCATTTCCAATGTTAAGTATGTCATCTATATACAATATGAGAAAGATGACTGTGCTCCTACTAACCTTTTGTAGACACAAGGTTCATCTTCATTCTTGATGAAACAAACACTTTGATTGCATCATAGAATCGAAGATTCTAGCTTTTAGAAGCTTGCTTTAATCCATATATAGATTGTTGCAACTTACATACCTTTCCAGCATGCTTTGGATCTACAAAACCCTCAGGTTGTGTCATGTACACATCCTCGAGTAGATTTCCATTAAGAAATGTGATTTTGACATCCATCTGCCAGATCTCATAATCATAGTAAGCAGCAATAGCAAGCATGATCCAAATGGACTTTAGCATCGCAACTGGTAAAAACATTTCATCATAGTCTATACCATGAATCTACTTGAATCCTTCAGCTACCAATCTACCTTTATAGGTATGCATATGACCATCCATGTCAATCTTCACCTTAAAGACCCACTTACACCTAATGGGTTTGATCCCTTCAGGTGGATCAACCAAAGTCCATACTTGGTTAGTGTACATGGATTCTATTTCGGATCTCATGGCCTCTAACCATTTCTCAGAATCTGGGCCCTATACAGCTTCCTGATAAGATGTAGGCTCGTTGAGACCAACTAGCACTACATCACTATTGTTAGACAAGAGAAAAGAATATCTCTCAGGTTGACGACGGGTCCTATCAGATCTATGTAGAGCTTGTGCTACTTGAATAGGTTGTTGCTACACAACTTCTTGTGGTGTAACAACATCATGATCCACAAGATCTTGTGGTTCCTGTTCAATTTCCATCAAAGTGTCAGTGCTAGTTTGTGTGTCTTGAATTTCTTCAAGATTGACTTTACTTCCACTAGTTTTTCCAGAAACAAATTCCCTTTCCAAAAAGACATCAGTTCTAGCAACAAACACTTTACCTTGTGTGGAATTATAGAAGTAATATCCCTTTGTTTCCTTGGGATATCCTATAAAATAACACTTGTTTGATATGGGTCCTAGTTTATCTGAGACTTGTTATTGAACATAAGCCTCACAATCCTAAATCTTCATGAAAGATATCTTGGGACTCTTCCCAGTCCATATCGTATATGATGTCTTTATGACAGCTTTAGATAGAATGTGGTTAAGTGTGAAAGCGGTCGTCTCTAGAACATGTCCCCAGAAGGAAGTAGGAAGATCTGTTTGACTCATCATCAATCGTACCATATCTAATAAAGTACAATTTCTCCTTTCTGATACACCATTCCATTGTGGTGTTCCAGGTGGAGTGAGTTGAGATATGATCCCACAATCAAGAAGATGGTCATGAAACTCTTGGCTAAGATATTCCCCACCTCGATCTGATCGAAGCATCTTAATACTCTTACCAAGTTGGTTTTGTACTTTATTCTTGAATTCTTTGAACTTTTCAAAGGATTCTGACTTGTGCCTCATCAGATACAAGTAGTCGTACCTACTGAAATAATCAGTTAAAGTAATGAAGTAATGGTAGTCTCCTCTAGCTGCTATTCTGAAAGGGCCACATACATCAGTATGTATAAGTCCTAACAAGTCATCAGCTCTTTCATTGTGTCCACTAAATGGAGTCTTGGTCATCTTGCCTTGAAGACAAGATTCGCATTCCTCATATGATTCAAAATCAAATGAGTCCAAAAATCCATCCTTATAGAGTTAGGATATGCGACTCTCATTTATGTGACCTAAGTGACAATGTTAGAGATATGTTTAGTATTTATGTTATAGATTGGGTTGTCAAAGTTTAGAACATAGAGTCCATTCACAGAGGTGTACTATAATAAAACATGTCATTTAAATAAATAGAACAACATTTGCCTTTTATTATAAATGAAAACCCCTTCTTGTCTAAACAAGAAACAGAGATTATGTTTTTGGTTAAAGCAGACATATAACAACACTCTTCAAGTTCTAAAATAAACCCAGTGGGCAAAGATAAGGAATATGTCCTATAGCTATAGCAGCAATTCTTGCATCATTACCTACTCGTAGGTCTACTTTGCCCTTTGTCAATAATCTACTATTTCTCAATCTCTACACATTAGTATAAATGTGAGATGCAGATTCGATATCTAATACCCATGAAGAAGAGATAGATAGATTGGCTTCTATAACATATATACCTGAGGCATAAGTCTCACTTATCCTCCTTTTCAGTTCCTCTAGGTATACCTTGTAGTTCTTCTTCCAGTGTCCGGTCTCACCATAGTGGAAGAAGGTGTTAGAGTGTATACTGAAAGCCTAAGCTTTTGTAAACATTTATTTTGAATAAAGAATCACATTTGGTCAAATTGCCTACATTTGTTTGTAGTTGTTCAATTAATTTATATTGTAGATAACATAGTATGTGGTGTCACATACAGAAGATGATGTTATCAGTACCTTATAAATTATAAACAGTAGCTCACGACCAAAATGAAAAGGAACAAACCATTGGAAGGTCGTAGTGTAATTAGGAATTAGTTTATCTTAACAATATAATTACACTAGTACACTTAGAGTGTATTGAGTAGGACCATTAGAGGTCGTTTCTTTTATACTGACTTTATAAAGGAACAAAAACCTCAGTTATTATGGAAGTGTGTGCTCTTAATCCTAATATAATAACAAGCACATATATTTGATATTTATTTCTTTAATTTATCAAGGGGTGAGATTTAATTCGATAAATCAATAAGCCCGATAAGTTGGGAAATGATATCACTTATAGTGTGTGTTGTTGATTATAGAAGGAAACTGTGTCCTAGTGATCTAGGTTGATAATGTCCCCAAGAAGAGCTCATAAGGATTGTCATGTTAAACCCTGCAGGTGGACTCACTCCGACATGACAATAAGGTTGAGTGGTACTATTCTTGGATTAAGATATTAATTAAATGAGTTATCAGTAACTCACTTAATTAGTGGACATTCCACATCTTAAACATAGGGAGACTAACACACTCATAATAAGAAGGAGCCCAAAAATGTAATTTGGGATTGGTGCAGTAGTTCAATAATAGTTCTCTAGTGGAATGAATTATTATTGATAAAATTAAGTTGTGTGTTCGGGGCGAACACGGGATGCTTAATTTTATCGGGAGACCAAAACCAATTCCTCCTCTCGGTCCCTATCATAGCCTCTTATTTATAGAGTACTATACCCACCTATACCCACCTTCATACCCATGGTGTAGGGGCCGACCAAGCTAGCTTGTGGATCAAGCTAGGGCCGGCCAAGCCTTGGTCCATGGGTGGTCGGCCCTAGCTTGAACCCAAGCTAAGGTGGCCGGCCCTATTAAATTAAAAAGGAATTTTAATTTTAAAATTTTCTTATGTGAAAGATATAATTTATTGGAGAGATTAAAAATTAAAATATCTCTTTTATAAGGTTCTACAAAAGATTAAAGAAAGAGATTAAATCTCTTTCCTTATTTGTAGATTGGAAAGATATTTTATTTTTCTCCTTTGTAAATTATTCACATGTTGAAAAATTAAAATTATAGAGATTTCTTTTTATCAACCATGAAGGGATTTTAAAAAGAAATTTTATTTTTTAAAATTTCTGAAGACAAATAAGGAATTTTTAATTGTTGATTGAAAATTACCTTGTTTGCTCTCCATGAGGTGGCCGGCCATGATATAATTAATTAGGAAATTTTATTTATTTTTTCTTAATTAATTCATGTTAAGAAAGTTAAGTAAATTTTATTGTAATTAAATTTCCTTATTTGCCAAAGCTAAGGATTATAAAAGAGGAGGTTTTGGGAGCCTTCAAGGTGAACAACCTCTATTATTTTCTCCCTCTTTTCTTCCTTGGTGTGGCCGACCACTTCCCTTTCTCTTCTCTCCATCCTTTGTGGCCGAAACCTTCTTCCCTCTTGGAGATCAAGTGGTGGCCGGATTCTAACTTGGAGAAGAAGGAGAGAAATCTTGCATCCCTTAGAGCATTGGTGGTGTTTTCTCTTCATCCTTGGAGGTGCTCTTGTTTTGGCCGAACCTTGCAAGGAGGAGAAGAAGGTGCTTTGGTGGTTTCTCATCTCAAAAGATCGTTGCCCACACAACGTCCGAGGTTAGAAGAGGAATACGGTAGAAGACCTAGAGGTTTTTGTTTGCAAAAGAAAAGGTATACTAGTATTTAATTTCTGCATCATACTACTTTTATTCCTTTGTAAAAATACCAAATACAAGAGGCATGTGATTCTAGTATTTCAAATTTGTTTTCGATGTTGTGTTCTTTTATTTTTATTTTCCTTGTGATTTGATTGTTCTTTTTGGTTGACCTAAAGTTATTTAAGGAAATTAAATATTAGCTTTCCTTAAAAGGCTTTGTCTAGGCGGTGGTGGTTGTTCTCATATCCAAGAAGGTCATGTGCCTCGCCATGCAGTCCTGGAAGCCAATTTTGAAAATTAATATTTAATGCAATTAATAACCTAGGTAATTTGGATCGAACGTGTTAAGTTCCGCAGGAGATCCAAGTCTAAACCTAAAAGAACAAATAGATTAAACTTTGGATCAAACGTGTTAAGTTCCGCAGGCGATCCAAGTTTAATTTAAAAGAACACATGGTAGCTAGGAAAAGGTTCAGACCTTTGTACAAAATTTTTGTACAGTGGAACCATTAGGTTTTCCGAATAGCAACCAATAGAAGGTTCCTTCCTTAACAACTCCACCTTTGGGTTTCAATGCATGAGTTTTTCCCTTGTCTTTGGCTTGGGTCCTACCCTTACCTTTGGACTTCCATTTGCCTTTGCCCTTTGGTATTGAAACAAAGCGTTAGAGATCTAAAATCTCTCATGCCTTACTTGTCCTTGATATAGTTGTCTAAGATGTTCAACCATATTATAAGCATCCATGATCTCATGTTACTTCTGAAGCTCAGAGTTCATGGTGGCAAACATAAGACATGATACATCTAATGCATCATCTAGATGCTTTTTATAAGCATCTTTATTAGCTCTAGTGGCAGTATTGAGGGGTGTCTCAGGAATGGATTGCTCTAAGATGTACAATTTTCTTTCTTGATTAAGAACAATTCTCAAGTTCCTATACCAGTCTAGGAAATTAGCTCCATTGAGCTTATCATTATCAAGGATAGATCGCAGAAAGAGTGTATTCAACATACTAGATGACATGGTGGTCTATAATAAAATGTAGAAAAGTATCATACTCAGATCATTGAATTAGGCCTTTAATTAAATGATTCTCCCACTGAATTCTAAAGCTGGGTAGGAGCAAGTTACTACAAGCTCTAAAGCCAAAAATAAAGACATTCAAGTGGGACAAGATCCACATTATACCTCATCTTGAGTTAACTTTGGCTAATCGCCCAAGACTAGTATAATTTGAATTTTATCATATGGGATATGCCTCTAAGTTCTCAACTTAGTTAACTCACACTCAAAGTCCAATAGTCGGACATCATAATTGTCCTATCACACTCTACCAAGATAAAACAAGTCATTTTACTTTTGCAAACCTGACTATAAATGATCGAGGTAGTAGTGAGTACCGAACTTTGGTAGGCATATGAAAAGGACCTAATTACGATAGCTACACATGCATCACATACATTTATGGCTTATCATGGCATACATCTGTTGGTTGGTACTAGGAAGATCGTACCGGTTTCACTGTACAAAAATTTTGTACAAGTGTCGAACCTTTCCTAAACAACCTATTGTGTTTTTTAGAAGTTAAATTAGGAATCGCAGACGGAACTTAACATCGTTGATTCCAAATTTAATTTATCTGTTCTTAATAGTTTATATTTGAATCGCAAGCGGAACTTAACACTATTGATCCAAATCCGCCTACATTATAAATTCCATTAAATATTAATTTCCAAAATTAGCTTCCAGGACTGCATGGCGAGGCACATGGCCTTCTTGGATATGGGAGCACCCACACCGCCTAGACAAAGCCTTTTAACGAAAGCTAATATTTAATTTCCTTATATAACTCAACGTTTAACCAAAAAGAACAATCGAATCACAAATTCGAAAAACAAAAAAAAACACAAACTCGAAACAAAAATAAATTCAAAAACTAGAATCTATTGTCTCTTGTGTTTGGAATTCTTAAAAAGAAAAATAACTAGCATAATGCGGAAGAAAATTACTAGTTATACCTTCTCTTTGTATGCTAATGACCTCAGAATCTTCTGTCGTATTCCTTGCCTCGCCTTGGATGTCGTGTGGGCGACGATTCTCCAAGATGAACACCACCCAAAAGAGCTTCTCCTACTTCTAGTATTCGGCCACCACCACCACCAAGGAGCAAAAGAGAGCAAGGGAAAAGAGAGGGAGAGAGGGCCGGGCACAAGAGGATCACCAACAAGAGAATAAGAATTGTTATCTCATGAGGCCTCCCCTCCCCTTCTTTTATATTATTTGCCCAAGGTAAATAAGGAAAGACTTTTACAAAAAATAAAATCTTTCTCTTGTTTTTTCCTTTTCCCTTTTTATTTTTCCTTTTCTTTCCTCTTGATTGAATCAATCACCAATCATGGATTGATTGGCTTGATTGGCCGACCCCTTGCTTGGGCACCAAGCAAGGGTGGTCGACCCCCTTAAAAGGAAGGAAATAATAATCTTTGTAAAATTTTACAAGTTCTTATAAAATTTTACAAGCTCTCTTTAAATTTCCTAAAGTGGAAGTTAAATAAGAAAAATTTTAAAAATTAAAACCATGTTTTAAAATTTAAAACTTTTCTTCTAAAAATTTCCTTTTTTAATATAGTTACAAAAATAGAAAATTTCAAATTTAAAACTTCTCTTCCTTTTTTCTTAAAACCATGAGGATAGTTAAAAAAGGAAAGTTTTAAATCTTTAAAATTTTCTTTTAAACCATGTGGCCTAATTCAAATACGGAAAATTTTAAATTTTAAAATCTCTCTTTTAAATTAAACAACACACACTATAAGTAATATTATTTCCCAACTTATCGAGCCTATTGATTTATCGAGCTAAATCTCACCCTTTGATAAGTTAAAGAAATAAATACCAAATATATGTGCTTGTTATTATATTAGGATTAAGAGCACACACTTCCATAATAACTAAAGTCTAGTTCTTTTATAAGTCAGTATAAGAAGAACTTACCTAAAATGGTCCTACTTAATACACTTAGAGTGTACTAGTGTAATTTATTAGTCAAGATAAACTAATATCTAATTACACTATGACTATTCCAATAGTTTGTTCTTTTCCATCTTAGTCGTGAGCAACTGTTTATAATTTATAAAGAACTAATAACATGATCTTCTGTGTGTGACACCACACACCATGTTATCTACGATATAAATTAATTGAATAACTACACTTAACATAAATGTAGATATTTTTGACCAAAATTGATTCTTTATTACAAAATAAATGTTTACAAAAGCTAGACTTTTAGTATACACTCTAACAATCTCCCACTTATACTAAAAGACTAAGCTGCCATATCTATTGCCATACATCTGATTCTCATCCCCTCCACATGCCAAAATCTTTCACCGGAAGGGGCTTAGTGAAAGGATCTATCAGGTTATCTGCTGATGCAATCTTGGTGACGACAAGTTCTCCTCGTTTGACGATGTCTCGTATCAGGTGGTACTTGCGCTATATATGTTTACTCGCCTTATAGGCTCGTGGTTGCTTCGAGTTTGCAACTGCACCACTATTATCACAATAAATTGTGATGATTTTGGGCAAACCAGGAATCACATCTAAGTCTATTAGGAAATTCCTGATACATACAGCTTCTATGGCTGCCTCAGAGGCTGCCACATACTCAGCTTCCATGGTTGAGTTCGAAACACATTTCTACTTAACACTCCTCCATATAATGGCTCCACCTCCTAGTGTAAACACATAGCCTGACGTAGACTTACTATTGTCCCTATTTGATTGGAAGTCTAAATTCGTGTAACCCACAGGGAGCAAATCGTCTTCTTGGTAAACTAGCATATAATCTCTAGTCCTTCTTAGGTACTTCAATATATGCTTTACAGCAGTCCAATGTCCTTGTCCAGGGTTACTCTGATATCTGCTAACCATGCCCACGGTAAAACAGATATCAAGTCTCGTACACAGCATTGCGTACATAAGGCTTCCTACAGCCGAAGCATAAGGAACTGCCTTCATGTCCTCTATCTCCTTTGATGTCTTCGGTGACATCTCTTTAGATAAAGCTACTCCATGTCTAAAAGGTAAGAAACCTTTCTTGGAGTTCTGCATGTTAAAACGAGCAAGGATTGTATCTATATATGAAGCTTGAGATGGACACAACATTCTTTTCTTGCGATCCCTTATGACTTTGATCCCAAGAATGTGTGCACATTCTCCTAAGTCCTTCATATCAAATTATTTGGACAACCATACCCTTACATCCGATAATACCTTGACATTGTTGTCAATTAATAAAATATCATCTACGTATAGTACAAGAAATATCACCACATTTCCGTTACACTTCTTATATACACAAGACTCATCCGGACACTGAATAAATCCATATGACTGGATTACTTCATTAAACCAGATGTTCCAAGATCTTGAAGCTTGCTTCAGTCCATAAATGGACCAATTGAGCTTGCACACTAGATGTTCTTTGCCCTTTTGAATGAATCCTTCTGGTTGCTTCATATGGATGTTTTCTTCAAGAGTTCCATTAAGGAAAGCTGTCTTGACATCCATCTGTCAAATCTCATAATCCATATGAGCGGCAATGGATAAGAGTATCCGGATAGACTTAAGCATAACTACCGGTGAAAAGGTCTCCTCATAATCGATTCCCTCTTTCTGAGTGTACCCTTTGGCAACAAGTCTTGCTTTGAAAGTTTCTACCTTCCCGTCTGTCCCTCTTTTCCTTTTGTAGATCCACTTGCACCCGACGGCTTTTACACCATCTGGTGGTTCTACAAGCTCCCAGACCTTATTAGAATACATAGATTCTATTTCAGAGTTCATCACCCTTTGTCAAGATACTACATCTTTATCTTGGAGTGCTTCGTCATATGTTCGGGGATCAGGTTCATGTTTACCTGGGATCAAGTCCGAAGACTCTCCCAAAAACATGAATCTCTCAGGTTGCCTCACAACCCTCTCACTATGACGAGGCACTGTCTATGGTTATGTATCATGTGTGACACGTGTTGCAGTTTCTTGTGGTACTTTACCTTGTATTGTTGGTACTAAAGTAGATGTGTCCTTTCTAAGTTCTTCTAGAACAATTTTGCTACTGGGCTTGTGATCTATTATATAGTCTTCTTCTAAAAACTGGGCATTGGTGCTAATAATGACCTTATGGTCTTTAGGACTATAAAATAAACCACCTTTCATTCCTCTAGGATAACCCACAAACACGCGAACTTCTGTACAAGATTCTAACTTATCAGCATCTGGTTTTAGCACATCTACTGGACTACCCCAAATCCGAATATGTTTTAGACTGGGCTTTCGCCCATTCCACAATTCTGTGGGAGTAGAGGATACTGATTTAGAAGGTACTAAGTTCAGAATGTGCGCTGTCATTTCTAGAGCGTATCCCCAAAACGAATTTGGTAATTCTGAATAACTCATCATCGATCTAACCATCTCCATAAGAGTCCTATTCATTCATTCTGCCACACCATTCTGTTGGGGTGTACCAGGTGCAGACAACTGGGATTGAATCCCGTCCTCTGATAAGTAATTCCTAAACTCTCCTAAGAGGTATTCGCCACCACGATCAGACCGTAGTGTCTTGATACTTTTACCTAGTCATTTCTCCACATCAGCCTTGTACTCTTTGAACTTATCAAAGCACTCGGACTTGCGGCACATTAGGTAAATGTATCCGTATCTTGAATAATCATCTATAAAAGAGACAAAATATCCAAAACCACCTCTCGCCTAGATAGACATAGGACCACACAAATTAGAATGAACCAATTCTAACACTTCTTTGGATCTATACCCCTTGGCCTTAAAAGGTCTCTTGGTCATTTTACCTTCCAAGCAAGATTCACAAGTTGGAAAATTTTCCAACTCTAATGAACCCAAAAGTCCATCAGCTATAAGCCTTTGAATCCTACTTAAGTTAATATGACCAAGCCTTAGATGCCAAAGATACGCTTGGTTCATCTCCGAAGGTTCTTTTCTCTTATTGAATTTAGAAGATGTGTTATTAATTTCCATTTGTTGCTTTGAGGGAGAAATTGGATTTAAAGTATATAAATTGCCAACCAATGCACCAGAACAGATAATAACCCTATTTCTCTTTATAACCACATTGTTATTGAAAGAAACAGAATATCCATCCAAATACAGTTTAGAAACTGAAATTAAATTCTTTCTAAAATTGGGTACATAAAGACAATTTCTTAAAACCAAACTTCTATTCCTATCAAAAGATAAGTAGACATCTTCCACTGTAACAGCCGCCACCTTAGTAGCATTGCCCATGTAGACAGTTATCTCTCCTTCAAATAGTCGTCGGGTTTCCTAAAACCCCTACAAAGAATTACATACATGATCAGTGGCTCCCGTATCACACACCAGGTGCTGGTAGATAACACCGCTAAACATGTTTCAACTACTAGAGCATGAGATATACCTTTATTATTCTGATTCCTATGAGGACAGTCTGCCTTCCAATGTCCTGTCTACTTACAGATGAAGCACTTGCCTTTCGGCTTCTTCATTCTAGCTTTTTGTCCTATTCCCTCAGGTTTATTCACCTTCTTTGCTGAAACAGCCTGTTTCTTCTTCTTCTTGCCTTTCGGTTTAGAAGTAGAACCATTTTCAGCATAATGAATTTGAGAATTATAACGAAATAGCCCTTCTACTGCCTGAAGTTCTGTCAGTAGTTCTGCCAATGAATACATCCTTTTATTCATATTATAGTTCAGGCGGAAATGCTCAAAATTTCTGGGTAGCGTTTGGAGAATCATATCGATCTGGGTTTCCCCATCAATTTCTCCTCCAAGGATTTGTATCTCGTTCAAATAAGCCATCATCTTTAGGATATGATCCCTAATGGGAGTACCCTCTTGCATGGTGGCTGTCATTAATTTCCTCATAGCTTCTTGCCTAGCGGCCCGATCCTGGTGACCAAAGAGATCCTTGAGATTGTTTATTATATCATAAGCTGTTGGCAAATCTTGATGCTGATGTTGCAATACATTTGACATTGAAGCCAAAATGTAACACTGCGCCATCTCATCTGCTTTTACCCATTTCTTATGATACTCAATCTCCTCTTGGGTAGATTCACCATTGGGCGCATTAGGGCAAACCTCAATCAGTATAAACTTATAGCCTTCAGCAGTTAGGACAATGTTCAGGTTTCTTTTCCAATCTATGTAGTTGGGACCAGTAAGTTTGTTCTCTTTTAGTATGATGGCCAGTGGGTTAAAAGTCATCCTAAGAATCATAAAAGTAACTTTGGTTAGGACTCTAAATTTAAAATAATATTGATTCATCAAATAATACTATTTAAATTAACCAACACCTCAAATCACCGTGAATTTTGCATGCCACGATAGTGTGGACGTATACAAAATCAAACATTTGAAAGAGGAGGTTTTACCCATTAATTTTATTCTTGTCAACCTAACTTTATGACAAATATAATTAATAGTTGGTTTTCCTTCGGTCACATAAATAATAGTAGTGACTCCGATGGGGATGATACTATTAAATGTGCCTAAGTGTATACCATTACTTGACACTTAGTCCATTAATAAGATTGTGCCCCTTCCGATGGGGAAGATCACACGCTCTTGATTAATTTCCTATAGTCATCCAAAATGGAAATTTTATCTAGTGATCCACAAACAAACTCATCCGATATGGAGGAAGGCACTCAGAGCCAACGCGCAAGTTTGTTTGCATCACTTACAAACCAGTAATGAAGACCGTGGAATTTATTTTAAAAATCGCTCTCTCACTTAGTTATTTAAGGTGAGGAATTTTAACCTATGCTAGCATTCATCACATACACACACACACACATCACAGTAAATAAAAGCAATAAATATGGAAATTAATTTACCAACTATTATGGCCCTTTCCATCACTGTCCTCCATGTGCTCTAACCCTAGTTGCTGCCATCTTTAGCCACCGCCATCGGGTCGATTCATCACATCTATCTTGCTTCTTATTCCGCTATGCCTCTGGTCCTCCAATAGCACCACGCCTCACAAAGATATGATCCGCGACAAAAATAGAATTTTACATATATTGATCCTATATTCCACTAAGGAATGTACATGTAATCTAGATCGAAAATAAAATTCTAAAATCCTAGGGCTAATACAACTCCTGCTGTATTAGTTACATACAATCATGCACACACAAAAATAATGCCCTTGACATGTCCAAGGGTCCAATCACACACAACATCTATAAGTCATAATAGTTAGAGCCTGCAACCAAAGAGTTAGCATATCCTACTATTATCCTGCCTAAATTATGTATGACATGTGCATAATCTAACTGAATTCTAAACACACAGAGGCAAACCCTAGCTCTGATACCAATTGTTGGTTGGTCGTAGGAAGATCGTACCGGTTCCACTGTACAAAAATTTTGTACAAGTGTTGAACCTTTCCTAAACAACCTATTGTGTTCTTTAGAAGTTAAATTAGGAATCGCAGACGGAACTTAACATCGTCGATTCCAAATTTAACTTATTTGTTCTTAATGGTATAGATTTGAATCGCAAGTGGAACTTAACACTATTGATCCAAATCTACCTACATTATAAATTTCATTAAATATTAATTTCTAAAATTGGCTTCCAGGACTGCATGGCAAGGCACATAACCTTCTTGGGTATGGGAGCATCTACTACCGCCTAGACAAAGCCTTTTAAGGAAAGCTAATATTTAATTTCCTTATATAACTCTAGGTTTAACCAAAAAGAATAATCGAATCACAAATTCAAAAAACAAAAAAAAACACTAACTCGAAAAATAAATTCGAAAACTAGAATCTATTGCCTCTTATGTTTGGAAATCATACAAAGAAAATAACTAGCATGATGCGGAAGAAAATTACTAGTTATACCTTCTCTTTGTTTGCTAATGACCTCGAGATCTTCTGTCGTATTCCTCGCCTCGCCTTGGACGTCGTGTGGGTGATGATCCTCCAAGATGAACACCACCCAAAAGAGCTTCTCCTCCTTCTAGTATTCGGCCACCACTACCACCATGGAGCAAAAGAGAGCAAGGGAAAAGAGAGGGAGAGAGGGTCGGGCACAAGAGGATCACTAACAAGAGAATAAGAATTGTTATCTCATGAGGCCTCCCCTCCCCTTCTTTTATATTATTTGCCTAAGGAAAATAAGGAAAGACTTTTTATAAAAAATAAAATCTTCCTCTTGTTTTTCCTTTTCCCTTTTTATTTTTCCTTTTCTTTCCTCTTGATTGAATCAATCACCAATCATGGATTGATTGGCTTGATTGGCCGGCCCCTTGCTTGGGCACCAAGCAAGGGTGGTCGGCCTCCTTAAAAGTAAGGAAATAATAATCTTTGTAAAATTTTACAAGCTCTTATAAAATTTTACAAGCTCTCTTTAAATTTCCTAAAGTGGAAGTTAAAAAAGGAAAGTTTTAAAAATTAAAACCATGTTTTAAAATTTAAAACTTCTCTTCTAAAAATTTTCTTTTTTTAACATGGTTACAAAAATAGAAAATTTCAAATTTAAAACTTATCTTCCTTTTTTCTTAAAACCATGAGGATGGTTAAAAAAGGAAAGTTTTAAATCTTTAAAATTTTCTTTTAAACTATGTGGCCTAATTCAAATAAGGAAAATTTTAAATTTTAAAATATCTCTTTTAAAACTTGTAATTTTCTATAAAGAGAAGATTTTAAAAATTCAAAACACCCCTCCTTATTTGGCATATAGTGGTCGACCCCTCATTGCTTGGGCACCAAGCAAAGGGCCAGCCCTCTTTGAGGAGATAGTGGCCGACCCTTGCTTGGTCACCAAGCATTGGGCCGACCCCCCTTCTTGGACACCAAGATGGGCTATTATTTGGATGGACTTGAGGCTTTAATAAGGCTACGACAGAGACCTAGAGGAGAAATTGGTTTTGGCCTTCTGATGAGCTTGAGCAATCCGTGTTCGCCCCAAACACACAACTCAAGTTCATCGATAATAACTCATTCCACTAGAGAGTTATTATCGCACTACCACACCAATCCCAAATTACATTATGAGCTCCTTCTTATCATGAGTGTGTTAGTCTCCCTGTGTTTAAGATAACGAATGTCCACTAATTAAGTTACTGACAATTCACTTAATTAATATCTAAGTTCAAGAGTAGTACCACTCAACCTTATTGTCATGTCGGACTAAGTCCACCTGTAGGGTTTAACATGACAATCCTTATTAGCTCCTCTTGGGGGCATTCTCAACGTAGATAACTAGGACATAGTTTCCCTTTATAATCAATAACACACACTATAAGTAATATCATTTCCCAACTTATCGGGCTTATTGATTTATCGAGCTAAATCTAACCCTTTGATAGGTTAAAGAAATAAATACCAAATATATGTGCTTGTTATTATATTAGGATTAAGAGCACATACTTCCATAATAACTAAGATCTAGTTCTTTTATAAGTCAGTATAAAAAGAACTTACCTAAAATGGTCCTACTCAATACACTTAGAGTGTACTAGTATAATTTATTAGTCAAGATAAATTAATATCTAATTACACTACAACTATTCCAATGGTTTGTTCCTTTCCATCTTAGTCGTGAGCAACTGTTTATAATTTATAAAGAATTAATAACATGATCTTCTGTGTGTGACACCACACACCATGTTATCTACGATACAAATTAATTGAGCAACTACACTTAACATAAATGTAGATATTTGTGACCAAAAGTGGTTCTTTATTACAAAATAAATATTTACAAAAGCTAGACTTTTAGTATACACTCTAACAACATCAACATATATGCTAAATTAAATATGACATGGTTATGACCCCATAAACTACGATCTTCTCAAGCCAATGAGAAGAGAGAAAGGTCAACCTAGGTCTAAGCATCTTCTCCAAGTGCTTCCTTGGTCGCTGTGTGTTGTTGTCCTTCTTCCTTTTTAACCGTTGTCCAGTGGACTAATTATTCTCAAATTTGTACATTATAAAATCTAAAAGAAACCTCGAGTTACATTTGAAGGTAGTTTAAATTTACAACAAGAGTGATAAAAGATGAAGGCACGACACGCAGGCCATATTATGAATTACAACATACTCACACATCCAATCACATTGGGGTTAAAGACCATAACCATGCACCATGTCATATAACATTCACAATATTTCTATGATATAAAATTTACTATGACTTCTACAAAGACTTACGAGTCATAACACCATTGGCTGAGACCTTACTAGTCACAACACCAACTATGTTTCGTTCCCAACAAAACAATTTTTGGCCTAGACTCACAATCTGCCCGAGACTCATAATCATGTAGATCATAGTAGACATCTCATGCAAGTTCTATATCACATATAAAAATTCTAACAACTTAGTATATGCCTTCACAAGTGGCTCTGATACCACTGTAGGGATCTAGCATGCTAAACACGCTAAAGCGCAGTGGAAAATTTACTAGATCCATGCGAAGGAAAAATATCACATATATCATATACTAAGTTTTACATGAGAGGGAATATACCTTTGCTGCGTGCCCTTCGTAATCTCGACGACAACTTTTCTTTAGATGCAGATCTCAGCGCGATTAAGTAGTCGCGCCTCTATGGTATCCATACGAACACATTCCATTCATTGCACAAACATGGCTTCGGAGAAGAACCATCTTCTTGTGCTAGTAAGAAGAATGGTTCAGCCATGAGGAAGAAGAGGAGGAAGACAATGAAAAATCCCTCCATCAATGTCCAAAATTCCTCCTTTTGTACTCCCATGGAATACCAAAAGTCCATTTGGCTCTTGATCTCCCTTTTGCCTCTTGATCTTCTTCATGAATTGACCCTTAGTCATCTTTCATGAAGAGTCTTTTGGTCAAGTCAAAATTGACCTTTCCTGTTCCCTTGTTGAATTCAAGTTCACCTAATGAGTCTAACTCATTGAACCATCATCCAATTGTTGGTGCGGTTAGCACTAACGGTCTAACTCAAGATTAGATGAAAGACAAAGAAGGTTATGTTAGTTACATTGTGATCTAACACTTTTATTAAATGTGCAGGAGAAGCCCAACTAGGTTGACGAGTCGACCGGATAGCTGGCACGAAGCCCAGCTAGGTCGACGGGCTGACCGGATAGCTAGCACGAAGCCCAAACAGGACGACGGGCTGACTGGATGTCTGGCACGAAGCCTAGCTAGGTCAACGGGCTAACCAGATGTCTGGCACGAAGTCCAGCTAGGTCGACGGGCTAGCCTGATAGCTGGCACGAAGTCCAGACGGGTCGACGGGCTGACCGAACGTTTGGCAGGTAAGTTAAGGTAAGTCACTGGAGGGGAGTAACTGTGAGGACGCATTCCCAGGAAGGGAACTTAGGTGCCAATCTAACTTAGAACCATTTCAGAAAGCTAAGTTGAGATCTTGACTAGATTTCGGTCTTAGTGAGATAGAATCTAATTACTATTCTTTTTTTATAACTATGCTAACACTTTGTTTTGCAGGGTAGTATAATTTACATTTGCCTCCGACTAACATTTTCTTGTAGGAAGTTGATTGCTGGAAAATAAGGGTCCGGGCGCCCGGAGGTCCAGGCGCCCAGAAGGATCTGGCCGCCCGTGGGTCTGAGCTCCCGGAGTGTAAATTATATCTCCTCACACCCATCGCAACGTGGAGCACTCTGGGGCTTCCAAACGCCCAGAAGGGATCCGAACGCCTAGGGCTTCCTATAAAAGGAGGCCACCTCCAGAGCTGAACAACAACAACAAGTCTTCCAACGACTGCTCTACTGTGTTGTGCTTCTGCGACGCTGCTTCTCAGACAACTTGCTAAAGTTTTCTTTCTTTTATTATTGTCAGTATTTTTCTTAATAGTTCTTGTACTCAATATTGTAATCTAATTTTGTGAATTATTAGTGATTGCCCAACGAAAGCACTCAACGAGTGCGGGCCTTGGAGTAGGAGTCGACGAAGGTTCCGAACCAAGTAAATTGGTTCGTGTTAGCATTGCTTTTATTCTTCCGCTGTGCTCTCTAACTTGATTTCCCTACAATTTTTATTTGATCGCTATTCACCCCCCCCCCCTCTCGCGACTTTTCACGATCTAACAATTGGTATCAGAGCAGGTATCGCTTTGATTTGGTATAACCACCAATCAAATAAAGGGGGTGAAATTCTTTTACAGTTTTTTTCTGCTTTAAGTTTTCGTTATAATCCAAACTTATATCATTACCTTTTTTGAAGTTTTTTCATAGCAATTAAGCTGAACTGGTGCAACACCAATTCACTTTTAAATTCTTTTTAATTTAATCCCGCACTACTAATCCAAGACCAAGTTTTGGGATCTCTCTCTTCGTTTTCTTGTGTGCAAGATCTATGGCCCTAAACGAAGGATATAGCACTGTTCATCCCCCTCTATTCAATGGTGATGACTTCCCCTACTGGAAGAAGTGAATAGAGGTCTATCTAAAGACTGACTTCAACCAATGGTTTAGCTTCACCAGAGGCTACAAGGCGTCGGTTGACAACTCTGGAAATCCACTAGACCCGAAATAGTGGACTCCAGACATGAGAAAGAAAGCCTCAACGGACTTCACAACCCTCAACACACTGCAATACGGGCTGACGAGGGAAGAGCTAAACCGAGTGGGTCCACACCAAAATGCAAAGGAATTATGGGACAAGCTAGACGAACTATATGAAGGAACGAGCGATGCCAAGGTAACTAAATGTGAGCTTCTTTTAAATAAACTGTTTAATATTAAAATGCAGGAAGGAGAAATGGAAAGTCATCTCCATGTAAGGATCAAAGACATCCTCAATGGACTTCACACGATAGGCCACCAAATGGAGAATCGTGACTTAATCAGGTACGCACTAAACGCGTTTCCTCGAAATGCATTGTGGGCATCCATCATGGATGCCTACAAGATTTTGAAGAATCTTTCTAAGTTGAAATTAGACGAGTTGTTTTGCAAAGTTGAGTTACATGAGCAGACTAATGCCAGAATCGAGAAAGTTATCGCTTTGTTTGCAAGTTCCTCCAAGGAAAAGACAAAGACCAAGCCTAAACGCAAAGATGAATCTGACCAAAATTTAGAAGACGAAGAGTACCTGGTGAACCTGGCAAGGAAGATGTTCACTAGGAGGAAGAAGAACTTAGTAGAAAAGACCTGTAGAATATTAACTCCACAACTGAACCACGAAACGTGACTTGCTTCGGGTGCAACAAGAAGGGCCACTACAAGAACGAGTGCCCGAAATTGAAGAACGACAAGCCAAGAACAACCAAAAAGAAGACACTCAAAGCAACGTGGGACGATTCATCCTCAGATGAATCAGAAGCCGAAGAGCAGAAGCACCAAAGCCACCTCTCGCTGATGGCCCACGAGTCGGAATAGGAGGACGAATCAGAAGACGGGTCCAAATTTGAATCGAGTCACGAGTCTGTACTCATTTCCAAAGGTCCTGAAGAGGTATACTATAGTTTAAATAAAAAAAATTTTCAAAGTCATTGCTTGTTTAGATAAAAAAATTAACTACAATTGAAAATGAAAATAAATTGCTCCTTGAGGAAAATCAAAACCTCAAGGAACAAATCACAAATTCTAATCCAACTCAAGATTTAACACTTGAGGAGGAAAATTCAACACTAAAAATAGAAATAAATAAACTAAAAGGGCCTTTAGAAAAATTTATAACAAGATCTAAAAATTTAGATCTTATTTTAAATAGTCAAAAGTCGTTTACAATAAAATCATACTTGGCTACAAGTCAAGTTTAAATAAAACGTTTATATCACTAATAACTCAACACAAACAACAAACTAAAGCTTGGGTTCCGAAAGCATGCTTAACCACGCAAGTAGGAATTAACCAATATTATATACCCAAAGATAAAATATACTATGTAAAATCTGATAAACTAAATCAAAAATCAAAACACAAAACTAGACCAACTAAATCAAAATCGAAATATTTTAGAACCCACAAAAAATTAGACTATCATCAAGTTAAATACAATTATAAAAGTAACAGATATAAACCTAAAACTAAAACTTAAAAATTCAGGCCAATAATTCAGGGGAAGGCTCCAGAATAGCTGACACCTCCAAAACTAACCTATCCGACAGGGTAATTAGGACTAGTTAAAATGGGACAAAAGTTTAACTTGACCTAGGGTACTGGTGAAGTTTTGGATGATAGTACGTTAGGAGGACTCTATCTATGCATGTCTATGAAGATATGACTTCGACCTGGTGCATTTGTCTAAGTGGAACTAACCGAAGCTACCCCTTATGGATCCTAATTAGTTAGACCAAAGTTTTCTATTAAGTTCAGTGGATAGGACTATTTGGAAAACCTTAAAGGCATGGTTACTCTGATGATGTCCAAGTGACTCACCATAGCCCAGAAGTTTATCCAAATAATGTCTATTTGTCGAACCCAAAGATAAACCTGAATCTAACACAAAGTTAAATTAAACCCTAAAAATCAAACTTAACTCATATCATAAAAATTATAAGATTCCCTGATTGACAATTTAGATCAGGTGATATGACTAAAGATCAAAATTAAATTAAAATTAAATTAATTCAAATTAAATTAAATTAAATTAAAATTAATTAATATTAAATTAAATTAAAATTAATTCAAATTAAAATCAAATTAAACTAAAATTAAATTAAATTAAAATTAAAATTAAATTAAAGTAACTTAAGTAATAAATCTAATTAAATGGAGTTCAAAAGTCAATTTTTTAAAAAAAAATTACTTTAAAAAATTATTTTAAAAATTATTTTACCTTTAAAACTATTTTAACTTAAAATTTATTTAAAAAAAAAACTTTAAAAAAATCATTTTAAAAATTAATTTAAAAAATTCTTTTAAAAATAACTTTAAAAATTCTTTTAAAAAATAACTTTAAAAATTCTTTTAAAAATAAATTTAAAATTTCTTTTAAAAATTCTTTTAAAAATAACTTTAATTTTTTAAAAAAACTCTTTTAAAAATAACTTTAATTTTTTTAAAAAAAAATGACTTTAAAAATTCTTTTTTTTAAACAACTTTAAAAATTATTTTAAAAACTTTATAAATCATTTTAAAATTTTTAAAAATTTTTAACTTTAAAGTCATTCTAACTTAAAGATTTTTTTTAAAAAAAAAACTGTACAAAACCGCGGTAAAAAACCAGGGGCGGACGCCCCTGGTATTATCTTCCGCGGCGCCCGGAAGGCACTCCAGGCGTCCTGCCCCGGCTCCTACTCCGGGCACCCGAAGAGGGTTCGGGCGCCTAGACCGCCTTATATAAGGGGCGGTAGGGGCGCCCCGTCTCCTTGCACCTTATCCTTCCGCTCTTGTAAAGGCTATAACTGAGTCTTAACATGAGAGGGATTAAAATTTAAAATTTTTGTTTCCTCCTACGGTTATTACGCTGCTGCGATTCAATCGAGGTCATCATTTCTAGTATTTTTATTCACAATGCCTTGGTAAATCTTTCTTTCTTTTCTAAATTTCTAAATTTCTTTATTTCAATATTTTCTGCTTAGTATAGTTTTCTTTAATAATTTAGGAAGCGTTCTAGATTTGATGCTGGGCCCTCTACCGCTTGTACATATCCTAGGTTTCCAACTGAGAAACTTAGGATTATGTTTGCTAGTACTATATACATGCCTATCTAGACTAGGTGTTTAGATAGACATTTCTTTGCATGTTCATGCATTCCTACTATAGAAATCATTGACTACTACAGGTTGCATCGTCTAGTTTATTGTACGAGTTCAGTTAATATAGGTTTATATGCTAAACTGTACAATAATCTAGTTAGAGTAGATGACCTTGTATATACCACTAGGGTAGCTAGTAGGGATATCACATTATCCCCTGCCGTCATCCGTACCTTTTTAGAGTTACGTCCTTCTGCATGCACTTTTCAGTACTATCCCCTAGGGATCCATCATTTGGTGATCCCTACTCACACATTACACTAGATACGATTTACTCCTATATTTTTGGCGAAGAGTGGGTACCCACTGTTATCATGTTTAGGTCCGTCTCCCTTCGAGTTCAGGATTATATCCTCTATAGGGTCTTAGTCTCCTACATTTTGCCACTGACTACTTGTGACGTCGCGATGATGCATCTTTTCCACTCAATACTTTATGCCCTATGCCATAGATTAGACATAGACATTAGTCTACATGTTTTCCATACCATCATTTATTCAGCTGGATTTATCATGAGCAGACGGGTTCATATGCCCTACTACCACATCTTGACTGCATTCCTTGCATCTCTAGAGATTGATGTCACTAGAGGTGATGTCAGAGCCCTAACCGAGTTTGACATGGTAGGGTCTAGGAACTTTTCCTTAGGAGGGATACATATAGATGATGAGGGTGTCATGTCTTGGCAGAGGGGGGCCCAACACTAGCCTGCTCTGGATGATGAGCCAGATGTTGATGGGGAGGCAGCAGAGGTAGATGAGTTTATTGATGCACTTTTCGGCAGTGATCACCCTGCTCCGCCATTGGCTCCAGAACGAGCACCATGTCCCACCCCTCGCACCCTAGCCGATCGAGTCACTGGCCTCGAGACAGCTATGACTGGTCTTTGGCAGGAGGTCTCTAACATGCGATGGGAGATTATTGATCTTGGACGAGATGTACGGCAGGACATCTCCAATTTTGATGGGACATATCCAGCTCTAGAGAGGATGACTAGGCCCGTCACGTCGAGCTGATCGAGATGTTACACTCTTTGGATTCCGTTACCACTCTCCTCATCATCCCGATAGATTAGATTGATACCATCTACATGTAGTTTACCTTAACTTTTGTACTTATATATTGACTTAATTATATTTTTATCTCAGAATTTGACTTATCCTGTTCTTTTTAATAGACTAGGATTCTTAAAGTTCAAAAATTGTTTTCAAAAAGTTTTTTTTTAATTCTAGGGTAAAACGTTTATGTTTTTAAAATTTCCCATTTTTAGAATTTTAAAAATCAGTTTTAGCCTTAGACTAGATCAATCCCTTAGAAAGCATATTCCTATAGGGCTAGAACTTGAGCATCTCACCAACACATTAGGACTACCTTGTTTGTGATTGTTGAACATAGAAAGGGGTGAGATGTATAGGCAGATTGCCTAAACTTAAGATGCTTATTTCAATGCATCGACATAAGTCTGGGCGTTAAATACAAAACACATATCAATTAGGTTAAATTATTCAGCTTAGTCAAAAACTAACTGATTACAATTACTTAACCTATAACACCCCAAATTTTATGATTTAGAATCCTAAAAGACCTTATTAAAATCTAGAAATACTTTAGAAAAATTCTAGAGATTTTTAGGAATTTTTAGAATATTTTTACGTAATTTTTAGAGTTCGTTTGATATTTTCACCAAGAGGAAGAAGTTTAAAAATAATAATAATAAAATAAAATAAAAAGTGTTAAGGTCGGGTTTTGAACCCAAGATCTCAGAACGAACTAGACCCTAACCAAAGTCAGCCAACCAAATGAGCTAAGCAAGTTTTGTTAAATATATATGGTGCGAAATATTCTTAAGCAGAACTTAAGATGCTTATTTCAATGCATCGACATAAGTCTGGGCGTTAAATACAAAACACATATCAATTAGGTTAAATTATTCAGCTTAGTCAAAAACTAACTGATTACAATTACTTAACCTGTAACACCCCAAATTTTATGATTTAGAATCCTAAAAGACCTTATTAAAATCTAGAAATACTTTAGAAAAATTCTAGAGATTTTTAGGAATTTTTAGAATATTTTTACGTAATTTTTAGAGTTCGTTTGATATTTTCACCAAGAGGAAGAAGCTTTAAAAAAATAATAATAAAATAAAATAAAAAGTGTTAAGGTCGGGTTTTGAACCCAAGATCTCAGACCGAACTAGACCCTAACCAAAGTCAGCCAACCAAATGAGCTAAGCAAGTTTTGTTAAATATATATGGTGCGAAATATTCTTAAGCAGTAGTTAGAAACCTTTAAAATAAAAGGGGAATAAAAAGGTTGCGAGACTGGTGGGACCACTAGGACTACTGGTGTTGCCAAGTTTGGCTCCGGGGTGACAGTGGGAGTGTTCTGTTGACTAGCCTTTAAGGTGGCTATTTCCTGTTGCTGTTCAACTAGCTACTGCTGTAACTGAGCCACTAGTGCTGTAAGGTCTGGGGGAGGCACTGAACTGCCTGCCTCATGCTGGGGCTCAGTGGCTGTTGCCCTTCTAGCTGGGCGTCCTCGTGTCATTTCTAAAGACATGAAGGACATACATGACTATCACAAGCATAATAGAGTAACTATTGTTATCATGTTAACTACTATCATAAACAAGCATGCTTTAGTTATATCTGAACATGAAAACAAGAAACATAACGAAAGTGAGAGATGTTCTTACTTGGAAGCTGCAGGTTCAATGCTGATGTGTGTGTAGGAAGTATGGGAACTGCTCTGATACCACTCTGTAACGACCCGCCTTCTACTAACTAAGCTGTAAGGCTGATCGTCACATTATTCTGTGCTAAACTATTCCCTGACCATCTCTAGGACTAGATGCGGAAGCTGTACTAATTAAAATTTTTGCTAAGCTGTTAACATTTCTTGGTTCTATACATGCTAAGGTAGGTAAACTAACTATTCATGACTTGTTTTACCTTCCCCATGGTCAAGGAACTGAACTTAGACATTTTCCCGCTGATAACAGACCTCCCAATCGATCCATGGATCGATCGGAATGTCGGATAGATCCAGTGATCGATCCAGCTGGCTACTGCACGCGGAGCATGGGTTGGATCGATCCAGCACTGTAACAACCACCCTTCTTACTACTACTCTCTAAGGGCGACCGTTACCTAACTCCTACTCTACTTACTAGTGTCACTTATGCCATTATTAGCGACACTTAGATTTATCACGGTTCAGAGAAATTCCTACCGAAAAATTTCGGCAGAGTCTCCCCTGTACCGGTGACCAAATCCACAATACATAAAAGATATACACAGCCACATGCGGCTGGATCACAATATTCTTCACAACCACGCATTAATAAATCATATTCTAATCAAAAACCAAACTAGCAATAAGAATTAAACTCAAAACTCTCAGAACAAAGCATAACAAGCTACAATGCACTTCAAACTCAAGCATAAACTCATGATTTCATAATGGAAATAAGGAAAATGAACTAGACATAAACTCTAAATGAATAAGTCTTGCTAGTCCCCTCTGGATCCCTCCATAGTTCAGCCACCACACACATCCATCATCACCACCACCCTATCGCCTCCCTTCATATCTTAGTTTTTCCTTTATCTGCAGTAGGAGGAAAGAAAACAAGATCTATAAGCGAAAACGCTTAATAAGTACTAATCTATCTCACAAAACTCGAAATGCATAAATGAAATGCATAAGTACTGAAACTGAAATACTAAAACTATCTGCATATGCTCATGGTATACAGAAAATGAACTAGATACAAATCATACTCAGTATCAAGCAGAATAACAAGAAACTAACTATGTAAACTTAGAATTAAAGAAACTAACCATTCTTATTTCTTCTAAGCATGTAACTTGTTTCATTTCTTATATCCTTGTGTTAGAAATTAATCTTTTAATTCCTATCTTTTACTCACTTCTTCTTTCTTTCTTTCCTAACTTTTCTTTTCTTTTTTTTTTTTTTTTACTTTTCTTTACTTTTCTTTACTTTTCTTTACTTTGGGCCCAGGCTTAGTACCATCTCATGCGCGTTCCCTAATAGGTTGGGGTTGCGAGCCACCAATCCTAAAAGAGCAGACCTCGGTCTACCAGGGCCAAGACCTCGGAAATGGTCACCTGGATTTGTTTAACGACAAGCTCTTGGATGTCGGGTACTAGCCTCTTACTTTAATTTACTTGTTATCTCTTTTTAATTAGACCTTGGTCTTTTTCTTTACTCATACTTCTCATAATCCTTTATTAGAGCTTATTAGAATCCTTTAGATATATATCTAACAAGTATAGGATCACAACTAACCAAGCATGCTATATAAAAATGACATAAGTAAATCTGAACTCTCTAAGCATGATATAAAATAAAACAACAGAAAAGCAAATCTGAACTTTCTAAACATGCTATAAAACAAAGGAAAAGAAAGCACATCTGAACTTACTAATCATGCTCTAGAATAGAGCAAAAAGAAACCTAATTTGATCTTGCTAATCATTAGCAATGGATAATGGCTCATGCTTTACTATTAGCAAACAAAAAAACTAAACAACAAGGGAATGATCTAACAGCATAAGAAAAATCTAAACAACATGCTAAACCCATTCAAATTTCCTTCTCCTCTTCTTTAACAAACCCATGGCAGCAAAGGTAGATTAACCAAGCTAGGGCAGCAAAAAAAAGAAATTAACTGTTCATGCTCATTAAGTGGCAAGGAAAACTAAACAATTTAATTTGAGTTTCATAGCAGCAAGGGAAATTACACATGCTCAACTAATTGCTAATGGGAACTACTCAAATTACTTAAAGCTTCTTCTCAGCTTCCTATAAGGACTCACGGCAGCACAAAGGGAAAGGGTTGATACCGTTCAGTCCACAGCAAAGAGCCAAATACAAACCGAGCACACATTTTAGGGCCACACGGCTTATCAATTCCAAGCTAATCATGTACAAGAAGTAATCTACTATGCCAGGTTCCAAAATTCTGTACAAAGCAAGGAAAAACTATAGGAAGCTGTTACCCGCAGCTTCTGATCCCAATTGTACAGTAGACCCGAAACCACATTGGTAAAGGAAATTCTACACAACATGATCCTAAACAAGAGGAACCATATCCCTAACACAAGGAATTCGGCACAACCAAATCCGGAAGCAAGGAAGAAAGCCCTAACATGCATTTCTACTCGGCACTGTGAAATCCGGAAGCAAGGAAGAAAAATCGAAACTCGGAGCAACTCCTACCGCAGGTGAGTAGTACTTACAGCCGGTTCTTGGACTTACAACCGAAGAGAGGAAGAGATTCTAGGGTTTCGGCCGAAGCTTCTCCTTTGTGCTTCCGAGCTCCTTCCGTCGGGATGACCACGCACGATGAAGCTTGGAGATTGGCCGGAAGAGTCCTTTCGCCGGCACCGAAGAGGAACCCTAGCGTCGTCGCCTCGATGTGTTTTTCGCCCGAGCCGCCGCTGTCGCGCGAGAGAAGGCGGAGGAGAATTTAGAGAGAAGAAGTTAGGTTTTCTAAAATCCCAAAACTTATTTCCTTTTATAAGTAATCGGATATAACTCAACTATACTATAACCTTATTTAACTCTCTTTGAGATTAACATAAATCTCTTATCCCAGCTGGTCAAGCCGGTTTGGCTTGGTTTGGTCCGACCCGAGGTCGCGGGTTCGAACCTCTTCTCCAACACTTTTTGCTTAAACTTCTTTGGTTTTGTAAAAATACTAAACGACCTCCAAAAATTACGTAAAAATACTCTAAAAATTCCTAAAAATCTCTAGAATATTTTAAAGGCATTTCCAAATATTTTTATGGCCCTTTAGAACTTGAAATGGGAAAAATTGGGTCGTTACAATCCCCCATACCTTATAGAAAGTTCGTCCTCGAACTTAGAATAGCTCTGGATACTTCTGTCTCATACTATCCTCCCACTCCCAAGTGATTTCCTCGTGCTTCTGGTTCTGCCAGACGACCTTCACTAGTGGTACTTCTTTATTTCTCAATCTCTTGACTGCTCTGTCCACTATCTGTGTAGGTCTGCTCTCATAACTAAGATCCTCTTGGATCTGCACTGACTGAGGCTGAATCACTTGGCTCGGGTCATGGAGACACTTCTTTAGCATAGAGACATGAAACACATTGTGTATTGCTGACATGTCTTGTGGTAAGTCCAGCCTGTAAGCTACTTTCCCAATCCTCTCTATGATCAGGTAAGGTCCTACATAGCGAGGACTTAATTTGCCCTTCTTGCCAAATCTCATCACTCCCTTCATAGGAGCGACCTTGAGGAAAATCGAATCTCCTACTTGGAATTCCAATGGCCTACGGCGCGTGTCAGCATAACTCTTCTGTCTGCTCTGGGCAGTCTCAATTCTCTGTCTGATTTTCTGGATTGCTTGAGTAGTCTCATCTATCACCTCTGTCTGAATGCCTAACTCTGCTTCTATCTCTTTTCTCTCTCCTGGCATATGGGTGATCTGCATTTCCTGCCATATAGTGCTTCATAAGGTGCCATCTTGATGGTGGCCTGATAGCTATTGTTGTAAGCGAATTCAGCTAAGCACAAATACTTGCACCAACTTCCTTTGAAATCTAGCGCACAAGCTCTGAGCATGTCTTCTAAAATCTGATTCACTCGCTCTGTCTGTCCATCAGTCTGCGGATGGAAAGCTGTGCTGAACTTGAGTTTGGTGCCCAGTGCATTCTGAACGCACTCCCAAAAATGTGAGGTGAAGCGCCCATCTCTATCAGAAACGATAGATTTAGGAACTCCATGAAGTCTGACTACCTCTTTAACATATAGCTGGGCCAACTGCTCTATGGAGTGGGACACCTTGATGGCTAGGAAGTGAGCAGACTTGGTCAATCGGTCTACTATTACCCATATCGCATCATATCCACTGGTGGTTCTTGGAAGACCTGTTATGAAGTCCATGGAAATGTCTTCCCATTTCCATTCTGGTATTGGAAGAGGCTGAAGAACTCCTCCTGGTCTCTGGTGTTCTGCTTTGACTCTCTGGCATGTCAAGCAGGTACTGACATACTTAGCTACATCTCTTTTGAGTCCTGACCACCAAAACCTCTGTTTCACATCTTGGTACATCTTGGAAGAACCAGGATGCATGGAATATGGTGTACTGTGAGCTTCCTCTAAGATCTTCTTTCTCAGTTCCTCATCATTGGGCACGCAAATGCGACTCCCCTGATAAAGAATTCCGCTATCTGTCACTCTAAACTCTGAGTTGTCTTCTTTCTGTATCCCTTGCTTGATCTTCTGGATGTCCGGATCTTCACTTTGCTTTCTCTGTATCTCCACAAGCAGTGTAGACTCTAAGGTCAATGTAGAGAGCTGTCCTTCGATAATTTCAAGCCCAAAATCTGACAACTCCTTCTGCAGTGGCAGGGCTAGTGATGACAAAGACATCAGTGATGCACTAGATTTTCTGCTGAGTGCATCTGCCACTTTGTTAGCTTTGCCTGGGTGGTAGAGAATTTCTTCAGCCTTTACCAATACCACCCACTGTCTCATGTTTAAGTCCTTCTGAGTGAAGAAGTACTTAAGACTCTGATGATCTGTGAAAATTCTACACTGGACTCCATACAAATAATGTCGCCAGAGTTTAAGTGCAAAAACTACAGCTGCCAGCTCGAGATCATGAGTAGGGTAGTTCTTCTCATAGTCTTTGAGTTGTCTGGAAGCATAAGCTATGACCTTTCCTTCTTGCATGAGTACAGCTCCTAAGCCCATCTTGGAAGCATCGCTGTAGATGTCGAAACTCTTGTCGCTTTGTGGAACAGTCAGAATGGGAGCACTGATCAATCTCTTCTTTAGCTCTTGGAAGCTCTGCTCACATTTATCCGACCATTCGAATCTCTTGTTCTTTCCGGTGAGGGTCATTAGCGAAGCTATCCTGGAAAAATCCTCCACGAACTTCCTATCCCCGCTAGACCAAGGAAGCTTCTGATCTCTCCGACGTTCTTGGGTCTACTCCGGTTGTTGACCGCCCACTTTGGCTGGATCCACTTGAATACCTTCTTTGGAAATAATGTGACCTAAAACGCCACCGATTTAACCGTAACTCGCACTTTGAGAATTTAGCATAAAGCTTCTTCTGCTGAAGAGTACTATCCTCAAGCGCGTGTCATGCTCCTCTGGGTCCTTGAATAGACCAATGCCATCGATGAATACAATGACAAATTTGTCAAGATATTCTCTGAACACTGTTCATTAGGTCCATGAAGACCGCAGTGCATTGGTCACTCCAAATGGCATAACTACAAACTCGTAGTGTCCATATCTGGTTCTGAATGTCGTTCTCGGTATATCTCTTTCTTTCACCTTCAGCCGATGGTACCCAGAGCGCAAGTCTATCTTTGAGAACACCGTCGCTCCTCTTAACTGATCAAATAAGTCATCGATCCCGGGAAGGGGGTACTTGTTCTTGATTGTCACTTGATTCAAAGCTCTGTAGTCTATGCACATCCGCATTGTCCCATCTTTCTTCTTGACAAACAACACAGGAGCTCCCCAAGGTGAGTGACTAGGGCGAATGAAGCCTTTGTCCAGTAACTCCTGTAGTTGCTCTTGTAACTCCTTCAGCTCTGCTGGAGACATGCGATACGGAGCTTTGAAATTGGACGGTTCCAGGAACCAATTCAATCTCAAATTCCACCTCTCTGTTGGGAGGTAGTCCGTAGCTCTTCGGAAATACTTCGGATACTTGCATACTACCCGGACCTCCTCCGCTTGGGTCCCTTCTGCTCTGCTGCCTTTACTATGTATGCAAGAAAACCTGCACACCCTTTAGCTAACATCCGGTGTGCTGTTTCTGGGTCTTCTTCCTTGGCACTCCGTGAACTCAAAAGTTGGCTCACCTTCTGGACTAAAAATTACTCACTGAGGCACTGTACTTGATGAGGAAATCCATACCAATCCTGCATGGCGAGGACTATTAGATTTACATATAGCTCTCGGTCTGCAATTCTAACCAAGACAGCTCAAGCCACCGATTGGATTCCATGATTTCCCCGAAGGTAGGGTTGTCAGGAACTTGGAGTTCATACTTTCTGTAGGCACCTGTAAACTACTGGCAAAAGGTATCGATACAAAAGAATGGGTCGCCCCAGTGTCAAATAGTACAGTAGCTATGTGCTGGAAAATAACTACTTGACCTGTTACGACCGTGGAGGCACTAGCAGCTTCTTCTTTGGTGAGGGAGAATACTCTGGCACCATCAAAGGCTGGGACTGGTGGGGCTTCTAACCTTCCTTGACTGATGTAGGGTCCCTCTAATGCTGCTCCCATGTGGTGCAACTGTGCAGGCTGGCCTCCATATTGCAATGGCTGTGGTTGAGGTGCTTTGAATTTGTTAGGACACTCTTTAGCCATGTGTCCCTCCTGACCACAGGAGTAACATCCAGTTTTACCCAAAAGGCAGGCTCCTGGGTGTGTTCTCCCACATTTGGGACAGGGAGGGAACTTGGTCTGCTTGTTTGCTGGTCCTCCCTTCTGGCCACCTCCTGTGTTCCACTGCTTCCTTTTACCTTTGCCTTTCCAGTTCTGCTTACTTGACTGTGACTTCTGGCTTCCTGCTGTCTTGTCCTCTGTCTTCACTGGCTTATGTTGTGCTCGCTGTGCTTTGATGTTGTTCATGTAATGTTCAGCAATTAATGCTCTACTGATCAATTCTTCGCCAGTCTGGGGCCGATGAGCTCCACTGCTCACATTCAGTGCTATCTGTGGTCTCAGCATTCTGAGCATCAGCCTGACTCGCTCCTTCTCTGTACTCACTAGCTCTGGACAGAGACGAGCTAACCTGTTGAACTTCTTGGCTGCTTCCTCCACTGACAGGTCACCTTGCTTGAACTCTATAAACTCCTCGTAGTGCTTGTTGGTGATCTGCAGGTGAAAGAACTCTTCATAAAACTCTGACTGAAAATCAGCCCAGCTCATCTGATCAGCTGCTCTCTTGGTCTTTATCCTCTCCCACCACATACGAGCATCTCCAGACAGGCAGAAAGAGGCGCACTTGACCTTCTCGACTTCTGGCCAGTCAAGAAGCTCCATAGTGCTCTCTAGTGTTTTAAACCAAGCTCGGCATCCTGGGCTCGGTCGTGCTGAGAAGCTCTGGTTTCACCACCATATAAGATAAGCTTGGTCTCGGGGTGCCGTGGACGGTTCCCCGAGTAGGGTGGAGTCTCAATTACCACCGGGTCTCTGCAGACAACCGGAGGAGGGGAGGAACCGCTGCGGTTTGCCATCAGATTGGCAATCACTTGCTGCTGCTCTGCTACTTGCCTCTGGAGCTGAGCAACCACTTCAGAAAGGTTGGGCTCAGTTGCTCTAGGCACTTCATTCTCTTGAGCTGGTTCCTCAGTGTGAGTAGCACGGGGACGTCCTCTTCTTGCCATCTAATTACGAAAGGTAAAGGCTTGATATCTTACTTTAACCCTTCTAATCATACTTAAATATGAATAAATAAAAGGGAAACTAAATCTTCTATCTTACTTTAGTACTAAAAAGGAAAGTACTCTATACTGCAGTAAAAATAAGGAAAGCAGAAATAAGGAAGGAATTTAAATACTTTCTTACTTGGAGACGACAAGGATGATGCTGATGTGTGTGTGATGCTGGAGAATGGAACAGTGCTCTGATACCAACTGTAACAACCACCCTTCTTACTACTACTCTCTAAGGGCGACCGTTACCTAACTCCTACTCTACTTACTAGTGTCACTTATGCTATTATTAGCGACACTTAGATTTATCACGGTTCAGAGAAATTCCTACCGAAAAATTTCGGCAGAGTCTCCCCTGTACCGGTGACCAAATCCACAATACATAAAAGATATACACAGCCACATGCGGCTGGATCACAATATTCTTCACAACCACGCATTAATAAATCATATTCTAATCAAAAACCAAACTAGCAATAAGAATTAAACTCAAAACTCTCAGAACAAAGCATAACAAGCTACAATGCACTTCAAACTCAAGCATAAACTCATGATTTCATAATGGAAATAAGGAAAATGAACTAGACATAAACTCTAAATGAATAAGTCTTGCTAGTCCCCTCTGGATCCCTCCATAGTTCAGCCACCACACACATCCATCATCACCACCACCCTATCGCCTCCCTTCATATCTTAGTTTTTCCTTTATCTGCAGTAGGAGGAAAGAAAACAAGATCTATAAGCGAAAACGCTTAGTAAGTACTAATCTATCTCACAAAACTCGAAATGCATAAATGAAATGCATAAGTACTGAAACTGAAATACTAAAACTATCTACATATGCTCATGGTATACAGAAAATGAACTAGATACAAATCATACTCAGTATCAAGCAGAATAACAAGAAACTAACTATGTAAACTTAGAATTAAAGAAACTAACCATTCTTATTTCTTCTAAGCATGTAACTTGTTTCATTTCTTATATCCTTGTGTTAGAAATTAATCTTTTAATTCCTATCTTTTACTCACTTCTTCTTTCTTTCTTTCCTAACTTTTCTTTTCTTTTTTTTTTTTTTTACTTTTCTTTACTTTTCTTTACTTTTCTTTACTTTGGGCCCAGGCTTAGTACCATCTCATGCGCGTTCCCTAATAGGTTGGGGTTGCGAGCCACCAATCCTAAAAGAGCAGACCTCGGTCTACCAGGGCCAAGACCTCGGAAATGGTCACCTGGATTTGTTTAACGACAAGCTCTTGGATGTCGGGTACTAGCCTCTTACTTTAATTTACTTGTTATCTCTTTTTAATTAGACCTTGGTCTTTTTCTTTACTCATACTTCTCATAATCCTTTATTAGAGCTTATTAGAATCCTTTAGATATATATCTAACAAGTATAGGATCACAACTAACCAAGCATGCTATATAAAAATGACATAAGTAAATCTGAACTCTCTAAGCATGATATAAAATAAAACAACAGAAAAGCAAATCTGAACTTTCTAAACATGCTATAAAACAAAGGAAAAGAAAGCACATCTGAACTTACTAATCATGCTCTAGAATAGAGCAAAAAGAAACCTAATTTGATCTTGCTAATCATTAGCAATGGATAATGGCTCATGCTTTACTATTAGCAAACAAAAAAACTAAACAACAAGGGAATGATCTAACAGCATAAGAAAAATCTAAACAACATGCTAAACCCATTCAAATTTCCTTCTCCTCTTCTTTAACAAACCCATGGCAGCAAAGGTAGATTAACCAAGCTAGGGCAGAAAAAAAAAGAAATTAACTGTTCATGCTCATTAAGTGGCAAGGAAAACTAAACAATTTAATTTGAGTTTCATAGCAGCAAGGGAAATTACACATGCTCAACTAATTGCTAATGGGAACTACTCAAATTACTTAAAGCTTCTTCTCAGCTTCCTATAAGGACTCACGGCAGCACAAAGGGAAAGGGTTGATACCGTTCAGTCCACAGCAAAGAGCCAAATACAAACCGAGCACACATTTTAGGGCCACACGGCTTATCAATTCCAAGCTAATCATGTACAAGAAGTAATCTACTATGCCAGGTTCCAAAATTCTGTACAAAGCAAGGAAAAACTATAGGAAGCTGTTACCCGCAGCTTCTGATCCCAATTGTACAGTAGACCCGAAACCACCTTGGTAAAGAAAATTCTGCACAACATGATCCTAAACAAGAGGAACCATATCCCTAACACAAGGAATTCGGCACAACCAAATCCGGAAGCAAGGAAGAAAGCCCTAACATGCATTTCTACTCGGCACTGTGAAATCCGGAAGCAAGGAAGAAAAATCGAAACTCGGAGCAACTCCTACCGCAGGTGAGTAGTACTTACAGCCGGTTCTTGGACTTACAACCGAAGAGAGGAAGAGATTCTAGGGTTTCGGCCGAAGCTTCTCCTTTGTGCTTCCGAGCTCCTTCCGTCGGGATGACCACGCACGATGAAGCTTGGAGATTGGCCGGAAGAGTCCTTTCGCCGGCACCGAAGAGGAACCCTAGCGCCGTCGCCTCGATGTGTTTTTCGCCCAAGCCGCCGCTGTCGCGCGAGAGAAGGCGGAGGAGAATTTAGAGAGAAGAAGTTAGGTTTTCTAAAATCCCAAAACTTATTTCCTTTTATAAGTAATCGGATATAACTCAACTATACTATAACCTTATTTAACTCTCTTTGAGATTAACATAAATCTCTTATCCCAGCTGGTCAAGCCGGTTTGGCTTGGTTTGGTCCGACCCGAGGTCGCGGGTTCGAACCTCTTCTCCAACACTTTTTGCTTAAACTTTTTTGGTTTTGTAAAAATACTAAACGACCTCCAAAAATTACATAAAAATACTCTAAAAATTCCTAAAAATCTCTAGAATATTTTAAAGGCATTTCCAAATATTTTTATGGCCCTTTAGAACTTGAAATGGGAAAAATTGGGTCGTTACAAGCACGCTACTGTGCATTGGGCAATAATTTGGATCGACCGGCTAATCGATCCAGGCCGGTCAATCGATCCAGTGATCGATCCCAGAGCTCTCTGTTCGCGACGAAAATGGCTGGATCGATCGGCCGATCGATCCAGAAGCCTACTGTTCGCGGAACAGATTGCCCAATCGATCAGCTGATCGATTGGAAACCCCCAATCGATCCACCGATCGATTGAGGTTTCTGATTTTGCAGTTAAGATCTGATTTCAGCACTGTTTCGTGCCTCAATCATATTACAAGTTCTAAAATGACTAGAAAACACTCTACCAATAACAAATAACATTCTAACATCATAAAAGAAGTGTTCTAAGCATAATAGAGTGCATGGTTAACTAATTCATGACAATTAACATGCTAAAGTGCAAAATACTAAAACACTGAAAAGTTCTAATGTTTAAACAAGCTTGCTAAAGTTTCCCTTAAGATCTCTATTCCAAGTTCCTGCCCACACACATCTTTGAAGCATTGTCCTCCAGCCTCCGCTAGTCCATCTTTCCTTTACCTTTATCTGCAGTATAAGGAAAAAGTATCTATAAGCTTTCGCTTAGTAAGAAACCATCTACCTCACAAATCATGCACTCGATGCGATATGCTTTTAAAAACATGCTATCAAACATATGATGAACTTGTCAAAGCATGGCATACTGAAATCATTGAACATGAACACTAAATCATGGCATACAAAGCTAATGATAAACTATCATGTATATCAATAAAGAAGACTAAACTGAATATAAACTGAGCTAAGCTGGAACAGAATTCAAACTCAACTATCATAACTAATCTTTGTGAGTTTTGAAAACTAATAACATAATAGATTAAAATACATAATCATACTGCTAATGGGTCCGACAACTGTACATGCTGTGCGCGCATCCTTAACTAGACCCGGGGTTGCAAATCCCGAATTTAGTAAGGTTTACTAGGTTATCTAAACCTAGGGACCGACTATGGGAGCCCAGCCCAATGGATATCTAATCCTGTACAGTGCCCCTACTGAAAGTAAAATATTGAACTCTAGCTAATAAATACTTGTCTTGCTTCTACTAGGTTGTCTAAACCCAGAACTAGGTTATCTAAACCTAAAGGCGACTGTGGGAGCCCACCCATTGGACATCTAGTCCGGTAAAAGCTTAAACAAGACTAGATAAACTGTACAAATGCTTCTATTGCATTTATCTAAACTACTAAAATGCCTAGGTTGCATTTTGCTGAACTAAACAATTAATCAAACACTTGGCATGCGCTAATTCGCATCCTTTGTGTCGAAAATCTACATACTATTAAACTAACACATGAAATTCACACGGAAGCTACTTATACTGCAGGTGAGGGGTTTCTTACCTCGTACGCTAATTTTCTTACAACCCTATTCGTTAAAATTCCGGTGGAGACGATCCTTTCGACAATCTCCTCGCTCCAACGCGTTCTTCTCGCGGAGGGGAACGTCCTTGTGCTGGAATCGCTGCCGAAAGGTGCTCTTAGGGCCCTAGGGAGAGAACCGTAGGGTTGGCACCGAGAAGAAGAAGGAGAAGGAGAGGGGGCGGCGTGTAAGGTGAGGTCTCTGTGGAGAATTTCCGAACCAAAGAAATAAACCAAACCCACTCCAGTTTTCTATTTATATTAAGTGGGTATTTCGGCCCAACTCTAACTTAAATAAAATTGTCTCCCTTTCCTTTCAGCACGGCCCTGCTGGGTTCAACTGGTTACTAGAATTATCCGTAAGCCACAGGTCTCGAGTTCAATTCTCGCTTAGGCCGTTTTCGTTTTCTATTTGTTTTTACTACTTCCGCTACTCTAAAAATTATGTAAAAATATCCTAAAATTCCAGAAAAATCATAAAAATATTTCTAAAATAGTTTTGAGAATTTTCGGGCATTATAATCCCCCATACCTTATAAAAAGTTCGTCCTCGAACTTAGAATAACTCTGGGTACTTCTGTCTCATACTAGCTTCTGTCTCCCAAGTTGCCTTTTCTGCTGTGTGACTGTGCCAAATAACCTTTACTAATGGTACTTCCTTATTCCGTAATTTTTTAACTGCTCGGTCTATTATCTGAATAGGTCGACTGTCATAGCTGAGGTCTTCGCGGATCTGTACCGACTGGAGCTCAATCACCTGGGTGGCATCTGGGATATGCTTCTTCAGCATAGAGACATGAAATACGTTATGGACAGCTGACATTTCCTGGGGTAGCTCTAGCTCATATGCTACCTTGCCCACTCTTCTGCTGATAAGATATGGTCCCACATATCTGGGACTTAATTTGCCCTTCTTCCCAAACCGCATTACTCCCTTCATGGGAGCTACTCTGAGGAACACTGAATCCCCAACTGAGAACTCTAAAGGTCTGCGCCGTATATCAGCATAGCTTTTCTGGCGGCTCTGAGCTGTCTCTATCCTCTGGCGGATCTGCTGTATAGCTGCTGTGGTATCTGCCACTAGATCTGTCTGAAGTTCTAGCTCTTTCTGTTCACCACTCTCATACCAGCAGATTGGAGATCTACACCTCCGCCCATAGAGAGCCTCATAAGGTGTCATACCGATAGTGGCCTGATAGCTGTTGTTGTATGCAAATTCTGCTAGACTCAGATATTTGCACCAACTTCCTTTAAAATCTAGGGCACATGCTCGGAGCATATCCTCGAGTACCTGATTTACTCGCTCCGTCTGTCCATCTGTCTGAGGATGGAAGGTTGTGCTAAACTTCAACTTCGTGCCCAAAGCTGACTGTACACACTCCCAGAAGTGTGATGTGAATCTACTGTCTCTGTCTGAGATGATGGTTCATGGGACTCCATGTAATCTAACGATCTCCTTAAGATACAACTGAGCTAGCTGTTCCATGGTGTAGGATATCCTGATAGCTAAGAAGTGGGCTGATTTAGTCAATCTGTCGACTATTACCCAGATGGTATCAAAACCATTCGTGGTTCTGGGTAATCCCACTATAAAATCCATAGAAATGTCTTCCCACTTCCATTCTGGGATCTGGATGGGCTGCAAGACTCCTCCTGGTCTCTGGTGTTCTGCCTTAACCCTTTGACAGATTAGGCAGGTGTTGACATATCGAGCGATGTCTCTCTTCATCCCAGGCCACCAAAAACGTTTCTTCAAGTCCTGATACATTTTGGTGGAGCCAGGATGCATCACATAGGGCGTCTTGTGAGCCTCGTCTAGGATTTTCCTCTGTAGTTCCTCCTGATCTAGAACACATAGCCTGTCACCAAAATACAGTACCCCACTATCTGATATTCTGAACTCTCCTCTTTCTGATTCTGCTAAACCTTGCTTGATTCTCTGAATTTCAGGATCCTGCTCCTGAGCTGTATGGATGTCACCAAGCAAGGTAGACTCTAATGTCATAGTAGAGAGCTGTCCGACTATGAGTTCGAGACTGAAATCTGTGATCTCTTTATGTAGGGGTGGTGACATGGCTGCTAGAGATAATAGAGCAGCACTGGATTTTCTACTAAGTGCGTCTGCTACCCTATTTGCTTTTCCTGGGTGGTAGAGAATGTCTATGTCGTAGTCTTTGACCAGCTCTAGCCATCTGCGCTGTCGCATATTCAGATCCTTCTGAGTGAAGAAGTACTTCAGACTCTGATGATCTGTATACACTCTGCATTGAGCTCCGTACAAGTAATGTCTCCAAATCTTGAGAGCGAACACTACTGCTGCAAGCTCAAGGTCATGAGTGGGGTAATTCCTCTCATAATCCTTGAGTTGTCTGGAGGCGTAGGCGATTACCTTGCCATCTTGCATCAGCACTGCTCCTAGTCCCAACTTTGAGGCATCACTATATATATCGAAGCTATCTGTGTTTTCTGGTAGAGTCAGTATAAGTGCACTGGTCAATCTTCTTTTCAGCTCGCTGAAACTGTCCACTGAAATTTTCTGTTCTTTCTGGTAAGAGCTGTCAGTGGAGAGGCTATCCTAGAGAAATCCTCTACAAACTTTCTGTAATAACCTGCTAGTCCCAAAAAGCTTCTGATCTCACTGGCGTTCTTGGGTCTTTTCCAGTTACTCACAGCTTCTATTTTACTAGGGTCTACCATGATACCATCCTTTGAGATGATGTGACCCAGGAAGGACACCTGATCTAGCCAAAATTCACATTTTGTGAACTTGGCGTACAGCTGATTCTGCTGAAGGGTCTGCAATACTATTTTCAGGTGCTCCGCATGTTCTTCCTGAGTTCCTGAATAGATAAGGATATCATCGATGAATATGATAACGAACTTATCTAAGTATTCTCTGAATACTCTGTTCATGAGGTCCATGAAAGTAGCTGGAGCATTTGTCACGCCAAAGGGCATGACTACGAACTCGTAATGTCCGTATCTAGTCCTGAATGCTGTCTTGGGTATATCCCCTTCTTTAACTTTCACCTGATGATAACCTGATCTGAGGTCTACCTTAGAGAACACTGCTGCTCCCTTTAGTTGATCAAACAGGTCATCTATTCTGGGAAGAGGATACCTGTTCTTGATGGTGACTTGGTTCAATGCCCGGTAATCTATACACAGGCACATGCTCCCGTCCTTCTTCTTCACGAACAATACAGGCGCTCCCCATGGTGAGTGACTAGGGCATATAAAGCCTTTGTCAAGCAGCTCCTGTAGTTGCTCATGAAGTTCCTTCAGTTCTGCTGGAGCCATGCGGTAGGGTGCTTTGGAAATAGGGTTGGTACCGGGAATGAGCTCTATCTCAAATTCAATCTCCCTGTCTGGTGCTAATCCTGGTAACTCTTCAGGGAAAACTGCTGGGTAGTCACATACGACTCGGACCTCTGCTAGCTGTTGGTCCTTGTCCTGACTGGTACTGACTACGTGTGCTAAGAATCCCGTACATCCTGAATCCATCAACCTCTGTGCCTTCATAGCTGAGAGAAACTTCTTGGCCTTTCTCCTGGGTTCTCCGACGAATTCGAACTGTGCTTCCGCTTCAGGTTGGAATATGACTTTCTGTTTACGGCACTCGATGGAGGCACCGTATTTGATCAAGAAGTCCATCCCGAAGATAACGTCGTAGTCGGTCATATTAATCACTATCAGATCGTAAAAGAGCTCTCTGTCTGCTATAGTGATCGGCACTGCTCTGAGCCAGTGCGTAGACGCCATGATTTCTCCTGAGGGTAACGTCATAAGGAACTGGCTACTGAGTACCTCTGGAGGTACTGCTAACTTCTCAGCAAATGCCCTGGATATGTATGAATGGGTTGCCCCAGTATCGAATAAGACAGTTGTACTTTGCTGTAAAATACTAATCTGACCTGTAACAACTGTCGAGGCATTTGCTGCGTCCTCTCTGGTGAGTGAGTAGATCCTCGCATTGGTCGTAGCTGGAGGGGCTTCTAATCTGCCCTGGCTGATATGTGGACCATCTAAAGCGGCCTGCATCTGATGTAACTGAGCTAGCTGGCCTCCATACTGAATCGGCTGTGGCTGAGGAAGACTGATCTTGTTTGGACACTGCTTGGCCATATGCCCTTCCTGTCCGCATTCAAAGCATCCTCGTGTGCCCTTACGACAAACTCCAGGATGGAATTTCCCACAAGTAGCACACTTTGGATAACTGGGTTGCTTGCTGGCTGGCCCTCCTTTTGGGTAACTCCCTAGTTTGCGCTTGTTGCTGGAGTTCCCTTTCCAGTTAGAGCCATGGGAGCTGTGGCCCTGCTGTTTCTGAGTGCCTGAGCCTCCTTGGCCTTTAGCTTCTGAGAGGACTTGCTTCTGCTGCTTGATGCTATTCTGGTAATGCTCAGTGATTAGAGCACTGCTCACTAACTCTTCTGTGGTTTGTGGCCTATGAACGCCACCAGCCACGTTCATTGCTATTTCCGGCCTCAGCATCTTGAGCATCAACTAGATTCGTTCCCTTTCTGTGCTGACTAACTCAGGGCATAGACGAGCCAATCTGTTGAATTTCTTCACGGCTTCCTCCACTGAGAGGTTGCCCTGGTGAAACTCGGTGAACTCGTCGTAGTGGCAGTTTGTAACCCGCGTGTGAAAGAACTCCTCAAAGAATTCTTTCTCGAAGTCTGCCCATGTCATCTGATTTACTGGGCGCTTCGCTCTGATTCTCTCCCACCACATGCGTGCATCTCCTGTCAGACAGAAGGAGGCGCACTTCACCTTCTCATGTTCTGGCCAGTCCAGAAGCTCCATCGTACTCTCCAGTGTTTTGAACCAGGCTTGTGCATCCCATGGTTCACTGGTGACTGAGAAGTTCTCAGGCTTGACTCTCTGCCACTGGATCAAATAGGCTTCTCTCTTTGCCTCTACTGCGGCTGGGGCTACTGGTGCTGTAGGCTGGACTGGTGGAACCTCTAGGACTACTGGTGTTGCCAAGTTTGGCTCCGGGGTGACAGTGGGAGTGTTCTGCTGACTAGCCTTTAAGGTGGATATTTCCTATTGCTGTTCAGCTAGCTGTTGCTGTAACTGAGCCACTAGTGTTGTAAGGTCTGGGGGAGGCACTGAACTGCCTGCCTCATGCTGGGGCTCAGTGGCTGCTGCCCTTCTAGCTGGGCGTACTCGTGTCATTTCTAAAGACATGAAGGACATACATGACTATCACAAGCATAATAGAGTAACTATTGTTATCATGTTAACTACTATCATAAACAAGCATGCTTTAGTTATATCTGAACATGAAAACAAGAAACATAACGAAAGTGAGAGATGTTCTTACTTGGAAGCTGCAGGTTCAATGCTGATGTGTGTGTAGGAAGTATGGGAACTGCTCTAATACCACTCTGTAACGACCCGCCTTCTACTAACTAAGCTGTAAGGCTGATCGTCACATTATGCTGTGCTAAACTATTCCCTGACCATCTCTAGGACTAGACGCGGAAGCTGTACTAATTAAAATTTTTGCTAAGCTGTTAACATTTCTTGGTTCTATACATGCTAAGGTAGGTAAACTAACTATTCATGACTTGTTTTACCTTCCCCATAGTCAAGGAACTGAACTTAGACATTTTCCCGCTGATAACAGACCTCCCAATCGATCCACGGATCGATCGGAATGTCGGATCGATCCAGCCGGCTACTGCACGCGGAGCATGGGTTGGATCGATCCAGTGATCGATCCAGCACGCTACTGTGCTCGGGGCAATAATTTGGATCGATCGACTGATCGATCCAGGCCGGTCAATCGATCCAGTGATTGATCCCAGAGCTCTCTGTTCGCTACGGAAATGGCTGGATCGATCGGCCGATCGATCCAGAAGCCTACTGTTCGCGGAACAGATTGCCCAATCGATCAGCTGATCGATTGAAAACCCCCAATCGATCCACCGATCGATTGAGGTTTCTGATTTTGCAGTTAAGCTCTGATTTCAGCACTGTTTCGTGCCTCAATCATATTACAAGTTCTAAAATGACTAGGAAACACTCTACCAAAAACAAATAACATTCTAACATCATAAAAGAAGTGTTCTAAGCATAATAGAGTGCATGGTTAACTAATTCATGATAATTAACATGCTAAAGTGCAAAATACTAAAACACTGAAAAGTTCTAATGTTTAAACAAGCTTGCTAAAGTTTCCCTTAAGATCTCTATTCCAAGTTCCTGCCCACACACATCTTTGAAGCATTGTCCTCCAGCCTCCGCTAGTCCATCTTTCCTTTACCTTTATCTGCAGTATAAGGAAAAAGTATCTATAAGCTTTCGCTTAGTAAGAAACCATCTACCTCACAAATCATGCACTCGATGCGATATGCTTTTAAAAACATGCTATCAAACATATGATGAACTTGTCAAAGCATGGCATACTGAAATCATTGAACATGAACACTAAATCATGGCATACAAAGCTAATGATAAACTATCATGTATATCAATAAAGAAGACTAAACTGAACATAAACTGAGCTAAGCTGGAACTGAATTCAAACTCAACTATCATAACTAATCTTTGTGAATTTTGAAAACTAATAACATAATAGATTAAAATACATAATCATACTGCTAATGGGCCCGGCAACTGTACATGCTGTGCGCGCATCCTTAACTAGACCCGGGGTTGCAAATCCCGAATTTAGTAAGGTTTACTAGGTTATCTAAACCTAGGGACCGACTATGGGAGCCCAGCCCAATGGATATCTAATCCTGTACAATGCCCCTACTGAAAGTAAAATACTGAACTCTAGCTAATAAATACTTGTCTTGCTTCTACTAGGTTGTCTAAACCCAGAACTAGGTTATCTAAACCTAGAGGCGACTGTGGGAGCCCACCCATTGGACATCTAGTCCGGTAAAAGCTTAAACAAGACTAGATAAACTGTACAAATGCTTCTATTGCATTTATCTAAACTACTAAAATGCCTAGGTTGCATTTTCCTGAACTAAACAATTAATCAAACACTTGGCATGCGCTAATTCGCATCCTTTGTGTCGGAAATCTATATACTATTAAACTAACACATGAAATTCACACGGAAGCTACTTATACTGCAGGTGAGGGGTTTCTTACCTCGTACGCTAATTTTCTTACAACCCTATTCGTTAGAATTCCTGTGGAGACGATCCTTTCGACAATCTCCTCGCTCCAACGCGTTCTTCTCGCCGAGGGGAACGTCCTTGTGCTGGAATCGCTGCCGAAAGGTGCTCTTAGGGCCCTAGGGAGAGAACCCTAGGGTTGGCGCCGAGAAGAAGAAGGAGAAGGAGAGGGGGCGGCGTGTAAGGTGAGGTCTCGGTGGAGAATTCCCGAACCAAAGAAATAAACCAAACCCACTCCAGTTTTCTATTTATATTAAGTGGGTATTTCAGCCCAACTCTAACTTAAATAAAATTGTCTCCCTTTCCTTTCAGCACGGCCCTGCTGGGTTCAACTGGTTACTAGAATTATCCGTAAGCCACAGGTCTCGGGTTCAATTCCCGCTTAGGCCGTTTTCATTTTCTATTTGTTTTTGCTACTTCCGCTACTCTAAAAATTCTGTAAAAATATCCTAAAATTCCAGAAGAATCATAGAATATTTCTAAAATAGTTTTGAGAATTTTCGGGCGTTACACTTGGTGATTTCGATCCTTTCGTTGAGGTGAGCTCGGAGGGACGAGGAAGAGGCCGGGAAGCTCAAGCTCCTCCGAACCCTAGAACCTCCTTCTCGGCTGTAAATCCAAGAAAAAACCTAAGGTAAGTCGCTTCTCACCTGCAGTAGGATAGCTCCGGATTCTTTTTCCTTTTGTTTCGAATTTTCTGTGAAGATTATGGGTTGGGTTTGCTGCCGTGATGTTTAAGGATGAACATGAATGGTAAAGTTCAAGTATGCAGGCATTTTACCTCCAAGCTTTGTAGCTGAATTTTGGGTTTTGTTGTTCTAGACAAAGAGCATAGAGAACAATTAAGATTTTTAGGTTTCAGTAGCAAATTTGCTGGATTCTTTTGGTTGCCGTGGATTTCATCAGGAAAATGAGAAGAGGATTAATTATTTGAGCACGTAGTTCAGTTTGTTAATGCGTTGAATATATCTGTACCTTCTTCTTGGGTTGCAATTAATGTTGCATAATTTAGTTTTAAGGTTGTGTTGGATTCTTGCTTTTGGGTTTCTGCCGTGGGTTGATAAAGAAGAGGAGAAGGGATTTGAATGGTTTTAGATCTGTTCAAGTTTAAAGCATGCAGTGTTAGCTTTAGATACTTGCTGTTTAGATTTCCTTTGTTAATGATTCAGTAAGCTTGAGCAGCCTTGCATTTAGCACTACAGATTTTAGTTCTTTGCCACCTCATTGATTATAGCATAAGCAGTATTGATTTAATTCCTAGTTTTGTTTGCTATGTGTTGAGCATGATCAGTTTCCTTTGCCACGAGATATGCATGGATATACCTTCTAGTTTTCCTATGCTATTAGATTAACCTGAGCAGTTATATATATGTTGTTTATTTCAAGTATTCAGAATTAAGTTTCTTGTCACCTCAATATGCATGAACGATTTCGTTTATAAGCATGTGGATTTTATTACGCATTAATATGCGGATTTTGTTAAGCTTAGTATAGTGCAGATTTTTCTTGAGTATCATAGTACAGATTTTGGTTAAGAATTATAGTATTAGAATTTGTTTAAGCATACATATTTAAGTTTAATTGCTACTTCAATATGTATGATTATGTGTTACATAGTTAGTTTCATTCATAGACGCATAAGAAAGATAAAGAAAAGTATAAGAAAGATAAAGAAGAGAAAGAAAAGGCCGAGGCCTTAAGTAGATCCCAAAAGTCAAGACTTTAGGGATTTTGGCACACAAGATGCCTATTAAAATGCCAAGCCATTTAAAGAAGAAGTAATTAAGATTATAAGTATTTTACTTTTAAGAAGAGGCTAGTACCCGACTTCCGAGGTTGTCGTTAAACAAATCCAGGTGTCCAATTCCAAGGTCTGCTCTTTTAGGATTGGTGGCTCGCTACCCCAACCTATCAGGGAACGCGCATAAGATGGTACTACGTCTGGGCCCAAGAAGAAGTTGATTATTATTTTGAAGTATTATAAGTATAAGTTTTTGAACAAGTAAAACGAGTTTTACATAAACATAAAGTATTAAAGATTAAGTTTAGAACAAATGAAATAAGATTCATATAGTTCTAAAAATCAATAAGTTTAGTTCTTTATTCTTCCATGTTTATCTAGTAGATGAGTAGTTTTCATGTTTACCTATTAGATGAGCAGCATGATTAACTATTAGAATTACATGAGTAGATTCCTTAGCTTTTCTTTGCTATTAGTTTGACATGAGCAGTTATGTTTATGCTTTATTTCTTTTTAGAGCATATAGTTTCTAGTTCTTTTCGTATACATGCACATTCGTGATTTTGTGAGTTAGATAGCGCTTACTAAGTAAATTTTGCTACACTTCCTCTTACTGCAGATATAGGAAAGGAAAAGATATAGCAAGGAAGGCGACAAGGTGGCACGGATGGTGTGTGATGTTTGGACTATGGAGTAGACTAAGAGATTGAACCAGAATTTATTTAGAATGTTTTGGTTTAAGTGTTTAACGTATTTAGAACTTGTGCATGTTATTATTTGGTTTGTTTTGTCGTGTATTCGTTAGAGTTGATTTTTCCTTGGTATTGTGCTTCTTTTTGATATATGAACTGCGTGGTTGATTGATATGTGTTCCAACCGCTTGTGGATGTGTATATTATGTCATGTATTAATGATTATAGTCACCGGTACAGGGGAGACTCTACCGGAATTTTTCGGTAGGGTTTCCATGTGGTTTTTTTTAATCACACCGGTTAAGTAGAGTTAGTAGTTAAGTAACGGTCATTCTTAGAGAGTAGTAGTAGTAAGAAGGGTGGTCGTTACATAACCTGACTATCAAGTGAAAGTTGTTATCCTTTGATAGTCAGTAAGTAACTAAATTGTTAGACAGTTGAAGTTTTTTTTGTCAAATTCAGGGGGAGGAATAGTTTAAATTTGTATACTAAGTAACAAAATTATTTTCTTTTCTTTGAACATATTTTAAAAAAAAATATATATATATATATATATATATATTTATATATCCTCAAAAATATATATTTTTTACTTATCTTTGAAAATCTGCTCTTATAAACTTATTTTTTTCAAAGCTAACTTAATAAACCTATTTTTCAAAACTAGCTTTTTTATAAACTAAGTTTTTGAAAATTAGATTTTTATAAATTTATGTTTTGTAAAATTGATTTGTATATAAACTCATGTTTAAAAGTTAGCTTTTATTTAAACTTTGAAAATTAGATTTTGTTGGCTTTGAAAATGAGAATTTGTAAACTTATCTTTTATAATCTAAAGATGAATTTTATATAAACTTACTTTTGAAAATTTATATAAACTTACTTTAGTAAAACTGACTCTTTCAAACTTATACTTGAGAATTACTATAAATTTAAAAATTAGCTTTTATATCGGATTTCACAAACTTAGCTTTGAAATTTGGATTGTATAAACTTAGCTTTGTTAATCTTATTTTTGTAAAGTATATTTGAAAATTAGCCTTTATAAAACTTATGTTTGAAAATTATTTTTAAATTTGCCTTACATTTGCAAGCTCATTTTGAAAGTTAAGTTAATTTTGCAAAATTTGTCTTTAAAAATTACTCTAAATTTTACAAAGTTAGTAAGATATCTTTCTAAGTTAGCTATTTTTTAAAACTTAGCTATTTTTGAAAAAGATAAAAGATAAAGTTTAAAGCAAAATGTTCTATGTTTTCTACTTTAAACTCCCTCAAGTCAATCTAATTTTAGTTCGAATTCTCTATTGCATTTTTTTCTTAATAACTTATTTCTATCTTTTCTATGTTTTTTCATGAATGCCAAAGGGGGAGGTAAGGTGTTTTAAGTTAGTTAGCAATAAAATAAAATACCAAACATAAAACAAGACTAACTTAAAAACCTTGCTTATAATTGCTTACTTTTTACATAGTTTTCACTAACTTAACACAGGTTGTCATTGTATCAAAAAAAGGGGGAGATTATTGGTGTGGTTAGCACTAACGTTCTAACTCAGGTTTTAATGAATGACAAAATAGGTTAAGTTAGTTATATTGTGATCTAACACTTTTACTAAGTGTGCAGAAGAAGCCCAGCTAGGTCGACGGGCCGACCAGATAGTTGGCACGAAGCCCAGATAGGTCAACGGGCTGACCGGATAGATGGCACGAAACCTAGACAGGTCGATGAGCTGACCAGATGTCTGGCATGAAGCCCAGCTAGGTCGACAGGCCGATCAGATAGCTAGCACGAATCCCAGACCGGTCACCGGGCTGACCGGATGTCTGACACGAAGTCCATCTAGGTTGACGGGCTAATGTAATAGCTGACACGAAGTCCTGACGGGTTGACGAACTAACCGGACCTCTGGCAGGTAAGTTAAGGCAAGTCACTGGAGGGGAGTGACTGTGAGGACGCATTCCTGGGAAGAGAACTTAGGCACCGATCCAACTTAGAACCATTTCAGAAATCTAAGTTGAGATATTGACTAGATTCCGATCTCAATGAGATGGAATCTAATTACTATTCTTTTTGTATAACTGTGCTAACACTTTGTTTTGTAGAGTAGTATAATTTGCATTTGCCTCAGACTAACATTTTCTTGCAGGAAGTTGATTGCTAGAAAATAAGGATCCGGGCTCTCAGAAGGGATCCGGGCGTTCAGAGGTCCAAGCGCCCGGAAGGATCCGGGCGCCTAGGGGTCCGGGCGCCCGAAGTGCAAATTCTATCTCCTCGCACCCATCGCAACGTGAAGCACTCTGGTTGGTTGTGCTACGTCAGACTCCAGGCGCCCTGAAGGGATCCGGGTGCCCGGAGCTTCTTATAAAAGGAGGCCACCTCCAAAGTTGAACAACAACAAGTCTTCCAACGACTGCTCTACTGTGCTATGCTCCTGCTGTTGGTTGCTACTAGCGGATACCGTTCCATTCCCCTGTACAAAAATTTTATACAAGCATAGAACTTTTCCTAACTACTCATGTGCTCTACTGAAGTTAAACTTGGATTGCAAACGATGCTTAACATTATTAATCCAAGTTGCCCTTCAAAAATTAAACTTGGATTGGAAACGGAATTTAACATTTTTACTCCAAGTTTAATCGATGTGTTCTTCATAAGTTAAACCATATTACAGAAGTCAATTAAATATCTATTTCAAATATTGGCTTCCAGGTTAAACATGGTGAGACACTAGGCCTTTTTGGTTATGAGATCATCCACCACTTCCTAGACAAAGCCTTTCAAATAAATCAGATACTTAAACTTCTCACAGTAAACTAGATTTAACTACAGAGACCTCAATAGAAGGATAATATCGAAACATGAAATTGAAATAGAAAATCCATAACAAAAACAATAACCTAAAACCGATAGCCTCTTATGTTTGGCATTTCAAGATCTATACAAAAAGATGAACTAGTTATACCTTTTTTGTAGCTTATAGACCTCTTGATCTTCTGTTGTATTCCTCTTCTTATCTTGGACGTTGTGTGGGTGACGATCTACTAAGATGAAATCCACCCAAGCTTCTTCTTCCTTCCAAGAGTTTCGTCCACTAACCAATCTCTAAAGGATGAAGGGTTTCGACCACCAATCCAATCTCCAAGGGATGCTAGAAAACAATGCCTCCTTTCTCTTCTTCTTCTCCAAGCAAAAACTAGCCACCAATGTATCTCTAAGAATTGATGCCGCCGGCCACAAAGAAGAAGAAAAGGAGAAGAGGAAGGGCTGGCCACAAGGAACAAAAGAGAGGAGGAATAAAAGATCTATTATTTCATGAGGCACCCCCTCCCTCTCTTTTATATTCCTTGGTCATGGTAAAAAAAAGGAAGCTTTTAAAAATAATTAAAACTTCCTTATTTTCCTTACTAATGACTGAAAAGGAAAGTTTTAAAACAAAATTTAAAACTTCCTTTTATAGTTGTCATGGTCGACCACCCTTTCATGCCCAAACAAGGAAAGTTTTAAACATAAAATTAAAACTTCCTTATTTGTTTCCAACAAGAAAAATTTTAAAATAAAAATTTCTCTTTTAAATCCCTTCATGGTTGAATAGCTATAAAAGGAAAATTTTAGAAATTAAAATCTCTCTTTTAAAAAACATGTGGATGGCTACAAAAAAGGAAAGTTTCCAAAAATTAAAATCTCTCTTCTAAAAGATTTTAAAATTTTCTAACTCTCTTTTAAAACCATGGATTCCACAAAAGAAAAGATTTTAAAATTTAAAACATCCTTTTAATTTTAATGTGGTCGGCCACCTTGCTTGGGCTCCAAGCTAGGCCGACCACAACTTGGCTCCCATCTTGATTTGGTTTGGTCGGCCCTAGCTTGGGCTCCAAGCTTGGCTTGGGCGACCACTTTTAGATGGGTAAGAAGTTGGGTCTTAGGTGGATATAAAACTTTATAAATAAGAGGCTACAACAGGGACCGAGAGGATGAATTGGTTTTGATCTCCTGATGAGCTTGAGCTTTCCATGTTCGCCCCGAACACCCAACTCAAGTTCATCAATAATAACTTATACCACTAAAGAGTTATTATTGAACTACCGCACCAATCTCATATTACAATATGAGCTCCTTCTTATTATGAGTACACTAATCTCCCTGTGTTTAAGATATCGAATGACCATTAATTAAATGAGTTATTGACAACTCACTAAATTAATATCTAGCTCCAAGAGTAGCACCACTCAACCTTATTGTCATGTCGGACTAAGTCCACCTACAGGGTTTACATAACAATCCTTATGAGTTCCTCTTGGGGACATCATCAACCTAGATCACTAAGACACAGTTTCCTTCTATAATCAACAACACACCATATAAATAATATCATTTTCCAACTTATCGGGCCTATTGATTTAATGAAATAAATCTCACCCATTGATAAGTCAAAGAAATATATACTAAGTATACGTGTTTGTTATTATATTGAGATTAGAGTATGCACTTCCATAATAATAGAGGCTCTATCCTTTTATGTAGTCAGTATAAAAAGAAACAACCTCAAATGGTCCTGCTCAATGCACTCATAGTGTACTAGTGTATTTTTATAGTCAAGACAAACTAATATCAAATTACACTACGACCATTCCAATGGTTTGTCCCTATCCATCTTGGTCGTGAGCTACTATTTATAATTTATAAGGCACTGATACATGATCTTCTGTGTGACACCACACACCATATTATTTACAATATAAATTAATTGAATGACTACATTTAGCATATAAATGTAGACATTCGACCAATGTGATTCTTATTTTAAAATAAATGTTTACAAAAAGCTAGGCTTTTAGTGTACATCCTAACACCTACGACATTGCTTCTCCGACAACTTGCTAAAGTTTTCTTTCTTTCATTATTGTCGGTATTTTTCTTAATAGTTCTTGTACTCAATATTGTAATCTGATTTTGCGAACTATTAGTTATTGCCCAACGAAAGCACTCAATGGGTGTGAGCCTTGGAGTAGGAGTCAACAAAGGCTCCAAACCAAGTAAATTGGTTTGTGTTAGCATTGCTTTTATTCTTCTGTTGTGCACTCTAACTCGATACCCCTATGATTTTTATTCGATCGATATCCCCCCCTCCCTTTAGTAACTTTTCATGATCCAACACCAATGAGTGTAACTCATTGAACCATATCAATCCAAATTGGCTCCATGAACATCAATTCAAATTGACTTGATGAATCTAATTCGAATTAGACTCAATCTAATAATTAAATCCAATTGAGTCTAACTCAATGAGTCTAATTTAGATTAAATGTCTCTTTATTTTCCTCTTAATGGGATGGATTATTATATTGGATTAACCATTAACCCAATAAGCATAATCATCTCATAATTGGCTCTTATGGCTAATACTAACAAGTCCTTCAAGATCTATCTATCTTCGGAGCAAGGGAGCACTTCCAAGGACTCTACGCATCAAAGATAAGCATCTCTTCTCTCTATCTCCATATATTGAGTTGTAGTTTGATTCTTTCTTCATCTTTGGATTGTAATCCCTTGTAATAGAGTAGATTCTCTAGATCTAGTATGTAGGAAGTAATTATGATGCAATGTGATGTAAGAACTATGTATTTGGATATTTTTCTTATTCAATGAAGTATTTTTGTCATGTTATATGTATGTTGTACCTTCTATGTGTTTGATAAAATATTTAAATGGTGTAAATATGTAGATGTATATTGATTGTCCACCCTGTAGGGGGAATGCCCTAGATCGTATGATTGAAGGGCCCTAGTGATAAGGGTATCTTGTTTCTTGACATCTAGGGCATTGACTTGAAAGGGAGGATAATTCTCCATAAGAAAGTAGGGAATTTGATAAAATTATTATTTCTATCTCTATGTTATTAAGTGTCAGTGTGTTCTTCTGATTTATGACTGAGGGGCGCTAGTGACAGGTGTATCCCGTTACCGAACTTTATAGGAATCATTACCATTTAGTAGCATAGGATACAGATCAAGATAGCATTCCAGCTTGACTACTGCAAGGAAGAGTCGGTAATGAATCTAACTTTCTACATGTGCATAAGGATTGAGGTAAGGAGATGAATAATGTATAAGGACATTAATTAGCATCATAGTAAAATCGAAATCCTAGCATCTATCATCCTTCACTCACCTACGCTGGTTCTCTCTCTCTCTCTATTCTCTACTCTCTCTCTTCCCTTCTCTTTCTCCTTTAAGTGTTTGTGAGCCAACATTCGATTGTCCAGATAACTCATCGTGCAAAGTTAATTAGTGCTTAGTCAACAATCCTCATGAGATCAATATTTTTATTACTTGATGACAACCGTGTGCTTATGATTCGTAATAAAATACAAGTAGATGTGGATCAAAGAATGTATAAAAACATATATAATCTACTCATATCACACTCTCATACTTAAACATTTGCTTGTCCTCAAGCAAAAATCTACAATAAAGACTCCTATGGCTAAATAATGCATCATAATCTCTAGTGAATTAGTCTAATCCTATCAAATGATTTCAATAGTGAGCAAGATACAAAAGTTATTTGAGTACGGTCTATGTAATAGTTCTCCATGCTCAGTGTAATAGTGACCTAAGTTTTCAAGTTTCAATCTCTAAGCTTAGTCAAGTCATCATGAGATCATGTTCCTTATACTCCCAATGATAGGTACTTACCTATTATTCACATGGTTCATCCATCTCAATCTACCCAGGGTCTCAAAGACATACTCGATATCAAGATAAACATAATAGTTATTTCCCTAGTAACCTAACTCAGTCTCAAAGGGGTAACTTGCTAGTTTCCACTCATGACAACTATTTTTTATATCCCTTAATTTTTTTTCATTTTTTTCTCTAAGTGATTGTAAGGTGTAACACTTTAACACAAATTCATATGAATACAAATGTAAGGATATTTTGACTTTTTGAAATGAGTTGACATGATTCGAGCCTCATCTAATAACCAAAATGTAGTTTGATAAATCACTATGAAAATATTAGTACTAATCAAGTTCTATAAATCATGACTATTTTTAGAGTTATCTGTCATTAAAACTAGGCAATGTGTGGGGAGATCCTAAAACAAGGTCAATTCTTAAACTTTTATAGTAAAAACATTGCTTACTACATGCTAACATAGATAGAAAAAGATAGATCACTAAAAATACTAGTACCATAAGTAAATAATAAACCACATAAAATCTAGAATAAGTGTGCTATCATTTTTGCATTAAGAAATAAATAATCATGACACGATGTATGATGCAACTAGATAAATTATTTTATTACAAAAAAATATGATAAAAACTAATCTAAAACCTAACATATACACTTCCCCTCATATTTAAATCTTTTATTGTCTCAATAAAAACTAGAAATGTAATATGGAGAAAGTTTTGAAATTAGATAAGTTACCAAGTTATATGTTCTAAATGTTGAGACATACATGTGCTTAAATAACTCCTCTATCAGATATTCACATTCCTCCACAACTTTGAATCCTATAATAGAAGAAGGGCAAGAAAAGCTAAGTAGAGGGATTAGGGTAAGGAAAAAGAAAAGAAATTACAAAGAAACAAAATATAAATTAAGACAAGGAAGAACTTGGGTTGCCTCCTAAGAAGCACTTGTTTTAAGTCATTAGCTCAACCCCTTATTTAGGCTTTTCTAAATCTTTCTTTGGCCGGAGTAAAATACTTCCAGACTTTCTTTCAAATAGCCCATTTTATTATGAAGAGAGTTGTCATTATGAGATCAATGTAGTGTAGCATCTCTTTCTCCATCTTCGTCTCCTTGAAAGTTCTTTCTAGAGATTAGAGATAGTTTAGATTAAAATTGCAACTTTTGGCCTCATGAAAACCTACACATCCATAGGAAAAGCATACCTCCCATAAGCATATTATATTAGATAGAACTAGAACTAAATTAAATTTCACAAAGCATGTATCAAAATTGAATCACATCCAACAAAATCAATTACAAGTACCTCTATAAAGTTTTCTAAAGGATCACAAGAAATACTAAACTTGCATTTCTAAAAGATACTTGAAAGTTCTAAACAAGTGGATGTGACTTCTTCAAGAGCAAATGATGGTTCTAGCTCTAGTTTAGATGGTAGTCTAACTAAAGGTGGTGATTCTTGGGGCTTCACCATCTCTGCAAGATTCCCTACACTTGTATTCACAACTTGTTCAATTCTTGCAACTCTTATAGTATCAAATGCTTGTGTGAACAAAGGATGTGATTCTTGAGATACTGCTTCCATAACACAACTCCCTATACTTCCTTCCATAACATTAACATCATCACATACAATAAAAAATATACCAACATCAATATCATCTGAAGGAGAATCAATTACAAGAGAATCAACAACTTCACTTGCAGTTTTAAATTAATCAACCTCAACACATTCATCATCTGAAAATTCTATTTCACTATAATACCTTGTAACCCCAATAGATAGATCTAAAAGTTTACAATTCACTACATTATCATTATAATCATCATATGAAGAGTCTTCATCTTTTATATATCAAGAAATATGCACTCAACCATATATATATATTGAAATGGTCACCAACATTTTTATTTATTGTCAAAATAAAATACTCTTTCATTCATCTCCATCTATTTTTATTTAAGATATGTTTAACCATGTTGATTAGAAATCACTATTTATGTTGTAATAATTATTATATTTTTGTTATAATTAAATAGTAGAAGAAAAGAAAATTGTCTTATTCAATTGTTGTATTGAATGCTTTTATTTATATGATAGGTGGAGTGGTATAGAAATGAAAGAATACAATGATATATCAATCAATAATCAAATCAAATGGTGCTTCATTAAAATCTTATTAGTAAAACTCAGTGGGAAAAACTTGAACGAAGGAAAAAGAGTACATTAGTAGATATTCCCCTTGATTTTAATCACTGAAGATATGTTAATTGATGCATCCCTATCTTGTGCACCAATTTCTTGAATGCCCATAATGATAAATCAGTAACATTATCGCTAGAATGAATTTGCTGGGCATCAATATTATATTTCTTCTGGAGTTCATGTGTGTAGAAAATATTTAGTAAAATAAGCTTTCTTCTATGCCCTTTAATACCGTCTTCCTTTAGTTGTGCAATGCAATCAACATTATTTTCAAATATAGTCGTCGAGCTATCTTTAGTTGTTGCTAGTTGGCATGATTCTTGAATATGTAGTGTTATGGATCTTAATCATATATATTCTCAACTTGCTTCAAGCATTGCAATGATTTCAAAGTGATTTAATGATATTGCTGTTAAAACTTATTTTGCTGACTTCAATGATATAACATTTTCTCCTTGTGTAAACACATAACTTGTTTGAGATCTAGCTTTATGTGGATCTGAAAGATAACTTACATTTGCATATCCTACTAAAGATAAATTTAATCTTATTGAATAAAATAATCTTATGTCTGTTATACTATGAAAGCAACAAAATATGTACTTTACAGCATTCCAATGTATTCGAGTTGTAGAAAAGTTATATATTGCTAGAAAGTTAACAAAAAAAATGCAATATCTGAGTGAGTGCAATTGATAAAATATGATAATGCACCAATTGCACTAAGATATGATTTTTCTAGACTAATAATGTTTCCTCCATCTTCGAGTGGATGAAAAGTATATTTTTTTAGTATCAAGTAATTGAACAACCATTGGTGAAAGTAATGGATGTGCTTTATCCATATACAAGTATTTTAGTATTTTTTGTGTATGATGGCTGATGAATAAATATTCTTTCTGGTAAATGTTTAATTTGCAATACAAGATAAAATTTTATCTTTCCTAACTCATTTCTCAAATTCACATTTTAAATACTTAGCAGTCTTATTGAGCTCTTCGGGAGTCCATATAAGATTTAAATTATTGGCATATATTGCCACAATTGCAAAACATTCTTTTGTTCCTTTTGTAAAAACTCATGGACAAATAATAGTATTTGTATATCCTTCTTGTAATAAGTATTCACTTAGGTGATTGTACCTCATGTGCCCTAATTGCTTTAATTCATATTTTATTTTTGCAACTTTATTGAGAATATGGTCCTGGGGGTTGCGTCATTTGCTTATGGTGGTTTGAATCCTTCAAGGATATATATAACTAGCATGCTCAGTTTTTCTAATACAGTAGTGACATTCAAACTAATCTAGAATTAGAAAGTAGTGACATCCATCACAAGTGAATATGTTTCCTCATAATCGATTCTAAGTCTTTGTGAGAAACCTTAGGTTACAAGTCTGACTTTGTTTCTCACAATTTCACCAATTTTTATTGTTTTCGAACAAACACCCATTTATATCCTACTGGGATTACATCTTTAGTTGTTCAAACTATGGGATAAAAGACTTTATATTTCTCTAGAGATTTTGATTCAACTTGTATAGCCACCTTCCACTTTGGCCAATCATTTCTTTCTTTAAAATCTTTAACAATTCATGGTTTAGGATCTTTATCACCTTGCACAATGTCAAAAGTCATATTGAAAGCGGAAACATCATCAATGGTTTCATTATTTTGATCCCATATTTTACAAGATATCAAATAATTGATTGAAATCCCATTATTTTTATGTAACTATGATTCTTCAAAAATAATATTTTTCACATCTGATTTATTGATTTCTCTTAATGTATTATTTGGAATTGCTTCTTCTAGAGCTTTGGATTTCTCTTTTTCTTGTATCTTTTGAGGTACAATTTCTTTCTAGCTAATTGGTACGATCACACTTCTAACATATTATAGATACATTTGTAGGTAGAGTAATAGATGATCCTACAGGGATATCGATTTTTACTGGAGTATTCTCTACTTGTATATATGACTTTGTCACATTTTTTGTATTAACAAAAACATCAGGCAATTAGTTTGCAATTCTTTACAAGTGAATAATTCTTATTCTTTCCACTTATTGCTCACATTGATTATTGCGGGGATTAAAATTAGAAAATATTTTTTCATTCCAACAAATTTGTCATTGTTCTTCAGGATACAACTTTGCTCCCAAGCATTGGAATATTTGTTTCATCAAAGTGGTAATATGTAAATCTTATAGTAAACAAGTCACATGTTAAAGACTCCAAATATCTAATAATGGATGATGAATCATATCCCACTTAAATCCCAAGTCTACATTGTAAACCCATTTTGATTCATTGTATAGGTGGGATAGGGACATGTACTCTAGAACCAAATACTTGAAGGTAAGAAATATTAGGTTCTCAACCATCGATAAATTGTAATGGTGAGTATTGGTGATAATTAGTTGGTCTTACATGAATCAAATGATGCAACATGTAATATGACATGACCTCAAGCAGAAGATGGAAGTTTTATTTTCATGAGTAGTGTTCTAACAATTTATTGCAATCATTTAATAATTGATTATGCTAGGTCATTCTGTGTATGAACATGGGCAATTGAATGATTAATTAAAATTTTGATTGACATGCAATAGTCATCAAATTCTTGTGACTTAAATTTAGCAGCATTGTTAAGGTGAATTGCCTTGATTGAGTAATAAGAGAATTAAGTTTGTAAAATAATTTGCCCAAGTAGTTTAGCAAAGGCTATATTTCGAGATGAAAGCAAACAAACATATGACCATCTAGCCGAAGCATCAACCAATACCATAGAATATCAAAATGGTTCATATGGTGGGTGTATAGGTCCACAAATATTCCATGATTCCTTTCCAAGAAGGTTGGAGTTTTATATCAACCTTTGTGGAGGAAGATCTTATAATTAGTTTGCTTTGTGACCAAACCACACATGAAAAATTATCATATAAAAGAATTTTCTAATTCTTTAAAGGATGTCCATTTAAATTATTTATTATTCTTCATATCGTTGTTGCCTCAGGATGACAAAGGTGGTTATGCCATAATATGATACTGTGCTTATGTTGTAAAATTTGTAAGTGCACGATTGTTGTCAAGTGATAAAATATCGATCCCACAAGGACTATTGATTAAACACTAGTGGATTTCATACGGTGAATTATCTAGACAATTGAGAGTTGGTTCACGAGTGCTGAAAACTAGGAATTGAGAAGAGAAGGAAATAGAGAGGGAAAGAGTGTGAGCACAAGTGAACACAGAGGGAGGTGAAATTGGATTGGTGGATGATAGATTATAGGATTTTGGTTTCACTATGATGCTAGTTAATATCCCCATGAATTGTTCATTTACTTAACTCCATTCTTATATTCTTGTAGGACTTCTAACCAAAGTCCGACATAACCCGTGAAGATCGTACCAGAGAGTTTACCCAAGTTCTAATGCTATTAAATAAACAAGTAACTGTAAAAAGTCTAATTAAAAGGATATCATTTGTCACTGGACCCCCCGGTTATACAATTGCTAGAGTTATCCAATTTACTTCCTATGGGTAGATTAATGCAATTAAGCAGAAGAGGTAACCTAAAAAATCTAGTTAAAGGGATACCCTCTATCATAGGACCCCCGGTCATACAATCGTTAGATTACATAAGTTACTTCCTAACATTAATTTGGAGAAAACTCCTCAAATTCTAATTAGTTTCTCTTGTAGAGAATTGATTCCCGTCAACGGAATGCCTTATAAAGTAAGGATATCATCTATCACATGGTGCCCCGTTCATACAATCCAAAGCACCTCCTCTACATGGTGACCAAAACTCTACATCTAAATATATCGACCTCACACATATTTTGTCAAACACATATAAAACACAACACATAAGAACAAGTCCATAAAACATATCATTGAACAAGAAAACGGGCAATTACATAGTTAATACATCACAACATTGCATCATAGCTACTCCCTACATCAACATTGTATCATAACTACTCCATAAAACATATCATGGAACAAGAAAATGAGTAAAATTTTATGATTTTTCAATAATCATAGAATTATTTATGAGTTTTTGGAATTAGATATGAAATTGAATTTAGAAAATCAGAACTCCAATTTATTAAGTGATCAATTAGAACATGTTTAATTGATCAGGTGATCAACTGATAGTGAGTTTTTGATGAGCGAAAACTCTTGAAATCAATCAATTAATCAATTAAGGTGGTGGTAATCAATTGAAACTCATCTTCAATCGATTAAGACATGTCAGAATCAATTGGTAAATGAAACCAATTGATTAACATGCCTAATTTCGACTAAAATAGTCCAATTTCAGTCCATTAAGCTAAGTTTAGTTATGTTAACCATCTCAAACCCTCTAAAGCACTTTAATGAGTATTTAAGAGTAATTTTCTTAATGAAAATAAGAAAGGAATGGTTAAAGGGGACTAACCTAGAGTTTAGGAGGAGATTTAGATTTAAAGTTAAATTTTCAACCTCATAACTTCAATTTTGTTTTTTTTTAAGGTTTAGAAACTCCAAATCATTGTTAGAGGAATGATAAAAGTTTATAGGATATTTTGAGGGGGAGATTTTCCTTAAAAGTATGATTTTACTTATAATGATAAGGAAAGAATGGAAGATTGGAAATCTTCATTGTGATGGATGTATATTCAAGGTTGAGTATATGATACAATGAAAGATATAGTATGAGACTTTCATTGAGTTTCTTTGAAAAAATTGACTATTAAGGTGAAGAGTTTTTGATGTGTGTCAAAGAGGGAGAAAATATGAGGTTTAAGTTAGAAGCTTACATTTATGCTTTGGCATGGGATAAAGAATGAAGTTGGGCTAATATGGGTGATTATGACCAATTTGTCATGAATTGGTATCAAATAATATGGGTGAATTTGCCATATTATGGCTAATATGGGTGATTATGGGTGATTAAGCTAATGAAGCATAGGGAATGGCTCGGATCGTCTCTCTCAAGGATTGTAAACAATGATTGAATCTTAGGATCAATTTATTAGAATTGGGGTTTTGGATTTTTAGTTCTAAATCTAACAAATGAAGATAATGAAAGAATGAAACTAAACCTAATGCAATAGAAGGAAACCCTAGCTACTCATTAACAATGAATCCACAACATACTGTCACTCTATGCTATGGATTACATCATTAATAGATCCAAATAGATTGGAACTAAATAAGAACAAAACAATAACAAACCAAACTCAAAGGATTGGATACTCAATGGATCAAACCAACCATTTATCAGATGGTAGGAAATCCACTAAGATCCGTGAAGATAAGCAGATAAGAAACAGATTGGCAACTTCATCTACCCTAGCAATTCAGATCTAAGCAACCAGATAACATCAAAATAGATTCAGATTCAAATTTAAGCAACTTGTTAATTAAACATGAACTTAAGAACATATCAGATCAAGATCTCAACTCAAGGAATTATCAAGCATTCAAATGAATTGAAGACAAAGAAAATAGATCTAAACTTCATCTAACCCTAGCAATTCAAGCCTATGAAACTGAATAGTAAAGGAAATAGAAACTCGGCTGGAAATTACAAGAACAAAGATGCAGAAATTAGAGGAGGAAATTGTTGAACCCAGGTGAGCTGGGAATCCCTAAGCACTCGCTGATCTTGACAAAGATGTTAAGATCTTGCAATCGGCGAAGAACCGATCAGCTCAGATATGCAAATTTAGTGAAATGGAATAGAAACTAGAGGGAGTCAGAAGCAAACACTCCTGATCATTCAGATGGGTGTAGAGCTTTAAGGAAAAAGATCACCGCCTGAAAGATGAAGAAACAAGATCAAATCCGCTTGCTTCTCCTCTTCTCCGCTTCTTCTTCTTCGCATGAAGTCATGGCAGAATTTGCTTTTAGATCTGGATCAAAGGGATGAAGTGGTGTTGCTGGTTGTGGGGAGGATGATGACCAGAGGAAGTGAAGCACCCTTGACCTCACTTGCTCGTCGGCGGTGGAATGGAACGGGATCGCCGAAGCAAGATCGCCACTTCCTCTATTTTGTCGCAAGCTAAAAATTAACGATCGAAGCCCAACACTGTAGCTTCTCATTTAAACTCATCTCAGATCTAAATGGATGACTAAGAATGTTTCAGATCTCATCTAATAGCCAGATCACTTTAGATCTGTATCAAAAGCTTAGAATCTTGATTAATAGCTATGATCTACTTCTCCTTGGCTTGGATGGAGTAGATCCCTGAAGTATGTCTTAGATCTCCTCAAGTCTTGGATGGACGACCTAGATTGCTTCGAAGCTTGATCTCCCCAATTAATTCTTAGAATTGAACCCAATTTGGATCGATCCACCTCGGATCCATGATCCCTTGATGCCTACGAAGATCATATTCGAATATTAGCATCAAATATCGTAATAATGAGATAGTTTATAATTAAGTCCAAGAATAAATGCAATTCATGAAATATGATGTAAATATGAGTTTAACCTATGAGAAGGTCATAAAAGCATGCATTTATGAATCAAAATATTGTAGCATAATCATGGTCATCAATGGGTTAGCCTAACTTAAATATATTATCAAATATCAAAAAAGGAGAGATTGTTGGTGCAATCATCCTCAGGTCAAGGTTGAGTAGTTTGACTAAGCTTGAGTGGATTCGAGCTCGAGTTTTGATATTTAGATAATATGTGAGGAGAGGTCAAGTAGGTCAAGGTTTACTGGATACTTGACGATATGTGAGAGGAAAGTCAAGTAAGTCATGAAGGACTGAATACTTGACTGAAGGTTAGGCAAGGAAAAGTCCTAACTCAAGGATTAGGCAATGGTAAATTCCTGACTGAAGGTTAGGTAAAGCAAAGACCTAACTCAAAGGTTAGACAAAGAAAAGTCCTAACTATAATTAGGAAAAAGAAAGCTCAAGTGGGTCAAGGAGGATCGCATGTTAACAAAGGAAAGTCCTAACTCTACAGTTAGACAAAGAAAAGTTTAAGTAAGTCAAGGAGGACTATACGTTGGCAAAGGGAAAGCCCTAACTGCGGTTAGGCAAGAAGAAAATATAAGTGGGTCAAAGAGAATCGCACTTGGTGATCGAAAGTTCAACGGAAAGTTAGTAAAGAGAAAGTGTAGGATTGTTACGCTAGAGGGGTGAATAGTGCTTCTAGCTTTTTTACACTTTTCAAAAAAACAATCAGAGATAAACACAGTGGAAAGAAAGATATATTAAAATAAGTGCAAACACGTGTTGGTTTTACTTGGTTCAAAGTCTGTGATGACTTCTACTCCAAGGCCCACACTCATTGAGTGTTTATTTTGGGTAATTCACTATCAATCCATAAATTACAATTACAGAGATGAAGAACAATTATAATTAAATTACAATAATCAAAATTATATAGATGACTTTGGAATTTAGAGAGGTATGCTTTCGGTTGTCGGAGCAACGTTACAACTTTGTCAGATCATCTTTGGAGTAGTGTGTAAGAGAAGGATTTGAATATTAATTGTGTAGAAGCTCTTGCTCGAAGAACACTTTTATAGACTACTGAAGGTGCCTCCAGTTATAGAATTTATCCCCACATCATCAGGCTCGATAACTTTTGCTTTCTGTGATGTTCATCCACTCAAAGGCACCTTCAGCCACATGGAGGGTGCCTTCCAATACTTTATCCGAGGTTTTTTTTGTATATTTCACTTCCTACAAGACATGTTACTCCAAAATATTAAACATACCCTATAAAACAAAGTTAGCATAATAAAATAATATGGAAATAAAAAAATTTGATAGTCTCCAGACTATCCGATTCTAACTTTCAAATTTCACATGAAACCCTAAGTCGAACCGACACCTATTGTTCCCTCAAAGGGGAGCGCATCCTCACCTACTACTCTCAGGAGAAATTACCTTTTGCCATATCGGTCCTCTAGACTATCTAGACTTTTGGTCAGTGTTTGAGGCATTAGGACTTCATACTGGATGTCTGATCTCCAGCCCATCCAGTCTTCCATCTAGTGTCCTCAACCCTAGGATGTCACCCAACATCCTCGACTTGCCAAGACTTTGCTCAGTTCCATGGACTAGGATTACATTATCTAACCACAGCTAGAATTTTCCACCTGCCTAGCCTCAACTAGGACTTTCCTTTACCAAAGATCACTTATGATTTTCCTACTGACTTAGTTCATCTTGTTAGAATAACAAGAAGCCTTAACTTTGAACCCTTTTCCATAATCAAAGCTTAGGTTCGATCATCTGGTACTTCCTGCACCAACAATCTCTCCCTTTTTATTATGACAACACAATTTAAAGTTAAGTAAAGTATAACAACAAATAATGTAACATAAGTAAGGAAATTGAGCATAAATAAAATAATTTGGCAATTTAATAAAGTAAAGATGCTCTCGCTTAATTTAATCCTCAATCTTTTGAATAAAAAATTACATTATGTTTAACTTAACTTTTTAAATTATATTTGACTTAACTTTTAATCTTTCTCTCCCTCTTTGACATAAATAAAAAAGAATAGTAAGTAGAGAGAAAATTGTTTAACATGTAAAGATAGTGCTTAATTTTTGAAACAACTAACTTTTAATCATTTTAACTTTAAGCTCCCCTTGAAATCATCACTTTAACTTTCTTTTCAAAAAACTTAGCTTTAAAAAGAGTTTCTTTACTAAATGTTTAGCCGATTACTTAAAACAAATTTCATTAAAAAAAATAGCTAAATACTTAGCTTTTTTAAAAAAAAAAATCCTTGTGAGAATACTTAGCTAAATTCATAGGTTTTGAAAATGATTTCTTACTTAGATTTAAAAAAAAAATTAATTTCCTTGTAATACATAGCTTTAAAAGAATTTTTTTTAAAAAAAACATAGATAAATACTTAGGTTTGAAAAGGATTTCTTTAAAATTCTAAAGAAGTAATTGTTTTTGAAAGAGCTTAACTTATAAACATTCTTTTGAAAAAAAAACTTAACTTTTAAAAATATTTCTCTCCTCCTTAATTTTTTTTAAGTAATTTGTTTAGGTTGTAGGAGATAGTGAGCTTAATCAATGCTTTAATTAATGATTATGACACTAGAATCCAAGCATGAAAAACATAAGTTCAAAAACATACAAGTAATTATCTATTTTCCTAATTTTCTGTCTGACCCTTTCTAAGTTATCAAGCATGTTAAGCTTATGAGTTGTGTGACATGGAGTTAATCTTTATTTTGAAGTTAATTTTAAGTTTCAATTTTAAAAAATATTTAAGTTTGAATTTTAAAAATTTAAGTTTAAATTTCAAAATATTTAAATTAAAATTTAGAAAATATTTAAGTTTGAATTTTAAAATATTTAAGTGTGAATTGAGAAAAAATATTTAATTTTTAATAGAGTTTGATTAATTTAAATTAGTTTTGCTTAATTTGAATTAGATTTGCTTTGATTTAAAGATTTAGTTTGATTAGGTTAAAGTTAACTAATTTTAAACCTAAATCTATCTCACCCTTTTTCTAGATTGTCAATCAGGGAACCTTATATGTTTTGTAAGATGGTTAATTTTATCTTCAATTTAGCTTAAATTCTAATGATTGATTTATATTTAAATTAGACTATAATTTAACAGTTAATCAATTAAACATCCATTTAAATAATTGACTTTCAAGCTGTGGCGAGGCACTAAACATTCTTAAGTATTGGAGCAACAACCACTTCTAGACAAAACCTTTTAAAGAAATTGAATATCAAATTTTCTTTATGAAAATCCAAGGTCTAACTAGTCAAGTGTCGATCAAGTCTAAGTCCTTATCTATCCTAATCTAACCATGTTTAAGGAAAATGATAAAGCAAATATCAAATAGGTCTATTTAATAACAAAAATAATCTTTTTATTGGCTTTCCCTAGATCATAGTCTCAATAAGGTCTATCAAAGTAATGAGCTTGATCCTTGAAAATCGAATATTGATTTAGTCCAACTTGATTAATCAGGTTAGACTTGGGAACCCATGGTTGGACTAGGTTTCTGTTTGATCATTTTACTAAAGATAAGTACGATCTAAATATTTGTTTAGTCTTATATCCGAGTTCGGATTGATTGTATATGGCCTTTTATTTTTCAAGAATCATATCAAGGTTCTTGGAATCCAAAGTCAACTATTTCAACGTGTCCTTAAGTTCCTTGACTTGACTTTTCAACATGAATTCTCTTCCTCAAGTTGTTGAACTTGAGTTGAGGTTCCATCTTGAACTTATTCAGTCAAAGAGCTCAGGTTAGTCTCCTCCTTAAGGGTTGTTACCTTCTTTTGGAGTGACTTGACTCAAAGATTGGATTTAGCCAACTTTCTTAATAAGTATGAAATTAAATTTTGTAATTCATCTACTTGAGTACCAACAACCAAAGAACTTATAGTATTTTTTCACCCTTTGGAAATAGATATGGATCCGTGGCTTCTTTCGAACTTGATTTCTGATTTAGCTCTATTTTTAGACTCGAACTCAGCTTCGGTAATATAAGCTTGTATCGGTAGAGCAAGGAAGCTCGCTTGTTCATGTTCTTCATCAGAGTCTTCCAAGGATTCGAACCATGTTGCTTTCAAAGTCTTCCTTCTTATTTGCTTCTGGTTTGGACATTCTGGCTTATCATGCCCCTTCTAGCTACACTCGTAGCAAGTCACTTCTGATTTTGGTTTCGAGGTTTGATTCGCACCCAGCTGCTTACTCTTGCTCTTGTATTGGGTCACCTTCTTCTTCTTAACTACGTTTCAAAGTAGTTTGACAAGTTTGGTGGTGATTTTATCTTCATCTTTGGAATTCGATTTATCTTCAAATTCAGGTTCAGTTCGATACTTAGGCTTCGACTTCTTGTTTGTGAGTTTTCCTACAATCAATGCAATACCTTTCTCGGCCTGAGTAGTATTAGTTTGTTCGTGAAGTTCAAATTTAGAAAACAACACATCTAATCTAATTAAGGAAAGGTTCTTAGATACCTTGTAAGTATCGATCATTGATACCCATAATATATTTCTTAGAAAAGTGTTTAGGGCGTATCTTATAATGTCGCGGTTTTCCATTTTTTGTCAGATCGTGTGGAGGTCGTTGAGAATGTCTTAGATGTGTGCGTGCAACTAGCCCACCATCTCACCTTCCTACATTTTTATATTATATAATTTATTTAAAATTAGATCTTGTTTACTTACCTTAGTATTGAAGGTCCCTTCGTGCAGTTCAATTAGTTTCTCCCATAAGTCTTTTGTGTTGGATAATGAGCCGACTCGGTTCAACTCTTCCTTGGTGAGCCTGTATTGTAGAGTTTGAGTAGCTTTTGCATCAACCTCAATTTTCTTCATTATGCTTTGGTCCCAATTTTTGCATGATACTGGTTTTCTAGTGCCATCGAATGGTAGCGAGAAGCCACTTTGGATGATGATCCACATTTCAACTTGCGTCTTCAAGTGGTACTCCATCTAGCCTTTCCAGTAACCGAACTCTTCAACAGAGAAAAGAGATTGGTGAGTGGTACTGTAGCCTTCTTAGTGGACTATGTTGGATCATAGAATTCGCTAGAGGGGGGGGCTGAATAGCGATCGAAAATTCATAGCAAAATCAAGTCGAGTACGCAGCGAAAAAATAAAAGGAACAATGCTAACAATACCAATTTTACTTGGTTCGGAGCCTTCATCGACTCCTACTCCAAGGCCCACACTCGTCAAGTGCTTTCGTTGGACAATTCACTAGCAGTTCACAAAAAGGATTACAAAGGTAAGTACAAGAACTCTTAAAATAAATACCGACAGTAATTGAAAAGAACTTGAGCCACAAGTTGTCGGAGAAGTTTCACAACGTTGCAGGAGCAGAGCGCAATAGAGCAGTCGTAGAAAGAAGTTGTTGTTCATAGCTCTGGAGGAAGGCTTTATTTATAGGAGTGCTCTGGGCGCCTGGATCCCTTTCGGGTGCCTGGACTGTGACGTAGGCCCGCCCAACTAGCGCGCTCCATGTTTGCGTCGGGATAGAATTTTGCATTCCGAGTGCCCAGATCCCTTCCAAGCGCCTAGACCAGCTCTGGACGCCTAGATCCCTTCAGGGTGCCCAGACCACCATTTTCTAGCAATTCAAATGTGAATTGTACTACCCTGCAAAACAAAGTGTTAGCACAATTATAGTAAAAGAGTAGTAATTAGATTCTGTCTCCTCAAACCTAGAATCTAGCCACAATCTCAACTTAGATTTTTGAAATAGTTCTAAGTTGGATCGACGCCTAAGTTCCCTAACTGGGAACACGTCCTCACCAAGTCACTCCCTCCAGTGACTTACCTTAACTTACCTGCCAGACATCCGGTCAGCCTGTCGACCCATCTGGACTTCATGTCAGCTATTCGGTCAGCCCGTCGACCTAGCTAGACTTCGTGCCAGCTATCCGGTCGGCCCGTCGACCTAGCTGGGCTTCATGCCAACTATCCGGTAGGTCCGTCGACCTAGCTGGGCTTCGTGCCAGCTATCCGATCGGCCCGTCGACCTAGCTGGGCTTCGTGCCAGATATCCGGTCAGTTTGTCGACCTATCTGGACTTCTCTTGTACACTCAGTCAAAGTGTTAGATCACAACGAAACTAACTTAACTTACTTTATCATTCATCAAAACCTGAGTTAGACCGTTAGTGCTAATCGCACCAATAGACCATTGATAGAAAAAACCTCACACGCGAAAAAAGAATAGCGAATGTTCCAAGACTAGGTCTTGGATTAGTAGTGCGCGATAAAAAAAAAGAACTCGAGTGGTGTTGCACCAACTTTGCGAAACAATAAACTCGATCGAGAAAAATTATCAGAAGGGGTGATAGCACCGATTCCCTATTGACTACGAAAATCTCAAGATGTAAAAATCGGGGGAAAAGTGCAAGAATATATTCATTAGCGAAAAACATAAATTTTTGCTCGAACGATGGTTTCACCAATTCAGAGCAACCCCGCTCTGATACCAATTATAGGATCATTGAATTAGGAGGGTGAATAGCGCTCGTGCCTTTTTCACACTTTTTGAAAAAATAATCGAAGATAAATGCAGTATAAATAAAGATAAATGAAAACAAGTACTAACATGTGCTGGTTTACTTAGTTCGGAGTCTGTGACGACTCCTACTCCAAAGTCCACACTTGTTGAGTTTATTTTGGGCAATTCACTATCAATCTGTAAATTACAATTACAGAGATGAAGAACAATTATAATTAAAGTACAATAATCAAAATTATACCGACGATTTTGGAATTCGAAGAGGCATGCTTTCGATCATCGGAGTAGCATTATGACTTGGTCAGATCGTCTTTGGAGCAACACATAAGAGAAGGATCTCAAATATTAGTTGTGTAGAAGCTATTGCTTGAAGAAGACTTTTATAGACTGTTGAAGGCGCCTTCAACCCCATGGAAGGCACCTTGATAACTTCCACGTTTTATGAAGTTCATCAACCCGAAGGTGCCTTCAGCCACATGGAAGGTGCCTCCAACACTGTTCATTAGAGGTGCCTTTAGCCACATGGAAGGCGCCTTCTAATACTATTCATCCAAGGCTCTTTTATGCATTTCACTTACTATAAGATATGTTAGTCCAAAATATCAAACATACCCTGCAAAACAAAGTTAGCACAATAAAATAATACGAAAATAAAAATATTTGACAGTCTTTGGATTGTCCGATTCTGACTTTTGAATTTTTCATAAAACCCTAGGTTCAACCGACACCTACTGTTCCCTCACCGATGAACGCGTCATCACTCACTCCTCTTAGGAGAAATTACCTTTTGTCAAATTAGTCTTCCAGACCGTCTGGACTTTTACTCAGCATTTGAGACATCAGGATATAAAATGAAGCTGATTTAGAGCTCTACACTTTTTATTTCTTACCAATCAATTAGGTAATTAGTTGGGGGAGTCAATCGATCAGGTAATCGATTAGTTCATGAAGCATAGTATAGGAGGTGTGTTAATCGATTGGATAATCAATTAAGGTCAATCCAATCAATTGGTTGATCGATTAGGAGGCTCCTCATGACAAATAATGGATTCTGAATTCATCAGGTGATCGATTAAAGCCACTTAATGTAGGATCAAAAGCACTAGAGGAGGGATAAATAGCGCTCATGGCTTTTTTACACTTTTTGGAAAAAGTTCATGTAAGAGTTCGTGCAGCAGAATTAGAGAAGGAAAGAAAGAAAAAGTAACCAAGCCAACACAATTGAGTTTACATGATTCAGAGCCTGTGACAACTCCTACTCCAAGGTCTACACTCGTTGAGTGTTTACTTTGGAAAATTCACTATCAAATCAGAAAAGTACAATTATAGTAATTTAATTACAATAATTAAAATTATAACGACAATGACGATGTTGAAATTGTAAGCTTTTGATCATCGAAACAATGTTATAGCTTCATCGGATCATCTTTAGAGCAGCGCGCAAGAGAAGAATCGCGAAGTTGAGTTGCATTGAAGAACTTGCTTGAATGCATCTTTTATAGAGTGCTGGAGGTGCCTTTAACCCCATGGAAGGTGTCTCCAGCTGTAGATTTTATCCCCACAGTCTCGGACTTGATAACTTCCATAATTTGCAAAGTTCATTCACCTGAAAGTGCCTTTAGCCACATGGAAGGCGCTTCCAATACTATTCATCGGAGGTCCCTTCAGCCACATGGAAGATGTCTTCCAACACTATTCATCCGAGCTTTGCTTTTATGCTTCTTACTTCCTGTAAGACTTGTTAATCCAAATGCCAAATATACCATGCAAAATAAAGTTTAGAATAATAAAATAATATGGTAATAAAATGTTTTGGCAGTCTCCGGATCGTCCAATTTTGTCTTTCAAATTTCATGGAAACCCTAGGTCGAATCGACGCCTACTGTTCCCTTAACATGGAATGTGTCCTCACCTACTCCTCTCAAGAGAAATTACCTTTTCCCAGACTAGTCCTCTAGACCGTTTGGACTTTTGCTCAATGTCCTAGACATCAGGACTTCATGTTGATTGTCTGATCCCCGATCTGTCTAGTCTTCCACCTAGTGTCTGTGACCCCCAGGATTTTCACCTAGAGTCCTCAACCCTAGGATTTCATCCAACTTCCTCGACCCACCAAGACTTTTCTTAGTCTCCTGGATTAGGACTTTGTCACCTAACCGCATCTAGGACTTTCCATCTGTCTAGCCTCAACTAGGATTTTCCTTTACCTAAGATCACTTAGGATTTTTCTGCACACATAGTTTAACTTGTTAGATAACAAGAAACCTTAACTTTGAATTATTTGCCATAATCAAAACTTAGGTTTGATTATTTGGTACTTCCTGCACCAACACTCAATCGATTAGGGGAAGAAGTTCATGACAAATAGTAAATCAATTGGTTGATCAATTGGGAGAAGTTTGTAAGTGAACAGTGGATTTCTAAATTGATCAAATGATTGATTAAAGTCTCATAATCGATTAGGTAATTGATTGGGAGAATTAAAAAAGAGTCGTTACGAGATTTAGATGGTTAGATTTGCTCAGATCTGACATGGCAATCGATTGGGGTTAAGGTCAATCGATTGGGAGCCCTAATCTGTGAATAGAAAGGCATTCACAAGGATTCAAATGAACTTCTTCTTCTCCGATTTTCATCACCGGTGCTTGAGTTATGGAAGAAAAGTGCTGCTACACTCTCTAAGCTTCAAGAGGCATCTACAAGTAACAAGAGATCAAGCAAAAAATGTTTTCAGTTGTATTGTGTATTTACTTCTTTCTTTCATTGTATTCTTGTTGTAAGCTTGTACGAGATTTCTCCACCTTCATATTATTTCCAAGAATTAGCGTTTTTCATAGTGGAGTATGTACATTATGTGAATCATTGGATTAGTAACCTTAAGGAGGTGGATACCAAGTAAATCTTAATGTTAACGATTGCTTCGAGTTTTTCGCCGCATCAAATCATCAATGCCCCCAAGCTCCTGAAGTGTCATAACAAGGGAGACTCTTGAAATGACAACATAATTAATCGGATCAACAACTATCTCGTAAGCTTTACTATTATCCACATTATGATCTCATCTACTTTACATCATTTTTACATTACTATGCTTTTTTATCTCCTTTCTATTATACTCTTTAGGGCTCGTTGATGGCTTAGGTATCGAAGGGACCTTGTCGGAAAAACTTTCGACGAGTCCTTTGACACATATTATTCTTCATAGAGTCAACTACGCCACAAAAAGAAAGCAAGGAAAATTATTCAATGTCATCATTCTTTGGTGAGAGGTGGATTTCTACCCTCACGTCACCACACTAATATTTCTACCCACACCAGGTATATTAGATCTTTGTCAGTCAATTTTTTTTTTTAAAGTAGGCCATCACCATTAAAAGGCTAATTTGCCACAATGATAAAAAAAAATTCTTTGATGATAAATTTAAAAAGAATAATCTCTTAATGATTCAATAAAAAAGTACTTTTATGTTAAAAAAAAATGGTATCAAAGGAAAGCCTAAATGCATTTTCTCATGCCCTACTTCGAAATGTGGATCAGAGAAATATGGATCACGAGGGTTGAGGTGATGCTTGCAATCAAGGTTTAAATCTCACGGGGCACTTTCAAATGCATATGGAGATTGAATTATTAGTGACCTTAGGTGCCTTGTCAGGATTCATCTTTGCTTTTTATATTTATCTGACGGTCAACTTATGAGGTCAGATCATTCACTTATAAAATTAATTAGACTAAAAGCCCTAATAATAATAATAATAACAACATGAGAGTTGAAGCTGTTAGATGTAATAAGCAAATAGAAAGAAAAGAAAATAATTACTTTCTGATTGATATTATTAAAGGCTAACAAGCTTATTATATAGATGTTCAAATAATATCATTCACATAAATAAGGAGAAAAAGCATAGAGTCGGCATTATATTTATAAAATAAAGATAATTCAGTTTTTAAACTATAAAACCCTTGAGTATGTAGCTAAGTAGAGAGACAATGAAACTATGCATGAGAGACTTGTCGAAGACCATATAATAATTTCTTCAACTGACAAACATGTGTTGAAAGTTGTGAATAAATAAACCCAAGCGGCTGCTCCATATACATAGTTTCCTCAAGATGACCATGAAGAAAGGCATCGGAAATGTCTAATTGATGTATTGGCAAATTAGAGCTAATGGCTATAGATAGTAATAATCTGACGATTGTAATCATAATAACCAGACTAAATTGTATCATTAAAGTCAATACTTGACTGTTGATTGAATCCTTTTTCCATAAGATGAACTTTATATCGTTAGGAGAGCCATCAGCATGATACTTGAGATGGAAGACTCATTAAAAACCCATAATATTCATGGAGGCAGTTCGAGAAACTAAGCACCAAGTCCTATTGCGAAGAAGAGCATCAAATTCTATAGTCATCACAACACACCATTTGGATCCTTAACAACCTATATAAAGCATGTTGGTTGGATAGACTTTGAAGAGACCACTAGAGTCCGTGAAAGGAAATATCTAGTGGCTTCTGTTGGACATCGTGCATAGATATCAATTAAGGGAAGTGTGCGTCGAGGAGCATCTTCATCAGAATCATCTGTTGAAGAAGGCAAGGGGGTAGGATGGGAATGTGAAGATGTGATATGTGGCATATCCGAGGAAGGAAGCAAATTATCCTTATGATTAGATGATGTGTTAGAAGGATCAAAAGGGGAGGCCTCAAATGTTAGTACAATCGACCTCTAGAGTTTCGATGTTTGATAATATACCTATGTTTGGTCAATTTTGTTGGTGCAGTAAGCATCCGACGATCGAACCTCAGTTTTGATAATGACAAAGGGATTCAAAGTTAAGACTCCTTGTTATCTAACGTGGTTAAATAAGGTTTCAGGAAAGTCCTAACTGCGGTTAGGCAGGGGAAAATCCTAAGGGGGGGTAACCTTAGGTCCTAGGGGATGGTAACCCTAGGTGAAGGAAAATCCTAAGGGGGGGTAACCTTAGGTCCTAGGGGGCGGTAACCCTAGGTGGAGGAAAACCCTAAGGGGCGGTAACCTTAGGTCCTAGGGGGCGGTAACCCTAGGTGGAGGAAAACCCTAGGGGGACGGTAACCCTAGGTCCTAGGGGGTGGTAACCCTAGGCGGAAAGTCTAGTCGGTCTGGAGGACTGGACTGGCATCAGGTAAATCTCCTGAGTGGAGTAGGTGAGGACGCGTTCCCCGCAGAGGGAACAGTAGGCGTTGGGTCGACCTAGGGTTTTCGGTTGGAAACCCGAAGTCAGACTCGGACAGTCCGGAGACTGTCATTATCATTTCTATTATGTTTTATGTGCTAACTTTGTGATGCAGGGTATATTTGGGATTAATGTATCTTGCAGGGACCAAAGTGCAAAGATTAAACTCGGATGAACAGTCTCTAAGGCGCCTCCATGGAGCTTGGAGGCGCCTCGGGTGCAAAACCTGAGCTGGCTGCGAAGCAAGCTTCAAGGCGCCTTGAACAAGTTGATGAAGGCGCCTTGAACAAGTTGATGAAGGCGCCTTGAACAGGATAGAATTCGACCAAGTCGGTTCTGATCCACGCGGGTGATGCGGCCAGCCTAGAGGCGCCTTGGAGGGGTTTAAGGCGCCTTGAACATCCTTTATAAGAGGGGTTCGAGCAGCAGCAAAGGACAATGAAATAAAAAGCTTCCTCGTGCTTTGTTCTGCTCAAGTATTAATTTCGAAGTGCTGCTGCAACATTCCGACGACCCGGAGCTCAGATTTTTCTACCACTGTTGTCGGTATAACTTTAATTACAGTTACATTTGTAATTAGTTTGTAATAATTATACGAGCTTATAGTTGTTGCCCACGGAAAGTGATCAAGGATCATGCGTCTTCGAGTAGGAGTCGCCTTAGGCTCCGAACGAAGTAAATCCTCTGTATTTGTGTTTCTTTATTTTATTCCGCTGCGTTTTAATTACTCCGATAGTTTTGCGATTCCGATAATCAAACGAATTAGCCGCGAGCGCTATTCACCCCCCCTCCCCTCTAGCGCTTCTTGATCCAACAATTGGTATCAGAGCGGGGTCGATGGTGGTTGCACCAGTTCAAAGCGACCCCTCTCTGATACCAATTGTAGGATCGAAGAGAAAAGATATCTCCATTGGCATGAGGCCTTTTGGGGAGAGCCCAAGAGCAAAATCATGAGGGCTTAGGCCCAAAGTGGACAATATCATGTAATTGTGGAGATATCTAAATTATTTTCGATCCTACAATTGGTATCAGAGCCCGGACTGCCAGAAGATTTAACCGCTGACTGTGCACAAGAGGTATGGTCTGATTGAGCCATGTGGGTACAATATTGACCTTGAACAAAGAAAGTGGGGGCTCCTATGTTCGGATTAAGAGGACCAGACACCAGGCAGGAAGTCCTTGTAACGCCCAAAAATTCTCAAATTATTATTGGAAATATTCTATGATTTTTCTGGAATTTTTAGATATTTTTCCGGAATTTTCCGAGTAGCGGAAAAAGCAAAAATAATTAGAACCGCAAAATAGCTTAGGCGGGGATCGAACCCGAGACCTATGGCTTAAGGATAATGTAAGTAACCAGTTGAACCCAGCAGGGCCATGCTGAAAGGAAAGGGAATCAATTATATTTATAATTGGTTTGGCCGAATTAATTACTTAGTATAAATAGGAAGGTTAAGTTGGGGTTGGTTTATTTTGAGAACTTGGTTCGGCAACATCCTTTTCCACCGAGACCCAACACCACCGCCGCCTCTCCCTTCTTCTCCTCTTCCTCACGCACGGCACACCAAGCCCCAAGGGCCAAGGGAACTTCTTCCGGCGAGATCTTCGATACGAGGATGTTCCCCTTCGCGAGAAGAGCACGTAGACGCGAGCGGATCGTCGAGAAGATCATCTCCACCGGAACTCTAGCGATTAGAATCGTAAGAAATACGAATAGGAGGTAAGAAACCCCTCACCTGCAGTATAATAGCTTCCGTTTGAGTTTTTATGCTTTAGTTAGGGTGTATGCAGATTTTTATCGATATTTAGGGTGTATTTAACTCTCTTCAAAGGTTAGGGATTTAGTTGAGCACCTCTAGATGGGCCGGACACGTTTTCCCTCTTCAGATAGGAGGTTAGACGTTGTCGGGTGCCTAGAGGTGGTCTCCCTAATAGGGAGAAGAGTTAGGGCATCTTAGGTGCTCGATTAAAGGTCTAACTCAGTACTAGACAGCTTAATTAATTTATTAAATGCACTAGAAGCATTTAAAACAGCAAATTAGTTTTATTCTAGCTTATATGGGACTACGGTCCAATGGGTGGGCTCCCACAGTCGCCTCTAGGTTCAGACAACCTAGCTCTAGCAATTTAGAACAGTTTAGCTATACTCAGTATTTTACTTTTCAGTTGGCACTGTACTGGATTAGATATCCATTGGGCTGGGCTCCCATAGTCGGTCCCTAGGTTTAGATAACCTAGTAACTCTACTAAATTCGGGACATGCAACCCCGGGTCTAGTTAGAGATGCGCGCATAGCACGTACAGTTGCCGGGCCCTCAGCAGCATGTATAGTATTTTCACTTACTATATGTATATGGTTTTCAACCTTTCAGAAATTAGTTCGTGAATTCAGTACAGTTCTAGCAGTAGATCAGTATTAGCGTAGCTCAGTTCTTAGTATCAGCTTAGTTTTTCCCTGTGAATATGCATGATGACTTTATGTTCAGCTTTAGATATGCCATGATTGTATGCTTATATGCCATACCATGCTTAGTTTATTCAGTATATCCAGCATACGTTTTAAACAGCATGATTTAAAATCATATTTGCATCGTTGCACGTTTTTGTGAGGTAGATGGTTTCTTACTAAGCTTTTTAGCTTGTAGATACTACTTTTCTTATACTGCAGATAAAGGTAAAGGAAAAGTGGATCAATAGCGGAGGCTGGAGGGCAATGCTATCAAGATGTGTGTGGGCAGGAGTTGGAATAAAGATCTTTGGGATCTAAACAGTTTTACTTCAGTATTAGCACTTTGCGTTTTTAGTTTCATTATTCAGTTTTGGTTGTTAAGTGTTACGAAATAGTAAACCATGCACTATGTAGTATATCAGGTTTAGTTTGTTAGTAATTATGTTAGAATGCTAGTTAATAGTTGTTAGAATGTATTTCCATTGATTTTAGAATTGTTGTGTGAGATTTTGGCACGCCAAAGTGCTGAAATCAGAGTTCAGGGCTGAAATCAGAACTCTGATCGGTCTACAGACCGATCAGAGTGTAGATTGTGCCGCTGGATCGGTCAGTCGACCGATCCAGACAGATACAGTATGCTACTGTATCCTCCTGGATCGGTCAGCCGACCGATCCAGCATGATACAGTAGCGAGTTCCAGGTGTTTCGGGTGCCTGGATCGGTCAGCCGACCGATCCAGCCACACCTGGATCGGTCTGCCGACCGATCCAGTTGGGAACAGAATGTTCCCCAGCTTCGATCAATCTGCGGATCGATCAGCAGGTCAGTAGGTAGTTGGGAAGTTCAGTTTCTAGTCCCTAGCTCAGTTGGGATGTTCAGTTTCCCCTCCTTAGCATATGTATACCAACAAAGAAGGTCTTTAGACCTTTCTTATCAGTTGTATCCGTCATTAGTAGAGTAAAATTTTAATTAGCCCAGCTTTCCGCACAGTATAGTTTAGCATAATGTAGCGATCGACCTTACAGCTTAGTACCCAGAAGGCGGGTCGTTACAGAGTGGTATCAGAGCCAAGTTCCATACTTCCTACACACACATCAGCATTGAACCTGCAGCTTCCAAGTAAGAATACCTCTACTCTCTTTATTGTTCTTGCTTTCTAGTTACAGTTCATGTTTATATGCCTATTGCTTGTTAGTATGTAATAGTTTTAAACATGATATCAGTAGTTATATAACTATGATTACATTAGTTATGTGATGTTCTCTATGTCTTTAGAAATGGCACGGGGACGCCCAGCTAGAAGGGCATTAGCTACTGAGCCCTAGAAAGAGGCAGGCAGTTCAGTGCTTCCTCCAGACCTTACAGCATTAGTGGCTCAGTTACAGCAGCAGCTAGCTGAACAGCAACAGGAAATAGCCACCTTAAAGGCTAATCAGCAGAATACCCCCACAGTCACCCCGGAACCAAACCAACACCAGCACCAGCAGCCCCAGCAGCTGAGCCAAGAAAGGAAGCATATCTGATCCAGTGGCAGCGAGTCAAGCCAGAGAACTTCTCAGACACTAGTGAACCATGGGATGCACAAGCCTGGTTCAAAACACTGGAGAGCACGATGGAGCTTCTGGACTGGCCAGAACACGAAAAGGTGAAGTGTGCCTCCTTCTACCTGACAGGAGACGCACGCATGTGGTGGGAAAGAATCAGAACGAAGCACCCAGTGAACCAGATGTCATGGGCTGACTTCGAGAGGGAATTCTTCGAGGAGTTCTTTCACATACGAGTTACAAACCGCCACTACGACGAGTTCACTGAGTTTCGTCAGGGCAACCTTTCAGTTGAGGAAGCCGTGAAGAAATTCAACAGGTTGGCTCGTCTATGCCCAGAGCTAGTCAGCATAGAGAAGGAACGAATCCGGTTGATGCTCAAGATGCTGAGGCCAGAGATAGCAGTGAACGTGGCTGGTGGCATACATAGGCCACAAACCACAGAGGAGTTAGTGAGCAGTGCCTTGACCACAGAGCATTACCAGAACAACATAAAGCACCAGAAGCTAGTCTCCTCAAAGTCCAAAGGCCAAGGAAACTCCCACACTCAAAAACAGCAAGGCCACAGCTCTAACTGGAAAGGGAACTCCAACAACAAGCGCAAATCAGGGAGTGACCCAAAAGGAGGACCATCTAGCAAGCAACCTAGTTATCCAAATTGTGCTACTTGTGGGAAATTCCACCCAGGGGGTTGTCGCAGGGGCACACGAGGATGCTTTGAATGTGGACAAGAAGGGCACATGGCCAAGCAGTGCCCGAACAAGACCGGTCTTCCTCAGCCACAGTAGATTCAGCATGCAGGCCAGCCAGCTCAGTTATATCAGATGTAGGCTGCTCTAGAAGGTCCACTTATCAGCCAGGGCAGATTAGAAGCCCCTCCAGCTTTGGCGAATGCGAGGATCTACTCACTCACCAGAGAGGACATAGCCAATGCCTCGACAGTTGTTACAGGTCAGCTTAGCATTTTTCAGCAAGTAGCAACTGTATTATTTGATACTGGGGCAACCCATTCTTATATAGCTAGGGCGTTCGCCGCAAAGTCAGCAATAACTCCAGAGGTACTCAGTGGTCAGTTTCTGACGACACTACCTTCGGGAGAAGTTATGGCGTCCACGCACTGGCTCAGGGCAGTGCCAGTCATTATAGCAGACAGGGAACTCTTTTGTGATCTGATCCTGCTAGAAATGACTGACTACGACGTCATCCTTGGAATGGATTTCCTGATCAGGTACGGTGCTTCCATAGAGTGCCATAAACAGAAAGTCGTGTTCCAACCCGAAGCAGAAGCACAATTCGAGTACATCGGAGAACCAAAGAGAAAAGCTAGAAAATTTCTCTCAGCTATGAAGGCATAGAAGTTGATGGATTCAGGATGTACGGGGTACCTAGCACATGTAGTCAATACCAGCCAGGACAGGGACCAACAGCTAGCAGAGGTCCGAGTTGTATGTGACTACCCAGCAGTCTTCCCTGAAGAGTTACCAGGCCTAGCACCAGTCAGGGAGATTGAATTTGAGATAGAGCTCTTCCCCGGCACCAATCCTATTTCCAAAGCGCCTTACCGCATGGCTCCAGCCGAGCTGAAGGAACTTCAGCAACTACAGAGCTCTGGACAAGGGCTTTATACGCCCTAGTCACTCACCATGGGAGCGCCTGTATTGCTCGTGAAGAAGAAGGATGGAAGCATGCATCTATGCATAGACTGAGCATTGAATCGTGTCACGATCAAGAACAAGTATCCTCTTCCCGTGATAGATGTTCGACCAGCTAAAAGGAGCAGCGGTGTTCTCTAAGATTGACCTCGATCGTGATATCACCAAGTCGGAGTCAAGGAGGGTGATATACCAAGACAGCATTCGGACCAGACACGGACATTACGAGTTCGTAGTCATGCCTTTGGCGTGACCCAGCCACATTCATGGATCTCATGAACAGAGTATTCGAGAGTACTTAGATAAGTTTGTTATCGTGTTCATCGATGACATCCTTATCTACTCAGAACTCGGGAAGAACATGCAGAGCACCAGAAGATAGTATCAGCAGAATCAGCTATATGCCAAGTTCACAAAATGTGAATTCTTGATCAGTGTCCTTCCCGGGTCACATCATCTCAAAAGATGGTGTCATGGTAGACCCAGAAAATAGAAGCGTAAGTAATCGGAAAAGACCGAATAATGCCGGTGAAGAAATCAAGCTCGGGATTAGCGTTATTACGTAAAGTTTGTAGAGGACTTCTCCAGATAGCCTCCCCACTGACAGCTAAAAGAACAAAATTTCAAAGGATGAAGAGTTCCTTGAGCTCAAAAGGAGATTGACCAGGTTCTATCTTAGCCTTACCAGAAATACAGATAGCTTGACATTTACGGATGCCTCTAAATTGGGATTAGGAGCATGTAAGACGGAAAGGTGATTGCCTATGCCTCCGGACAACTCAAGGATTATGAGAAGAATTACCCTACTCATGACCTTGAGCTTGCAGCAGAGTGTTCGCCCTCAAGATTTGGAGACATTACTTGTATGGAGCCCATGTAGAGTATATACAGATCTGAAGTACTTCTTCACCGAAGGATCTGAATATGCGACAACACAGATGGCTAGAGCTGGTCAAAGACTATGATATTGATATCCTCTACCATCCCGAAAAGCCAATAAGGTAGCAGACGCACTTAGCAGAAAGTCCAGTGCTACCTTATTATCTCTTACACCATGTCACCGCCCCTACGAAGGAGATCGTAGATTTCGGTCTCGAACTCATCGTTGGACAGCCCTCTACTATGACCTTAGAGTCTACCGTGCTTGGTGATATTCATCACTCAGATCGGGACCCGAAATTCAGAAAATCAAGCAGAATCGAAAGTAGAGAATTCAGAGTGTCCGAGAGCGGGGTGTTGTATTTTGGTGACAGACTTTGTGTTTCCGATCGAGGAGCTACGAAGACAGATTTTAGATGAGGCTCACAGACTCTATGCAATGCATCCAGTTCCACCAAATGTATCAAGACCAAGAAACGCTTTTGGTGGCCCGGATGAAGCGAGACATCGCCAGATATGTTAGCATCCGCCTCACCTGTCCGAGGGTCAAGGCGAACATCAGCGACCAGGAGGAGTTCTGCAGCCTATACAGATTCCAGAATGGAAGTGGAGGATATCTGGACTTCATAGTGGGACTAACCACGAATGGTTTTGATGTCATCTGGGTAATAGTCGGCAGTTGACTAAATCAGCCCACTTTTAGCTATCAAGATATCCTACTCCATGGAGAAGCTAGCTCATTGTATCTCCAGGAGATCGTCGGACTTCATGGAGTCCCATGTACCATTATTTCGACAGAGAGATTTACATCACACTGGGTGTGTACAACAAGATTGGGCACGGTTAAAGTTCAAGACAGATTCCATCCTCGCATGATGGTCGACGGAGCGAGTAAATCTGTACTCAAGATATGCTCCGAGCGTGCCCTAGACTTCAAAGGAAGTTGGTGCAAATATCTGAGTCTAGCAGAGTTTGCATACAACAACAGCTATCGTGCCACCATCGGCATGACACCCACGAGGCTCTCTATGGGCGGAGGTGTAGATCTCCAATCTGGGTATGAGAGTGGTGAACAGAAGAACTAGATCAGACTGATCTAGTAGCAGATACCACTGCAGCTTATACAACAGATCCGCCAGAGGATAGAGACAGATCAGAGCCTGATACACTGCGTAGACCCTTAGAGTTTTCAATGGGATTCAGTTCTCCGAGTAGCTCCCATGAAGGAGTAATGCGTTTTGGGAAGAAAGACAAGCTAAGTCCCGGATATGTGGGACCATACCTTATCGCAGAAGAGTGGGCAAGGTAGCATATGAGCTAGAGCTACCCTGTGAAATGTCACCGTCCACAACGATTTCATGTCTCTATGTCAAGAAGCATACCCGATGCCACCTGTGATTGAGCCCCAGTCGGTACAGATCCGCGAAGACCTCAGCTATGATAGTCGGCCTATTTAGATAATAGACCGAGCAGTTAAGAAATTACGGAACAAGGAAGTACCATTAGTCAAAGTCATCTGGTACAGTCACACGGCAGAAGAGGCAACTTGGGAGACAGAAGCCAGCATGAGACAGAAGTACCCAGAATTATTCTAAATTCGAGGACGAACTTTTTATAAGGTATGGGGAGTTGTAACACCCGAAAATTCTCAAATTATTTTTGGAAATATTCTATGATTTTTCTGGAATTTTTAGATATTTTTCCGGAATTTTCCGAGTAGCGGAAAAAGCAAAAATAATTAGAACCGCAAAATAACTTAGGCGGGGATCGAACCCAAGACCTATGGCTTAAGGATAATGTTAGTAACCAGTTGAACCCAGCAGGGCCGTGCTGAAAGGAAAGGGAATCAATTATATTTATAATTGGTTTGGCCGAATTAATTACTTAGTATAAATAGGAAGGTTAAGTTGGGGTTGGTTTATTTTGAGAACTTGGTTCGGCAACATCATTTTCCACCGAGACCCAACACCACCGCCGCCTCTCCCTTCTTCTCCTCTTCCTCACGCACGGCACACCAAGCCCCAAGGGCCAAGGGAACTTCTTCCGGCGAGATCTTCGATACGAGGACGTTCCCCTTCGCAAGAAGAGCACGTAGACGCGAGCGGATCGTCGAGAAGATTATCTCCACCGGAACTCTAGCGATTAGAATCGTAAGAAATTACGAATAGGAGGTAAGAAACCCCTCACCTGCAGTATAATAGCTTCCGTTTGAGTTTTTATGCTTTAGTTAGGGTGTATGCAGATTTTTATCGATATCTAGGGTGTATTTAACTCTCTTCGCAGGTTAGGGATTTAGTTGAGCACCTCTAGATGGGCCGGACACGTTTTCCCTCTTCAGATAGGAGGTTATACGTTGTCGGGTGCCTAGAGGTGGTCTCCCTAATAGGGAGAAGAGTTAGGGCATCCTAGGTGCTGGATTAAAGGTCTAACTCAGTACTAGACAGCTTAATTAATTTATTAAATGCACTAGAAGCATTTAAAATAGCAAATTAGTTTTATTCTAGCTTATATGGGACTACGGTCCAATGGGTGGGCTCCCACAGTCGCCTCTAGGTTCAGACAACCTAGCTCTAGGTTCAGATAACCTAGAAACAGCAATTTAGAACAGTTTAGCTATACTCAGTATTTTACTTTTCAGTTGGCACTGTACTGGATTCGATATCCATTGGGCTGGGCTCCCATAGTCGGTCCCTAGGTTTAGATAACCTAGTAACTCTACTAAATTCGGGACTTGCAACCACGGGTCTAGTTAGAGATGCGCGCATAGCACGTACAGTTGCCGGGCCCTCAGCAGCATGTTTAGTATTTTCACTTACTATATGTATATGGTTTTCAACCTTTCAGAAATTAGTTCGTGAATTCAGTACAGTTCTAGCAGTAGATCAGTATTAGCGTAGCTCAGTTCTTAGTATCATCTTAGTTTTTCCCTGTGAATATGCATGATGACTTTATGTTCAGCTTTAGATATGCCATGATTGTATGCTTATATGCCATACCATGCTTAGTTTATTCAGTATATCCAGCATATGTTTTAAACAGCATGATTTAAAATCATATTTGCATCGTTGCACGTTTTTGTGAGGTAGATGGTTTCTTACTAAGCATTTTAGCTTATAGATACTACTTTTCTTATACTGCAGATAAAGGTAAAGGAAAAGTGGATCAGTAGCGGAGGCTGGAGGGCAATGCTATCAAGATGTGTGTGGGCAGGAGTTGGAATAAAGATCTTTGGGATCTAAACAGTTTTACTTCAGTATTAGCACTTTGCGTTTTTAGTTTCATTATTCAGTTTTGGTTGTTAAGTGTTATAAAATAATAAACCATGCACTATGTAGTATGCCAGGTTTAGTTTGTTAGTAATTATGTTAGAATGCTGGTTAATAGTTGTTAGAATGTATTTTCATTGATTTTAGAATTGTTGTGTGAGATTTTGGCACGCCAAAGTGCTGAAATCAGAGTTCAGGGCTGAAATCAGAACTCTGATCGGTCTACAGACCGATCAGAGTGTAGATTGTGCCGCTGGATCGGTCAGTCGACCGATCCAGACAGATACAGTATGCTACTGTATCCTCCTGGATCGGTCAGCCGACCGATCCAGCACGATACAGTAGCGAGTTCCAGGTGTTTCGGGTGCCTGGATCGGTCAGCCGACCGATCCAGACATACATGGATCGGTCTGCTGACCGATCCAGCCACACCTGGATCGGTCTGCCGACCGATCTAGTTGGGAACAGAATGTTCCCCAGCTTCGATCGATCTGCGGATCGATCGGCAGGTCAGTAGGTAGTTGGGAAGTTCAGTTTCTAGTCCCTAGCTCAGTTGGGATGTTCAGTTTCCCCTCCTTAGCATATGTATACCAGCAAAGAAGGTCTTTAGACCTTTCTTATCAGTTGTATCCGTCATTAGTAGAGTAAAATTTTAATTAGCCCAGCTTTCCACACAGTATAGTTTAGCATAATGTAGCGATCGACCTTACAGCTTAGTACCCAGAAGGTGGGTCGTTACAGTCCTAGTTGCGACTAGGCAAGGAAGTCCTAGTAGGTCGGGTGGACCGAGGGGTAGGAAGACCTGGTGGGTCGAGGATTGGACGTGGGAAGCCTATGGTCCTTTGTTTGAGGGGGGATTGTTGGGGTTGAAAGGTTGCAAACATAGTCCATATTGGAAACACATGGGAAAGATCATGAGTTTATAAGAGAAAAGATATCTCCATTGGCATGAGGCCTTTTGGGGAGAGCTCAAGAGCAAAACCATGAGGGCTTAGGCCCAAAGTGGATAATATCATGTAATTATGGAGATATCTAAATTCTTTTCGATCCTACAATTGGTATCAGAGCGGGGTCGCTTTGAACTGGTGCAACCACCATTCAAGCATTTTTTTCGTGGCTTTGTCGTCTGTTTAGGCTAAAAATAAAACCTTACGCCTTTCATTTTTTCCCTCCAAAACTGCTTTTGAAAAATTAATTTTCATCTTTTCACCATTGGTTGGAATTAGCGAAATATTATGTTTTCAAAAATTTATGGTAATATTTTTTTAATAATATTTTAATAATATTTTATTATTTTTTTCGAAATTCCTGAATTACTATCTTTATTTCTCTCCCGCACTACTAATCCAAGACTAAGTCTTGGAACAAGTTTTATTGTGTTTATTTTACGAGATTCCTTCTAATGGCCTATGAAGATGGGTACAACTCCACATGTCTACCACTGCTGTCTGACGAGAACTTCAGATACTGGAAAGACCAGGTGGAGCATCAAATAAAGACCGAAGCAGAAATATGGACCATAGTCCATATTGGATTCACTCTCCCCACCAAAGAAGGTGTACTCATCACCTGTGACAAGTGGGATGCACAAACAATAAGGGCATTCGAGGCAAATGCAAAAGCAACTTACATTCTCCTGTGCGGACTAACAAATTCAGATCTTGATCGAGTTGGAAAGTTCAACAATGCTAAGGAGCTTTGGGAGAAAGTGATCAAGCTTTATGAGATCCCTTCAGAGTTAGAAGATCGAATAAAACCTCAGTCCGAATTTGAAATTGAATCCTCAGAGTCAACCTTCGAACCAGACTCAGAAGAATCAGAGCAAACCGATATCAGAGCACTGATGGCCAAAGACGAGATATCTGAATCTGAGTCAGAATTTGAAATGGCAACAGTCAAGGGGGAGGATCCTATCACGGATCTAAAAGGTAAAATTGTAAATTCAAATTGTAAATCTCTCATAATATGTTTTAAGTGTAGGGAGAGAGGGCACTATAGAAACGAATGCCCCACTCGTAAGACTCGACCGGCACAATCGGAGGAGAAGGAGAAAATGATCAGGAGAGGGAAGAAATACATCAAATGCTCCAAATGCAAACTAATGGGTCACTGCAAAAGACAATGCCCAGAAAGAAGACCCAAGAATCCAGAGGGAGAAATCAAGGTTAGTACATTTACATTATATGAAAATCCAGTTTTTGCAACACATGATCGCACTAGCTTAACTAATCCTGCTTGCTCTAGTATAGATTTCTCTTCAAAATTAGATATGCATGCTAATAATGTAATGAACAAAATTAATTCAAATAAAAATAAGAAATTAACTCTTAGAAAAGTAGAAATACAAAATAATATTTTAAAAGATAAATTGATAAATTAGAGAAGATTGTTAATAATTTAGTCAAATCACGAAATCTAGACTTGGGTTATAAATCTAAAGTAAAACTTAAACAGTACAAACCAAGTTATAATCAAGTACCTTTTATTTACTTAACTTAATAAAACGTAAATCAATAACATAGGAGGAGGCTCCAGAATAGCTGGCACCTCCGAAATTAATCCACCCGATAAGGGTAAACAAGAGTAGATTACCCGGCAGGGTAATTAAGGTTAGATTAAAATGGGTTAGGTTTAACTTAACCAACGGTACTAGTGAAGTTTTTGGATGATAGTACGTTAGGGAAGCTTGGGCATCGCATGTCTAGGAAGATATGGCTTCGACCTGGTGCATTTGGCCAAGTGGAACTGACCAAAGCTACCCTTAAATGGATCCTAACTAGTTAGACCAAAGTTTAGTATTAAGTTCAATGGGTGGGACTATTTGGAAAACCTCGAAGGCATGGTTACTTTAATGAGTTCCTTGTGACTCACCATAGCCCAGAAGTTTATCCAAAGAATGCTTACTTGTTGAACCTAAAGCTAAACCTGAATCTAACACAAAGTTAAACCAAACCCTTAAATTGAACCTCAATTCATCTCACAAAAATTATAGGATTCCCTGATTGAAAATTTAGATGGGTGAGATGACTAAAGAATTTTAAAAATTCAAACTGATAGTTATTTTAAAAAAAATATCTAAAACTTAATTTCAAAATCTTTTAAAACTTCATTTCAAAATTATTTGAAAAATCTTTTCAAAATCATTTCAAAATCTTTTAAAATTCTTTTAAAAATTATTTGAAAAATCTTTTCAAAATCTTTAAAACTTAATTTCAAAATTCTTTTAAAATTTATTTGAAAAATCTTTTCAAAATCATTTCAAAATTATTTTAAAACTTCTTTTCAAAACTTAATTTCAAAATTATTTTAAAACTTCTTTTGAAAACTTAATTTCAAAATTATTTTAAAACTTAATTTCAAAACTTAATTTTAAAATCATTTCAAAATCTTTAAAACTTAATTTCAAAATTCTTTTAAAATTTATTTGAAAAATCTTTTCAAAATCTTTTCAAAATCTTTAAAACTTAATTTCAAAATTCTTTTAAAATTTATTTGAAAAATCTTTTCAAAATCATTTCAAAATATTTCAAAACTTAATTTCAAAATTATTTTAAAACTTCTTTTCAATAATTAATTTCAAAATTATTTCAAAACTACTTAAAAAATTATTTGAAAAATCATTTGAAATATCCTCTGAAAAACTAATTTCAAAACCATTTTCAAAAGTTATTAAATTCTTTGAAATTCTAAACTCAATTAATTTTTAAATCTTCAAAATAATGGGCACTTATTTGGAATTCTAACTGATATTTTCAATGTTGTAAATTAAAGTAAACTCCATCTCACACTCACTCATATGCTAAACATGCTTGTTAATCTAGAATGAGTGAGATGAAAAATTAGGAAAATAATTTTTTAACCTTTCATGCTTGAACTCCTGAACTCAAAAATTTATTAAGGCATTAATTAAGGGGGAGTGATTTTGAGTTGGTTTTAAAATTAGTTTTTCTTTAAAAATTTTGACTTGACCTCAAAATTAAAAACTATTTTTGGCATATCTTCGAAAATTCAAGCTATTTTTAACTTAGCTTTAAAATTAAAATTATGTATGACCTAACTTTTAAATTATAACTCCTCTATAAGCTAAATGTTTTCAAAGCTAAGTACTTAATTAAGTTTTCTCTAACTAAACTTAGTTAAATTGTTTTCTAAACTTAGCTACTTGGCAAGATATTTTCTCAACGCAATCATTTTTAAGCTGAAAACATAGCTAAGTATTTTTCAAATTTAGCTAAATATTTTTTTTACAAAAACATTTAGCTAAGTACTTTTTAAAGTGTTTAAAAAAAAATAAAATAAAAAAATATTTAGCTAAGTGTCTCTCAAAGTAATTGTTTTCAAATGCTAAGTTCTGCTGAAAATGCTAAGTATTTTCCAAAGCATTCTCAAAATCTCATCAAAACAGTTTTTTTAAAAAAACTAAATCTTTTTGAAATCACAAATATTTGCTAAGCTACTGTTTAAAGATAAAATAACTTTATCTCAGCTAAAAGTATCTCTCAAACTAAAGGAAGAATTTTTCTTTCAAAATTATGATTTCACCTAGCTAAAAGTCTTACAAGAAAAACTATGTGTTTATCAAAAGTATGCTTAACCCTTTATTTTTCTCCTTGAAAGATAAGATTGAAAATTATCTTTAAAAGTTAAGCTAAGGCCTAGATTTTCTTCACTCTCTTGGGTATTTTGATATATGGCAAAGGGGGAGAGTAGGAAGAAATTCAAAGAAAATTATAAATTAAAATTCAAAGAAAATTAAAATGAAAATTTTGTTGTGAATGTGCCTATGCTTTATTTATGCCTGTGCTTATTTATGTGTATCTTTATTGCATTTTTACTTAACTTTGAATTTCGGTTGTCATAATCAAAAAGGGAGAGATTGTTGGTGCAGTAAGCATCCGACGATCGAACCTCAGTTTTGATAATGGCAAAGGGATTCAAAGTTAAGACTCCTTGTTATCTAACGTGGTTAAATAAGGTTTCAGGAAAGTCCTAACTGCGGTTAGGCAGGGGAAAATCCTAAGGGGGGGGGGGGTGTAACCTTAGGTCCTAGGGGGCGGTAACCCTAGGTGAAGGAAAATCCTAAGGGGGGGCAACCTTAGGTCCTAGGGGGCGGTAACCCTAGGTGGAGGAAAACCCTAAGGGGCGGCAACCTTAGGTCCTAGGGGGCAGTAACCCTAGGTGGAGGAAAACCCTAAGGGGCGGTAACCTTAGGTCCTAAGGGGCGGTAAACCTAGGTCCTAGGGGGTGGTAACCCTAGGCGGAAAGTCCAGTCGGTCTGGAGGACAGGACTGGCATCAGGTAAATCTCCTGAGTGGAGTAGGTGAGGCCGCATTCCCCGCAGAGGGAACAGTAGGCGTCGGGTCGACCTAGGGTTTCCGGTTGGAAACTCGAAGTCAGACTCGGACAGTTCGGAGACTGCCATTATCATTTCTATTATGTTTTATGTGTTAACTTTGTGCTGCAGGGTATATTTGGGATTAATGTATCTTGCAGGGACCAAAGTACAAAGATTAACCTCGGATGAACAGTGTCCGAGGCGCCTCCATGGAGCTTGGAGGCGCCTCGGGTGCAAAACCTGAGCTGGATGCGAAGCAAGCTTCAAGGCGCCTTGGATAGGCTTAAGGCGCCTTGAACAAGTTGATGAAGGCGCCTTGGAGAGGTTGGAGGCGCCTTGAACAGGATAGAATTCGACCAGGTCGGTTCTGATCCACGCGGGTGATGCGGCCAGCCTGGAGGCGCCTTGGAGGGGTTTAAGGCGCCTTGAACATCCTTTATAAGAGGGGTTCGAGCAGCAGCAAAGGACAATGAAAGAAAAAGCTTCCTCGTACTTTGTTCTGCTCAAGTATTGATTTCGAAGTGCTGCTGCAACATTCCGACGACCCGGAGCTCAGATTTTTCTACCACTGTTGTCGGTATAACTTTAATTACAGTTACATTTGTAATTAGTTTGTAATAATTATACGAGCTTATAGTTGTTGCCCACGGAAAGCGATCAAGGATCGCGGGCCTTTGAGTAGGAGTCGTCTTAGGCTCCGAACGAAGTAAATCCTCTGTGTTTGTGTTTCTTTATTTTATTCCGCTGCGTTTTAATTACTCCGATAGTTTTGTGATTCCGATAATCGAACGAATTAGCCGCGAGCGCTATTCACCCCCCCCCCCCCTCTAGCGCTTCTCGATCCAACAAATTTGACCAATGATTGATCCAAACAGGACTTGATGTTTGAAAGAGAGAATTCTAGTTAGGACTAAATGACTAGTAAAGGTAAGTCCTAACCAAAGGATAGGCAGGTGAGAAGTCTACTAAGTGACTAGTCCTAACTGTAGGTTAGGCAAAGTCAAAGTCCTGGTGAGTGAAGCCAGACCCTAGTGAGTGAAGCTAGGTAATGAAAGTCTTGGTGAGTGAAGTCGAGCCCTAGTGAGTGAAGCTAGGTGGTGGAAGTTCTGGTTTGTGAAGCTAGGCCCTAGTGAGTGAAGCTAGGTAGTGGAAGTCCTGGTGAGTGAAACTGGACACTAGTGAGTGAAGCTGGACACTAGTGAGTGAAGCTAGATAGTGGAAGTCCTAGTGAGTGAAGTCGGGCCCTAGTGAGTGAATATAGGTGGTGGAAGTCCTGGTGAGTGAAGCCAAGTAATGGAAGTCCTAGTGAGTGAAGCTGGACAACCCTAGGGGAGGTAACCCTAGGTTATATGTGACCAACTAGTTTCCAGTCGACAGCGCGCGGTCGACCGGACCAGCAAATCTTGAAAATCTGTTAACACTATCGCACGGTCGACCAGACCAACAAATCTTGAAAATCTGTTAACACTATCTTACTTTACTGTTTTATCTATTGTGCTAACTCAATGTTGCAGGGAAGTCCAGCTAGTCAACGGGCCGATCGGATAGCTGGCATGAAGTCTAGATAGGTCGACAGACAGACTGGATATCTGGCAAAGTGGTAGGTTAAAGTAAGTCACTGGAGGCGAGTGACTTAGTGAGGACGTGTTCCTACTTAGGGAACTGTAGGTGTCGATCCAACTTAGATCCATTTTAAAAATCTAAGTTGAGATCTTGACTAGATTTTGGTCTCGAGGAGACAGAATCTAATTACTACTCTGTCTTTATTATAATTGTGCTAACTTTTGTTTTGCAAGGTAGTATAATGTTTATTGCCTCAGACTAATCTTTTTCTTACAGGAAAAATATTTTGATGGAAAAAGTGGTACGGGTGCCCGAAAGTGGTCCGGGCGCCCTGAATGCCCAAAGCTTATCTGCTCGCCAACTTGGAGCACGCTGATTGGTTGGCAGACGTCACGGTCCAGGCGTCTGGAAGGGATCCGAACGCCCAGAACTGCTTATATAAGCAGTCTTCCACCAAGAGCCAAACATAACTTCTTCTACGATTGCTCTCTTGCGCGCTTCTCCAAAGATGCTCCTGTGACACTGTGAAGCTTCTCCAATAACCTGCGACTTAGTTCTGTTTTCTTTATTGTCGGTAACTTTTATAGTTCTTGTACTTATCGTGTAATACTTCTCCGAACTATTAGTAAATTGCCCATTGAAAGCACTCTCACCTGCGGGCCTTAGAGTAGGAGTCGACAAAGACTTTGAATCAAGTAAAACTTGATATGTTAGCATTGCTTCAATTTTTCTCTTCCTCTGCGTACTCGATTTAATTTACGATTTTCGATGGACGCTATTCACCCCCCCCCCCCTCTCTAGCATTTTTCACGATCCAACATCAAAGAGTGGCTTAGATGGAGCTGGACCTAAAATACCATTACCTCGTGTATCATTTCCTGGTAGAAGAGATAAATGTTGCATGCTTGTTATAACGGTGGGTGGTACCAAATACGTGCTACTTGTCTTGGGAGGAGAGGATGAGCATGCTACTGAAATAGGGAAGAGTGACTCATCAAAAATAACATGCCAAGATATATAAATTCACCATGTCAGTATATGTAAGAAATGATACCTATGATACAAATTGCTATAACAAAGGAAAACACACTGTTGTAAATGAGTGTCTAATTTATGTTTAGAGTAGGGACGTAACCATGGATAATATGCGCAATCAAAGATTCAAAGAAAAGTATAGTCAGGAGTTCGATTATAAAACTTCTCTAGTGGACACTTTGGATTAAGCAATGGAGTGAGAAGGTGATTTATGAGGTAAATTGTAGTGTTAACTGCTTCATCTCAAAATTTATGAGGAATTGATGCATGATTAAGAAGAGCTAAGGTTGTTTCCACTATATGTAGATATTTTCTCTCAGAGACTTGATGAATAATTCCATAAGAAGGAAGATGGCGATGAAGAGCTTGATAGTCACCTCCCTAATCAGAATGAAAAGTAAGTATTTTGTGACCAAAATAACGCTTAACTTGATTTTGAAAATGACAAAATATGTCAAGTAAATGAGACTTTCGGTTCATAGGATAGAGCTAAGTAAGCTTGCTAAAATGATCAATGAAAGTGACATAATATAGAAAACCTTGGTTTGACATGATAGGTGCGGGACTCCAAATATCAGAATAAATTATTTTAAGTGAAAAATTAAAAATATGATTAGATGGAGAGAAAAATAACTTGTGACCCTTGGCTTCTAAGCATGTCTTACATAAATTAGGTGATGAGGTATATGAAGTAGGTAAATCAAATTGATTTATGATTCTTTCAATAATACGAAGAGGAGGATGACCAAGATGAGCATGCCAAACTGGTTTATTAGTGTGTTCACCAATAAAGGCTTTAAAGGAAGGATATTGAAGATGGTAGAGACCATTTTTAATCTTGGCATGAAGTACAATTGCACGTGTCATTCCATCTTTTACAAGACAATGATCAGGATCAAATTCAAATAAGATATTATTATCAAGACTAAATTAACATGTAGAGAGTAAATTTTTAGTAATAGACGGAACATAATAAATGTTGCGCATGTGAAAAATTCGATTAGATAACTGAAAATATGTGTTTTCATAGTTTACAATTTGCAAACCTGAGCCATCAACTACCTCTACCGTATCCGAGCCATAGTAGGATAAGATTTTTGTAATGATGTGATTGTTGGTGCAACCTTAGGTCAAGGTTGACCTGGTTGACCCGACTCGAGGTGACTTGACTCGAGTTGTATTTTGATGTTTGACTTGGGAAGATTGTTGGTGCAACCTTAGGTCAAGGTTGACCTAGTTGAGTTGCATGTTGATGTTTGACACTCGTGAGAGAGTTCTATTCTTGATATGGGACAAGAATAGATGTTTGGGAGATTATTGGTGCAACCGTAAGTCAAGGTTGACTTGGTTGACCTGATTCGGGAAAAGTCCAAGCAGGGAGCTTGGCACGCGAAAAGTCCAAGTATGGAGACTTGGCACTGGAAAAGTCCAAGTACGGAGACTTGGCACGGGGAAAAGTCCAAGCAGGAGCTTGGCACGCGGAAAGTCCAAGTATGGAGGCTTGGCACGGGGAAAGTCCAAACAGGGAGTTTGGCACGGGGAAAAGTCCTGGTGAGTGAAGCCAGGCAGTCGGGAAATCCTGGTGAGTGAATCCAGGTGAAAATCCTAGTGAGTGAAGCTAGGTGAAGGTGAAAGTCCTGGTGAGTGAAGCCAGGCATTCGGGAAAATCCTGGTGAGTGAAGCCAGGTGAAAATCCTAGTGAGTGAAGCTAGGTGAATGAGAAAGTCCTAACTGGGATGTTAGGCAGTTGGAAAGTCCTGGTGAGTGAAGCCAGGCAGAAAACCCGGTGAGTGAAGCGGTGAAAACCCTAGTGAGTGAAGCTAGGTGAAAGTCCCGGTGAGTGAAGCCGGGCAAGGGAAAATCCAGATGGATCAAGGGTGATCGGACATCCGGTGATGGGAAGTCCAAGTAGGTCATAGGAGTGACCGGATACTTGGTACGGAGAGAAAGTCTAAGTGGGTCAAAGGGATTGACCGACACTTGGGGAGTCCTAGCAGGTCAAGGGAGTGACCGGATGCTAGGCGCAATGTACCAACAGTCAAGATTGACCAGATGTTGGTTTGGACTTGGTTTGGGCGAAAATCATCTGGATCGATCCGTGATCGATCCGGATACTAGAATATTCGATCGGCCGGTGATCCGATCGCAACATCATAGCATATCAGGTTAACCGATCGGTGACCGATCGTGAGACGCATCGGCCGAACAGAGCGAGGCGCAGAGGGGCTGATCGGTCCGGGACCGATCAATAAAGCCTGATCGGTCCCCGACCGATCAGGGTCCCCGATCGGTCCATGGACCGATCAGTGACTGATAAAGCGAAGGAGGGAATGGATCGGTCCGTGGACCGATCACATGGAGCCCGATCGGTCCACGCATCGATTCAGTACCGCTGCGACGCAACCGCCAGATTTCTTCGTGTTTCTTCGCTTTCTTCGCAGTTATAAAAGGAGGCTGCTGCTGCGAGCCTCCTTCTTCTTCCTTCTTCGTGCTTGGTGCTGCTAAGCTTGCTGTTGAGCTGCTTTGAAGCTTCCTCTTCTTCCGACTGAGCTGCTGCTGTGGTTGGCGTCTGAGAAGCTGTTGCTTCTTCAACAGTCGACAAGAAGGCAAGGGTTGTTTACATTTGCTGTGTATTTATCTCTTGTTTCTCTTGTATTTGTATTCCTTGTATTCTATCTTGCTGTTGCGAGTTATTGTTGCGAGGTTTCTCCACCCACAAGGAGTATCTATTAGCCGGGTTTCCGGGGACTCATCCACCGACGGATTGATTGGGTTCGTCCATCTTACGGACACGCCGAGGAGTAGGAGCATCATCTCCGAACCTCGTACATCGCTGTGTTAAGGTTTGATATTCTTTCTTTCGTTTCTTTGTTGTATTTTCTGCTGCGCTAACGAATTGTAGGAAGAAACGAGCGTTTTGGGGTGGCTATTCACACCCCCCCTCTCTAGCCGCGTACAAAGGATCCCAACAGTGATGGTCTGGTGTGACATGATGAATTGCTCCAGTATTAAGATACCATTTCATAGATTCAAATTTCGTGGATAAAATGATGCCAAAATAAATTTATGGTGAGACTTGCATTGTTGGAGACTTGCTAGCACAAGAAGAAGATCTGGTTGGCGGTGGCAAAGGGGGAGGCTGTCGTAAGGAGAGCTTCCTCCTTTGGTCAGTAGAATTTGTTGGAGAAGATGGTTGGCTAAGAGATAAATGGAAAAAGGGTAGCACTCGATGGTAGGACCGTTGTTGCAGCGAAGAAAAAGAAGGGAAGTTGTTGTTTGGTGGTTGGAATCATCCCTTACTACTGTTGTTGGGTGCCACAAGATGGATGTTGGTGGCGGAGGTGAATCCCCTTTCTGTTTGTCATTGGGTAAGGGTGAGCATTCAGTTAATTCAGTTCATAAATTAACTGAATTAACCGAAAATGAATTTACTATTGGCTAATTGAATCAAATCAAAGTTTTACTAAAATTGAATTAACCGAATAGGTTATTTCGATTAACATCAAATTAATCAAATTTGTTTAGAAAAATAATAAAAAAATTATACAAAACTAATACCAAATTAACCGAATTAACTGAATACTCATTCCGAGTGTTGGCGGCAGAGTAAGGAGAAGAAAGCAAAAGAGGTCTTCGATTCTTGAAGAGAGAGAAGAAAAAAACTTGAAAGAGAGGAGAAAAGAAACGTGGAAGAGAGGAGGAAAAGAAATAGAAAATAAGGATTTTTTTCAAAAGAAGAGTAATTCAAAGAAGAAACGAAGAATCAATGAAGAAGACAGAAGGAAGAAATAGGTGTGAAGGATCATCACTCTAATACCATATTAAATGTAATAAGCAAATAGAAAAAAAAAGGAATAGTTGCTTTCTTATTGAATAAACTTATTTATATAAATAGTCAAATAATATATGAAAACGTATTATGATATATATGGTAATATATTGTGATGACTATGACAATAATAAATATATAATAAATATGATTACGGTTGTAATCCAAATATAGTAAGCCATCACTAATTGAAATCAATTTTTGATTCTATCCGAGTATGATAAATCTTCTGATTATTATTTTATACTGCTATCCTTTTCATCATTAGATGTAACTTCCACCCTTTCAGAGGTGGAGCCATCTTATGACCTACTCGGATTGTAGCCCAAGGATACCGATGATGACTTGGAGCTGTTGGATTTTTCAAGGGAAAAAGGAAAAAATATTTGAAAAACAAAGATAGCCCGGGTAGTCGGAGCTCGACATTCTTGCTCTGGCATTGCACCCTTTATCTATCGTATAAATAATTCATGAATGATTTTTTTTTTCATTTGTTCAAAATTGGGCAGAATGAAGTTTCCATCGTTTCTCTCGTCAAAAATTAGTTGAACGCGGGATTGCAAATTATAGAACAACAGGCAGTTGCAAACTGTGAAACAATGACAACCCATCTGGAAGAGCTCATGACTTGGCTATGAATCGCGACAATAGCTTGTGACCACAAGCTCGTAGCCAAACTGCAAATCGCTCATGGCCACTATGAGTTTGTGGTCAGACCGTGAATTACTTGCAGCGCCCGCAAATTTGTGGCCAGGTTACGAATTGTTGGTGGTGATCACGAGCAAGCGACCTGGCTATGAATCAATGTCAGTAAACTAGCTGTGAATCATGATAGCAAGCTTGCAGTTTGATAGCAAGCTTGCTGTTTGGCCGTGAATCGAGATCACTGGAGGTGGTCCTTCTTTCCTTCTGCTTTGTGGTTTGGCCATAAGTCGCCAATCATTCTTTCGGTCTTGTTCTATTTTTTTTTTCTTCTGTTCATTTTCATTTCTAGTGAGGATTTTTTTTTTCTAGCATTGATTCCTTTTTTTCTCCTCCATTTGAGCTAAGCTTCAGACTAAACTAAGGGTCAATGGCAGTGCACATCAAAAATCTGATCAAAACAGGATGATTGCCAAGCTCAATGGCATCACGAACAGATGCATGGAAAGGTTCAATTTTGATGTAGGATGCACCTTCCACGATTGAACTACTGATAAAATTGGGGCGCTACATTAGGAACTAGTGCACCTCTTAAATTTACTTAGTGGGAGGAATATGAAGTCGTACTGTCCATCCAAGAATTAATTAGATTGTAAAATCTAAATATCTATCTATAATAAAACAAGCTGATGTATGGTGAAGTTGTAAACTAGGGTAACCGTTAATTAGATATTTAAAGTTTCAATCTTACCTAAAACACATTACAAGACATTTTCTTCTAATGAGATTACATATCTAAAAATGGGAAAATTTCAACCTACATACAGAGGCAGTGCCCTTACCTCTCACATTTGAGTGGTGGGATCCACTAATCCTGAGTGAGACCTACCACTCAAATGTGAAAGGTGAGGGCACTGTCTATACAGGTAGGATCAAATTAATCCTAAAAATATTTGCCACTCAAGATGGACAATCATGAGCACTTTTCAATTTATTTTAATAGTTGATGGAAAATTTTTATGAAACAAGATTAGTCATCTTCAGAATTAATCGATTAGAAAAGGAGTTGGATACCTAGATTATTAAAAAAAATGATGAGACCATGAATAAATCAAATTGCGCCAAACTTAATGATGTTCAAACGTATTTAATAAGTTAATTGAGCCATGTCAAATCAATCTAAAATGAATTAAAATGAATTAAATTATTAAAATAATTATATAAATTTGATTTAATTTTTTATGAGTTTGAACTTATTTCAAACATGACTTAAGTTTAAATTACTTTAGGTAAACGGGCAGTTCAAGTTTATTTAATTATTTAAAAATTTTACAATTTCATACTTAATTAGTTATTAAATTTGATTAAATTTATTTATTTTCAAAATTTGTTTGACATAATTTTATTTATTTAATATATTAAATAAATATAAATAAATTCTTATCAGAATAATAAATTACCGATTAAAATTTGATTCATTTATAAAAAAAAAAACGATCCTTTTACGTGGTGTCAATGGTTTTGAAGTGTATGAAATGCTTGTCTGGTCCCAGATATAAATGATTAGCTGCGCTGACCATGTAGAAACTTTGACTGGTGAGGAAAGAGATCCCCAATGGCCTATATACAATCCATTGACTGAACGATTAAATCACTCGGCCTTAAATCCTTTTTACATTTTCAAAACGACGTCTTTTGAAAACTAAAACGTGGAAAACATTTCCGACCAACTTACCATCGAATTTGAAAAAAAGAAACAAGGAAAAAAATTAGGGAAAAATATTGTTTTTTTTTCAAATCATCTTAGAAGAGCCCACTTTATTTTTTTTAAATTAAAATAGCACCTCACCCAACTCTCCTTTAGTGCTTTTTCAATAATGTTATTTCTCGTCTAAATTTTTTGTCAAATTTATGCGATCAACTATGTTATAGTAGTTATAAGATTATACGTGTCACGTCCCGTGGGAGTCCTTGTTCGAAGAAATTTCGACAGCACCTCCCCTGTACAGGTGACAATCTGAAGCAATTCTACATACAAAATATACATCAGCCACAAGCGGCTGGAATATACATACAACCACACAATTTATATCATCAGCCCATTCGGCTGGAACAAAATAAACAACCACGCAGTTATATATATATTTAACAGCCTACACGGCTGTACTAAAACCAAAAAACACAGTGGAAAAAGACAACACATACAACCCAAAACGAAAACTGCTAGCCGACTAGGCTTACACAATAAACAAAACAACATTTCCAGAAACAAAACCGGAACACGGAACCAAAAACTCTCATATCATATACCATGATAAAACAGCAAAAAAAACAACGACATGTCTTCTGATGTGACGCGGGGACCAGCAAACAGGATGCTCCAAGCGACACCATAAATCACCTGGTACCTGAAAAAGATAGTGTCCACAGGGGTGAGTTCAACAACTCAGCGAATACCAATAGACATACCTAGTAAGATATATCTAACAGCAATAAACATGGAATACAGCTTTCGAATAATATATAGAAAATATACAAAACTGAAAAGTAACCAAGGAAGTTGTACTCACCAGGAACTCCTATCCTGAACTAAAGGGTCATCAAACCGATACGCAGTATGTCTCCTGTATGCATGTCAAACAAATACATCCACCAAAATGCAGCATATAAGTGCAGCAAACACAAGCAAATAAATGCAATCAATGCATGTGATGACCGTGCACTCTAACATCACTGCTCCTGAACAGTGACCGAGTGGACGGAATGCTATCGGAGTACTCCTGTCCTCTGACCCCAAATCATAAATGGGGGAACTCAATGCTCTCATCTCCCGGTACACGATGACGGGGAGGAAATCTCTGCCGGCTATCACGCTGAGTCACCTTACCAACGGAGCCAAACAGAGTCCACTATCTGCCGGCTACCACGCTGCTACGCTAAATGCCAGCGGAGCCAAACAGAGCGGAACTGACTGCCGGCTACCACGCTGAGTCACCTGACCAACGGAGCCAAACAGCAGAACTGCCACACACCTGCCTGATAAACCACTAATCCATGAGTGGTGGTGTGTGCAGTACATGTAACTGGCAATGGGCTCAACCATAGTGGAGCCGACAATCGCACAGCATGCAATCATGATACATGACACTAAGCATAGCAAAACTGATCAACATAACCATATCCATATATACAAAATGAGTACTGTAAAATCGATGGTCACATACCAAGATCTAGAGTACACAGGTCAGATAGAATATCAAAAACCTATGTTCTGAACATAATAAGTATGGAATATCCTGATCAGCATAGAAAAATCCATATATACATAATATGGGTATTACAGTATCAGTAGGTCAAATCCACGGATCTAGGGTATACAGGTCCTCTATGGTATAACAACCTAGATCTTAAACCTATCCCCCTTCCATAGCATATGTACCAACAATATGCACAGATCAAAGCCACAAGGTCTAGGTACACGAATCATATATGATATACTAATAGAAATACACAATCCAGGCATGGCATAAAAACCTAAATATCAGATAATTTGTATACACATGCCAGAAACAAAAATCCAGAGCCTAATCCTAACCTCGGTAAAGCATGGTATGTCACTCTAGAAATTAAGATACTCATGGTAATAAAGTACTCATGACAACAAGATACTCATGGTAACAAATCACGAGATATAAGTACGGATACTTCACAGACGACAAATTTAACATGCTATGGATATCAAACAGTGACATACCAAAGGCAAACATGTTCATTACTTGTAGTTATAAAATACTATGCATATCCAATGATAATATCATAAAAGATAAGTCAAGAGGTACCCGCCTTCATACGTAGGTCATATCAACCGTCCTCAACAAGTCCAAGAGATCGCATCCAACTCAAATCCTACAAATACAGGGTATTCAACAAAACTAAGGATCTATGATCAACATATCAACTATTAATCCCTCTAATCTGATCCAATCCTTTCCTTCACATCAATTTAATCCAAGAACACATAAACTAATGATCCACTTATCCAATCAAGTTCACTACCATCAACTACTAAGCATCATGAATCAACCTCAAAACTTACCCGAATTCAAGTGAGTTGCTGATAGCTCACCATCAAAGGATGACTTAAGATCGGAAGGTTGGCCGAAGCCAAGGATCGTCCACGAACAGCACATCTAGAGCTGCAATGGCTAACAACACCTACAAAGATTCCAAAACAAGTCACTCCTTGAAATCCTTATTCCACATCAATTGACATCAAAGCTGAATACCAACAATAACCTGTTCTCACCTCCTCTTCTTCTTCAACAGCTAGGAAGCCATGGATCGGGCAGAGTCAACAACAAGCTGCCAACACAATGGTAGCCGGAACCAACCGAATACCCTTGCTCGGTCGACGATCCACTGGAGTAAAGGTAAGCCGGCGCTAGGGAACTCCTCAGAGGGTAACCAGTGACAGTGCTAGGGCATGAAGATCGGCCGTGATGGTCGGCTCTGGCAGCACAGAGGGAAAGGAGAGCGTCGGCGGTGATGTTGCTCGGCTAAGGCACGAGATACTAGCCGGAGACCAGTGCTCGGGAGAGGAAGAGAAGGAGAGGCCGGCGGTAGACTCCTGTAGCCGGCGGTGTCTCGCGAAGAAGGGGAAAGATGGACGACGTCGAAGAGAAGCGTCGGCACGTTCCTGACCTTCCCCAATTTAGGGCTCGACCTCGACGGTGCTGAGACGTCTGCGGCGATGAGACAATGGCAGGGGAAAAGTCAATCGGCATTGCTCTCTTCCACCGGCGTCGGCTGTGGCAACGGAGGCGATCGGCGCCGTCGCTCGGCAAGGAGGAAAAGAAGAAGGAGAATCGGCTCTGCACGTGCACGGGGAGGAAAGAAAAGGAACGACACAGTAACGGGGAGAAAAAAAAATTAAATATGGAAAAAGGAAAAATAGTAAAGGAAATAAAATTTTTCCTCGTTAAAACGGGGTAGTCTAAACAGACCTTTCCGGCCCCGTTTTTATCCCCGTTAACTCGTCCGCACGAGCTCCGAAAAATTCCGGAAAAATTCTCAGAAATTCCGAAAAATTCACTTATCTTTATTCGCCATTTTTTTTCGGTATTTTACAATACGTAACTGATATATATATTATAGCAGTTACAATTTTATATCTACTATAACATATAAATATTAAATGAGCAAGTAGTTGAATCTATATTGTAACAGTTGCAAGTTCTTTCTTCTTACAATAATTATAACAGCTACAATTTCATAGTCACTATAATATGAATGTCGAAATCATAATTGCTACAACGTGAATTTTTATCATACATATTGTATCAACTATGAAATCATAACTGTTACAATATAAATTTCTACCAACATTGAATAGATTAAATATACATTGTTGTAACTATAAATGTTGGTCCTGTGCGACCGACAAGAGGGGGTGAATTGTCCTGAAAAGACAAGTTTATCCTTCTCAGAACTTATGACTTTGATTAAGACAAACACTTTAATAAAAGAAACTAAAATGCATAAAAGAAGTATGAGATAAAAAAGATTTACTTGGTCTACAACCGGGGCCGAGAGATTGTTAATCAAAGGTAAATTTAGCTTAACTAGAAGACTCCTTCGACATAAGTCAGAGGCATAAAAGCCTCATATAGGACATTGACAATGCAGAAACTTGAATAGAATAAGAATTTCGAGTATAAAAAGTGTTGTGTTAAATCTCGAGCTCCAGGGCTCCTTTTATATGCTCATTGATCAAAGTGGCCATTTATTGATATGGCACGGCCCGGGCTCCCACTGTTGGTTGCTATTATCGGATTCTGTTCTGTTCTGCTGTACAAAAATTTTGTGCAAGCACAGAACTTTTCCTAGCTACCCATGTGCTCTACTAAAGTTAAACTTGGATTGCAAACGATACTTAACATTATTAATCCAAGTTGCCCTTCAGAAATTAAACTTGGATTGGAAACGAAACTTAATATTTTTACTCCAAATTTAATCGATGTGTTCTTCATAAGTTAAACCATATTACAGAAGTTGATTAAATATTTATTTCAAATACCAGCTTCCAGGTTAAACATGGCGAGGCACTAAGCCTTCTTGAGTATGTGACCATCCACCACTTCCTAGACAAAGCCTTTCAAAGAAATTGAATATTTAAACTTCTCACAGTAAACTAGGTTTAACTACAGAGACCTCAATAGAAACACAAGATCGAAACACAAATCTGAAACACGAAATCGATAAACAAAATCGATAACCTAAAAACGATAGCCTCTTGTGTTGGTATTTCAGGATCCACACAAAGAAAACAAACTAGTACGCAGCGGGATAATAGACTAGTTGTACCTTTCTTTGTAGACAAAAGACCTCTTGATCTTCTGTTGTATTCCTCTCCTCCTCTTGGACGTCGTGTGGACGACGATCTACCAAGATGGAATCCACCCGAACCACTTTTTCTTCTCCAAGACTCTTAAGCCACCAAGAGATGCCAAAATAGGAAATTTCCTTCTCTTCTTCTTCTCCAAGAAACCGACCACCAAGTGCTTCTCCTCTTCTTCTTTTTCCTCTCCAAGCAATCGGCCACAAGGATTAAGAAATCCTTGATGCCGCCGGCCCTAAGGAAGCAAAGAATAAATGGAAGAAAAATGATGCCGCCGGTTTTAGGGTTAAGAAGAAAAGGAGAGGGGAAAAAGAGAGGGCCAACCGCCATAAGGATTAAGAGAGAGGAGACTCTAGGATGTGTGTCCTCATGATGCACATTCTCTTTCTCTTTTATAATCCTTGGTCATGGCAAAAAAGAAAAGTTTTAAACATAATTAAAACTTCCTTATTTGTAGTCTCCCTTTAAAAAAGGAAATTTTAACAACAATTAAAATATCTCTTTTCTAAATTTCCTATTGTACATGGCAATAAAGTAAAGTTTTAAAACTAATCTCTCTTTTAAAACATACAAAAAAGAAATATTAATTAAAACTTCTCTTTTAAAATCATGGTTACAAAAAAGGAAAATTTTATCAAAAATTAAAATCTCTCTTTTAAATATTATAGATAACTACAAATAAGGAAAGATTTTAACAAAATTAAAATCTCTCTTTAATCCTTTGTAGATAGCTATAAAAGGAAAGATTTTAAAATTTAAAAACTCTCTTTTATAACCATGTGGATGGCTATAAAAGAAAATTTTAAAATTAAAATTTTTCTTTTAAATCCCTTTATGAATGACTATAAAAGGAAATTTTTAACATAAAATTAAAAACTCCTTTTATTCTTCTCCTATGGCCGACCCCATCCAAGGTTCAACAAAAAGGAAAAACTTTAAAATTAAAAATCTCTTTTAAATCCCTTTGTGGATAGCTATAAAAGGAAAGGTTTTTAAAAATAAAATTTCTCTTTTAATTCCTTGTAGATGGCTTATAAAAGGAAAGATTTTAATACAAATAAAATCTCCTTTTAAACCTAGTGGTCGGCCCCTAGCTTGGGCACCAAGACATGCTTTGGCCGGCCACTTCTTGGGCTCCAAGATGATGCTTGGCCGGCCCCCTTGCACTAAGCAAGGTTGTGTCCGGCCCATTACTTGGGTAAGAAGTGGACGTGGTGGATATAAACCTTTACAGAGGCTACAACAAGGATCGAGAGGAGGAATTGGTTTTGGTCTCCCGATGAGCTTGATCTTCCTGTGTTCACCCCGAACACCCAACTTAAGTTTATTAATAATAATTCATACAACTAAAAAGTTATTATTGAACTACCGCACCAATCCCATATTACATCATGAGCTCCTTCTTATCATGAGTGCATTAATCTTCTTGTGTTTAAGATATCGAATGTCCATTAATTAAATGAGTTACTAACAACTCAATTAATTAATATCTAGCTCCAAGAGTAGTACCACTCAACTTTATTATCATGCCAGACTAAGTCCACCTGCAAGGTTTACATGATAATCCTTATGAGCTCCTCAAGAGGACATCATCAACCTAAATTACTAGGACATAGTTTTCTTCTATAATCAACGACACACCATATAAATAATATTATTTCTCAACTTATCGGGCCTATTGATTCAACAAACTAAATCTCACCCATTGATAAATTAAAGAAATAAATATTAAATATATGTGCTTGTTATTATATCGGGATTAAGAGTACGCACATCCATAATAACAGAGGTTATGTTCTTTTATATTGTCAGTATAAAAAGAACTACCTCAAATTGTAAAATACCGGAAAATAGGTGAATATTAATAAGGGAATTTTCCGGAATTTTTGGAAAATTTTCGGGAATTTTTCGGAGCTCGTACGGACGATTTGACGGGGATAAAAACAGGGTCCGGAAAAGCCTGTTTAGGCTACCCCATTTAAGCGAGGAAATGTTTATAATTACTTTTCCTTTTTACTTTTCTTTTTCTTTATTTTATATTCTTCTTTTCTCCTCGTCGAAGCCTTGCGCCCGAGCCTCTTCTTCCCGAGCATTTTCTTTTCTTCTCCCGAGCCCTAACCGAGCGGTTCCTTCTCCCTCTCCGCGTACAAAACCTTCCAGCCAAGGGCTTCGCCTTCTTCTTCCTTCCCCCGAGTCGGACTCCTCTCCTCTTCTGCCCTAGCCTTTGCACAGCATCACCGCTGCCCTCTCTGGACCGAAGCAGCGCCGGCCACCGCGACTTCCTCCTTTCTTCTTCCCGAGACCTCGCCGGCCACTAGGTTCGACCTAGCGCCACCGCCCCTCTCCGATCTCCTCTGTGCCGGTCTCCTCCACACCATATCCTAACTCCCCGATCTCATCTCATCAGAGTCGAGCCTTCCTCACAGCGATTCGTGCCCTAGATCACCGGGGATAGGGAGTGTGCGCCGAGGACAAGGCTGATCACCAAGTTCTGTCGTGCCATCTACAAACCCTTGTTTGGTCCGGTGCCACCAGATCGAGTCGGTGCCTTCTTCCGTACTTCTACGCGATAATGGATCTGTGCCGTCGTTGGTCCTTGCACTGTTGACACTCATCTGTGGTAAGGAGGTCAAATTAAACTTGTGTTGGTGATGGGTTGATGTGTTGGATTCTAATCTTGTCCTCTGTATTCGGTTGTTTTCAGTGAGGCAAGGTTTTGTTCTGTGGGATTTCTGGTAGAAATTCCCTCCAATAGCACCTGGTTTCCGCAGCGGCTGTGAATTGAGGTAAGATTTAGGGATTTGATGCATGATGTAGAGGATGGTTAGATTTGGTAAACACATTGAATTAGGTTGGAATTGGATTATTATGATGATGGATATGAAATAGGTTTATGGGTTGATATTGGAATTAAGGATGAACTTATTATTTAATTGGATTAGAATTTAGTTTGGCTAATTGTTGTATGATAGAATTAGCTAAACTAGACATTATGTTGGATACAGGACTTTGACACGAGACGAGTATCTCGACGTCATGTTCGGACCGGATTGGACCTTTCTATTTTTTGGAGGCGGGTACTTTTGACTTATGTCATTTGATATGCTTAGTAATTAAATTAACATGTTGCATTAATTGTGTTTCTTATCTGTTTCGGTTAATCACTACCCAAATCTTACATGCTTGATTGATTGATTGGTTTTGCATCTCAGGTATATTTTACCTGTTTATACATGCTTATAGGGGTAGTGATATGCCATGCTTGACCATGTTCAGGACCTAGGTTTTATACCTTCTGTATACCTTTGGATTGTTTTGGATTCGTTGACCTTTGATGTATTTTTCTATATATATGGATTAGGTCAGGATGTTTATATGGTTATTGCCATGCATCATTTGCATGATTGCATGCTGTGCGATAGTCCGCTCCATTATTGTTGAGCACATCGCCAGTTACATGGATCTGCACACACCACCACTCATGGGTTAGTGGTCGATTCAGGATGAGTGTGTTGCAGCAGGGACTCGTTAGGCACCGTTGGTCCGCTCATGGGTAGTGTGACACAACGTGTTATCCTACAGGATTCCTCCCCGTCTTCGAGCACCGGAGATGAGAGCATTGCGCTCCCCATTTATGATTTGGGGTAGGAGGATAGGTGTACTCCGACAAGATCCCGTCCACTCGGTCACTCATCGGGAGTAGTGACGACAGAGTGCAGGTTGTCACAACCCTACCCACTCGGCCTCACTTTGTGTAAGATGATCGACTGGCGTCAGGGTGACCATGATCATTGGCATCATATGCATGATGCATTTATTGCTTGTGTTTGTGGTTGCTGCATTTATATGCTGCATATTGTTTGGATACCTATGTTTGACATGCATACAGGATTTCTTATCCCTCGGACTGTTGACCTGGTTAGTACAGATTCTCCTGTTTACTTCGATGCATTTTTATCTTTCTTATCAGGAGACTGTACGCATGATTAGTGCTAGGTGTTGTTTCTTTACTTTGCATATCAATTGTACCTGCTGAGTGTTGGACTCACCCCGCCTCCATTGTTGTATATTTCGGGATGATGCTGTCAGGAGAGAGTTCCAGTTGCTAGTCCCATGCAGACCCCCAGCTGTAGTTGTCTTTTGGTTTTGTTTTGTTTCTTATTTGACTATGTTTGAACTTAGTCTTGTGTTGGTTTTACTTGTGGATTTTGTATGGATTCTTATCGTTAATGGTTTTGGTATGATTTGGTTTTATTCTACTACATGCCTGCCTGGATGGCAGAAGAGGTGAGTTCGTCTGACTTGTGTTTTACGAGTGTAGTTGAGTAGGGTGGTTTTCGAGTCAGAGTATTATTGCTTTGTTTTGATTATATATAACTGCGTGGATGTTTGTGTGGTTGTGTATATTTATTGTTATTATTCCAGCCGCATGTGGCTGAGGTATGGAGATATGTAGAAAGTTTCAGATTGTCCGCCGTACAGGGGAGATGCTGCCGAAATTTCTTCGGACGGGGACTCCTCTGGGGCGTGACACAAATGGTCCTACTCAATATACATATAGTGTACTAGTATAATTTTATAGTCTAGATAAACTAATACCAAATTACACTACAACTATTCCAATGATTTATCCCAATTCATCTTGGTTGTGAGCTACTATTTATAATTTTATAAGAAACTGATAACACGATCTTCTGTGTGGCACCACACACCATGTTATTTATAATATAAATTAAATGAACAACTGCATCTAACATAAATGCAGACATTTGACCAATGTGATTCATATTTCAAACTAAATGTTCATACAAAAAACTAGACTTTTAGTATACATCCTAACACCCACACCCTCTCTGGGCATCTACACCTTCTCTAGGTGCCCCCAGCTAGTCACCTCTTCACAACGGTAAAGAGATAAGAATTTATCCGCTCCCGGCTGCTCGGACCATCTCTGGGCACCTGGACCATCTCCGGGCACCTGGACCATCTCCGAGCGCCCGAACTACTGTCAACATGAATCCAAAGTTGATCCACTGGGAAGAGGTACCCGTTGGGCACCAAAGTGATCCGGAAACCCAGACATAGGTGCCCTTGGGCATTAAAGTGGTCCGGGCAATCGGACCATCTTGTCCGAGCCCCTGGACCAGTCAGGCGCTAGGATCGGTCAGCTATATGCTGACCGTCTGGTGCCTTCTTTGAACATTGACTTCATCTTCGGTTGCTTAGGTGATGCTTCGACCTTCCAGAGTGAGCTCACTGATAATTAGCATTTTTATATGAATTTTAGCTCTTATACTTAGTATTTCTATTCTCTCATTCACTTAAATCTTGCTTAATATCATAATTCATGAGTTAGGATATATTTGTGATCTTATTATAATTTTTTCTTAATTTTGGCATTATTTCATGATTTTTGTAGGGAATTAAAGAGGAGTCATGGACATGAGTCGAGTCAAACCGATTGGTTGAAAGCTATAGTTCCAAATCCGGTTCAATTTGAGGATATTTGGCTCAAGTCAAATGGAGAATTGGGCTCATCTAGCTCAATCAAGAAGGAGATCATCTTCTAATGATTTTAACCTCAAACCCATTCCTAAAGCCTACACTCCTTATCCAAAGCCCGATTATAAAAACCTAATTTCATAATCTTAATGAATCCGGATTCAATCTTTAATGAACCAATTTTTCCAACCCGGATCCAATCCACTAAGAAACTCCTTCTCACCCGCACGGCACAGTGCTTCGCCTCTTTTCTTCTCGCGACTTCTCTACTCGGCGGCTAGGGCACAGTGACACCTCCCCCTTCTCTTTTCTTCTCTCCGGTCGGCGACACTTCTTCCCTTCTCTTTACTGTTGCCGGCTGGTCCTTCACACCCAATCCTCTCCTCGCGATTCTCTCTAAGCGGTGACGGACGACAGCATCTCCGACGGATCTCTGTGAGCAGCAACGACATCTTCACGGTGACATCTCCGGTGGAGTAGTTCCTCCAACCGGCAAGGTTCCCTTCATCTCCATCCCAAGGCGGCGATGGCACAGTGAGCTCAGAATTAGGGCTTTCTTGTCGGCGGAGCGTTCTCCTCCGGCGAGGCACCCTTTTCCATTCCTTCTTCAGTGGATGTTCTTCCCGAAAACGGCGTTGCAAAAGTGGAAGATTCCGAGGAAGCTGGCCGTTTCATCTTCTTCTCCAGCAAATTTAGTGTGTATCAAATTTCGGCAGAAGGAGTTGTCCGTGCTGCTCTACTTCTTCTCCGGTGAGCTTCCCATCTGAATCCCAAGGCTGATGCTGCTGTGGACTTCCCGCGAACGGCGTTCCGAAGGCAGGAAGCCCAGCAACTTCAGTCTACAATTTCGGCAGAGCACTGTTAAATTCAGTGTGGTTGCACTGTCGTGAACAATCGATCAGTAGTTGTGATGCTGTCCACCGGGGCTGGCGTTCCAAATCTGGGCCTCCGTGTGACGACGGAGATAGCCAATTTGTGTATGATCGCAGAGGAGTGGATTTGGTTGGTTAACTTAGTTTGTTTCCATGTTTAATTTGTTTAGTCTTTGTTTTTATGCATTTTGGATATTGTAGTTAATGTTTTGATTCATGTTGCTTAGTTGTTAGTTTACGTTCATGTTAATTGTTTTAGGTTAATGTAGTTTACTTTCTTGCTTAATTAGGTTGTTATGTTTGTTATTGCTTCTTAGATTGATAGATTGCACTTTGTTTAGTTTCATATTCTGTTTAGTTCCATTAATGTGTGATTGTTGAATTTGTATCATAGTGTGACAATGTGGTACAAGTTTAGTTTTTATGCATAATTAGGTTTTATTTAATTGTTGTTAAATTGTTTGATTATTTGTCTTTGTTTTACTGTCGCTTTCTTTATGAATGTTTCTTAGATCCTCATAGTGTAGAGTCACATTATATTGTGAGTTCATATTTGATGTTTAGTTAGGATTTCTTTATTTGCATTAGGTGTAGAAATTCCAAAACAAAACCCCATTATTCAATTTAGTTTGAGAGCAAACGAACTATCACTGTTTCCACGTGAGAGATAACCCGGTCCTCTATTATACTACTTAGTGTAGGTGATCCTGTCCGAAAGCTGAATCAACGGACGCTGGGCACGTGGTGCTCTCCGGTTGCTGACGTGGGTCTTCGAATGCTGGTGCGAACTTTCGGCGATCCTGCAAAGAAGTCGGGCCGGGAAGGGGTTCCCGGCGGCGACCCTCCGACGCTCAAGTCAGGCAAGTTAACAGTGAAGAAGTGGCTCCCAAAGTTGTAGAACGCGTACCTCCGGCGAAGTATAAAGCTTCTTATATAGAGCGGTGAAATAGCTCACGCACACCTACCGAGGCAAATACGTGTCCTTAGCCCATACCTCGGTATGTGTTTGTCAGAAAGCTTACCTGACACCATACTGCTACAGTCCAGGCACGTCTTCGATGGGACAGCAGAACACCTTGTCGCCAGATTTGGAGTATGGCCTAGTCATAGGACTTGACAGCTATCATAAGATGTTCCTTGTCCTTCTCTCCCTACTCCATGTCGGGGCGTCCGGCCGGCCGACACTCATCTCACGTCCGGCCGGTCGACACTCATATCACGTCCAACCCTCCATATGCATTGGTATGCTGGGGAGATCCTCGGTAAGGTGCTATGTGGGGACTGCTAGCAGTATGTTACCTTATGTCTACGGCTGAGCATGACTTCCGCTCGGCCCTTCGTTACTGTTCAATTGAGCGCCGGAACCCCGACTCTTGTCGGGGCGCCTTTTGCCATCGGTTATTCACCGGTCGGCCGGCCGGGAGGTCGACCCATCCTTCTCCGGTCGGCCGACCGGCCCGCCCTTCTCCGGTCGGCCACCTGACCCTTTGACTTCCACGTGGCGTTGATCCCTTAAAATGGGGGTCCCCTGTTCTAACCGCCGGATCACTTGCCTCCCTCTCAAGTCTAGTCGAAGGAGGCGAAGTCCGACTGACTGGACTGTTGATCTGACTGAGTAACGGCCGCTGCATTAGCCCGCTCGGTCAGACTTAGGGATGCTCATCCCTTCGGCGGTGTCTTGCCCGTGCCTTGTATTCCAAGCGAATCTTCTCCCCTACTGCCAATCACGTGCGCTGCGCGCGGTAAGGGGCGCTCATTAAATGCGACCCGTGTCCTGCTGACACGTGGCGATCTCGCTTTTGTCAGCGTATGGCGGTGGCGTTACCTCCGATGGGACAGCTGCCGTTTGAAATGAACGGCTGGATGATGGCCTCGTTCTTCACGACCTGCATCGGACGGTGGAAGCTGCTTGCGGCCGACGTTATAAAGATCGCGACTTCTCTTCTTCGCCGCATATCGGCTTCATCGATCCCTGACGCCCCGCTGCCCCCTTCTTCTCCGGCGACCTCGAGGCCCCTTGCGACCATCCTTTTGCTCGTAAGCCTTTCTTTTCCTCGCTTCCTCCCTCCTTTTCTTCCTGTTAGTTGTCTCTATCATTCTGCCCCCTTCTTTCCTTGCTTTATTTCCTTTTCCTTTCATTCCGCTTTCGTTCCTTGCCTTATACCATGACTAGTACCTCTGTAACGCCCACCCTTCTTACCCAACCAAAGGTGGCGCTACGATCTTATACTACTTACGTACATGCTTTAGTTATAACAGCGGAAGAATAAAAACTTTAAAGAATTTAATTTATTAAGCATGATATCACATATTCTGATTAGTTCGAATGTGCATATATTGATCATATAACTAAAAATATTAATTTGTCCGAATCGTTCTTGCCGAGCCACCACCACACACATCATTATCTGCTCCTCCTGCTGCTCCGTTGTACATCCAGCTTTCTCTTTTATCTGCGGTACAAGGAAAGTAAGCTATGAGCACTCATGGCTCAGTAAGTTCCTTTCCTACTCACTAAAACCGAGAATCATCGTATATCAAGAATGGATCAACATATCATCGTCTCAACTAATCATAACATAACATATCATTCTATTCAAACATATCATGCATATTTCTTATTCACATATCATTTCATAGAAGCATGAATATCATATCATAAAACAAATAAATCACAAGCATGAGACATACAAGGGCATCATATTCATATCATAATATCACATGACATTATATCATATCATCATATAATTCAAGCACATATGAATGTAGGCAATGCATCGTGAATTTGAAAACTTATACTTAATAGTACTTGAAATTAATATCATCATCATTTGGGATCCCGGTTTGTACCACATACATAATGCGTAGGTCCAAGGTAACAAGTCTTGAGCCCTACCATGCATACATACTAGGCCCGAGTCTTACTCCATCGACCTAGGGCACTCAAAGGCCCATTACTGACGAGGCCCGAGTCTTACTCCATCGACCCCGGGGCGTTTACGGAGCCCACCCTTGGTACAAACCATAAAAATAACTTATCATGCATAACTATCATATCATGTCCTTAACAATCTTTCATGCATTTATTCTTTTTCATTTCTTTTCATTATGTATAGCATTTTCTATGCTATCACATATCATAACATAACTTCACTTCTTTTCATTATGTATAGCATTTTCTATGCTATAACACATCATGACATATTTCATAATATAACTTCATTATGCATAAATATTTCATACATGTATATATAATATCTCATATCTCTTTTGTTTACATTAATTCCTTGCATTATAAATCATGTATAGAACTTTATATTCTCAACTTTATTTTCTTTCATAAAGTTTTTAATCATCTAAATCCTTCCCATCGTAACATTCAACGTAGACTATCTACACATTCTTTTCGTTACATTCGTACTCTCATTGCCCTTACTTTATCTAGGCTTTCTAGGGGTGTTACAACCTCACAGCCGACCGCCGGTGCTCCTGGTTTTTGGTACACGACCATGGAGAGCCAGTTTGACGAGGAGGACGCGCTGTGCCTCGCTCGGACCTATGAAATCCCTGCCGACCACCACATAGTATTAGCCACTCCCGCCGACCGGCCTCATGAACCGTCGCCCGACACCGTTCTTTTCTTCCGAGACCAATTTTTGGCCGGACTACGCTTTCCACCCCATAAGTTTTTCTTGCAAGTTTGCAACTACTTTCGCATCCCGCTCGAACAGCTAGTTCCGAATTCAATCAAGCTGCTGAGCGGGGTGGTAGTTCTGTTTAAACTGAACAACATCCCGTTGGACCCCAAAGTGTTCCACTATTTCTACTACCCTATGCAAGCCGAGTGGGGTACTTTCGTTTTCCAATCTAGGATAGGTTTTGTCCTTTTTGATAATATGCCGAGCTCCAACAAACACTGGAAGGAGCATTTTTTCTATGTGCGTTTCCCCGAGCCACCGGCCTTCCGTATCAAATGGCAGACGGCGATGCCAGCGCAACCAGAGCTCGGCAAGTTTGGGGGCGATCCGGCCTACCTTCATGCAACCGGCCGGCTGGTCGGCCAGCGCTATCACATCGACAAGCTGCTCCTTCCGGGAGTACTGTATATATTCGGCTTGTCTTCTATCCCAGCCGATCTGCCTTGCAACATGAGTAAGTTCTCTTATCTTCCCGTTTCTTTTGTTCTAACTGATTTATTCTTTGTTTCTGCAGCCGAAGTTATGTGGTGCGCAAAGGCTACCGAGCGGCTGAAACTGCGAGCCGCTGAGATCGAGGTGGCCAAGAATAGGGAGATCGCCGAGCGGAGCTTGGCCTCAGCTGGTCCGGCCAGCGGCGAGGATGAGGGGACTCCGAGTGTCCCCGAAGCCTTAGACGCTTCTGCCTCTCTCGGCGAGGCTGCGGACAATATAGAGCCTTCTACTCAAGTTGAGGTAGAGGGCCGTTCGGTTGACGAAGCTCCCCTGGCAACTCGAAAGCGAAGACGGCCAGAACCAGCCTCTCAACCAACTCCATCTGATGAACCGCAGTCCGAGCGGGGAGATGAAGCTCCAGTGCTGTCCGGGACGGTCTCTATAGAGAGTACCCCCACGCCGCGCGGCTCTCCAAGGGCTACCTCTGAGGTGCCTCCAGCCAGTCCTCCGCGAACCATGCGTCGCCTTAGGCGATTGGGCGACCTTCCTTCCTCAAGTGGTGAGTCGTCCGGTAAAGCAGCTGCGCCCCAGGGTGATCCGAGCGGCCCGAGATTGATAAAAACTGTCCTACGCCTTCCGTCGGAGGAATATATGGCGGCTGTTGATCGGCCAGTGGTCCCCGAGCAGCAGATCACCCTCACGGGTCCTCTTGCCAAAGTCTGGGAGGATGCTTGGCTCTGAATTGCAATGATGACTCCCGGTCAGCTAGCCAACAGCAATCTACAACAGGCGACCGGGGTATGTTCTTTACTTTGTTAGTTATTTGGATTTAGTTTCTAACTTGCTTCTGTCCGTTTGCAGAATTGGGTGGAGCAGATTGCTATCAGCAATCGCCTAGCCGAACTGGAGGATGAGCTGAAAAAGCTCAAAGCCGCGGGCGAAAGCAGACAGTCAACGGCCGCTCTGGAGAAGGCCAAAAAACTACCGGAAGCCGAACGGGGTAAGTCCTCCGATCTGTCGAGTGAGGTGGCTCGACTCGAAGCTTTGGTCAAGCAGCGGGACAAGGAAATAAAGACCGCGACCACCCGGAAGCTTAAAGCCATCGATGACATGGATATGATGAAGGTAGAGAACCGGGGGCTAGAGCAGCGAGTGAAGGAACTAGACGCCTTGCTGAAGACTGAACGGGAGGGTCGCTCGGCCGACCAGGTCAAAGCGGCAGGGGCTTTGAAAGATCTCTAGGCGGCCCTTGACGCTTCCGGAGCCACTCTTAAAGAATATCAAGATGGGGAGCCCTGTCGGTTGGCGGAAGCGCGCAAAGCATTCGTCCGCTCGGACGAATTTGGCGAAAAGTTCAGCGACAAGCTGTCCTTAACTTTCGAAGAGGCTATCAAAGTGGCAGTGGAATATCTGAAGACCAAAGGCCACATACCTGCCGAGTTGTCCATCCCTCTCGAAGATTTGGCGGCCATGATGAGCTCCATCCCCGACTCTCTCTTTAACTTTGATGATAGTGAATGAGGGCTTTATGTAATTTCTCTAAGTGTGAAATCTTTTGTATGCCTGCCGTTCGGGGCGAATATTATAAATTTTGTCTGTCCACCGCTCGGCGTAAGTGGATTGTCTCCTTTTGTTATTTGTTTGTTCGACCAGCCTCCAATCCTTAACTTTTTGCGCCGGTCCTGATTTTCTCGCGCTAAGTGCATTTTATAAAGGAGCCGCTCGGCCCCACGCTTTTTTTATTCTTGCCTTATCGGCATGCCCGATCTGAGGTCGGCCTTTACAACCGAGTAGGACCACGCAGAGAGCTACTCGTCCTGCGGCTTTATAGGCTCCGGTTGCCCGCCTTTTAACGTCGATTTTTACCGTCAGAGTTCGACGGTCTTCCGCTCGGCGGGTTTATAGACGCCGGCTCGTCTCTCAATTTTTAACGTCGGAGCTCGACGGTCTTTCGCTCGGAGGGTTTATAGACGCCGACTCGTCTCTTGATTTTTAACGTCGGAGCTCGACGGTCTTCCGGTCGGCGGGTTTATAGACGCCGGCTCGTCTCTCGATTTTTAACGTCGGAGCTCGACGGTCTTCCGCTCGGAGGGTTTATAGACGCCGGCTCGTCTTTAACGTCTGAGCTCGACGGTCTTCCGCTTCAGCGCGGTTTATAGACGCCATAGACGCCTCGTCTCGATTTTAACGCTCGAGCTCGACGGTCTTCCGCCGGCGGGTTTATAACGCCGCTCGTCTCTATTTTTAACGTCGGAGCTCGACGGTCTTCCGCTCGGAGGGTTTATAGACGCCGGCTCGTCTCTCGATTTCTAACGTCGGAGCTCGACGGTCTTCCGCTTGGCGGGTTTATAGACGCCGGCTCGTCTCTCGATTTTTAACATCGGAGCTCGACGGTCTTCCGCTCGGTGGGTTTATAGACGCCGGCTCGTCTCTCGATTTTTAACATCGGAGCTCGACGGTCTTCTGCTCGGCGGGTTTATAGACGCCGGTTCGTCTCTCAATTTTTAACATCGGAGCTCGACGGCCTTAAAGGCTAACTTTAACACAGCCGCTCGGCGAACACATTAGCTATCCTTTAAATCATTTTTGCTTCCTGCATTACAAGGACATGGGCGACTAGAATATACACAAAAATGAGTTACATCAGTGCACCTTTCACCCAGCTCGATAAGGCTGGAGATGATTTGCGCTCCAAGGTCGGTCCAGCTGGCGCCCGTCTTCATCCTTCAAATAATAAGCGCCCGAGCGGAGCTTTTCGATAACCTTGAAGGGGCCCGCCCAAGGAGCTTCCATCTTGCCGACGTCGCCGACCCGCTTGACTTTCTTCCAGACAAGATCGCCGACCTGGAATGATCTAGGGATTACGCGCCGGTTGTAATTCTGCTTCATTCTTTGCCGGTACGCCATCAGCCGGACGGACGCCTTGGCTCTCTCTTCTTCGACCAAATCCAGCTCCATGCTCCTCCGCTCGGCGTTGTCATTATCATAATTCTGGATCCGAGCGGACTCGACGCCAACTTCGACAGGAATAACCGCTTCGCCGCCATACACCAGATGGAAGGGCGTGACGCCAGTTCCTTCCTTTGGGGTCGTTCGGATGGCCCATAAGACGCCTGACACTTCATCCACCCAGCTACCTCCCATATGGTCGAGCCGAGCCCGCAAAATGTGAAGAATTTCCCGATTGGCTACTTCGGCTTGACCATTGCTTTGGGGATATGCCACGGACGTGAAGTGTTGTTCGATGCCGTAGCTTTTGCACCAATCTTCGAGCAACTTTCCTGTGAACTGCCGCCCGTTGTCGGAAATAAGTCGACGGGGGATGCTGAACTGACAGATGATGTTCTGCCAGATAAACTTCTTGACCATCTGCTCGGTGATCTTGGCTACCGGCTCGGCCTCCACCCATTTGAAAAAATAATCGACTGCCACTAGTAAAAATTTCCGCTGCCCGGTCGCCATAGGGAATGGACCCACAATATCCATTCCCCATTGGTCGAAGGGACAGGACACAGTGGCTGCTTTCATTTCTTCTGCCGGTCGGTGTGAGAAATTATGATACTTCTGGCAAGAGAGGCACGTCGAGACGGTCCGAGCGGCGTCTGTTTGCAGGGTTGGCCAGAAATATCCGGCCAGCAGTATCTTTTTAGCCAGCGATCGCCTGCCCGGATGTCCTCCGCATGATCCTTGGTGCACTTCTTGGAGGATGTATGCCGCGTCTTCCGAGCTCACGCATTTCAACAGCGGGCGGGAGAAAGCCTTCTTCCGCTTAGGGTATCTTTTGGATGATGACCTCTCTGAAATTGGCTTTGAGCTTCTCAAAGGCTTCAGCATAGAGTTTGAGCCGAGCGTTGTTAATCTCAAAAGTACCAGAGAGCTGCTGAGCGGCCAACTGAGAATCTGAATGTATAGTCACCCGTCCGGCTCCCACATGCCGAGCTGCCTGCAAGCCGGCTATGAGGGCTTCATACTCAGCCTCATTGTTTGTAGCTCTATAATCCAGCCGGACGGATAAGTGCATCTTTTCTTCTTGGGGAGAGAGTAGCAGTACTCAAATCCCGCTTCCGAGCCGAGTGGACGATCCGTTCACAAATATTTTCCACATAGCTTCCGGCTCTGGATTCTGCACCTCAGTCACAAAATCTGCTAAGGACTGCGCTTTCACTGCCGATCGGGGTTGATATTGAATGTCGAATTCACTCAACTCCGTTGTCCACTTAATAAGCCGTCCGGACGCTTCTGGATTCAATAATACTCGTCCGAGCGGGCTATTAGTTTTGACAATGATGGTATGCACCAGGAAGTATGGACGAAGGCGCCGAGCGGCGAGGACCAGAGCGAAGGCCAACTTCTCGAGCCCAGTGTAGCGAGATTCAACATCTTTTAAAATATGGCTCAGAAAATATACAGGCTCTTCTCCGCTCGCCCTCACTAATGCCGAGCCGACCGCTTGCCTATTTGAAGATAAATAGATACAAAGAGGCTCACCTACGGCTGGCTTGGCTAGCACAGGCAGAGAATTCAGATATGCCTTCAGTTATTCGAACGCCCGATCGCACTCTTCGTCCCAGTGAAATTTAGTGGCCTTGCGCAATATTTTGAAAAAGGGCAGGCTCCGGTCGGCGGTCTTGGAGATGAATCTGGACAGAGCAGTTATCCGACCGGTCAGACGCTGCACTTCCCTCAGATTTCTTGGAGGCGGCATATCTTGTAGAGCTTTCACCTTGCTGGGATTTGCTTCGATACCCCGCTCGGTCACTATGTAACCCAAGAAACGCCCTCCTTTTGCTCCGAACAGACACTTCTGGGGGTTTAGCTTGACTCCATATTTTCGTAGCGTTCGGAAAGTTTCCTCCATGTCTTCGAAGAGATCGGCCGCTCGGACGGACTTGATGAGAATGTCGTCCACGTATACTTCCAGATTTCTCCCGATCTGCTCTTTGAATACTTTGTTCATCAAACGCTGATAAGTGGCTCCCACGTTCTTTAGTCCGAACGACATCACATTGTAGCAGTAGGTGTCGTCGGCTGTAACAAAGCTGACTTTTTCTTGATCTTCTGGGGCGAGCGGAACTTGATGATATCCTTGGTAAGCGTCGAGCATACATATCAACTCGCAGCCAGCTGTGGAGTCCACCAATTGATCGATCCGAGACAGAGGATAAAAGTCTTTCGGGCAAACTTTGTTGAGGTCCCGAAAATCTATGCATACTCTCCACTTGTTGCCCGGCTTGGAGACCAATACTACGTTTGTTAGCCAACTCGGGAACTGAACCTCGCGTATATGGCCGGCCTCCAAAAGCTTCTCAACTTTCGCCCGGATGATGACATTCTGTTCGGTGCTGAAATCCCTTTTTCTCTGCTTCACCGGCCGAGCGTCCGGTCGGACATGTAGCTCGTGCTGCGCTATGCTCGGCGAAATTCCGGGCAGCTCGTGCGTCGACCAGACGAAGACATCACAGTTTCTCCGGAGACATTTGATCACTTCTTGTTTTTGGTCTGCCTCCAGGTCGGATGCAATGAACGTTGTGGCCTCCGCTCGGGTCGGGTGAATTTGTACTTCCTCTTTTTCTTCATAAACTAAAGAGGGAGGCTTCTCAGTTATAGCGTTCACCTCGATCCATGGCGACTTCCGAGCGGAATTGGCTTCTGCTCGGACCATCTCGACATAGCATCGCCGAGCTGCTAGTTGATCTCACTTCTCCCACTTTGTCCTCGACGGGGAACTTGATCTTCTGGTGGAAGGTGGAGACGGCCGCTCGGAACTCGCTGAGCGCCGGTCGTCCCAAAATGACGTTGTATGATGAGGGAGAGTCAACCATCACAAAGTTTGCTGTTCGCGTCCTCCTGAGCGGCTCTTCTCCCAGTGAGATAGCCAGTCGGATCTGTCCGACCGTAAACCCATAGAGGGGGGTTGTCATGGGCAGCAGCTCGGCGCGGTCAATTTGCAGTTGATCGAACGCCTTTTTGAATATGATGTTGACCGAGCTTCCTGTGTCAATAAAAACGCGATGAATAGTGTAATTGGCTATTACCGCTTTGATGAGCAGAGCGTCGTCATGGGGCACTTCAACTCCTTCCAAGTCCCCGGGCCCGAAACTGATTTCGGGCCCACTCGCCCGCTCTTGGCTGCAACCGACTGCATGGATCTGGAGCTGCCGGACGCTCGCCTTCCTTGCTCGATTGGAGTCTCCTCCGGTCGGCCCACCAGCTATGATGTTGATCTCGCCCCGGGAAGTGTTGTCTCTTTTCTCTTCCTCCCGGGTGGACGGTCTGGGTTGCTCAGCTAGACCTTCGGGGATTGTCTTCACGTCTCTGTGTATGCTACCGCTCGGGAGTCTGCCTTTGCCGCCTATCGGGTATTGTCCGCTCGGCTTCACGAGGCCTCTGTCGCCTGTCAGCCGATGGTGATATGCGACCGCTACACCGGGGAACGGGATGGGTGATTAAGGGCAGACTCCAACAATCTCTGGTGTTGTGCTTGTCCGTCCGGTAGAATGAATAGAACATGGGAGTCCATTTCTTCTTTGGCTTGGGTCGTTCGGCTGCTACTTCTTGGACATGAGGTCTTGGATGAGAGCGAATTGCTTCGGACCTTGGTCCTCTTAGCGGCTAATGAGCAGTGTGCGGCTTCCGCTCGGCCGGAGGAGCCCGTTCGGTTGGAGTTTCCTTTCTTTGGGAAGCTTGGGCTTCCTCCACATTGATGTATTCGTTGGCCCGATGCGAGCGGAAGAAGTCCCCGTCCACGAGGCCTTGTGTAAATGCGTTCATCATTGTCTCTGAGGTGGCTGTTGGAATGTCCATGGCCACCTGGTTGAAGGGTTGGATATAAGCCCTGAGCGGCTCCCTAGGCTCTTGTTTGATGGCGAAGAGGCTCACGCTAGTCTTCTGGTAGCGCCGACTACTGGTGAAATGGTGGAGGAAGGCTGTACGGAAGTCTTTAAAGCTTTTAATGGATCCGTCCGGCAGCCTCCGAAACCACCGTTGAGCCGATCCAGAGAGGGTGGTCAGAAAAACTCGACACTTCACCCCATCTGTATACTGGTGAAGGGTAGCGGTATTGTCGAACTTACCCAAATGATCATCCGGATCGTTGGTCCAATTGTATTCACCGATCGCCGGGGGCACATAGTGCTTTGGCAGAGGGTCCTTCAAGATGGCCTCTGAGAACTGACGATTGACCCGCTCGGGCGAAGCGTCCGCTCGGGGGGCTTTGCCTTTTCTGTTATCCCGCATTGGTACTTCATCTGACGAAGAGTCTCTATCACGATTAGCTGCTATGGCTTCAGGAGGAGTGCGGAAGAGAGCTCGATGGAAAGGAACTATGGCCTGTGGTGCTTCCGCTCGCCACACAGGACGATGTGGCTCGCCGAGCCGCTCGGTGTGCCTTCTTTTTGTTCCTGAGCTTAGCGGCCCTTAACTCGATCGGGCGTTGAGTTCCTCCGTGGAAAGCGCAGCTGTGTGTCATCGGCACCGTCCATTGCTTGGTCGGATGCGAGGCGTTCCAAGCGGCACCAAATTGATCTGTCCAGTCGAATCAGCAGACACTGGGCACGTGGCGCTCTCCGCTGGCTCGGGTCTTGAATCTGGTGCGAACTTCCGGCGATCCTGCGAAGTCGGGCCGGAAGAGGTTCCTGCGACCCTCCGGCTCAAGTCGAGCAAGCTAACGGTGAAGAAGTGGCTCCCAGTTGTAGAGAACGCGTACCTTGGTATAAGGCTTCTATATAGGCGGTGAAATAGCTCACGCACACCTACCGAGGCAAATACATGTCCTTATCCCATACCTCGGTATGTGTTTGTCGAAAGCTTACGACACCATCTTTCTGCAGCCCGACACGCTTCGATGGGACAGAACACCTTCGCCAGGTTGGAGTATGACCTAGTCATAGGACTTGGCTATCATAAGATGTTCCTTGTCCTTCTCTCCCTACTCCATGCCGGGCATCCGTGGTAACTATCTCACGTCCGCCTGGCCGACACTCACATCACGTCCGGCCTCCATATGTCGGTATCCGGGAGATCCTCGAAGTGCTATGTGGGGACCGCTAGCGAGATGTTACCTTATGTCTACTGAGCATGACTTCCGCTCGGCCCTCCGTTCTTGTTCAATTGAGCGGAACCCGACTCGCCGGGCGCCACCATCTGGTTATTCATCGGTCGGTACCGGTGGGAGGTCGGCCCATCCTTCTCCGGTCGGCCGACCGATCCCGGCCGACTGCCACTGTGACTTCCACGTGGCGTTGACCCCTCAAAATGGGGGTCCCCTGTTCTAACTGCCGGATCAGTAGGTTAAGGGGTTCGGTAGATTAGAAATGAATTAATTTGATCCTGTGCAAGGACAGTTGCGCCCTACATCACTCACCCAAACCCAACTTCAGTTTTCTCCTCGAGTAGTCTTTCGCTTCGGCTTCTCGTCCCTCTGAAGCACTGTGTTCGTCCTTCTCGCTCCACCAATGTACTCTTCCGCAACTTCTCGTCCCTAGATGCACCAAGCCCATCGACTTGATTCCGTACCATCTTTTTCATCCGCTCGACTTGTTGTAATCCTAAGCTCCTGCACACTTAGACACAAGGATCAAATACACAGGACCTAATTGTTGGTGCGGTTAACACTAACGGTCTAACTCATGTTTTGATGAATGACAAAGTAAATTAAGTTAGGTTTGTTGTGATCTCGCGATCTAACTGAGTGTGCAGGAGAAGTCTAGATAGGTCAATGGTCCGATCGAATATCTGGCAAGAAATCCAGCTAGGTCGACGGGCTAACCAGATAGTTGGTACGAAGTCCAGACAGGTCGACGGGTTGACCGGATGTTTGGCACGAAATCCATCTAGGTCAATGAGCAGACCGGATAGCTGGCACGAAGTCTAGCTAGGTCGACGGGTTGACCGGATAGTTGCCACGAAGTCCAGACAGGTCGACGGGCTGACTAGATGTCTGGGAGGATGGTATGTCACGCCCCCAAAGGAGTCCCTACCGAAAGATTTTGGCAGCATCTCCCCTATACCGGTGACAATATGAGGTATACATATATACAAAATACATCAGCCATATACGACTGGAATATATACACACAACCATGCAGTTATATAATCAGCCTACTCGGTTGGAACATAAATAAACATAACCACACAGTTATATATATACTAATTAGCCCACACGGTGGCTATACTAAAAACTAACATAGTGGAAATAACAAATAATGATCATAAAACCACAATACAACTAACTACCAGTCGACTCAGCTTGACACGACATCACCAAAACAAATACAAGATACCATAAAATAAAACTTCATATAATATAATACACAAATACAAGAACAAATACAAAACCAACAATGCGAAAGAAAGCACTAACGACAGAAGGTGCTCGATGTGACATGGAATTAGCAGACAGGATCTCCAAACGACTTCATAAATCCTTTACCTGCTACCTGGCGAAATAACTAATTTATGAGGTGATGAGTAAAAAGACTCAGCGGATAATAGACAGATTGTGCATGAGTATAGTAAAGAACTAGAGATATAAAGGTATATAGTCTCGTAGGGAAAATAGCAGATACTACAGTGATATTATAATAAATGTCCATACTTGAAACTATATCCTAGGCTAGTAATAGAAGATCAGAAGTTGCAAAGAACTACTACAGTACTACTCATAACTATAAGGGTAACATGTGAGGTATATATATATATATATTACCAATAAGTAAACCAGTGTCTAAACACATACCATATGTATATATCTCAACCTATGTAAGCATATCAGCATAACTAAGCAACAACAGAATAAACTAGCAACAACAGTATAAGTAAGCAACAACATCAGCAGGTATAATAATAACAACGTATGCACTGATGGTCACCTCGCCCACTTCTTTGCACCACGACCCCTGTATGGTCGAGAGGCCGGATCGATGACAACTGTACTACCCAAAGGCTGCCACTACTCTCGAGTGACCGGGTGGACAGGTGCTAAGTAGCTATCTAGTTACAAAGCAAAGGGGGTCTCTGCTGCTCGTCACTCTAGTTACCACTACCCATGAGTGGTCAAGTATAACACGATAGGACAAGCGACATCTCCTCCAGCTACCACTACCCATGAGTGGCCGAGTATGTGGCGCGGCCCGACGACTCACTCCCCCACAAGGAAGACATGGTTGCCTACAAGCATGCAATGACATGATGCGTAAAATGCAGCAGTCATCATATATATATAAACGAAAAACAGGTTTGCTACATGAAGCCAGCTTACTCAATAAGGTATGAAAACATACAGTATTCAAAGCAAGTAAACATGGTGTCCAGAAACCATATATCCAATAACTAATATCTATTATTTGGTAATTTGGTATCTGCTAACTAGTATCTGCTAAATATCATAGATAGCAACGGGAGACTGTATAGAAATCGAAACGAGTAGCTCAAACATTGAGTGGATAAGTCTCAAGCACAAGAAAAATATGAGTGGGTTCAAGATAACCATAATAACTATCTGAATATACGTAGATCATGTAATTAATGTACTAAAGAGATAAAGCAAGAAGTACCCGTCTAAAAAAAAAGATCGTGTCGATCGTCTCCAATAAGTCCAAAAGTTTACGTCCAACTTGATTCCTACAATTACAGGACACGAGGCACAACTAAGGATCATAATCCTGGTATCAACTATTAATTAAGCTAAATTGATCCAAACTCTTCTTTCATATGTTTCACTTTAATCCGATAAAGACATAAGCTAATAATATAGGATTAGGGCACTCTAACCATTCCACAACTAACACTCCATATATGAAATTAAACCTAATTTATTAATCAATAGCCTTTTAAACAAGAAATCTTACCCCCAATTGATCCATGACTTCTGGTTGGATCGATAACACTTGCTAAATCTTATTTGAATAGTGCTTCTTGGAGGCCTTGGCCGAAAGCTTCTCATGGGACCAAGAGGACTTAAGAATAAAAGGGTAACTAGTGGTTGATACAGCCGTCCAGACAACTCACAGGGGCAGCGGCCGACAATGGCGCGATTTGTGTTGATGAACTGCACAAGGGCGGCATTAGAAACTAGGGCACAAAGCAGCATGGGAAAATTGAGAGGAAGAAGAAGGGACCTCGGCGTCGGCTGCTCGTGTGGACGAATGACAACACCGGCAGCTAACACACGATAGTGACGACGCGAGTAGGACAGATCTAGGGCTCTGCTGGCAATGGGTGCTCGGTGTCCGTAGCCGGAAGAGGGTCGACGGTGTCGGGCAGTAATGGTGCAGAGAAGGGCAAACCCTTTTCACCTCTTGTCGGCGTTGGGGCGGCTCTTGGCTGGCTGGAGGTCCATTGGCTAGCGTCGGACGCTGGCCGGCGAGGCTCGCCTCTCGATCGGGTTGTGATCGGTGGCCGCGCGAAGAGGAGAGGGAAGAAGGAGAAGAGGTTGTGGTTCGTGGACCTCAGCGTCGAGGTCGGCGGCGCTTGGGCAAAGACGTTAGAGGAGTGGTTCGGCGCACGGGTGGCTGGCGATCAGTGTTGGGCCAAGGCGGTCGGCTGCGATGTGAGAGAGGAGGGGAAGAAGAGATCGACGAGGGAGGAGAAAGTGGCATCGCGGGTCGGCAAGATTAGGGCACGGGAAGAAATTAATGAAAAGGAAAAAGAAAACATTTAAGGAAAATAAATATTTCCTTGTTTAAATCGGGTAGCTTAAATAGGCTTTATCCTCACCCAATAATTTATCCTTTTAACATACACCACACACGTTTCGAAAAATTTCCAGAAAATTTCTAAAAATTTCTAAAATTTTCGTTAAGGCTATTAGCCCATTAAACCTTATTATTTAATCACTATATTATTATTATTTGTCAATATTTTACATTCTCGCTCACTAATAAAAATTTGGTCTCGAAATTTACATCTCAACTCAGGGATCCTCATCTAAGAGTAACAACCAAACAACATACTTATATACTACTTCATCCAAGTATCATTAACAAATCTCCAACTGCAAGGGATGACTCTGTGGGTTATGAGCTCATCCTGCTTCCGCTACTCCCACACTGCAACTTAGCCAACTATGTGTAAATCAATTACATCTGAAATCCATATTACACACTATCAATAGATCCTCTAACATCTTTTTAGTGCGCTCAGGCTGTCCATCAGTCTGAGGGTGAAAATCTACACTAAAACAAAACTCCATACTCACGATGTGCTATAAATCCTGCCCAAAAACGTGTGGCGAATCACGGATCTCAACTCGATACAATACTCAGAGATATACCATAAAGTCCGGTAATATCTCTATAGTATAACCCTGCTAAGGACAATATGTCCTAAAAATTTCACCAAAGGACAATCAAAATGCTCACTACTAAACTCCGTATAAAAAAAATGTTCCCAACGAAACATTTCTGGAACTATACGAAGATGGTGTTCGTGATTCACCTCAAATCAGGAAATAGATCACAACCTCGTCAATGAAGATAATGACAACTGATCCAAACATCCTAAGAATACCAAATTCATCGAGTCCATGGAAATATCTAGGGCTAAGCCTAAATGGCAATATCAAGTACTCCTAATATCCGTACAACAGACATACTCAATCATAAGATCACTGGCAACAAGTTTGTAATTTGATCATCAACTAAAATCACCACATCTACTCTCACAAATTGTCTTCTACATTTTCCTTCACGTGATGTCTAGTAACGTAAAGAGTAAGCAGCAACCTTTATCTTTCCTGCACCAGTACAAATCATATATTTGAATATACTCACCAAGTTATACAACCAAGTAACGGTTATATCCCGTAAATGTTAAGCAGCAAGCTCTACACTCTTGCACATCGGTGGGGGTCATCTATCCGAATGTACCTTCTAGGTTATCCAATCAAATACATACAATCCATGGTCAAAGCCCCCATAGAATAGGATACATCGATCCTCCACAGACTAGTCAAGCCAACAGTGGTATGCAGCTAATTCAGTCCATTCTACGTCTGTACAAGTCATGTACTCAAATGTGACTTCTATGTTATCTAACCAACCACAATAATCCAAACGTCAGAATCTTCAGGAAATAGTGTGATTCGGTCCCCTAATGACCGAACTAATAAAAGTACTCAGTACTCTACTAACTACACCAACAAGAATGGCTACTGATCAAGTCAACAAAGGTAAATTGAACCTCTATAGACTGAAGCAACAAGAGTAAATTGGTCCTCTACGGACTGAACCAACTCGGATAAATCGATCCTCTACTGCCCAAGTCAATAAGGGTAAATCGGTTCTCTACTAACCGAAGCAACATGCTATTTAGCAGATACTAACCACTACCAAATTAGTGATAACCGAAACTAATAAGACTAGTAGTTGTTTGATAGATCTAACTAATGACTGACACAATACAAGTCATACATGGTATAAACAACTAGTCAAGTAACAACGGAAGTGTATAATAACAATAAACCACATACCTCCTATAGCTTGGAGATTCCTGCCGCTGCCTGGTCCCAAAACTCGAAAAGTCACATTGAGAATCCAAATCATGAAAATCCAAAACACGAAAAATAGGCTTCGTAAACCTGTGTCTCTGATACCAATAAATTGTCACGCCCCCAAAGGAGTCCCTACCGAAAAATTTTGGCAGCATCTCTCCTGTACCGGGACAATATGAGGCATACATATATACAAAATACATCAGCCACATACGGCTGTAATATATATACAAAACTACGCAGTTATATAATCAGCCCACTAGGCTGGAATAGAAATAAACACAACCACGCAGTTATATATATACTAATCAACCCACACAACGACTGTACTAAAAACCAACATAGCAAAAATCATAAATAACGATCATAAAACCACAATACAACTAACTGCGAGCCGGCTCGGCTTGACACGACATCACCAAAACAAATACAAGATACCATAAAACAAAACTCCATATAATAGCATAAACAAATTCAAGAACAAATACAAAACCAACAATGCGAAAGAAAGCACAAACGACAAAAGGTGCTCGATGTGACATGGAACTAGCGGACAGGATCTCCAGACGACTCCATAAATCCTTTACCTGCTACTTGGCGAAATAACCAATTTACGGGGTGGTGAGTAAAATGACTCAGCGGGTAATAGACAGATAGTGCATGAGTATAGTAAAGAACTAGAGATACAAAGGTATACAGTCTCGTAGGGAAAATAGCAGATACTACAGTGATATTGTAATAAATTTCCATACCTGAAACTATATCCTAGACTAGTAATAGAAGGTCAGAAGTAGCAAAGATCTACTACAGTACTACTCATAACTACAAAGGGTAACATGCGAGGTATATATATATTATCAATAAGCAAATCAGTGTATAAACACATACCACAGGTATATATCTTAACCTATGTAAGCATATCAGCATAAGTAAGCAACAACAACATAAACTAGCAACAATAGCATAAGTAAGCAACAACATCAGCAGGTATAATAATAACAGCGTATGCACGGATGATCACCCCGCCCATCTCTCTGCACCATGACCCCTATATGGTCCAGAGGCCGGATCGATGACAATTGTACCACCCAAAGGCCGTCACTACTCTCGAGTGACCGGGTGGACAGATGCTAAGTAGTTATCTAGCTACAAAGCAAAGGAGGTCTCTACTACTCGTCACTCCAGCTACCACTACCCATAAGTGGCCGAGTGTGGCACGACAGGACAAGTGACATCTCCTCCAGCTACCACTACCCATGAGTGGCCGATTGTGCGGCGCGGCCCGACAACTCACTCCCCCACAAGGAAGACATGGTCGCCTGCATACATGCAATGACATGATGCGTAAAATGTAGTAGTTATCTGTTGGTTGCTACTCGGAAAACCTAGAGGTTTCACTGTACAAAAATTTTGTACAAAGGTCTGAACCTTTTCCTAGCTACCATGTGTTCTTTTAAATTAAATTTTGGATCGCCTGCGGAACTTAACACGTTTGATCCAAAACTTAATCTATTCGTTCTTTTAGGTTTTGACTTGGGTCTCCTGCGGAACTTAACACATTCGACCCAAATCACCTTAAGTTATTAATTCCATTAAATATTAATTTCCATAATTGGTTCCCAGTACTGACGTGGCGAGGCACATGACCTTCTTGGATATGGGAGCAACCACCACCGACTAGACAAAACCTTTTATGGAAAGCTAATATTTAATTTCCTAAAATAACTTTAGGTTAACCGAAAAGAACAATCAAATCACAAGGAAAAGAAAAACAAAAGAACACTATATCGAAAACAAATTCGAAACTCTAGAATCGTATGCCTCTTGTATTTAGTATTATTTCCAAAAATAACTAGTATGATGCGGAAAGAAAAATTACTAGTTATACCTTCTAGAAAAACCTCTTGATCTTCTATCGTATTCCTCTTCTAACCTCGGACGTTGTGTGAGCAACGATCTTCCGAGATGAGAACCACCAAGCACCTTCTTCTTCCTTGCAAATTTCGGCCATCAAAACTTCTTCTAGGATGAAGAGGTTCGGCCACCACCACCATGCTCCAAGGGATGCTAGAAACAAAGCTTTCTTTCTCTCCTTCTTCTTCTTCTTCTCTAAACTTGATCCGGCCACCATATGGGTCTCCACAAGAAGGATGAGGTTCGGCCATCAAAGAGAAGAAAGGAGAAGAGGATGACCGACCACACCAAGGAGGAAAAAGAGAGAGGAAAAATAATAGAGTTGTTCTCCATGAAGGCACCTCTACCCTCTCTTTTATAATCCTTGGCCTTGGCAAATAAGGAAATTTAAATAAAAATTTCCTTAATTCTTTTACCATTGATAAGGAAAATTTATTTAATAAAAAATAATTTTTTTCTCATCATCAATGTGGCCGGTCACTTTAAACCAAGCAAAGGAATTTTAATTCAATCAAGAATTAAAACTTTCCTAATTTGTTTCCGGAAATTTTATAAAAATTTCTCTAATAATTTTTCCCTTCATGATGGTTAATAAAAAGGAAATTTTATAAATTAAAATATTTCTTTTAAACATGTGGATAAAAAGAAAGTTATCTTTAAAAATTAAAATCTCTTCCAATCTACAAATAAGGAAAATATCTAATCTTTTCTTAATCATTGTAGAAGCTTTATAAAAGAGATATTTAATTTTTAAATTCTCTTTTAAATCATGAACATGATTAAAAGGAAAGTTTTACCAAAATTAAAATCAACCTTTTAATCTACAAATAAGGAAAGAGATTTAACTCTTCTCTTAATCTTTTGTAAAATCTTATAAAAGGAAAGATTTAAATTTTTAAACTCTCTTTTAAATCATGTTATCCACATAAGAAAAATTTAAAAATAAAATTCCTTTTTATTTTAATAGGGCCGGCCACCTAAGCTTGAGTTCAAGCTAGGGCCGGCCACATGAATTCACCCATGAACCTAAACATGGCCGGCCCTAGCTTGGTCTCCAAGCTAGCTTGGCCGGCCCCCTATAGGATGGGTAAGAAGGTGGGTATAAGTGGGTATAGTACTCTATAATTAAGAGGCTACGATAGGGACCGAGAGGAGGAATTGGTTTTGGTCTCCCGATAAAATTAAGCATCCCGTGTTCGCCCCGAACACACAACTTAATTTTATCAATAATAATTCATTCCACTAGAGAACTATTATTGAACTACCGCACCAATCCCAAATTACATTTTGGGCTCCTTCTTATTATGAGTGTGTTAGTCTCCCTGTGTTTAAGATAACAAATGTCCACTAATTAAGTAAGTTACTGACAACTCACTTAATTAATATCTAGCTCCAAGAGTAGTACCACTCAACTTCATCATCATGTCGGACTAAGTCCACCTGCAGGGTTTAACATGACAATCCTTATGAGCTCCTCTTGGGGACATTCTCAACCTAGATTACTAGGACACAGTTTCCTTCTATAATCAACAACACACACTATAAGTGATATCATTTCCCAACTTATCGGGCTTATTGATTCATCGAACTAAATCTCACCCATTGATAAATTAAAGAAATAAATATCAAATATATGTGCTTGTTATTATATTAGGATTAAGAGCACACACTTCCATAATAACCGAGGTCTTTGTTTCTTTATAAAATCAGTATAAAAGAAACGACCTCAAATGGTCCTACTCAATACACTCTAAGTGTACTAGTATAATTATACAGTCAAGATAAACTGATACCTAATTACACTACGACCTTCTAATTGTTTGTTCCTTTCCATTTTGGTCGTGAGCTACTGTTTATAATTTATATAACATGATCCTCTGTGTGTGACACCACACACCATGTTATCTACAATATAAATTAATTGAACAACTACATTTATCACAAATGTAGACATTTGACCAATGTGATTCTTATTTCTAGATAAATATTTATACCAAAAGCTAGGCTTTTAGTATACACTCTAACAATCTCCCACTTATACTAAAAGACTAAGCTGCCATATCTGCTGCCATACATCTGATTCCCATCCTTTCAACATGCCCATCAAAATCTCTTGCCTTAAGGACCTTAGTGAAAGGATCTATAAGTCATCACTTGATGCAATCTAGGCGGCAACAACTTCTCCTCGTTTATACGATTCCTCGTATTGGGTGGTACTTGCGCTCTATTGTGTTTACTTGCCTTATAGACTTATGATTTCTTCGAGTTTGCTACTGCACCAACATTATTACAATAAATTGTAATAATTTTTTGGACAAATCAGAAATCATATCTAAGTCTATCTTGAGGTTATTGAGTCATTCAGCTTTTATGGCTACCTCAGAGGCTTGCCATATACTAAGCTTCTATGGTGGAGTCCAGAAAAACACCTATGCTTATCACTCTTCCATAGTTATGACTTTACCTCCTAAAGTAAACACAAAACCCCGAGGTTGACTTATTATTGTCCCTATCCGATTGGAAGCCAAAATCCGTGTAACCCACAGGGACCAAATTAACTGGCTTGTAAGCTAGCATATAATCTCTAGCGCCTCTAAGGTACTTTAATATATGCTTTACTGCAGTCCAATGTCCTTGTCTAGGGTTACTTTGATATATGCTAACTATGCCCTTGGCAAAACAGATTTCTGATCTCGTGCATAGCATACATTAGGCTTCTGACAGCCGAAGCATAAAGAACTGTCTTTATTTCCTTTATCTCCTTTGATGTCTACAGAGACATATCTTTAGATAAAGTTACTCCATCCTGAAAGGTAAGAAACCTTTCTTGGAGTTTTGTATGCTTAAAACGAGCAAGGATTTTTTCGATGTATGAAGCTTGGGATAAGTAAAATATTCTTTTCTTGTGATCCCTTATTACTTTGATCTCAAGAATATATATATTCTCCCAAGTCCTTTATATCGAATCATTTGGACAACCATACCCCTACTTCTGACAACATTTTGATATTGTTTCCAACTACCAAAAATGCTATCTACGTATAGTACAAGAAATACCACCACGTTTCCATCACATCTTTTGTATCCACAAGACTTATCCATTTACTCAATAAATCCAAAGGTCTGGATTACTTTGATAAACCGGATATTCCAAGACCTTGAAGCTTTGTATCAGTCCATAGACTGATTGAGCTTGCACACAAGATGCTCTTAGCCCTTTGCAATGAACCCTTCTGGTTGCTTTATATTAATGCTTTCTTCAAGACTTCCATTAAGGAATGCTGTCTTGACATCCACTTACCAAATAGATAAAAGAATCCGGATAGACTTAAGCATGGCTACCAGTGAAAAAGTTTCCTTTTTCATCTAGCCTTGCTTTGAAAGTTTCTACCTTCCTGTCTATCCCTCTTTTCCTATTATAGACCTTTTTATACCCAAAGGCTTTTACACCATTTGGTGGTTCTACAAGCTTCCAGATTTTATTAGAATACATATATTCTAATTCTTTTATTCATTACTCTTTGCCAAGATGCTGCATCTTTATCTTGGAGTGATTTATCATATGACCGGAGATCAGGTTCATGTCCTCCAAGGATCGAGTCCAAAAACTCTCCCAAAACATGAATCTTTTTAGGTTGCCAAACAACCCTCCCACTACGACAAGGCACTTTCTGTAATTGTGTATCATTTGTGATACGTGTTGCAGTTTCCTTGTGGTATCTCATCTTGTACAATTGGTACTAGATTAGACATGCCTTTTATTATTTCCTTAAGAACAAATTTTCTTATAAGCACATGGTTTATTACATAGTCCTTTTCTAAAAATCGGTCATTGATGCTAACAATGACCTTCTGATTTTTAAGACTATAAACCTACTTTCATTTCACTAGGATAGCCCACAAACAAGTGAATTCCTGTCCAACTTATCATTGTCTCTCTTTTGCATATGTGCTGGACTACCCGAATCCGAATATGCTTCGAAATAGGCTTACGCCTATTCAGCAATTCTATATGAGTAGAGAGTTCTGACTTTAGAAGGTACTATATTCACTCCTGTTTCCAGAGTATATCCTTAAAATGATTTTGATAATATTCTTAATAACTCATCAATCTACTTATTTCCATAAGAGTCCTATACCTTCCTTTTCCTACACCATTCTGTTGGGGTGTACCAGGTGCAGTTAGTTGGGATTGAATCCCTACTTCTGATAAATGACTCCTAAATTCTCCCAAGAGGTACTTGCCACTACGATCTTACCGTAGTGTCTTGATACTTTTACTTTGCCGTTTCTCCACATCAGCCTCGTATTCTTTGAACTAATCAAAGCACTTAGACTTGCGGCACATCAAGTAAATATATCCGTATCTCAAATAGTTTTCTATAAAATAGATGAAATATTTGAAACAACCTCTTGCATGGATGCTCATAGGATCACACAAATCAGAATGAACAAATTCCAATATATCTTTGATTCCTTACCCCTTAGACTTAAAAGATTCTTGGTTATTTTTCCTTCCAAGTAAGACTCGTAGGTTGGAAAGATTTCCACTACTAATGAACCCAAAAGTTCATCAGCTACCAATGAATCCTACTCGAGTTAATATAACCTAGCCTTAGAAGCCAAAGATATAATTGGTTCATTTTCGAAGGTTACTTTCTCTTAAAGTTAGAAGATGTGTTACTAATCTCCATTTGTTGCATTGTGAGAGTTATTGGATTTATAAATTGCCAACCAACGTACCAGAACAGATAACTTCCCTCTTTTCCTTAATAACAACTTTGTTATTTAAAAGAGGCAGAATATCAAGTTCTTTGAATAGTTTAGAAACTGAAAACTAGTTCTTTCTAAACTTGGTGCGTAAAGACAATTACTAAAAATCCATATTTTATTCTTATCAAAAGATAAACATCTCCCACTGCAACAGCTACCATTTTTACAGTAGTGCCCATATAGGCGGTGTTTTAATTTTCATTTAGTTGTTGGGTTTCTGACCTGCAATGAATTGCGGACATGATTAATGACATCTGTATCTACACTCCAGGTTCTGGTAGATAACACCACTAAACATGTTTCAACCAATGAATTAAATACACCTATATTGTTCTTAGTTCTAAGAAGACAGTCTACCTTAATGTCCAAGTCCTATTTCCAATCATTACAATTGGGATTGCTAAGTCTTTCTTATAGTATGACTACTAGGGGATTGACAAACATTTTAAATCCTAAGAATCACAAAAATATTTGGTCAAGATCAATTCTTTAAAATCCCCATGCATTTTGTATGCCACGATAGTGTGGACGTATACAAAATCAAAGAGGAGATTTTATCCATTAATTTTATTATCTCGTCAACTTTACTTTATGACGAATAAAATTAATAGTTGATCTGTCTTTGATTAAATATTTGGTCAAAACCTTTTGAATTTAAAATAAAATATTGATTCCTCAAACAATATTTTTTAAATTCACCAACACCTCAAACACCGTGAATTTTACATGCCACGTTAGTGTGGACGTATACAAAGTCAACATTTGTAAAAGGAGGGTTTTACCCATTAACTATCTTGTCAACGTATCTTTATGACAAATAAAATTATCTCAAACACCGTTAATTTTGTATGCCACGTTAGTGTGGACGTATACAAAATCAATCATTTGTAAGAGGGGTTTTAACCCTTTAATTTTATTATCTTGTCAACCTAGTTTTATGACAAATTAATAGTTGGTTTCATTTGGTCACACAAATAATAGTAGTGACTCCGATGGGGAGGATACTATTAGATGTGTCTAAGTGTATACCATTACTTGACACTAAGTCCATTAATAAGATTATGCCCCTTTCGTTGGGGAAGATCACACGCTCTTAATTAACTTCCTATAGTCATCCAAAAATGGAAGTCTGTTCTAGTGATCCACAAACAAGCTCATCCGTTATGGAGGAAGGCACTCAGAGCCAACGCGCAAGCTTGTTTGCATCACTTACAAACTAGTAATGGAGACCATGGGATTTATTTAAAAATCCCTCTCCCACTTAGTTATTTATAAACGAGGAATTTTAACTTCTATAGCAAGTATTGAGTATTAACATGCACACGACAATATAAAAGCAATAAATAGAAAATCTAATTTTCAACTATTATGGCTTTTATCTCTAGTTGTCCTCCGTGTGTTGTCATCCCAAGTGCTGCCATATTTGGCCACCGCTACCGGGTCTGTCGCATCCATCTTGCTCCTTGTTCCACTGCGCCTCGGGTCCTTAGAAGGTTCCACGCTTTGCAAGATTCGATCCATGACATAAATAGAATTTTACAATTTTGATCCTACATTCCATAAAAGGAATGTACATGTATCTAAATCAAAAATAAAATCCTAATAAATACAGCTCCTGCTGTATTTTATAATACAATCATGCACACACATATAAATGCCTTGACATGTCCAAGGGTCCAATCACACACATAAAACTATAAGCCATAATAGTTGGATCCTGCATCCACAAAGTTAGCACATCCTACTATTATCCTGCCTAAATTATGTATGACATGTGCATAATTAAACTAATACCAAATACACAGAGGCAAAACCCTAGCTCTGATACCAATTGTTGGTTGCTACTCGGAAAACCTAGAGGTTCCACTGTACAAAAAATTTGTACAAAGATCTGAACCTTTTCCTAGCTACCATGTGTTCTTTTAAATTAAATTTTGGATCGCCTGCGGAACTTAACACGTTTGATCCAAAACTTAATCTATTTGTTCTTTTAGGTTTTGACTTGGGTCTCCTGCGGAACTTAACACATTCGACCCAAATCACCTTAAGTTATTAATTCCATTAAATATTAATTTCCATAATTGGTTTCCAATACTGACGTGGCTAGGCACATGGCCTTCTTGGATATGGGAGCAACCACCACCGACTAGACAAAACCTTTTATAGAAAGCTAATATTTAATTTCCTAAAATAACTTTAGGTTAACCGAAAAGAACAATCAAATCACAAGGAAAAGAAAAACAAAAGAACACTATATCGAAAACAAATTCGAAACTCTAGAATCGTATGCCTCTTGTATTTAGTATTATTTCCAAAAATAACTAGTATGATGCGGAAAGAAAAATTACTAGTTATACCTTTTAGAAAAACCTCTTGATCTTCTATCGTATTTCTCTTCTAACCTCGGACGTTGTGTGGGCAACGATCTTCCGAGATGAGAACCACCAAGCACCTTCTTCTTCCTTGCAAATTTCGGCCATCAAAACTTCTTCTAGGATGAAGAGGTTCGGCCACCACCACCATGCTCCAAGGGATGCTAGAAACAAAGCTTTCTTTCTCTCCTTCTTCTTCTTCTCTAAACTTGATCCGGCCACCATATGGGTCTCCACAAGAAGGATGAGGTTCGGCCATCAAAGAGAAGAAAGGAGAAGAGGATGACCGGCCACACCAAGGAGGAAAAAGAGAGAGGAAAAATAATAGAGTTGTTCTCCATGAAGGCACCTCTACCCTCTCTTTTATAATCCTTGGCCTTGGCAAATAAGGAAATTTAAATAAAAATTTCCTTAATTCTTTTACCATTGATAAGGAAAATTTATTTAATAAAAAATAATTTTTTTCTCATCATCAATGTGGCCGGCCACTTTAAACCAAGCAAAGGAATTTTAATTCAATCAAGAATTAAAACTTTCCTAATTTGTTTCCGGAAATTTTATAAAAATTTCTCTAATAATTTTTCCCTTCATGATGGTTAATAAAAAGGAAATTTTATAAATTAAAATATTTCTTTTAAACATGTGGATAAAAAGAAAGTTATCTTTAAAAATTAAAATCTCTTCCAATCTACAAATAAGGAAAGATATCTAATCTTTTCTTAATCTTTGTAGAAGCTTTATAAAAGAGATATTTAATTTTTAAACTCTCTTTTAAATCATGAACATGATTAAAAGGAAAGTTTTACCAAAATTAAAATCAACCTTTTAATCTACAAATAAGGAAAGAGATTTAACTCTTCTCTTAATCTTTTGTAGAATCTTATAAAAGGAAAGATTTAAATTTTTAAACTCTCTTTTAAATCATGTTATCCACATAAGAAAAATTTAAAAATAAAATTCCTTTTTATTTTAATAGGGCCGGCCACCTAAGCTTGAGTTCAAGCTAGGGCCGGCCACATGAATTCACCCATGAACCTAAACATGGCCGGCCCTAGCTTGGTCTCCAAGCTAGCTTGGCCGGCCCCCTATAGGATGGGTAAGAAGGTGGGTATAAGTGGGTATAGTACTCTATAATTAAGAGGCTACGATAGGGATCGAGAGGAGGAATTGGTTTTGGTCTCCCGATAAAATTAAGCATCCCGTGTTCGTCCCGAACACACAACTTAATTTTATCAATAATAATTCATTCCACTAGAGAATTATTATTGAACTACCGCACCAATCCCAAATTACATTTTGGGCTCCTTCTTATTATGAGTGTGTTAGTCTCCCTGTGTTTAAGATAACAAATGCCCACTAATTAAGTAAGTTACTGACAACTCACTTAATTAATATCTAGCTCCAAGAGTAGTACCACTCAACTTCATCATCATGTCGAACTAAGTCCACCTGCAGGGTTTAACATGACAATCCTTATGAGCTCCTCTTGGGGACATTCTCAACCTAGATTACTAGGACACAGTTTCCTTCTATAATCAACAACACACACTATAAGTGATATCATTTCCCAACTTATCGGGCTTATTGATTCATCGAACTAAATCTCACCCATTGATAAATTAAAGAAATAAATATCAAATATATGTGCTTGTTATTATATCAGGATTAAGAGCACACACTTCCATAATAACCGAGGTCTTTGTTTCTTTATAAAATCAGTATAAAAGAAACGATCTCAAATGGTCCTACTCAATACACTCTAAGTGTACTAGTGTAATTATACAGTCAAGATAAACTGATACCTAATTACACTACGACCTTCTAATGGTTTGTTCCTTTCCATTTTGGTCGTGAGCTACTGTTTATAATTTATAAGGTACTGATAACATGATCCTCTGTGTGTGACACCACACACCATGTTATCTACAATATAAATTAATTGAACAACTACATTTATCACAAATGTAGACATTTGACCAATGTGATTCTTATTTCTAGATAAATGTTTATACCAAAAGCTAGGCTTTTATTATACACTCTAACATTATCATATATATATAAACGGAAAATAGGTATGCTACAGAAGCTAGCATGCTCAATAAGATATGAAAACATACAACATTCAAAGCAAGTAAACATGGTATCCAAAAACCATATATCCAATAACTAATATCTATTATCTGGTAATTTGGTATCTGCTAAATATTATAGATAACAACGGGAGACTGTATAGAAATCGAAATGAGTAGCTCAAAGATTGAGTGGATAAGCCTCAAGCACAAGAAAAATATGAGTGGAGTCAAGATAACCACAATAACTATCTGAATATACGTAGATCATGCACTAAGATCAATGTACTAAAAAGATAAAGCAAGAAGTACCCACCTCAAAAAATAGATCGTGTCAACCGTCTCCAATAGGTCCAAAAGTTTACGTACGTCCAACTCGAATCTTACAATTACAGGACACGAGGCACAACTAAGGATCATAATCCTGGTATCAACTATTAATCAAGCTAAATTGATCCAAAATCTTCTTTCACATGTTTCACTTTAATCCAAGAAAGACATAAGCTAACAATATAGGATTAGGGCACTCTAACCATTCCACAACAAACACTCCATATATGAAATTAAACCTAATTTATTGATCAATAGCCTTTTAAACAAGAAATCTTACCCCCAATTGATCCATGACTTCTAGTTGGATCGATAACACTTGCTAAATCTTATTGGAATAGTGCTCCTTGGAGGCCTTGGCCGAAAGCTTCTCATGGGACCAAGAGGACTTAAGAATAAAAGGGTAACTGGTGGTTGATACAGCCATGCAGACAACTCACAGGGGCAGCGGCCGACGATGGCGCGATCTGTGTCGATGAACTGCACAAGGGCGACATTAGAAACTAGGGCACAAAGCAGCATGGGAAAATTGAGAGGAAGAAGAAGGGACCTCGGCGTTGGCTGCTCGCATGGATGAATGACAACATCGACGACCAACACATGATGGTGACTACGCGAGTAGGACAGATCTAGGGCTCGGCTGGCAACGGGTGCTCGGTATCCGCAGCCAGAAGAGGGTCGACGGTGTCGGGCAGTAAAGGTGTAGAGAAGGGCAAAGCCTTTTCACCTCTTGTTGGTGTTGGGGCGGCTCTTGGCTGGCTGGAGGTCCATTGGCCAGCGTCGGACGCAGGCCGGTGAGGCTCACCTCTCGATCGAGTGGTGATCGGCGGCTGCGCGAAGAGGAGAGGGAAGAAGGAGAAGAGGTGGTCGATCGTGGACCTCGATGTCGAGGTCGATGGCGCTTGGGCAGAGACAGAAGAGGAGTGGTTCGGCGCACGGGTGGCTAGCGATCGATGTCGAGCCGAGGCGGTCGGCGGCGACGCGAGAGAGGAGTGGAAGAAGAGATCGGTGAGGGAGGAGAAAGTGGCATCATGGGTCGGCAAGATTAGGGCACGAGAAGAAATTAAAGAAAAAGGAAAAGCAAACATTTAAGGAAAATAAACATTTCCTTGTTTAAATCGGGTATCCTGGCCCAATAATTTATCCTCTTAACCTACACCATACAAGCTCCGAAAAATTCCCAAAAAATTTCTAAAAATTTCTAAAAATTCCATTAAGGCTATTAGCCCATTAAACCTTATTATTTAATTACTATTTTATTATTATTTGTTCGGTATTTTACATGGTAAGTTAAGATAAGTCATTGGAGGGGAGTGACTTGGTGAGGACGTGTTCCCCGTTTGAGGGAACTGTAGGCATCGATCCAACTTAGATCCATTTTGGAAATCTAAGTTGAGATCGTGACTAGATTCTAGTATGAAGGAGACAAAATCTAATTACTACTCTATTTTTATTATATTTGTGCTAACTTTTGTTATGCAGGGTAGTATTGTTGAGATCTAGCGCGCCTAAGGCGCGGAAACGTAGTGAAAAAAATATACTAGATCCTCTTATCCAGTGGATCCATGCGAAGGGAAGAAACATCTTCTGAAAAACTAATCTATGCTAAGCTACATGATATAGTTATACCTTTGAAGCGTGCTCACAATCTCCCGACAACTCGGATCACAGCACGATCAAGCGTTCGCGCCTCTACGGTATCCACACGAACAAGCCTTGCCTTCGTTTGTCTCACAAACTCAACAAAATGGAAGAGAAAACACACAAGGTTGTGCTAGCAACCTCAGATGTATGTTTCAGCCAAGCAAAGGAAGGAGGAAGAAGAAGAAGCAAAGAGATTCTTCACCTTCTCAAGCAATGAAAAACTTATGAAAAATATCATCCAAATGATATTTATAACCATCTCATGGAATATCAAGAGTCTCCACCCTTTCATCTTCTAATCCAATGGCTCAAAATCAACCATTCAATCCAATGGTTGAATTTTGACCATTCAACTTCCTTGGTGAACTCAAGTTCACCCAATGAGTCTAACCCATTGATTCCCATGTAATTGAACTCAATCCAACAATTAGATCTATTTGAGTCTAACTCAATGAGTCTAATTCGGATTACACTTAATCCAATTAGTGGGTTCATTCGAGTCTAACTCAATAATTAATCCAAAAAACCAAATCATCTGATGATTAGCTCTAAGGGCTAATTACTAATAATCTCCCACTAGCACTAGTGCCAATCACCACTAAGATGACACTAACACTTTGGATTTACCCATTATTTTTAATATCCTTGGTATTTTAGTCAAATTAAAATACCCATCTCCATATCTACTTGTTCTTTGTGTGTGACCCTATAGGCTCTCGTAACGTTGACAATATATCCAAATCAACATTTGCGATACATAAGCAATGAGTGACATCTAGCAAGGCATCATTGCTACCCAAGTGACGAGAAAGTCATGATCCGACCTAACCTTTCCGTGGCTATCATCTTGTATGGCTTGGTCTCTCTATCCTTGATATCTAGATTGATCAATGAGGCATATACCGTGTTATCCTCTTATCAATCTTTGTGTTTCTTGATCTCCAAGTAGACACACTCAATCAAATAAGCTCAATATCTCATATTGACTCATTTGCGCATGGTCATGCTTTCTTGTGTCCTACTAATCAAGGGGTCCACAGATATCGCTTCCGTCATATGGAAGGGATAGATCCCATCTACATCGCTCACATCCCTCCACATAATTCATTGCATATCCAGTGATCGACTTTATAGTCCACCCTGTTACGGGTAATGTTTGACGATACCAAAGTATACAACTCCTTATGTAGGGAACCGTAGCGACTTCAGGTATAAGGACTATTCATACCAATAGTCACATGAGAATGTTTATGACACTCATACGACGATCCATGAAACATTCTCAGGGCGGGTCATTCAGTATATATTCTCTAATATATACCCATGTGTCAACCTGATATCTCATATCCATGACTTGTGAGATCAAGTCATCCGTTGACCTACATGCTAGTCTCAACGCATTAATATTGTCCTTGTATATTAATGCTCGACCAGGAATAGTTAAGAGTAGTGTTCTCTACAATATCTCACTATCAATTCAACTAATTGATATACTGTAGATATGAACCTACTACCCAAGGACATTATTATATTTATTCAATCGGCACTAAACTGAAATAAATATAATAACTATAACCATTGCCTTTTATTAATAATGATATATAATACAACTTGATCCCTCTACAATAATCTCATAATTGGTACTAGGGCTAATTCTAACAATCCATTAGCACTAGTGCCAATCCCTGAGGTATCGAATACCCATTGACCTAGTGTGACCATCATGTTTTCCCTGTGTCAAAGCTTTGGTCAAAGGATCCACAATGTTAGCATCGGTTGGGACTCTGCATATCCTTACATCACCTCTATCGATGATCTCTCGAATGAGACGGAATCACCTGAGTATGTGTTTGGATCTCTGATGAGAGCAAGGTTCTTTAGCCTGTACAATAGCCCCATTGTTATCACAATAGAGGTCTATTGGGTTCGCTACACTAGGAACAACACCAAGCTCTGTAATGAATTTCATAATCCAAATAGCCTCCTTTGCTGCAGCTGATGCAGCAATGTACTCGGCTTCTGTTGTAGAATCAGCGACTGTATCTTGCTTTGAACTTTTCCAGCTTACAGCACCACCATTTAAGCAAAATACATACTCTGATTACGATCTGTAATCATCCTTGTCAGTTTGGAAGCTAGCATCGGTGTAACCCTTTACAACAAGCTCTTTATCGCCTCCAAAAATAAAGAAATAATCTTAAGTCATTCTCAAGTACTTAAGAATATTCTTGACTATTGTCCAGTGACCTTCACCTGGATCTGACTGGTATCTGCTCGCCATGCTTAATGCATACGAGACATCTGGGCGAGTACAAAGCATGTCGTACATGATCGACCCTATAGCAGATGCATAAGGAATCTGATCCATACGGTCCTTTTCTATCTTAGAAGAGGGACATTGAGTCTTCGAAAGACTCACACCATGTGACATAGGCAAGAATTCCTTCTTGGAATTCTCCATGGCAAAACGTTTAAGCACCTTGTCAATGTATGTACTCTGGCTTAAGCCGAGCAATGTTTTAGATCTATCTCTATAGATCTTAAGACCTAAAATGTAGGCTGCTTCACCTAAGTCTTTCATTGAAAAATAATTCCCAAGCCAAGTTTTCACTGACTGAAGAGTAGGGATATCATTTCCAATGAGGAGTATGTCATCAACATACAATATGAGAAAGATGACTGTGCTCCCACTAACCTTCTTGTAGACACAAGGTTCATCTTTGTTCTTAATGAAACCAAACGTTTTGATCGCATCATCGAATCGAAGATTCTAGCTTCTAGAGGCTTGCTTTAATCCATAAATGGATCGTTGCAACTTACATATCTTTCCAGCATGCTCTGAATCTATAAAACCCTCAAGTTGTGTCATGTACACATCCTCGAGTAGATTTCCATTAAGAAATACAGTTTTGACATCCATCTGTTAGATCTCATAATCATAATAAGTAGCAATAGCAAGCATGATCCGAATGGACTTGAGCATCACAACTAGTGAAAAGATTTCATCATAGTCTATACCATGAATCTGCTTGAATCCTTTAGCAACCAATCTACCTTTATAGGTATACATATGACCATCCATGTCAGTCTTCACCTTGAAGACCCACTTACACCCAATGGATTTGATCCCTTCAGGTGGATCAACCAAAGTCCATACTTGGTTAGTGTACATGGATTCCATTTCATATCGCATGGCCTCTAGCCATTTCTAAGAATCTGGGCCCTGTACAGCTTCCTGATAAGATGTAGGCTCATTGAGACCAACAAGCTCTACATCACTATGGTCAGACAAGAGAAAAGAATATCTATCAGGTTGACGATGAATCCTATCAGATCTGCGTAGAGCTTGTGCTACTTGAATAGGTTGTTGCTCCACAACTTCTTGTGGTGTAACAAACTCCTAATCCACAACATCTTGTGGTTCCTGTTCAATTTCCATCAAGGTGTCAGTGCTAGTTTGTGTATCTTGAATTTCTTCAAGATCGACTTTGCTCCCACTAGTTTTTCTAGAAATGAATTCCCTTTCTAGAAATACATCAGTTCTGGCAACAAACACCTTGCCATGTGTGGTATTATAGAAGTAATATCTCTTCGTTTTATTGGGATAATATCCAACAAAATAGTACTTGTTTGATTTGGGTCCTAGTTTATCTGAGACTTGTCGTCCAATGTAAGCCTCACAACCCCAAATCTTCATAAAAGACATCTTGGGACTCTTCCCTGTCCATATCGTATATGGTGTCTTTATGACGGTCTTGGATGGAACCCTATTAAGTATGAAAGCGGTCATCTCTAGAGCATGTCCCCAGAAGGAAGTAGGAAGATCTGTATGACTCATCATCGATCGTACCATATCTAATAATGTACGATTCCTCCTTTCTGATACACCATTCCATTGTGGTGTTCCAGGTGGAGTGAGTTGAGATATGATCCCACACTCAACGAGATTGTCATGAAACTCTTGGCTAAGGTATTCCCCACCTCGATCTGATCGAAGCATTTTAATACTCTTACCAAGTTGGTTTTACTTTATTCTTGAATTCTTTGAACTTTTCAAAGGATTCGGATTTGTGTCTCATCAGATACACATATCCGTATCTACTGAAATCATTAGTGAAGGTAATGAAGTAATTATAGCCTCCTCTAGCTGCTATTCTGAAAGGACCACATACATCAGTATGTATGAGTTCTAACAGATCATTAGCCCTTTCGCCATGTCCACTAAATGGAGTCTTCGTCATCTTGCCTCGAAGATAAGATTCGCATACCTTATATGATTTAAAATCAAATGAGTCCAAAAGTCCATTCTTTTGGAGTTGGGATATGCGACTCTCATTTATGTGACCTAAGCGACAATGCCAGAGATATGTCTGGTTCAGATCATTGGATTTGAACCGCTTGGTATTTATGTTATAGATTGAGTTTTCAAATTCTAGAACATAGAGTCCATTTATCAGAGGTGCACTACAATAAAACATGTCATTTAAATAAACAGAGCAACATTTGTCCTTTATTATAAATGAGAACCCCTTCTTGTCTAAACAAGAAACAGAGATTATATTTTTTGTTAAAGCAGACACATAACAACACTCTTCAAGTTCTAAAACAAGCTCAGTGGGCAAAGATAAGGAATAGGTTCCTACAGCGACAGCGACAACTCTTGCACCATTGCCTACTCGTAGGTCCACTTCGCCCTTTGTCAATAATCTACTATTTCTCAACGCCTGCACATTACTACAAATGTAAGATGCACATCCGGTATCTAATACCCATGAAAAAGAAATAGATAGATTGACTTCTATAATATAGATACCTGAGGCAGAAATCTCACTTCTCTTCCTTTTCAGTTCCTCTAGGTACACCTTGCAGTTCCTCTTCCAGTGTCCGATCTCACCATAGTGGAAGCAGGTTCCTTCTTTAGTAACCCCACCTTTGGGTTTCAGTGCATTAGCCTTGCCCTTGCCTTTAGCTTGGGTTTTACCCTTACCTTTAGGCTTCCACTTGCCTTTGCCCTTTGATACTATCAGAATGGAACTAGGCTTCGCCTTCTTAAGGTTGATTTCAGCAGTTCTCAATATGCTTAACATCTCAGGCGGTTTGTCAATTTCATTCATGTTGTAGTTCATGACAAATTGACTATAACTTTCAGGCAACGACTGTAAGATAAGGTCAGTGGCCAATTCTTGGCCTAGTGGGAATCCCAACCTTTGCAGATTCTCTACATACCTGATCATTTTGAGCACGTGAGGCCCTACGGGACTTCCTTCTTACATTTTGCATTGAAACAGTGCTTTAGAGATCTCGAATCTCTCATGCCTTGCTTGTCCTTGATATAGTTGTCTAAGATGTTCAACTATATCATAAGCATCCAGATTCTCATGTTGCTTCTGACGCTCAAAGTTCATGGTGGCGAGCATGAGCCATGACACATCGAATGCATCATCTTGATGCTTTTTGTAAGCATCCCTATCAGCTCTAGTGGCATTAGCAGGGGGTGCTTCAGGAATAGACTGCTCTAGGACATACAGTTTTCGTTCTTGCTTGAGGACTATTCTCAAGTTTCTATACCAGTCCAGGAAATTAGCTCCATTGAGCTTGCCCTTTTCAAGGATAGATCGCAAAGAGAGGGTATTTGTTGTACTTGACGACATGGTAATCTACAACAGTGAAATGCATGTCTTAGTATCATATATCTATCATTTAATTAGGCCTTTAATTAAATGATTCTCCCACTAAATTCTAAAGCTTGATAGAAGCAAGTCACTACTAGTTCTAAACCCATAAGCAAAGACATTCTAGTGGGACAAGATCCACATTATACCTCATCTTGAGTTAGCTTTGGCTAATCACCCAAGACTTGTATAAATAGGTAGGCAACGTGTACCAATCAGACAAAATCCATATTATACCTTATCTTGAGTTAGCTTTGGCTAATCACCCAAGATTTGTATAACTTAGGTAGACAACGTTCACCAATTACATCCTATATAGCTCTTGTATCCTTAGATGAACAACACTGTTTGTTCGTTTTCCTATCTTATGAAATCCATATTATAATACATCTTGAGTTAGCTTTGGCTAATCGCCCAAGACTAGTATAATATGATTTACATCTCATGGGTTATGCCTTTAAGTTCTCAATCCAATTGAGGTAAGTCATACCCAAAGTTCAATAGTCAGACATCACAATTGTCCAGTCGCACTCTACCAAGATAAAATGAGTCACTTTGATTTGGCAAACCTGACTACAGATGATCGAGGTAGTAGTGAGTACCAAACATTGGTAGGCATATAAAACTGACTTACTTACGATAGCTACACATGCATCACATACATCATGGCATATCATGACATATATCAGCATATACACAAGTTTAAACGTGACATGGTTATGGCCCCCATAAACTATGATCTTCTCAAGCCAATGAGAAGAGCGATAAGTCAACTTATGTCTAAGCAGCTTCTCCAAGCGCTCCCTTGGTTGCCGTGTGTTTTTGTCCTTCCTTCCTTTTCATCCGTCGTCCAGAAGACTAACTATTTCTAATTTTGTACATTACAAAATCTAAATAAACTCGAGTTACATTCGAGTGTAGTCTATTTTACAATTAGAATGAAAAAGAAGAAGGCATGGCACACAGGCCGTATTATGAATTACAACATTACACACATCCAATCACATTGGGGTCAAAGGGCCATAACCATGCATCATGTCATATCTATTCATAATATTTTATGACATAAAATTTCCTGATTGCAACAATAAATTATGAGCCGCAACGCCACGGCGGTATCCGAGACCTAACTACCCACAATACCAACTATGTTTCGTTCTAAACAAAACATCTCTAGCCGAGGCCTTGTTGGTCACACGCCAACTTCGTTTTGTTCCAAACAAAACAACTCTAGCCGAGATCTTGTTGGTCACATATCAACTTTCAGTCAAGAGTCAAGATTTGGCCGAATTGGTCACACACCAACTTTCGGTCAAGACTCAAGATTTGGCCGAGACTCATAGTCTAGCCGAAACCCATAATCTGGCCGAGAGTCTTGTGTGGTCGAAACTCACAACTTTTCCAATCATAGAAAACCTATCATGCAATTTCTATATCATATATAAAAATTCTAATAACTTAGCATATCCCTTCGCAAGTGGCTCTAATACCACTGTTGGGATCTAGCGCGCCAAAGGCGCGGAAATGCAGCGGAAAAATATACTAGAAGTATAATGTTTATTGTCTTGGACTAATCTTTTTCTTGTAGGAAAAAGCTTTTACTAGAAAAAGGGGTCCGGGTGTCTAGAAGGGATCCGAGCGCCCGGAGTGTAAAAGTTTATCTCATCGCAACATGGAGCGCGCTGATTATCTGGGCCAACATCACGGTCCAGGCGCCCAGAAGGGATCCGATTGCTCGGAGCTTCCTATATAAGGAGTCCTCTACTTGGAGAAAATATAACAACTTCCTTCTGCGATTGCTCTATTGCGCACTGCTCTTGTGACGCTATGAAGCTCTTCCGACAACCTATGGCTTAATTTCTTATTCTTGTTGTCGGTATTTTTTTTATATAATTCTTGTACTCAATCGTGTAACATTTTACAAATTATTAATGATTGCCCAACGAAAGTGCTCTCACATGCAGGTCTTGGAGTAGGAGTCAACAAAGGCTCCGAACCAAGTAAATTGGTTTTGTTAGCGTTGTATTTTTCTATTTTCACTGCTTACTCGATAACGATTTTCAAAGATCACTATTCACCCCCCTTCTAGCAAGCTTTACGATCCAATAAGTGGTATCAGAGCAGATACCACTCTGATTTGGTGCAATCACCAATCAGGCAAAGGGGGTGAAGTTTTTCCTTTTTTTCCTCATTCATCGATTTTAAGTTTTTCAACATAATCCAAATTGGTATCATTAACTCTTTGGAAACATTTTTTTAATAACAATTCAAACTGAACTAGTGCAACACCAATTCAGTCTTAATTTTTTTTTCTTTTTCTCCCACACTGCTAAATCTAAGACCAAGTCTTGGGATCCTTTTTCTTTGTTTCTTTGTGTGCAAGAGTCATGGCTCAAATTGAGGGATTCAGCACTATCCGTCCTTCCCTGTTCAATGGTGACGACTTCCCATACTAGAAGAAGCGAATGGAGGTCTATCTAAAGACCGACTTCGACCAGTGGCTCAGCGTCACCAGGGGATATAAGGCTCCAGTCGATAACTTTGGAAATCCAATGGACCCGGAGAATTGAAACCCAGAGATGAAGAAAAAAAAGCCCAAATAGAATTCAAAGATCTTAACACCCTCCAGTGTGGGCTAACGAAGGAGGAACTGAACCGCATTGCCCCACATGAAAATGCTAAAGAACTGTAGGACAAGCTCATCGAACTGCACGAGGAAACTAGTGACGTAAAGGTAACCAAACAAGATCTTTATTTAATTAAGTTATTTAATATAAAAATGCAGGAAGGAGAATCGGTGAGTCAACTCCACGCGAGGATAAAGGATATCCTCAACGGACTTCACACCATCTGCCACCAAATGGAGAACCGCGACTTAATAAGGTATGCCCTAAACACATTTCCTTGAAATGCACTGTGGGCATCCATCGTGGATGCCTACAAAAGTTTGAAGAATCTTTCAAAATTAAAATTAGACGAAGTATTTTGTGAGCTTGCGCTACACGAGCAAACTAACGTTAGAATTGAGAAAGGTGTTGCTCTTTTTACAAGTTCCTCCAAAGAAAAGTCAAGAACCAAGTCTGAATCTGAAGGTGAGTTTGACCAAGACTTAGAAGATAAAGAACACCTGTTGAACTTGGTAAAAAAAATGTTCACCAGGAGAAATAAGAGCTTCAGCAGAAATGACCTGCAGAAGATCAACTCCACTATCGAACCAAAGAATGTGACCTGCTTCGGATGCAACAAGAAGGGTCACTACAAGAACGAGTGCCCAAAGTTGAAGAATGACAAAACCAAGACAACCAAGAAGAAGACACTCAAAGCAATGCGAGACGAATCATCTTCAGAGGAATCGGAAGCCGAAGAGTAGAAGCACCGAAGCTACCTCGCGCTAATGGCCTGCGAATCAGAATCAGAGGATGAATTGGAAGATGAGTCCGAATTGGAATCAAGCCACGAGTCCGTACTCATTTATGAAGGTTTCGATGAGGTAAACTTTAATTTAAGAAAAATGTTTTTTAAAGTCATTTCATGTTTAAATAGAAAATTAACTGAAAAAAATCAAAATAAATGCTCCTTGAGAAAAACCAACAACTCAAGGAACAAATTAAAAAATCAAATCCAAATCAAGTTATAAAACTTGAGGAGGAAAATTCAACACTAAAAATTAAAATTAACAAACTTAAAGGGTTGTTAGAAAATTTCACAATTAGATCTAAAAATTTGGATCCAATATTAAATAATCAAAAAGGAGTATACAACAAATTTAGACTAGGATACAAGTCCAACTCAACAAATAAATCATTTATTTCACTTATAACTCAAAACAAAACACAAACTAAAACTTGAGTTCCAAAAGTGTGTCTAACCACGCAAGTAGAAATTAACCAATACTATATACCTAAATATAAAATATATTATGTAAAATCAAATAACCCAGATCAAAATTTAAAATATAAAACTAAATCAACTAAACCAAAATTAAATAATAACTATACAACCAAATCAAACCCAAACTATCATCAAATTCATTACAATTATAAAAGTAATCGACATAAATCCAGAATTAAAATTTAATACAGATCAATTATTCTGGGGGAGGCTCCAAACTAGTTGACACCACAAAAAATAACCTACCTAGCAGGGTAATTTGGATTAGCTTAAAAAGGGACTAAGTTTAATTTAACCTACGGTACTGGTGAAGTATTGGATGATAGTAGGTTAGGGAAGCTTAATCTATGCATGTCTAGGAAGATATAGCTTCGACCTGGTGCATTTGGCTGAGTGGACCTAACTGAAGCTACCCATTATGGATCCTAAGTAGTTAGACTAAGGTTTTGTACTAAGTTTAGTGGATGAGACTATTTGGAAACCTCGAAGGCATGATTACTTTAATAATGTCCAGGTGACTCACCAAGCTAAGAAGTTTATCCAAAGAATGCCTGTCTATTGAGTCTAAAGCTAAACCTAAATCTAACACAAAGTTAAACTAAACTCTAAAATTGAACTTAACTCATCTCACAAAATTATAGGATTCCCTAATTGAAAACATAAATCGGGTGAGATGACTAAGGACTTAAAATGAAATGGAATTAAATTAAATCTCAAATTAATTCAAAATTTAATTTTAAATTATTTTAAACTAAAAAAATATTTTTAAAAATATTCTAATTAAAAATTATTTAAATTTAAAAATTATTTTTTAAAAATTATTTTAACTTAAAAATTATTTTAACTTTAAAATTATTTTTAAAAATTACTTCAATTTCAAATTATTTTAAAAATAATTTTAATTTAAATTTTTTTTAAAAATCATGTTAACTTAAAAATTATTTTAACTTAAAAATTATTTAAAAAATATTTTAACTTAAAAATTTATTTATAAAAAAATTATTTTAACTTAAAATTATTTTGAAAATTATATTAAATTAAAAACTATTTTAAAAATTATTTTAAATAAAAAAATTATTTTAAATAAAAAAATTATTTTAAAAAATTATTTTAAATTAAAAAATATTTAAAAAATTACTTCAATTTCAAATTATATTAACTTAATTTTTTTTAAAAAAATTGCTTCAATTTCAAATTATTTAAACGTAAAAATAATTTTTTTAAAAAAATATTTTATCTTAAAAATTATTTTAACTTTAAAATTATTTTAAATTAAAAATTATTTTAAAAATTACTTCAATTTGAAATTAATTTAAAAATTATTTTTAAAAAATTACTTCAATTACCAATTATTTTAATTTAAAAATTATTTTTTTAAAAAAAAAATTTAACTTAAAAATTATTTTAAAAATTTCCTTCAATTTAAAATTATATTAAAAATTACTTTAAATAATTTGATCAATTTAAAATTATTTTAAAAAATTATTATTTTAAATAATTACTTCAATTTAGAATTATTTTAAAAATTATTTATCTTAAAAATCATTTTTTAAAAAAAAATTGATTACTTCAATATCAATTTAAAAATTATTTTAACTTAAAAATTATTTTAAAATCTTTTTAATTTAAAAATTATTTGAAAAATAATTTTAACTTAAAAATTATTTTAAAAAATTTTCTTCAATTTGAAATTATTTTAAAATTATTTTAGCTTATAAATTATTTTAAAAAAATTATTTATATTTTAAATTATTTTAAAATTTTTTTAACTTAAAATTTTAAATTAACTTAAATTAAATTAAAATTTTAAATTAACTTAAGCTAACTTAAATTTAAATTATTTTAGTTTAAGTTAAAAAAAAGGGTCAGAAAGCAGGGGCGGGCTCCCGAGGTATTCCATTCCGGGCCCCCCCTCGCCACCCTGCTATGGGTGCTCGGACTGCCTAATATAAGTGGACGCAGGGGCGGCCCCAATAGCTGCACCTCCCTTTCTCTTTTGCCAAGACTTTCACTGGGCTTTAACACAAAAGAGATAAAATTTTAAATCTTTTTCCTTCTTCCTCTGTTTATTTCGCCGCTGCAGAACAACCGAGGTCGTCATTTCTATTATCTTCATTAACGATGCCTCGGTAAATTTTCCTTCCTTTCCCAAGTCTCTAAATTGTTTTATTTTATGCTTAGTTTAGTTTTCTTTGATAAATTAGGAAACGTTCTAGATTTGGTACTGAGCCCTCTACTGTAAGTACTGACCCTAGGTTTCTGACTGAGGAGCTTAGAATTAAGTTTGCAAGTACTATCAACATGCCTATATGGACTAGGTGTTTAGATAAACATTTTTTTATACGTTCACACATTCCTACTGTAGAGGTCATTGACTACTACAACTTGCATCGTCTGATTTATTGTACCAGTTCAGTCAACATAGGTTTATGTGCTGAACTGTACAATAACCTAGTTAGAGTAAATAACCTTATACACACCGCTAGGGTAGCTGGTATTGATATCACGCTATCCCCTGCTGTCATCCGTACCTTTCTAGGTTTACATCCATCTGCATGTACTTTTCAGTGCTATCCCCTAGGGATCCACCATTTGGTGATCCCTACTCACATATTACACTTGATACGATTTACTCGTATTTTTTTGGAGAAGAGCGAGTACACACAGTTATCCTATTTAGGTCAGTCTCCCTTAGAGTTCAGGACTATGCCCTTTATAGGGTCTTGGTATCTTGCATTTTGCCATTGACCACTCGTGATGTTGTGATGATGCGTCCTTTTCACTCATTCTGACTATATGCCCTATGTCATAGATTAGATATAGACATTAGTTTACATATTTTTCATGTCATTATTTACTCAACTGGACTCATCACCAGCAGACGGGTTCATATGTCATATTGCCACATCTTAACCGTATACCTTGCATCCTTAGATATTGACATCACTAGAGGTGATGTAAAAGCCCTGACTGAGTTTGACATGGTAGAATCTAGGAACTTTTCTTTAGGATACATTCATATAGATGACGAGGGTATCTTGTCTTAGTGGAGGGGGGCCCAGCACCAGCTTGACTTGGACGATGAGCCAGATGCTGAGGGGGAGGAGGCAGGGGTGGATGAGTGCATGGATGCGCTTTTTAGCGATCTCCCTGCTCCAGCACTGCCTCTAGCTTGAGCACCACGTCCCGCCCCTCGCACCCTAGCCGACTGAGTTACTGGCCTTGAGACAACTATTGGACCCTGTGGTTGTTTTGATGTGATCAACCAAGTTAGGTTATGTACTATTTTGTTTTGATCCCTGTGACTAAGTGTGCAGGAGCTTAGGAGCGTAGGAAGTTGAGCAGAAGACGCAGCTAGTGAGAAGGATGACACGGGAAGGGAGTTGACGGACTCAGTGCGTCTGAAGGATGAAAGAACTACGGAAGAGTACACCGGTGGACGAGAAGGACGTGCGTGACGTTCGAGGGATGAGAAGTCGGGGTGAAAGCCTGCTCGAGGAGAAGGCCGAAAATTGGGTTTGGGTGAGCCCTATTTCGGTTGGCCGTTCTTAGTATATAAAAAGGCTTCTCCGCCTATAGTGAAGGAGATTCGTAGTGAGCTTTTTCAATTGTGTTGGATTAATAACCACTTAGGTTGTAATCAAGTAAAACACTGAGTCTTCTCTTCTCTGCTTTACTTTTATTTCTGTTTTATGTTATTATTATTGCTATTCTTGAGTTGAAAGAATGAGGAGGGTTTTGTTTTATTTGCAGGCAATTCACCCCTTCCCTCTTGTCGGCCCCTCTACACCAACAAAAGGGAGAGGAGCTAGCGGTGCTTGAGCGTGGTGATCTGAGCGGCAATGACGAAAGTTAGGGATTGCGCGAGAAGAAAGAATCGACACTTGAGGGAACAGTATGCTCAGGCAAACTTTATAATGCAGCTGCGGAAAAAATACACGAATAGGTTATACATTAAATATGCTATATGATGTCATTATTAAAATTTGTCACCATATATAGTCTAAAATGATATTTTAATATTTAAAATAATCTCTTTTGATATATGTCATTATAAATTATTTATAATGATATTAAAATTTAAATGTCATAACGAAAGTGTCATAATAGATCATATTTCTAGTAGTGATTGTAATCAAGAAAAAAATAATAATAAGTATGCAGAATGAATTCACAAACCACAGAATTAGTGCATGCATATTTTAATAAATTATCAAAAAATAAATTAAAATTGATATTATAATTCTTACTTACCCAACATTATATGGTACCAAAACAAGTTTATTTTCTTGATGCATGATTCAGTTTATCTGGCAAAATACTTCCTCTTTCATTTAAGTACTCGATTTTACTATTATTGTCGAGTTGGGTCACACATGGCATATATGAGATTTGTGTGGATTCTAAATTTGTCGACCTTATTATCTTTTTTTATTTTTTTTATAAAAATGTTTGTCATTTTAATAAAGAAGAATGTTACAATACTAAATTAATAAAGTTTATACAATTTATATGTTAAAAAAATAGAATAAGAAGACTTACCACACGTAAAACCAATTATCAACTGGAGTAGTTTCATGATTATTGTACATCTTTCTTTTGTGAAACTTGCATTGTGATTCAATACCTGAGAAACAACAAAGGTGAGATCGAAGGTGATAAGTGAGGTGCACAATCAACTCTAATTCAACGATTCATCAATTTTAGGGAGAAGCAAAGGCGAATGCGATCAAAGATCCCATCTTCCAAAAGAAGGGATGAGATCCTAATGATTTTGAAATGCAATTGTTTCTTCATTTTGCTTCGCCTGTTTGAAATCTATAATAAAAATAAACATGGATAAATTTTGGATTGATGAGGCTTTTCAAATTTCTTATAATGTCATCTCAAACACAGATTGAAGTTTTATCATCAGAAGTCAAACTAGGCGAAGAAAACATAGGAAAGAGAAATCAAACAAGAATGGCCTCAAATCGACGCATCTTCCTTTTACTTTTTGATGCATTTGGCCATATGAATACAATCAAGTAGGCAAAAAAAACCTAACGCTAGTGACAAACCGATCAAACTAGAAATCCAATCATAACTGCCTAAATGGCAAAAATCAAAACAACAATAACAACAGCAACAATATCAAAACTAAAGAAATCTCTCTCCTCCTCTCATGGCATGGGTTCCAGGAATCAAATCTCAGCTCCTTCTTCTTCTTCTTCCCACCAACATCGTTGGTTCTTGGAACATCAATCTCAAATATACAAGGGAAAGTAGGGGCGATCAAAGATAAGAGGAAGAGGTTGGCAACAGCAACATACGAGTGGAGCAAGGTAGAAGAAGAAGAGTCCACTTCCTCGACCGGAGAGGGGTTGGATGGAGATGCTTAGGTTTTGGCAGCGTGAAGAGAAGAGGGAAATAAAAATTTCTATGGGTTCCGTAAGGCTAAGGGGGGAAACACGACACCAAAAGGTTTTCACAGAGAGGGAAAACAAAATTGCAAAGGGGAAAATAGGCGAATGAATAAAGTCAAAGATAACAGTTTATTAAAACCATTGTCTTTGACTATATAAACTATTGTTGTAGCCCAAAAAAAGTATTTAAACACAATAGTTTTTTAAACCATTGTAAAAAAGCATTGTTGATTTAAAAAAAAATCACTCAACAACAACAATTTTCACAAAACCATTGTCTTTTGAATTATATGAGAGCTTAAAGACAACGATTTATCAAAAACCATTATCTTTGACTAAATTCACAACTGTTTCTATTAAACTATTATCATTGTGGTGTTGTCTTTTAGCAGTTTTGTTGTAGTGGGCAGAAGACTTCTTTAGCTTAGAATGGAACAGTCCTCTAATCCAGCACACAGTCATATGATCTGACAAAGCGTTAGTAACCAAAGACCAGGAAAGGGATCCCTGGCAAGGTCCTCTGACACTCAAGTCAGCTCACTTTCCAGCGAGTGGGTGAAGAAGAAGAACAGTAGTAGATATGCACCAGAGTAAGGTCTAGATAATGCTAATTGCGTACCTTGCCACTGGAGAGTTGTTAGGGTCAGTTGGTGGCTAGAAAGGGGGGGGGGGTGAATAGCTTGTCGTGCTTCGGTTGTTTGCTTCCTAATTATGAAATGCAGTAGAAATACACACAAAACACATTCACAATGCTAACGCTAGGATTTACTTGGTATCCACCTCAAGAAAAGGTGACTAATCCAAGGATCCGACCCTCACACACATATCCACTAAGAAAACTCTCCTTTTTGGTAACTACCGGAGGTGGAGAAACCTCGTACAATCTCATCACAACAAGATGCACTCAAATATGAAGAAAATACACAAGTGTATAAATAAAAACCTTTTCTTGCTTGCTCTTGTTAATGTAGATCACCTCTTGACTCTTGGAAGTGCACCAACACTTATCCCCAAGAAGCTTCAAGAACTAGCGGAAAGATAGTCGGAGAGAATCGTGTGTGTCGGGAAGAAGAGTTGCGAAGACGAAGGCTCACCATAGCTTTATACCTTGCGCTTCTAGGGCTTCCAATTGATTGGGCTTACTCCCAATCGATTACCACATTAGATCAGCGTGATCCCAGCCGTCTAAAACCTGCATCCTGTGCAACGGTCATATCCCAATCGATCAGTTGATCGATTGGGGAGGCTTGAATCGAGTAGTCGATCAATTTAGAGCGCCTCTGTGCTCTCGCTTGAAAAGCCTGAATCGATTGATCAATCGATTCAGCCTTTCTCGCTATCGCGTGAGAAAACTAGCTCCAATCGATCAGCTGATTGATTGGGCAGCTCTCTGTGCCCCCGACAATTGCTCCCAATCGATGGGCCGATTGATTGGGCCGCTGCTTGTCGCAGCACTCTCGCAATGAATCGGTTGATCGATTAGGTTTAGGTCAATCGTTCAGCTGATTGATTGCCCAAACCTTGACTTGCCTAAACTCAAGTCTAAGGTCCCCAAATCCAACATCTAGTTAATCGTGACCTGTTAAAGCTCCTCATGCTAGCATTGGATCAACCTTGACCTGCTGGGACTTCTTCACCAAGTATCCGGTCAATCCTTTAACCCACTTGGACTTTTCTTCTTGTACCAAGTGTCCAGTCAACCTTGACCCACTTGGACTTACCGTCTTGTACCAAGTGTCTAGTCCTCCATGACTCACTTGGACTTCCTTCCACCAGATGTCTGGTCAACCTTGACTCATCTGGATTTCCTTGTGCTAAGTAACCGGTCACTCCTTTAACCTACTTGGACTTCTCAACACCAGGTGTCTGGTCAACCTCGACCCACCTGGATTTCCACATGCCTAGCTTCACTCACCAGGTCATTCTTTCTGCCTAGTTTCACTCACTAGGACTTTCCACTGGGCTTCACTCACCAAGACTTTCACCTAGCTTCACTCACTAGGATTTTCATCTAGCTTCACTCACCAGGATTTTTCTCTGCTTGGCTTCACTCACCAGGTCTTTCCTCTGCCTGGCTTCACTCACTAGGGCTTTCACCAAACTTCACTCACTAGGATTTTCACCTGGCATCACTCACCAGGATTTTCCTCTATCTGTCTTCACTCACCAGGTCTTTCCTCTACCTAGCTTCACTCACCAGGGTTTTCACCTAGCTTCACTCACTAGGATTTTCACCTGGCTTCACTCACCATGATTTTCAATTGCATAACCTCCAGTTAGAACTTTTTCTAGTCAAGTACCCGGTCAACCCTTTGACCTACTTGATTCTTCTTCTCATCAAACTGGTCATCCCTTGACCAGAGGGAAATTGCACCAACAATCTCCCCAATCGGACGATTGCATCTACAATCTCCATGTATTGTCAAATATCGAAACCCAAAGATCAAGACTCAAGCTTGAGCCAACTCAAGCTTAGTCAATCTGGTCAACCTGGCCCAGAGGATATTGCACCAACAATCTCCCCCTTTTTGATGTTTGACAATATCTTTAAGTTAGGCTAATCTATAACCTCAACTTTTCCTTCATGCCAATGCATGATTGAGGGTTTCCTTCATTCTCTCCCTTTCCTAGAGGGAAAACTCCCTTTTAAGGTAATGAAGGCATAATTTAGACCTACATTCTCCCCCAAACTTTCCTAGAGGGGCAATGAAGGCCTAACTTAAACCGTACATTCTCCCCCTATTGGCACACATCAAAAACTCTCCCTCTAAAGAATTATCCAACGTTTTTCACAACCTAACATGTTGTGTACTATACCACAATGAAGGTCTCATACTCTTCATTGTGTCCAATGCTCACCCTTGAGCATTCACCATTCCAACAATGAAGGTCTTATACTCTTCATTGTAGCCAATGCTCTTCCTAGAGCATTATCGCAAAAGAGGGTTAACCACCTTCCAAGGTATTTGAAAAATTAATTTTCATGTCCTTAAAGAGTAACTCCCCCTAAAGACATGCTTCAAATTTCTGTCATTACACCAACAATGACTTGCAGTCCCTAAAACCTTTAGGAAATCTAAAAACTAAAGTTTGGAGGCTTAAGTATCAATATTTGAATGCAAACCTCAACCTAAACTCTAACTTAGTGGTCCTTAACCATTTCGCCTTGTTTTCATCATGAAAACCATCCTTAAATGTATATAAATAGATTCCAAGGGGTTAGGAATGGTTAATGGGACTAAAAATGACTTAAAGTGTTGAAATCAAGCTTTCCTAGCCAAAATCAACCTTTTCAATTGATTAGGGTTGGGTCTCAATCGATTGACACCATTTCAATCGATCCACTGATCGATTCCGCGAGCTTCTGTTCGTGGAGAAAATGCTTTAATCGATCCATTGATTGATCCAGGGAGGAATGAATCGATCAGTTGATCAATTCAGCAAGCTTTTGCTCGCAACAATCCCCTTACTCAATCAATCAATTAATCAATTGAGGCATCCCAATCGATCGGCTGATCGATTGAGTTTCTGAAATTCTGAAATTCAATTTTAGTCAAATTTCAAAAATGCCCTAAAAATTCTATAAAATTCTAAAAATCATGAAAATTGTTATAGACATTATTTAGGGTATATACTATCATGAAAAAAGAATAGTTTTCTAAGAAAATACATCTTATTTTCAAAGATTGACATAAAATTGGAAACTTATAAAAACTTTAATATTTCTTTCAAGTTTATGTCTAACTTTTCAATGATGATTACTATCAAAAGATAGCCTTCACCAAGGTTTCCCAAAGCATATTTAAAATATTTTTCAAAACCAATTTCCAACCATGTTTTTTAGGCTCAATGCACATGACTTGTACATTAGCTTTCCCAATGATTGGAGTACACATAACTATGTGTTCTGATGAAACCAAAACTCAAATAGATGCACTAAATCAACATCTTGAGTTTTGTTCATCATCCTAACATCTCACTTGTATCTAATATGCACTAAAGTATATACAAGTCACCTTATAGTCTTTATGAGATGTAGATTCTGGTTTTACCCTAAACTAGGGATCATGCATATCTATCTAGGCATTTTAGAAATTATGAACATCCACCTAGGATGTCACTTGTTAGTAAATGACATTGTCCTTAATTACAAGAAAATTAAAATAATGCATGATGAGTTATGACATACATCAAAAAGAAATAATTTTTAAAAGATAATATACTATAGCTACATGATGTATGTATGTCATGCCATGGTATTTTTGTATTTTTCATAATAATCATGAATGCTACATGATGTCTGGCATATGATGGGCAAATAATCATGGCAATTAGAATTAATAAAATATACTTAGATATTCTATCTAAGTGTCCTTAATCCTGAGCTAAACCTAAAATTGATCCTAGATTTGCCTTAATTTTCTCAAGAAAATGCCAAAACCCAACTTGACATTTTTTTTAACTCTTGATTAATTATGCCAATTAAAATTAAGTACAATTCCTCAATTTTTTGACACATTTTACTCTTTCAAAGAGTAATCAATTTAAATTAAAGTCTAGATTGACCCTTAACTCCCTAAAAAAAATACCAAAAATCCAAACTTGGTATTTCTTATGCTTTTCCCAATTGTGCCAATTTAAATTAAATTCCAATTCCTCAAGTTTTGGCACATTTTATTCTTCCAAGGAGTAAGCAATTAATCCTTTACATTTTCAAAGGTTAACAAAAATCTTGAAAATGCCTTCAAGTGTCAACTTTATCAAGGTTAGGTTAACCATCCTACCCTTTTAGAGTTGATACTCTCTAACCCATCTAGGGTGTAGAGAATATGTTCCTAGGAACTCAAAACCTATTGATACTCCTTGGATGTTCTAGGTATTCACTAGGGATAATTTCCCTAGATACCTTCCTAATGACCTTTCTAGGCTTCTCAGAAGCCTTGGTCACTTCCTCTAGGTCATCTTTAGGGATAGCTTCCCTTGTGAGCTTTTTAGTGACTTTCTTAGACTTCTTATAAATCTTAGTCACATTTGTTGTTGCAAAGATACTCCTAGGGATAACTTCCCTTGTATCCTTAACTTGACTCCTAGACCTAGAGTTTGTTCCATAGGTATATGGAACCCTATGATATGAGGCTACATCCTTCTTAGCCTTAGGTTTGTATCCCAAACCTCTATGGTCGTTGGATGACTTTTGGTTTCTTAAACCTAGGTTATGCACTTTTTGCCCCTGAAGGATATTTTCCATCCTTTTTAGGGTCTTTTCAATTTTGTCAAGCCTTGACCTCAAGACATGATTTTCTTTCCATAAATCTCTAGATTTTGGTTTATCATTAAATCCTTGAGCATTTCTATTTCTAGGCTTATAACTAAGGTCTTTAGTGTTCTTGCCTATTTTGTTATTTACCTTTCTAACCTTAGGTGTAGTAGTCATGGCATGGAGAGATACATATTTTTCTCTAACATTATCATGCCTCCTATTTTTATGATAAATAGCATTGAAATGATAAAAATTAGAAATAGCAAGCTTTTTATCATGAGTTAAAGGAATAGGTTCAATAAATGATACCTTGGGTTTTACCTTGGAAGCTCCCCCTTGACTTGTGCTTCCTCCTTTAACTTTGGTTGGTTTCTTCCCTTTAGGACATTGGCTCTTATAGTGTTCTTTTTGATTGTACAAAAAGCACACAATGCACTCCTTGATTTTGCGGTCCACGGGACAGACTCTCTTGGGCTTCTCCTTGCCCTTGGGTGTCACTTGGCTCTTCTTCTTGGTCGATTTGGGGCACTTACTCTTATAGTGCCCATGTTCCCTACACTCAAAACATATAATATGATCTTTATTATTAATTGAGCTAATTATACGTTCACGTGTAGGGATGACACTTGATCCTCCATTTGATGTCTCTTGATTTTTGGAGGATGCCACATCTTCTTCTTCTTCAATTGACCTGGAAGTAGAAGATTCTCCTTCTTCTTGGTCCGGAGTCACCGAATGTCGCTCCCCCTCAATCCTAGAGGTGGAGACTTCTTCATCTTCATCTTGTACATGGGACAAAGAGTATGCTCCCTCTTTGCCCTTTGCATTGCATTCCTTTGAGGATGAAGCCTCTTCTTCCTCCGATGTTGAGCATCTCTCAACTTCGAGCTCCTCTCCTTCTTGATCCAATGAGTTGCCCTCTTTAGATTTTTCTTGAATTGGTACAGTGGAGGGAACCTCATGGAGTTTATCCAATTTTCTCCATAGCTCCTTGGCATCCTTGTACTCTCCAATTTGAGTCAAAGTATTGCTTGGCAATAAATTGGACAATAGCTTGGTCACTTTGTCATTTGCCTCGCTCCTTTGAATTTGCTCTTGACTCCATTTGTTCTTCTTGAAGAGCTTGCCCTTTAAATTTGTTGGAGCTTCAAAGTCTTCCATTAGAGGAAACCATTGCTCTATCTCCATTATGAAGAAGTTTTCAATTCTTGATTTCCAAGAATAGAAGCTTGCCAATGTGTATGGTGGAGGCACCCTTGTGTCGAATCCAAGTCCATCTTGGAATTCCATCTTGAAGTTGAGCCTTTTGAAGTCTTTGACTTTGATGAGATTGCTTCAACTTCTTCTCCCTCTAGCTTATTTCTCTTTCCGGCGATGATTTCAGTGAAGAGCGACTTTGCTCTGAAACCACTTGTTAGGGTCGATTGGTGGCTAGAAGGAGGGGTGAATAACTCATTGCACTTCGGTTGCTTGCTTCATGATGATGAAATGCAGCAGAAATACACACAAACACTACAACAAAAATGACTTTTCACAGCGCGCAAATTTACTTTTCGCAGCGTGCATTGCATGCTGCACAATTAAAAGCTGTTAAAAGTCTTAGGTTATTGACAGCGCACATATGCATGCTGCGGAAAACATATTCTGCAGTGTGCACTGCATGCTGCAGATATTATTATTCACGGCGTGCAATGCGCGCTATGAATAATAATTTCTGCAGAATGTGTGCTGCAGAATGTATTTTCTATGGCGTGTATACTTGCGCTGTTGATGTTCTTCTGCAGTGTAAGTTTGCATGCCGTTAAAATCAATTTCATTGATGAAAAATTAATTTCATTATAGATAAAAAAATCAATTTCATACGATAACGATAAACTAAATATTTTACAATAAATTATTTCCTTTGATCGAATTTCATTGTCTTAATTATTGTCCACTGCCATCGCTGTCAACGTTGGAAATGCATTATTTCTAAAAGCATAGCAATTCTGTTCAATACAGTACTCACCGTTCAGGCTAAACTACTATTAGCAAAAAGCAAGAATAGGAATGATAGAAGAACAAATATTCCACAAGCAAGTATGACTGACCGCTAAGAACAAGCTACCTAAGAAGGAATATTGTATCTATCTTCAAAATCCATTCTACATCCAGATTCAGGGTCTATTTCTCCTCCCAGCTTCCATGAAGTCGAGAATTGTGCTTGTGTTTCTCGCGTAGCTCCCATCCTGATGTCTAAATGCAACAGCTACACTTTCAACCTTAGAAGGCCTCGTGCGCAAGGAGCTGACAGCAAATGGCTACAATGGCACATTGTCTCTGGCATCGGGCAATCAGACACAACCTGTAAGTATGCATGGGGCAACCAACCTACACAGCCACAAGGCTAAATTATCTCTCAACCTGAGCTAGGAAATTAAGAAACTGAACAGCAGTCGGTACCTTGTAGGTCGTATTGGGGAGGGAAAAATTGCACGTAACAAAATGAAGCTACGACCAATCCTGCACAAGTGTAAATAGGTTAATTAAAAAAGAAGTCACAAAGAACTTTGGCATGCAATTAAGGCTCTCGATGACCTATTGGGTTCTGAAACAAAAGCGACTATCATTAATCAAGCGAACTATGCATAAAGAGAAGATCAAATATCTATAAGATTAGCATTTCCTGATAGAATCTGAAGTTTGAGAAGTAATAAGATGAATGCAGCTAAAGAGGAAATTCACCTACAAAAACAATGATATTTTTATTTCATCCTGCACCAGAAGACTAAATGATTAACAATTTAGAGAAATTCTAGGAAATTAAAAGAAGGAAAAAGAGATTAACCAACAAATCCAAATCACAACAAAATATCCAAAACAACACTGAACAAGAGAAAATTGAAAATAATCAGAATAACATCTTAATCACGCTCGTATCATATTCGTCATCATTCACAGCATTTCACAAGATGCAAACAACAATTGGATTCAATTGTCATACCCTCTTCATATTCACGACAGTAAATTCCCATGGTGTGTTCGGCTTGTTATCCGACAAATCAATGTGTTGAAAACAAAATGAGAAATTGAATCTTTAGTAGCTCCAAGCCTAATTCGAGAACCTAGCCAAAAAAAATTCGCATATCTATGTAATAGATCTCGTGATTTCTAAAGACTCACATAGTTCAGGGCTGTGAGAAGGATCTTGCGACAGTAGAAGAGGGTGAAGAAAGCTGGAAGAAATCCAAGACATTAGGGATCAACAAAGAGTTCGTGAGACAAAATCGAAGAAGGCAAACCCTACCGGCAACGACGGACGCAGCACCCGGCAAATCTCCAAGAGGCGCTTGGTCGCCAGACGCGAGAACATGACGGGCGATTGGCACAGAATGGTTCTTAGCGATTCCTCAAATAAGAGCAAGAGAAGAGAGCACTCACGCCCTTTTCGGCTATGTTATTATTGTCGAAGCTCTGGTTCCAGGAGGCATGGCGGTTTTCGACGGGAGCTGAGAAGGGCGACGAGCTGCGTGGGCGAAGGATTAGGGCTTTTTCTTTTTTCCGTTCTTTTCTCATTTAGGAAATAGAGTGTAGGTATGTGTATATTTATATTGGGTTATTAAATATTATGATATATATTTATTTTTTGGTAAATTATTAACAACGCGCATATAAGTGCATGCCGTCAAAAGTAATATCCGCAACGTGCTTTTAATGCACGCTATTGTTTCTATCAGGTGCAACAATATTAACAGTGCATATATGGATGCACGCCATAGAAAGTAGTATTTGCAGCATACTTTCAATGCACGCCGTTGATGACGCGCTGCGAAAAATTACTTTTGTTGTAGTGAAAGCACACTCACAATGCTAACGCTAGGATTTACTAGATATTCACCTCAAGAAGAGGTGACTAGTCCAAGGATCTGACCCTCACACACACATCCGCTAAGAAAACTCTCCTTTTCGATAACTATCGAAGGTGGAGAAACCTCGTACAATCTCCTCACAATAAGATGCACTCAAACAAGAAGAAAATACATAATTGTATAAATAAAATATTTTCTTGCTTGATCTTGTTGATGTAGATCAACTCTTGACTCTTGGAAGTGTACCAACACTTATCCCTAAGAAGCTTCAAGAACTAGCGAAAAGATAGTCGGAGAGAATCGTGTGTTTGGGAAGTAGAGTTGCAAAGACGAAGGCTTGCCACAACTTTATACCTTGAGATTCTAGGGCTTCCAATCGATTGGGCTTACTCCTAATCGATTGCCACGTCAGATCAGTGTGATCCCAACCGTCCAAAACCTGCATCCTGTGCAACGGTAATATCCCAATCGATCGGCTGATCGATTGGGGAGGCTTGAATCGATCAGTCGATCGATTCAAAGCACCTCCGTTCTCTCGCTGGAAAAGCCTGAATCGATTGATCAATCGATTCAGCCTTTCTCGTTATCGTACGAGAAAACCAGCTCCAATCGATTGGTTGATCGATTGATGTTGCCCAATCGATCGACTGATTGATTGGGCAACTCTCTGTGCTTGAGACAATTGCTCCCAATCAATTAGCCGATCGATTGGACTGTTGCTTGTCGTAGCACTCTCCCAATCGATCGGCTGATCGATTGGGCCTAGGTTAATTGATTAGCTGATCGATTGCCCAAACCTTGACTTGCCTAAACCCAAGTCTAAGGTCCCCAAATTCAATATCCAGTCAATCGTGACCTGTTGGAGCTCCTTATGCATAGCATCCGGTCAACCTTTACCTGCTGGGACTTCTTCACAAAGTGTCCAGTCAATCCTTTGACCCACTTGGACTTTTCTTCTTGTACCAAGTGTCCAGTCAACCTTGACCCACTTGGACTTACTGTCTCATACCAAGTGTCTGGTCCTCCATGACCCACTTGGACTTCCTTCCACCAGATATCCGGTCAACCTTGACCCATCTGGATTTCCTTGTGCCAAGTATCTGGTCACTCCTTTAACCTACTTGGACTTCTCAACACCAGGTGTCCAGTCAACCTTAACCCACCTAGATTTCCACGTGCCTAGCTTCACACACCAGGTCTTTCCTTCTGCCTAGCTTCACTCACTAGGACTTTCCACTGCCTGACTTCACTCACCAAGACTTTCACCTAGCTTTACTCACTAGGATTTTCACTTGGCTTCACTCACTAGGATTTTCCTCTGTCTGGCTTCACTTACCAGGTCTTTCCTCTGCCTGGCTTCACTCAACAGGGCTTTCACCTAGCTTCACTCACTATGATTTTCACCTGACTTCACTCACCAGGATTTTTCTCTGCCTGGCTTCATTCACCAGGTCTTTCCTCTGCCTGGCTTCACTCACCCGGGCTTTCACCTAGCTTCACTCACTAGGATTTTCACCTGGCTTCACTCACCAAGATTTTCAATTACCTAACCTCCAGTTAGGACTTTCCCCGGTCAAGTACCCAATCAACCCTTTGACCTACTTGACTCTTCTTCTTATTAAATTGGTCATCCCTTGACCAGAGGAGAATTGCACCAACAATCTCCCCAATTGGATGATTGCATCTGCAATCTCCATGTATTGTCAAACATCGAAACCAAAAATATTAAGACTCAAGCTTGAGCTAACTCAAGCTTAGTCAACTTGGTCAACCTGACCCAAGGGATATTACACCAACAAGAAAATCTCCTTTTATATACTACGTCTCACAACCTCTGTGATCATGAGGTGACATCTTGTGTTAAAGTTTGTTAGTTGATGAAAAGAGTATAGTCTGGGTGATCGACAATGATAGTTCGAGGAATCTTTTTTCTGCCCACAAATGTACCTCTTTTGTCGCTTATGCCTTAGGTCTTTGATGAGGTTATTGTGATATACTATTATAATAGATCAATTAGTGAGGAAATCCCCAAGGAATATTTCTCGACAACTTTGGCAGCCTGTCAGAATGTTGTCTGCTGCTTGTTTGCTAAATATATCTCGACTGGTCCTTAAGCTGACCGCTTAATTGGAATGTCTTTCATTTAATTTATTTTAGGCTGATCTTTCATTTAGCCGAGAATTTATAGTAAACACTATGAAATGAAGCACCTTTAACCTGTATTGGTATCAATCTGCTCTGTCATATGCTAAATACTTAAAGATCTGTTTAGACACTAGTATGATGGCCATAGTATGGCAAAGATCTATTTTAAGGAAATCATATGATAAATTATTTATGTTAGAGTCTTTATTTATTTTAGGTGCAATATACATAACATCATGTAACTTAAACCTGGACAACCTGTGTCCGATCAACCATATATGTAGAGTTTCCTAAAGATAAGTATCTTTAAGCCCGCTCGATCTTTGACCAGCCGGGCATACACATAGAGCCTTCAGTTTGACCAACCTTTACCCGACTGATCTAGTATAAAGAGATTTATGAGGCTAAGTGTCTTTAACCTCGCCTAGTCTTTACCCGGCCTGGCATACACATAGATCATTTTGTTCGACTAGCCTTTATCCGACCGATCGTATATTAAGATTTTTGTGAGGATAAGTGTCTTTGAGCCCTGTAGACTTTGCCTGGATGGGCATACACTAAAAGCCTTCTATTCGACCAGCCCTTATCCAGCCGATCATATATTAAGAATTTTACTAGGCTAAGGGCGCTAAGCTTGACCGACCTTTTGCCCGGCCGGGCGTACACAGAAAGCCTTATGTTCGACCGACCCTTATCTGGTCGATCGTATATTAAGATCTTTGTAAGGCTAAGTGTTTTGAGCCTGATCGGACTTTGCCCGACCGGGCATACACAGAAAATCTTATCTTTGACTGGCCATTATCCGGCCGATCGCATATTAAGTTCTTTGTGAGGTCGAGTGTCTTTGAGTCCAGTCGGACTTTGCCCGGCCGGGTGTATACAAAGAGGCTTATGTTCGACCACCCTTTATTTAGTCAATCGCATATTATGATCTTTGTGAGGCTCAGTGTCTTTGAGACTGGCTGGACATTATCCGATCGGACTTACACAGAGTTTTATGTTCGACCGTCCTTTATTCAGCCGATCTTATATTAAGATCTTTATGAGGTTAAGTGTCTTTGAGCCTGGCAGGACTTTGCCCGGCCGGGTGTACACATAAAGCCTTATGCTTGATCGACTCTTATCCGGCTGATCGTATATTAAGATCTCTATAAGGCTAAGTGCCATTGAGCCTAGCCAGACTTGGTCCGACCGGGTGTATACAGTAAGCCTTATGTTCGATCGACCCTTATATGGTAGATCGTATATTAAGATCTTTGTGTGGCTAAGTGTCTTTGAGCATAGTCGAACTTTGCCTGGCCGAGCATACACAGAAAGCCTTATGTTCAATCAACCTTTATCCAACTGATCGTATATCAAGATCTTTGTGAGGCTAAGTGTCTTTGAGTTCGGTCGGACTTGGCCCCACTGGACGTATACAAAAAGCCTTAAGTTTAACCAGCCTTTATCCCGCTGATATTATATCAAGATCTTTGTGAGGTTAAGCATCTTTGAGCTTGGCCAGACTTGGTCCGGCCAGGCGTATACAGAAAGCCTTATGTTTGACTAGCATTTATCCGGTCGATCGTATATTAAGAACTTTACTAGGCTAAGGGCACTAATCTCGGCCGACCTTTTTCCCAGTCAGGCATACACAAAAAGCTTTATATTTGACCGGCCTTCATTCGACCGTGTGAGCATAATGAGTTTTTAGAAGGCTTAAGTGCCTAGAGCCCGGTCGGGCTTTCTTCCGGCTAGGCTCTTTTGAACCCGTTCGGCCATTTATCTCTCGAGCGTATTATTTTTTTAGTTCTAGAGTAAAATCTAGAGTACTTATATCTGACCAAGTTTGTAGCTAGTCGCCCTTATCTGAGCGTCTTACTTTAAAGTCGTGCAGGCAAAACCTGAAAACTTTGGAGCTAGGCTGATCCTGTCTGAGAAGTTGGACAAAACAGAGAGCCAGGAGAAAAAAACCTATTGCTGATGGAGAATAATACCTATGGAACGCCGATCCGAGAAACCCAAAGCGAATCCAAGAAGATAAAGTCACAAGAGTGTCCTCTCAATGCAAGATACCAATGGCGATGAAGAGATCCGATCGAAGAACACCCAGCTTCGGAGCTTCTAAGGCTTCCTGCGCACAAGAGACCAACCAACACTACCGTCAGTGACCTAAGACCGGGTGGGAATCCCTGGCTAGGCCCTCCGACGCTCAAGTCAGTGATCTCTCTTGGTGTGGAAGAAGGAGGAAGAAGATGAACAGTAGTTGAAAAATTAGGGTTATGAATGTGCGCAATGATGTGAACTTGTCTGGCCAACGGAGAGGATTCCCCTTTTTATACCACTTCATATAATCTCCGTAGTCATGAAGTGGACCCTGGTTTGTTAGAATTTGTTATGAGATGATGTAAGCTGCGTACTTGTGATAAATAACTTTTAAGGAATCTTTTTTGTACCTCAGATGTACCTTCTTTGTCGTCTAGTACCTGAAAAATAGTCTAAAAACACATTTCCCACCAAAGTATATAACACCTGTTATACAATCATATACTGAATGTAACGACCCAATTTTTCTTATTTTAAGTTCTAAAAGTCCATAAAAATATTTGGAAATACTTTTCAAATATTCTAGAGATTTTTAGGAATTTTTAGAGCATTTTTATACAAATTTTGGAGGTCGTTTAGTAGGGTCACAAAAAGAAAGAAGTTTTGAAAAAAAAAAACGTTGAAGGGGAGACTCGAACCCAAGACCTTGACCCGAACCGAATCTCAGCCGAACCCAGCCCAACCAGCTAAGCTACAAGGTTTTTTGTTAACCTTATAAGGAAAGAATTAAGTTTATAGCATAGTTAAGCGATATTTTAGAAACCGAAAATAAACTTTGAAAATAAAAAGGTGCGCGGATAAGGATTCGAAGCCTAGACCCTTGGTTTGGTTGAGAGCCGACTAACCAACTGGGCTGCGCGTGTTTTATTAACCTAGTATGGAGAGAAATAGATTTAAGCATAGTTGGAATCGAATTAAAACTAAGTTATAAAGGGTTAAGTGATTTTTCCGTGACCTAAACCTAAGCTTTTCCTCTCTTTTTCTCTCCCGACGGCGCGATTCTTCTCTCGGGCGAAAACCGCAGCCAAGGCTAGGGTTTCCTCCTCTCGACGTCGGCGAGGCGTTTTCTGGCCGGTCTCCACGCGTGGGTGACCATTCCGGCAAGGGGAGCTCGGGAAATACAAGAAAAAGGGAGAAATCGGAGCTCCACCGAAACCCTAGAGCGTTTCCTTCGGATTGTAAGTCCAAGAACCGGAAGTAAGTGCTTCTCACCTGCGGTAGGAGTAGCTTTCGGGGTGTTTGTTTGCATTTTCTTGTTGTTGTGTAATGAACAAGAGCAGCCCTTCACCCTAGCCTATTGTCCAGATTTCAACCTTTGCTAGCATTTTGGTTTGGGTTTTGATTCAAGTCCTTTTTGTTGTTTTTTTGTGCACGAACAGAATTTTGAGGTCTTCCTTGATTGTTACAGCATGCTTAGTTAGATGTATTTACCTTACATTTCAAGCATGTCTAAGTAGTTATGCTTCTTTCCAGTCACGGCATGATTAAAGAATGGTTAAGATTCAAAAATAACTAGTTTCACAAGCTTGTCATTTGGAACCTGTTACTGCCGTGAGCCTGATCAAACTTATTTCCTAAGACCATGTAGGCTTTAAATTACTGATTGAGTTTGTTTTGAATATATCCAAATATATATTAGTGGCATATGGTTTTAGAATCTCTTGCACAATGTATATATGTGAGAAGTACAAGCAAAGTAAGACTAAGGTCACAAACTGATCTTGAGTTCCAGAATTTAGAATCAAAGCACACTAAATGCTTAAATCAATGCCAAGGCATTTTATTACAAGAAGTATTTAAAGAAGGATATAAAGAAAAGTATTTTACTTTTTAAAGGGCATGTACCGGACACAAGGTCCAAGGGATGAGCTCCAAGTTGCCCCTAGACATAAGGTCTAGAAGTGTCTTAATGGTTTTGGGATTAGCTACCTCAATTCTCATTAAGAAAGGCGCGCAAAGTGGTACAATGCCGGGCCCAAGTAAAGTTGAATATTATTTTAAAGTATAAAAGTATTAATTTGGAAACAAACAGAACAAGTTCTTTTATCTAAGTTGCAAATTCTAGCAAGTTAAATTGTTGTTTCCTTTAGAGATGCATGATGTAGTTCTATTTGCTATTTTCATGTTGAGCATGTACTCCCTGTTTCCAGTTATGTTTATGCATTCCTTATCGGATTTTGTGAGTAGAAAGCACTTACTAAGCTTTTAGCTTATAGATACTATTTTTTTTTCCTCCTACCGCAGATATAGATAAAAATAAAGGAAAAGCTAAAGTGGTGTAGAAGAAGGCGGCAAGGAGACGTTGATGATATGTGTGTGTGTGGCTGTTTATGGAAGCTTGGGATCTTGCTAGAAGAGTTTGGAAATGTTACTTGCTAGTGCTCTTTTGATTTCTGCCATAGTAAAATTACATTGCCATGCTAAGAATTTTGTTAGATGCTCAGTATGTTTTGGGTGCATGCTAGCATTCTGTGAGAGTCTTGTTTTATGAAAGGAGTTGCATATGAAGTTCAGATTTGTTTAAAATGCTCAGTAGTCTTATGTGAATGCTAATATTCTATATGAGTTTGCTTTGATGGAAACTGTCACATGAATTAACTTCTGCTGTAGTGAGATCATTTAAATTGCAGTGAGTAGATATATGAACAGCTAGTAATTTTCTATGCTCAGTATTCTTTTGTTACTGCTGGAATTTTAATCTGCCATGAGTTCAGTTAAGGTTTCACTGTTGTTGAGTTAATGTTTCCTTGTTAATGCCTGTGGTTACTATGCTCAGTATTCTTCGTTTCCTATTATTGACCTGTGCTCAGTATCAGTATTCTTCGTTTCACTGTTATTGGCAGTTAATGTTCCCATGAGTTCTTTTGTTTCCTTGTTAATGTTTCCTATGCTCAGTATTCTTCGTTTGTGACACCTGTGGTGATGAATGCAGCATGACAAGGGTCTTGCTGATTTTGGGAATTTTTCTTGGTAACTGCTTTGCATGCTAGTATTGTTATATGAGTTTTTGTCTTATTGAAGCATTGCATGTGATGTTCGGTTGTATGAAACTGATGAACAGTAGTTTTAATTTGTAGAATGAATAACTATATTCTGTTAATGAATGCAAGAAAAAAAAAACAAATATATATATATGTATCAAGAAAATTTTATGCTGCTATTTAGAGACATATTCTGATATGTGATATGTTTCCATTAGTTTAAAGTATCTCTGGTCTTAAAGTAAGTAGTATCAGTTATGTGTAGTTAGTAGAATCCGTAGCGGTCACCCTCAGAGTAGTAGTAAGGAGGGTGATTGTTACAGTTGGTATCAGAGCAGGTTCATTTTCCAGCAACACACACATCAGCATCTACCTTGCCGTCTTCAAGTAAGAAAGTATTTAAGTTCTTTCTTTAGTGCTTTCCTTTATTATTATTATTTGCAGTATGGATGGATTGTTTATAAGTGATTAAGTAAGATAAGAGTTTTTTGCTATTTCCTTTCTTAATATATAAATGTGTATGTTTAGAAAGGGTAGAGAAATTATCAAATTTTCTTATTTGTTTAACTAGATGTCGAGAAGAGGACGTCCCCGTACCGCTCGTACTGAGGACCAAGTTCAGGAGGATGAGAGGCCAGGCTCAACTGAGCCCAATCTTTCTGAAGTTGTTGCCCAACTCGAAACAAGTAGGCGGCAAGTAATTGCCAATCGATGGCAAATCAACAACGATCCCTCCTACTCCTCAAGCGATGGCATGGAGACTTGATGGTAGCGAGATTCCACCAGGCCCAAGTCGTCCACGGCACCCGAGACAAGAATCCTATCTCATTCAGTGGCTGAAACTGTCTCAGGCACAAATGAGCCCTGGGATGCCAGGCTTGGTTCAAAACACTAGAGAGCACCATGGAGCTTCTTGGCGGAAGTCGAGAAAGTCAAGTGTGCCTCCTTCTTCACTGGAGATGCACGCATGTGGTGGGAGAGAAACAGAGGGCAATCAATAAGATGAAATGGATTGATTTTGAGATAGAATTCTCTGACGAGTTCTTTCGCCAAAAGATCACCAACAAGCACTACGAGGAGTTTATGGAGTTGAGACGGGGATCGGCGGTAGAAGCGGTTAAGAGATTCAACGAGCTAGCTCGTCTCGCCCGAACTAGTAAGTCTGGAGAAGGAGCGAGTCGGACTAATGCTCGAATGTTGAAGCACTGTGATATCACTTAATGTGGCGGTGGGACTCATCATTTTGGAGAAGAGTTGGTCAAGAGAGCCTTAGTAGGCTGAGCACTACAAAGGCGGCATGAAGGCACAAAGAGAGCAACACAAGCCAATCAAGATGGAGACCAAGGCGGAAATCGAAACCCGGTGAAATAATCGAGCCGGAAGGCAAGGGCACTAAAAGCGGTGGGATTAGGAAGTAACGAAGGGAGGACGAGAAACCAAGCAGACTAAGCTCCTTCCCTCCTAAATGTGGGAGAACACATCCAGGAGCCTCTTGGGTAAGACTGGATGTTATTCTTGTGGTCAAGAAGGACACATGGCCAAACAGTGTCCTAACAAGTTCAAAGCACCCCAGCCACAGCCAATACAATATGGAGCCAAGCCTCAACTACATTATATGCCTGCAACTCTGGAAGGACCTCAGATCAGTCAAGGAAGGTTGGAAGCTCCACCAGTTCCAACCTTTGACAATGCCAGAGTATTCTCCCTTACCAAAGAGGAAGCTGCTAGTGCCTCCACGGTCGTAACAGGTCAAGTAGTTATTTTTCAGCATGTAGCTACTGCACTATTTGATACTGGGGTGACCCATTCTTTTGTATCCATACCTTTTGCCAAATAATTACAGGTACCTACAGAAAGCATGAATTCCAAGTTCCTGACAACCCTACCTTCTGGGGAAGTCATGGAATCTAGTCAGTGGCTTCGGTCTGTACCAGTCAGAATTTCAGACCGAGAGCTATGTGTTAATCTGGTAGTCCTCGCTATGCAGGATTTCGATATCATTTTGGGTATGGATTTCCTCAGCAAGTACAGTGCTTCAGTGGACTGCCGCAGAAGAAAAGTGATCTTTAGTCCAGAAGGTGAACCATCCTTTGAATTTACAGGAGTACCAAAGAGGAAGACCCAAAATTCCTCTCTTCTCTCACAGCTCACCAGATGTTAGCTAAAGGGTGTGCTGGTTTTCTTGCATTCATTGTGAGTACAGAAGAAGAAGAAAGACCTAAGCAGGAGGAAGTTCGGGTAGTCTATGAGTATCCGGAGGTATTCCCACTACCTCCAAACAGAGAAGTGGAGTTTGAGATTGAACTGGTTCCTGGTACCGGTCCAATTTCAAAAGCTCCATACCGCATGTCCCCAGCAGAGTTGAAAGAGCTACAAGAACAACTTCAGGAGCTGCTTGACAAAGGCTTCATCCACCCTAGTCACTCACCATGGGGAGCTCCTATGTTGTTTGTCAAGAAGAAGGATGGATCTATGCGGATGTGCATAGATTATAGAGCTCTGAATCAAGTGACCATCAAGAACAGGTATCCACTGCCCAGGATCGATGATTTGTTTGATCAATTAAAAGGGGCAACAGTGTTCTCCAAGATAGATCTGCGCTCTGGGTACCATCAGTTAAAAGTGAAGGAGAGTGATATACCCAGAACTGCTTTCAGGACCAGATATGGACACTATGAATTCGTGGTCATGCCTTTTGGTGTGACTAATGCACCTGCAGTCTTTATGGACTTGATGAATAGAGTGTTCAGTGAATACCTTGACAAGTTTGTCATTGTGTTCATCGACGACATTCTAATCTATTCCAGAACCCCAGAGGAGCATTACACGCACTTGAGAATAGTCCTGCAGACCCTTCAGCAAAAGAAGCTCTATGCCAAATTCTCAAAGTGCGAGTTCTGGTTGGAGCAGGTGGCATTTCTAGGTCACATTGTTTCAAAAGAAGGCATTCAGGTAGATCCAGCCAAAGTAGAAGCAGTTAGCAACTGGAAGAGACCTAAGAATGCCAGGGAGATCAGAAGTTTCCTTGGTTTAGCTGGGTACTACAGGAAATTTGTGGAGGACTTTTCCAGGATAGCCTCTCCACTTACAGCCCTCACCAGGAAGGACAAGAAGTTTGAATGGTCAGATAAATGTGAGCAGAGTTTTCAAGAACTCAAGAGGAGACTGACCAGTGCTCCTATACTGACTGTTCCAGAGGGTGACAAGAGTTTTGACATCTACAGTGATGCTTCCATAATGGGCTTAGGAGCTGTACTCATGCAGGAAGGAAAAGTTATAGCTTATGCTTCAAGACAACTCAAAGACTACGAGAAGAACTACCCCACTCATGATCTAGAGCTGGCAGCTGTAGTCTTTGCACTGAAACTCTGGCGACACTACTTGTATGGAGTCCAGTGCAGAATCTTCACAGACCATCAGAGTCTTAAGTACTTCTTCACTCAGAAGGACTTAAACATGAGACAGCGCAGGTGGTTAGAGTTGGTCAAAGATTATGACTGTGAAATCCTCTACCACCCAGGTAAAGCTAATAAAGTGGCAGATGCACTAAGCAGAAAGTCCAGTGCATCCTTGATGTCCTTATCATCATTAGCCCTGCCACTACAGAAGGAGTTGTCAGATTTCGGACTTGAAATTATTTATGGGCAACTTTCTGCATTGACACTAGAGTCAACCCTGCTTGAGGATATACAGAGAAAGCAAAGCGAAGATCCAGATATTCAAAAGATCAAGCAAGGGATACAAGAAGAAGGAAGTTCAGAATTTCGAGTATCAGACAGTGGAATTCTTTATCAGGGAAATCGCCTTTGTGTTCCCAATGATGAAGAGCTGAGAAAGAAAATTTTAGAAGAAGCCCATAGTACACCATACGCCATGCATCCTGGTTCTACCAAGATGTACCAAGACGTGAAACAGAAGTTCTGGTGGTCTGGACTCAAAAGAGATGTAGCTAAATATGTCAGTACCTGCCTGACATGTCAGAGGGTCAAAGCGGAACACCAGAGACCAGGAGGAGTTTTACAACCTCTTCCAATACCAGAGTGGAAGTGGGAAGACATATCTATGGACTTCATAACAGGTCTCCCAAGAACCACAAATGGATATGATGCGATATGGGTGATAGTGGACAGATTGACCAAGTCTGCTCATTTTCTAGCCATCAAAGTGTCTCACTCTATAGAGCAGTTAGCACAGCTGTATGTTAAAGAGGTGATAAGACTTCACGGAGTTCCCAAATCTATTATTTCTGATAGAGATGGGCGCTTCACCTCTCACTTTTGGGAGTGTGTACAGACTGCACTAGGCACCAAGCTCAAGTTCAGCACAGCCTTCCATCCTCAGACTGATGGACAGACAGATAAGATCCTAGAAGATATGCTCAGGGCTTGTGCACTAGATTTTAAAGGCAGTTGGTGCAAGTATCTGTGCTTAGCTGAGTTTGCCTACAATAATAGCTATCAGGCTACCATCAAGATGACACCATATGAGGCGTTGTATGGCAGATAGTGCAGATCACCTATATGCTGGCAAGAAGCAGGTGAAAGAAAAGAAATGGAAGTAGAGCTGGGCATTCAGACAGAGCTGATAGAAGAAACCACTCAGGCTATCCAGAAAATCAGACAGAGGATTGAGACTGCCCAGAGTAGACAGAAAAGCTATGCTGACACACGCCGTAGGCCACTGGAATTTCAAGTAGGAGATTCAGTTTTTCTCAAAGTTGCTCCTATGAAGGGAGTGATGAGATTTGGCAAGAAGGGCAAATTGAGTCCTCGCTATGTAGGACCTTACCTGATTACAGACAGGATTGGGAAGGTAGCTTACAAGCTGGAATTACCACAAGACATGTCAGCAATACACAATGTGTTTCATGTCTCCATGTTAAAGAAGTGCCTCCATGACCCTAGCCAAGTGATTGAGCCTCAGTCAGTGCAGATCCAAGAGGATCTTAGTTTTGAGAGTAGACCTACACAGATAGTGGACAGAGCAGTCAAGAGACTAAGAAGCAAGGAAGTACCACTAGTGAAGGTCGTCTGGCAGAACCAGAAGCACGAGAAAGTCACTTGGGAGCGGGAGGACAGTATGAGACAGAAGTATCCAGAGCTATTCTAAGTTCGAGGATGAACTTTTTATAAGGTATGGGGAATTGTAACGACCCAATTTTCCTTATTTTAAGTTCTAAAAGTCCATAAAAATATTTGGAAATACTTTTAAAATATTCTAGAGATTTTTAGGAATTTTTAGAGCATTTTTATGCAAATTTTGGAGGTCGTTTAGTAGGGTCACAAAAAGAAAGAAGTTTTGAAAAAAAAAAACGTTGAAGGGGAGACTCGAACCCAAGACCTTGACCCGAACCGAATCTCAGCTGAACCCAGCCCAACCAGCTGAGCTACAAGGTTTTTTGTTAACCTTATAAGGAAAGAATTAAGTTTATAGCATAGTTAAGCGATATTTTAGAAACCGAAAATAAACTTTGAAAATAAAAAGGTGCGCGGATAAGGATTCGAAGCCTAGACCCTTGGTTTGGTTGAGAGCCGACTAACCAACTGGGCTGCGCGTGTTTTATTAACCTAGTATGGAGAGAAATAGATTTAAGCATAGTTGGAATCGAATTAAAACTAAGTTATAAAGGGTTAAGTGATTTTTCCGTGACCTAAACCTAAGCTTTTCCTCTCTTTTTCTCTCCCGACGGCACGATTCTTCTCTCGGGCAAAAACCGCAGCCAAGGCTAGGGTTTCCTCCTCTCGACGTCGGCGAGGCGTTTTCCAGCCGGTCTCCACGCGTGGGTGACCATTCCGGCAAGGGGAGATCGGGAAACACAAGAAAAAGGGAGAAATCGGAGCTCCACCGAAACCCTAGAGTGTTTCCTTCGGATTGTAAGTCCAAGAACCGGAAGTAAGTGCTTCTCACCTGCGGTAGGAGTAGCTTTCGGGGTGTTTGTTTGCATTTTCTTGTTGTTGTGTAATGAACAAGAGCAGCCCTTCACCCTAGCCTATTGTCCAGATTTCAACCTTTGCTAGCATTTTGGTTTGGGTTTTGATTCAAGTCCTTTTTGTTGTTTTTTTGTGCACGAACAGAATTTTGAGGTCTTCCTTGATTGTTACAGCATGCTTAGTTAGATGTATTTACCTTACATTTCAAGCATGTCTAAGTAGTTATGCTTCTTTCCAGTCACGGCATGATTAAAGAATGGTTAAGATTCAAAAATAACTAGTTTCACAAGCTTGTCATTTGGAACCTGTTACTGCCGTGAGCCTGATCAAACTTATTTCCTAAGACCATGTAGGCTTTAAATTACTGATTGAGTTTGTTTTGAATATATCCAAATATATATTAGTGGCATATGGTTTTAGAATCTCTTGCACAATGTATATATGTGAGAAGTACAAGCAAAGTAAGACTAAGGTCACAAACTGATCTTGAGTTCCAGAATTTAGAATCAAAGCACACTAAGTGCTTAAATCAATGCCAAGGCATTTTATTACAAGAAGTATTTAAAGAAGGATATAAAGAAAAGTATTTTACTTTTTAAAGGGCATGTACCGGACACAAGTTCCAAGGGATGGGCTCCAAGTTGCCCCTAGACATAAGGTCTAGAAGTGTCTTAATGGTTTTGGGATTAGCTACCTCAATTCTCATTAAGAAAGGCGCGCAAAGTGGTACAATGCCGGGCCCAAGTAAAGTTGAATATTATTTTAAAGTATAAAAGTATTAATTTGGAAACAAACAAAACAAGTTCTTTTATCTAAGTTGCAAATTCTAGCAAGTTAAATTGTTGTTTCCTTTAGAGATGCATGATGTAGTTCTATTTGCTATTTTCATGTTGAGCATGTACTCCCTGTTTCCAGTTATGTTTATGCATTCCTTATCGGATTTTGTGAATAGAAAGCACTTACTAAGCTTTTGGCTTATAGATACTATTTTTTTTTCCTCCTACCGCAGATATAGATAAAAATAAAGGAAAAGCTAAAGTGGTGTAGAAGAAGGCGGCAAGGAGACGTTGATGATATGTGTGTGTGTGGCTGTTTATGGAAGCTTGGGATCTTGCTAGAAGAGTTTGGAAATGTTACTTGCTAGTGCTCTTTTGATTTCTGCCATAGTAAAATTACATTGCCATGCTAAGAATTTTGTTAGATGCTCAGTATGTTTTGGGTGCATGCTAGCATTCTGTGAGAGTCTTGTTTTATGAAAGGAGTTACATATGAAGTTCGGATTTGTTTAAAATGCTCAGTAGTCTTATGTGAATGCTAATATTCTATATGAGTTTGCTTTGATGGAAACTGTCACATGAATTAACTTCTGCTATAGTGAGATCATTTAAATTGTAGTGAGTAGATATATGAACAGCTAGTAATTTTCTATGCTCAGTATTCTTTTGTTACTGCTGGAATTTTAATCTGCCATGAGTTCAGTTAAGGTTTCACTGTTGTTGAGTTAATGTTTCCTTGTTAATGCCTGTGGTTACTATGCTCAGTATTCTTCGTTTCCTATTATTGACCTGTGCTCAGTATCAGTATTCTTCGTTTCACTGTTATTGGCAGTTAATGTTCCCATGAGTTCTTTTGTTTCCTTGTTAATGTTTCCTATGCTCAGTATTCTTCGTTTGTGACACCTGTGGTGATGAATGCAGCATGACAAGGGTCTTGCTGATTTTGGGAATTTTTCTTGGTAACTGCTTTGCATGCTAGTATTGTTATATGAGTTTTTGTCTTATTGAAGCATTGCATGTGATGTTCGGTTGTATGAAACTGATGAACAGTAGTTTTAATTTGTAGAATGAATAACTATATTCTGTTAATGAATGCAAGAAAAAAAAAACAAATATATATATATGTATCAAGAAAATTTTATGCTGCTATTTAGAGACATATTCTGATATGTGATATGTTTCCATTAGTTTAAAGTATCTCTTGTCTTAAAGTAAGTAGTATCAGTTATGTGTAGTTAGTAGAATCTGTAGCGGTCACCCTCAGAGTAGTAGTAAGGAGGGTGGTTGTTACACTGAAAATATCTTCATTAACTATTTTATTTAAAATATTTACTTCTATCCTGTTTCATAGGTCCTTTAAAGTGTTTCTATTGCTCATACATGCCCCTCCTGTTTTTGCTATATCAGAGATGACTTAATGTACCCATGTCCCTTGTATCAGTCGGAGCTGGGTTTAACTAGGTTTGATCAATTATTATTATCTCTTATGAAGCTCCCAGGGCAATGCTTGTCTGGGCTCCTTTATGTTTATTATTCTAGCTGGCCCTAGGCTATATGTCGATTGATATGGGTGTGCCTCTTTAGAGGTATATCCCGGCCGATATTGGCCTTCCTTTCTTAAAAGCATGTCTCGATCGATATTGGTCTGCTTCCTTAGAGGCATATCTCGGCCGATATTGACCTACCTCTTTTGAGGTATATCCCGACCGATATTGACCTTCCTTCTTAAAGGTATGTTTCGATTGATACTAGTCTACTCATTCGGAAGTATATCCTGGCCGATATCGGCCTTCTTCCTTTGAGACATATCCCGGACGATATTGGCCTACTCCCTTTGAGGCATATGTTGATCGATATGGGTCTTCCTCCTTGGAGGCATATCTCGGCCGATATTGACCTACCTCTTTTGAGGTATATCCCGGCCGATATTGACCTTCCTTCTTAAAGGTATGTTTCGATTGATACTAGTCTACTCATTCGGAAGTATATCCCGGCCGATATTGGCCTACTTCCTTTGAGGTATATCCCGGCCGATATTGGCGTACTCCCTTTGACGCATATGCTGATCGATATGAGTCTTCCTCCTTGGAGGCATATCTCGTCAGATATCGACCTCCCTCTTTTGAGATATATCCCGGCTGATATTGACTTATCTTCTCTGTTTGGTTATATCCTTTCCCTTTCTTATCGGGGACCCATGAAACCTAACCCATATCACTAGCCTTCCCTTCAAGTCTAGTCGAAGGAGGTATAGACGACTGACTAGACACAAGTCTGATTTTATTTTTTCCTACCCGTGACCCTGCCACAGATATTGAAGTGATCTCACAGATTTTATGTACAACTATCTTGTGATCCTGAGTACAGTGATCCCATGATCCTTAGTACAGTGATTCCTTAGGTCCTTTGATCCTTTAAATAAGGCAACAACCTTCTCTTCGTTCATCGCCTGCCTCAGTTCTTTTCCTTCTTTGCTGATCTTTCTTGCTAAGAGTATGGCAGGCAACAACCTTCTCTTCATTCATCGCCTACCTCAGTTCTTTTCCTTCATTGTTGATCTTTCTTGCTAAAAGTATAGCCTCGGATCCCCCTCTTTGGGGGCGACTTTTGTTGGACAAGGCGAGATCTATATATGAGTTTATTCAAGTTTTTGCTTCGGCTAACTCTAGGGTTCAAGGAACTGTCCCAAGAGATAAAGTTTCTCAAAGTCCAGAATTTTCAACCAAAGGTGCCAATGCTCTGAAGGCTCAAGAAACTTCAGAGAGGTTTTTGTTACTCATGGAGGGACAACCACATAGCCCCTGGGTATCAATACGAACGCGTAGGTCATGTTACCCTTGGGCTAAGCTTGGTGGCTTCAGTTGCAGAACTCCAGGGCTTGAGGAGCGGAGAGGCTCTTTCAGTCACCTTTGCACCATGGCTTGAATAAATCCATCCCCTTCCCCTTGCCCTTGGATCTTTCTGCTTCATAGTTTTCTTCATCCTGGGCCAAATATTGCCACTTATGCGCCTTGACAAGCTCGGACGAGCTTCCTCTGCACTAGGTAAAATGTTCCCACTTTTGCTCCATGGTAAGTTTGACTCCAGTGGGACTGAAATTTTCTAAGCATCTCAAGAGCTTATGTTTGTAATTTTTGTTATCTATTTGAGGTTTAATGTTCTGAGGGGAAATGTAATGTTATGTACTTGACCAGATTCTAAGTGTAAAAACAATCTTTTGTATTGAATTGAGTGACTCTATTGAATCCTTCTAATTCATAAGAATAGATGTTGTGCTCATTACCCCTTCGTATATCCTATTTTTTGTTATCTCGACAAATATTTTTCATTTATCATGGCCACGACTATCTTGACCACTGGAATACTTCCCTATTATAGCTAACATTATACCGACCGGTATTAGCTTGTTGATCACAAACAATGTTATTTAACCCTATGTTGTACTGGTCCAGCATAGCAGAAGTTATGTCGGTCGACATGAAATTATCTTGATCGATGCTAGTTTATATTTTATAATGATATTAATTTAAAATCACTACAAGAAAAAAGCCAAACAACAACGGTTTTTCACCATTGTCGTAGCCCCTTTAGAGCTGTTCTTAAATATCATGTTGTTAAAAGGGGTGCCCAAAGATAACAGTTTTTAACCGTTGTCTTTAATGGCAAAGACTACATTTTTACAATGGTGAAAAACTGTTGTCTTTTCCTTCAAAGACAACAATTTTTCACCGTTGTCTTTGAGCGTCTACCTTTAATAACAGGGTCTTCAACAACAGTTTTAAACTATCTACGACAACGGTGAAAAACCGTTGTCTTTTTTAGATAAAAAATAAAAAAAAATTAATACACAATTTTCTAATATTATAAATCATTCAAAATACTATATTTCAAAATAAAATTTAATATATAATTTTTTAACATTAAAAAATAATATCTATAACATTCCGAAGAAATTTCATAAGCAACCAACAAAATTTCATAAGCAACCAACAAAATGATAACACTATTAAAACAAAGGTGATATGCAAACACAAGCAATGGGATTGGTAGTGTAAAACATACAAGTACATACTTTAACTTGTTGTCAATTTGAGTGTAAGCTTCCAAATAAGAGTTGTCAATTTGAGTGACTTTTCTTCCAAATAAGAAAAGCCAACGTGCCCAGGTGAATCTATGAGGTTGATTAGATATTCATTTCCACTCCTTTCGCCCTTGTAGTTTTTTAGGGATTCCTCTGTCATTTCATAGTACAGGGAAATCCTAGTGGATTTGATTGTAATACCACGTTCAGCCTCATCTTGGCGAGTATCAGTCATCCTAACATCTCCAGCGACTTCTTGTTTGATGATTCCGGCAGCAACAACAAGAGAATCAGTGAGGGTTGATTTACCTGCAAATATAAGAAACAACACTTGATGTATTTGTTACTTCACATGGTATCAAGAAAGTATGAGCTAGGGAATAACTAACCATGATCGACATGTGCAATGACAGACATGTTACGGATGTTATGCTTCATGTCCATGATGCGACGGAGTTCTTCGACTGTGAACTTCACCATCTCGACCGGTTTTAGAAATTAGACAATCCTCCAAATGACCCTGTGAATGCACAAATGACAGAACAGGTTCCTGGTCACAATGAATCATATAACAATAGAGAAAAGAAAATTGAATAATGAAAAAGATAACTTATTATATAGTTAACGAAAGATAATAATGTGTTAATAAATTATAATAATTGAACACCAAGCAACAAATGAAACTATGAATTCGTGGTGATTGAGAATAGATGCAACAGATATAGGTGCAATCTCAAAATCTCAACAGATGCCATAATTTCAGCATCAAGAAGTAACTCAAACTATCTCAATTGACACAATAAACGTTAATCAATACCACAGACAAGGAAGCTGCACGATTTGTCAACAAAGCATGGATTTCCGCACAAACAAAAAATATTAAGCTAAGATGTAACAAATTTAAAAGGATTCTTGTTATAGGGCCATCATCCACAGTAAATATTGATTAGTAGAAAACTACAAATTAAGAAATAAAAGTATGAAAAACAACACCGACAGGAATTTAAGAACAAGAAAAAGAAATATGTAGGAACCATGAAAATATGTAAACATATGAAGCTAGAATATATCGATTCATCACTCAATAGAGTAAAGAAATAGTAAGAGAAGATGATAAAAACATTCAGAAACAAAAGGGTCATGCATCTAAATTAATATATAATACTAAATATATAGAACAACAGACAGATTCATTCATATTGTTGTATATCTTATGTTTCTTCAAACATATTTATACATCGTTAGGTTGAAAACATGATCCAAACCAAATTTACTTGAAACATTATACAGGAAATTGCATATTCAGTATAATTGTAAATAACACAAGTCATATTCAGTATAATTGTAAATAGCACACATAGATTACATCTCCAAATCTGAGAGAATAGGTCAATAGTATAAGAGTAAGGAAATTCATTACCTAACTCTTCTTCTTTGACAATGCGATGATGTCCAAAGGTCCCTAGCAGTGGCACGGTGGCCAGGGGTTGACTTTGATTGCTCTGTCTTAGGTGGCGTCCCCACTGGCTGGTGCAGGGAGGTGGGAGTTCTTAGGGCACCAGAACAAAAGAGTGCAACTAACTCACAGAAAAATTATTGTAGTATACCTCTTTCCAATGCATGATTTTGAACAACCTCATACAGAAAAATTATTGTAATGGATATTATAAATATACCTCATGTAATTCATTCTATGTATGAATGTCTTCTAAGCTCTTCAGTTATTATTGAAAATTGCAGAGCACCAATTAGATGCTTTACTATAACTTAAGGCAAACTCATCTAAAAAATATGAATAGATTTTGCTGAACTAAAATTCCACTTCCATCAATTTCAGAAAATGGTTGGTCCTTCATTAATAGAATGAAACTAATGCGAAACGGGAAACATATAAGAACTCACACAACCTATTAATTCCCAATGATTGAGCGTTCAGTGTCACTTTCTGTCAAAGAACTATTCCCCATGTTTAAATCACATGGGATCTAGTGCACTTAGTTGCACAAGTTTCTACCGCACAAGATGATGCTGCAAGTTTTTCAAACACAACAATAATGTTAAGAGTGCCTATCTTCTTCAATAATTTTGCTACACAGTTCAATCTTTACCATGCTCCACATGTTGAAGGAAACTATTTCCTTACATATGCAAACAACAAAATCAAAGAAACAGAATATCCATATGACTTCGACAACTTTATAAAAAAATACACTATCAAGTCACGTATATTCCTGGAGCAAAGATTGTACAAAGTTTATCAAAGGCAAACACATTGCTCCACTCAGGCCAGAAATGATGACGACCTTCATCCTAACTAGTCAACAACCTCATCTGTTGCTCAAATCAGTCTATTAGTTCAGATCATCAAGCAAAAAGGGCATAAACATGTCCAATCAAACAATTTGAACGCTTCCCTGTTAATAGTACAAACATCTAGGATCAAATAGACGACTCATTGTAAGAATCACCCAGCACCTCATAGATCCAATCGAAAGAGGGAAAAGGAGCAAAACTGGAGGGAAACCCTAAAGAAGAATTTAAGAAAAGAATACATAAAGCGGAAGCAGCAAAGGGACCAACCTTGACAGTGTCGAAGGGATGGCCGACGATCAGATGGCTCTAGCTTGATCCCAAGGCACCAGAACAAAAATTAGGGCACGACTATACCTCAGACGTCGGCGACGATCCAGGGGAAATCGGAGCACAGGGAACCTATGCACTCCCTCGATCAACGGCGTTGTCGATCTATCCTCAAGCCAAGGCGATGATGGCTTTGCGAAGGAAGGGAGAGCTCGGCAGTGTCGGCGTCGCGTGAGAGAGGAGAGGGAGGACTCGGCGACGAAAAAACCTAGGGCTCGGGTGGAAAGAGTTGAGAAGTGGGTTTTAGGTTTTTTTTCATGAAGTTAAAAAAATTGTTGTGTTTTTAGGATTCAACAACATTTAATAGACAACAGTTTAATAAAACTGTTGTATATTATCACATAAGCAACACTAAAAGACAATAGTTTTTTAAAATTGTTGTCTTTGACACACATTAGACAACAGTTTTTTGAAAAACTGTTGTTATTTAAAAAACATTATGGTGAACAACAACAGTTTTCAATAAAACTGTTGTTAAATGGAAAAAAGACAACAATTTCTTGAAAAACTGTTGTATGTTAGGTGTGGTTAAATCCAGAAATTCTTGTAGTGAATCTATTATTCGCCTAAATCGCTATCCTTAAATGTTCTTGTCCTTAGCCTGGACTTAGTCAAACTCAGTCTCTCTCCCTTTATTATGCCTAGTTAATTACGTCTCCTTTCAAAACTTCCTGATTGGTGATTGACTCTACTTTGGGTAAGAGAATGTTAGAAGCGTACAACGAGGTGTTACCAACCCCAGCGTGATCCGATCTGTCACATCCAGTATAAATGTTTCTTTATGATTATATGACACATACTTTCTCTTGCTGCCACGTCATGTGCACCTTTGCCTTTTTCCTGTGATCCTCAGCATCTGCTGAGATAAAAACGTTTTGATCTGACGACGCCTGTGTGTTTTTCAAACCCTAAACCCTTTGTCTTCTTTTCAACTTTGTCCCTGTTGGGTTTTTCGGGCCGCGAAAACTACTTTTTTACGTCGCGAAGACCCCGAAAACCCCGCCATCAGATCCGTGAGAAGAAAAATAAACACAAAATACGAGTACGAGTTTCTAAAGTCTAGATCTACACTAGATAAGAGTGTTACCCTCGATGCGATGCCCTTCGTTATCCCGCTAATCCAACGGTTTGCCGGATCTCAAGATTGTCAAAGTAGACAACCCTCTAGAAGTATCCACACGAACAAAATTAGGTGGAGGGGACCAAACAAAGGTGTGCTAGCACCTATGGTGTTCGGCCAAGAAAGGAGAGGGAGAGCAAGAAGAGAGAGCTCTAGGAGCAAGAAGATGAGAGTTACTTCACAAAACGAAAAAACCCATCTTGCAATTGATGTGGTCGGCCACATTAAGAGGAGTTGTAACCTCCATGGAATGCCAAGAGTCACAACTCTTGGTAACTACCATGAGGTGGCATCCCACTTAAGTAACCATGATGATGTGGAACATCATCATTGGCCCACTCAATGCCAACTCACCAATGAGGTGGCATAAAGTCAAGTCAAACTTGACTCTTCATCTTCCTCTCAAGTCAAGTCAAACTTGACTTAATCTCTCTCATGGTTGATCTAATCCAACCATGTAATTCAAGTCAATTTAATATAATGAATCTAATTCATTTAATTAAATTGATTCAATGAGTCATAATCTAAATTAGACTCATTGAACACATGAATCAACTTGAGTCCAACTCAATTAGCCCAATTAGGATTACTCTTAATCCAATTTGATTCATCAAATGAATCTAATTCTCTTGGTTCATCATATGAACCTAATCTCCATCTAATTGTCCTTAGTGTGTGACCCTATAGGTTCTTGTAACGTTGGCAATGCCCCTAAACCCATTTAGGAGCATAAGTAATGAGTGGTATCTAGCAATACATCATTACTACCCAAGTTATAAGAATGTTGAGATCCAATATCACCTTGTGACTACTAATTGTGGCTCCCCACAATATATGACAAGTGTCCTTCTATCCAAGACATCTAGATTGATCAATGTGAGGCATAGACCGTGTCATCCTCTAATCAATCTAAATCTTGAACTCCAAGTAGACTCACTAAATCAAATGAGCTCAATATCTCATATTGACTCATTTGGGCATGGCCATGCACTTCATGGTCTCACTCTATCAAGAATATCGATGTCGCTCCCGTCATATAGGAGGGTTAGATCCCATCTACATCACTCACATCCCTCTGCATAATTCGTTACATACCCAGTAATCACTTTTATAGTCCACCCAGTTACGGGTGACGTTTGACGAAACCAAAGTACATAACTCCTTATGTAGGGAACCATGGTGACTTCAGGTCTAAGGACTAGTAGTCATACTAATAGCCACATGAGAAAGTATATGACACTCATATAACGATCCATGATACTTTCTCATGGCGGGTCATTCAGTATACATTCTCCAATGCATACCCATGTGTCAACTTGATATCTCTATATCCATGACTTGTGAGATCAAGTCATCGAGTTGACCTACATGCTAGTCTTATTGCATTAACATTGTCCCTAAATGTTAACACTCGATTAGGAATGATTAAGAGTAGTGTTCCCTATATCATCTCACTATCGGTTCAACTAACTGATTGATATAGGTGAGAACCTTCTACTTAAGGACGCTATTATACTTAGTTTATTTGGCACCAATACAAGTAAGTATAATAACCAAAAACAAATGCCTTTATTTATATAAGAATATAATACAACAAGTCCATAATACAATCATCAAATGATTGGCTCTAGGGCTCTAACTAACAGTCCCTTATTTTCTTACCTTAGCGTTCTTCTCTTGCTACAGTTTTCGACCAAACCTCGTGCTCATCGTTTCTCAGCGATCTCCTTTCTTGCTTTCAGTAAGTAATCTGTTGTTTTGCTAGCCTCTACTCTTGTCTATGGCTGAGGAAGCGATTGCTCCTTGGTATGTCCACATGTCTTCTTCCTTTGATAAAAGTGCTAGGCTTACCATCCGTCGTCAATATGAAATTCCCCGGGAGTATGGCATCATAATCCCGAAACCGGATGATCGTCCTCATCGTCCCCCTGTTAATTGCGTGACTTTTTTCAAGGATCAGTTGATAGGAGGTTTAAGGTTTCCCATTCCTCCTTTCCTGATCGAAATAAGCCAGTATTTTGATGTTCCTTTGCAATAGTTTGCCCCTAATGCATTTCGTTATCTATGTGGTGCTTACATGCTGTTTCGTTTGCTAGATATTCCTCCTACTCCTCAAAATTTCTTCATGTTTTCTTATCCCAAGTGTTCGGAACCTGGTGTTTTCTTGTTCCAGTCACGAACTAAAATGGTTCTTTTTGAGGATATGCTCTCGTCTCTTAAAGCTTGGAAATCCCGCTTCTTCTTCATAAAGTTTCCCGGACCCATTCCTTGGTCTTATGCTTAGAAATCCTCCTTACCCTCTTTGCCCGATGTTAAAGAGTTCCATCTCCATCTTTCTTTTCCTATTTATTGTGAAAAGTTGTTGAATCGTCGACTTTCTATTCCCAAGTGGCTGAGAGTCGATCTTCTATACTTGTTCGGCCTAAGCCCCGTCAAACCTGATACATAAGGCTCTTTAGGTAAAACCCTGTTTCTTTCTTGTTGATTTTAACTAACTAAACTATTTTTCTTTTCTATATAGTGGAAAGCTTTTATGATGCTTTGATTGATGAAGAACTGCGTTTGGAGGAGGGCACAATTCGCGCCAAAGAAAAAGAGCTTCTGGCTGCTATTACTCTGCCACCTTCAATCGAAGAGCCGGCTCCTTTAGTTGGGTTACCCATCTTTTCGGGAGTTCTTGAGGCTCCTGAAGGTCTTCCTGCAGAAATCCCTGCTGTTGCTTCTCCAGTGGCTGCTGCTACCTCGTCGTCCGCCCCTCTTCCTATCATTGAACTCACGTCTCCTAGTAGCCCAGGTAAATCGATAGCTGAAATAGCTACCGGCAAACGTCCGGGGCGCAAACTTACCAGGTTTCCTCCGTCAAAAAGGAGGCTTATCCTTCCCGCTGACGAACTGGTTTCAGAAGGTTTTGTTTCTGCTAACCTTCCTTCTGATGAGCCTACACTGGCTGACCTTTACCCTTCTCTTAGTTTTCCTGCCTCCCCTTTCTCCAATGCCAATGCTTCTGGCGATGTCTCTTTCACCTTTCCATTGTCTATTCCAGCGTCTGGATCTTTACCCTCCTCACCTTCTTCTTATTTAGTCTTTGCTCCTCCATCTATTCCTACCTCCTCCTTCTTTGCTGGTTCTTCTACTATTCCTGTCCTCCCCATATTGCTAGGAGGTTCCTTTGCCGACGCTTGGGATAAAGTTCATCCCGTTTTTGAAGAACTCACTACTCCCGAAACAATTGATCGTTTCTCCCATAATGAGAATTAGGTATGTTTACTAACGCCTACTTTCTATTTCTTAGCGATCATCTCATGACCCTTTATTATATCTCTAGCGATGGATAGAAAACATGGGCTTATCGCGGCTGATGCACAATTTATACAACGAGAACAAGAAGCTGAGATCTGAGAATGATAAGCTGAGACAACAGGTTACTGAGTTATCTTCTGTCTCCTTTTCTGCTGCTGCCAAGAAACAACTTGAAGCTCAGCTTGAAAATATTCAAGCACAATTCCAATCAGCTATAGATCTTAACCAAGAATTAACTTCCAAAATTGGTGAACTAAAGGCTGATTATGAAGCAGAATTGGCTGAAAAACTCAAAGTCTTGCAGCTGAAGGAAGATGAAATAACTTCCTTGAACACCTCCCTTAATTCAGTTAAAACCGAGGTTTCTGTTAAAGAAAATGGACTGAAGACTTCCCAAACGGCTCTGGTGGTCTACAAGGCGAACGAAGATACTCGTTACAAGGAACGGGCCACCATCATGATTGAATCCCCTGAATTCAATAGGTCGATCGTGAAGTCAATCTTAGCAGCCTTTACTGCGGGAACTAAAGGGGCGATTCAACAATTGCGAGAGGAAAACTACTTATCTCGTGATCCTCCTCCCAACTTCCTAAATTATCGCAAACTTATTGAGAACAAGCCTCCTGATCTATTCCCTCAATTGACCCTAGTATGACTTTCTTTTCTTACTTAGATTCGAATCCCTGTAAAGGGGGACCAAAACTTTGTGATGACAATCTATCGAACTCATGTAAAGTTGATTATCCCTTTTCATTGTTAAATTTACTCTTCCTTATGACGATCGTCTGTTTTGTTTAAATATGTTAAATGTCGCTTGACTGGTCATCACAAAACCTCACTCAACATAGTATTATGTTTATCTATTTAGATTGTTTCATCATGACCGGGTGGTATATATCAATGCTGACAAATATCGTCTGATACTTTATAGATTAATTGTGTCTCGTTCGATCTAGTACAGTCCTATTGCGATATTCTCAATATCGATTGATTTGTTCTACTTGATTGATTTACGCTCGTATCTACATATGTCATCTTATGTGTTAACCAAATTTCATATGGTTTTATCATAGTGTATGCCATTTGACTTATCATGATAAGCCTTTGGTTAACACATTTGAATGACACTTATCTCGGCCGATCTATTATGACCGAACGATTCATAGTTATGAATCTCGTCCGGTATCCTTTAACCAAGTCCCGTCTATTGACTAATGCCTTGTACCCAACTTTTGCCTGGTCTTATTATGTCCTTTTGGGTTTGTTATTTTATTAGACAAATAATCCGAACTTTTCTTTATATTCGTTAGACTTTCTTAAGCATTAAAATTATATCTAGGGAAACTTTTCGCATTTTTCAAGAAAGATTACTTAACTACACCTCTCTTTCTCGGGATTCATTCCCCTTTTTTAGAATTTGATTTTATCCTTTAATGTTACCACCCCTTTATGACGATTGAATACTTTTTCTTTTCTTGTTTCCTTCTGCTATCTCTGTTTGGGGGTTTTAGCACAGGACCGAAAGGAAAACAAGGGTTTTAAGAAATTCTCTCCCGCTTTTCCACTTTTCTCTTCATCTCCCTCGATTCATGTTCCTTCTACTATTTCACTATGGCAACTTCCCCTCCTGCGTGGTTTCTTTCATGTGTTTCCGACCTTATAGAAACAAAGGAAGTGGATTTAAAGGTGAGCTATGGTTTTCCTTTTTATATAGCCCATCCTGCTCCTCAGGATAGTCCACATCTTCCTCCTTTAGGGTGTATATCTATCTTCCAAGATCAAGTCCTACAAGGTTTTCGATTTCCTCTTCACCCTTTTTTTTTTCTGACGTTAGCCTCTATTTTAACATTCCGCTCAATCAGTTTATCCCTCAGTCCTTTTCTATCCTTATGGGTTTTGTCGGGGTATCTAAACTATTAGATTTTCCCTTATCTCCTCGTCTTTTTCATCACTTCTTTGTTCCTAATCAAGTAGATGTTGGTGTTTTCAAATTCCAATCTTGTCCCAAGGCCATTTTGTTTAACTGAATCCCTCCTCAAGGGGAATGGTATCACAAATTTTTCTATATGCGTCTCCCTTCTCCTCCTCCGTTTCCCATTCAATGGATATATGATCTACCTCCGATTCCTAGTACCCATAATCTCCTTAACGATCCCTATGTTGCCTTTGCCTTATCTAAACTGAGGGAGCAAAATTCAGCTTGTCGCATTTAATTGTAGAGGGTTTGATGTTTCCTTTTGGGATAGGCAATATTGACACTCCCTTGGATGACTCTTTTGGTACGTATGAACATTTCACTCCGCATTTACTGATTAATATATCTTTTTTATAATGATGTTTAATTCCTGTGTTTCAGCTGATGCTCTTCTTCCAGCTTTTATGTACAAGATCCTACTATGACTAAGTCCTTTGTTAATAATCTTGGAGAAGAGTGGTTGCGTGCTCCCTGGGCTAATCCTAATTCCTCCACTTTGGGCTTGCTATCTGAAGAAGAGCGACAGGCAGAGGCTGTCGCAGCCATGGAAGAGGAAGAAGAAGAGCCTTTTATTGCCTTAGTCAAAAAGCCAAAGCTTACCGAGGATGCCTCCTTTGGCGATCTCTTTGGTACTTTTGTGCAAACTCCTCTTGTTCTGGTGCCCATTTCTCTTGAGAGTGGTAAGGCACCGATAACTCCTACCCATATTATCTTTAATCCTTCTCTTAGGATGATTAGACCTGATCTGCTCATCCCCTCTTCTTGTGTTATTATTTCAGCTCCTTCTGCTTCTGCTTCTGCTTTTGAGATAGTCATTATCCCTTCTATGTCTTCTATACCCCTTGCATTGGCCTTGCCTCCTTTGGCTTCTGGGCCCCGGGCAAAACGGACACCTTGCCAGAGATCTTCTCCTAATGTTGCCCTCAGCTATTCGCGTTTCCACGACTGAGTCAGTATCCCTTGCATTGCCACCTTCTATTCCATCTAGTTCTTCTTCTACTGCTCTTGTTTCTACTACTTCTTTCCCTTCCATTGCATCTTCTTCTTCCCTACCTCATTCTTCCTCCGTTCCCCGACCTTTATTTAAACAGGCTATGGGTCTGCCCTCTCAATTGGGACAGACCTCTGATCCACTTAGCTATGGTTCTCTACAACTACAAGGCCTATTGGCCGAATCTTGGCTATAGGACCAAGAACAACTAAGGGGCCTTAGTCTTCCAAATCAAGCCGACCACCACAGTCGTCAGGCAGTAGCTGTAAGTATTCTTGGTTATATGTTGTCAACTTCGTATCCTTATTTTTAACTATATCATCATTTTGTTTAGTTCCTTGCCTCGAGTCTGCACATCGACCAGCTACTTATGGCTCGGGACCGGGAGAACAATAAGTTAAAAGCTCAACTAGAGACATTGAAGGCTACTTTACCTCCTTCTAATAATGATCTGGCTCAGTTGCAAGAAAAAGTGGACTTGCAAGATCAACAATTAAGGGTATTGAGACAGGAATTAGAGGAATCACAACAGTTATTGAAAGACAAAGAGCTTGCAAAGAGAACTTTGGAGTTACAGGTGGATCGATTACATTCTGGTCTGCGACTGGAAATTGCTTTAAAGGAGAAAGCTCTCTTAGATGTTTCTCATAAAAGTCTTATTTTAGAGAAAGTAGAGAAGCTTCATAATGTCTGTCTTTCTGAACAAGCTCAAGACCTAGCTTCTCATGATTTCGCTATCCTACAGGAACAAGAGCAAAGAAAGGCTCAAGATGTTGAGTTGTCACTGCTCCAGAAGGAATTGGAACAGCTCAAATTAGAGAAGGATGCTTTAAAAGATCAAAACACTAAACTATAAGCTGATTTTCAGAGTTATAAGGAGCAAGAGAAAAGTCGATGGGAAGAGTGGCGTCTGGCTTATCTAAAGTCTCCAGCATTTGTCCAAGAATTTGTCCGCTGGATAGTGGGTGCTCTAAATCATTCTGTGTCAGGAGTTCTTCGACAATTGAGAGAGGGTGATATCTACCCAAGGAACCTCCCTCTTCTTTCATAAGTCGTCGTAGACTTAACGAAGAACTGCCCGCGGATTTAAAAAGTCCTTTTAATTAATCATGTCCATGTATCTAAAAAGATTTTCATAAAAAGACTTGTAATGGAAAAACTGGTAATGAAAAGAACTGTAACAAAAAACTTGGTAATTAAGTGATTGTGATAGGAAATTTTTGATACTTACCTGTTTCTCTCTTGTGCTAGTTTGAGAATGCCTCCTTTGAAATGCTTCCGGGTATTGAGTATAAGTTTTATTCAAAATTCCTTGCTTACTTCTTGAAGTTAAATCTTGTCTTTAATGAATCCTTTTGCAGATAATATCTAGTGTGCTCCATATTTCAAAAAGAATGAATAATCCTGAGTGATTTTAGATAAGAACTTGTATAAGACTCCTGAGTTCTGAGCTGAGTATGATACTCCAAGCGATTTTAAATAAAGATATCCATGTAAATAGGCCTCCAGATAGAAAATATGCCATATGCATAGAATCCCCCTTGGACCCTGGTCAATATAATCCCGGTTGATTAGGCTTTGAAGTCTCCGGTTCCTTTCATGAAGACCTGTCCGAGTTACTTCATGAGATTTCCCGATCGACTATGTTTTGTGATAGTTTAGAGTCTCTGGTTCCTCCCATGAAGACCCGTCCGGGTTACTTCATGAGATTTCCCGATCGACTATGTTATGTGATAGTTTAGAGTCTCCGGTTCCTCCCATGAAGGCCCGTCCGAGTTACTTCATATGATTTCCCGATCGACTATGTTGTCTGATAGTTTAGAGTGTCCAGTTCCTCCCATGAAGACCCGTCCGAGTTACTTCATGAGATTTCCCGATCGACTATGTTCTGTGATAGTTTCGAGTCTCCGGTTCCTCCCATGAAGACCCGTCCGAGTTACTTCTTGAGATTTCGCGATCGACTATGTTCTGTGATATTTAGAGTCTTCGGTTCCTCCCATGAAGACCCGTTTGAGTTACTTCATGAGATTTCCTGATCGACTATGTTCTGTGATAGTTTATAGTCTCCGGTTCCTCCCATGAAGACCCGTCCGAGTTACTTCATGAGATTTCCCGATCGACTATGTTCTGTGATAGTTTAGAGTCTCCAGTTCTTCCCATGAAGACCCGTCAAAGTTACTTCATGAGATTTCCCAATCGACTACGTTCTGTGATAGTTTAGAGTCTCCGGTTCGTCCCATGAAGACCCGTCCGAGTTAATTCATGAGATTTCCCGATCGACAATGTTTTGTGATAGTTTAGAGCCTTCGGTTCCTCCCATGAAGACTCGTCCGAGTTAATTCATGAGATTTCTCGATCGACTATGTTCTGTGATAGTTTAGAGTCTCCGGTTCCTCCCATGAAGACCCATCAGAGTTACTTCATGAGATTTCCCGATCTACAATGTTTTGTGATAGTTTAGAGTCTCCGATTCCTCCCATGAAGACCCATCCAAGTTACTTCATGAGATTTCCTGATCGACTATGTTCTGTGATAGTTTAGTGTCTCTGGTTCCTCCCATGAAGACCCGTCAGAGTTACTTCATGAGATTTCCCGATCGACTATGTTCTGTGATAGTTTAGAGTCTCCGGTTCCTCCCATAAAGACCCGTCCGAGTTACTTCATGAGATTTCTCGATCGACTATGTTCTGTGATAGTTTAGAGTCTCCGGTTCCTCCCATGAAGACCCGTCCAATTTAATTCATGAGATTTCCCGATCGACTATGTTCTGTGATAGTTTAGAGTCTCCGGTTCCTCCCATGAAGACCCGTCCGAGTTACTTTATGAGATTTCCCGATCGACTATGTTCTGTGATAGTTTAGAGTCTCCGGTTCCTCCCATGAAGACCCGTCCGAGTTACTTCATGAGATGTCCCAACCGACTATGTTCTGTGATAGTTTGGAGTCTCCGGTTCCTCCCATGAAGACCCGTTCGAGTTACTTCATGAGATTTCCCGATCGACTATGTTCTATGATAGTTTAGAGTCTCCGGTTCCTCCCATGAAGACCCATCCGAGTTAATTCATAAGATTTCCCGATCGACTATGTTCTGTGATAGTTTAGAGTCTCCGGTTCCTCCCATTAAGACCCGTCCGAGTTAATTCATGAGATTTCCCGATCGACTATATTCTGTGATAGTTTAGAGTCTCCAGTTCCTCCCATGAAGACCCGTCCAAGTTACTTCATGAGATTTCCCGATCGACTATGTTCTGTGATAGTTTTGAGTCTCCGGTTCCTCCCATGAAGACCCGTCCGAGTTACTTTATGAGATTTCCCGATCGACTATGTTCTGTGATAGTTTTGAGTCTTCGGTTCCTCCCATGAAGACCCGTCCGAGTTACTTCTTGAGATTTCCCGATCGACTATGTTCTGTGATAGTTTAGAGTCTCCGGTTCCTCCCATGAAGACCCGTCCGAGTTACTTCATGAGATTTCCCGATCGACTATGTTCTGTAATAGTTTAGAGTCTTCGGTTCCTCCCATGAAGACCCGTCCGAGTTACTTCATGAGATTTCCTAATCGACTATGTTCTGTGATAGTTAAGAGTCTCCGGTTCCTCCCATGAAGACCCGTCCGAGTTAATTCATGAAATTTCCTGATCGACTATGTTCTGTGATAGTTAAGAGTCTCCGGTTCCTCCCATGAAGACCTGTCCGAGTTAATTCATGAGATTTCCCGATCGACTATGTTGTGTGATAGTTTAGGGTCTCCGGTTCCTCCCATGAAGACCCGTCTGAGTTACTTCATGAGATTTCCCGATCGACTATGTTCTGTGATAGTTTAGTGTCTCCGGTTCTTCCCTTGAAGACCCATCCGAGTTACTTCATGAGATTTCCCGATCGACTATGTTCTGTGATAGTTTAGAGTCTCCGGTTCCTCCCATGAAGACCCGTCCGAGTTACTTCGTGAGATTTCCCGATCGACTATGTTCTGTGATAGTTTAGAGTCTCCGATTCCTCCCATGAAGACACGTCAGAGTTTCTTCATGAGATTTCCTGATCGATTATGTTCTGTGATAGTTTAGAGTCTCCGGTTCCTCCCATGAAGACTCTTCCAAGTTAATTCATGAGATTTCCCGATCGACTATGTTCTGTGATAGTTTAGAGTCTCCGGTTCCTCCCATGAAGACCTGTCCGAGTTACTTCTTGAGATTTCCCGATCGACTATGTTCTGTGATAGTTTAGAGTCTCCGGTTCCTCCCATGAAGACCCGTCCGAGTTACTTCTTGAGATTTATCGATCGACTATGTTATTATTGGTAGTTAGAGCCCTAGAGCCAATCATTTGATGATTGTATTATGGATTTGTTGTATCATATTCTTATATAAATAAAGACATTTGTTTTTTGTTATTATACTTACTTGTATTGGTGACAAATAAACTAAGTATATTAGTATCCTTGAGTAGAAGGTTCTTACCTATATCAATCGGTTAGTTGAACCGATAGTGAGATGATATAGGGAACACTACTCTTAATCATTCCTAGTCGAGTATTAACCTTCAGGGACAATGTTAATGCAATAAGACTAGCATGTAGGTAAACTCGATGACTTGATCTCACAAGTCATGGATATAGAGATATCAAGTTGACACATGGGTATGCATTGGAGAATGTATACTGAATGACCCGCCATGAGAAAGTATCATGGATCGTTATATGAGTGTCATATACTTTCTTATGTGGCTATTAGTATGACTACTAGTCCTTAGACCTGAAGTCACCATGGATCCCTACAAAAGGAGTTATGTACTTTGGTTTCGTCATACGTCACCCGTAACTGGGTGGACTATAAAGGCGATTACTGGGTATGTAACGAATTATGTAGAGGGATGTGAGTGATTTAGATGGGATCTATCCCTCCCATATGACGGGAGCGACATCGGTATTCTTGATAGAGTGAGACCACAAAGTGCATGATCATGCCCAAATGAGTCAATATGAGATATTGAGCTTATTTGATTTAGTGAGTCTACTTGGAGTTGTGGATTTAGATTGGTCAGAGGATGACATGGTCTATGCCTCACATTGATCAATCTAGATGTCTAGGATAGAAGGACACTTGTCATATTTTGTGAGGAGTCACAATTAGTAGTCACAAGGTGATGTTGGATCTCAACATTCTTGTAACTTGGGTAATAATGATGTGTTGCTATATACCGCTCATTACTTATGCTCCTAAATGGGTTTTGGGGCATTGCCAACGTTACAAGAACCTATAGGGTCACACACAAAGGACAATTAGATGGAGATTAGGTTCATATGATGAACCAAGAGGATTAGATTCATTTGATGAATCAAATTGGAATAAGAGTAATTCTAATTGGGATAATTGAGTTGGATTCAAGTTGATTCATGTGTTCAATGAGTCTAATTTAGATTATGACTCATTGAATCAATTTAATTAAATGAATTAGATTATTATATTAAATTGGTTTGAATCAAATGGTTATATTATATCAACCATGAGAGAGATTTGGTCAAGTTTGACTTAACCATTTGCCTCCTCATTTGTGAGTTGGCATTAGGAGGACTAATGATGATGTGCCACATCATCATAGTTGGCACATGTGTGTGCCACCTCATGGAGGTTACAAGTCCCCTCTTTAATGGCCTCCACATTTAATGAAAAGGAGTTACACTCCTTAATGTGGCCGGCCACTTTTGTGAGTGAATGAAATTCATTTTTTTCATTCAAGCCAATTATTCCATCTTCTTCCTCTGGCTCTCTCCTCAAGCTCTCCCTCTCCTCTCTTGGCCTAACCTTACCAAGGTGCTGTCACACCTTTGTGTTAGGTTTTCTCCACCTATTTGTTCGTGTGGATACTTCTAGAGGGTTGTACACTTGACAACCTAGAGATCCGGCATCACTTGGAAGAGCGGGATACGCGAAGGGCTTCACATCAAGGGTAATTCCTTCTCCTTGTTTAGAACTAGCATAAAACTCGTACTCGTAATGTTTTTCGAAAGTTTTACTTCGCACGGATCCGGTGGCATGGGGGTTTTTGGGTTTCCGTGACGCGAAAAAGCGATTTTTGCGGCCCGTAAAACCCAACAGTGGTATCAGAGCCACGTTCGAACTCTTGTACGAGTTTATTTTGTATTTTTTTGAAAAATAATAGTTCTGTAATATTCTGTAAATTTCCTATTTTTATAGTTTTTATGAGTATTTTTCTCGTAGAAGCGAAGCACAAGTGTTTCGACACTTGTAGGCTTCGACTACCGAGAAGATTTTTCCGAAACGACAAGGTTTCACCCCAAATCTTTTTGGGACTGCGGGCTAAGGAGCTGTAGGATCGCTAAGGAACACTCGCGATGGTTAGATTGCGGGTAGGGGCGCTGCCCCTGACCTCGCAATGGATTCGTTCCGCGATTGTGCCCGAAAACCCGCTAAACGGAACCACTGGGAATTTTACTCATAAAAATTATAGTAAAAATTACAGAAAATTATAGAAAATATATAATTTAGAATTATGTATCATTTTGTGATAGTCATGGCCTAAAAAGACCCAATCTGATTGGAAATGTGTTGTAATTCATAATACGGCATGCGTGCCGTCATGTGATGTGCGTGTTATATATTTGATTCGCGACCTGCGCGTCGTGCCTTTCTCTATTTTATATTCTTGTTGTAAATTAGTTTAGACTCGAATGTAACTTGAGTTTCAAAAATTGTAATGTACAAAATTGGAGCGGTGGAAGGTCCACTCGAGACGGAGTTACGAGGAGGGCGCGAGCAACACAAGGTGGTCAAAGGGAGGAGCTTGAGAAGGTGTTGACCTTAGGTTGACCATCCGATCTTCTCATTGGCTTGAGAAGATCGTAGTAGGGCCATGACTAATCAAAAATAATTTAATTAATTGCTTAAGTGTATGTGATGCATAATTAGTAATTAATTAGTGTCTAACGATTAGATTAGATCTAAATTGTGTACAAGATGCACCCTCTTGATTAGATTAGATCTCAATCGCGTCAACTCAAATGCCTACCGTGCCGTGATACCTATCACTACCTCGATCACATATGTTGTTGAATCTGCCAAAGCAGAGCAACACATATTATCTTGGTAGGGTACGGAGGGACAATAATGGTCCCACTTATCAACGCATGGGTGAGTACAACTCAATTAGATTGAGTAACTAGTTAACTCAATTGGATCGAGTTTAACTATAGACATATTTCCAATGGTTGGAATATAGGACATAATCACATTTATATTAATTCTTGGGCGCATTAGCCAAAGCTAACTCAAGTTTTAATATAACTACGGATAATGATCCTATAAACAAGAGTTGCATAGAGATGTAATTGGTAAATCGTTACCTACCGATCATACTAAATCTTGGACGTATTAGCCAAAGCTAACTCAAGGGTTAGTATAATGTGGATCTTGTCCCACATGAATTATAGAATTCAGTGGGAGCATTATTTAGTTAAAGACCTAATTAAATGATTAAAAAGAATATGATATTTACTTTCAGCTTTAATTTCTATTGTAGATTACCATGACGTCGAATACGAACTCTTTCTCCTTGTGTTCTGTCCTTGAGAAGGACAAGCTCAATGGAGCAAATTTCCTGGACTGGTACAGGAACTTGAGAATAGTTCTCACTCAGGAACGTAAACTGTACGTTCTGGAGCAGGCCATTCTGGAGGCTCCTCTTGCCACTGCCACGCGAGCTGACCGAGATGCTTATAAGAAGCATCAAGATGACGCATTAGATGTGTCCTGTCTGATGCTCGTGACCATGAACTCTGAGCTTCAGAAGCAATATGAGTTGATAGGAGCTTACGATATGGTTGAACATCTTCGTCAACTATATCAGGGACAAGCTAGGCACGAGAGATTCGAGATCTCAAAGGCACTGTTTCAGTGCAAGATGTCAGATGGGGCTCCCATAGGCCCATATGTACTCAAAATGATTGGGTACAAAGAAAACCTACAGAGGTTGGGGTTCCCGCTTGGCCAAGAGCTGGCCACTGACCTGATCTTGCAATCCTTGCCGGATAGCAATAGTCAATTCGTTCTAAACTACAATATGAACGAAATTGACAAGCCATTGCCCGAGCTGCTTAGCATGTTAAGAACTACTGAGCTCAACCTTAAGAAGGTTAAGCACAACTCTGTTCTGATGGTTCAGAAACATAAGGGCAAGGGCAAGCCCAAAGGCAAGGGAAAGTCTCAAGCCAAGGGCAAAGGCAAGGCACTGAAGCCTAAAGGAGGGGTCGCCAAGGATGCTACCTGCTTCCACTATGGTCAGACCGGGCATTGGAAGAGGAACTGCAAGGAGTACCTGGAAGATCTTAAGAAGAAGCGAAGTGAGACTTCCACTTTAGGTATATATGTTATAGAAGTCAATCTATCTATTTCTTCATCATGGGTATTAGATACCGGATGTGCTTCTCACATTTTTACTAATGTGCAGGCGTTGAGAAATAGCAGGGTATTGGCAAAGGGCTAGGTGGACCTACGCGTAGGCAATGGAGCACAGGTTGCTGTTGTTACTGTAGGGACTTATTTTCTATCTCTGCCCTCTGGGCTTGTACTAGAGTTGGATGATTGTTGTTATGTGCCTGCTTTAACTAAGTACATAATTTCAGTTTCTTTTTTGGACAAGAAAGGTTTCTCTTTTATAATAAAGGACAAATGTTGCTCAGCTTATTTAAAAGATATGTTCTATTGTAGTGCACCTTTGATGAACGGACTCTACATTCTAGACCTTGAAAGCCCTATCTATAACATAAATACCAAGAGGTTTAAGTCAAATGACATGAACCAAACCTATCTCTGGCACTGTCGCTTAGGTCATATAAATGACAAGCGCTTATCCCAGCTCCATAAGGATGGTTTGCTGGACTCATTTGATTTTGAATCTTATGAGACGTGCGAGTCATGACTACTAGGCAAGATGACCAAGACTCCCTTTAGTGGGCACAGAAAGAGAGCGACTGACTTGTTACGTCTTATACCTAGTGATGTATGTGGCCCTTTCAATGTCGCTGCTAGAGGCGGTTATAGGTACTTCATCACATTTACTGATGACTTCAGTAGATATGGTTATGTGTACTTGATGACACATAAGTCTGAATCCTTTGAAAAGTTCAAAGAATTCAAGAATGAAGTACAGAACCAGCTTGGCAACAGTATTAAGATACTTCGATCAGATCAAGGTGGAGAATACCTTAGCCATGAGTTTCGTGACTATCTAGCTGAGTGTGGGATTCTATCCCAACTCACTCCTCCTGGAACACCACAGTGGAATGGTGTATCTAAAAGGAGGAATCATACCCTATTAGATATGGTACGGTCTATGATGAGTCACACAGATCTTCCTATATTTCTTTGGGGCTATGCTCTAGACACAGCAGCTTTTATACTCAACTGAGTTCCATCCAAGGCCATGATAAAGACACCATATAGGATATGGACTGGGAGAGATGCCTAGGTGTCTTTCATGAGGATTTGGGGTTGTGAGGCTTACGTTCGATATCAAGTCTCAAACAAGTTAGGACCCAAATCCGACAAGTGCTACTTTATTGGGCATCCCAAGGAAACTAAGGGATACTACTTCTACATTCCCAGTCAGTAAAAGGTAGTTGTGGCAAAGACTGGGGTCTTTCTAGAAAGGGACTTTGTTTCTAGAATGACTAGTGGGAGTACGTTCGATCTTGAAGAAGTTCAAGATGCGGACCATAGCACTGAAGCCTCGATGGAAGTTAAACTAGAACCACAAAGTGTTGTGGATGATGTTGTTCCACAAAGAGTTGAGGAACAACAACCTGTTCGAGTAGACATACCTCTTCGCAGGTCTGGTTGGGTACGTCGTCAGCCTGAGAGATACTCATTTCTCTTTTCTAACCATGATGATGTTGTGCTCATAGAGGATGAGCCTACCACCTATCAGGAAGCTGTGATGAGACCAGATTCTGAGAAATGGCTATAGGCCATGAGATCCGAAATGGAATCCATGTACACCAATCAAGTATGGACTTTGGTTGATCGACCTGAAGGGGTAAAATCCATTGGGTGTAAGTGGGTCTTTAAGAGAAAGACTGACATGGATGCACTTATCTATAAGGGTCGCTTGGTAGCTAAAGGTTTCAAGCAAATTCATGGTATTGACTATGATGAAACCTTTTCTCCAGTGGCGATGTTTAAGTCCATTCGGATCATGCTTCCTATTGCAGCATACCATGACTATGAGATATGGTAGATGGATGTCAAAACCATGTTTCTGAATGGAAACCTGCTCGAGGATGTGTACAAGACACAACCTTAGGGTTTTGTCGATCCACAGCATACTGGCAGAGTATGCAAGCTGCATAGATCCATTTATGGACGAAAGCAAGCTTCTCTGAGTTGGAATCTTCGGTTCGATGATGCAATCAAACAGTTTGATTTCATCAATAATGAAGATGAACCTTGTGTCTACAAGAAGGTTGAAGGGGACATAGTTGTCTTCCTCATATTGTATGTGGATGACATACTACTCATTGGGAAAGACATCCCTTTGCTTCAGTCTGGCAAGAACTGGCTAGGGAGTTATTTCTCAATGAACTACTTAGTTGAAGCATCTCGCATTCTAGGCATACAGATCTATAGAGATAGATCTAAGAGATTGCTTGGCCTAAGTCAGAGTACATACATTGACAAGGTACTCCTTCGGTTTGCCATGCAGAACTCCAAGAAGGGATTTCTGCCGATGTCACATGGCGTGAGTCTTTCGAAGACTCAAGGTCCCTCTTCTAGAGAGGAGAGAGATCGCATGGATCAGATCTCTTATGCCTCAGCCATAGGATCTATCATGTACGTCATTCTATGTACTCGTCCTAACGTCTCGTATGCTTTGAGCATGACGAGCAGATACCAGTCAGATCCAGGTTAAATTCACTAGATAGCGGTCAAGAATATTCTTAAGTACTTAAGAAGGACTAAAGAATATTTCTTGATATATGGAGGTAATGATGAGCGAGCTATAAAGGGTTACAGTGATGCTAGCTTCCAGACCGATCAGGATGATTATCGATCGCAGTCAGGGTTCGTGTTTTGCATTAATGGTGGTGCTGTGAGCTGGAAGAGTTTGAAGCAGGACACAGTCGCTGATTCTACGACAGAGGCCGAGTACATTGCTGCATCAGAGGTAGCAAAGGAGGCAGTTTGGATCCGCAAGTTCATCACTGAACTTGGGGTGGTTCTTAGTATCGTTGACCCTATTGAGCTCTATTGTGACAACAATGGAGCTATAGCACAGGATAAGGAACCTCGCTCACACCAGCAGACCAAACACATACTACATCGCTTCCATCTCATTCGTGAGATTATCGAGAGAGGAGATGCGAAGATTTGCAAAGTACCTACAGATGCTAACATCACAGATCCCTTAACCAAGTTTTTGGCACAGAGGAAGCATGATGGTCACACTGGGTCATTGGGGCTTAGAGCCTACACTGATTGGAACTAGTGCTAGTGGGAGATTGTTAGTTAGAGTCCTAGAGCCAATCATTTGATGATTGTATTATGGACTTGTTGTATCATATTCTTATATAAATAGAGGCATTTGTTTTTGGTTATTATACTTACTTGTATTGGAGCCAAATAAACTAAATATAATAGCATCCTTGAGTAGAAGATTCTTACCTATATCAATTGGTTAGTTGAACCGATAGTGAGATGATATAGGGAACACTACTCTTAATCATTCCTAGTCGAGTATTAACATTCAGGGACAATGTTAATGCAATAACACTAGCATGTAGGTCAACCCGATGACTTGATCTCACAAGTCATGGATATAGAGATATCAATATGACACATGGGTATGCATTGGAGAATGTATACTGAATGACCCACCATGAGAAATTATCATGGATCGTTATATGAGTGTCATATACTTTCTCATGTGGCTATTAGTATGACTACTAGTCCTTGGACCTGAAGTCACCATGGATCTCTACATAAGGAGTTACGTACTTAGGCTTCGTCAAACGTCACCCGTAACTGGGTGGACTATAAAGGCGATTACTAGGTATGTAACGAATTATGCAGAGGGATGTGATTGATGTAAATGGGATCTATCCCTCCTATATGATGGGAGAGACATCGATATTCTTGATAGGGTGAGACCACGAAGTGCATGGCCATGCCAAAATGAGTCAATATGAGATATTGAGCTCATTTGATTTAGTGAGTCTACTTGGAGTTCAAGAATTAGATTGATCAGAGGATGACACGGTCTATGCCGCACATTGATCAATCTAGATGTCTAGGATAGAAGGACACTTGTTATATATTGTGAGGAGTCACAATTAGTAGTCACAAGGTGATGTTGGATCTCAACATTCTTCTAACTTGGGTAGTTATGATGTGTTGCTAGATACCGCTCATTACTTATGCTTCTAAATGGGTTTAGGAGTATTGCCATCGTTATAAGAACCTATAGGGTCTCACACAAATGATAATTAGATGGAGATTAGCTTCATTTGATGAACCAAGAGGGTTAGATTCATGTGATGAATCAAATTGGATTAAGAGTAATCCTAATTGAGCTAATTGAGTTGGACTCAAGTTGATTCATGTGTTCAATGAGTCTAATTTAGATTATGACTCATTGAATCAATTTAATTAAATGAATTAGGTTCATTATATTAAGTTGGTTTGAATCAAATTGAGTTGGTCAAGTTTGACTTGACTTGAGAAGGAAGATGAAAGGTCAAGTTTGACTTGACCATTTGCCACCTCATTTGTGAGTTGGTATTAGGAGGACTAATGATGATGTGCCACATCATCATAGTTGGCACATGTGTGTGCCACCTCATGGAGGTTACAAGTCCCTTCTTTAATGGCCTCCACATTTAATGAAAAGGAATTACACTCCTTAATGTGGCCGGCCACTTTTGTGAGTGAATGAAATTCATTTTTTTTCATTCAAGCCAATTATTCCATCTTCTTCCTCAAGCTCTCTCCTCAAGCTCTCCCTCTCCTCTCTTGGACGAACCTTACCAAGGTGCTAGCACACCTTTGTGTTAGGTTTTCTCCACCTATTTGTTTGTGTGGATACTTCTATAGGATTGTACACTTGACAACCTCGAGATCCGACATCACTTGGAAGAGCTGGATACGCGAAGGGCTTCACATCAAGGGTAATTCCTTCTCCTAGTTTAGAACTAGTATAAAACTCGTACTCGTAATGTTTTTCAAAAGTTTTACTTCACACGGTTCCGGTGGCATGGGGGTTTCGGGGTTTCCGTGATTCGAAAAAGCGGTTTTTGCGGCCCGAAAAACCCAACAATTATGCCAAATTATGATGTTTGTACTGACCTTGTGATGGTTTTTAAAATTTCTGGATTTTTCTTTGGGGAGCTGAATAGGTCTTTAGGATTCCCCACTGTTGATTGCTCGAAAATAGATCATAAAAGTACTGCCAATACTTGTCAATCTGTATGAACCACATTTATTTTTATGGCGGTATTTGTCTTGCATTGCATTTATTGAAAGAAATGGAGTACATAAACTGTAAGAATACTTGTCTTCATCTCACCGGGAACTTACTTCAAATAATTATGATTTGTTCCTTCTAATGTATTCTTGAGTGGCATGATCTTGTCAGGTCCGGTAAGGTTATAAATGATTTGCACTCCAGGGACGTTCTAGAATTCTTCCTTCAGTATCTTGGAGATAATATGAACCTGATGCGAGCTTTTCCACCACTTTGTAGGGTCCTCCCCATTGTGGTGCCAACTTACTAACATCCCCGACAGGTTTAATACGCTTCCATACTAAATCTCCTACTTGAAAAAAATCTGGGGATGACCCTTTTGTTATAATTTTGCCTCATTCGTTGTTGATATGATACGAGATGAGTAGCAGCTTTATCTCTAATTTCCTCTATCAAGTCTAGCTCCATGAGTCGTCGACCCTCATTGTCTGCATCATATAATTTCCTTCTGTCAGATTCTACCCCCACCTCAATGGGAATTATTGTTTCTCCCCCATAAACTAATTGAAAGGGAGTGATTCCTGTAGCTTCTCGAGGTGTAGTACGATATGCCTAAAGAACGCTGGGTAATTCATCTACCCAGCTACCTCTGACATGATCCAGTTTGGTTTTTAAACCCCTTATAATTTCTCTATTGGTTACTTCCGCTTGACCATTACTTTGCGGATAAGCTACAGAGGTGAAGGCCTGAATAATACCATAACTTTTGCACCAAGCTAAGATTCTATCCCCTTGAAATTGCCTTCCATTATCAGAGATTAATTTATGAGGAATGTTAAATCTGCATATGATATTTTTCCACAGAAATTTAATAACTGCATCTTCAGTAATTTGGACAAGTGGTTCTGCTTCTACCCATTTGGAAAAATAATCCACTGCTACCAATAAAAACTTTCTTTGTGCAGTCGCCATAGGAAATGGGCCTACTATGTCCATGCCCCATTGATCGAAGGGACATGAGACTATAGAGGTTCTCAATAACTGTGTGGGATGATGCAAAATATTTTGATGTTTCTGGCAAGAGATACAAGTTCTTACCAACTTGTTGGCATACTCGTGTAGAGTAGGCCAGAAATATCCTGCTAATAAGATTTTACAGGCCAAGGATCTCCCTCTTATATGACTACCACATGAACCTTGATGAACTTCCTGTAAAATAAATTGTATATCTTCTGTGCCGATACACTTGAGCAGAGGTCTAGAAAAAGCTCTTTTTATATAACTGTTCTCCTACCATAGTGTACTGAGCAGCTCTCTTCTTAAATACCCTTGCTTGTTCTATATTACTTGGAAGAATACCTTGCTGTAAATACAATATGATTTGAGCCCTCCAATCACCTTTAATTTCTGCGTCAGCTTGTCTTTCGATACAGGATATTAACAGAGTTTGTTCTACTGGCCGATCTAGATTCTATGGTACTATAGCAGAGGCCAGCTTAGCCAATTCATCTGCTACCTGATTCTCAGATCGAGGAACCTTTTATATATTTACTTCTTGAAACTGGGACTTCAACTTATCAAATGCCTCAGCATATAACATGAGCTTGTCATTACTAATTTCAAAATTACCTGATAGTTGTTGAGTTGCTAATTGAGAATCAGAATAGATAAGGACTCGAGCTGCCCCTATATGCCGAGCGGCTTGCAATTCAGCTATCAAGGCTTCATATTCTGCTTCATTGTTAGTAGCTCTGTAATTCAATCTGATAGAGAGTTGAAGTCTGTCTTCCCTTCGAGATATAAGAAGAACACCAATTCTACTGCCTTGTCTAGTTGAGGAGTCATCCACATAAACTTTCCAGATGTTTTCTTCCTCAGGGCCTTGAACTTCTATAATGAAATCTGCTAGAGCTTGTGCCTTGATGGCTGAGCGAGGTTGATATTGTATGTCATATTCACCAAGTTCAGTTGTCCATTTGATCAGCCGACCTGATGCCTTTGTGTTGAGTAACACCCGCCTGAGAGTACTGTTGGTTAATACAACAATTTCATGTGCTAAGAAATATGGGCGCAACCTCCGAGTAGTCAATACTAATGCATAAGACAATTTTTCTAGTGTAGTATATCTACACTCAGCTCCTTTTAATAAATGGCTAGAGAAATATACAGGTTGTTGTTCCTTTCCTTCCTGTCTATTTAATATAGAGCCTACAGCGTTTTCATTAGCCGACAAATATACCCAGAGGGTTTCTCCTACTATAGGCTTAGCTAATACAGGAAGAGTAGACAAATAATCTTTTAACTCTTGGAAGGCCTTATCACATTCCTCGTTCCACTAAAACTTATTTGCCTTCCTAAGTATTTTAAAGAAATGGAAGTTACGATCGGCTGACCTGGAAATGAACCTAGACAAGGCTGTAATCCGGTCAGTCAGTCTTTGAGCTTCTCTCATGTTGCGGGGAGGCTCCATGTTCTGAAGTGCCTTGACTTTGCTTGGGTTGGCCTCTATTCCTCGCTCGGACACCATATACCCCAGGAATTTTCCCCCTTTCGCTCCAAATAAACATTTACTCAGATTTAACTTGAGCCCATATTGTCTCAATGTCTTACAGGTCTCCTCTACATTCCTATATAGATCAACAACTTGAAGAGACTTAATTAAGATATCATCAACATATACTTTCATATTTCTCCCAATCTGCTTCTGGAAGACCTTATTCATAAGCCTTTGATAAGTTGCTCCTGCATTTTTTAGTCCGAAGGGCATAACATTATAACAATAAGTACCTGCAGATGTTATGAAACTGACCTTTTCTTGATCTTCTTTAGCTAAGGGAACCTGATGATAGCCTTGATAAGCGTCTAGCATAGAGATGTACTCACACCCAGCAGTGGAGTCTACCAATTGATCGATCTTGGGTAATAGATAATAATCTTTTGGGCAAGCCTTGTTGAGATCCCGAAAATCAATGCATACTCGCCATTTGTTTCCTGGCTTAGAGACTAACACCACTTTAGCTAACCATCTAGGAAATTGTACCTCCCTGATGTAACCAGCCTCCATAAGTTTAGTTATTTCTTCTTTGATGATTTGGTTTTGTTCCGTGCTAAAATTCCTCTTTCTTTGCATGACCGGTCGGGCATCTGGGAAGACATGTAAGGAATGCTCCATGACTATAGGAGAAATGCCCGAGACTTCTATGGGCGTCCAGGCAAATACATCATTATTCTTCTTTAGGCATTGTACCAGTTCGGCTTTCAGAGTGGGATCAAGATCAGCCGCAATATATGTAGTAGCTTCAGGCCGACCGGTTTGGATCTGAACTTCTTCCTTTTCTTCATAAACCAGAACAGGCTGCTTCTCCTGAATGACATTGACTTCCATTCTTTGAATCTTTCGGGCAGCGTTAGCTTCAGCACGAACTATTTCTACATAACATTTTCGGGTTGTCTTCTGATCACCCCGCACCTCCCCGACTTGGTCATCAATAGGAAATATAATTTTTTGACAAAAAGTCGAAACGACCGCCCTAAACTCGTTTAAGGCCAGTCGACCCAGTATCACATTGTAAGAGGACGGGGTGTCTACCACCATGAAATAAGATCAACTTGTTCTTATCAGAGGCTCCTCTCCTAGAGATATGGCCAACTTTATTTGACCCAGCGGTTGTACTTCGTTGCCCGTGAATCCATATAGAGGAGTGACCATCTATTGAAGTTCACTCGAGTCAATTTGTAATTGGTCGAAAGCCTTCTTGAATATAATATTGACAAAACTGCCCGTGTCTATGAAGGTACGAGAAATAGCATAGTTGGCTATCACAGTTTTGATAATCAAGGCATCGTCATGGGGTATTTCTACCCCCTCAAGATCTCTAGGCCCAAAACTTATCTCGGGACCAGCTGCTTGTTCCATGCTACACCCTACGGCATGAATTTTCAGTCTTCGGGTATGTGCTTTCCTGGCCCTATTAGAATCCCCATCAGTGGGCCCACCTGCAATCATATTAATACTGCCCCGAGCGACATTACTTCTGTTTTCTTCCTGTCGAGTCGTCATGGCTTCAGAAGGAGCCTTTTCCGACACTTGGCTTGTACCGGCCGGGGCCGGCACTGCATCCCGTCGAGGCTCGACCGGGAGATATTCCAATTTGAGTGGGCTTTGCTGCCTGGGGTACTGCTCCCGATAATAATTTTGCCTCTGGTAACGCTCCCTATTAACTCGTTTATTTCTTAAAACAAAACAGTCATCAGTATGATGACTGCTAGTTTTATGATAAGTGCACCATCTTCTTGGTGCCTCTGGCTATATCTATACGTGTTGTACTGCCTGTGGATGATATTCTTGTTAGTTCGAGCTCTAGAGCCAATCATTTGATGATTGTATTATGGACTTGTTGTATCATATTCTTATATAAATGAAGACATTTATTTTTGGTTATTATACTTACTTGTATTGGTGCCAAATAAACTAAGTATAATAGTGTCCTTGAGTAGAAGGTTCTTACCTATATCAATCGGTTAGTTGAACCGATAGTGAGATGATATAGGGAACACTACTCTTAATCATTCCTAGTCGAGTATTAACATTCAGGGACAAAGTTAATGCAATAAGACTAGCATGTTGGTCAACTCGATGACTTGATCTCACAAGTCATGGATATAGAGATATCAAGTTGACACATGGGTATGCATTGGAGAATGTATACTGAATGACCCGCCATGAGAAAGTATCATGGATCGTTATATGAGTGTCATATACTTTCTCATGTGGCTATTAGTATGACTACTAGTCCATAGACCTGAAGTCACCATGGATCCCTACATAAGAAGTTATGTACTTTGGTTTCGTCAAACGTCACCCGTAACTGGGTGGACTATAAAGGCGATTACTGGGTATGTAACGAATTATGCAGAGGGATGTGAGTGATGTAGATGGGATCTATCCCTCCTATATGATGGGAGAGACATCGATATTCTTGATAGAGTGAGACCACGAAGTGCATGGCCATGCCCAAATGAGGCAATATGAGATATTGAGCTCATTTGATTTAGTGAGTCTACTTGGAGTTCAAGATTTAGATTGGTCAGAGGATGACATGGTCTATGCCTCACATTGATCAATCTAGATGTCTAGGATAGAAGGACACTTGTCATATTTTGTGAGGAGTCACAATTAGTAGTCACAAGGTGATGTTGGATCTCAACATTCTTGTAACTTGGGTAATAATGATGTGTTGCTATATACCGCTCATTACTTATGCTCCTAAATGGGTTTTAGGGCATTGCCAACGATACAAAATCCTATAGGGTCACACACAAAGGACAATAAAATGGAGATTAGGTTCATATGATGAACCAAGAGGATTAGATTCATTTGATGAATCAAATTGGAATAAGAGTAATTCTAATTGGGCTAATTGAGTTGGACTCAAGTTGATTCATGTGTTCAATGAGTCTAATTTACATTATGACTCATTGAATCAATTTAATTAAATTAATTAGATTCATTATATTAAATTGACTTGAATTAAATGGTTGGATTAGATCAACCATGAGAGAGATTAAGTCAAGTTTGACTTGACTATTTGCCACCTCATTTGTGAGTTGACATTAGGAGGACTAATGATGATGTGCCAGATCATGATAACTAGCACATGTGTGTGCCACATCATGGAGGTTACAAACCTCTTTCCCATTTAATGTGGCCAACCACATTAATTGTAAAGGAGTTACAATTATGGCCGGCCACACAAAATGAATGTGGAATGAATTTTTCATTCAATTGATTTATTCAACTCTTCTTCCTCCTTGAGTTCCTTCTTCTCTCCCTCTCCTCTCCATTTCCAAGACCTTCTTGGAGTGCTAGCACACTCTAAGGTTCTCCATCCATTGATTTGTTCGTGTGGATACTTCTAGAAGGTTGTCTACTTTGACAATGTTAAGATTCGGCTCCTTGGACGAGCGGGATTTGCGAAAGGCACGCATCAAGAGTAAAACTCATACTCTAATGTAGATCTAGAGTTTGTAAACTTGTATTCATAGTTTTTCCTAAATTTTATTCTTCGCATGGATCCGATGGTGGGGGTTTCGGGGTTTCCGCGACGCGAAAAAGTAGTTTTCGCGGCTCGAAAGACCCAACAGTGGTATCAGAGCCACGTGCGAAGACTTGTACGAGTTTAGTTTGTATTTTTATGAAAAATATAGATTCTGTACCATTCTGTAATTTTAAGTATTTTATGGTTTTTATGGGTAATATTCTCGTAGAAGCAAAGCACAAGTGTTTCGACACTTGTAGGCTTCGACTACCGAGAAGTTTTTTCCGAAACGGCAAGGTTTCGCCCCAAAACTTTTTAGGATAGCAGGCTAAGGCACTGTAGGATCACTAAGGAACACTCGCGATGGTTAGATCGCGGATAGGGGCGCTGCCCCTGGCCCTGCAAGGGGATTCGTTCCGTGATTGTGCCCGAAAACCTCTATTCAGGATTGCTGGGAATTTTTACTCGTAAAAATTATAAAAAATTGGTATTAAAATTACAGAAAATTATGGGAATTACATAATTTAGAATTATGTATAATTTGTGATGGTCATGGCCCAAAATGACCCAATCTGATTGGAACTGTGTTGTAATTCATATTACGGCCTGCGCGCCGTCATTTGTGTTGTGTGTGTTGTATATTTGATACACGACCTACGCGGCGTGCCTTTCTCCATTTATTCTTGTTGTAAAATTAGTTTAGACTCGAATGTAACTTGAATTTCAAAATTGTAATGTACAAAATTGGAGCCGTGGAAGGTCCACTCGAGACGAAGTTACGAGGAGGGCGCGAGCAACACAAGGTGGTCAAAGGGAGGAGCTTGAGAAGCTGTTGACCTTAGGTTGACCATCCGATATTCTCATTGGCTTGAGAAGATCGTAGTAGGGCAATGACTAATCACAAATAAATTTAATTAATTGCTTGTGTGTATGTGATGCATGATTAGTAATTAATTAGTGTCTAACGATTAGATTAGATCTAAATCGTGTACAAGATGCACCCTCTCGATTAGATTAGATCTCAATCGCTTCAACTCTAATTCCTACCGTTCCGTGATACCTATCACTACCTCGATCACATGTGTTGTTGAATCTACTAAAGCAGAGCAACACATATTATCTTGGTAGGTACGGAGGGACAATCTTGGTCCCGCCTATCAACGCATGGGTGAGTAGAGACTCAATTTGATTGAGTACAACTAGTTAATCAAGTTTAACTATAGGCATTCTTCCAACGGTTGAAAAGATAGGACATAAATCACATTTATATTAATTCTTGGGCGTATTAGCCAAAGCTAACTCAAGTTTTAATATAACTGCGGATAATGACCCTATAAACAAGAGTTGCATAGAGATGTAATTGGTAAATCGTTATCTACCGATCATACTAAATCTTGGGCGTATTAGCCAAAGCTAACTCAAGGTTAGTATCATGTGGATCTTGTCCCACATGAATTATAGAATTCAGTGGGAGCATCATTTAGTAAAGGCCTAATTAAATGATTTAAAAGAATATGATATTTATTTTTTGCATTTTCTGTTGTAGATAACCATGATGTCGAATATGAACTCTTTCTCCCTGCGTTCTGTCCTTGAGAAGGACAAGCTCAACGAAGTAAATTTCCTGGACTGGTACAGGAACTTGAGAATAGTTCTCACCCAGGAACGTAAACTGTACGTTCTGGAGCAGCCCATTCCGGAGACTCCTCCTGCCAATGCCACGTGAGCAGATAAAGATGCTTATAAGAAGCATCAAGATGACGCATTAGATGTGTCTAGTCTAATGCTCGCGACCATGAACTCTGAGCTTCAGAAGCAACATGAGTTGATGGGCGCTTATGATATGGTTGAATATCTTTGTCAACTGTATCAAGGACAAGCATGGCATGAGAGATTTGAGATCTCAAGGGCATAATTTCAGTGCAAGGTGTCAGATGGGGCTCCCGTAGGGTCCATATGTACTCAAAATGATTGGGTACATAGAAAACCTACAGAGGTTGGGATTCCCACTTGGCCAAGTGCTGGCCATTGACCTGATCTTGTAATCCTTGCCGGATAGCTATAGTCAATTCATTCTAAACTACAATATGAACGAAATTGGCAAGCCACTGCCCGAGCTGCTTAGCATGTTGAGAACTGCTGAGCTGAACCTTAAGAAGGCAAAGCCCCACTCTGTTCTGATGGTTCAGAAACACAAGGGCAAGGGCACGCCCAAAGACAAAGGAAAGTCCCAAGCAAAGAGCAAAGGCAAGGCACTGAAGCCTAAAGGAGGGGTCGCCAAGGATGCTACCTGCTTCCACTGCGGTCAGACTGGGCACTGGAAGAGGAACTGCAAGGTGTACCTGGAAGATCCTAAGAAGAAGCGAAGTGATCTTCCACTTTAGGTATATATGTTATAGAAGTCAATCTATCTATTTCTTCATCATGGGTATTAGATACCGGATGTGCTTCTCACATTTGTACTAATGTGCAGGCGTTGAGAAATAGCATGGCATTGGCGAAGGGCGAGGTGGACCTACGAGTAGGCAATGGAGCACGGGTTGCTGCTGTTGCTGTAGGAACTTATCATCTATCTCTGCCCTCTGGGCTTGTATTAGAATTAGATAAATGTTGTTATGTGCCTGTTTAACTAAGAACATAATTTCAGCTTCTTATTTGGAAAAGAAAGGTTTATCTTTTATAATTAAGGACAAATGTTGTTCTGTTTATTTAAAAGATATGTTCTATTGTAGTGCACCTCTGATGAACGAACTCTACATTCTAGACCTTGAAAGCCCTATCTATAACATAAATACCAAGAGGTTCAAGTCAAATGACCTGAACCAAACATATCTCTGGCACTGTCGCTTAGGTCATATAAATGACAAGCGCTTATCCCAGCTCCATAAGGATGGTTTGCTGGACTCATTTGATTTTGAATCTTATGAGACGTGTGAGTCATGCCTACTAGGCAAGATGACCAAGACTCCCTTTAGTGGGGACAGCGAAAGAGCGACGAATTTGTTAGGACTTATACATAGTGATATATGTGGCCTTTTCAATGTCGCTGCTAGAGGCGGTTATAGGTACTTCATCACATTTACTTATGACTTCTGTAGATATGGTTATGTGTACTTAATGACACATAAGTCTGAATCCTTTGAAAAGTTCAAAGAATTCAAGAATGAAGTACAGAACCAGCTTGGCAAGAGTATTAAGATACTTCGATCAGATCGAGGTGGAGAATACCTTAGCCATGAGTTTCGTGACTATCTAGCTGAGTGTGGGATTCTATCCCAACTCACTTCTCTTGAAACACTACAGTGGAATGGTGTATCCGAAAGGAGGAATCGTACCCTATTAGATATGGTACGATCTATGATGAGTCACACAGATCTTCCAACATTCCTTTGGGGCTATGCTCTAGATACGACAGCTTTTATACTCAACCGAGTTCCATCCAAGGCCGTGATAAAGACACCATATAGGATATGGACTGGGAGAGATGCCCAGGTGTCTTTCATGAGGATTTGGGGTTGTGAGGCTTACGTTCGACGTCAAGTATCAGACAAGTTAGGACCCAAATCTGACAAGTGCTACTTTATTAGATATCCCAAGGAAACTAAGGGATATTACTTCTACATTCCCAGTCAGCACAAGGTAGTTGTGGCAAAGACTGGGGTCTTTCTAGAAAGGGACTTTGTTTCTAAAAATACTAGTGGGAGTATGTTCGATCTTGAAGAAGTTCAAGATGCGGACCATAGCACTGAAGCCACGATGGAAGTTGAACTGGAACCACAAAGTGTTGTGGATGATGTTGTTCCACAAGGAGTTGAGGAACAACAACCAGTTCAAGTAGACATACCTCTTCACAGGTCTGATAGGGTACGTCGTCAGCCTGAGAGATACTCATTTCTCTTATCTGACCATAATGACATTGTGCTCATAGAGGATGAGCCTACCACCTATCAGGAAGCTGTGATGAGACCAGATTCCGAGAAATGGCTAGAGGCCATGAGATCCGAGATGGAATCCATGTACACTAACCAAGTATGGACTTTGGTTGATCCACCTGAAGGGGTGAAACCCATTGAGTGTAAGTGGGTCTTTAAGAGAAACACTGACATGGATGGACTTATCTATAAGGGTCGCTTGGTAGCTAAAGGTTTCAAGCAGATCCATGGTATTGACTATGATGAAACCTTTTCTCTAGTAGCGATGTTTAAGTCCATTCGGATCATGCTTGCTATTGCAGCATACCATGACTATGAGATATGGCAGATGGATGTCAAAACCGCATTTCTGAATGGAAACCTGCTCGAGGATGTGTACATGACACAACCTGAGGGTTTTGTAGATCCACAGCATACTGGCAGAGTATGCAAGCTACAAAGATCCATTTATGGACTAAAACAAGCTTCTCGGAGCTGGAATCTTCGATTCGATGATGCAATCAAACAGTTTGGTTTCATCAAGAATGAAGATGAACCTTGTGTCTACAAGAAGGTTGTAGGGGATATAGTTGTCTACCTCATATTGTATGTGGATGTCATACTACTCATTGGGAAAGACATCCTTTTGCTTCAGTGTGTCAAGACCTTGCTAGGGAGTTGTTTCTCAATGAAGGACTTAGGTGAAGCATCTCACATTCTTGGCACACAGATCTATAGAGATAGATCTAAGAGATTGCTTGGCCTAAGTCAGAGTACATTCATTGACAAGGTACTCCTTCAGTTTGTCATGCAAACTCCAAGAAGGGATTTCTGCCGATGTCACATGGCGTGAGTCTTTCGAAGACTCAAGGTCCCTCTTCTAGAGAGGAGAGAGACTGCATGAATCAGATCCCTTATGCCTCAGCCATAGGATCTATCATGTACGCCATGCTATATACTCGACCTGATGTCTCGTATGCTTTGATCATGACGAGAAGATAACAGTCAGATCCAGGTGAAAGTCACTGGATAGTGGTCAAGAATATTCTTATGTACTTAAGAAGGAATAAAGAGTATTTCTTGATATATGGAGGCAATGACGAGCTAGCTGTAAAGGGTTATAGTGATGTCAGCTTCCAGACCGATAAGGATGATTATCGATCGCAGTCAGGGTTTGTATTTTGCATTAATGGTGGTGTTGTGAGCTGGAAGAGTTCGAAGCAGGATACAGTAGCTGATTCTATGACAGAGGCCGAGTACATTACTGCATCAGAGGAAGTAAAGGAGGCAGTTTGGATCCGCAAGTTCATCACTGAACTTGGGGTGGTTCCTAGTATCGTTGACCCTATTGAGCTCTATTGTGACAACAATGGAGCCATAGCACAGGCGAAGGAACCTCGCTCACAACAGTGAACTAAACACATACTACGGCGCTTCCATCTCATTCGAGAGATTATCGAGAGAGGAGATGTGAAGATATGCAGAGTACCTACAGAGGCTAACATCGCAGATCCCTTGACCAAGGCTTCGGCATAGAGGAAGCATGATGGTCACACTAGGTTATTAGGGCTTAGAGCCTACACTGATTGGCACTAGTGCTAGTGGGAGATTGTTAGTTCTAGCCCTAGAACCAATCATTTGATGATTGTAATATGGACTTGTTGTATCATATTCTTATATAAATAAAAGCATTTGTTTTTGGTTATTATACTTACTTGTATTGGTGCCAAATAAACTAAGTATAATAGGGTCCTTGAGTAGAAGGTTCTTACCTATATCAATTGGTTAGTTGAACCGATAGTGAGATGATATAAGGAACACTACTCTTAATCATTCCTAGTCGAGTATTAACATTCAGGGACAATGTTAATGCAATAAGACTAGCATGTTAGTCAACTCGATGACTTGATCTCACAAGTCATGGATATAGAGATATCAAGTTGACACATGTGTATGCATTGGAGAATGTATACTGAATGACCCGCCATGAGAAAGTATCATAGATCATTATATGAGTGTCATATACTTTATCATGTGGCTATTAGTATGACTACTAGTCCTTAGACCTGAAGTCACCATGGATCCCTACATAAGGAGTTATGTACTTTGGTTTCGTCAAACGTCACCCGTAACTGGGTGGACTATAAAGGCTATTGCTGGGTATGTAACGAATTATGCAGAGGGATGTGAGTGATGTAGATGGGATCTATCCCTCCTATATGATGGGAGAGACATCGATATTCTTGATAGAGTGAGACCACGAAGTGCATGACCATACCCAAATGAGTCAATATGAGATATTGAGCTCATTTGATTTAGTGATTCTACTTGGAGTTCAAGATTTAGATTGGTCAGAGGATGACACGGTCTATGCCTCACATTGATCAATCTAGATGTTTAGGATAGAAGGACACTTGTCATATTTTGTGAGGAGTCACAATTAGTAGTCACAAGGTGATGTTGGATCTCAACATTCTTGTAACTTGGGTAGTAATGATGTGTTGCTAGATACCACTCATTACTTATGCTCCTAAATGGGTTTAGGGGCATTTCCAACGTTACATGAAGCTATAGGGTTACACACAAAAGACAATTAGATGGAGATTAGGTTCATATGATGAACCAAGAGAATTAGATTCATTTGATGAATCAAATTGGATTAAGAGTAATCCTAATTGGGCTAATTGAGTTGGACTCAAGTTGATTCATGTGTTCAATAAGTCTAATTTAGATTATGACTCATTGAATCAATTTAATTAAATGAATTAGATTCATTATATTAAATTGGCTTGAATTAAATGGTTGGATTAGATCAACCATGAGAGAGATTAAGTCAAGTTTGACTTGACTTGAGAGGAAGAGGAAGAGTCAAGTTTGACTTGACTATTTGCCACCTCATTTGTGAGTTGGCATTAGGAGGACTAATGATGATGTGCCACATCATCATAACTAGCACATGTGTGTGCCACATCAGGAAGGTTGCAAACCTCTTTCCCATTTAATGTGGCTGGCCACATTAATTGTAAAGGAGTTACAATTGTGGCCGGCCACACAAAATGAATGTGGAATGAATTTTTCATTCAATTGATTCATTCAACTCTTCTTCCTCCTTGAGTTCCTTCTTCTCTCCCTCTCCTCTCCATTGCCGAGACCTTCTTGGAGTGCTAGCACACTCTAAGGTTCTACCTCCATCGATTTGTTCGTGTGGATACTTCTAGAGGGTTGTCTACTTTGACAATCTTGAGATCCGGCACCTTGGACTAGCGGGATTTATGAAAGGCATGCATCAAGGGTAAAACTAGTACTCTAATGTAGATCTAGAGTTTCTAAACTCGTACTCGTAGTTTTTTCAAAATTATATTCTTTGCACGGATCCGGTGGCGGGAATTTCGGGGTTTCCGCGACGCAAAAAAGTGATTTTCGCGGCCCGAAAGACCCAACAATTCTGGCTGACGGTGAGGTGGATGAGTCGCTCGAGGTCCTCTTGGTGGAGGAACAGGGGCAGGAGCTTTCTCCTTAACCAAGGTAGGAGAAGAAGTAATGCCCTCCTTTCTACGGGCGGCTTGGGCTTCTTCCACATTAATAAATTCAGTAACACGCTCAATCAAGGAATCAAAATTAGCTGGAAGATTTCTCACTAAGTCCTTAAAGAAATCATTATCATTTAAACCCTGAGAGAAAGCGCTTACTAAGATTTCAGTGGTAGCATTAGGTACATCGATAGCTACCTGATTGAACCTTTTAATGTAGGCTTAGATGGACTCTTTGGATGCTTGCTTAATTGAAAATAGACTCCAAGGAATCTTATGATACCTCTTGTTGCTGGAAAAATAGTGTAGAAATACTTTCTTGAAGTCTTTGAATTTTCGGATAGACTTCTCTTGCAATCTCTTGAACCAGCGTTGTGCGGCTCCTCCGAGGGTAGTAAGAAACATCCGACATTTCACCCCGTCGGAGAATTGTTGTAATAATGCTACATTCTCAAATTTCAATAGATGATCTTCTGGATCTATTGTTCCAATGTACTCGTCGATCTGAAGATTTTGATACCGCTTAGGCAGCGGATCATCTAGTACACTTTGAGAGAATGGGGAAATGACTTTTTCTGGTGAGCTGTCACTAGTTATTATATTAATCTTATGCTTTTCTTTATCTGGTGCTTCACCAGAAGATTCTTGGAACACAGGCCTTCGACCCCCCTGCTCTTGGGAGTGCAAAGAAAGGCTCATGGACGTCTTGTCGGAGAAACTGCAACTGGAGGAAAATACGCATGTTCTTCTTCTTCTAGTTCTTTTCCCTTCCGATGCTCAGTATTTGAAATCGCTGGGTTAGGAGCTGTTGGCAGAGTATCTCCAGTATGCACCTGAAGTTATTGTTGTTGTTGTTGCAAGGCTTTTTACACATGAGAATTAATGAGGAAATCCAGATCCTCACGACTGATGGTGAGTAGATTTGATTTTCCGGCCTCTTCCATATTGTAGTCTCAGATTCAGGTGAAGTTCGCACAGACGACGCCAAATTTGATCCTGTCTGAGAAGCTGGACAAAACGGAGAGCCGGGAGAAAAAATCTACTGCTGATGGAGAATAATACCTATGGAACGCCGATCCGAGAAACCCAAAACGGATCCAAGAAGATAAAGTCACAAGAGTGTCCTCTCAATGCAAGATACCAATGGCGATGAAGAGATCCGATCGAAGAACACCCAGCTTCGGAGCTTCTAAGGCTTCCTGCGCATAAGAGACCAACCAATACTACCGTCAGTGACCTAAGACCGGGGTGGGAATCCCTGGCTAGGCCCTCCGACGCTCAAGTCAGTGATCTCTCTTGGTGTGAAAGAAGGAGGAAGAAGATGAACAATAGTTGAAAAATTAGGGTTATGAATGTGCGCAATGATGTGAACTTGCCTGGCCAACGGAGAGGATTCCCCTTTTTATACCACTTCATATAACCTCCGTAATCATGAAGTGGACTCCGGTTTGTTAGAATTTGTTATGAGATGACGTAAGCTACGTACTTGTGGCAAATGACTTTTAAGGAATCTTTTTTGTACCCCAGATGTACTTTCTTTATCGTCTAGTACCTGCAAAATAGTCTAAAAACACATTTCCCGCCAAAGTATATAACACCTGTTATACAATCATGTACAGAAAATATCTTCATTAACTATTTTATTTAAAATATTTACTTTTATCCTGTTTCACAGGTCCTTTAAAGTGTTTCTATTGGTCATACATGCCCCTCCTATTTTTGCTATATTAGAGATGACTTAATGTACCCATGTCCCTTGTATCAGTAGGAGCTGGGCTTAACTAGGTTTGATCAATTATTATTACCTCTTATGAAGCTCCCAGGGCAATGCTTGTCTGGGCTCCTTTATGTTTATTATTCTAGCTGGACCTAGACTATATGTTGATTAATATGGGTCTGCCTCTTTGGAGGTATATTCCGGCCGATATTGGCCTTCCTTTCTTAAAGGCATGTCTTGATCGATATTGGCCTGCTTCCTTAGAGGCATATCTCGATAGATATTGACCTACCTCTTTTGAGGTATATCCCGGCCGATATTGACCTTCCTTCTTAAAGGTATGTTTCAATTGATACTAGTCTACTCATTCGGAAGTATATCCTGGCCGATATCGGCCTTCTTCCTTTGAGGCATATCTCGGCTGATATTGGCCAACTCCCTTTGAGGCATATGCTGATCGATATGGGTCTTCCTCCTTGGAGGCATATCTTGGCCGATATTGACCTACCTCTTTTAAGGTATATCCCGGCCGATATTGACCTTCCTTCTTAAAGGTATCTTTCGATTGATACTAGTCTACTCATTCGGAAGTATATCCTGGCCGATATTGGCCTACTTCCTTTGAGGCATATCCTGGCCGATATTGGCCTACTCCCTTTTAGGCATATGCTGATCGATATGGGTCTTCCTCCTTGGAGGCATATCTTGGCCGATATCGACCTACCTCTTTTGAGATATATCCCGGTCGATATTGACTTATCTTCTCCGTTTGGTTATATCCTTTCCCTTTCTTATCGGGGACCCATGAAACCTAACCCATATCATAGGCGATCAATAGAACCAAGTGTAGAATGCTCCTCTATCATAACTTTGATTGCCACATCACCTTGACTTTAATTACCATGTCATCTTCTGGGTCCGCTCACTATAACTCGTATCACTAGCCTCCCCTTCAAGTCAAGTCGAAGGAGATGTAGGCGACTGACTAGACTCAAGTTTTAGTCTCATTCGCTCACCTTCTATACTGGGTGATTTTCAAGACTCATGTTCTTGACTTTGCCTTAGGTACTTGATGTTTTTTTTTTCAAAAATGATCTGCCCTTTGCTAGGGCTAGTACCAAGGACATGTGAATAGGCATTTTTGCTATAAAATATTTTGCTTGTCGCATCCCTCATAAATGTCCATTTATGGGTGTATGCCACGTGGCCCCACTACTCATTCTTTGTAGCGTTTGCTGCCATCGACCTCCTCGTATAATGCACTGGTACAATCAATTTTGTAAATCAACGATTCTCCTTAAATGGGCCATTTCAATCTAACGGTGGTGATTAAATTCCTCTCTATAAAACCCTAAATGTTATGTTCCCTCCGCACTTTGCCTTGCATCTTTTTCGATCTTCCTCTTCAGTGACCTTCCTTCTTCCACATTCCTTCCTTCTCGAGATCCAGATACCCTAGTAAGTTACTCGTCCTCTATCTAAGTTTTGTTCTATCATGGCCTAGGAATCTTTCGTCCTTTAGTATTCCTCTACTTTTTCAAGTTTTGATGCCTCTGACCGGGCTTACCTATATTCCCAATATGAAGTCCCTCATAACTATTGTATTCGTCTTCCTTCCCTGGATGATCGTCCTCACCTTCCTCCCAATAATCATGTCACCTTCTTTTCCAATCAATTAGTGGCCAGTTTGCATTTCCCTATTCACCCCTTTCTATCGAGGTAAGTAAGTATTTTCGTATCCCCTACAATAATTCATTCCAAATGCCTTCCGGTATATGTGTGGAATATTTATGCTGTTCCATTTGTTCAACATTCCTCCTACCCTCTGCAATCTATACTTATTTGCTTAACCCAAAAATCAAAACCTAGGGCTTTCCTTTTTCAGCCTCACCCAAAAGATGCCTTCTTCAAGGACATGTCATCCTCGAACAAGAGCTAGAAATCTCATTTCTTTTTTATAGAAATGTCTGATTCTATCACTTGGTCTGCTATCTGACAATCTTCCTATCCTTCTCTTCCTGATACTACAAATTTTAAACAGGATCCTATCTTTGTTTCTTATCTTTCTAAACTGAGCAGCCAATAGTTTAGATTCACCAATGATTGAAAGAGGGATTTTTGTATCTATTTAGTTTAAGCCCCATCAGAAGAAACTATCCTGCTCTTTTAGCAAGTTGTAATAATTTGATTTTTATGTTACCACTAATTGAGACATTTTTTGTTCTGTACATTGGCCGCGATTTCGAAATCCCTGATTTCTAAAGAGATTGCCTTAGCCAAGGGAGAGCTCCTCACTAAGGAGCAGGAGCAGTTGATCGAGAGAGGTCTACCATCAACCATCCCTGTCAGTAGGACCCCCGCATGCCACATAACTGAAGCCACCATTTTTAGAGAGTTGCCACCTACTCCACTTTCAATACCTGACACTATTCCTTCAGAGCAGGAGGTTACCCTAAAGAAGGATCACAAGGGGAGGAAACTCACCCTTGTCCCTACTCCCAAAAGACAAGCACTCTCTACTCCGGAAGATACTGCACCATAGGATGAACGAGAACCATCTCCCAAACAGACTTTATCTTCTCTCTATCCCCTCCTCTCAACACCTACTCCTCTTCTTACTCAAGAAGATTTTTCCTTACCGGGTGATTCACCAGCTCCAGGCTTATTGACCTCTCATTGGGAAAATCCATTACGATTGTACAAGCAAAGTCTGGCTCACCACCCATCCTTTGTTCTCTACCTTCCACCCAAGGTTCAATTTCTCCCACATCTCTCCTTCCCTCTTCTCTCCTCATATTATTAGGAGATCGTCTAATAGATACTTGGTCAGATGCCAAAAATTGGATCAGTGAGATTCCCCCTAAAGAATTAGCAGATGAGCTTTTATATGAGCATACTAAGGTATTGTAACTTTAATTTATTATCTTTCATTTATTTTAACTACTCCTAACCATACTTATTTTTTAGTACTGGGTAATTAGTATGAGTGTTGCTCAATAATTGCATGATTTAGCTCAAGAAAATAAGTTGCTAAAACAATAAACTTCTGAAGCAGTGTCCATAAGGGCCTCTAAGAAAATAAAAGAATTATCTTCTTAACTCTAAGAGACTCTAGAGTTGGCCAAAGTTGAGCTCAAGAAAGTGACCTAGTAGAAGACCACCCTAGATTCTGTAAAAGCTCAACTTCAATCAGTGACAAATCTCCGAATGGCTATACGGGCAAAGTTAGACGAACAAACTACCAAGAATGTGTAATTGTCCACTCAATTACAAACACAAGAGGTCGCACATACTACCGTGCTAACTGCTAAAGAATCTGAATTGTCGACTCAAAAGGCCAAGCAGAACTCCTTGATATTGGATCTGATTACTGGTGACCACAATCCAAGAAGAGCTAAAAACCCATCAGGTGGGGGAGGATGAGCGGTTTAAAGCAAAGAAAAATGAACTTTTTCAAACACCTAAGTTTAATGTATCGATTGTTTGTTCCATCGTCAGAGCACTTAGACTTAGAGTGAAAGGTGCAATGGAGTAGCTAAAAGAAGGTGGATTCTTAACTTCTGATCCTCCCGTCAATTCCTTATACTATGACCGAATAACTCAAAATGCTCCCCCTGACCTGTATCCTGATCTTTTATGATTTGCCTTATTTTCTATTAACTTGTGAATTTAATGGCTCAGATATCGACATTCACCATACTATAGTTTTTAAGTTTATATTAATTTTAGCAAGCACTTCTATTCTAAAATTGTACGGCTAATAACTAATGTTCCATCTTTAACTTGTGCAATAAAGCCCATCTGGGCAATAAATCGAACGAGATAAGGATTACTTATAGGCCAATTGGATTATGGCGCCCAACCCTTAAGGTCGAGTCAACTATGGCACCCGACCCTTAAGACCGAGCAAACTTTTGTTCAGGTTTACACCAGCTTATATCAGAATCCTTAGGATAGGACAAACTGCTATTTAAAAGATATTTAAGACCGATCAAAATTGAATTTATTTGAGGTGAAGCATTAATCCACACAAATTTGATGAATTTTTAACTTACTATTTTTTCATTCGAGTTATAAAAGTCCATTCGGGTCTGTGGCTAAAGAGTTATATAGAAAACCAGGTTTACCTCAATAAAAGCATTTTTATTTCTAGATGATTACCTGTCGAATTAGTTACCGCAACAGGCCTTTTATTGGTGACACGTGTGCATATGCCATTATAGGTGTACCATCATTGTTTTTCCACCGCCTTATCTTCATCATTTTATGGTTCACAATTAATCCCACCTTTTTTGCTATTATAATCTGACGACCTTTTTTAGAACACCTTCTCGAAGAATCCTAATAAACATTCTACAAAAACACCCTAAGGCTTTCTTTTCATCTTCATCTTCATCTTCATTGTTTCTTCTTCAACTCTCTGCTTTCCTCCTTCTTTTGCACATGTAATCATTTCTTTTCAAAAATGGGTGAGAGTAATGAGTAGTATATGCAATGTTCTTCCGCTTTCACTCTCAACAATGCCTATGACCTCAATATTAATTACAACATTCCTACACATAGTCCTTCCTACTCTGGAAGATTTTCCTCATCGTCCCTCACCAGAGAGCATCGCCATCTTTAGGGAGCAAGTTGTATCAGGATTCCGTTTTCCCTTACATCATTTTTTTGTTGATGTCAGCCGACATTTTAACATTCTGCTACACCAACTTATTCCTTAATCCCTTAACATTTTGAGTGGTACTATTATCGTCTTTCATTTACTTAATGTCCCCTTATCTCCTCACCTATTGCACTACTATTTCTACCCTTGCCAAGTAGCGAATGGTCAATTCAAGTTCTAGGCTCACCTTAAGGAAATTTTGTTTAACAGAGTTCCAGCCCAAGAGGAATAGAGAAATAAATATTTCTTCATAAGTCTCCCACCTTCTCTACCTTACCCTGTGGCCTGGCAACAGGATCTTCCCTCTCTTCCTAATTTAGGTAATATCTCCACCAATCCAACTCTTCGTGAAGCTCTGGAAAAATTAAAGGGTGCAAAGTTCAACCTATCTACATTGACCATAGAAGGTCTATTATTTATTTTTGGGCTCACTCCAGTCAACTTAAAGTTGAGTGCCCCCTTTGGTGAGTAAAAATCCCTATCCTCCTCGTAATTAATTATTTGTTATTCCTTGACCATTTGTTATATAAGCTTTCAACCTTTACTTATTTTTACAACAGAGGTCATTCTCCTATCTTTTTTTGTATAAAAACACTCGGTTAACAAGAGTGGTTCTAAACAAGATAAGGGAAGATTTACTGAAAGAACGTCAATTTGAACAAACCTCTGCATCCATTGGTCCACTTCCTTCGGCTGAGCCTTCCCAAGAGCCATCTTCTAGCTCCTCAGAATTGGATACGCCTCTAGTCATCCAACACAAAAGGCCCCGAGTAGAGGCTTCAAGCCTAGATATGCCTGAACAACCCATCACTAAGAAGCTTTCTCTTGCTTTGGCCAAGATCTCTTTTGATCGAGTTAAAGAGTCTGGGTCTCAAAAACATAGCCATTCTCATTTTACAATTTCTATGATGAGGCTAGGCCTTCTTATACCTATGTCTCATGCAATCCCCCCAGTAATCAGGCCTATTGAGGCAATGCCAACTCCTACATCTGCTTAGCCAATTTCATCATAAGCCTTAATCATTCCTTCAACTGCTTCATACTCCAAGTGAACACCTTATATGGCAAAGTCTTGAGCCAACTGAATAAACATTAGCATCTTTACCCGTCCAACCAACACTTGTTCATTCATAATTGTTCGAGCTCCCTCTTTCTCTTCCTTCAAGTCCCACACCTTCAACTAGCTCTTCATGTTTTTTCAAGCAATCCCTTGGGTTACCATCTCAATAAGGAGTGGACACTACTTCACCCTTACCTTATGGGATACTTAAGTTGAAGGGTTCATTAGCCGAGTCATGGGTGTAAGCACACAAACAAGCAAAAGGGACTATAATTTCAAAGTGTGCTAAAGAACACAACCAAAATGCTACTGTCGTAAGTTTATCACTAAATTTTCTTAAATTACTTTTATGAGCTATAACTCTGTAGTTATTCTATCCAGTTCTATGCTTCCAGATTACACTTGGGCCAATTGGTTGTGGATTTAAAAGGGGCCAACAAAGTTTTGAATGATCGCGTGGAAGAACTACAAGCTACATCCACTGTTCCTGGTAACGAGATGACCCACTTATAGGGAAAAATAGAGGAATAGGCTAAGCTCATTTCTTGTATGGAAAAGACTTTACAAGATTGCCAAAGGTTATTGAAGTCTCAAGAGATGGACAAGTAGAATTTAGAGCTCCAGTTGCAAGGCAATGAGTCCAAGCTCCAAGTGGAGAGAGCACTGAAAGATGAGGCCCTTTCAGACCTAGCTCACAAGACTACTTTACTAAAGGAGCTGAGGATTTCGTATGCATCCAGATTGTAGGGATCTAGTGTGCTAAACATGCGAAAAGCACAGCGAAAATTTTACTAGATCCTTTCCAGAAGATTCAGACGAAGCTAAAAATTATCATATACTAAGTTTAATGAGATTTATACCTTTGTTGCGTGCCCTTCGCAATCTTGGCAGCAACTTTTCTTTAGATGCAAATCTCAGCACGATCAAACGGCCACACCTCTATGGTATCCACATGAACATGTCCTTCGTTTGTCACACGAACTAAGCCTTCGGAGAAGAACCACCTTCGTGGTGCTAGCCAGACAAGGTGATTCAGCCAAAAATAGGATTCGGCCAAGAAGGAAGAAGGGAATATCAAGAGTCACACTTTTCATCTCTCATGAAAAATCTACTTAAAAACCTATTTATATTCATCCAATGAATACCAAGGGTTTTCGTCTCTTTGTATTCCTCTTATTGGGTTGGATTATTATATTGGATTAACATCCAATAACCCAATGAGTCTAACCCATTAATCTAATAATCCAATGAGTCTAACCCATTAATCCAATGTGTCTAATTCGGATTAGACTTAATCCAATGAGTGCTCAATCCAATGAGTGGATTCATTTGAGTCTAACTCAATGAGTAACCCAAAAAATCTAATCATCTCATAATTGACTCTTAGGGCTAATACCAACACAGATCCCCTGACTTAATTCAAGAATTATCTACTAAAAACTTCTTGCTGCTAAAGCGATAGGAAGAATTGAAAGTCCAAGAAACCCAGCTAGAATTCCTACGAGCTAAGTTAAACGTAGCGAAGGCTGATGTAGATGCTGCTCGAGCTGAGTTTTCTACTTATATGTCTAGGGAGAATGAATGCCTTAAGGCCGGGAGGGGAGCCTATTTAAATTCTATTGAGTTTAAAGGAAAGTTGACCAAGAGGTTTTCAGAAACACTCAACTATATGGTCGGAGGAGTAATTCAATAGTTACCAAAGGGAGGATATCTACCAATAGAACCTCCTCTACATTTTATAGATCAACAATAACTTCTCGATGAGCTTCCAGAAGATTTAAACAATTTTGAATAATATATTTGTATTTCATAATATGTAACTATATGTATTTATGCAAGGAAAATCACAATTAAGTAGTATTAGGTAGCACCTATTCTCCTTGCGTATCTTCAGAACCACCAATATCACTTATAAGATTAGATCCTATGTGTGTTCCTTATGAAAATGCTAGGAGAGGCAATAATACCAAGTAGAGTAACCCAGCTAAGCAGATGAATGGTATTATAAGGGATTCTTGGACTGAATACATTGCTAAGCAAATTATTATATCAAGTTGAATATCCGAGTTGAGCAATAGTATCTTCCATATATTGCCAAGTAGTTTTCTTAATGAATTTTCAGACAGAATAATGGGCCAGTCAAGCACATAATAATGAGTGAAATAAATAGACCGGGCCTTTATAAGTAGTTTTCATAATGAATTGCCTGACGGAATAATAGGTCAATTGAGCACATAATGCATAGCGAAATAAACAGACCGAACCTTTGTAAGAAATTTTTATAATGAATTCCCGGACAGAATAATGGGCTGAAGGAGCACCAAATGCCGAGTGAAATAAATATGTTGGATATTCATAAACAACTTAAATAAAGTATTCCTGGACTGAATAATGAGCAGGACAAGCACCAAATACCGAGCAAAATAAATAGGCCAGTTATTCATAAACAACTTTCATAAAGTATTCCCGGACTAAATAATGTGTCGGATGAGCACACGAAATAAACAAGCTAGATATTCATAAATAACTTTCATAAAGTATTCCTAGACGGAATAATGAGTCAGACGAGCACATAATGCCTAATGAAATAAATAGGCTGAATATTCATAAACAACTTTAACAAAGAATTCTCGAACTGAATAATGAGATGGCTGAGCACCAAATGCTGAGAAAATAAATAGACCAGATACTCATACTTGGGTTTAAAGTCGAAATTTGACTGTATAGAGTTTAAAGTAGCAGTTCGACTATATAGAGTTTAAGGTCGTAGTTCGACTGAATAGGGTTTAAAGTTGTAGTTTGACTGAATATGGTTTAAAGTCACAGTTTGATTGAATATGGTTTAAAGTCGCAATTCGATTGAATATGGTTTAAAATTTCAATTTGACTGAATATGGTTTAAAGTCACAATTCAACTGAATATGGTTTAAAGTCGTAGTTAGACTGTATAGAGTTTAAAGTCATAATTCAACTAAATATGATTTAAAGTCACAGTTCAACTGAATATGGTTTAAAGTCACAGTTTGACTAAATAAGGTTTAAAGTCACAATTCAACTGTATAGAGTTTAAAGTCACAGTTTGATTGAATATGATTTAAAGTCACAGTTTGATTGAATATGGTTTAAAGTCACAGTTTGACTGTATAGAACAGACTCAATTGCTCAGGATGCTAAATAAATTTCTCAAATGAATTCGCCTGTATTTTCATTAAGTATATAAAAATTTGAACGAAATACAAGAGTAAGTTATAGGCATACTTGTCAAGTTCTATAAGGCTAGAGATGTTTAGCACTCCGAGGTCATTCTAGGTTTCTTCCCTCTACATCTTGGAGATAATAAGAACCTAAGACGACCTTTTGCACCACCTTGTTTGGTCCTCCCCCCTTATGGCTCCATCATAATGATATCTGCAACTGGCTTGAATTTGTACTTCTTCTTTTTCTTCATATACAAGGACGAGTGGCTTCTCTTGAATAGTATTGACCTCCATCCTTTAAATTTTCTGGGTAGCATTGGTCTTGATTATCTCCACGTAGCATTTGCACGTCACTAACTGATTGCCTTTGACTTCTCCCACTTGGTCATCCACTAGGAATTTTATTTTTTGGCAGAATGTTGAGATGACCGCCAAAATTCATTGAGGGTTGGCTGACCTAAAATGACTTTATAGGCTAAGGGTGCATCCACAACTACAAATACTGATCGACATGTTCTCATTAGGGGCTCCTCCCCTAAACATATGGCTAGTTTTATTTGGCCAAGAGGCTAAACCTCGTTGTCTATGAACCCGTATAAGGGAGTCACCATGGGGTGAAGTTTGCTCGGGTCTATGTGCAGTTGCTTGAATGCCTATTTGAAGATAATGTTAACTGAGCTACTTGTATCAATAAAAGTATGAGAAATATTATAATTGGCTATAACAACCTTAATTATTAATGCATCTCCATCAGGTACTTCCACCCCCTCTAGATCTTGGGGCCCAAAGCTAATTTCGAGCCCAGTTGTCTGCTCTGCACTACATCTGACCGCATGAATTTCCAGACACTAAGCGTGTGACTTCCTCGCTCGGTTGGAATCACCATCGGTTGGTCCTCTAACTATCTTGTTGATATTACCCTGGGTGGCATTACTGCAATTTTCTTCTTGCTATGCTAAGGGTTGTTCCTACTGAACTTAGGTGGATGCTTGAGCTTGCATGACCTAGGATTGAAGTGTTTCCTGCTGCTTCTTAGTCACTCAGTACTCAATCTTGAGTGGGTTGTTTTATCACCAATACGTTTGGCAGTTTGGGGATGGAGAATGTCGGTGGTATCTAGGGTTGTTGTTTTGTTGATTTAGCAAAGTGTAGCAATCCTCAGTGTTGTGAGTGGACGTTCGATGGTATGTGCACCACCTTCATGGAGCTTCCCAAGGAACTTCCATATATTACATGCCCTGAGGCCGTGGTTCTTGATGGCAAATTTGAGGACCTGCCTGAGGCCCTCTTAGTGGTGGAGTAGGTTGTGTTGGGCGATCAACTTCTAGGACAGGAGTAGGTGTAATGACTTCCTTCCTTCGGGTCGCTTGTGCTTCTTTGACGTTGATGAATTCAGTTGCCCAATTGATCAACAAGTCAAAATTTGTTGGAGGTCTTCTGACCAGATCATGGAAGAAATCGTTATCAGTTGGTCCTTGAGAAAAGGAGCTCACTAAAATCTACATGGTGGCTATGGGGGCATCCATAGCCACCTGATTGAACCTCTTGATGTATGCTTAGAGTGTCTCTTTGGGCCCATGTTTGAGTGAAAAGAGGCTCCAAGGGGTTTTGTGGTAACGTCGGCTGCTGGAGAAGTGGTGGAAAAATACTTTACGGAAGTCCTTGAAATGACGAATAGAGTAGTCCGGTAGCCGTTTAAACCATCACTGAGATGTTCCATCGAATGTGGTGAGGAACATTCAACATTTCACACCGTCCATAAATTATTGAAGAAGTGCAGCATTCTCAAATTTTAGAAGATGATCCTCCAGGTTGGTTGTTCTTGAATATTCTCCTATGTTCAGACTCTGATAGAGCTTTGGCAATGGATCCTCCAAAATCCTCTGTGAGAACGGGGTGACAATTCGCTCAGGGGAGATATCAATGGCTACAACATTTCCCTTACGCATGTCTCAAACAGGTGCTTCTCTCAAAGATTTTTAGAATACCCTGTTGGAGGATCATGCGGCCGGCTAGAAGGGGAGTTTAATGGACGACACCCCAATTACTCGCTTCCTACGTATTCGTTAGTGCGTAAGAGGAATAATACAAAACTAAGTACGAATACAAAATCTAAAGACAAAGAAATGAAATGCAAACTAATACACGTCGATGTAATGTGATTCAAAGATAACTTGCTCCTACTTCATGGCTGTCCGTAAGGTGGACGATCCCTCAATCCGTCGGTGGATTAGTCTCCGGAAACTTCGGCTAGCTCAAACCTTCTTGTGGGTGGATAAACCTCACCACAAACTCACCAAGACCTCTTGGACACAAGGGAAACCTTGAGCACTTTTGTGACTACTAATTAGGCTTTAACCAAGTCTAATTTCGTCACCATGGCCGACCATCCCAAGCTTCTTCTTATAGAGCTTGGAAGAAAACAACCCTGCTATTTTACCGTTACCAGTCGACTGGTGCCAGCCCAACGACTCTCTCAACGGCTCTCTATCAGTTGACTGCTACAGTGCACCAGTCGACTGCAACAGTACATCAGTCGATTGCTACAGTAACTGCTACAGTGTCGTTAACTGCTACAATGCCCCCGTCGACTGCTACGTTCCCCCCCCCCCCCCCCCCGGATTTTTCCCGAGTACAATCTCTCGTGCACTCGTACCCTCACGTCTCACTTGACTCTTCTTTGCAGCCTTGACCTCTTGCCTTCGAGCCTACTTCCTTTGGCCCTCGTCCCTTGGATGCATCCAAGCACGCGGTTCATCCCCAATGTCATCCTTCACGTATGCCTCGAAGTCGCTTCCCTCAGCCCTTGTCCTTGCTGCCTTGTCCACGATCCCTCGGATGCTCCATCCTTCATCGGACCCAAAGCCATCAACCTAAGTCGTATGTGTATCCTGCAAACCTGCACACTCACATACACATATCAAATAACGAGGGTAATCCTAACTTAAACCCTTTGCCCAAACACCAAAACACATGGTCGCACAGACCATTGGGATTGCTCCAACAATCTCCCCCTTTTTCATGTTTGACAATGCGTTTAAGTTAGGGAAAACAAATAACAAATAAACATGCTAATAACAAATGGACTTACGTCGCCAAGGCTACACACTTGGACTTACACCACCAAATGGACTTACGTTGCCAAGGCTACACACTTAGACTTACACTGCCGAATGGAAAATGCAAACATGCATTGGAACCTATCCCAAGGCTCCCCCTACACCTAAGCTCCCCAATGAGCTAGGATTTTACCACAGGGATATTTTAACCTATCACAAGACTCCCCCTATGCAAAAACACTTAAGGTTTTTCCAACTAAATCTTACTTCTCCCCCTTTGCCTAACATCCAAAAAGTTCTCCAACAATATCCCAATTGTTGAAAACTTATCATCCAAACTGACTCTAAACTCATGTATTTATCCCTCATGGATCCCATACATCTAAATGAGTTGACACGGTCAAGAACAGTGCTGAAAAATACTTTCAGACTGGTATCAGTCGACTGCCCCATTCGATACAACCTTGCAGAAGAATTCTATGGTCGAAAAATACTGTTACTAGTCGACTGGTATTGCTACCAGTCGACTACCCTCATCAAAATGAGCTTACAAAATGATTCTATGCTCAAAAAGACTGTTACCAGTCGATTGATATCTGCACCAGTCGACTGGTACCCTATTTCTGCAAAAATCAACCTTTTCAGGCCAACTTCATAAATGCACCAAAAATTCCATAGACCTCCAAATATTCTCAAATTTTATGGAGAGGTCTATTGTACCCTTGTCTACATGAAAAAAATATATTACAAAATGTATCTATCATCAATCCCAAGATTGATACAAAATCCAAACCTAGCTAAATGGTTCAATTTAACCTTAAACCTAAAGTCCAAGTTTTGGCTTCCTCTTGATGTATTTGCCCATACCAACCCGCAATGCATCCCTAGAATTGGTTTATATGGCATCTATACATCGAAAACTAATTATCATATAATATAACCCCAATGTCATATTTCCTTGCATGAAATACAACCCAATGTGTGCCAACTCCCTAGGTTTGAGACTCAAATCCGTCTCCAAACCATTTGGCACACTCCATGGCTCCTCTACACTGTTGGTGCAGGAAGCATCCGATGATCGAACCCGAGTTTTGATAATGGAAAAGGGTTTAAAGTTAAGATTATTTGTTGTCTAACGTACTTGAATGAGTGTTTCAGGAAAGTCCTAACTACGGTTAGGCAGGTGAAAATCTTAAGGGGTGGTAACCTTAGGTCCTAGGGGGCAATAACCCTAGGTGGAGGAAAATCCTAAGGGGTGGTAACCTTAGGTCCTAGGGGGTGGTAACCCTAGGTGGAGGAAAACCCTAAGGGGCAGTAACCTTAGGTCCTAGGGGATGGTAATCCTAGGTGGAGGAAAATCCTAAGGGGGGTAACCTTAGGTCCTAGGGGGTGGTAACCCTAGGTCCTAGGAGGTGGTAACCCTAGGCGGAAAGTCCAGTCGATCTGGAGGATCGTGCTGGCATCAGGTAACTCTCCTGAGTTGAGTAGGTGAGGGTGCGTTCCCTGTAGAGGGAACAGTAGGAGTCGGGTCGACCTATGGTTTCCAATTAGAAATTGAAAGTCAGATCCGGACAGTCCGATGACTATCAGTCACTTTATTTATCATATTTATATTTGTTCTAATTTTATCTTGCAGGGTATGTTTCGTTTTGGGACTAACGTGTCTTGTAGGTACAAAAAGAACAAGTTAAGCCTCGGATGAACAGTGTCCGAGGCGCCTCCATGGAGCTTGGAGGCGCCTCGGGTGCAAGCCAAAAGAAGTCTGCACAGCAGAGCTAGAGGCACCTCGGACTGAGCTGGAGGCACCTCAAATCTGGGCTTGGAGGCGTCTTGGACTAACTATGGAGGCGCCTCAAGCAGGATAAGCAACGAAGAATTTAGCGTCTATCCGCGCGGCTGACTCGGCGGCCGGGAGGCGCCTCGGACAGGCTTGGAGGCGCCTCCCACACTGTATATAAGGAGGGTTCAAGCAGCACTTTGCATCATCAATTCTCTAGAGTTCTTTCTTCTGTGTGCTGCTAACAAAACGTTCCAGAAGTGTTGTTACGAGTACCCGACGACCCGGAGCTTCATTTTCACTAATTTTGTTGTCGGTATAGCCTTATTATTTTAGTTTTTGTAATACACATTTGTAATTTGCGATCTGATAGTGAATTGCCCAAAGTAAACGCTCAACGAGCGTGGGCCTTAGAGTAGGAGTCGCCCAAGGCTCCGAAGCAAGTAAAAAGACTTGGGTTTTTGTGTGTGTTATTCTTATTTCCGCTGCTTTACTCTTAAACGTTTTTCGATTACAACACGTGAAAGCCATAAGCGCTATTCACCCCTCCCCTCTAGCGTTTCTCGATCCAACAATTGGTATCAAAGCGGGGTTGCTCTGAATTGGTACAACTATCATTCGAGCATTTTTTTTTTCATCGCTTTCTCGTTCATTTAGGGTAAAAATAAAACCTTACGCCTTTTGTTTTTCCCTCCAAAACTATTTTCGAAAAACTCACTTTCATCTTTTCACCACTTATTAGTATTGATAAAATATCGCATTTAGCAAAATTTGAAATAATATTTTTTTAATATTTTTTAATAATATATTATTATTTTTTCTCAAAATTTATGAATTCCTATTTCTATCTTTTTCCCGCACTACTAATCCAAGACTAAGTCTTGGAACAAGTTTTATTATTTTTATTTTTATTTTGCGAGAGTCCTTCTTAATGGCCTACGAAGATGGGTACAACTCCACATATCTACCACTTCTATCCGACGAGAATTTCAGATATTGGAAAGACCAAGTGGAGCACCAACTAAAGACCAAAGCGGAAATATGGACCATAGTCCATATTAGATTTATCCTCCCCGCCGAAGAAGGTGTACCCATCACGTGTGACAAGTGGGATGCACAAACAATAAGAACATTCGAGGCAAATGCAAAAGCAACTTGTATTCTCCTATGCGGACTAACAAATTCAGATCTTGATCGAGTTGGAAGGTTCAATAATGCTAAGGAGCTTTGGGAGAAATTGCTCAAGCTTTATGAGATCCCTTTAGAGCCAGAAGATCAAATAGAACCTGAGTCTGAATCTAAATTTGAATCCCCAGAGTCAACCTCCAGACCAGACTCAGAAGAAATCTGAATCTGAGTCAGAATTTGAAATTGCAACAGTCAAGGGGGAGAATCCAATCATGGATCCTAAAGGTAAAATTATAAATTCAAATTTTAAATTTCACATAACTTGTTTAAAATGCAGGGAGAGAGGGCACGTTAGAAACCAGTTCCCTACTCGTAAGACTCGGCTGACAAAACCAGATAAGAAGGAGAACTCAATCCAGAAAGGAAAGAAGCACATTAAATGCTCCAAGTGCAAACAAATCGGTCACTGCAAAAGACAGTGTCCAGAAAGAAGATCCAAGGATCCAAGGAAAGAAATCAAGGTAAGCGAATTTACATTACATGAAAATCCAGTTTTTACAACGCATGTTGTTCCCCTAACTAAACTTTTTGCTCTAGTATAGATTTCTCTAGAAAATTAGATATGCATGCTAATTATACAACGAACAGAGTTAATTCAAACCTAAACAAGAATAACTCAAAATTGTTTAATAAAAACCAGAAATTAGCTTTTAGAAAATTAGAAAAACAAAGTAATATCTTAAAAAATAGAATAGATAAATTAGAAAAGATTATTAATAAATTAACTAATCCACAAAATCTAGACTTGGGTTACAAGTCTAAGGTAAAACTTAAACACTATAAGTCAAGCTATAATCAAGTACCTTTTAATTATAATTAAGTCTAAACTTAAATTAAATTAAATCAAATCTAATTTAAATCAAACCTAAACTTAAATTAAATTAAATTAAATTAAAACTAAATTAAATAAAATTAAATTAAACTTAAAATAAATTAAAAATAAATTAAATTAAATTAAATTAAATTAAATTAAAAACTTAAATCAAATTTATAAATTAAATAAAAGTATACACAAATCCTAAAAGGTAAATCAATAATGTAGGAGGAGGCTTCAGAATAGCTGACACCTCCAAAAATAACCTACCCGACAAGGTAACCAAAAGTAACCTACCCGGCAGGATAATTAGGATTAGAATAAAGAGAGACAACTGTTTAACTTGACCTGTGGTACTGGTGAAGTTTTGGATGATAGTACGTTAGGGAATCTTAGTCTATGCATGTCTAGGAAGATATGGCTTCAACCTGGTGCATTTGGCTAAGTGGAACTGACCGAAGGTACCCTTACGGATCCTAACTAGTTAGACCAAGGTTTTGTACTAAGTTCAGTGGATAGGACTATTTGGAAAATCTCGAAGGCATGGTTACTCTAATGATGTCCAGGCGACTCACGATAGCCCAAAAGTTTGTCCGAAGAATGCCTATTTGTTGAGCCAAAAGCTAAACCTGAATCTAACACAAAGTTAAACCAAACTCTATAATTAAATCCAATTCATCTCACAAAATTATAGGATTCCCTGATTGAAAAAGTTAGATCGGGTGAGATGACTAATTAAAAAATTTAAATTAAATTTAAATTAATATTAAATTAAAATTAAATTAAATTAAATTAAATTTAAATCAAATTAAATTAAAATTAAATCAATTTAAATTAAAATTAAAATCAAATTTAAAAATTCTTTTAAAAACTTATTTCAATTCTTTTAAAAACTTATTTAAAAATTCCTTTGAAAAAACATATTCTTATTTAAAAATTGCATTAAAAACATATTTAAAAATTCTTTTAAAACTTATTTAAAACTTATTTTTAAAACTTATTTAAAAATTCTTTTAAAACTTATTTAAAAATACTTTTTAAAACTTACTTAAAAATTCTTTTAAAACTTATTTAAAGATTCTTGTAAAACTTATTTAAAAATTCTTTAAAAAAAACTTATTAAAAAATTTTTTTAAAAAATATTTAAAAATTATTTTAAAATTTATTTGAAATTCATTTTAAAAATTATTTGAAAATAATTTTAAAAATCTTTTAAAAATAATTTTAAAAATCTTTTAAAAATAATTTTAAAAATTATTTTTAAAATATTTTAAAAATTATTTTTTAAATATTTTTAAATATTTTAAAAATTATTTAAAAATCATTTTATTTGAAAATCATGTTAAAAATTTATTTGAAAATCATTTTAAAAATTTATTGATTTTCAAAAGCTTAAGTTTAGCTAATTTGTTTTTTAGCTAAATATTTTTCAAAACCATTTCAAAATTTAACTAAGTATTTTTCTCAAAAGCTTCTCCAATTTTAACTAAGTATTTTTTCAAAAAGCATTTTCAAAGTTAGTTAAGTTTTTTTCAAACTCCCCTCCTTAAAACCAAGGATTTAACAAGAGTATTTCTTTTTATAAATTCTCTTTTCAAAGGTTTTCATATTTTTGCTAAGTTATTTTTCAAGTCAATATCATTTTCTCTTTGCTAAAGTAGTTTTCAAAACCTTATTTTTAAAGGAAGAAGATTTTTTCTTTCACTTAGCTAAAATTTTACGTGACAACTTCTAAAAAGACTAAGTGCTTATCAAATTATTTTTTAGCTAAGTGTTTATTTAACATTCTTTTATTTATCTTTTTGAAAAATAAAAATTTATTATGAAAAGTTAAAGTTTCACAAAACTAGCAAAAGTTGTTTATCACTCTTTCTCCTATTTACTCCCTTATTTATTTTGATATATGGCAAAGGGGGAGAATAGAAAATTCAAAGAAAATTAAAATGAAATTTTTTGTTAAGGGGGGGGGGGGTGTTGGTTAGTCCTAGGAAAATCGTACCGATTCCACTGTACAAAAATTTTGTACAAGTGTCGAACCTTTCCTTAAATAACCTATTGTGTTCTTTAGAAGTTAAATTAGGAATTGCAGACAGAACTTAACATCATTGATTCTAAATTTAACTTATCTGTTCTTAATGGTTTAGATTTGAATCGCAAGCGGAACTTAACACTATTGATTCAAATCCACCTATGTTATTAATTCCATTAAATATTAATTTCCAAAATTGGCTTCCATGACTACATGGTGAGGCACATGGCCTTCTTGGATATAGGAGCAACCACCACCGCCTAGACAAAGCCTTTTAAGGAAAGCTAATATTTAATTTCCTTAAATAACTCTAGGTTAACCAAAAAGAACAATCGAATCACAAATTTGAAAAAGAAGAAAACACAAACTCGAAAAACTAATTTGAAAAACTAGATCTAATGCCTCTTCTTTTTGGAATTCATAAAAAAAGAAATACAACTAGTATGATGCGAAAATTAATTACTAATTATACCTTCCTTTGTAAACTTTAATGACCTCTTGATCTTCTACCGTATTCCTCTTCTTATCTCAGACGTTGTGTGGGCAACGATCCTCTGAGATGAGAACCACCAAGCTCCTTCTTCTCCAAGCTAGATTCGGCCACCATTAATTCTCCATGAGAAGTAAAGGTCCGGCCACCACTACCAAGCTCCAAGGGATGCTAGAAATGAAGTTTTCTTTCTCTCCATCTTCTCCTAGCTAGAACCGGCCACCGTGGACTTCCCTTAAGTTGATGCCACTAGCCACAAAGGAGGAAGAGAAAAGAAGGAGAAGAGGAGACCCTAGGGCCGGCCACACCAAGGAGGAAAAGAGAGGAAGAAAAGAATAGAGTCGTTAGCCATTAAGGCACCTCTACCCCTTCTTTTATAATCCACAAATAAAGAAATTTTAATAAAAACTTCCTTAATTCTTTTGCCATGAAAAATAAAAATTAATTAATTAAAAATCAATTTTCTTTTTTTTCAATTTTCTTGGCCGGCCACTTTCTCCCCAAAACAAGGAAAGTTTTAATTAAAACAAGAATTAAAACTTCCTAATTTGTTTCCGGAAATTTATAAACAATTTCTCCAATAATTTTAATCCCTTCATGATTGGTTAGTAAAAAGGAAATTTTTATAAATTAAAATCTTTCTTTTAAACATGTGGATAATTTCCAAAAAGGAAAGTTATCTCTAAAAATTAAAATCTCTTTTCAATCTACAAATAAGGAAAGATATCAAATCTTTTCTTATTCTTTTGTAGAAACTAATAAAAGAGAATATTTAATTTTTAAACTTTCTTTTAAATCATGAACATGGTTAAAAAGGAAAGTTTTCTCAAAATTAAAATCTCCTTTCAATCTACAAATAAAGAAAGATTTCAAATCTTTTCTTAATCTTTTGTACAAAGCTATAAAAGGAAATATTTAAATTTTAAACTCTCTTTTAAAACCATGATATCCACATAAGAAATAATTTTAATAAAAATTCCTTTTAATTTTCTAGTGGCCGGCCACCTAAGCTTGGGACCCAAGCTTTGGCCGGCCACCAACTTGGCTAATCCACTTGGTGTTGGCTGGCCCTAGCTTGGGTTCCAAGCTAGCTTGGCCGGCCCCATTAGGATGGGTAAGAAGGTGGGTATGTGGTGGGTATAAATCTCTATATATAAGAGGCTACGATAGGGACCGAGAGGAGGAATTGGTTTTGGTCTCCCTGTAACGTCACAGCCCCTCGGCCCCTTGGGCGGCCACACTAGTGGCCCAACTGGCGGCCCAACCTTGGTCCCTTGGGCAGCCCTTAGGAGTTGAACTCTAGATCTCCAGGTTAAATACTAGAGTTTATGAATCCTGGTAGCCAAGTGAGCGCTGCTCACTTGGCTACCAGGAATCATAAACTCTAGTATTTAACCTGGAGATCTAGAGTTCAAATCCTAAGGAAGGCAAAAAATCCACTGGCCAGGGGTGGGAAGTCCTTGTGAGTAACGGCACGGCCGAAGGGTCATCGGTTGACGACATAAGGGGTCGCCAGTTGGGCCGCCATTGTGGCCGCCCAAGGGACCAAGGTTGGGCTGCCAATTGGGTCGCTAGTGTGGCCGCCCAAGGGGCCGAGGGGTTGTGAGGTTACAATAAAGTTTCAGATTGTCAGCCGTACAGGGGAGATGCTGCCGAAATTTCTTCGAACAGGGACTTTCCCGGGGCGTGACACTCCCGATGAAATTAAGCTTCCCGTGTTAGCCCCGAACACACAACTTAACTTCAACAATAATAATTCATACCACTAAAGAATTATTATTGAACTACCGCACCAATTCCAAATTACATTTTTGGGCTCCTTCTAATTATGAGTGTGTTAGCTCCCTGTGTTTAAGATGTCGAATGTCCACTAATTAAGTGAGTTACTGACAACTCATTTAATTAATATCATAGTCCAAGAGTAGTACCACTCAACCTTATCGTCATGTCGGACTAAGTCCACCTGCAGGGTTTAACATAACAATCTTTATGAGCTCCTCTTGGGGGCATTATCAACCTAGATTACTAGGACACAGTTTCCTTCTATAATCAACAAGTCACACTATAAGTAACATCATTTCCCAACTGATTGGGTATTTTGATTTATCGAGCTAAATCTCACCCTTTGATAAGTCAAAGAAATAAATATTAAATATATATGCTTGTTATTATATTAGGATTAAGAGCACACACTTCCATAATAACTAAGGTCTAGTTCTTTTTATTAAATCAGTATAAAAAGAACTTACCTTAAATGGTCCTGCTCAATACACTTAGAGTGTACTAATGTAATATATTAGTCAAGATAAACTAATACTTAATTACACTACGACTATTCCAATGGTTTGTTCCTTTCCATCTTAGTCGTGAGCTACTGTTTATAATTTATAAAGAACCAATAACATGATCTTCTGTGTGTAACACCACACACTATGTTATCTACAATATAAATTAATTGAACATCTACATTTGGTATATATAAAGGTAGACACTTGACCAATGTGATTCTTATAAATATTTATACAAAAGCTAGGCTTTTAGTATACACTCCAACAGGAGCTTTATATGTGCTTATGATTTATTTATGCTTGTGCTTATTTATGCTTATCTTAATTGTATTTTTTACTTAACTTTGAATTTCGATTGCCATAATTAAATAGGTGGAGGTTGTTGGTGCAGGAAGCATCCGATGATCGAACCCGAGTTTTGATAATGGCAAAGGGTTCAAAGTTAAGATTATTTGTTGTCTAACGTACTTGAAAGAGTGTTTGAGGAAAGTCCTAACTGCGGTTAGGCAAGTAAAAATCCTAAGGGGTGGTAACCTTAGGTCCTAGGAGGTGGTAACCTTAGGTGGAGGAAAACCCTAAGGGGCGGTAACTTTAGGTCCTAGGGGGTGGTAAACCTAGGTGGAGGAAAATCCTAAGGGGGGGGGGGGGGTAACCTTAGGTCCTAGGGGGTGGTAACCCTAGGTGGAGAAAACCCCTAGGGGGCGGTAACCCTAGGTCCTTGGGGGTGGTAACCCTAGGCGGAAAGTCCAGTCGATCTGGAGGATTGTGCTGGCATTAGGTAACTCTCCTGAGTGGAGTAGGTGAGGACGCGTTCCCCATAGAGGGAACACTAGGCGTCGGGTCGATCTAGGGTTTCCGGTTGGAAATCCGAAGTTAGATCCGGATTGTCTGATGACTGTCAGTCACTTCATTTATCATATTTATATTTGTTCTAACTTTGTCTTGTAGGGTATGTTTTATTTTAGGACTAACGTGTCTTGCAGGTATAAAAAGAACAAGTTAAGCCTCGGATGAACAGTGTCTTAGGCGCCTCCATTGTAATACCCACTAAACTTGTAAGATGAATATATGAATGTGGGATTTTGCCTTAGAAAAATAATAGGAAGTGAGTTGAAGCAAAAAGAAATAAAATGAAATAAAAAGAAGTGAAGGTCAAGGATTGAACCTTGAACCTCTTATATTATAATTCATAGAGTTAATTAGTAGAAACCAATTGGGATAGAGAGAAGATATTGATAGCAAAGGAGGGAAACTCATGATAAAGGTAAGAGTAAAAGCTAGCCAAAAGAAAAACAAGAAAAGAGCAAGAGAAAGGCAACTTGCCTTCCTCCCTTTCTCTCCCTCTTCCTCTTTGATTTTGCTGAAGACTTAAAGAGGGATTAAGGGGATTCATTCCCCCTTATTTTATCATGAATGATGAGAATAAATAGAAAATAAAATAAGTGTAAGAAAAATAGAAAATGGGTTAAGGGAGAAGGAAAGCAAAAATCAATTTTGCTACTTCTTCCCCCTTAACATAAAAGGGAGTAAGAAAAGAGAAAACTATTTTTCTCTCATTTTCTCTCATTCATCATCTCCCTCACCGAGAACACCACAGTCCCCTCTCCTCCATCTTCGGCCCCAAAGCCAAGTTTTTTCCCTAAGAAAGCCTAAGATACAAGGAGGACTTAGCAAAGGAATCAAAGGAAAAGGAACTAGAAGAAGAGGCTACTTCTTCTTCACCATACCTTAGATCCACAAGCGAAAAGGATGTAAGCTTCCCCTCACCTGTGGTACAAGGATTTTATGTGATTTTCGGATTCTATAAGGATTAGAAAACCTAGAAAAGAATTTAAGAAAATTCGGCTAAAGAAAGGGTTTTCAAATCTAGGATGGTTTAAACAAGTCTTTATTTCATGATATTCTTTCTATGCTATGTAGGAAGGATTTTCTTCATGTTTTTATACTTAAATGATGCTTGATCAGAGGAGTACCTAACCCTAGAATTTCGGCCAAAAATATGTTAAGGAGGTTAGGGAAAAATATTGTTTAACTAAACTAGTACAAAATTTCTCCCATGAACTACTAAGGGTTTTTATTGGTTTTCTTGCTTGAAAGCTACTTAGAACCAAAGAAATCCATTTATATGTTTCGGCCAAGAAAAGGGCTTAGGGTTAGGAAGACCTTTAAATTTAAATAACCATGTTTGTATGATAGAATATAGAGTTCTCTTAAAGAATTGCATGTTGTACATTGCTAGAAATTCATGAACTCTTATTTTAGATTTTCGGGCATGATAAGATGGATAGTTTAGAAAAACTTGAACAAAATTCTAATATGCTCAAGACCTCTGTGATATTATGATATGAAAGTTGTTTAATGCTCTTATGTTTAAATTGAGTATAGAAAATTAGTTACATGATATATGACATGTAAGATCACAAGGGTCCTAGCTTGTTTATGAACCAACTTTGTATATGATGTTCTTAGTAATTTTTGCCATGAAACTTACTTAGGTTTTCCATGCTTTAGGTCACTTAAAGCCTAGTTTAGAGATTGGTAGGTTTCGGCCATAAGGAAAAATAAAAGAAAAAGGGAAAGAAACCCAGGAAGCCTAAGACACAATTCACAAGTATGTTTAATATGCTTGTCTTTATACATGCTATGAAACTTGTATAATTTCTCATGCTTTTAGGCTATTTGAAGCAAGTTTATATTCTGTGAGTTTCGGCCAAGTAGGGTTTAAAAGACCTAGAGACCTTAGAAATGAAACCATATGTGTTAAAAGTGCTTCTTATGAAAATATGATAAGGTGTTGATTGTGTCACATGTTTGTATAATTTTTCCATGACCTAAATGGATCATTGTGTGTTTCGGCCATGAAGGGATAAATGCCCTAGAAACCCTAGAACAAAAATTAAATATGCTTATGTCACTCTACATGAAATATGATAAGTAGAAAACCAAGTTCTCATACTATATGTTGTTTAGTGACCTAAATGAGGCTAGGGTAAGTTTCGGCCATACCTATTGTATGATGTCTTGTTATGAATTTATACATGATGTTAGTTCAAGTTCACATGCTTGTATGTTTGTTTTTAGCCCTAATGAATACTTGTTAAAAGATTGACCAAGACATACGTTAAGGGCTTGAAGGACTTAGGAACTAGCTCAATATGCTTACTATGTTACTTGAAAAAAATGCTATAAATATGGTTTAAGGTTTCCATGCTTTCATGACATTTGGGACCTTGTTTATATACTGATAGGGTTCGGCCACATGAGTTTAAGGACTTGGAGAACTTAGAAACTAAGTTAATCATGCTTATAATGCTTCCTATGAAATTTATGTGATGATGATTTAGGGTTCACATGCTTGGAGGTTATTTTTACCTAAATTGAGACCTAAGGGGGTTCGGCCATGATAGGAACCCAAGGGTTTAGGAAGCTTAGAACCCAAGTTAACTATGTTACCATGTTTCTTATGATAGTATAATCACATGATATACCCTTATGCTTAACCATGTATGCTTGTGATTTATACCTTTGTTATGAGATGATATGTGGATAGGGATATGCATGTTTTAATGATATGCTATGTGCTTAGAATATGCATGCTTTTATGATACGCTATGTGAGTAGAAATATGCATGCTTTAATGATAGGCTATGTACTTAGAATATGCATGTTTTTATGATGTGCTATGTGTTTAAAATATGCCTACTTTTTCTTATGACATGATGTATGCCTAAGTGATGCATACTTTTTATGATATGATGTATGCCTAAGTGATGCATACTTTCTTATGACATGATGTATGCCTAAGTGATGCATACTTTTTATGATATGATGTATGCCTAAGTGATGCATACTTTTTATGATATGATGTATGCCTAAGTGATGCATACTTTTATGACATAATGTATGCCTAAGTGATGCATACTTTTATGCTATGCTATGTGACTAAATGATGCATTTTTATACATGCTATTTTACTTTGTAAGGCTTGTACCAAGGGTGGACTCCTAATCAGTCCCTAGGCCTTGCTTTGTGATCTAGGCTAAGCCTTGCTTTGTGATCTAGGCTAATAAGGGATGGGCTCCTTAGTACACCCCTAGGCCTTGCTTTGTGATCTAGGCTAATAAGGGATGGACTCTTCAAATACGCCCCTAGGCCATGCTTTGTGATCTTGACCTAGTTCCTAGTATGATTCAAGACTTGCTACCTTGGATATACTTAGGATGCGTGCATTTATGTTATGTATGTATGGTACAAGCCGGGGGCCTAAATATGTTGATATTATGTTCAAGTATATATATGTAAGAAGAAAATGGTTTTAAAAGCTCATGAGACATACACATGTTTTTCGGATACATGTTTTTAAAATCATGATGCATATAATCTATGATTATGTTGTGTTGAGGCTATGATTTAAGATATGCCATGATATGATTATGTTATGTTTCATGCTATGTTTTAAGAGATGATATGCCATGATATGATTATGTTATGTTTCATGCTATGCTTTAAGAGATGATATGCCATGACTAGTTATAATGTTTGTTATGTTGCATGATATGCTTAAAGAGTATGATATGTTTTGCCATGACTAGTTGAGATCATGTTAAGTTGGGACATTATTTGATTATGTGCTGATTGTTGGTTTTAGTGAGTAGGAAAGGAACTTACTGAGCCATGAGTGCTCATAGCTTACTTTCCTTGTACCACAGATAAAGGAAAAAGCTAGATGAGTTAAAGGAGCAGCAGGAGGGGCAACGAAGATGTGTGTGGTGGTGGCTAGGCAACTAATTAAGAACCTGCTTTAAAACCTTTAAGAACTATGCTTTGGTTTTGTGAAATGTAATACAATATGGGTGACTTGATGTTAAGTTTTTATTTATTTTGTTATCATGTTATGAAACCATGTTAGTGTAGTTTGGTTTTAATTAAGTTAAGAAAAATAATTTTAAGTCTTCCGCTGTAATACGTACGTAGAGTATCGTAGCCCCGTCCCTTGTTGATAGTAGGGAGGGCGGGCGTTACAGGTTGGTATCAGAGCCAAAGTTTATTGCCAGCTCACTACACACACATCAAGCCTCCTACCTGCCGCTCCAAGTAAGAATGTTTATGCTTAATTTACTTGTTATATGCTTATGTTTAATTTTCTTGTTACATGCTTATGTTTAGTTTCATGTTATATAACTTATGCTTTATTTTTCTTTCTTGTTATACTGCCTAGGTTTTATTTCTTTACTACATTGCTTATGCTTTATTTCCTTATGTTACATTGTTTGTCATTATATTCCTTATTTTTCCTTATGTTGTTTATGCTTTAGATTCATGTTTTACTTGCTTATATTTGATGCTTTATTTTATGCTTTTAGTTATAAATTAGATTAGGAGTACATATTGGTAGGTTAGGAATAATACCATAACAAATAGATAGAAACAAACCAGTACGTTAGATTGGCTAAAATCGATAACCACTTACACTAGTCTATTTCTTTTAGATAAACATGGTTAGGACACGCAATGCCCGAACCGGAGGGACAGTGACTCCACCAGATTTGACGCAGGTAGTCGCAGACCTCCAGCATCAGATCGCAGAACAACAACAACTGATCACTACCTTAATGGGTCAGCAAGGCAACCCAGTCACCCCACCGGTGAATCCACTACTTGTTGTACTTACAGCCGCACCAGTGCCCCCGGCAGCCCCTACTTCGATGGTCCGACAAGAGGCCTATCTGATTCAGTGGCAAAGGCTTAAGCCGGAAGCATTCTCGGGAAACTGTGAACCATGGGATGCGCAAGCCTGGCTCAAAACCGTGGAGAACATAATGGAACTATTGGATTGGCCTGAACACGAGAAGGTCAAATGCACGTCGTTCTGTCTTACCGGAGATGCCCGGATGTGGTGGGACAGAGTAAAGGCGAAAAGGCAAATAAACTAAATGCAGTGGACAGATTTTGAGACAGAGTTCTTAGAGGAATTTTTCCATATGCAAGTGACCAACAAGCACTATGACGAGTTCACTGAGTTTCGGCAAGGTGATCTGTCAGTCAATGAAGCCGTCAAGAGGTTCAACCGCCTAGCCCGACTGTGCCCAGAACTGGTCCGTACTGAAAAAGAAAGGGTCCGGTTGATGTTAAAGATGCTCCGACCCGAGATAACTCTGAACGTAGCCGGCGGAGTTAATAGACCGCAGACTGCAGAGGAGCTGGTCAGCAGCGCCCTGATTACCGAGCACTATCAGGAAGCAATGAATAAGGGCAAGAACCAAGCACAAAAATCGCACAGTACCAGAACTGACTGGAAAGGAAACTCAAGTGGAAAGAGGAAACAGTGGAATAAAACAAAAGGTGGTCCAGCCAATAAGTAGACCAAGTACCCTCAGTGTGCCACATGTGGGAAGATGCATTCTGGAGTATGTCGTCTGAGCACCAGAAAGTGCTACAACTGCGGAAAGGAAGGTCATTTGATAAGAGATTGCCCTACTCAGCCTCAGGCACCACCTTCGCAGAACTTCCAGAACAGGAGTGCCCCCGCACAGCTTCACCAGATGCAAGCTGCCATAGAAGGGACTTCAATCAGCCAAGGAAGATTGGAGGCCCCTCCCACTATGACCAATGCCAGAGTTTACTCGCTTGCTCAGGATGACGTGGCGAACGCGTCTACGGTTGTCACAGGTCAGTTAATTAAATTCAGTCAGTATACTAGAATTTTTATTCAATGCTGAAAAAAAACTGAAGAGGGAATCCATCGAGAAACTGAAACACGTTTCTTATCCATTAGTTGAAACCATGTCCGGACGACTCTCTACCCTCACCATAACACCAACGTTATTCGAGAACATGTTAGAGAAACAAACCAGGGACCCGAGCCTTCAAAGAATTAAACAAGAGACCGCAGAAGGAAAGAATGACGGGTTCCGTATCGCAGACGATGGAATATTATACCTCAGGGATCGATTATGTATTCCAGAGGATCCAGAGTTGCGAAAGAAGATACTGGAAGAAGCCCATACAACGCCTTATGCAATGCACCCGGGTTCCATTAAAATGTACCAGGACCTGAAAAAGAAATTTTGGTGGTCCGGTATGAAAAGAGAAGTGGCTCAGTACGTCAGTACTTGTCTGACGTGCCAAAGGGTAAAAGCTGAACACCAGAGACCCGGTGGATTATTACAACCTGTCCAAATTCCAGAATGGAAATGGGAAGAAATCTCCATGGATTTCATTTCAGGTCTACCCAAGACGACAAACGGGTATGATGCTATATGGGTGATCGTGGACAGACTGACGAAGTCTGCACACTTTTTGGCGATCAAGATGACTTATTCAACTGAACAACTAGCTCAGATATATGTTAAGGAAATCGTCAGATTACATGGTATCCCTAAGACCATTATTTCTGATAGAGATGGACGTTTTGTCTCGCACTTTTGGGAGTGCGTTCAGAAGGCCCTCGGCACGAAGTTGTTGTTTAGCACAGCCTTCCACCCACAGACTGATGGGCAAACTGAAAGAGTAAATCAAATATTGGAGGATATGTTAAGAGCTTGTGCCCTAGACTTCAAAGGGAGCTGGTGCCGATATTTATACCTGGCAGAATTCGCCTACAATAATAGCTACCAAGCTACTATTGGAATGGCACCTTACGAAGTCTATATGGGAGGAAGTGTAGGTCTCCTATATGCTGGTATGAAAGTGGTGAAAAGAAGGAAATGGGGTTCCGAACGGAACTTATTGATGACACCACCCGAGCTATACAAAAGATCCGTCAACGAATAGAAACCGCTCAGAGTCGGCAGAAGAATTATGCCGATAAACGGCGCAGACCGCTAGAATTCAACATCGGAGACTTGGTATTCCTTAAAGTATCCCCCATGAAAGGGATAATGAGGTTCGGAAAGAGGAGCAAGTTAAGCCCACGATACGTAAGACCGTACCGGATTTTAGAAAGAGTAGGCCAAGTCGCATACAGACTAGAACTACCTTCAGACATGGCAGCCATTCACAATGTGTTCCATGTATCGATGCTCAAGAAATGTACTCCCAGCACAGATCAAGTGATTGAGCCTCAGTCGGTACAGGTGCAGGAAGACCTGAGTTACGAAAGTAAACCCATCCAGATTCTGGACCGAGAAATCAAGAGGTTAAGGAACAAAGAAATACCCCTAGTAAAGGTCCTGTGGCGGAATCAACGATTCGAAGAAGCCACTTGGGAACGCGAGGACGATATGAAACAAAAGTACCCGGAGCTATTTTAAAGTTCGAGGATGAACTTTTTATGAGGTACGGGGTACTGTAATACCCACTAAACTTGTAAGATGAATATATGAATGTGGGATTTTGCCTTAGAAAAATAATAGGAAGTGAGTTGAAGCAAAAAGAAATAAAATGAAATAAAAAGAAGTGAAGGTCAAGGATTGAACCTTGAACCTCTTATATTATAATTCATAGAGTTAATTAGTAGAAACCAATTGGGATAGAGAGAAGATATTGATAGCAAAGGAGGGAAACTCATGATAAAGGTAAGAGTAAAAGCTAGCCAAAAGAAAAACAAGAAAAGAGCAAGAGAAAGACAACTTGCCTTCCTCCCTTTCTCTCCCTCTTCCTCTTTGATTTTGCCGAAAACTTAAAGAGGGATTAAGGGGATTCATTCCCCCTTATTTTATCATGAATGATGAGAATAAATAGAAAATAAAATAAGTGTAAGAAAAATAGAAAATGGGTTAAGGGAGAAGGAAAGCAAAAATCAATTTTGCTACTTCTTCCCCCTTAACATAAAAGGGAGCAAGAAAAGAGAAAACTATTTTTCTCTCATTTTCTCTCATTCATCCTCTCCCTCACCGAGAACACCACAGTCCCCTCTCCTCCATCTTCGGCCCCAAAGCCAAGTTTTTTCCCTAAGAAAGCCTAAGATACAAGGAGGACTTAGCAAAGGAATCAAAGGAAAAGGAACTAGAAGAAGATGCTACTTCTTCTTCACCATACCTTAGATCCACAAGCGAAAAGGATGTAAGCTTCCCCTCACCTGTGGTGCAAGGTTTTTATGTGATTTTAGGATTCTATAAGGATTAGAAAACCTAGAAAAGAATTTAAGAAAATTCGGCTAAAGAAAGGGTTTTCAAATCTAGGATGGTTTAAACAAGTCTTTATTTCATGATATTCTTTCTATGCTATGTAGGAAGGATTTTCTTCATGTTTTTATACTTAAATGATGCTTGATCAGAGAAGAACCTAACCCTAGAATTTCGGCGAAAAATATGTTAAGGAGGTTAGGGAAAAATATTGTTTAACAAAACTAGTACAAAATTTCTCCCATGAACTACTAAGGGTTTTTATTGGTTTTCTTGCTTGAAAGCTACTTAGAACCAAAGAAATCCATTTATATGTTTCGGCCAAGAAAAGGGATTAGGGTTAGGAAGACCTTTAAATTTAAATAACCATGTTTGTATGATAGAATATAGAGTTCTCTTAAAGAATTGCATGTTGTACATTGCTAGAAATTCATGAACTCTTATTTTAGATTTTCGGGCATGATAAGATGGATAGTTTAGAAAAACTTGAACAAAATTCTAATATGCTCAAGACCTCTGTGATATTATGATATGAAAGTTGTTTAATGCTCTTATGTTTAAATTGAGTATAGAAAATTAGTTACATGATATATGACATGTAAGATCACAAGGGTCCTAGCTTGTTTATGAACCAACTTTGTATATGATGTTCTTAGTAATTTTTGCCATGAAACTTACTTAGGTTTTCCATGCTTTAGGTCACTTAAAGCCTAGTTTAGAGATTGGTAGGTTTCGGCCATAAGGAAAAATAAAAGAAAAAGGGAAAGAAACCCAGGAAGCCTAAGACACAATTCACAAGTATGTTTAATATGCTTGTCTTTATACATGCTATGAAACTTGTATAATTTCTCATGCTTTTAGGCTATTTGAAGCAAGTTTATATTCTGTGAGTTTCGGCCAAGTAGGGTTTAAAAGACCTAGAGACCTTAGAAATGAAACCATATGTGTTAAAAGTGCTTCTTATGAAAATATGATAAGGTGTTGATTGTGTCACATGTTTGTATAATTTTTCCATGACCTAAATGATCATTGTGTGTTTCGGCCATGAAGGGATAAATGCCCTAGAAACCCTAGAACAAAAATTAAATATGCTTATGTCACTCTACATGAAATATGGTAAGTAGAAAACCAAGTTCTCATACTATATGTTGTTTAGTGACCTAAATGAGGCTAGGGTAAGTTTCGGCCATACCTATTGTATGATGTCTTGTTATGAATTTATACATGATGTTAGTTCAAGTTCACATGCTTGTATGTTTGTTTTTAGCCCTAATGAATACTTGTTAAAAGATTGACCAAGACATACGTTAAGGGCTTGAAGGACTTAGGAACTAGCTCAATATGCTTACTATGTTACTTGAAAAAAATGCTATAAATATGGTTTAAGGTTTCCATGCTTTCATGACATTTGGGACCTTGTTTATATACTGATAGGGTTCGGCCACATGAGTTTAAGGACTTGGAGAACTTAGAAACCAAGTTAATCATGCTTATAATGCTTCCTATGAAATTTATGTGATGATGATTTAGGGTTCACATGCTTGGAGGTTGTTTTTACCTAAATTGAGACCTAAGGGGGTTCGGCCATGATAGGAACCCAAGGGTTTAGGAAGCTTAGAACCCAAGTTAACTATGTTACCATGTTTCTTATGATAGTATAATCACATGATATACCCTTATGCTTAACCATGTATGCTTGTGATTTATACCTTTGTTATGAGATGATATGTGGTTAGGGATATGCATGTTTTAATGATATGCTATGTGCTTAGAATATGCATGCTTTTATGATATGCTATGTGAGTAGAAGTATGCATGCTTTAATGATAGGCTATGTATTTAGAATATGCATGTTTTTATGATGTGCTATGTGTTTAAAATATGCCTACTTTTTCTTATGACATGATGTATGCCTAAGTGATGCATACTTTTTATGATATGATGTATGCCTAAGTGATGCATACTTTCTTATGACATGATGTATGCCTAAGTGATGCATACTTTTTATGATATGATGTATGCCTAAGTGATGCATACTTTTATGACATAATGTATGCCTAAGTGATGCATACTTTTATGCTATGCTATGTGACTAAATGATGCATTTTTATACATGCTATTTTACTTTGTAAGGCTTGTACCAAGGGTGGACTCCTAATCAGTCCCTAGGCCTTGCTTTGTGATCTAGGCTAAGCCTTGCTTTGTGATCTAGGCTAATAAGGAATGGACTCTTCAAATACGCCCCTAGGCCATGCTTTGTGATCTTGACCTAGTTCCTAGTATGATTCAAGACTTGCTACCTTGGATATACTTAGGATGCGCGCATTTATGTTATGTATGTATGGTACAAGCCGGGGCCCTAAATATGTTGATATTATGTTCAAGTATATATATGTAAGAAGAAAATGGTTTTAAAAGATCATGAGACATACACATGTTTTTCGGATACATGTTTTTAAAATCATGATGCATATAATCTATGATTATGTTGTGTTGAGGCTATGATTTAAGATATGCCATGATATGATTATGTTATGTTTCATGCTATGTTTTAAGAGATGATATGCCATGATATGATTATGTTATGTTTCATGCTATGCTTTAAGAGATGATATGCCATGACTAGTTATAATGTTTGTTATGTTGCATGATATGCTTAAAGAGTATGATATGTTATGCCATGACTAGTTGAGATCATGTTAAGTTGAGACATTATTTGATTATGTGCTGATTGTTGGTTTTAGTGAGTAGGAAAGGAACTTACTGAGCCATGAGTGCTTATAGCTTACTTTCCTTGTACCACAGATAAAGGAAAAAGCTAGATGAGTTAAAGGAGCAGCAGGAGGGGCAACGAAGATGTGTGTGGCGGTGGCTAGGCAACTAATTAAGAACCTGCTTTAAAATCTTTAAGAACTATGCTTTGGTTTTGTGAAATGTAATACAATATGGGTGACTTGATGTTAAGTTTTTATTTATTTTGTTATCATGTTATGAAACCATGTTAGTGTAGTTCGGTTTTAATTAAGTTAAGAAAAATAATTTTAAGTCTTCCGCTGTAATACGTACGTAGAGTATCGTAGCCCCGTCCCTTGTTGATAGCAGGGAGTGCGGGCGTTACATCCATAGAGCTTGGAGGCGCCTCGGGTGCAAGCCGGAAGAAGTTTGTGCAGTAGAGCTGGAGGCGCCTCGGACTGAGATGGAGGGGCCTCGGATCTGGGCTTGGAGGCACCTTGGGCTGACCATGTAGGCGCCTCAAGCAGGATAAGCGACGAAGAATTCAGCGTCTATCCGCGCGGCTGACTCGGCGGCCTGGAGGCGCCTCAGACAAGCTTGGAGGCACCTCCAGCACTGTATATATGGAGGGTTCAAGCAGCACTCTGCATCATCAATTCTCTAGAGTTCTTTCTTCTATGTGTTGCTAAGAAAACGTTCCAGAAGTGCTGCAACGAGTACCTGACGACCCGGAGCTTCATTTTTGCTAATTCTGTTGTCGGTATAGCCTTATTATTTCAGTTTTTGTAATACATTTTTGTAATTTGTGATCTGATAGTGAATTGTCCAAAGTAAATGCTCAACGAGTGTGAGCCTTGGAGTAGGAGTCGCCCAAGGCTCCGAACCAAGTAAAAACACTTGGGTCCTTGTGTGTGTTATTCTTATTTTTGCTACTTTACTCTTAAACATTTTTCGATTATGACACGTGAAAGCCACGAGCGCTATTCACCCCCCCCCTCTAGCGCTTCTCGATCCAACATACATTCCCAAGTAAAATCCACTTGAGATCCATTTGCCATGGGTCCCAAATTGACTCTTTGAGCTCCCCCTAGAGCTCTTAACCTTGGTCACCTCTCTAGGTGACTCATCCACAATTGCTAGGCCACATCGGTGTACCTCTGGTGATACTTGTCCTATAAACCTAACCTTCTTAACTTTGGACACCTTGTCCTTGGTTAATTTCTTTTTACCATTAAATAGCTTTCCCTTGCTATTTATTGGCTTTTCCTTGCTATAGTCATATGCAACCCTAGCATAAGACTTTCCCTTAGCATTGGAGACACTAGATCGGTATCTTAGACCCGATCTATCATTTTGGGTCTTTGACTACCCAACACCATACCTAAACCCTTAGATCCAACATTAAATCTTTCTAGGATTTTCTTCAACCGATCAAGCTTTGCCTTCAAAACTTGATTTTCCCTTTCTAGGTTCCTAATCCTACAATTGACTTATCCACATTGGACATTCTTAGACCTACCCATTCTAGGCATGTGTCTCCCCTTCTTGGGATTAATGCCTTGATTCTCCTTAGGTCTACCGTTTCTAGATTTATCATGAATGTGTCTCCTAGAGTTATCTCTAACATTTACCCTATTCCTATCATGATATATAAATCCAAAATTTTTCATTATTACATAATGATAATCATTATTTTTCCTAGCATGCATGGGAACATAAGAATTTGAATTTAAATTACACTTCAAATTAGGGTATACCTCTCTTACCCTTGAAGCTCCCTCTTGACTTGATCTCCTCTTCTTCTCTTTCTCCCATTTCTTCAATTGTGCTAGCTTCTTGATCTCCCTCTTCTTAGGGCATTTGGTGTGGTAGTGGCCCTTCTCACCACACGTGAAGCACACAATGCGTAATCTCCTCCTTTGGGCTTCTTCATTCCTACAACCCTTGTTAGTGTTTAAATTAATTTGAATGGATTTAGGATTTACCTCTTTCTTACCCAATGGACACCTACTCTTGTAGTGTCCCTTTTTATTGCACCCGAAGCATATTATGTGGTCTTTTGACTTCACTTCGGTGGAGGTGCTTGCTAGGTTGACTACTTCCAAGACCTCTTCTTCATCCTCTTCACTTCTCTTGGATTCTTCTTCAATCCTTGATGATGTAGATGATGCCTCATCTCCTTATCCATACTTGTGGATGGCCTTTCTTCATCCTTCTCCTCCTCGGAAGTTGAGCATGAATCAACTTCCGGTTGCTCCACCTTCTCTTGAGCCACTTCATCTTTTTCTTCGGATTTTTCTTCTTCGTGTGTAGGCATGAGTTCTTTACCTAGAACTTTCTTTACTTTGCTCCACAAATCATGGGCATTCTCGTATTCACCTACATCACTTAACATGTTAGAAGGCAAAATATCTATCAAAATTGATATTACCTTATCGTTTGCCTTTGACCGTGTGGTTTGTTCTTCCGTCCAATGAAGTGGTTGGAGCTTCTTTCCTTTCTTGTCTCTTGGGACTTCAAATGGTTCCTCGATGACCATCATTGTGTCCCAATCCATCTTGAGGAATTTTTTCATCTTCATCATCAAAAAGGTGATGTCCCATAAACTTCCTCCTTCAAACTTCAGTGGATCAATTAAGTCGGTCATCCTTGCTTCCCCGGTGGTTAGTCCGATAGAGAGCGGCCTCGCTCTGATACCACTTGTTGGAGGATCGTGCGGCCGGCTAGAAGGGGGGTTGAAAGGACGGCTCCCCAATTACTCGCTTCCTATGTATTCATTAGTGCACAAGTGGAATAATATAAAACTAAGTACGAATACAAAAGCTAAAGACAATGAAAGGAAATGTAAACCAATACATGTCGATGTAACGTGGTTCGGAGATAACTTGCTCCTACTCCACAGTTGTCCGTAAGGTGGAAAATCCCTCAATCCGTCGGTGGATTATTCCCCGAAAATTCTAGCTAGCTCAAACCTCCTTGTGGGTGGAGAAACCTCACCAAAAACTCACCAAGACCTCTTGGACACAAGGGAAATCTTGAGCACTTTTGTGACTACTAATTAGGCTTTAACCAAGTCTAATTTCATAACCATGGTCGGCTATCCCAAGCTCCTTCTTATAAAGCTTGGAAGAAAATAGCTCTGTTGTTTAACTGTTACCAGTCGACTGGTCCTTGCACCAGTCGACTGGTGCCAGCCCAACGACTCTCTATCAGTCGACTGCTACAGTGCACTAGTCAACTGGTACTATAACAATCCAACTTTCCCTATTTCGAGTTCTAAATATCCTTAAAAATATTTGGAAATGTTTTAAAATATTCTAGAGATTTTTAGAAATTTTTAGAATATTTTTATGTAATTTTTGGAGGTTGTTTGGTATTTTTACTAAAAGAAGGAAGTTTTGACAAAAAAATTGTCAAAGCCGAGATTCGAACTGTGGACCTCGGACCTGAACCGAACCTTAACTGAATCTGGCCAGCCAACTGGTCCGCGCTCTTTTTGTGAACATATATGGAACGAAATATATATAAGCAGTAGTTAGGAACGTTTAAAATAGATTGAAATAAAAAGTGTGCGACTAAGGGATCGAAGTCGAGGCCTTTGACCCGAGCAAAATCCGACTGACCAGCTGTACTAGCGGGCGATGCTAATCTAAGAAGGAGAGAAAAATATTTAAGGTATAGTTGATAGTGGAACCCTAGTTTTAAAAAGGAATCGTTTTATTTTTTCCGTGACCTAAATCTCTCGATCCCTCTCCTCCTCTCTCGCGAACGGCGGCGGCGACTTCACTGTTCGGGCGGAGAAGGCGACGGCGCTAGGCTTTTTCCGGCCGGTCTTCACCCGTGCGTGACCACCTCAATGAGGGAACTCGGAAACACCAAGAAGCCGCCGAGATTGAAGCTTCTCCGAAACCCTAGGACCTCATCTCGGTTGTAAGTGCAAGAACAAGGGGTAAGTTGCTTCCTCACCTGTAAGAAGGGTAGCTCTCGAATTCATGCTTCCTCTTGTTGTTTTCTTTGATACATGCTGCGAGGAGAGTGTTCTAGGGTTTTCCTGCCGTGAATCACATAAAGAAGATAGAAGGGTTTTTGATTGGATTAGATTTTGGACTGTGCTTGTTCTTGATTTCGAATTTTTCTGTGAAAGATATGGTGATGGGTTTGCTGCCGTGAGTTTCACAGAAGGATCATGAGTGGTAAGTTCAAGTATGTGGGTAGTTACCTTAAGCTTTGTAGCTGGATTTCGGTCTTTTGTTGTTCTAGGCAGTAAGCATGAAGAACAGATTCGAATTTAAGTTATCAGTGATAATTCTCCTTTGTTGGTTAATTTCCTTTTTGCTGCCCTAGCTTGGTTAATTTACCTTTGCTGCCATGAGTTTGATAAAGAAGAGTAGAAGGGATTCTAATGGTTCTAGCATGTGTTTAAGTATTTAATCTTAGATTAGCTTTACAGATTTTAGTTTATATGCAATTAACTAGAAACGAGTCAAAATTTGCAAACCTGTTGAGAGCATGCTTTAGTGTAACATGTGTTAACTTTGATAGCAGCAGTAAATTTTCCCTTAGGCTATGCTCGGTTAGAAACAAATCAACATGAGTAGATCCATTAAGTTCTTGTTCTAGTATACCATGAAACAAAACAAGTTTTACATAAGTTTGAAGAGAAGATCCCAGCAGGCTTTAGCTTGAGTTGGATCTTGCTGTACAGTTTCAGATTTTCTTTTAGCATTTAGTTTAAGTTCTGTTATATGTATTTTCAGTTTTGGTATGAGGTTTTAAGTGTTGTACCATGTTATTTTTAGACACTTTAGTTTATTATGGCATGCAGATTTTATTAAGTTATAATGCAGAATTTTATTAAGCATTTTTATTGAGCTTAAGTGCAGATTTTTATAAGTGTAGTACGCTGATTTTGTTTTCCCTTTGCTTGAAGATGGGCAAGAACAGATTTTAGCATATACATATATATACATAGGATTTAGTTTAGATTTTCCTTGCTATAATGAGTAGTTATAAGTGATAAAAGACCAAGGTCTTGATAGGATCCCTAAAATTTAAGTATTGGGATCAGCAGCACACCAAGTGCTCAAAGAAATGCCAAGGAATTATATTATAAGAACATAAAAAAGATAATAAGTATTTTATTTTAAAGAAAGGCTAGTACCCGACTTCCAAAGTTGTCGTTAAACAAATCCAGGTGACCAATTCCAAGGTCTTGGCTCTGGTAAAACCAAGGTCTTTACCCTCGTAGGACTGATGACTATCTACCACAATCCCTATTAGGGAGCGCGCATTGGTACTAAGCCTGAGCCCAAGAAAGAAGTTGATTATTATTTTTAAGTATTAAAGTATAAGTTTTTAACCAAGAAGAACTTTATTATTGTTTTGAAGAATAAAGTATAAGTTTTGGAACAAATGAAACATGTTTCATATATGCTTAGAATCAGTAAGTTTAGTTCTTTTGAATTCTAGCATGTAGTATTAGTTTTATTTGTTTCCTGATTAGTTTATTGAGCATGATCAGATTTATCTACTAACATGTAGTTTATTCTTGTATATCATAAGTATGCAGTTTATAGTGCTTTACTATTGATTATGCATGAGCAGATTTATTTCTAGTTTCAGTACATTTAAACATGATGCAGCTATATTTATGCTTTATTTTCTCTTAGAGCATTCAGTTTCTAGTTCTTTCTGTATACATGCATATCCGTGTTTTTGTGAGTTAGATAGCACTTACTAAGCAAATTTTGCTTATAGATTGTATTTCCTCTTACTGCAAATAAAGGAAAGGAAAAGATATAACAAGGGAGGCGACAAGGCGGTGCGGATGGTGTGTGATGCTAGGACTATGGAGAGACCTGGGAATTCGCCAAGAATTTATTAAGTCTGTTTCCGTTAAATTGTTTAAAGAATTTAGAACTTGTACATGCTACTATATGGATTGTTTTATCGTGTTATGTGAAAGTTGATTATTTTGATTATATATGAACTGCGTGTGTGTTTGATATATGTTCCAGTCACCTGTGGCTGTGTATACTGTGTATGTATTGATGTTTATGGTCACCGATATAGGGGAGACTTTGCCGAAATTTTTCGGTAAAGATTCCTCGTGTTTTCAATCACACCGGTTAAGTAGAGTTAATAGTTAAGTAACGGTCACCTTAGAGAGTAGTAGAGTTGTAAGAAGGGTGTTCGTTACAGTTGGTATCAGAGCAGTCCCCATTCTCTAGCATCACACATCAGCACCAGCTTTGTCGTCTTCAAGTAAGAAAGTATTTAAGTTTTCCTTTTATGCTTTCTTTATTATTTGCAGTATAGAGTGTTTGCTCATATGTGCTTAAGTAAGATAGAAGTTTTAGTTTCTCTTTTATATATATATATATATATATATATGTCTGGGAAAATAGAGACGATTTTTGTTTTTCTCTTGTTACATAACTAGATGTCAAGAAGAGGACGTCCCCGTACCGCTCGTACTGAGGACCGAGCACAGGAGAACTAGGAGCCTAGAGCAGTTGAACCAAATCTTTCTGAAGTTGTTGCTCAACTCTAGAGACAAGTAGTAGAGCAGCAACAAGTGATCGTCAATCTGATGGCGAATCAGCAGTCGGTCCCTCCCACTCCTCCAACAATCAATGTGGAGACTCCAGTGGTGACTGAGGTTCCACCAGCCACCCTGGAAGTCCCCACAGCACCTAGAAGACAAGAAGCATACTTGATACAGTGGCTGAAGCTGAAGCCAGAGAGTTCTCAAGCACGACTGAGCCCTGGGATGCTCAGGCTTGGTTCAAGACACTGGAGAGCACCATGGAGCTTCTTGACTGACCAGAAGTCAAGAAGGTCAAGTGTGCTTCATTCTGCCTATCTGAAGATGCTCGTATGTGGTGGGAGAGAGTTAAAAGCAAGAGAACAGTCAATCAGATGAGCTGGGCTGACTTTGAAGCAGAATTTTATGAAGAATTCTTCTGCCAGCGGATCACCAATAAGCATTATGAGGAGTTCATAGAATTCAGACAAGGTGACCTGTCAGTGGAAGAAGCAGTAAAGAAATTCAATAGGCTAGCTCGTCTCTGCCAAGAGCTAGTAAGCACGGAGAAGGAACGAGTCAGACTGATGCACAGGATGTTGAGGCCAGTGATAGCACTTAATGTGAGTAGTGGAACTCACCATCCCCAGACTGGCGAAGAACTGGTTAGCAGAGCATTAGTTGCTGAGCACTATCTGGATAGCATTAGGGCACAACGAGCGCAGCATAAGCCAGTCAAGATCGAATACAAGACAGTTGGGAGTCAGAAACCTCAGGCAAATAAGCAGAACTGGAAAGACAAGGGTAGTAAAAGAAAGTAGTGGAACTCAGGAGGTAACCAGAAAGGAGGACCAGCAAATAAGCAGACCAAGTTCCCTCCCTGTCCTAAATGTGGGAGAACACATCTAGGAGCCTGTCTTTTGGGTAAGACTGGATGTTATTCCTGTGGTCAGGAAGGACACATGGCAAAAGAATGTCCTAACAAGTTCAAAGCACCTCAGCCACAGGCAATACAATATGGAGGCAAACCTCAGCTACATTATATGCCTGCAACTCTAGAAGGACCTCAGCTCAGTCAAGGAAGGTTGGAAGCCCCACCAGTTCCAGCCAGTGCCAAAGTATTCTCCCTCACTAAAGAGGAAGCTGCTAGTGCCTCCACAGTCGTAACAGGTCAAGTAGTTATTTTTCAGCATTTAGCTACTGCACTATTTGATACTGGGGTGACCCATTCTTTTGTATCCGTACCTTTTGCCAACGAATTACAGGTACCTACAGAAAGCATGAACTCCAAGTTCCTGACGACCCTACCTTCTGGGGAAGTCATAGAATCTAACCAGTGGCTTCGGGCTGTACCAATCAGAATTTCAAACCGAGAGTTATATGTTGATCTTGTAGTCCTCACCATGCAGGATTTCGATATCATTTTTGGTATAGATTTCCTCAACAAGTACAGTGCTTCAGTGGACTGCCGCAGAAGGAAAGTGATCTTTAGTCCAGAAGGTGAACCATCCTTTGAATTCACAGGAGTGCCAAAGAGGAAGACCCAGAAATTCCTCTCTTCCCTCATAGCTCACCAGATGTTAGCTAAAGGGTGTTCTAGTTTTCTTGCATTCATTATGAGTACAGAAGAACAAGAAAGACCCAAGTAGGAGGAAGTTCGGGTAGCTTGTGAGTATCCAGAGGTATTCCTAGACGAGCTACCTGGACTACCTCCCAACAGAGAAGTGGAGTTTGAGATTGAATTGGTTCCTGGTACCGGTCCAATTTCAAAAGCTCCATACCGTATGTCTCCAGCAGAGTCGAAAGAGTTACAAGAACAACTTCAGGAGCTGCTTGACAAAGGCTTCATCCGCCCTAGTCATTCACCATGGGGAGCTCCTGTGTTGTTTGTCAAGAAGAAGGACGGATTTATGTGGATGTGCATAGATTATAGGGCTCTGAATCAAGTGACCATCAAGAATAAGTATCCACTGCCCAAAATCGACGACTTATTTGATCAGTTGAGAGGGGCTACAGTGTTCTCCAAGATAGACCATCAGTTGAAAGTAAAGGAAAGTGATATACCCAGAACGACTTTTAGGACCAGATATGGACACTACAAGTTTGTAGTCATGCCTTTTGGTGTGACTAATGCACCAGCGGTCTTCATAGACTTAATGAACAGAGTGTTCAGAGAATATCTTGACAAATTTATCATCGTTTTCATCGACGACATTCTAGTATATTCCAGAACCCCAGAGGAGCATGACACACACTTGAGGATAGTATTGCAGACCCTTCAGCAAAAGCAGCTGTATGCTAAGTTCTCAAAGTGTGAGTTCTGGTTAGATCAGGTGGTGTTTCTAGGTCACATAATTTCTAAAGAAGGTATCCAAGTGGATCCAGCTAAAATAGAAGAGGTCAACAACTGGAGTAGACCTAAGAACACTAGGGAGATCAGAAGCTTCCTTGGTTTAGCCGGATACTATAGAAAATTTGTGGAGGACTTTTCCAGGATAGCCTCTCCACTAACAGCCCTCACCAAGACGAACAAGAGGTTTGAATGGTCAGATAAATGTGAGCAAAGTTTCCAAGAGCTCGAGAAGAGACTGACTAGTGCTCCTATCCTGACAGTTCCAGAGAGTGGCAGGAGTTTTGACATCTACAGTGATGCTTCCTAGATGGGCCTAGGAGCTGTACTCATGCAAGAAGGAAAAGTTATAGCTTATGCTTTCAGACAACTCAAAGATTATGAAAAGAACTACCCCACTCATGATCTTGAGCTGGTAGCTGTAGTCTTTGCACTAAAACTCTGGCGACATTATTTGTATGTCGTTCAGTGCAGAATCTTCACAGACCATCAGAGTCTTAAGTACTTCTTCACTTAGAAGGACTTAAACATGAGACAGCATAGGTGGCTAGAGTTGGTCAAAGACTATGACTGTGAAATCCTCTACCACCCAGGCAAAGCTAATAAAGTGGCAGATGCACTAAGCAGAAAATCCAGTGCATCCCTGATGTTCTTGTCATCATTAGCCCTGCCACTACAGAAGGAGTTGTCAGACTTTGGAATGGAAATTATTTATGGGCAACTCTCTGCATTGACCTTAGAATCAACCTTGCTTGAGGATATACAGAGGAAGCAAAGTGAAGATCTAGATATCCAAACGATCAAGCAAGGGATACAAGAAGGAGAAAATTCAAAATTTTGAGTCTAAGACAGTGAAATTCTTTATCAGGGGAACCGTCTTTGTGTCCCCAATGATGAAGAGTTGAAAAAGAAAATTTTAAAAGAAGCTCATAGTACACCTTACTCCATGCATTCTGGTTCCACCAAGATGTACCAAGACGTGAAACAGAGGTTCTGGTGGTCTGAACTCAAAAGAGATGTTGCTAAATATGTCAGTACCTGCCTGACATGTCAGAGGGTCAAAGCAGAACACCAGAGATCAGGAGGAGTTCTACAGCCTCTCCCAATCCCAGAGTGGAAGTGGGAAGACATTTCCATGGACTTCATAACAGGTCTCCCAAGAACCACAAATGGATATGATGCGATATGGGTGATAGTGGACAGATTGACCAAGTCTGCTCATTTTCTAGCCATCAAGGTGTCCCACTCTATAGAGCAGTTGGCACAGTTATATGTTAAGGAGGTGATCAGACTTTACGGAGTTCTTAAATCTATTGTTTCTAATAGAGATGGACGCTTCACCTCGCACTTTTGGGAGGGTGTTCAGAATGCACTAGGCACCAAACTCAAGTTCAGCACAGCCTTCCATCCTCAGACTGATGGACAGACAGAGCGAGTAAATTAGATTCTAGAAGATATGCTCAGAGCTTGTGCACTAGATTTCAAGGGAAGTTGGTGCAAGTATATATGCTTAGCTGAGTTTGCCTACAACAATAGCTATCAGGCCACCATCAAGATGGCACCTTATGAGGCGTTGTATGGTAGGAAGTGCAGATCGCCCATTTGCTGGCAAGAAGCAGGTAAAAAAAAGAAATGGAAGTGGAACTGGGCATTCAGACAGAGCTGATAGATGAGACTACTCAGGCTATTCAGAAGATCAGACAGAGAATTGAGACTGCCCAGAGTAGACAGAAGAGTTATGCTGACACACGCTGTAGGCCACTTGAATTCCAAGTAGGGGATTCAGTTTTTCTCAAGGTTGCTCCGATGAAGGGAGTGATGAGATTTGGCAAGAAGGATAAATTAAGTCCTCGTTATGTAAGACCTTACCTGATCACAAAAACGATTGGGAAAGTAGCTTACAAGCTAGACTTACCACAGGACATGTCAGTAATACATGACGTATTTCATGTTTCCATGCTAAAGAACTGTCTCCATGACCCTAGCCAAGTGATTGAGCCTCAGTCAGTGCAGGTTCAGGAGGATCTTAGCTATGAGAGCAGACCTACACAGATAGTGGATAGAGAAGTTAAGAGACTAAAAAACAAAGAAGTGCCACTGGTGAAGGTCATCTGGCAGAACCAGAAACATGAGGAAGTCACTTGGGAGCGTGAGGACAGTATGAGACAGAAATATCCAGAACTATTCTAAGTTCGAGGATGAACTTTTTATAAGGTATGGGGAATTGTAACAACCCAACTTTCCCTATTTCAAGTTCTAAATGTCCTTAAAAATATTTGGAAATGTTTTTAAAATATTCTAGAGATTTTTAGAAATTTTTAGAGTATTTTTATGCAATTTTTGGAGGTTGTTTGGTATTTTTACTAAACGAAGGAAGTTTTAACAAAAAAATTATCAAAGCCGAGATTCGAACCGTGGACCTCAGACCTGAACCGAACCTTAACCGAATCCGGCCAACCAACTGGTCCGCGCTCTTTTTGTGAACATATATGGAACGAAAGATATATAAGCAATAGTTAGGAACGTTTAAAATAGATTGAAATAAAAAGTGCGCGGCTGAGGGATCGAAGGCGAGGCCTTTGACGCGAGCAAAACGTGGCTGACCAGTTGTACCAGCGGGCGATGCTAATCTAAGAAGGAGAGAAAAATATTTAAGGTATAGTTGATAGTGGAACCCTAGTTTTAAAAAGGAATCGTTTTATTTTTTTCCGTGACCGAAATCTCTCGATCCCTCTCCTCCTCTCTCGCGAACGGCGGCGGCAACTTCACTGTTCGGGTGGAGAAGGCGACGGAGCTAGGCTTTTTCCGGCCGGTCTTCACCCGTGCGTGACCACCTCGATGAGGGAACTCGGAAACACCAAGAAGTCGTCGAGATTGAAGCTTCTCCGAAACCCTAGGACCTCTTCTCGGTTGTAAGTGCAAGAACAAGGGGTAAGTTGCTTCCTCACCTGCAGTAAAGGTAGCTCTCGAATTCGTGCTTCCTCTTGTTGTTTTCTTTGATACATGCCGCAAGGAGAGTGTTCTAGGGTTTTGCTGCCATGAATCACATAAAGAAGATAGAAGGGTTTTTGATTGGATTAGATTTTGGACTGTGCTTGTTCTTGATTTCAAATTTTTCTGTGAAAGATATGGTGATGGGTTTGCTGCTGTGAGTTTCACAGAAGGATCATGAGTGGTAAGTTCAAGTATGTGGGTAGTTACCTTAAGCTTTGTAGCTGGATTTCGGTCTTTTGTTGTTCTAGGCAGTAAGCATGAAGAACATATTCGAATTTAGGTTATCAGTGATAATTCTCCTTTGTTGGTTAATTTCCTTTTTGCTGCCCTAGCTTGGTTAATTTACCTTTGCTGCCATGAGTTTGATAAAGAAGAGTAGAAGGGATTCTAATGGTTCTAGCATGTGTTTAAGTATTTCATCTTAGATTAGCTTTACAGATTTTAGTTTATATGCAATTAACTAGAAACGAGTTAGAATTTGCAAACCTGTTGAGAGCATGCTTTAGTGTAACATGTGTTAACTTTGATAGCAGCAGTAAATTTTCCCTTAGGCTATGCTCGGTTAGAAACAAATCAACATGAGTAGATCCATTAAGTTCTTGTTCTAGTATACCATGAAACAAAACAAGTTTTACATAGGTTTGAAGAGAAGATCCTAGCAGGCTTTAGCTTGAGTTGGAGCTTGCTGTACAGTTTCAGATTTTCTTTTAGCATTTAGTTTAAGTTCTGTTATATGTATTTTCAGTTTTGGTATGAGGTTTTAAGTGTTGTACCATGTTATTTTTAGACACTTCAGTTTATTATGGCATGCAGATTTTATTAAGTTATAATGCAAAATTTTATTAAGCATTTTTATTGAGCTTAAGTGCAGATTTTTATAAGTGTAGTATACTGATTTTGTTTTCCCTTTGCTTGAAGATGGGCAAGAACATATTTTAGCATATACATATATATACATAGCATTTAGTTTAGATTTTCCTTGCTATAATGAGTAGTTATAAGTGATAAAAGACCAAGGTGTTGATAGGATCCCTAAATTTTAAGTATTGGGATCAGCAGCACACCAAGTGCTTAAAGAAATGCCAAGGCATTATATTATAAGAACATAAAAAGATAATAAGTATTTTATTTTAAAGAAAGGCTAGTACCCGACTTCCAAGGTTGTCGTTAAACAAATCCAGGTGACCAATTCCAAGGTCTTGGCCCTGGTAAAACCAAGGTCTTTACCCTCGTAGGACTGATGACTAGCTACCACAGTCCCTATTAGGGAGCGAACATTGGTACTAAGCCTAGGCCCAAGAAAGAAGTTGATTATTATTTTTAAGTATTAAAGTATAAGTTTCTAACCAAGAAGAACTTTATTATTGTTTTGAAGTAATAAAGTATTAGTTTTTAAACAAATGAAACAAGTTTCACATATGCTTAGAATCAGTAAGTTTAGTTCTTTTGAATTCTAACATGCAGTATTAGTTTTATTTGTTTCCTGATTAGTTTATTGAACATGATCAGATTTATCTACTAGCATGTAGTTTATTCTTGTATATCATGAGTATGCAGTTTATAGTGCTTTACTATTGATTATGCATGAGCAGATTTATTTCTAGTTTCAGTACATTTAAACATGATGCAGCTATATTTATGCTTTATTTTCTCTTAGATCAATCAGTTTCTAGATCTTTCTGTATACATGCATATCCGTATTTTTGTGAGTTAGATAGCGCTTACTAAGCAAATTTTGCTTATAGATTGCATTTCCTCTTACTGCAGATAAAAGAAAGGAAAAGATATAACAAGGGAGGCGACAAGGCGGTGCGGATGGTGTGTGATGCCAGGACTATGGAGAGACCTGGGAATTCACCAAGAATTTATTAAGTCTGTTTCCGTTAAATTGTTTAAAGAATTTAGAACTTGTACATGCTACTATATGGATTGTTTTATCGTGTTTTGCGAAAGTTGATTATTTTGATTATATATGAACTATGTGGGTGTTTGATATATGTTCCAGCCACCTGTGGCTGTGTATATTGTGTATGTATTGATGTTTATGGTCACCGGTATAGGGGAGACTCTGCCGAAATTTTTCGATAGGGATTCCTCGTGGTTTCGATCACACCGGTTAAGTAGAGTTAATAGTTAAGTAACGGTCACCTTAGAGAGTAGTAGAGTTGTAAGAAGGGTAGTCGTTACAGCTACAGTACATCAGTCGACTGCTACAGTAACTGCTACAGTGTCGTTGGCTACTACAGTGCCCCCCCTTGAATTTTTCCCCGAGTACAATCTCTCGTGCACTCGTTCCCTCACGTCTCACTTAACTCTTCTTTGCAGCTTTGACCTCTTACCTTCAAGCCTACATCCTTTGGCTCTCGTCCCTCGGATGCATCCAAGCCCGCGGCTCATCCCCAATGTCATCCTTCACGTATGCCTCGAAGTCGCTTCCCTCAGCCCTTGTCCTTGCTGCCTTGTCCACGGTCCCTCGGATGCTCCATCCTTCACTGGACCCGAAGCCATCAACCTGAGTCGTATGTGTATCCTGCAAACCTGCACACTCATATACACATATCAAATAACGAGGGTAATCCTAACTTAAACCCTTTTCCCAAATACCAAAACACATGGTTGCACGGACCATTGGGATTGCTCCAACTTACCCCTCCTTGGATTAATGACTCAGGCGGTGTAGGGAAAAGTACTCAAGGTGCCAGATTAGTGAAAGTGGCACAAGAAGAAAATGAGCAAGGCCTTCCTCTTGAACTCCTCTTTCCCACTAATGCGATGTTATCAACGCTGCTAGATTTGGTGGTAGTAGCGTGTTGTAGTAATTTTTGTGCTCTGGCATTGATGAGAATTCCAAATCTTCTTGTGTTAAAGTGATGGTAGTGAGTTTTCCAATCTCTTCCATCTCAAAGCTTCAGATTTAGGCGACAGTTTCCACATACGGCGGTAAATTTAATCTTGTCTAAAGGCTACGGAGATGGCGTGATGGCCCTGGTCGATAAGTTATTGACTGATAGAAGACGTCTTTACCTTAGAATGGGACTATTCTCCTATCTTGTACATAGTGAGATAATTTGATAAAGCATTAGTGACCAAAGACCAGGGAAGGGATCCCTGGCAAGGCCCTCCGACACTCAAGTCAATACACTTTTCAGTGAGTGGGCGAAGAAGAAGAACAATAGTGGATATGCATCAGAGTAAGGTCTAGATAATGCTAATTGTGTACCTAATACTTATCAATGTAATATGATCTACTAATTCTATCCTCAATTTGTTAGGATGTATACTAAAAGCCTAGCTTTTTGTATGTACATTTATTTTGAAATGAGAATCACATTGGTCAAATATCTGCATTTAGTTAAATGCAGTTGTCCATTTAATTTATATTGTAGATAACATGGTGTATGGTGTCATATAAAAGATCATGTTATCAGTTCCTTATAAATTATAAATAGTAGCTCATGACCAAGATGGATTGGGACAAACCATTGAAATGGTTGCAGTGTAATTTGGTATTAGTTTGTGTTGACTATAAAATTGCACTAGTACACTATATGTGTATTGAGCAGGACCATTTGAGGTTGTTCCTTTTATACTGACTGCATAAAAGAACAAAACCTCTGTTATTATGGATGTGTGTACTCTTAATCCTGATATAATAACTGTTAGAGTGTATACTAAAAGCCTAACTTTTGGTATAAATATTTATCTAAAAATAAGAATCACATTGGTCAAATGTCTACATTTATGATAAATGTAGTTGTTCAATTAATTTATATTGTAGATAACATGGTGTGTGGTGTCACACACAGAGGATCATGTTATCAGTACCTTATAAATTATAAACAGTAGCTCATGACTAAGATGGAAAGGAACAAACCATTGAAGGTCGTAGTGTAATTAGATATTAGTTTATCTTAACTATATAATTACACTAGTACACTTAGAGTATATTGAGTAGGACCATTAGAGGTCATTTCTTTTTATACTGACTTTATAAAGTAACAAAGACCTCAGTTATTATGGAAGTGTGTGTTCTTAATCCTAATATAATAACAAGCACATATATTTGATATTTATTTCTTTAATTTATCAATGGGTGAGATTTAGTTCGATAAATCAATAAGCCTAATAAGTTGGAAATGATATCACTTATAGTGTGTGTTGTTGATTATAGAAGGAAACTGTGTCCTAGTGATCTAGGTTGATAATGTCCCCAAGAGGAGCTCATAAGGATTGTCATGTTAAACCCTGCAGGTGGACTTAGTCTGACATGATGATAAGGTTGAGTGGTACTACTCTTGGACTAAGATATTAATTAAGTGAGTTGTCAGTAACTCATTTAATTAGTGGACATTCGACATCTTAAACACAGGGAGACTATCACACTCATAATAAGAAGGAGCCCAAAATCTAATTTGGGATTGGTGCGGTAGTTCAATAATAGTTCTTTAGTGGAATGAATTATTATTGATGGAATTAAGTTGTGTGTTCGGGGCGAACACGGGAAGCTTATTTTCATCGGGAGACCAAAACCAATTCCTCCTCTCGGTCCCTATCGTAGCCTCTTGTATATAGAGATTTATACCCACCGATACCCACCTTTCTACCCACCTAAAGGTGGCCGGCCAAGCTAGCTTGGAGCCCAAGCTAGGGTCGGCCAATGCTATTGGAGGAGCCAATTATAGGTGGTCGGCCAAAGCTTGGGTCCCAAGCTTAGGTGGCCGGCCACTAGAATATTAAAAAGGATTTTTATTAAAATTATTTCTTATGTGGATATCATGTTTTTAAAAGAGAGTTTAAAATTTAAATCTTTCCTTTTATAGCTTTCTACAAAAGATTAAGAAAAGATTTGAAATCTTTCCTTATTTGTAGATTGAAAGGAGATTTTAATTTTGAGAAAACTTTCCTTTTTAACCATGATCATAATTTAAAAGAGAGTTTTAAAAATTAAATATTCTCTTTTATTAGTTTCTACAAAAGATTAAGAAAAGATTTGATATCTTTCCTTATTTGTAGATTGAAAGGAGATTTTAATTTTTAGAGATAACTTTCCTTTTTGGAAATCATCCACATGTTTAAAAGAAAGATTTTAATTTAAAAATTTTCTTTTTATAATCCACCATGAAGGGAAAAATTATTGGAGAAATTTTTTATAAATTTTCGGAAATAAATTAGGAAGTTTTAATTTTTATTTTAATTAAAACTCTCCTTGTTTTGGGGAAATAAGTGGCCGACCATATAATAATGAAAAGGAAAATTGTTTCTAATTAAATAAATTTTTCCTTTTCATGGCAAAAGAATTAAGAAAGTTTTTAATTAAATTTCCTTATTTGCCAAGATCAAGAATTATAAAAGAGGGGGTAGAGGTGCCTTCATTGTGAACGACTCTATTATTTTTCTCCTCTCCTTTTCTCCTTGGGTGTGGCCGGCCCCTCCTCTTTCTCTCTTCTCCATCTTTTGGCCGAACCTCATCTCATCCTTGGAGTCCTTGTGGTGGCCGGATCTTGCTTGGAGAAGAAGGAGAGGAAAGGAGGCAATATTTCTAGCATCCCTTGGAGCTTGGTGGTGGCCGAACCTCTTCATCTTTAGAGGAGCTCTTGGTGGCCGAAACCTAGAAGGAAGAAGAAGGTGCTTGGTGGTTCTCATCTCAGAAGATCGTTGTCCATACAACGTCCGAGGTTAGAAGAGGAATATGGTAGAAGATCAAGAGGTTATTTTTTCTTACAAAGAAAGGTATAACTAGTAATTGTTTTCCGCATCATACTAGTTTTCTTTGTATAAGTTATTTTTGGAAATACCAAACACAAGAGGCATATGATTCTAGAGTTTTTCAGTTTTGTTTCGAAGTTGTGTTTCTTTTCTTTTATTTTTCAATTTATGATTCGATTGTTCTTTTTGGTTAAACCTAGAGTTATTTAAGGAAATTAAATATTAGCTTTCCTTAAAAGGCTTTGTCTAGGTGGTGGTGATTGCTCCCATATCCAAGAAGGTCATGTGCCTCGCCATACAGTCCTGGAAGCCAATTTTGGAAATTAATATTTAATAGAATTAATAACATAGGTGGATTTGAATCAATAGTGTTAAGTTCCGCTTGCGATTCAAATCTAAACCATTAAGAACAGATAAGTTAAATTTGGAATCAATGATGTTAAGTTCCATCTGCGATTCCTAATTTAACTTCTAAAGAACACAATAGGTTATTTAAGGAAAGTTTCAACACTTCTATAAAAATTTTGTACAGTGGAACCGGTACGTTTTCCTAGGACTAACCAACAATTGGTATCAAAGCTAGAGTTTGCCTCTATGTGCTTGGTTTTCAAATTAGGTTATGCACATGTCATACATAATTTAGGCAGGATAATAATAGGATGTGCTAACTTTGTGGTTGTAGGCTCCAACTATTAAGGCTTATAGATGTTGTATGTGATTGGACCCTTGGACATGTCAAGGGCATTATTTTATGTGTGCATGATTGTATGTAACAAATACAGCAGGAGCTGTATTAGCCCTAGGATTTTAGAATTTTATTTTCGATCTAGATGACATGTACATTCCCTCGTGGAATATAGGATCGATATATGTAAAATTATATTTTTGTCGTGGATCGGATTCTTGCGAGGCGTGGTACTTTTGGAGCACCAGAGGCGCAGCGGAATAAGAAGCAAGATGGATGCGACAACTCGACCCGATGGCGGTGGCTAAAGATGGCAGCAGCTAGGGTTGGAGCACATAGAAGACAGTAATAAGAAAAGACCATAATAGTTGGAAAATAATTTTCATATTTGTTGCTTTTATTTACTGTGATGTGTGTGTATGCATGTGATGTATGCTAGGATAACTTAAAACTCCTCACTTTAAATAACTAAGTGGGAGAGGGATTTATTTTAATAAATTCCACGGTCTCCATTACTAGTTTGTAAGTGATGCAAACAAACTTGTGCGTTGGCTCTGAGTGCCTTCCTCCATATCGGATGAGTTTGTTTGCGGATCACTAGATCAAACTTCCCATTTAGGATGACTATAGGAAATTAATTAAGGGCGTGTGATCTTCCCCATCGGAAGGGGCATAATCTTATTAATGGACTTAGTGTCAAGTAATGATATACACTTAGGCACGTCTAATAGTATCCTCCCCATCGGAGTCACTACTATTATTTGTGTGACCAAAGGAAAACCAACTATTAATTTGTCAAAAAGATAAGTTGACAAGATAATAAAATTAAAACCCCCTCCTACAAATGTCGAGTTTTTGTATACGTCCACACTATCGTGGCATACAAAATTCACGGTGTATGAGGTAATTTTATTTGTCAGGATGACAAGAAAATAAAATTAATGGGAAAAACTCCTCTTACAAATGTTTGGTTTTGTATACGTCCACACCATCATGGCATACAAAATTCACGGTGTTTGAGGTAATTTTATTTGTCATAAAGACTTATTGACAAGATAATTAATGGGTAAAACCCTCCTCTTACAAATGTTTGAATTTGTATACATCCACACTATCGTGGCATGCAAAATTCAAGGTGTTTGAGGTGTTGGCGAAATTAAATGATATTGTTTTAAGGAATCAATATCATTTCAAATTCAAAGTTTTTGACCAAATATTTGATAGACCAACTATTAATTTTATTTGTCATAAAGTTAGGATGACGAGATAATAAAATTAATGAATAAAATCTCTTCTTTGATTTTGTATACGTCCACACTATCGTGGCATATAAAATTCATGGGGATTTTATGTTGTTGGTCTTGACCAAATATTTTTGTGATTCTTAGGATTTAAAATGTTTGTCAATCTCCTAGTTGTTATACTATAGAATAGACTTAGTGTTGGTGCAGTTAGCACTAACAGTCTAACTCAGGTTTTGATGAATGACAAATCAGGTTAAGTTAGGTTCGTTGTTATCTAACACTCTGATCGAGTGTGCAGGATAAGTCCAGCTAGGTCGACGGGCTGACCGGATAGCTGGCGAGAAGTCCAAGCGGGTCGACGGGCTGACCGGACGCTTGGCGAGAAGTCCAAGCGGGTCAACGGGCTGACCGGACGCTTGGCGAGAAGTCCAGCTAGGTCGACGGGCTGACCGGATAGCTGGCGAGAAGTCCAGACGGGTCGACGGGCTGACCGGACGTCTGGCAGGTAAGTAAGGTAAGGGAGTGACTGTGAGGACGCGTTCCCGGGAAGGGGACATTAGGCGTCGATCCGGCTTAGATCCATTTCGGATGTCTAAGTTGAGATCGTGACTAGATTCCGATCTCGGAAAGACGGAATCTAAGTCATACTCTTTTTATCTATCTGTTGAACTTTAACTGTGCTAACAATCTGTCTTACAGGATATATATTTGCCTCGGACTAACTTTGTTTTGCAGGAAAAGGGAGTTTTCTGGAACAAGGTGGTCCGGGCGCCCGGAAGCGATCCAGGCGCCCGGAAGGCGAATTCTATCCAGCCAAGTCGTCGCCACGTGGAGCATCTCGGTTTGATCAGTTACGTCACATTCCAGGCGCCCGGAAGGAATCCAGGCGCCCGGAACAGCATATAAAAGAAGCCCCAGGCAGGAGCTTCAGGATCAATCAATTAAGCTGAGGACTCTTCTACTACTAGTCTTGCTGCTCAACGTTCAGTGCGACGCCAACAAAGCTCCGACACTACGCTCCGTTCTTTTCCCTTTTTGTCGGTATTTGTTTTCAGTTTTCATTAGCATTCCCTGTACGGTTCTTTTGTAATCATCATTTCGAATTGCTAGTGATTGCCCAACGAAAGTGGTCAAGGACCACGGGCCTTCGAGTAGGAGTCGTCACAGGCTCCGAACGAAGTAAAATCATTGTGTCTATGTTACTTTTCCGCTGCGTTTATACTCGATATTTTCGTATCGATATTCACCCCCCTCTATCGACTCTAACGGTCTTACAAGTGGTATCAGAGCAGGTACCGCTCTGATTTGGTGCAACCACCAATCAGACAGGGGTGAATTTTTTCTTTCAATTAATTCTAAAACTGGTGTATCGTTAACTTAAATTAGTGCAACACGAATCTAGATTTTTTTTCTATTTTTCTCTTCCCGCACTACTAATCCAAGACCAAGTCTTGGGATATTTTTTTGGTTATTTACCTGTGCACAGAATGTCCCAACAAGAAGGATTCAGCACAGTACGACCTCCACTCTTCAACGGGGACGACTTTCCATACTGGAAGAAGCGCATGGAGGTTTACCTCAAAACAGACTTCGACCAATGGATGAGCGTTACGAGACCCTACAAGATTCCGGCAGATACCTCCGGGAATATACTGGATCCTGAAGACTGGACAGCTGACTTGAAGAAGAAAGCGTCAACCGAAAATAAAGCAATCAACACTCTACAGTGCGGATTGACAAGAGAAGAACTAAACAGAGTCGGTCCACACGAGAACGCTAAAGAGCTGTGAGACAAGTTGATCGAGCTGCACGAGGGAACGAGCGACGCCAAGGTAACCAAACGAGACTTGCTTTTAAATAAAATTTTTAATATAAAAATGCAGGAAGGTGAAACGGCGAATCAGCTTCACGCGAGGATCAAGGACATCCTCAACGGGCTTCATGCGATAGGCCATCAGATGGAAAACAGAGACTTAATAAGGTACGCATTAAATGCTTTTCCACGTAATAGTTTGTGGCCATTAATAGTGGATGCCTACAAAATTTCTAAAAATCTCTCTAAGTTAAAGTTAGATGAACTTTTCTGTGAATTGGAATTACACGAACAAACTAATGCTGGAGCCGAGAAAGGTATAGCCTTATTTGCAGGTTCCTCCAAAGAAAAGAAAAGCAAGCCTGAACTTGAAGAAGACTCCGATCAAGATTCTGAAGACGAAGAACACCTGGTGAACTTGGTAAGAAAAATGTTCACCAGGAGAAAAAGGAGCTTCAGCAAAAAAGACCTTCAAAAGATCAGTTCTCCCTCAAAACAAAAGAACGTGACTTGCTACGGATGCAATAAAAAGGGACACTACAAGAACGAATGCCCAAAACTGAAGTTCGACAAACCGAAGCCAACCAAAAAGAAGGCACTCAAAGCAACGTGGGACGACTCCTCGGACGAATCGGAAGTAGAAGAGCAGAAACATCAGAGCCACCTTGCACTGATGGCCCACGAAGCTGAAACAGAAGATGAGTCAGAAGATGAAGACGGGTCTGAACCCGAAACAAGCCACGAGTCCGTACTCGTTTCCGAAGACTCGAATGAGGTATATTTTAATTTAAACAAAATTTTTTTTAGAATTATTTGTTGTTTAAATAGTAAATTAACTAAAGTAGAAAATGAAAACAAATCACTTCTTGAGGAAAATCAAAACCTCAAGGAACAAATAAAAAATTCAAATCCAACTCAAGATCTAACACTTGAGGAGGAGAATTTATCATTAAAAAATGAGGTTAACAATTTAAAGGAAATGTTAGAAAAATTCATAACAAGATCAAAAAATCTAGACTTAATCCTAAATAATCAAAAAGCATGTTATAATAAAACCGGACTAGGATATAAGTCGAATTTAAATAAAACCTTCAAATCATTAATAACCCAATATAAATCAACCAATCTAGCTTGGGTTCCGAAAGCGTGTCTGACCACGCAAGTAGGACTTAATCAATATTATATACCTAAAGAAAAAATACATTATATAAAATCGAATAAACCAAACCAAAATCCAAAATACAAACCTAATTCAAATTCAAAATCTAAACATTTTAAAAATCAACAAAATTATCACCAAGTTAACCATAACTATAAAAAGAATCGACACAAACCTAAAACCAAAATCTAAATTAATGGCCAATAATTCAGGGGGAAGCTCCAGAATAACTAACAGGGTAACCCAAAACAAACTAACCCGGCAGGGTAATTAGGATTAGTTAAAAAGAGACCAAGTTTAACTTGACTCATGGTACTGGTGAAGTTTTTGGATGATAGTACGTTAGGGAAGCTTGGGCATCGCATGTCTAGAAAGATATGGCTTCGATCTGGTGCATTTGGCCAAGTGGAACTGACCGAAGCTACCCTTAAACGAATCCTAACCAGTTAGACCAAGATTTGGTACTAAGTTCCGTGGATAGGACTATTCGGAAAACCTCGAAAGGATGGTTACTTCTAATGATGTCCATGTGACTCACCAAACTTAGAAGTTTATCCGAAGAATGCCTATTTGTGGAAACCAAAGCTAAGTCTGAATCTAACACAAGTTAAACCAAAACTCTGTAATCAAACCAATTTCATCTCACAAAATCATAGGATCCCCTGATTGATAATATAAATCGGGTGAGATGAATAAGGCTTAAATGTTAAAGTTAAAATTTTTAATTTTAACTTAAAAATTAATTTTAAAATTTTAATTTTAACTTAAAAATTAATTTCAAAATTTTAATTTTAAACTTAAAAATTAATTTCAAAATTTGAATTCTAACTTAATTTCAAAATTTTAATTTTAACTTAAAAATTAATTTTAATTTTAAACTTAAAAATTAATTTCAAAATTTTAAACTTAATTTCCAAAATTTCAATTTTAAAACTTAAAACTAAAAAGACTAACGTTAAATCCCACTTACTGTAGGAAACCAAGTGGATTTTGGATAGTGGTTGCTCCAAACATATGACCGGAGATCACACCAAGTTCACGCAACTCACTTACAAAAGCTTAGGAACAGTTGCCTTTGGAAACAACGGCAAACTCAAGGTAATTGGTATAGGTAATATTGAATTAAAAATAGACTTTATAATTACAAATGTTTTACTTGTTGAAAATTTTAAATATAATCTTCTAAGCATAAGTCAATTGTGTGATACTAGGTATAAGGTCAAATTTCTAGCCACAGAGTGTTTAATCAAATATCTAGATAATCCTACCATAAGCCTAAAAGGTTTTAGAAAAGACAACATCTATGCCATCAACTTAACCACTTCTTCCAATAAGTGTTATTTAACACAAAAAGAAGAAACATGGTTATGGCATAGAAGAATGTCACACACCAATTTTCGAAATATAAGCAAACTAAATGGACTTGTGAGAGGTTTACCAAAATTACCTAACTTAGATTCAACCATATGTAATGCTTGTCAACAAGGTAAACAAACTAAATCCACTCACAAACAAACAAATCAACCACAAACGAACTCAATATTAGAACTTATACATTTAGACCTTTTTGACTCCCATGGAGTCAAATCCATAAATGGAAACTTATATTGTTTAGTAATTATAGATGATTATTCTAGGTTTACTTGGGTAAAATTCTTAAAACATAAAGATGAAACTTGTGAAATCTTTATAAACTTCTGCAAACAAATTGAAAATGAAAAAGGGATTAAAATCAAAAGAATCAGGAGTGACAACGGGGGCGAATTTAAAAATCACAAATTTAACAGTTTTTGCCTTAAAAATGGTTACCATCATGAATTTTCATGTCCTAAAACCCCCCAACAGAATGGGATTGTAGAAAGAAAAAATAGAACCTTACTTGAAGCCTCTAGAACAATGTTAAATGAGTATAGCCTACCTAAATACCTTTGGGCAGAAGCTGTCAGTACAGCCTGCTATGTACAGAACAGAACAACAATAAATAAAACCCATAACAAAACCTTCTTCGAAATGTTTTATAATAAACAACCCAATATAAAATATTTTAAAGTGTTTGGGTGCCCAGTTTTCATCTTAAATACAAGAGAACACTTAGGAAAATTCTCCTCTAAAATTGAAAATGGAATATTTGTAGGATACTCCCTAAATAGTAGAGGTTATAGAATTTACAATAAGGTTACCTTAAAAATTGAAGAAACTACTAATGTAAAATTTGAAGAAACTAAACAAAACTTAGAACTTACACAACCACTTGAATTTGTTCCAGAAACCAACCAAACTCTAAGTCATGAAGAAGAGGAACAACATCAAGAAAATGAACCCCCTAGAACCATAAGAGTGAATCCCAACCATCCAACCAATCAAATAATTGGTGACCCATACCTAAGGGTTCAAACCAGATCATCTTTTAGGAACTTGAGTCAAATCTCTTTGATTTCAAAGATAGAACCCAAAACTATAGATGAATCCCTACTAGACCCAGACTGGATTATAGCCATGCAAGAAGAACTAGCCCAATTTGAGCGTAATGAAGTTTGGGACCTAATACCACCACCTAAGAACAAGAAAATAATAGAAACAAAATGGGTATTTAGAAACAAATTAAGTGAAACCGGGGAAATCACTAGAAATAAGGCTAGGCTAGTTGCCAAAGGGTTTAGTCAGGTTGAAGGACTTGACTATGATGAAAACCATGCCCCAGTAGCCAGATTAGAATCCATTAGAATGTTACTAAGTTATGCAACCCATAAGGGGTTCAAACTATACCAAATGGATGTTAAGTCTGCCTTTCTTAATGGACTAATAAAAGAAAAAGTTTATGTAGGTCAACCGCCTGGGTTTGAAAGTCTAGAACACCCTGATTATGTATTTAAGTTAAAGAAAGCATTATATGGACTTAAACAAGCACCCAGGGCATGGTATGAAAGGCTAACATCCTACTTAACATCTAAAGGATTCAAACAAGGTCAAATTGACCCAACCTTGTTTGTTAAATCATTGAATTCAAACATATTTATTGCACAAATTTATGTAGATGATATAATATTTGGTTCAACAAATTCAAATTTTTTAGAGGAGTTTATTAATCTAATGGAAAAAGAATTTGAAATGAGCCTAGTAGGAAAATTAACTTATTTCTTAGGATTACAAATCAAACAAACAAATGAGGGAAATTACATTTATCAACACAAATACACTAAAGAATTACTTAAAAAATTCGGAATGGAAAATACAAAAGAAATAAAAACACCTATGGCAGTGAACACAATTTTAGATAATGACCCAAATGGAAAATCAGTTGACCTAAAATATTATAGGAGTGCAATAGGTAGCCTACTGTACACCTGATATTTTATTTGCAGTTAGTATGTGTGCTAGATACCAAACTTGTGCTAAGGAATCCCACTTGACACAAGTTAAAAGAATTTTTAGATATCTTAAAGGAACAACAAATGTTGGAATTTGGTATCCTAGAACCAATAATTTTGAACTAATAGGGTATTCTGACTCAGATTATACTGGATGTAAATTAGACCGCAAGAGCACAAGTGGAGGATGCCAATTATTAGGTTCTTCACTTGTTAGCTGGTTTAGTAGAAAGCAACATTGTGTTGCTCTATCTACAACTGAGTCAGAATACATAGCTATAGGTGAATGTGTTGCACAATTACTATGGATGATGCATACTCTAAAAGATTTCAACTTAAACATTACAAATGTAAAAGTATTAATTGACAATATAAGTTCAATTAACTTAACCAAGAACCCTGTGCATCATTCAAGAACCAAACATATTGAAGTTAGGCACCACTTTATCAGGGATCATGTTACTAAAGGTGATATTGAACTCAAATACATTGAGTCCAAATCAAATTTAGACATTTTCACAAAACCACTCCCTGAAAGTGAGTTTAGCAACTTACGCCGAAAATTAGGAATGTGCTCAATAGATTAGGAATTTTAAATTTCAAAATTGTTTTCAAAAATCACTCTTTCAAATTATAAGTCAAATGTGTTTGTTTTCAAAACCTTCCATTTTTAGACTTTCAAAAACAGTTTTGGCCTTAGACTAGCTTGGAATCCATAGAAAGCATGCACCCATAGGGCTAGTTTTTGAGCATCTCACCAACACTTTAGGTTTACCTTGCGTGTGTTTGACAAACATAGAAAGAAGTGAGATGCATAGGCCAACTGTCTGGACTTAAGATGCTTATCTCAGTGCATCAGCATAAGTCTGGACGTTAAATACAAATCAGACAGTAATCAGATTAAGTTCATCAGTCAAGTCAAACACTGACTGCTTATAATCAACTTAATCTGACTAACCAAGTGAAAACTACTATTTTCTGATAGTTAGTTAGTAATTAATTGGTTATACAGCTGTTTAAATTTTAGTATCAAGTTCAGGGGGAGAAATTAATTAAAATGTTATGTATTTGAAAAATGCCTTTTAAAACTAACTTGTGATTGAACATCAGTTTACAAAGAGTTAAAATTTAACTAAGTATTTGAAAAACTTGGAAGTTTAATCCCACCTAATTTTCACACCTGATTTTAAAAGTTAACTATTGAAAATTAAACTTTCCAAATTTCGCTTTTATCAAATTAGCCTTAATTTTTTTTTCAAATTTAGCTTGATTAACTTTGAAGATTATTTTCTTGAACCAAACTCAGATTTTTACAGTAACTCTACACTATGATTGTTCTCCCTTGTGTTTTTTTGATGAATGCCAAAGGGGGAGGGTTAGGTGGTTAAGTTAGAACAACTAAATGCCAACTTGAAAAACTAACTTAAAACCTTAAAAACCTCGAAAATCATGCTTGATTTCTGCATATATTTATCACTAACTTAACCAGGTTGTCATTCCATCAAAAAGGGGGAGATTGTTGGTGCAGTTAGCACTAACGGTCTAACTCAGGTTTTGATGAATGACAAATCAGGTTAAGTTAGGTTCGTTGTTATCTAACACTCTGATCGAGTGTGCAGGATAAGTCCAGCTAGGTCGACGGGCTGACCGGATAGCTGGCGAGAAGTCCAAGCGGGTCGACGGGCTGACCGGACGCTTGGCGAGAAGTCCAAGCGGGTCGACGGGCTGACCGGACGCTTGGTGAGAAGTCCAGCTAGGTCGACGGGCTGATCGGATAGCTGGCGAGAAGTCCAGACGGGTCGACGGGCTGACCGGACGTCTGGCAGGTAAGTAAGGTAAGTCACTGGAGGAGAGTGACTGTGAGGACGCGTTCCCGGGAAGGGGACATTAGGCGTCGATCCGGCTTAGATCCATTTCGGATGTCTAAGTCGAGATCGTGACTAGATTCCGATCTCGGAAAGACGGAATCTAAGTCATACTCTTTTTATCCATCTGTTGAACTTTAACTGTGCTAACAATCTGTCTTACAGGATATATATTTGCCTCGGACTAACTTTGTTTTGCAGGAAAAGGGAGTTTTTTGGAACAAGGTGGTCCGGGCGCCCGAAGGGGATCCGGGCGCCCGGAGGTCCGGGCGCCCGGAAGGGATCCAGGCGCCCGGAAGGCGAATTCTATCCAGCCAAGTCGTCGCCACGTGGAGCATCTCGGTTTGAGCAGTTACGTCACATTCCAGGTGCCCGGAAGGAATCCAGGCACCCGGAACAGCATATAAAAGAAGCCCCAGGCAGGAGCTTCAGGATCAATCAATTAAGCTGAGGACTCTTCTACTGCTAGTCTTGCTGCTCGACGTTCAGTGCGACGCCAACAAAGCTCCGACACTACGCTCCGTTCTTTTCCCTTTTTGTCTGTATTTGTTTTCAGTTTTCATTAGCATTCCCTGTACGGTTCTTTTGTAATCATCATTTCGAATTGCTAGTGATTGCCCAACGAAAGTGGTCAAGGACCACGGGCCTTCGAGTAGGAGTCGTCACAGGCTCCGAACGAAGTAAAACCATTGTGTCTATGTTACTTTTCCGCTGCGTTTATACTCAATATTTTCGAATCGATATTCACCCCCCCCTCTATCGACTCTAACGGTCTTACACTTAGTAGTCCCAATTGTAATGATTGGAAATAGGACTTGGACATTTAGGTAGACTGTCCTCTTAAAACTAAGAAAAAAATAGGTGTATTTTATTCATTAGTTAATACATTATTAGTGGTGTTATCTACCGGTACCTGTTGTGTAGATACGGGAGCCACTGATCATGTCTGCAATTCATTGCAGAGGTTCCAGGAAACCCGATAACTATATGAAGGGGAATTCACCGTCTTCATGAGCACTGCTGCAAAAGTGGTAACTGTTGCTGTGGGAGATGCTTATCCTATGATAGGAATATCCTATGAATTTTGAGAAATTGTCTATATATACCAAGTTTAGAAAGAATTCGATTTCAGTTTTTAAACTATCAAAGAATAGATATTCTGTCTATTTTGATAACAAACTTTTTATCAAGAAAAATAGGAAAATTATCTGTAAGATATCGGAAAATTTAAATAATAAGGTTATTTGAGAAATAACCTTATAAAAAAAATTTTAGAATTTTTAGAAATTTTCTGGGAATTTTTCGGAGCTCATACGACGGGTTTTGAGTGGATCAATTACGGGTACGGATAAAACCTGTTTGGGATACCCGTTTAAATGAGGAAATATTTATTTATATAATTCCTTTTTTCCTTTTCTTTTATTTCCTTCTTCCCCAAAAAAAATGTCGAGTCTCCACCCGACCTTTCTCCTCTCTGCCTCGACGCAAACTTCTCTGATCCCTTCTCCTCACGCTCTATTCTCTCTCAGACAAACGACGCCGACGGGAGCGAGGATCCAGCTCCGACGATCTTCTCTGCCGGCATCGACGCCCATTGAGCTCAGATTCGATCGGCGTTTTTCTCACCAGGCCGCATCACAGCGTCGCGTCGCCTCTAGCCGACTGCCGACACCACTGGATCGATCCAGATCCGCTCGATCGTCGGCGTAGGTAAGCTAGCTTTAACCGAATCTTCTTCTTCTCTAGATTTCCGCTAACTCGTGCCCTAGCACCGTCGGTGATTTCTTCTTCTTCTCTTGATTCTTTCCGCACCGTGCCCTAGGTGCAATCTTGGAGGTGAGGATCTAGTTCTGTTGATTGTGGAGATATGGTGTGATCGTTTCCTCCTTCTTGAGTTGTTCACAGAATGATCCGTGTATCCTCAAGTTGAATCGGATTGGGTGATACCTTCTGGAGACAATCGATTGAGGTAAGCTTAGGTCTTCTTCTCTGTTACCGATACTCTATTCCTGATCCTCATCTTCTTGTGGTTGATTTAGGTTTCGGTTGATGATGATGGGATCAATTGAGTTGTTGGGAAGAGGCTTGTGTTGGGTTTTTCGGGCCGCGAAAATCGCTTTTCGCATCGCGGAAACCCCGAATAACCCAAAGCCGTAGATCCGTGCAAGGAAAGCCGAACGAAAAATTACGAGTACGAGTTTCAAAAACCTTTTTAGATCTACTCCTAGATCTACATGTTAAGAGCTTTACCCTTGTTGCGTGCCCTTTCGCATTCCCGCTCGTCCAAGGAGTTGCCGGATCTCTAGATCGTCAAGCGTCGGTCCTCTAGAAGTATCCACACGGACACGTAGGTGGAGAAAAAACCTCACACAAAGGCGTGCTAGCACCTTAGTGAGATTCGGCCAAGCAAGGAGGTGAGGGAGAGGTAGAGCTTGAGAGGAAGAAGGAAGAAGATACACCACTTAAATGAAAAATGAATTCTCATTCACATTCAAAAGTGGCCGGCCACTTCTTCTTTGTGTAACTCCCCATTAAATGCAATTAATGTGAAGTTATTAAGAAAATGGCTTTGTAACTTCCATGAGGTGGCACCCATGATGATGTGGAATATCATCATTGGTCCACCTAATGCCAACTCACCAATGAGGTGGCAAAAGGTCAAGTCAAAATTGACCTTTGGTCTTCCTTCTCAAGTCAAGTCAAACATGACTCAATCTCTACCATGGTGGATCTAATACAACCATTTTATTCGAGTCAACTTAATATAATGAATCTAATTCATTAAATTAAATTGATCCAATGAATCAAAATCAAAATTAGACTCATTGAACACATGAATCAACTTGAGTCGAACTCAAGTTAGCCCAATTAGGATTACTCTTAATCCAATTTGATTCATCAAATGAATCTAATCCTCTTGGTTCATCATATGAACCTAATCTCCATCTAATTGCCCTAAGTGTGTGACCCTATAGGTTCTTGTAACGTTGGCAAACCCCTAAACCCATTTAGGAGCATAAGTAATGAGCGGTATCTAGCAACACATCATTACTACCCAAGTTAAAAGAATGTCGAGATCCGACATCACCTTGTGACTACTAATTGTGACTCCTCACAATATGTGACATTGTCCTTCTATCCTAGATATCTAGAATGATCAATATGAGGCATAGACCGTGTCATCCTCTAATCAATCTAAATCTTGAACTTCAAGTAGACTCACTCGATCAAACGAGCTCAACATCTAATGTTGACTCATTTGGGCATGGCCATGCACTTAGTGGTCTCACTCTATCAAGAATACCGATGTCGCTCCCGTCATTTGGGAGGGATAGATCCCATCTACATCACTCACATCCCTCTACATAATTCGTTATATACCCAGTAATCGCCTTTATAGTCCACCCAGTTATGGGTGACGTTAGACGAAACCAAAGTACATAACTCCTTATATAGGGATCCATGATGACTTCAGGTCTAAGGACTAATAGTCATACTAATAGCCACATGAGAAAGTATATGACACTCATATAACGATCCATGATACTTTCTCATGGCGGGTCATTCAGTATACATTCTCCAATGTATACCCATGTGTCAGCTTGATATCTCTATATCCATGACTTGTGAGATCAAGTCATCGAGCTGACCTACATGCTAGTCTTATTGCATTAACATTGTCTCTGAATGTTAATACTCGACTAGGAATGATTTAGAGTAGTGTTCCCTATATCATCTCACTATCGATTCAACTAATCGATTGATATAGGTATGAACCTTCTACTCAAGGACGCTATTATACTTAGTCTATTTGGCACTAATACAAATAAGTATAATAACCAAACAAATGCCTTTATTAATATACAAGAATATGATACAATGAGTCCATACAATCATCAAATGATTGGCTCTAGGGCTCTAACTAACAATCTTCCACTAGCACTAGTGCCAATCAGTATAGGCTCTAAGGCCTAATGACCTAGTGTGACCATCATGCTTCCTCTGTGCTAAAGCCTTGGTCAAGGGATCTGCGATGTTAGCTTCTGTAGGTACTCTGCAAATCTTCACATCTCCTCTATCGATAATCTCTCGAATGAGATGGAAGCGCCGTAGTGTGTGCTTGGTCTGCAGGTTCCTTCGTCCGTGCTATAGCTCCATTGTTGTCACAATAGAGCTCAATCGGATCAGCGATGCTAGGAACCACCCCAAGTTCGTGATGAACTTGCAGATCCAAGCGCCTCCTTTGCGCCTCGATGCGAATATACCTCTGTAGAATCGACCATCGTGTCCCGCTCAACTCTTCCAGCTCACAGCACCACCATTTAAGCAAAACACGAACCCTGACTGCGATCGGTAATCATCCTGATCGGTCTGGAAGCTGGCATCACTGTAACCCTTACAGTTAGCTCATCATTGCCTCCATATATCAAGAAATATTCTTTAGTCCTTCGTAAGTACTTAAGAATATTCTTAACCGCTATCCAGTGACTTTCACCTGGATCTGACTAGTATCTGCTCGTCATGCTCAAAGCATACGAGACATCAGGTCGAGTACATAGCATGGCGTACATGATCGATCCTATGGCTGAGGCATAAGGGATCTGATCCATGCGATCTCTCTCCTCTCTAGAAGAGGGACCTTGAGTCTTCGAAAGACTCACGCCATGTGACATCGGCAGAAATCCCTTCTTGGAATTCTGCATGGCAAACCGAAGGAGTACCTTGTCAATATATGTACTCTGACTTAGGCCAAGCAATCTCTTAGATCTATCTCTATAGATCTGTATCCCTAGAATGCGGGATGCCTCACCTAAGTCCTTCATTGAGAAGCAACTCCCTAGCCAGGTCTTGACAGACTGAAGCACAGGGATGTCCTTCCCAATGAGTAGTATGTCATCCACATACAATATGAGGAAAACAACTATATCCCCTACAACCTTCTTGTAGACACAAGGCTCATCTTCGTTCTTGATGAAACCAAACTATTTGATTGCATCATCGAAACGAAGATTCTAGCTCCGAGAAGCTTGCTTTAGTCCATAAATGGACCTATGCAGCTTGCATACTCTGCTAGTATGCTGTGGATCTACAAAACCCTCAGGTTGTGTCATGTACGCATCCTCGAGTAGGTTTCCATTCAGAAACGCGGTTTTGACATCCATCTGCCATATCTCATAGTCATGGTAGGCTGCAATAGCAAGCATGATCCGAATGGACTTAAACATCGCTACTGGAGAAAAGGTTTCATCATAGTCAATACCATGAATCTGCTTGAAACCTTCAGCTACCAAGCGACCCTTATAAATAAGTCCATCCATGTCAGTCTTTCTCTTAAAGACCCACTTACACCCAATGGGTTTTACCCCATCAGGCGGATCAACCAAAGTCCATACTTGGTTGGTGTACATGGATTTCATTTCGGTTCTCATGGCTTCTAGCCATTTCTCGGAATCTAGTCTCATCACAGCTTTCTGATAGGTGTTAGGCTCATCCTCTATGAGCACAATGTCATCATGGTCAGACAAGAGAAATGAGTATCTCTCAGGCTGACGACGTACCCTATCAGACCTGCGAAGAGGTATGTCTACTTGAACTGGTTGTTGTTCCTCAACTCTTTGTGGAACAACATCATCCACAACACTTTGTGGTTCCAGTTCAATTTCCATCGAGGCATCAGTGCTATTGTTCGCATCTTGAACTTCTTCAAGATCGAACGTGCTCCCACTAGTCTTTCTAGAAACAAAGTCCCTTTCTAGAAAGATCCCAGTCTTTGCCACAACTACCTTGTGCTGACTGGGAATGTAGAAGTAATATCCCTTAGTTTCCTTGGGATATCCGATGAAATAGCACTTGTCAGATTTGGGTCCAAATTTGTCTGAGACTTGATGTCGTACGTAATCCTCACAGCCCCAAATCCTCATGAAAGACACCTGGGCATCTCTCCCAGTCCATATCTTATATGGTGTCTTTATCACGGCCTTGGATGGAACTCGGTTGAGAATTAAAGCTGCCGTGTCTAGAGCATATCCCCATAGATATGTCGGAAGATCTGTGTGACTCATCATAGATCGTACCATATCTAATAAGGTACGATTCCTCCTTTCGGATACACCATTCCACTATGGTGTTCCAGGAGGAATGAGTTGAGATAGAATCCCACACTCAGATAGGTAGTCACGAAACTCATGGCTAAGGTATTCTCCACCTCGATCTGATCGAAGTATCTTAATATTCTTGCCAAGCTGGTTCTGTACTTCATTCTTGAATTCTTTGAACTTTTCAAAGGATTTCGACTTATGTGTCATCAAGTACACATAACCGTATCTACTGAAATCATCAGTAAATGTGATGTAGTACCTATAACCGCCTCTAGCAGCAACATTGAAAGGGCCACATACATCACTATATATGTGTCCTAACAAATCAGTTGCTCTCTCGCTATGCCCACTAAAGGGCGTCTTGGTCATCTTGCCTCGTAGGCATGACTCGCATATCTCATATGATTCAAAATCAAATGAGTCCAGCAAACCATCCTTATGGAGCTGGGATAAGCGATTGTCATTTATATGACCTAAGCGATGCGGTAGGTTTGGTTCATGTCATTTGACTTGAACCTCTTGGTACTAATGTTATAGATAGGGCTCTCAAGGTCTAGAATATAGAGTCCGTTTATTAGTGGTGCACTACAATAGAACATATCTTTTAAATAAACAGAACAACATTTGTCTTTTATTATAAAAGAGTATCCTTTCTTGTCTAAACAAGAAATTGAAACTATGTTCTTAGTAAAAGCAGGCACATAACAACAATTATCTAAATCTAGTACAAGCCCAGAGGGCGAAGATTCCCTACAGCAACAGAAGAACCCGTGCTCCATTGCCTACTCGTAGGTCCACCTCGCCTTTGCCAATGCTCTGCTATTTCTGCACATCAAGACAAATGTGAGAAGCACATCCAGATCTAATACCCATGATGTAGAAATAGATAGATTGACTTCTATAACATATATACCAAGTGGAAGTCTCACCTGCTTCTTCTTAAGATCCTCCAAGTATACCTTGCGGTTCCTCTTCCAATGCCCTGTCTGACCGCAGAAGCAGGTAGCATCCTTGGCGACCCTCCTTTAGGCTTCAGTCTTGCCTTTGCCCTTGGTTTGGGACTTTCCTTACCTTTGGGCTTGCCCTTGCCCTTGTGCTTCGGACCATCGTAATGGGCTTAACCTTCTTAAGGTTAATCTCAGCAGTTCGTAACATACTAAGTAGCTCGGGCAGTGGCTTGTCAATCTCGCTCATGTTATAGTTGAGAACGAATTGACTATAGCTATCCGGCAAGGACTGCAAAATCAAGTCATGGCCGGCTCTTGGCCAAGTGGGAACACCAGTCTTTGTAGGTTCTCTATGTACCCAATCATCTTGAGTACATAAGGACCTACGGAGCCCTGTCTACTCAAACAGTGCCTTAGAGATCTCAAATCTCTCATGCCTCGCTTGTCCTCGATATAGTTGGCGAAGATGCTCAACCATATCGTAGCGCCCATCAACTCGTGTTGCTTCAAGCTCAGAGTTCATGGTCGCGAGCATTAGACAGACACATCTAATGCATCATCTTGATGCTTCTTGTAAGCATCTTTGTCGCCTCATGGGGCATTGGCGGGAGGAGCCTCCGAATGGGATGCTCCACGTCAGTTTACGTTCCTCGGTGAGAACTATTCTCAAGTTCTTATACCAACTCCGTTGAGCTTTTCCTTCTCAAGGACAGATCGCAGGAGAAGGAATTCGTGTTCGACGTCATGGTTATCTACAACAGAAAATTTGCAGAAATAAATATCATATTCTTTTAAAATCATTTAATTAGGCCTTTAACTAAATGATGCTCCCACTGAATACTATAATTCATGTGGGACAAGATCCACATCATACTAACCCTTGAGTTAGCTTTGGCTAATACGCCCAAGGCTTAGTATGATCGGTAGGTAACGATTACCAATTACATCTCTATGCAACTCTTGTTTATAGGATCAAGATCCATATTTATATTAAAACTCGAGTTAGCTTTGCCTAATACGCCCGAGAGTTAATATAAACGTGATTTTGTCCTACCTTTCCAACTATTGGAAGAATGCCTATAGTTGACTCGATCCAACCGAGTAACTCGGAATACTCAATCTAATTGAGTTTGTATTCACCCATGCGTTGATAGGCGGGACCAAGATTGTCCCTCCGTACCCTACTAAGATAATATGTATTGCTCTGCTTTGGCAGATTCAACAATACATGTGATCGAGACAGTGATAGGTATCACGGCACGGTTAGGCATTAGAGTTGAGTCGATTGAGATCTAATCTAATCGAAAAGGATGCATCTTGTGCACGACTTAGATCTAATCTAATCGCAAGGGTGCATCATGTGCACGACTTAGATCTAATCTAATCGTAAGGCACTAATTAATTAACTACTTATTACATATGCATCACATACACAAGCAATTAATTAATCTATTTGTGATTTAGTCATGGCCCTACTACAATCTTCTCAAGCCAATGAGAAGATCGATTGGTCAACCTAGGGTCAACAGCTTCTCCAAGCTCCTCCCTTTGACCACCTTGTGTTGCTCGTGCCCGCCTCGGAACTCCGTCTCGTGTGGACCCTCCACCGCTCCAATTTGTACATTACAATTTGAAACTCGAGTTACATTCGAGTCTAAATCTAATTTACAACAAGAATATAAGAGAAGGCACGACGCGCAGGTCGCGAATACAACATAAACACATAACGGCACGCAGGCCGTATTATGAATTACAACACAATCCAATCATATTGGGTTTTTGGGCCATAACTATCAAAAAATTAATATATAATTCAAAATTATATATTTTTCATAATTTTCTATAATTTTAAAATTAATTTTTACAATTTTTATGAGTAAAATTTCCCGGCGGACCCATTTAGCGGTTTTGGGCGCAATCGCGGAACAGATCCCCTTGCGGGGCCAGGGGCAGCGCCCCTACCCGCGATCTAACCATCGCGAGGGTTCCTTTGCGATCCAACAGCGCCTAAACCCGCTGTCCCAAAATGATTTGGGCCAAGACATTGCCGTTTCGGAAAAATCTTCCCGGCGGGTTCGTTTTTAGCGATTTCGGGTGCAACCGCGGAGCAAATCCCCTTGCGGGGTTAGGGGCAGTACCCCTACCCATGATCTAACCATCGTGAGTGGCTCCTTTGCGATCTAATGGCACCCAACCTCGCTGTCCCAAACGGATTTGGGGCAAAACGAAGCCGTTTTAGAAAAATCTTTCCGGTAGCCGAAGCCTACAAGTGCCGAGACACTTGTGCTTCGCTTCTACGGAAAAATTACCCATAAAAACTATAAAATCATAATTTTACAGAAAATTACAGAAAATTTAGTTTTCGTAAAACCAAAATTTAAACTCGTACAAGCCTTGCACGTGGCTCTGATACCACTGTTGGATTTTTCGGGCCGCGAAAACCGCTTTTCGCGTAGCGGAAACCCCGAATAACCCAAAGCCGTAGATCCGTGCAAGGAAAGCCGAACGAAAAATTACGAGTACTAGTTTCAAAAATCTTTTTAGATCTACTCCTACATCTACATGTTAAGAGCTTTACCCTTGTTGCGTGCCCTTTCGCGTTCCCGCTCGTCCAAGGAGTTACCAGATCTCTAGACCGTCAAGCGTCGGTCCTCTAGAAGTATCCACACGGACACGTAGGTGGAGAAAAAACCTCACACAAAGGTGTGCTAGCACCTTAGTGAGATTCGGCCAAGCAAGGAGGTGAGGGAGAGGTAGAACTTGAGAGGAAGAAGGAAGAAGTTACACCACTTAAATGAAAAATGAATTCTCATTCACATTCAAAAGTGGCCGGCCACTTCTTCTTTGTGTAACTCCCCATTAAATGCAATTAATGTGAAGTTATTAAGAAAATGGCTTTGTAACTTCCATGAGGTGGAACCCATGATGATGTGGAATATCATCATTGGTCCACCTAATGCCAACTCACCAATGAGGTGGCAAAAGGTCAAGTCAAAATTGACCTTTGGTCTTCCTTCTCAAGTCAAGTCAAACTTGACTCAAACTCTACCATGGTGGATCTAATCCAACCATTTGATTCGAGTCAACTTAATATAATGAATCTAATTCATTAAATTAAATTGATCCAATGAATCAAAATCAAAATTAGACTCATTGAATACATGAATCAACTTGAGTCGAACTCAAGTTAGCCCAATTAGGATTACTCTTAATCCAATTTGATTCATCAAATGAATCTAATCCTCTTGGTTCATCATATGAACCTAATCTCCATCTAATTACCCTAAGTGTGTGACCCTATAGGTTCTTGTAATGTTGGCAATACCCTATATCCATTTAGGAGCATAAGTAATGAGCGGTATCTAGCAACACATCATTACTACCCAAGTTACAAGAATGTCGAGATCCGACATCACCTTGTGACTACTAATTGTGACTCCTCACAATATGTGACATTGTCCTTCTATCCTAGACATCTAGATTGATCAATATGAGGCATAGACCGTGTCATCCTCTAATCAATCTAAATCTTGAACTCCAAGTAGACTCACTCGATCAAACGAGCTCAACATCTAATGTTGACTCATTTGGGCATGGTCATGCACTTAGTGGTCTCACTCTATCAAGAATACCGATGTCGCTCCCGTCATATGGGAGGGATAGATCCCATCTAAATCACTCACATCCCTCTACATAATTCGTTATATACCCAGTAATCGCCTTTATAGTCCACCCAGTTACGGGTGACGTTAGACGAAACCAAAGTACATAACTCCTTATGTAGGGATCCATGATGACTTCAGGTCTAAGGACTAATAGTCATACTAATAGCCACATGAGAAAGTATATGACACTCATATAACGATCCATGATACTTTCTCATGGCGGGTCATTCAGTATACATTCTCCAATGTATACCCATGTGTCAGCTTGATATCTCTATATCCATGACTTGTGAGATCAAGTCATCGAGCTGACCTACATGCTAGTCTTATTGCATTAACATTGTCTCTGAATGTTAATACTCGACTAGGAATGATTTAGAGTAGTGTTCCCTATATTATCTCACTATCGATTCAACTAATCGATTGATATAGGTATGAACCTTCTACTCAAGGACGCTATTATACTTAGTCTATTTAGCACTAATACAAATAAGTATAATAACCAAACAAATACCTTTATTAATATACAAGAATATGATACAATGAGTCCATACAATCATCAAATGATTGGCTCTAGGGCTCTAACTAACAGCTTGAAGGGTTGATTGGTGTCTTGAATTGCTTGATTTCTTCTTGATCCGATTAATTCCGGTGAGGTTCTGTTCTGTGGGGATTCGGTTGAAGAGGAGATGTTTCTTGAGCTATGGTTTGTGCTTGATCAGTAGTCTTCCTTCTTGGTCTGGTTGATTTAGTAGGTTGATGTTCTGTGGTGTTCTTGATTCAGTTCACTTGGTTCAGCAATACTCCAACCAGCAGCTCCCCTAGTTCCAGCAGATCACCTTGTATTCCAGTGGCAAAATTTGTTGGGTTTTTCGGGCCACGAAAACCGCGTTTTCGCGTCGCGGAAACCCTGAATCACCCATGCCACTAGATCTCGTGTGAAGGATAGATTTAAAAATTTAAATACGAGTACGAGTTTCTACTTAGATCTACTCTTAGACCTAAACGAAGAAAGATTTATACCTTCGATGCGAAGCCCTTCGCAATCCCGCTTGTACTCGGTTCGCCGGATCTCGAAAGTGTCAAAGTAGACACTTCTCTATGTGTATCCACACAAGCAAGAGATGGAGAAAAATCTCTAAGGATGTGCTAGCAACCTTAGAGATCAGTAAGGAGGAGAGGGAGAGCAAGATGAAAACTCAAGAGGAAGAAGAAGATGGAATTACAACCACTTAAATGAAAAATCAATTTTTCATTCCACCTAAAAGTGGCCAGCCACTTCAAGGCATGTAACCCCCATGGAATATCAAGAGTCAAGTCTCTTGATCTCTTCCATGAGGTGGCATTTGGTCAAGTCAAACTTGACCAAATGAAGAAGCCTTGATGATGTGGCATTGGTCAAGTCAAAGTCAAGTCAAAACTTGACTCTTCATCTTCCTACTTAAGTCAAGTCAAACTTGACCACTTCTCTCCCTTGGTTGATCTAATCTAACCATTGGTTCAAGTCAATTTTAATTTAATGAATCTCTATTCATTGAATTAAATTAATTAAATGAGTCTAAGTCCAAATTAGACTCACTTAACACATGAACCAAAATTGACTCCAACTCAATTAGCCTACTTTGGATTACTCTTAATCCAATTTGGTTCATCATATGAACGTAATCATTTAGGTTCATCTAATGAACCTAATCTCCATCTAATTGCCCTTAGTGTGTGACCCTATAGGTTCTTGTAACGTTGGCAATGCCCCTAAACCCATTTAGGAGCATAAGTAATGAGCGGTATCTAGCAACACATCATTACTACCCAAGTTACAAGAATGTTGAGATCCAACATCACCTTGTGACTACTAATTGTGACTCCTCACAAAATATGACAAGTGTCCTTCTATCCTAGACATCTAGATTGATCAATGTGAGGCATAGACCGTGTCATCCTCTAATCAATCTAAATCTTGAACTCCAAGTAGACTCACTCAATCAAATGAGCTCAATATCCTATATTGACTCATTTGGGCATGGCCATGCACTTCGTGGTCTCACTCTATCAAGAATATCAATGTCGCTCCCGTCATATAGGAGGGATAGATCCCATCTACATCACTCACATCCCTCTGCATAATTCGTTACATACCCAGTAATCGCCTTTATAGTCCACCCAATTACGGGTGACGTTTGACGAAACCAAAGTACATAACTCCTTATGTAGGTATTCATGGTGACTTCATGTCTAAGGACTAGTAGTCATACTAATAGCCACATGAGAAAGTATATGACACTCATATAATGATCCATGATACTTTCTCATGGCGGGTCATTCAGTATACATTCTCCAATGCATACCCATGTGTCAACTTGATATCTCTATATCCATGACTTGTGAGATCAAGTCATCGAGTTGACCTACATGCTAGTCTTATTGCATTAACATTGTCCCTGAATGTTAATACTCGACTAGGAATGATTAAGAGTAGTGTTCCCTATATCATCTCACTATCGTTTCAACTAACCGATTGATATAGGTGAGAACCGTCTACTCAAGGACGTTATTATACTTAGTTTATTTGGCACCAATACAAGTAAGTATAATAACCAAAAACCAAATGCCTTTATTTATATAGAATATAATACAACAAGTCCAAAATACAATCATCAAATGATTGGCTCTAGGGCTCTAGCTAACAATCTCCCACTAGCACTAGTGCCAATTAGTGTAGGCTCTAAGCCCCAATGACCTAGTGTGACCATCATGCTTCCTCTGTGCCAAAGCCTTGGTCAAGGGATCTGCGATGTTAGTCTCTGTAGGTACTCTGCAAATCTTCACATCTCCTCTCTCGATGATCTCTCGAATGAGATGGAAGTGCCGTAGTATGTGTTTGGTCCGTTGGTGTGAGCGAGGTTCCTTCGCCTGTGTTATAGCTCTATTGTTGTCACAATAGAGCTCAATGGGGTCAGCAATGCTAGAAACCACCCCAAGTTCAGTGATGAACTTACGGATCCAAACTGCCTCCTTTGCTGCCTCTGATGCAGCAATGTACTCTGCTTCTGTTGTAGAATCATCTACTGTATCCTGCTTCGAACTCTTCAAGCTGACAGCACCACCATTAATGCAAAATACGAACCCCGACTGCGATCTATAGTCATCCTGGTCGGTCTGGAAGCTAGCATCATTGTAACCCTTTACAGCTAGCTCATCATCGCCTCCATATATCAAGAAATATTCTTTAGTCCTTCTTAAGTACTTAAGAATATTCTTGACCGCTATCCAGTGACTTTCACCTGGATCTAACTGGTATCTGCTCGTCATGCTCAAAGAATACGAGACATCAGGTCGAGTACATAGCATGGCGTACATGATCGATCCTATGGCTAAGACATAAGGGATCTGATCCATGCGGTCTCTCTCCTCTCTAGAAGAGGGACCTTGAGTCTTCGAAAGACTCACGCCATGTGACATCGGCAGAAATCCCTTTTTGGAGTTCTGCATGGAAAACCGTAGGAGTACCTTATCAATGTATGTACTCTGACTTAGGCCAAGCAATCTCTTAGATCTATCTCTATAGATCGGTATCCCTAGAATGCAGGATGTCTCACCTAAGTCCTTCATTGAGAAACAACTCCCTAGCCAGGTCTTGATAGACTGAAGCATAGGGATGTCCTTCTCAATGAGTAGTATGTCATCCACATACAATATAAGGAAGACAACTATATCCCCTACAACCTTCTTGTAGACACAAGGCTCATCTTCATTCTTGATGAAACCAAACTATTTGATTGCATCATCGAATCGAAGATTTCAGCTCCGAGAAGCTTGCTTTAGTCCATAAATGGACCTATGCAGCTTGCAAACTCTGCTAGTATGTTGTGGATCTACAAAACCCCTCAGGTTGTGTCATGTACACATCCTCGAGCAGGTTTCCATTCAGAAACGCAGTTTTGACATCCATCTGCCATATCTCATAGTCATGGTAGGCTGCAATAGCAAGCATGATCCGAATGGACTTAAACATCGCTACTGGAGAAAAGGTTTCATCATAGTCAATACCATGAATCTGCTTGAAACCTTTAGCTACCAAGCACCCCTTATAGATAAGTCCATTCATGTCAGTCTTTCTCTTAAAGACACACTTACACCCAATGGGTTTTACCCCTTCAGGTGGATCAACCAAAGTCCATACTTGGTTGGTGTACATGGATTCCATTTCGGATCTCATGGCTTCTAGCCATTTCTCGGAATCTGGTCTCATCACAGCTTCCTGATAGGTGGTAGGCTCATCCTCTATGAGCATAACGTCATCATGGTCAGACAAGAGAAATGAGTATCTCTCAGGCTGATGACGTACCCTATCAGACCTGCGAAGAGGTATGTCTACTTGAACTAGTTGTTGTTCCTCAACTCCTTGTGGAACAACATCATCCACAACACTTTGTGGTTCCAGTTCAATTTCCATCGAGGCATCAGTGCTATTGTTCGCATCTTGAACTTCTTCAAGATCCAACACTCTCCCACTAGTCTTTCTAGAAACAAAGTTCCTTTCTAGAAAGACCCCAGTCTTTGCCACAACTACCTTGTGCTGAGTGGGAATGTAGAAGTAATATCCCTTAGTTTCCTTGGGATATCCGATGAAATAGCACTTGTCAGATTTGGGTCCAAATTTGTCTGAGACTTGATATCGTACGTAATCCTCACAGCCCCAAATCCTCATGAAAGACACCTGGGCATCTCTCCCAGTCCATATCTTATATGGTGTCTTTATCACGGCCTTGGATGGAACTCGGTTGAGAATTAAAGCTGCCGTGTCTAGATCATATCCCCATAGATATGTCGGAAGATCTGTGTGACTCATCATAGATCGTACCATATCTAATAAGGTACGATTCCTCCTTTCTGATACACCATTCCACTATGGTGTTCCAGGAGGAATGAGTTGAGATAGAATCCCACACTCAGATAGGTAGTCACGAAACTCATGGCTAAGGTATTCTCCACCTCGATCTGATCGAAGTATCTTAATATTCTTGCCAAGCTGGTTCTGTACTTCATTCTTGAATTCTTTGAACTTTTCAAAGGATTTCGACTTATGTGTCATCAAGTACACATAACCGTATCTACTGAAATCATCAGTAAATGTGATGTAGTACCTATAACCGCCTCTAGCAGCAACATTGAAAGGGCCACATACATCACTATATATGAGTCCTAACAAATCAGTTGCTCTCTCGCTATGCCCACTAAAGGGCGTCTTGGTCATCTTGCCTCGTAGGCATGACTCGCATATCTCATATGATTCAAAATCAAATGAGTCCAGCAAACCATCCTTATGGAGCTGGGATAAGCGATTGTCATTTATATGACCTAAGCGACAGTGCCAGAGGTAGGTTTGGTTCATGTCATTTGACTTGAACCTCTTGGTATTTATGTTATAGATAGGGCTCTCAAGGTCTAGAATATAGAGTCAGTTTATCAGAGGTGCACTACAATAGAATATATCGTTTAAAAAGACGGAACAACATTTGTTCTTTATTGTAAACGAGAAACCTTTCTTGTCCAAACAAGAAACTGATATAATGTTATTAGTTAATGCAGACACATAACAACAATCGACTAACTCTAGCACAAGCCCAGAGGGCAGAGATAGAAAGTAAGTCCCTACAGCAACAGCAGCAACCCGTGCTCCATTGCCAACTCGTAGGTCCACCTCGCCCTTTGTCAATGCCCTGCTATTTCTCATCGCCTGCACATCATTACAAATGTGAGAAGCACATCCAGTATCTAATACACATGATGTAGAAATAGATAGATTAACTTCTATAACATATATACCTGAAGTGGAAGTCTCACTTCGCTTCTTCTTAAGATCCTCCAAGTATACCTTGCAGTTCCTCTTCCAGTGCCCGGTCTGACCGCAGTGGAAGCAGGTTGTTGTAGTGGTGCCTTGCCTTTGCCCTTGGCTTGGGACTTTCCCTTGCCTTTGGGCTTGCCCTTGCCCTTATGTTTCTGAATCATCAGAACAGTGCTAGGCTTAGCCTTCTTAAGGTTCAGCTCAACAATTCTTAACATGCTAAGCTGCTCAGGCAGTGGCTTGTCAATCTCGTTCATATTGTAGTTTAGAATGAATTGACTGTAGCTATCCGGCAAGGATTGCAAGATCAGGTCAGTGGCCAGCTCTTGGCCAAGTGGGAACCCCAACCTTTGTAGGTTCTCTATGTACCCAATCATTTTGAGTACATATGGGCCTACAGGAGTCCCGTCTGACATCTTGCACTGAAACAGTGCCCTTGAGATCTCAAATCTCTCATGCCTCGCTTGATCTTGATACAGTTAATGAAGATGTTCAACCATATCGTAAGCGCCCATTAACTCGTGTTGCTTCTGAAGCTCAGAGTTCATGGTCTCGAGCATTAGACAAGACACATCTAATGCGTCATCTTGATGCTTCTTGAAAGCATCTCGGTCAGCTCGCGGGGCAGTGGTAGGAGGAGCCTCCAGAATGGGTTGCTCCAGAACGTACAGTTTACGTTCTTGGGTGAGAACTATTCTCAGGTTCCTGTACCAGTCCAGAAAGTTTGCTCCGTTGAGCTTGTCCTTCTCGAGGACAGATCGCAGGGAGAAGGTGTTCGTATTTGACGTCATGGTAATCTACAACAGAAATAAAAGCATAAATAAATATCATATTCTTAATCATTTAATTAGGCCTTTAACTAAATGATGCTCCCACTGAATTCTATAATTCATGTAGGACAAGATCCACATCATACTAACCCTTGAGTTAGCTTTGGCTAATACGCCCAAGACTTAGTATGATCGGTAGGTAACGATTACCAATTACATCTCTATGCAACTCTTGTTTATAGAATCAAAATCCGCATTTATATTAAAACTCGAGTTAGCTTTGGCTAATACGCCCGAGAGTTAATATATATGTGATTTTGACCTAACTTTCCAACCATTGGAAGAATGCCTATAGTTATACTCGATCCAACCGAGTTAACTAGGAATACTCAATCTAATTGAGTTGTACTCACCCATGCGTTGATAGGCGGGACCAAGATTGTCCCTCCGTACCCTACCAAGATAGTATGTGTTGCTCTGCTTTGGCAGATTTAACAACTACATGTGATCGAGGTAGTGGTAGGTATCACGGCATGGTAAGCACTATGAGTTGACGTGATTTAGATCTAATCTAAACGATGATGCGTATCATATACTCGATAGATCTAATCTAATCGAAGGGTGCATCATGTGCACGACTTAGATATAATCTAATCGTTAGGCACTAATTAATTACTTAATTAACTAGCATGCATCACATACACACAAAAGCAATTAATTAAATTAATTTGTGATTTAGTCATGGCCCTACTACGATCTTCTCAAGCCAATGAGAAGATCGGATGGTCAACCTAAGGTCAACAACTTCTCAAGCTTCTTCGTTTAACCACCTTGTGTTGCTCGCGCCCTCCTCGTAACTCCGTCTCGTGTGGACCTTCCACCGCTTCAAAATTTACATTACAATTTTGAAACTTGAGTTACATTCGAGTCTAAATCGAATTTACAACCAGAATATAAGAGAATGGCACGACATCGCAGGTCGTGAAAATAAAATAAAATAAAATAAATACAGCACGCACATCACAAAACGGCACGCAGGCCGTATTATGAATTACAACACATTTCCAAATCCAATTTGGGCCGTTTGGGCCATGACTATCACAAAATTAATATATAATTCTAAATTATATATTTTTTTCATAATTTTCTGTAATTTTCATAATTTTTACAATTTTATGAGTAAATTTTTCCCGGCGGTCCCGTTTAGCGTTTTCGGGCGCAATCGCGGAATGAATCCCCTTGCGGGGCCAGGGGCAGCGCCCCTACCCATGATCTAACCATCGCGAGGGTTCCTTTGCGATCTAACAGCACCTAAGCCCGCTGTCCCAAAAAAATTTTGGGGCGAAACATTGTCGTTTCAGAAATTTCTTCTCGGTAGTCGAAGCCTACAAGTGTCTAAACACTTGTGCTTCGCTTCTACGAGAAAAATATCCATTAAAACTATAAAAACATGAATTTATAGAAAGTTTACAGATCTATATTTTTCATAAAAATACAAATCTAAACTCGTACTCGCTTCACACGTGGCTCTGATACCACTGTTGGGTTTTTCGGGCCGTGAAAACCGCGTTTTCGCGTCGCGGAAACCCCGAATCACCCATGCCACTGGATCTCGTGCGAAGGATAGATTTCAAACTTTAAATACGAGTACGAGTTTCTACTTAGATCTACTCCTAGACCTACACGAAGAAAGATTTATACCTTCGATGCGAAGCCCTTTGCAATCCCGCTTGTCCTCGGTTCGCCGGATCTCGAAAGTGTCAAAGTAGACACTTCTCTATGTGTATCCACACAAGCAAGAGATGGAGAAAAATCTCTAAGGATGTGCTAGCAACCTTAGAGATCAGTAGGGAGGAGAGGGAGAGCAAGATGAAAACTCAAGAGGAAGAAAAAGATGGAGTTACAACCACTTAAATGAAAAATCAATTTTTCATTCCACCTAAAAGTGGCCGGCCACTTCAAGGCATGTAACCCCCATGGAATTGTTGGTTGCTACTCGGAAAACCTAGAGGTTCCACTGTACAAAAATTTTGTACAAAGGTCTGAACCTTTTCCTAGCTACCATGTGTTCTTTTAAATTAAATTTTGGATCGCCTGCGGAACTTAACACGTTTGATCCAAAACTTAATCTATTCGTTCTTTTAGGTTTTGACTTGGGTCTCCTGCGGAACTTAACACGTTCGACCCAAATCGCCTTAAGTTATTAATTCCATTAAATATTAATTTCCATAATTGGTTCCCAGTACTGACGTGGCGAGGCACATGGCCTTCTTGGATATGGGAGCAACCACCACCGACTAGACAAAACCTTTTATAGAAATCTAATATTTAATTTCCTAAAATAACTTTAGGTTAACCGAAAAGAACAATCAAATCACAAGGAAAAAATAAAACAAAAGAACACAACTTCGAAAAACATATTCGAAATACTAGAACGTAAGCCTCTTGTATTTGGTATTATTTCCATAAATAACTAGTATGATGCGGAAAGAAAAATTACTAGTTATACCTTGTAGAAAAACCTCTTGATCTTCTACCGTATTCCTCTTCTAACCTCAGACGTTGTGTGGGCAACGATCTTCCGAGATGAGAAACCACCAACCACCTTCTTCTCCTCCTAGCTAGGTTCGACCACAAAAAGCTTAACCAAGGATGAAGAACAAAACACCAACCAAGCTCCAAGAGATGCTAGCTTTCTCTCCTTCTTCTTCTTCTTCTTCTCCAAGTAGTATCCGGCCGCCACAAGAGCTCCAAGCCTTTGAGAGATTCGGCCACCACAAAGAGGGAGAGAGGAAGAGGATGGTCGGCCACTCCAAGGAATAAAAGAGGGAGAGAAATAAGAGAGGTTGTCACCCATGAAGGCACCCTCACCCCTTCTTTTATATTCCTTGGCCTAGGCAATTAGGAAATTTAATTACAATAAAATTTCCTTAATTCCCTTGACATGATTTAATTGAGAAAAATAAAATAAAATTTCCCAAATTAATCTCTAATGGCCGGCCACATTAAAAGAGATAAATTAGACAAGTTTTAATCAACAATTAAAACTTCCTAATTTGTTTCCAGAAATTTTAAAAATAAAATTTCTCTTTAAAAATCTCTTCATGGTTGATAAAAAGAAATTTCCATAATTTTAATTTTATCAACATGTGGATAATTTTAAAGAGAAAATAAAATATCTCACCAATCTACAAATAAAGAAAGAGATCTAATCTCTTTCTTTAATCTTTTGTAAACCTTTTACAAGAGAGATATTTTAATTTTAATTCTCTTTAATAAATTATTTCTTCCACATAATAAAAATTAAAATTAAAATTCTTTTGTAATTTAATTTGGCCGGCCCCCACTAGCTTGGGTTCAAGGTAGGGCCGGCCACCCCAATTTATACCTAGGCCGGCCCTAGCTTGGTTCCCAAGCTAGCTTGGTCGGCCCCCTATTGGTGGGTATAGAAGGTGGGTATAGGTGGGTATAGTACTCTATAAATAAGAGGCTACGATAGGGACCGAGAGGAGGAATTGGTTTTGGTCTCCCGATAAAATTAAGCATCCCGTGTTAACACACAACTTAATTTTATCAATAATAATTCATTCCACTAGAGAACTATTATTGAACTACCGCACAAATCCCAAATTACATTTTTGGGCTCCTTCTTATTATGAGTGTGTTAGTCTCCCTGTGTTTAAGATATCGAATGTCCACTAATTAAGTGAGTTACTGACAACTCATTTAATTAATATCTAAGTCCAAGAGTAGTACCACTCAACCTTATTGTCATGTCGGACTAAGTCCACCTACAGGGTTTAACATGACAATCCTTATGAGCTCCTCTTGGGGACATTGTCAACCTAGTATCTCTAGGACACAGTTTCCTTCTATAATCAACAACACACACTATAAGTGATACCATTTCCCAACTTATCGGGCTTATTGATTCATCGAACTAAATCTCACCCATTGATAAATTAAAGAAATAAATATCAAATATATGTGCTTGTTATTATATTAGGATTAAGAGCACACACTTCTATAATAACCGAGGTCTTTGTTCCTTTATAAAGTCAGTATAAAAGAAACGACCTAAAATGGTCCTACTCAATACACTCTGAGTGTACTAGTGTAATTATATAGTCAAGATAAACTAATACCTAATTACACTACGACCTTCTAATGGTTTGTTCCTTTCCATTTTGGTCGTGAGCTACTGTTTAAAATTTATAAGGTACTGATAACATCATCTTCTGCATGTGACACCACATACTATGTTATCTACAATATAAATTAAATGAACAACTACAAACAAATGTAGACAATTTGACCAAATGTGATTCTTTATTCATAATGAATGTTTACAAAGCTTAGGCTTTCAGTATACACTCCAACAGGAATATCAAGAGTCAAGTCTCTTGATCTCCTCCATGAGGTGGCATTTGGTCAAGTCAAACTTGACCAAATGAAGAAGCCTTGATGATGTGGTATTGGTCAAGTCAAAGTCAAGTCAAAACTTGACTCTTCATCTTCCTACTTAAGTCAAGTCAAACTTGACCACTTCACTCGCTTGGTTGATCTAATCTAACCATTGGTTCAAGTTAATTTTAATTTAATGAATCTCTATTCATTGAATTAAATTAATTAAATGAGTCTAAGTCCAAATTAGACTCACTTAACACATGAACCAAAATTGAGTCCAACTCAATTAGCCTACTTTGGATTACTCTTAATCCAATTTGGTTCATCATATGAACGTAATCATTTAGGTTCATCTAATGAACATAATCTCCATCTAATTGCCCTTAGTGTGTGACCCTATAGGTTCTTGTAACGTTGGCAATGCCCCTAAACCCATTTAGGAGCATAAGTAATGAGCGGTATCTAGCAACACATCATTACTACCCAAGTTACAAGAATGTTGAGATCTAACATCACCTTGTGACTACTAATTGTGACTCCTCACAAAATATAACAAGTGTCCTTCTATCCTAGACATCTAGATTGATCAATGTGAGGCATAGACCGTGTCATCCTCTAATCAATCTAAATCTTGAACTCCAAGTAGACTCACTCAATCAAATGAGCTCAATATCCTATATTGACTCATTTAGGCATGGCCATGCACTTCGTGGTCTCACTCTATCAAGAATATCGATGTCGCTCCCGTCATATAGGAGGGATAGATCCCATCTACATCACTCACATCCCTCTACATAATTCGTTACATACCCAGTAATCGCCTTTATAGTCCACCCAGTTACGGGTGACGTTTGACGAAACCAAAGTACATAACTCCTTATGTAGGGATCCATGGTGACTTCAGGTCTAAGGACTAGAAGTCATACTAATATCCACATGAGAAAGTATATGACACTCATATAACGATCCATGATACTTTCTCATGGCGGGTCATTCAGTATATATTCTCCAATGCATACCCATGTGTCAACTTGATATCTCTATATCCATGACTTGTGAGATCAAGTCATCGAGTTGACCTACATGCTAGTCTTATTGCATTAACATTGTCCCTGAATGTTAATACTCGACTAGGAATGATTAAGAGTAGTGTTCCCTATATCATCTCACTATCGGTTCAACTAACCGATTGATATAGGTGAGAACCGTCTACTCAAGGACATTATTATACTTAGTTTATTTGGCACCAATACAAGTAAGTATAATAACCAAAAACCAAATGCCTTTATTTATATAGAATATGATACAACAAGTCCAAAATACAATCATCAAATGATTGGCTCTAGGGCTCTAGCAAACGAATTAAGGTACGTGTAGAGGTAGTTGATACTTGTATATTTAGGTATGACTTGGATTACATGATTACTAGATGGTTAGTGATTGTGTTTTGATTTATTTGATTAGATTAAACTAATGGGACGATTAGGGTTAGGACAATTTACCCTAGTCAACCGTTGGATTTAATCTAGGTAGGTTAATCGTTATGTTTCATTAGGGTTTTGCCCTAATTTAGTTTTATGGATTTTATTTAGCTATTCATTTGGATTTAGCTAAATAAAATACATGTATGTTGTTTGACGCAGGACTCTGATTCGAGATGGGCGTCTCGACTTCGGATTTGGATTGTACCTTCTATTTGAGGCGGGTATCCTTTGAATTATCTTTTTGATAACGTCTTATGATATAATTACTAGTGGTAGATGGTAGATTATCTCTTCCCTGGCCTTGGCATTAGTTGATACCTATCACATGCTTCTTCTGTTAGTTGCTTTACTTTAGAACTGGAAGCCTTTATCTTTTGTCATGTGTATATATGTTCATAGAGATGGATATTTATAATGCTTATATACACTTGATTAGTTGCTGGGGATACTTGTTATATGTTGTCGGATTTGTGTTGCTTATATCATTGTTATTTACATGCATTTGTTTTATTGGTACCTACGCATATGGAGGAGGATATGTTCAGGTATAACATATTGTAGCCGCACGCACCATATCGCATGATTGCATGTTGGGCGATTGACGACTCCATTGTTGTTGAGCTCGTCGGCCGTCTACATGAGGGCCTGCACACGGCGTGACCACTGCATGGGTAGTGGCACAGAACTCAGGGTGTGTATGGCAGGTTGCTCGGTGGTGCACCGCCGGGGTGCTCATGGGTAGCACGATGCAGCGGGTAGCACGCCAGGATCCCTCCCCGTCATTGCGTATCGGGAGATGAGAGCGTTACACTCCCTCACTCTGATTTGAGGTAGGAGGATAGGTGTACTCCGACAGCATCCCGTCCACTCGGTCACTCTTCAGGGGTAGTGACGGCAGAGTGCACGGTGTCACAGCCCTACCCACTTGGTCTCACCATTGTGTGTGAGATGGCTGACTGGAGTCAGGGGTGACCATGTTATATTGCATCATATGCACATATTGCATTATTGTGATTGTTGCATATTGGATGGTGCACTTGGGTGACTACATATGATTGACATGCATACAGGATACATGCTTATTTGCTCTGACTATCTTTGTCTGTGTATGTCCACAGTCATTTACCCAAGCCTCGCAGGTGAGTACTGTTTATTTCAGTTATGCATTTCTTATTATTCTTGCAGTAGACTGTATTACATGCTTATTGTGGTTACTGCAGTTTATTCGATTATGCATACCTGTTATACTGTTAGGAGACTGTACTATATGTTATACTGTTAGGATACTGTACCGTAGGATTGTTGCTGGTAGTTAGATGTTGTTGTATATATCTATTGGATTACCTGCAGAGTTCTTTGAACTCAACCCGTTGTTACTATTTTTCAGGTTGAGACCGTCAGGAGAGATTCCAATCGCTAGCCCCTTCGTTATGAGGATTTCTTATTTTAGATTTATGTTATTGTTTCTATGCATGTACTGATGATGTGGGTTTGTATTGTAGACATTGAGCATTCGGGTTTGCTACTTTTGTTTTCCGCTGCGGATTTTCTCATTACTTCGTGGATTTGTTTTCTTCATTGTAGTGGAGTAGAATGTTTACATATATCTTCGAGGATTCTATATCGTCCTTCCTTATTAAACTGCGTGGATTGATTATATGTTGAACTGTGTGGAATGTTAATATAAATTGCGTGGTTTGTTTCTTATTGGTATTGTATTGTTCCGGCCGTGTGGGCCGATGTATAGATATATGTATTCTGGATTCATATTGTCACCCGTACAGGGGAGATGCTGCCGAAATTTCTTCGGACAGGGATTACCTGGGGCGTGACATTATCTATTCTGGTACATTGGTTGACAATTTATAAATCCAATAACTCCCACGATGCAATAAATGGAAATTAATAACACATTTTCTAAATAAGAGAAAGTAACCTTCGGAGATGAACCAATCATATTTTTGGCATCTAAGGCTAGGTTATATTAACTTGAGTAGGATTCAAAGGATAATAACCAATAAACTCTTGGGTTCATTGGTAGTGGAAATCTTTCCAACCTGCGAGTCTTACTTGGAAGGAAAAATAACCAAGAAGCTTTTAAGTCTAAGGGGTATGGAGCCAAAGATATGTTGGAATTGGTTCATTCTGATTTGTGAAGACCTTTGACTATCCAGGTAAGAGATTGTTTCGAATATTTTGTCTCTTTTATAGACAACTATTCTAGATAAGGATACATTTACTTAACACGCCACAAGTCTAAGTGCTTTGATTAGTTCAAGGAGTACTAGGCTGATGTGCAGTAATGTCAAAAGTAAAAGTATCAAGACACTGCGGTGAAATCGTAGTAACGAGTACCTCTAAGGAGAGTTTAGGAGTCACTTATCAGAAGTCAAGATTTAATCCAAACTAACTGCACCTGGTACACCCCAACTGAATGGTGTAGTAGAAAGAAGATATAAGGCTCTTATGGAATAATTAGATTAATGATGAGTTATTCAGAAAATTACCAAATTAGTTTTAAGGATATACACTGGAAACGGAAGTGAACATAGTATCTTCTAAATCAGAGCTCTCTACTCCCATAGAATTGCAAAATGGACGTAAGCCTAGTCTGAAGCATATTCAGATTTGGGTGGTTTAGCACATGAGAGACACTGATAAGATGGACATGAGTTCACTTGTTTGTGAGTTATCCTAGAAAAACGAAAATAGGTTTATAGTCCTTAAAATCGAAAGGTCATTGTTGGCACCAATGCCCGATTTTAGAAATGGACAATACTATGAACCACTAGCCCATGAGTAAAAATTGTTCTTAAAGGACACGTCTAATGTAGTACCAACTGTAAAAGATGAAATATCACAAAAACTGCAACACGTATCACAAATGATACACAATTGCTGGAAGTGTCTCGTCGTAGTGGGAGGGTTGTTAGGCAATCTAAAAGATTCATGTTTAGGAAGAGTTTTTGGACTTGATCCCTAGTAGACATGAACCTGATCCCCCGACATATGACGAAGCACTCCAAGATAAAGATGCAGCATCTTTACAAAGAATATAGATTTAAAATATATGTATTCTAATAAGTCTAGGAGCTTATAAAATCATCAAATGGTGTAAAAGCCATTGGGTGAAAATAAGTCTACAATTGTAATGCCCGAAAATTCTCAAAATAATTATTAGAAATATCCTAGTATTTTTCTGGAATTTTAGGATATTTTTACAGAATTTTTAGAATAGCGGAAGTAGCAAAAATAATAGAAAACGAAAATAGCCTACGCGGGAATTGAACCCAAGACCTAGCGAACCCTATGACTTATAGATAGCTTTAGTAAACCATGTGGCCCCAGCAGGGGTGTGCTGAAAGAAAAGGGAATCAATTAGATTTATATTTGAGTTGGGTGAATTACCCACTTAATATAAATAAGGAATTAATTAGTGGAGAGATAATTTTTAACATAACTTTTCTTCTCCTCAACCTAATTCCGCCGACCCCTCTTCCTTCCTCTTCTTCTCTCGGCGCCAACCACAAGCAAAGGCTAGGGTTCCGTCCCCTAGGCTAGGAGCACCTTCCGGCGACGACTCCGACACGAGGACGCTTCCCTCCGCGAGAGGAACGCGTAGACGCGAGAGGATCCTCAAGAAGAGCGTCTCCATCGGAAAACTAGCGATCAGATCGTAAGGAAATCTAGTGCAGGATGTAAGAAACCCCTCACCTGTAGTATAAGTAGCTTCCATATGATTTTTAGGCATTAGTTTAATTTTATGCAGTTTTTGGCACACAGGGTGTGCATTAGCGCACACCAAGTGCTCGATTAAATGCTTAGCTCAGGTAAGTGCCACCTTAGGCATTTTAATAGCCTAGATAAATGCAATAGAAGCATTTTACAGCTCATGTAGTCTTGCTACAGCTTTTACGGGACTAGATGTCCAATGGGTGGGCTCCCATAGTCGCCTCTAGGTTCAGACAACCTAGTTCTAGGTTTAGATAACCTAGTAAAAGCAAGACAAGGAATATTAGCTACGTTCAGTATTTTACTTTTAGCAATGGCACAGTACTGGATTAGATATCCATTGGGTTGGGCTCCCATTGTCGTCCCTAGGTTCAGATAACCTAGTAACCCTACTAGATTCGGGACTTGCAAACCCGGGTCTAGTTAGAGATGCGCGCATAGCAAGTACAGTTGTCGGGCCCAAACAGCAGCATGATTATGTATTTTCACCTATTATTTATGAATATAGTTTTCAAACATCACAAAATAGTTATGTGAGTTCAGTACAGCTTTAGCATCAGCTTAGTATTAGCTTAGCTCAACTTTGGTATCAGTTTAGCTTTCTGTTGATACAACATGACAGTTTATAATTAGCTTTATTGCCATGATTAGTTTTGCTTTCTATGTGTTGTATGTCATGTCATGCTTAGCATATTCAGAATGTATTTCAAATAGCATGTTTTAAAAACATAATTTGCATCGTATGCATGTTTTAGTGAGGTAGATGGTTTCTTACTAAGCGTAAAGCTTACAGATACTCTTTCCTTATACTGCAGATAAAGGTAAAGGAAAGATGGACTAGCGGAGGCTGGAGGACAATGCAACGACGGTGTGTGTGGAAAAAAAAGGAACTTAGAATAACGATGTTTGGGAACTAGCCCACTTAGAACACAGCATTCTCTTTATGTCATTACTTTCCTGGACTTTGGTTGTTTAAGTGTTCAGAATTGTGACAGATATGCATAGAATCTTTAGTTGTCATGATTTTAGTTAGCTAACCATGAGTGGTATTATGCTTAGTAGTTTTATTTGATGTTATAGAGTTGATACATGTGATTTCGGCACGAAGCAGTGCTGAAATCAGACTTCGGATACGAAATCAGAAATCCCGATCGATCAGCCGATCGATTGGGAGTCTCCAATCGATCAGCTGATCGATTGGTGATCTTGCTCCGCGAATAGTAGGCTTCTGGATCGATCAGCTGATCGATCCAGTCGCATTCTGTCGCAAACAGAAGGCCCTGGGATCGATCACTGGATCGATTGGCCAGTCTGGATCGATCAGCCAATCGATCCAGAATATTGCCCGAGCACAGTAGCGTGCTGAATCGATCACTGGATCGATCCAACCTAAGTTCAGCATACAGTAGCATGCTAAGTCGATCACGGGATCAATTTGACCATTCCAATCGATCCATGGATCGATTGGGAGGCCTGATAATAGCCGGGAGACCCTTAGTTCAGTTCCTTGACCATGGGGGATTGTAAAATATGTCATGAATAGTTAGATTACACCCCTTAGCACCCATAGAATAAAGAAATGATAACAGCTTAGCAAAATTTTAATCAGTACAGCTTCCACATCTAGATTTAGTGATGGTCATGGATATAGTTTAGCACAGCATAATGTGACGGTCCGGCCTTATAGCTTAGTAGTAGAAGGCGGGTCGTTACAAAGTGGTATCAGAGCAGTTTCCATACTTCCTTCACACACATCAGCATTGAACCTGCAGCTTCCAAGTAAGAACATCTCTCACTGTACTTATGTTTCTTGTTTTCATGTTTAGATGTAACTACAGCATGCTTGTTTATGATAGTACCTAAACATGATAACAGTAGTTATGCAAGCATGATTGTATTAGTTTTGTATGTCCTCTATGTCTCTAGAATGGCACGAGGACGCCCAGCTAGAAGGGCACCAGCTACTGAGCCCCAGCATGAGGCAGGCAGTTCAGTGCCTCCCCCAGACCTTGCAGCATTAGTGGCTCAGTTACAACAGCAGCTAGCTGAACAGCAACCGGAGATAGCCACCTTAAAGGCTAATCAGCAGAATACTCCCACAGTCACCCCGGAACCAAACTTAGCAACGCCAGTAGTCTTAGAGGTTCCACCAGTCCAGCCTACAGCACCAGTAGCCCCAGCAACAGAGGCAAGGAGAGAAGCCTACCTGATCCCGTGGCAGAGAGTCAAGCCCGAGAACTTCTTAGGCACCAGTGAACCATGGGATGCTCAAGCCTGGTTCAAAACACTAGAAAGTACGATGGAGCTTCTGAACTGGCCAGAACATGAGAAGGTGAAGTGCGCCTCCTTCTGTCTGACAGGAGATGCACGCATGTGATGGGAGAGAATTAGAGCGAAGCGATCAGTAAATCAGATGACATGGGCTGACGTCGAGGAAGAATTCTTCGAGGAGTTCTTTCACATGCGGGTCACGAACCGTCACTACGACGAGTTCACTGAATTTCGCCAGGGCAACCTTTCAGTGGAGGAAGCCGTGAAGAAATTCAATAGATTGGCTCGCCTATGCCTTGAACTAGTCAGCACAGAAAAAGAATGAGTTCGGTTGATGCTAAAGATGCTGAGGCCGGAAATAGCGATGAACGTGGCTGGCAGCATTCATAGGCCGCAAACCACAGAAGAACTAGTCAGCAGTGCTCTGACCACCGAGCACTACCAGCATAATATCAAGCAGCAGAAGCAAGTTCTCTCAGAGTCCAAAGGACAAGGAGGCTCAGGTACTCAGAAACACCAGGGCCACAGCTCCCACGGCTCTAACTGGAAAGGGAACTCCAGCAACAAGCGTAAACCAGGGAGTTACCCGAAAGGAGGACCAGCTAGCAAACAGCCCAGTTATCCAAAGTGTGCTACTTGTGGGAAATTCCACCCTGGAGTTTGTCATAAGGGCACACGAGGATGCTTTGAGTGTGGACAAGAAGGGCACATGGCCAAGCAGTGTCCGAACAAGGCCAGCTTTCCTCCACCACAGCCGATCTAGTACGAAGCCAAGCCAGCACAGTTGCATCAGATCCAGGCCACTTTAGATGGTCCCCACATCAGCCAAGGCAGACTAGAAGGCCCCTCAGCTATGACCAATGCGAGGATCTACTCACTCACCAGAGAGGACGTAGCGAATGCCTCGACAGTTGTTTCAGGTCAGATTAGTGTATTACAGCAAAGTACGACTGTCTTATTCGATACTGGGGCAACCCATTTTTATATATCCAGGGCATTTGCAAAGAAATTAGCGATACCCCCAGAGGTACTCAGTAGTCAGTTTCTGACGACATTACCTTCAGGAGAGATTATGGCATCCAAGCACTGGCTCAGAGCAGTGCCAGTCATTATAGCAGATAGAGAACTCTTTTGTGATCTGATAGTGCTAGAGATGACTGATTACGATGTCATCTTTGGAATGGACTTCCTGATCAGATACAGGGCCTCTATAGAGTGTCGTAAACAGAAAGTCATATTCCAACCTGAAGCAGAAGTGCAATTCGAGTTCATCGGAGAACCCAAGAGAAAGGCCAAGAAGTTTCTCTCAGCTATGAAAGCATAGAAGTTAATAGATTCAGGATATACGGGATTTTTAGCACATGTAGTCAGTACCAGTCAGGACAAGGACCAATAGCTAGCAGAGGTCCGAGTCGTATGTGACTACCCAGTAGTCTTCCCTGAAGAGTTACCAGGCTTAGCACCAGACAGGGAGATTGAATTTGAGATAGAACTCATTCTCAGTACAAATCCTATCTCCAAAGCGCCTTTCCGCATGGCTCCAGCAGAACTGAAGAAACTTCATGAGCAACTACAGGAGCTGCTTGACAAAGGCTTCATACGCCCTAGTCACTCACCATGGGGAGCGCCTGTATTGTTCGTGAAAAAGAAGGACGGGAGCATGCGCCTGTGTATAGATTACCGGGCACTGAACCAAGTCACGATCAAGAACCGATATCCTCTTCCCAGAATAGATGACCTGTTCGATCAGCTAAAGGGAGCAGCAGTGTTCTCTAAGATAGACCTCAGATCAGGTTATCATCAGGTGAAAGTTAAAGAAGGAGATATACCCAAGACATCATTCAGGACTAGATACGGACATTATGAGTTCGTGGTCATGCCCTTCGTCGTGACAAATGCTCCAGCTACTTTCATGGACCTCATGAACAGGGTATTCAGAGAATACTTAGATAAGTTCGTTATCGTATTCATCGATGACATTCTTATTTATTCAAGAACTCAGGAAGAACACGTAGAGCACCTGAAAATAGTACTGCAGACCCTTCAGCAGAACCAGTTGTACGCCAAGTTCACAAAATATGAATTTTGGTTAGATCAGGTGTCCTTCTTGGGTCACATCATCTCAAAGGATGGTATTATGGTAGACCCCAGTAAGATAGAAGCTGTGAGTAACTAGAAAAGACCCAAGAACGCTAGTGAGATCAGAAGCTTTCTGGGATTAGTAGGTTATTACAGAAAATTCGTAGAGGACTTCTCCAGGATAGCCTCCCCACTGACAGCTCTCACCAGGAAGAACAGGAAATATCAGTGGATAGAGGACTGCGAGAACAGCTTCAGCGAGCTAAAAAGAAGATTGACCAGTGCACCTATTCTAGCTCTACCCGAGAACACAGACAGCTTTGATATTTATAGTGATGCCTCTAAGTTGGGACTAGGAGCAGTGCTGATGTAAGACGGCAAGGTAATCGCCTACGCCTCCAGACAACTCAAGGATTATGAGAAGAACTATCCTACTCATGACCTTGAGCTTGCAGCAATGGTATTCGCTCTCAAAATTTGGAGACATTACTTGTATGGGGCTCAGTGCAGAGTGTATACAGATCATCAGAGTCTGAAGTACTTCTTCACTCAGAAGGATCTGAATATGCGACAGCGCAGGTAGCTAGAGATGGTCAAAGACTATGATATAGACATCCTCTACCATCCAGGAAAAGCAAATAAGGTGGCAGATGCACTTAGCAGGAAGTCCAGTGCCACCTTGCTATCTCTAGCAGCCATGTCACCACCCCTACAGAAGGAGATCACAGACTTTGGTCTTGAACTCATAGTTGGACAGCTCTCTACTATGACGTTAGAGTCTACCTTGCTTGGTGATCTCTAGACAGCTCAGGAACAGGATCCTGAAATTCAAAAAATCAAGCAAGGATTAGCAGAATCAGACAGTGGAGAATTCAGAGTATCCGATAGTGGGGTATTGTACTTTGGTGACAGATTATGTGTTCCAGATCAGGAGGAACTACGCAGGAAGATTCTAGATGAGGCACACAAGACTCCTTATGTGATGCATCCTAGCTCCACCAAGATGTACCAGGACTTGAAGAAACGTTTTTGGTGGCCTGGGATGAAAAGAGACATCGCTAGATACGTTAGCACCTGTCTGACTTGCCAGAGAGTCAAGGAAGAACATCAGAGACCAGGAGGAGTTCTGCAGCCTATCCAGATTCCAGAGTGGAAGTGGGAAGACATTTCTATGGATTTCATAGTGGGATTACCCAGAACCACGAATGGTTTTGATACCATCTGGGTAATAGTCGACAGGTTGACTAAATCAGCCCACTTCTTAGCTATCAGGATATCTTACTCCATGGAACAGCTAGCATAGTTGTATCTCAAGGAGATCGTTAGACTACATGGAGTCCCACGAACCATTATATCAGACAGAGACAGCAGATTCACATCACACTTCTGGGAGTGTGTACAGTCAGCGTTGGGCACGAAGTTAAAGTTCAGCACAGCCTTCCATCCTCAGACAGATGGACAGACGGAGCGAGTAAATCAGGTACTCGAAGAGTTTGCATACAACAATAGCTATCAGGCCACTATCGGTATGGCACCTTACGAGGCTCTCTATGGGCGGAGGTGTAGATCTCCAATCTGCTGGTATGAGAGTGGTGAACAGAAGGAACTAGAGCTTCCGACAGATCTAGTAGCAGACACCACAACAGCTATACAGCAGATCCGCCAGAGGATAGAGACAGCTCAGAGCCGCCAGAAAAGCTATGCTGATACACGGCACAGACCTTTAGAGTTCTCAGTTGGGAATTCAGTGTTCCTCAGAGTAGCTCCTATGAAGGGAGTAATGCGTTTTGGCAAGAAGGGCAAATTAAGTCCCAGATATGTGGGACCATACCTTATCAGTAGAAGAGGTGGCAAGGTAGCATATGAGCTAGAGCTACCCCAGGAGATGTCAGCTATCCACAATGTATTTCATGTCTCTATGCTGAAGAAGCATATCCCAGATGCCACCCAGGTGATTGAGCCCCAGTCGGTACCAGTCCGCGAAGACCTCAGCTATGATAGTCGGCCTATTCAGATAATAGACCCAGCAGTTAAGAAATTACGAAACAAGGAGGTACCATTAGTAAAAGTCATTTGGCAAAATCACACAGCAGAAGAGGCAACATGGGAGAAAGAAGCCAGCATGAGACAGAAATACCCAGAGTTATTCTAAGTTCGAGGACGAACTTTTTATAAGGTATGGGGGATTGTAATGCCCGAAAATTCTCAAAATAATTATTAGAAATATCCTAGTATTTTTCTGGAATTTTAGGATATTTTTACAGAATTTTTAGAATAGCGGAAGTAGCAAAAATAATAGAAAACGAAAATAGCCTACGCGGGAATTGAACCCAAGACCTAGCGAACCCTATGACTTATAGATAGCTTTAGTAAACCATGTGGCCCCAGCAGGGGTGTGCTGAAAGAAAAGGGAATCAATTAGATTTATATTTGAGTTGGGTGAATTACCCACTTAATATAAATAAGGAATTAATTAGTGGGGAGATAATTTTTAACGTAACTTTTCTTCTCCTCAACCTAATTCCGCCGACCCCTCTTCCTTCCTCTTCTTCTCTCGGCGCCAACACAAGCAAAGGCTAGGGTTCCGTCCCCTAGGCTAGGAGCACCTTCCGGCGATGACTCCGACACAAGGACGCTTCCCTCCGCGAGAGGAACGCGTAGACGCGAGAGGATCGTCAAGAAGAGCGTCTCCATCGGAAAACTAGCGATCAGATCGTAAGGAAATCTAGCGCAGGATGTAAGAAACCCCTCACCTGCAGTATAAGAAGCTTCCGTATGATTTTTAGGCGTTAGTTCAATTTTATGCAGTTTTTGGCACACGGGATGTGCATTAGCGCACACCAAGTGCTCGATTAAATGCTTAGCTCAGGTAAGTGCAACCTTAGGCATTTTAATAGCCTAGATAAATGCAATAGAAGCATTTTACAGCTCATGTAGTCTTGCTACAGCTTTTACGGGACTAGATGTCCAATGGGTGGGCTCTCATAGTCGCCTCTAGGTTCAGACAACCTAATTCTAGGTTTAGATAACCTAGTAAAAGCAAGACAAGAAATATTAGCTACGTTCAGTATTTTACTTTTAGCAATGGCACTGTACTGGATTAGATATCCATTGGGTTGGGCTCCCATAGTCGTCCCTAGGTTCAGATAACCTAATAACCCTACTAGATTCGGGACTTGCAAACCCGGGTCTAGTTAGGGATGCGCGCATAGCAAGTACAGTTGTCGGGCCCAAACAGCAGCATGATTATGTATTTTCACCTATTATTTATGAATATAGTTTTCAAACATCATAAAATAGTTATGTGAGTTCAGTACAGCTTTAGCATCAGCTTAGTATTAGCTTAGCTCAACTTTGGTATCAGTTTAGCTTTCTGTTGATACAACATGACAGTTTATAATTAGCTTTATTGCCATGATCAGTTTTGCTTTCTATGTGTTGTATGTCATGTCATGCTTAGCATATTCAGAATGTATTTCAAATAGCATGTTTTAAAAACATAATTTGCATCGTATGCATGTTTTAGTGAGGTAGATGGTTTCTTACTAAGCGTAAATCTTACAGATACTCTTTCCTTATACTGCAGATAAAGGTAAAGGAAAGATGGACTAGCGGAGGCTGGAGGACAATGCAACGACGGTGTGTGTGGAAAAAAAAAGGAACTTGGAATAACGATGTTTGGGAACTAGCCCACTTAGAACACAGCATTCTCTTTATGTCATTACTTTCCTGCACTTTGGTTGTTTAAGTGTTCAGAATTGTGACAATTATGCATAGAATCTTTAGTTGTCATGATTTTAGTTAGCTAACCATGAGTGGTATTATGCTTAGTAGTTTTATTTGATGTTATAGAGTTGATACATGTGATTTCGGCACGATGCAATGCTGAAATCAGACTTCGGATACGAAATCAGAAATCCCGATCGATCAGTCGATCGATTGGGGGTCTCCAATCGATCAGCTGATCGATTGGTGATCTTGCTCCGCGAACAGTAGACTTCTAGATCGATCAGCCGATCGATCCAGTCGCATTCTGTCGCAAACAGAAGGCCTGTGATCGATCACTGGATCGATTGGCCAGTCTGGATCGATCAGCCGATCGATCCAGAATATTGCCCGAGCACAGTAGCGTGCTGAATCGATCACTGGATCGATCCAACCTAAGTTCCGCATACAGTAGCATGCTGAGTCGATCACGGGATCGATTAGACCATTCCAATCGATCCATGGATCGATTGGGAGGCCTGATAACAGCCGGGAGACCCTTAGTTCAGTTCCTTGACCATGGGGGATTGTAAAATATGTCATGAATAGTTAGATTACACCCCTTAGCACCCATAGAATAAAGAAATGATAACAGCTTAGCAAAATCTTAATCAGTACAGCTTTCGCATCTAGATTTAGTGATGGTCATGGATATAGTTTAGCACAGCATAATGTTACGGTCCGGCCTTATAGCTTAGTAGTAGAAGGCGGGTCGTTACAACAATAGGGAAAGAGGGATAGACGGGAAGGTAGAAACTTTCAATTCAAGGCTTGTTGAAAAAGAAACTTTTTTATCAGTAGTCATGCTTAAGTCTACCCGGATTCTTTTATCTATGAGATTTAGCAAGTGGATGTCAAGACAGCTTTCTTTAATGGAAGTCTTGAAGAAAATATCCATATAAAGCAACAAGAAGGGTTCATTGTAAAGAGCAAAGAGCATCTTGTGTGTAAGCTCAAACAGTCTATAGACTGAAGTAAAGCTTCAAGGTCTTAGTACATCCGGTTTAATAAAGTAATCCAGACCTATGGATTTATTTTATAACCGAATGAGTTTTATGTATACAAGAAATGTGATGGAAACGTGGTGGTATATCTTGTACTATACGTAGATAACATTTTTGGTAGTTGGAAACAATATCAAAGTGTTGTCAGAAGTAAGGGTATGGTTGTCCAAACAATTCGATATGAAGGACTTAGGAGAATGCATATATTCTTGGGATCAAAGGGATCGCAAGAAAAGAATATATTTTACTTATCCCAAGCTTCATATATCGATACAATCTTAGCTCGTTTTAGCATGCAGAACTCCAAGAAAGGTTTCTTACCTTTTAGGAATGGAGTAGCTTTATCTAAAGAAATGTCTCAGAAGACATCAAAGGAAATAAAGGACATGAAGGCAGTTCCTTATGCTTCGGCTGTAGGAAGTCCAATGTATGCAATGCTATGTATGAGACTAGATATCTGTTTTGCCATGGGCATGGTTAGCAGATATCAAAGTAACTCTAGACAAGGACATTGGTCTGCGGTAAAGCATATATTGAAGTACCTTAGAGGCACTAGAGATTATATGCTAGCTTACAAGGCAGATAATTGGTTCCCTGTGGGTTGCATGGATTTTAACATCCAATCGGAAAGGGACAATAGTAAGTCAACCTCGGGGTTTTGTGTTTACTTTAGGAGGTAAAGTCATAACTATGGAAGAGTGATAAGCATAGGTGTTTTTTTGGACTCCACCATAGAAGCTGAGTATATGACAGCCTTTGAGGTAGTCATAGAAGCTATATGGCTCAAATACTTCAAGATAAACTTAAATATGATTTTTGGTTTGCCCAAAATATAGTGGTGCAGTAGCAAACTCGAAGAAACCAAGAGTCTATAAGGCAAGTAAACACAATAGAGCGCAAGTACTACCTAATACGAGAAATCATATAACGAGGAGAAGTTGCTGCTGCTTACATTGCATCAAGCGATAACCTGGAAGATCCTTTCACTAATGCCCTTAAGGCAAGAGCTTTTGATGGGCATATTGAAGGGTTGGGAATCAGATGTATGGCAGTAGATATGGCAGCTTAGTCTTTTAGTATAAGTGGGAGATTGTTAGAGTGTATACTAAAAGCCTAAATTTTGGTATAAACATTTATCTAAAAATAAGAATCACATTGGTCAAATGTCTACATTTATGATAAATGTAGTTGTTCAATTAATTTATATTGTAGATAACATGGTGTGTGGTGTCACACACAGAGGATCATGTTATCAGCACCTTATAAATTATAAACAGTAGCTCATGACCAAGATGGAAAGGAACAAACCATTGGAAGGTCGTAGTGTAATTAGATATTAGTTTATCTTAACTATATAATTACACTAGTACACTTAGAGTGTATTGAGTAGGACCATTAGAGGTCATTTCTTTTTATACTGACTTTATAAAGGAACAAAGACCTCAGTTATTATGGAAGTGTGTGCTCTTAATCCTAATATAATAACAAGTACATATATTTGATATTTATTTCTTTAATTTATCAATGGGTGAGATTTAGTTCGATAAATCAATAAGCCTGATAAGTTGGGAAATGATATCACTTATAGTGTGTGATGTTGATTATAGAAGGAAACTATGTCCTAGTGATCTAGGTTGATAATGTCCCCAAGAGGAGCTCATAAGGATTGTCATGTTAAACCCTGCAGGTGGACTTAGTCTGACATGTTGATAAGGTTGAGTGGTACTACTCTTGGACTAAGATATTAATTAAGTGAGTTGTCAGTAACTCATTTAATTAGTGGACATTCGACATCTTAAACACAGGGAGACTATCACACTCATAATAAGAAGGAGCCCAAAATGTAATTTGGGATTGGTGCGGTAGTTCAATAATAGTTCTTTAGTGGAATGAATTATTATTGATGGAATTAAGTTGTGTGTTCGGGGCGAACACGGGAAGCTTATTATCATCGGGAGACCAAAATCAATTCCTCCTCTCGGTCCCTATCATAGCCTCTTGTATATAGAGATTTATACCCACCTTTCTACCCACCTAAAGGTGGCCGGCCAAGCTAGCTTGGAGCCCAAGCTAGGGCCGGCCAAAGATATTGGAGGAGCTAATTATAGGTGGTCGGCCAAAGCTTGGGTCCCAAGCTTAGGTGGCCAGCCACTAGAATATTAAAAAGGATTTTTATTAAAATTATTTCTTATGTGGATATCATGTTTTTAAAAGAGAGTTCAAAATTTAAATCTTTCATTTTATAGCTTTCTACAAAAGATTAAGAAAAGATTTGAAATCTTTCCTTATTTGTAGATTGAAAGGAGATTTTAATTTTGAGAAAACTTTTCTTTTTAACCGTGATCATAATTTAAAAGAGAGTTTTAAAAATTAAAAATTCTTTTTTATTAGTTTCTACAAAAGATTAAGAAAAGATTTGATATCTTTCCTTATTTGTAGATTGAAAGGAGATTTTAATTTTTAGAGATAACTTTCCTTTTTGGAAATCATCCACATGTTTAAAAGAAAGATTTTAATTTATAAAATTTCCTTTTTATAATCTACCATGAAAGGAAAAATTATTGGAGAAATTTTTTATAAATTTCCGGAAACAAATTAGGAAATTTTAATTTTTGTTTTAATTAAAACTCTCCTTGTTTTGGGGAAATAAGTGGCCAACCATATGATAATGAAAAGGAAAATTGTTTCTAATTAAATAAATTTTTCCTTTTCATGGAAAAATAATTAAGAAAGTTTTTAATTAAATTTCCTTATTTGCCAAGACCAAGGATTATAAAAGAGGGGGTAGAGGTGCCTTCATTGTGAACGACTCTATTATTTTTCTCCTCTCTTTTTCTCCTTGGGTGTGGCCGGCCCCTCCTCTTTATCTCTTCTCCATCTTGTGGCCGAACCTCATCTCATCCTAGGAGTCCTTGTAGTGGCCGGATCTTGCTTGGAGAAGAAGGAGAGGAAAGGAGGCGATATTTCTAGCATCCCTTGGAGCTTGGTTGTGGCCGAACCTCTTCATCTTTGGAGGACCTCTTGGTGGCCAAAACCTAGAAGGAAGAAGAAGGTGCTTGGTGGTTCTCATCTCGGAAGATCGTTGCCCACACAATGCCCGAGGTTAGAAGAGGAATACGGTAGAAGATCAAGAGGTTATTTTTGCTTACAAAGAAAGGTATAACTAGTAATTGTTTTCCGCATCATACTAGTTTTCTTTGTATAAGTTATTTTTGGAAATACCAAACACAAGAGGCATATGATTCTAGAGTTTTTCGGTTTTGTTTCGAAGTTGTGTTTCTTTTCTTTTATTTTTCAAATTTGTGATTCGATTGTTCTTTTTTGTTAAACCTAGAGTTATTTAAGGAAATTAAATATTAGCTTTCTTTAAAAGGCTTTGTCTAGGCGGTGGTGATTGCTCCCATATCCAAGAAGGCCATGTGCCTCGCCATGCAGTCCTGAATGTCAATTTTGGAAATTAATATTTAATAGAATTAATAACATAGGTGAATTTGAATCAATAGTGTTAAGTTCTGCTTGCGATTCAAAGCTAAACCATTAAGAACAGATAAGTTAAATTTGGAATCAATGATGTTAAGTTCCGTCTGTGAATCCTAATTTAACTTCTAAAGAACACAATAAGTTATTTAAGGAAAGGTTCGACACTTGTATAAAAATTTTGTAGAGTGGAACTGGTACGTTTTTCTAGGACTAACCAACAATAACAAGCACATATACTTATTATTTATTTCTTTAATTTATCAATGGGTGCGATTTATTTGTTAAATCAATAGGCTCAATAAATTGGGAAATAATATTATTTATATGGTGTGTTGTTGATTATAGAAGGAAACTGTGTCCTAATTTCTAAGTTAATGATGTCCCTTTGAGGAGCTCATAAGGATTGTCATGTAAACTCTGTAGGTGGACTTAGTCCGACATGACAATGAAGTTGAGTGGTACTACTCTTGGAACTAGATATTAATTAAGTGAGTTGTCAGTAACTCATTTAATTAATGGACATTCGATATCTTAAACACAGGGAGATTAATGCACTCATGATAAGAAGAAGCTCATAATGTAATATGGAATTGGTGTGGTAGTTCAATAATAACTCTTTAGTAGTATGAGTTATTATTGATGAACTTGAGTTAGGTATTTGGGTCGAACACAGGAAGCTCAAGCTCATCAGGAGGCTAAAACCAATTCCTCCTCTCGGTCCCTGCTGTAGCCTCTATAAAGTCTCACATTCACCCATTTTGATTATCCTTCCAACCCAAGAAAGGGGCCGGCCACATCCTTGTTTGGTGCCCAAGCAAGGGGCCGGCCAAGCCTTGCTTGGTGCCCAAGATGTGGGCCGGCCAATCCATGCTTGGTGCCCAAGCAAGGGGTTGGCCATAATAGAAGAGAAAAGGAAGATTTTATTTAAAATAAAATTTTATTAAAATCTTTCCTTTTATAGTTATTTACAATGGTTTAAAAGAGATATTTTAATTTTGTTAAAATCTTTCCTTTTTGTAATCATCCATAATAGAAGGTAAAAGGGAGATTTTATTTAAAACAAAATCATGTTATAATCTTTCCTTTTATAACTATTTACAATGGTTTAAAAGAGAGAAAATCTTTTCTTTTTTTAAACCATCCACAATAGGAATAAAAGGAAATTTTATTAAAATCTTTCCTTTTTAGCAATCACCAAGGATTATAAAAGAGGATAAGTGGTGCCCAAAAAAAATACACACAACCTAAGTTTTTTCTTCTATTTCCCTTGGGGCCGGCGTCACATCAAGAGGTTCTAATCTCCTTGTGGCCGGTTGCTTGAAGGAGAAGAAGAAGAGAAGAAGGTACCTATCCTAAAGCAATCCTTGGTGGCCAAAAGTCTTGGGAGCAAGAAGAGAGTTCGGGTGGTATAGTCTTGGTAGATCGTCGCTCATACGACGTACAAGAAGAGGAGAGGAATACAACAGAAGATCAAGAGATCTTAGCATACAAAGAAAGGTACAACTAGTTAATTGTTTCCACTGCGTACTAGTTTAATTTTTCTTTGTATGGATCCTGAAATACCAACACAAGAGGCTAGCGATTTTGTGTTTCGATTGTGGTCTCTGTAGTTAAACCTAAGGCTATTGTAAGGAGTTTAAATATTCAATTTCTTTGAAAGCCTTTGTCTAGGAAGTGGTGGATGATCCCATACCCAAGAAGGTCGAGTGTCTCGCCATGACCTGGAAGCCAATCCTTGAAATAGATATTTAATCAACTTCTGTAAATTTGTTTAATTTTTTAAGAACACATGAGTTAAACTTGGATTAAGAATGTTAAGTTTCATTTACAATCCAAGTTTAACTTCTAAAGAACACATGAGTTGCTAGGAAAAGTTCTATACTTGTATAAATTTTTGTACATGGGAAACAGAATGGAATTCCAAGTAGAAACCAACACAATTATCATGCATTTGTAAGAAGTCACCGGTTATCTCCTGTAGAAAACACCGGCAAGGGACTTATATCTACAGCTTAAGCAATTAAATAGTTATGATCCCTATGAAGTCCGTTAGTGGGGCAGCCCTGTCACGTCACCCCTTGGTCATACAAGATAGAAACACATCACTAATTAACTCACATCAAGATATAGGAAATAGTGCATCTATCTATCCCACTTCTTTGTAGATTCTTGCTTCACCCTTCAAGGTGATCCCCAAGATGTTCGTTAACAGCGCAACCCTGTCACGACACCCCTAGGTCATATGATCTAGAGAATTCCTCTACAAGATCCACAAGTAATACAAACTTCCAATCAAGAATGGTAAATAGATCCAAACACAACCACCCATACAAGATTGAATTGATACAAAACATAACAACATCATTGAAACAAGAAGTTGGCAAATCCTTGAAATCTTACATCAATTCATATCACAAATACTCCCTCCATCCTAGAACAAGAAAATATACTCCATGAAACAAAGGAAAAGATCTGAAGATAAGAAGATCATAAACATTTCGATCCAAATCAAGAAGCTAGAAAAGAAATGCTTATCTAGAGGCGATGAGTGATTTTCAAAACCAATCCTTGCTGCCGAAGTCGAATCAGGAATGAAAATGTCTTTAGATCACCGGATCAACACCCAAAAGATGGAGAAAAGCCTCAAGATTGGATCTCCCCAAAGGGAGAGCCTCCCCCTTTCAAAGAGGAAGAAACCCTTTATATAGAGCAGGGGGTTTGGGCGCCACACGTGTCACGACCGTGTGGATCTCACATGGCCTCAACAGCTTAACTGAATCACACAGCCGTGTGAGATTCACATGGCCGTGCCATGCTTCTTCTCTGGACGGCTCACACAGCCGTGTGGCACATACGGTCGTGCCAATCTTGGCCTCTGGAAAGGTTGCACGGTCGTGTAGATATACACGACCATGTTCTGATTCTGCTTCAAAAGTGACACGACCGTGTGAAACCACATGACCATGTCAACCCCCTCTTCTGCTGATGCTACACACCCGGTCTGCTCCACACGACCAAGGTCATTTCCCTTCTTGTTCCTTTGGCATGGTCGTGTGGCACACATGGCTGGTGTTGACTTCCTTCGTTTATTGATTAGATTCGCCATGAACAGCTCACAAGTTGCTAGGAATTGATTACAGAGTTGATAGAATAATTTTCTAGCTCAAGGGGCCTTTATATAGCTCCTGGATATCTTATCTCGAGCCTTGAGTGTAAAGACCACCCTTCTTACTACTACTACTACTCTCTAAGAGTGACCGTTACTTAACTACTAACTCTACTTAACCGGTATAATTAAAAACCACGAGGAATCCCTACCGAAAAATTTCGGTAGAGTCTCCCCTATACCGGTGACCAAATCAACAATACAAACAAACTATACTCAGCCACAGGCGGCTGGAACATATATTTTCACAACCACGCAGTATAATATCACAAATAAAAGAAGGAAACTACTCTAGCAATAGCAAACAACTATATCACTCCATCAATAGAACCCAACTACAAATGCGGAATAAACTTAATTACAATCTTAACTCATAATAACATTTAAAGAAAACTAAAAGAACTCTAAACAGAAAAGTCTTAACAATTCCTTAGCAAACTCTTGATCTCCCCATAGTCCATCCATCACACACCTTCATCACCACCACCTTGTCGCCTTCCTTGCTAAATCTTTTCCTTTCCTTTATCTGTAGTAGGAGGAAATGCAGTCTATAAGCATAAAGCTTAGTGAGCGCTACCTACTTACAAAAACTTGATATGCATGTATATAAATAAAAACATGCTAAAACTGAATGCTAACATGTAAAGCTACTCATGCTCATACATAGAAAATGAATCATACTAACTGAAATACTGAACATGTATAGCTAATCATGCTCATAAACCAATAAAGGAATTATACTAACTGAAATGCTAAACATATAAAGCCACTAAACATGTAAAGCTACTAAACATGTAAAGCTACTCACGCTCACAAGAATAAAACTATAACTGCATGCTGAAAGCAAATAAAGCTAAACACGCCGAATAATCTAATAGCAAGAAACAAATAAAACTACTACTGCATGCTTCAAATAACAAGAAACTAAACTTCCTAATTCTAAACATATTTGAAGCTTGTTTCATTTGTTTCAAAACTTATACTTTAATACTTCAAAATAATAATAAACTTCTTTTGGGCCCGGCATTGTACCAATTTGTGCGCATCCCTAATAAGAGTCGAGGTAGCTAATCCTGAAACTACTAAGGTACTTCTAGGCGATCTTGTGCCTAGCGGCGATCTAGGAGCCCACCCAATGGACCTTGTGTCCTAGACCTTGTGTCCGGTACATGCCATTAAAAGTAAAATTCTTATTTTCTTTTTAACTATTACTTCCTTATACTTGTTATTCTTCAATTCTCTTATAATAAAATGCCTTGGCATTTCTTTGAGCACTTGATATGCTACTGATCCAAATTCTTAAAATTAGGGATCCTATTAAGACCTTGGTCTCTCTTTCTTATAACTTCTTATAAATCCCTAAAGGATTTATTAAAACTCTTATTCTTCCCACCTACAGGTAAATCCTAGAGTTTTTATAGAGCAACAGGTTTCTTTAAGCATGTATCAACAGAATCAAGCAAAAGAAAACAAATCAAACTTCTTTAAACATGCTACAATAAACATAAATCAAAGGAAAGCAAACTGAGCTCTCTAAGCATGCTACAACAGATATGAATCAAGAAAAACTGAATTTGATTTCTTTAAGCCTACTCTAAAATAAAACTGCTCATGTTAAACTGATCATGCTTAATTATTAGCAAATGGATAATTGCTCATGCTTTACTATCAGCAAATGAAAACTAAACAGCAAGAGAATAATCTAACAGCATAGGAAAAATCTAAACAACATGCTAAACCCATTCAAATTCCTTCTCCTCTTCTTTAACAAACTCATGACAGCAAAGGTAGATTAACCAAGCTAGGGCATCAAAAAGGAAATTAACCAACAAAAGAGAATTATCATTGATAACATAGATTTGAATCTGTTCTTCATGCTTACTGCCTAGCAAATGAAAGTTAAAAGATCTGCTCATGTATATCTATATAAACTAAAATTTGCATATCATACAAGCTTAAACTAAATCTAAAACTTGTTGGAATTTTTAGGCACTTAATTGGTTTACAAAGTACAGATCTTAATCTTATCTGACTTGTGGTATACTTTGTAGACCTATACGTGGTTTACAAATCTGCACTTTGTAAATGGGTTTACAAATAAAACAACACACAGATTGTTTTTACCTATTGCCCATCAGATTTTAAATATTCTGTATTGTATTTTGTTCCAAAAGTCTGCCCCATTTCATACTCCCTGCCCAGTACAAAACTTTAAAACTAAAGGATAACTGAAAACCGAACAAACCCATCAAGGTAGCAAGGACGTCTAAATTGAAATCCTAACTAATAGGGGTTGTTCTAAGCTCTAGTAAAGCGGTTCGTGGTTACAAAAAAAAAATGCAAATAAAACTGATCATTCCTGTCAGAACATAGTAAGGTAAAACCTAACTACATATTTAAAACAACTATCCCTTCATGTTATTTGCATAATAACCATACTATACTACATATTCATAACATCTATTTGGATTCTAGAGATTGTATTCTTCACAGATGTGTGCAGATATTGAATCCTTCACAGATTGAGCTTCACAGAAGGATCTTGTAAAAATTTTTTTTTTAAAGTACACGGCAGAAAAAAAAACATAACCATCAATCTATTTGTAACACCTTCACAGCTTAACCCTAATTGAAAATCATGACAGCAAGCTCCACAGAAGATTCGAAACAAAGGGCATGCTATGGATGATAAGTAGTGAAATCAAATTCCAAAATCAAAGGAAAAGAAGATCAATGTCGCGGAACCACTCCTACTGCATGTGAGAAGCAACTCACCGAGTGTTCTTGGACTTACAACCGACGGAGACGACCTCTAGGGCTTCGGAGGTGTGGCTGTTTCGGCGAGCCCTTGACACCCGTGTGCTCTCCTCGACGAGGTGACCACCACCGTGTGAAGATCTCACGACGAAGGTGCTTGGCCGGCCGTCGAAATCGATGCCCTAGACTCGGCGTTATTTCCGCCCGAGCACAGGAACGCCGTCGCGCGTGAAGAGAAAGAAGAGAAGAAAGAATCGGGTTTTCGGCAAGGAAGAAAACCTAATCCCTTTATAACTAGGTTTTCTATTACTAACTATACTTTAAATATAACCTATTCTTTCCTTAATTAATAAAAACTCGCCGGCACAGCTGGTTAACCGGCTTTTAACCGAAGCCACAGATCGCAGCTACACTTTTTCCCAATTTATTCCCTAATCATTAACTATGCTATAAACTTAATTCTCACCATATAAGGTTAACAAAACCGTGTAGCTCAGCTGGTTGGGCCAGTTTTGCTTGGGTCAGTCTGACCCGAGGTCGTGGGTTCGAATCTCACCTTCAACGTTTTTTTTTAAAACTTCTTTCTTTTTGTAACCCTACTAAACGACCTCCAAAAATTACGTAAAAATACTCTAAAAATTTCTAAAAATCTCTAGAATATTTTAAATGTATTTTCAAATATTTTTATGGACATTTAGAACTTGAAATAGGGAAAATTGGGTCATTACAATTCCCCATACCTTATAAAAAGTTCGTCCTCGAACTTAGAATAGCTCTGGATATTTCTCTCTCATACTGTCCTCCCGCTCCCAAGTGACTTCCTCGTGCTTCTGGTTCTGCCAGATAACTTTCACTAGTGGCACTTCTTTATTTTTTAGTCTCTTGACTGCTCTGTCCACTATTTGTGTAGGTCTGCTCTCATAACTAAGATCCTCTTGAATCTGCACTAACTGAGGCTGAATCACTTGGCTAGGGTCGTGGAGACACTTCTTTAGCAGAGAGACATGAAATACATTATGTATTGCTGACATGTCCTGTGGTAAATCCAGCTTGTAAGCTACTTTCCCAATCCTTTCTGTGAGCAGGTAAGGTCCTACATAACGAGGACTTAATTTGCCCTTCTTGCCAAATCTCATCACTCCCTTCATAGGAGCGACCTTGAGAAAATTTGAATCCCCTACTTGGAATTCAAGTGGCCTACGGCGTGTGTCAACATAACTCTTCTGTCTACTTTGCTTAGCACAGCATAATGTAACCCCCGGCCTTACAGCTTAGTTAGTACGAGGCGGGGCGTTACAGAGTGGTATCAGAGCAAAAGTTCCATGCTTCCTACACACACATCAGCATTGAACCTGCAGCTTCCAAGTAAGAACATCTCTCACTTCATTTATGTGTTGCTTCCATGTTTATAGATAACTAAAGCATGCTTACGTATGATAGCCTCTAACGTGATTATGGTAGCTACTTAACATGATAACAATAGTTATGCAATATGATCCTGTTAGTTATGTATGTCCTCTATTTCTTTAGAATATGGTACGAGGACGCCCAGCTAGAAAGACACCAGCTACTGAGCCCCAACATGAGGCAGGCAGCACAGTGCCTCCTCCAGATCTTGCGGAGGTAGTGGCTCAGTTACAGAAGCAGCTAGCTGAGCAGCAACAGGAGATAGCCACTTTAAGGGCTAACCAGCAGAACACTCCCACTGTCACCCCAGATCCTAACTTAGCAACTCCAGTAGTGATAGAGGTTCCACCAGTCCAACCTGCAGCACCAGTAGCCCCAGTAGCAGGAGCAATGAGGGAAGCCTATCTGATCCAGTGGCAGAAGATCAAGCCGGAGAATTTCTCAGGCACCAGTGAACCATGGGATGCTCAAGCCTGGTTCAAAACACTGGAGAGTACGATGGAGCTTCTGGACTGGCCAGAGCACGAGAAGGTGAAATGCACCTCTTTTTGACTAACAGGAGACGCACGTATGTGGTGGGAGAAAATTAAAGCGAAGCGCCCAGGGAATCAGATGACATGGGTTGACTTCGAAAGGGAATTCTTCGAAGAATTTTTCCACATGCGGGTCACAAACCGCCACTACGACAAGTTCACTGAATTTCGTCAGGGCAACCTTTCAGTCGAGGAGGCCGTGAGGAAATTCAACAGACTGGCTCGTCTATGCCCCGAACTAGTCAGTACTGAAAGAGAACGAGTCCGGTTGATGCTCAAGATGTTAAGGCCGAAAATAGCAATGAATGTGGCCAGCTGTGTCCGTAGGCCGCAGACTACGGAAGAACTAGTGAGCAGTGCTTTAACCACTGAGCATTATCAGAATAGTATCAAACAACAGAAGCAAGTCCTCTCAGAGTCGAAAGGCCAAGGAGGCTCAGGTACTCAGAAACACCAGGGCCACAGCTCCCACGGTTCTAACTGGAAAGGGAACTCCAGCAACAAACGCAAACCAGGGAGTTACCTAAAAGGAGGACCAGCTAGTAAACAGCCCAGCTATCCCAAGTGTTCCACTTGTGGAAAATTTCACCCAGGAGTTTGTCGCAAGGGCACCCGAGGATGTTTCGAATGCGGCCAGGAGGGACATATGGCTAAACAATGCCCAAACAAGACCAGCTTTCCTCCACCACAGCCGATTCAGTACGAGGTCAAGCCAGCACAATTGCACCAGATGCAGGCTGCTTTAGATGGTCCAAACATCAGCCAAGGCAGACTGGAAGCCCCCTCAGTCGCGACAAATGCAAGGATCTACTCACTGACCAGAGAAGACATAGCGAATGCCTCGACAGTTATTACAGGTCAGATTAGTATTTTACAGCAAAGTGCAACTGTCTTATTCGATACTGGGGCAACCCATTCTTATATATCCAGGGCATTCATCGAAAAGATAGCAGTACCCCCAGAGGTATTCAGTGGTCAGTTTTTGACGACACTACCTTCGGGAGAAATTATGGCATCTACGCACTGGCTTAGAGCAGTGCCAGTCATTATAGCAGACAGAGAGCTTTTTGGCGATCTGATCGTGCTAGATATGGCTGACTACGATGTCATCATGGGAATGGACTTTCTGATCAAGTACGGTGCTTCCATAGAGTGCCGTAAACAGAAAGTTATATTCCAACCCAAAGTAGGAGTGCAGTTTGAGTACAGCAGAGAGCCAAAGAGAAGAGCTAAGAAGTTTCTCTCAGCTCTGAAAGCACATAAACTATTGGATTCAAGATGTATAGGATTCTTAGAACAGGTAGTCAGTACCAGCCGGGACCAGGACCGAAAACTAGAGGAGGTTCGAGTCGTATGTGACTACCCAACAGTCTTTCTTGAGGAGTTACCAGGCCTAGCACCAGACAGGGAGATAGAATTTGAGATAGAGCTTATTCCCGGTACAAATCCCATCTCCAAATCACCATACTGCATGGCTCCAGCAGAACTGAAGGAACTTCAGGAGCAACTACAGGAGCTGCTTGACAAGAGCTTCATATGTCCTAGTCACTCACCCTGGGGAGCGCTTGTATTGTTCGTGAAGAAGAAGGATGGGAGCATGCGCCTGTGTATAGATTACAGAGCAATAAATCAAGTCACGATTAAGAACAGGTATCCTCTTCCCAGAATAGATGACATGTTTGATCAGCTAAAGGGAGCAGCAGTGTTCTCTAAGATAGATCTCAGATCAGGATATCACCAAGTTAAAGTCAAAGAAGGTGATATACCCAAGACGGCTTTCAGGACCAGATACAGACACTATGAGTTCGTAGTCATGCCCTTTGTCGTGACAAATGCTCCAGCTAATTTCATGGACCTCATGAACAGGGTATTCAGAGAATACTTAGATAAGTTCGTTATCGTATTCATCGATGACATCCTTATCTATTCCAGAACTCAGGAAGAACACGCAGAGCACCTGAAGATAGTACTGCAGGCCCTTCAGCAGAACCAGCTGTATGCCAAGTTCACGAAATGTGAATTCTGGCTCGATCAGGTAGCCTTTCTGGGTCACATCATCTCCAAGGATGGTATCATGGTAGACCCCAGTAAGATAGAAGCTGTGAGTAACTGGAAAGGACCTAAGAACGCTAGTGAAATCAGAAGCTTTTTGGGACTAGCAGGTTATTACAGAAAGTTCGTAGAGGATTTCTCCAGGATAGCCTCCCCACTGACAGCTCTTACCAGGAAGAACAGAATATTTCAGTGGACAGAGGACTGTGAGAACAGTTTCATGGAGCTCAAAAGAAGATTGACCAGTGCTCTCATTTTGGCTCTACCAGAAAACACCGACAGTTTTGACATTTATAGTGATGCCTCTAAGTTGGGACTAGGAGCAGTACTGATGCAAAATGGCAAGGTGATCGCCTATGCCTCCAGACAACTCAAGGACTATGAGAGGAACTACCCTACTCACGATCTTGAGCTTGCAACAGTCGTTTTCGCTCTCAAAATTTGGTGACACTACTTGTGTAGAGCTCAGTGTAGAGTGTATACAGATCATCAGATTCTGAAGTATTTCGTCATTCAGAAGGATCTGAATATGCGACAGCGCAGATGGCTTGAGCTGGTCAAAGACTATGACATAGACATCCTCTACCATCCAGGAAAAGCCAATAAGGTGGCAGACGCACTTAGCAGGAAGTCCAGCGCTACCTTATTATCCCTAGTAGCCATGTCACCGCCCCTACAGAAGGAGATCACAGATTTCAATCTCGAACTTATAGTGGGACAGCTCTCTACTATGACGTTAGAATCCACCTTGCTTGGTGACATCCAAATAGCTCAGGGACCGGATCCTGAAATTCAGAAAATCAAGCAAGGGTTAGCAGAATCAGGAAGTGGAGAGTTAAGAATATCCGATAGTGGGGCATTACATTTTGGTGATAGACTATGCGTTCCGGATCAGGAGGAACTAAAGAGAAAGATTTTAGATGAGGCTCACAGGACTCCCTATGCGATGCATCCGGGTTCCACCAAGATGTACCAAGACCTAAAGAGACGTTTTTGGTGGCCTGGGATGAAAAGAGACATCGCTAGATATGTTAGTATTTGTCTGACCTGCCAGAGAGTCAAGGCAGAACACCAGAGACCAGGAGGAGTTCTGCAGCCCATTCAGATTCCAGAGTGGAAGTGGGAGGATATTTCTATGGATTTTATAGTGGGACTACCCAGAACCACGAATGGTTTTGATGCCATCTGGGTAATAGTCGATAGATTGACTAAATCATCCCACTTCTTAGCTATCAGGATATCCTACTCCATGGAGCAGCTAGCTCAGTTGTATCTCAAGGAGATTGTCAGACTACATGGAGTCCCACGAACCATTATTTCAGACAGAGACAGTCGATTCACATCACACTTCTGGGAGTGTGTACAGTCAGCATTTGGCACCAAGTTAAAGTTTAGCATAGCTTTCCATCCTCAGACAGATGGTCAGACGGAGTGGGTAAATCAGGTACTCGAAGATATGCTCCGAGCGTGTGTCCTAGACTTCAAGGGAAGTTGGTGCAAATATCTGAGCTTAGCAGAATTTGCATACAACAACAGCTATCAAGCCACTATCGATATGGCACCATACGAGGCTCTCTATGGGCGGAGGTGTAGATCTCCAATCTTCTAGTATGAGAGTGGTGAACAGAAGGAACTAGAACTTCAGACAGATCTAGTAGCAGACACCACAGCAGCTATACAGTAGATCCGCCAGAGGATAGAGACAGCTCAGAGCCGCCAGAAAAGCTATGCTGATACACGGCGCAAACCCTTAGAGTTTTCAGTTGGGGATTCAGTATTCCTCTGAGTAGCTCCCATGAAGGGAGTAATGCGTTTTGGGAAGAAGGGCAAATTAAGTCCCAAATATGTGGGACCATACCTTATCACTAGAAGAGTTGGCAAGGTAGCATATGAGCTAGAGCTATCCCAGGTAATGTCAGCTATCCACAATGTATTTCATGTCTCTATGCTGAAGAAGCATATCCCAGATGCCACCCAGGTGATTGTGCCCCAGTCGATACAAGTTCGCGAAGACCTCAGCTATGACAGTCGGCCTATTCAGATAATAGACCGAGCAGTTAAGAAATTGCAGAACAAGAAAGTACCATTAGTCAAAGTTATTTGGCAAAGTCACACAGCAGAGGAGGCAACTTGGGAGACAGAAGCCAGTATGAGACAGAAGTACCCAGAGTTATTCTAAGTTCGAGGACGAACTTTTTATAAGGTATGGGGGATTGTAACGCCCGAAAACTCTCAAAAGACTTTTATAAATATCCTAGTATTTTTATAGAATTTTAGGATATTTCTACAGAATTTTTAGAGTAGCGGAAATAGCAAAAACAAATAGAAATGTAAAATAGCCTAAGCGGGAATTGAACCCGAGACCTAGCAAACTCTATGCCGTATAGGGTGACTCTAGTAACCAAGTGAACCCAGCAGGGCCGTGCTGAAAGAAAAGGGAATCAATTATATTTATGTTAGAGTTGGGCCAGATAAACCACTTAAAATAAATAGGAAATTATTAAGTGGAGAATTGTTTAACGACAATTCTTTTCTCCTCAAACCCTTACACGCCGCCTCTCCCTTCTCTTCTCCTCTCGGCGCACCAAGCCCCAAGGGCTAGGGTTCCGTTCCAAGGGCTTCAAGAGCACCTTCCGGCGACGACTCCATCACGAGAACGTTCTTCTCCGCGAGAAGCGCACGTAGACGCGAGGAGATCGACAAAGGGATCTTCTCCACCGGAAACCTAGCATTTAGATTTGTAAGAAACTTCGAGCAGGAGGTAAGAAACCCCTCACCTGCAGTATAAGTACCTATTCGCATGTTTTTCTGTATTAGTTTAGTTGTGTACAGATTTTTAGTATGAAGGGTGTGGTTTAGTGCACACCAAGTATTCGACAGAATGTTTAGATCAGTAAAATGCTACAGTAGGCATTTTAATAGCTCAATAAATGCAATAGAAGCATTTAAAATAGCATATTAGTCTTGCTATAGCTTTTATGGGAATACGGTCCAATGGGTGGGCTCCCATAGTCGCCTCTAGGTTCAGACAACCTAGTTCTAGGTTCAGATAACCTAGTAAGAGCAAGGTAAAGTATATTAGCTACAAATCAGCATTTTACTTTTCAATGGCACTGTACTGGACTTCAGTTGTTCATGGGTTGGGCTCCTATAGTCGTCTCTAGGTTTAGATAACCTAATAACTCTGCTAAATTTGGGACTTGTAACCCCGGGTCTAGTTAGGGATGCGCGCATAGCAAGTACAGTAGCCGGGCCCATCAGCAGCATGATTAGTATTTTCATCTATTTATGATAAATAGTTTTCAAACCTTCAAAATATAGTTTATGTAAATACAGAGCAGCTTAGCATCAGTAGTAGTAGTGTAGCTCAGCTTTCATTTCAGTTTAGCTTTTATGGATCCATATGATGATTTATGCTTAGCTATGATTGTCATGTATCGTATGTGATTATGCTATGTTTTAGAATTCATGTTTAGCAATGTTCAGCATATATTTTGAATAGCATGTTTTAAAATCACAAATTGCATCGTATGCATGTTTTGTGAGGTAGATGGTTTCTTACTAAGCTCCCAAGGTTACAGATACTTCTTTTCCTTATACTGCAGATAAAGGTAAAGGAAAGATGGATTAGCGGAGGCTGGAGGTCAATGCTACGAAGATGTGTGTGGGCAAGAACTTGGAATAAAGACCCTTGGGAATTAGCAAATTTAAAGAATTAGAACCTTTTGTTCTTCTTGATGTTTATGCACCTTTGGAGTGTTTAAGAATTCTGAATTGTGAAACCATGCTTATGCCATGTCTAGGACACTAGCTAGCTTATTGATGAGTAGTAAATCTTGCATAATGTTAGTGAAGATCTATTACAATGTTCTCTAGGCATTCTAGGTTTATTATATTGAGTTGTGTATGATCGAGCTCTGAAATCAGAGTTCTGCAGCGAAATCAGAAACTCCAATCGATCGACCGATCGATTGGAGGGACCTCAATCGATCGGTTGATCGATTGAGAGCTGATTTCCGCGAACAGTAAGCTCTGGAATCGATCACTGGATCGATCGGGGAATTAGCCTCGCGAACAGAGAGCTTTTGAATCGATCACTGGATCGATTGGTATAGCTGGATCGATCCATAAATTCTTCCGTGCACAGTAGCACACTGAATCGATCAGTGGATCGATCAACCAGTCTGGATCGATCAGCCGATTGATCCGAACAAAGTTTCCGTATACAGTAGCAAACTGAATCGATCCACAGATCGATTCAGTAACTGTCAATCGATTAAGTTCAATCTGAATCGATTGGGAAGTTGGGTTTCAACCAGGAAACCTTGTAACTCAGCTCCTTGACCTTAGGGGATGTAGGATACGCCATGTATATCTTAGAATGCACCCCTTAGCACAGGCAGAACCAAGAAATTTTATTAGTTAGCAAAATTTGTTTTTAATTAACTCAGTTTCCGCACCTTAAGATATAGCTTAGCACAGCATAATGTAACCCCCGGCCTTACAGCTTAGTTAGTAGGAGGCGGGGCGTTACAATATTAGGCGAAATTAATATTTGATGACATTTATATATTTAAGATATTTATAAAAACTCATAGGACCTAGTTTCATATCATTCCGAGCTCTTTAGGTCCGTCAACCAACTTCGAAAAGTTCAAATTTAAAAAAAAAATGGCATTCTGTGACGAATTCTTGGACTCATCATAGAATCTATGACAAATCCATGGATTCGTTGAAAATTTTTTACAAATCCAGGAATTCGTTGCAGAATGAGATTTTTTTATATAAATTTAAACTTTCTGAAATCAGTTGAGGTACTTAGAAAGCTTGGAATGACATGGAACCAATTGTTATAGGTTCTATAAATCTCCTGATTATATAAATCTCCTCAAACACTAATTTTTGCAATTGGTGATGTCTTAAGATCTAAATAAGTCTAACATGTTAAATTCATAACTTCTTATAGGAATTTTGCTAAGTCTTAAGTGCACGTAATTAATTTAGCAATGGAAGAAAAATATACTGGATCAAATTATTAATTAAGAGCATTTATATAATTAAGAGATTTATAAAAACATATAAGAACTTGTTTCATGTCATTTTGAGCTCTCTAGCTTTGTCAACCGGGTTCAGAAATTTTAATTTTTCTTTTAAAAAAAGGTCATTCTGCGACGAATCTAGAATTCGTTGCAAACTCTATGATGAACCTGTGGATTCATCGCAGATTCTACGATGAATATATTAAAATTCATCGCAAAATGGCTAAATATTTTTTATAATTTTAAACTTTCTGATGCCGGTTAGCAGACCAAGAGAGCTCAGAATGACATGATGTTGGTCCCAATAAGACCAGCTAGAGGGGATGAATATCCCTGCAATTCAAATTAACATTTTCTTTTGCTTTCTTTCTTAGCAAAGACTAGCACATGTTAGTTTAATAATAAAAACATAAACTAAAACAATAAAAGGCAAAGAACTTTTGCTTGATTACAACCGGGGAAATTGTTAATCCAAGGCCAATAACAGCTCATTGGATGTCTCCTTCAGTGAAAGTGAAGTAGCCTCTTACAGACGTTGATAGTGTAGAATTACAAAGTATAATAAAAGAAATGAAAGCAGAGAGTTGTAAATGGGTGTTGGGTCTAAACTACATGAACTAGGGCTCTATTTATAGCCTGCTGGTCGAACATATCCGTTAGCTGACATGGTAGCTCTGGGAGCCTAGACCAAGTCTGAGCACATAGATTCAATCACCTTGATCCACTCTACAATGGCTAACTGATAAGGACTTATCGGTACATGGGCGCCTAGAGTTTTGCTGACATAGCCCCAAGTATGATCCTCACTACAACAGTTTTATGTCATGGCTTGTACTACTCTAGGCGCCTAGACGAGGTCAGGGTGCCTAGAGTCAGGGCGCTTGGACAAGTCATCATTGTGTTGACTTGTCCGGCTGCAGCTCCAATCACTTGGGTGATTCTCCTACCATCCAAAGTTGAGCTCACCCGAACCCAACTCTGGCTTTCTCCTCGATCAGACTTCCTTCCTAGCTTCTTGTCCCTAGGAAGCATCGCATGCATCCTTCTTGTCCGCTGGTGTACCTTTCCACAACCCTTCGTCTCTCGAATGCATCGATCTCGTCGTGTAACGACTCGGCCCTTGGGCCCCTTGGGCGGTCCAACTGACGGCCCATTTGGCGGCCCCTTGGCGGTCCCTTGGGCGGCCCCACTGGCGGCCCAACTGGCGACCTCTTATGTCGTCAACCGACGACCATCGACCGTGTCGTTACTCACTAAGTCTTCCCACCCCTGGCCAGTGGATTTTTGCCTTCCCCAGGATTCATAAACTCTAGTACTTAGCCTGGAGGTCTAAAGTTCAAATCCTGGGGAAGACAAAAATCCACTAGCCAGAGGTGGGAAGACCTAGTGAGTAACGGCACGACCGATGGTCGTCAGTTGACGACATAAGGGGTTGCCAGTGGGGCCGCCCAAGGGACCGCCAAATGGTCCGTCAATTGGACCGCCCAAGGGGCCCAGGGGTCGGGTCGTTACACGTCGACTCACTTCCAATACCATCCTTCTAGCTCACTATGTTTTTTGTTCAACCTCCTATGTTCCTAAGTCCCTACACATTTAGACACAAGACATCAAATACACAAAGTCTAACTTAACCTAGTTGATCACATCAAAACCAACTTGAGGTACCTATAATGTCCCTTTTTAATGTTCATCAACCGAAGTTAAATTAGGGTTAAAACAAATAATAAAATAAGTAAATATTGATTTTCTAATTTACTATAATAAGTTTACAATTATTCCAAGTAAACAATTAAACCTCCCCCTAAACTTAATCATTAACTTTCTCTATATTTGATCACATCAAAAAAAATCATATTAGGGAGAATTTTGAAAAATAGTTAGAAAAATGTTGAAACATTTCTAGGGGTCCTAACAGAATTATTAGTGATGTACCATTTTTCAAAATTAAGTTTCAAAAATATTCTAATTTTACCAAATAATTCTCTGTTTTGACAACAATAAAAAAAAATATTTTTAAGTTTTGAAAAATCTTGATAATTTTTGTCATAATTAAATCAGGATAAAAAATTTCACAAAAAACAAATATTTATTTTAACAATAATAAATCCTTTTGAACAAATAGAGTTATTTAAAAAAAAATTAAAAAAGAGTGTATAAGGTCAAAAATCTGGCTGATTTTTTTAAAGACTTAAAATTAAACGTTAAACTTCTGAAAAATTAGTTTTTTTTTTAAATTGATCTCTAAAGGAATTTTAAAATTTTAATTATATTTTTTGATTAAAAATTTATAAAAAAACATATAGTTTTCAAAAAAAATTTAAAAATTTTTATTCTAACAGAACACCTGATTCTTTATCGTAGAAAAATTAAATTTTAGAAAAATAAATTTTTGAAGCATTTTAATCATTGAAATCTATTTTTCATATAGAGAGTCAAAAAATTAAAAAACAAATTGTTAGTCAACAAAATCATCATATAGAACAATAAAAATATTCAACTCAAATTATGAACGGTAAGTATACAAAACAATTAAATTTTACAAGAAAAAATAAAATTAAGATAAATTTATATTTGAAGCATGAATAAATATTAATTTAATTTAGACTAAGCATGATTTAAGAATCTAAAATAAGTTCCTATCTATTGGATTTATCAAAAAAAATTATGGAATATATTTTCTTTTCACTTTTGTAATTTGACCTCTATGGTTCCTAATATACTAATTAATTCCATTATAATGTTTGAAATTTGGATTTTGTAAAAAAATTGAATATGCAGAATTTTTAAGACATTCTATTTATACTTTAATTTTACATTTTCATTTTTTATTTTATCAAATTCTTCTTGTCATGTCCTGAGGGTATACTTGTCCATCAAATTGAACTATACCCCTAGTGATAATATAAAAAATAATCAATATCAAACCAATTCAAGTCATCACAAACACCTATGCAATATAAAATCACTAATTTATAAAAACTGATGTGCATATGTATGCATATACATGTGAACATATAAAACTAACCAAAATAAAACCAACAATCAAACATTCAATACAAAAAGAACACTATAAATACAAGTAGTAGAAAAATAAACCAAACAACTTGAAAAGAAATATGAACTTGAGTGAGATCGGTAGCCAAGAGCTCTAAGCAACACAGCACATCCTCAAACCTGCTAACCTGAAGATAGAGGAAAAACAAGGAGTAGTGAGTATAAACACTCAGTTGGTATAAGAAAATAGTACATGAATAATATAGTGCAAGAAGATCAAAGGATGTTGTCTCAAGTAATAATACTTACTTCAAAAGTAAGTATATTAACATAAAATCATCTACTAAACAAGTCATAATCAACAATATAATCCTTCACTGACCTACTCTACTAGTTATAGCCAATAAATTAAAAGTATATACAGTATATACAAAAACCACCTACATAAACTCAACACATAACAAGCATATAATAAGTCCTCACTACGCGCAACAACATGCTCCCATGAATGGGTCTCATGGGTGTTTGATCGAATGAGTGCGATAGAGGGGGGGGGGGGGTGAATATCATGCTTTTTAAAACTTCTCTTTTAAACATTTAAAATAAAGTTGTGCAGCGGAAAGTAAAATGAGAGACTCGTTTGGTTACTTGGTTCGAAGTCAAGGTCGACTCCTACTCCAAGGCCCACGATCCTTGACCGCACCGAAGGGCAAATCACTATAACCCTTCTTTCCGAAATCCTCGGAAAGAAGCAGATAGTACAAATGCAACTAGAAGATAGTAACATACTACTATCTTCTTTTTAAATCAATTACAATGCAAGCTTTAAATAATTTTACCGACAAGAGTAGAAGGTGAAGCTCGGTCGGCCATATGAAGTAGCTTGCTTGAGAATGCATAGAAGTCTTGTAGCATGAGTAGCTTGTGTAGAGATGAAACTTTGAACCGATCAGATAGCATTGTTCAGCCTCAGACCTCGAGCTTCTTTTTATAAGATCGTCAATGTTCGGTCGACTAATCCTTGGGTTCGGTCGACCGAACCAGCTTGCTTCCTTTCTAGTAGAGATCCGATGCTGATTTGATCTTCGGCATTAACTGATCATTTAAGGGTTCGGTCGATCGATCGCTTTGTTCGGTCGACCGAACAGGCTCCTTCCCTGATCGTCGAGATTTACCGAGATGCTCATTTACTGTGCCATAAATGTTGATTGTTCGGTCGATCGATCATCAAGTTCGGTCGACTGATCAGTGCATTTGCCTTCTTCTTCTAATCGTTGCTGATTGGACTATTCTGTGCTGAGTCATAAGGTTCGGTCGACCGATCCCTATGTTCGGTCGACTGATCCAGACGAACCTGCAATACAGAGTTAAACAAGGTATTCCTGCAACACAAAGATTAGCACAACAATATATAATGCATGAGTAATTTAAGACGGTAGAACTATCTTGATCTCAACTTGGTAACCTTCCCGGTTTCTTTAGTTAAATCAGCGGCCTTAGGTTGTTCTCTTTAGGAACCCAACCTCATTGTCACTCCTCCAGTTGCATACCTCAACTTACCTACCAAACATTGGTCCTCTAGACCTGTTTGGACTTTGCATGCTCAGTATCTAATCGCCTGATACACTAAGGCCTTTCCTGCAATACTATATTAGCCAGCAGTAATAATAGTAATACAGAATACAATGGTAAACATAAACCTAGATTTTTAGAGATCCACTGGCGCGGTCGACCGGAAACCATTCGATCAACCTTGCTTGGAGTTCATTCCTACAAGACTTCTCGTTACCTATGGTTATCTCTCCCTAGGGTTTTCACCAGTTGGCTTCACTCACCAAGACTCAATATTCGGCTACCCAGGGATCAGGTTCTCTAAACCTATCTACCAGGCTTCCACGATATCCCGAGATTTCCCTTGCCTCATTATTCGACTACCTAGGGATTAGGTCCTCCAGACCTATCCACCTGGCTTCCACGATATACCAAGATTTCCCTTGCCTCAGTATTCAGCTACCTAGGGATCAGGTCCTCCAGACCTATCCACCCGGCTTCCACGATCTACCGAGATTTCTCTTGCCTAGTCTACAACTAGAACTTCCCTTGCCTAGCCTACAACTAGGACTTCTCTAGATCAAGCTCTATACTTAGACATACTTAAACATATTTGTCTGACATTAAAACCTTGGAGGTCGATTGCACCAACAATCTCCCCCTTTTGATATTTAACAAATATGTTTAAGTTAGGTCAATTCAAAAGATTTAGATTTCTAACTTAAACCCTTATTCTCCCCCTTTTGTCATACAACAAAAAGAACCTTTCATAAATTTCATTGATTGATAAGGTAACCTTAAAGTTTTGCACCAACAATAATGTAGTACCTTAAACATTCACAAGATATTTCCAAAGGTATTCTCTCACCCTTTTGACAGATAATAATAAGATGTATTTTGGGTTTTCTAAATAAACACAAATCAAATATATTTTGAAAAATGGTTGTTGATAATTTCAAAAATTTTGATGGAAATTGCAGGATCATTTCCAAAAAAAATTCAAGATACTTTTAAAAACAATTTTAAAAATATTTCAAAGATTATTTCAAAAAATGTTTTCAAGTTATTTTCAAGGAATTCTCTAAGTAAAATCTTTCAAGAATATTTTTCAAAACAATGATGCTTCCAATATTTAAGAAATTTTGTAAGAATGATTTCTGAAATAATAATTTTCAAAAGGATTTGCAAAGACAACATCCTTTTTTTAGATAGTTTTTCAAAGAATGAAACATAAATTTTGTAAAAGTTACTCTTGAAAGCAATTTTCAAAAATATTTTCAAGTTAATTTCAAAACCAAGATGCTTTTAAAAATAATTTTGTAAAAGTAATTTTCAAAAAGTATTTGATTAAAAGATTTTAAAGATGATTTTCAAAAAGATTTGTAAAGAAGTGTTATCAAGTATTTTTCAAAGAGTGTTTTGAAATATTTTTTAAAATATGTTTTTAAAAGTAAGATTTTGAAAAAATATTCCTTGAAAAATAATTTTAAAAAAATATGTCCTTCAGTAAAGTCTCTCCCCCTTAACCAGACACTCTTTTTAGATATCCTTGTTACCCACAAGGAAAATATTCCTAGATATGTCTAAGTGTCATAGTTGACTTAAAGATCTAAAAACTTGGATGGTGAATAACAATAATTTATATACACCCAATCAATCATCAATCAAAATTTGAAAAATATTTATTAAGAAAATAGATTTATAAGTTTTCAATTTTTTTAAAAAAATATTTTAAATTTTAATTTTCTTAGCAACTCACCCATTCTAAATTGCAAGTATGGTAATCCTATAATTGTGTGAGATGACTTTATTGATTAATTTTAATTAAGTTTTTAGTTAAATTTAAAAAAGGTTATTAAATCCATGTTAGATTCAAACTTAACTTTGGGTTAATCAAGCAGACTTCCTAAGGATAAGTTTTCAGTTCAGTGGCGAGGCATATGACCTTCTTTTGTATCAATGGTGGACCACTTGTTGAATACTTTCCAAAATAGTCCTGTCCAAAAAACTTAATACTAAGTTTTGGTCTAACTAGCCCATGTTTGACTGGGGTAGCTTCAGTCAGATCCACTAAGTCTAGTGCACCAGGTAGAATATACAGGATTTAGCCTAGACATGCCTTCGACAAAGTTTCCTTGACGTACTATCATCTCAATCCATTCCGATGCTATGTTGTTAGGGTTTGGTAAACCTTTTTAACTAACCGTTCTAAACTAGTAACATAAAGAAAAGATCCATGACATGGTATATATCAGAAAAGTATGCATGATCATGGTAAGTCAATAAATTCAAATAAGTCATATTATTTTTATTGTTATATTTGTTTTATTATTATTGCTTTATTGTTGTTATATTATTATTATTATTATTATTATTATTATTATTATTATTATTATTATTATTATTATTATTATTATTATTATTATTATTATTATTATTGTTATTGTTATAGTTGTTTTATTATTGTTTATTATTATTTTATTATTATTATTATTATTATTATTATTATTATTAATGATTAGTTTCATAATTAAAGGATACATGATTATAATTAGATTTTTGGAAATTTTGTTTTAGATTTGGGTTTGATTTATAACTTAAATCTAGATTTTGTGAGTTGATAAAATTATTAATAATATTTTCTAATTCATTAATTTAATTTTTTAAAACATTATTTAGTTTTTCTAGTTTTCTAAAATTTGATTTTATATATAATTTATAGTTTGGTTTTTTATTTTTATTTTCTAAATTTTTAGTTAAATTTTGTTTATTGTTAATTAATTTTAGAACATTATTAATTTGATTTAAATTCAAATTATCTTGAATAAATAAATTTTGATTAACGATATGGGTTTTGATTAAGGTTTGGGTTGATTTGATCAATTTTAGTTACATTTGAATTAATTAAATTTTTATTAATTAAATTAGTTTTGTTAAGTAATGTAGGATTTTCATGCTTTTTTAAATTCATAGTACAATTTAAACAAGAAGGATCTAAAGCATATAATTTTTTATGTAAAATAAATTGTTTTACCTTAATTGCTCCCCCTGGATCCTTGGATCTTGTTTCCGGGCATTGAGATTTGTAGTGTCCCATCTTTTTTCACTTGAAACATTCGATGTGGTCCTTCGTTTTCCGGACTCTAGGCATCGGTTCCTCCTTTGCCTCCGGTTGTGCAAATCGATTCTTTGGATATTTACTTTTGTAATGCCATTTTTCTCTGCAATTAAAACATGTTATATATTCTTTAAATTTTGTATTTACAAGATTACCTTTTGAATCCTCATTAGGATTCTCCCCCTTGACCATTGCCATTTCGAATTCAGGCTCGAGCATTTGGTCAGACTTAGGTTCGAGTTTGGACACATGTTCTGACTCGAGTTCGGATCCATCTGCCTCCTCATCAGCCACTAGTGCAATGAAGTTGATTTGGTCTTGTTCTTCTAGATATGGCTCTAATGATAGCTCTCCGGATTCAGACTCGGATTCGAACTCACTTTCACCTTGATCTTCCAGCCTTGACGGAGTCTCGTGAAGCTCGATCAATTTGGTCCATATCTCGAATGCGTTCTTGTAATCTTCTAATTGACATAAAACTTTATTAGGAAAAACACTAATTAAAATGTCTATTACCTTTGTGTTTGCTTCTGAGTTTTGAGAAGATTGTCTCAGTGCAATCCAGTTGTTGAAATTGTTGCTTCCAACGAAGCATTCCATCATTTGCCTCCAAGAATTGAAGTAGACTTGATCGTACGGTGGAGGGTTGTAGATACTTCGCCCTTCTTGATATGACATTGACATTCTTGCAATCAAAGAATTAAAAGAAAAATATTTCAAAGACTTTCGTCTTGGGATTAATAGTGCGGGAAAAAAGAGAATGGAAAAAATTCTAAAAAAATAATAAATGAAAGAAAAGTTTTAAAAGTGATTTGAAAAACGGTTAAGTAATTACAAATCTTACGAGGCTCTGATACAAATTGTTGGATCGGATAAGTGCGATAGAGGGGGGGTGAATATCACGCTTTTTAAAACTTCTCTTTTAAACATTTAAAATAAAGTTGTGCAGCGGAAAGTAAAATGAGAGACTCATTTGGTTACTTGGTTCGAAGTCTAGGTTGACTCCTACTCCAAGGCCCGTGATCCTTGATCGCACCGATGGGCAAATCACTATAACCCTTCTTTCTGAAATCCTCGGAAAGATGCAGATCGTACAAATGCAACTAGAAGATAGTAATAGACTACTATCTTCTTTTTAAATCAATTACAATGCAAGCTTTAAATAATTTTACCGACAAGAGTAGAAGGTGAAGCTCGGTCGGTCGGATGAAGTAGCTTGCTTGAGAATGCGTAGAAGTCTTGTAGCACGAGTAGCTTGTGCAGAGATGAAACTTTGAACCGATCTGATAGTGTTGTTCAACCTCAGACCTCGAGCTTCTTTTTATAAGATCGTCAATGTTCGATCGACTGAACCTTGGATTCGGTCGACCGAACCAACTTGCTTCCTTTCTGGCAGAGATCTGATGCTGATTTGATCTTCGGCATTAACTGATCATTTAAGGGTTTGGTCGACCGATCCCTTTGTTCAATCGACCGAACAGACTCCTTCCCTGTTCGTCGAGATTTGTCGAGATGCACATTTACTGTGCCATAAATGTTGATTGTTCAGTCGACCGATCATCAGGTTTGGTTGGATAATCAGTGCATTTTCCTTCTTCTTCTGATCGTTGCTTATTGGACTGTTCTGTGCTGAGTCATAAGGTTCGGTCGAAAAATCCCTATGTTCGGTCGACTAATCCGGCCGAACCTACAACACAGAGTTAAACAAGGTATTACTGCAACACAGAGATTAGCACAGCAATAAATAATGCATGAGTAAGTTAAGACAATAGAACTGTCTTGATCTCAACTTAGAAACCTTCCCGGTTTCTTCAGTTGGATCAGCGACTTTATGTTGTTCCCTTCAAGAACCCGACCTTATTGTCGCTCCTCCAGTTGCATACCTCAACTTATCTGCTAAACATTGGTCCTCCAGACCTGTTTGGACTTTGCCTGCTCAGTGTCTGATCGTCTGATCCACTAAAGCTTTTCCTGCAATACTACATTAGCCAGCAGCAATAATAGTAATACAGAATATAATGGTAAACCTAAACCTATATTTACCGAGATCCGCTGGTTCAGTCAACCGCGCGTCTGATCAACCTTGCTTAGAGTTCACTTCTCCAAGACTTCTCATTACCTAAGGTTATCTCTCCCTAGGTTTTTCACCACTTGGCTTCACTCACCAAGACTCAGTATGCGGCTACCCAGGGATCAGGTTCACCAAACCTATCTACCTGGCTTCCACGATATACCGAGATTTCTCTTGCCTTAGTATTCAGCTATCCAAGGATCAGGTCCTCCAAACTTATCCACCTGGCTTCCACAATATACCGAGATTTCCCTTGCCTTAGTAGTCGGCTACCCAGGGATCAGGTCCTCCAGACCTATTCAGCTGGCTTCCACGATATACCGAGATTTCTCTTGCCTAGCCTGCAACTAGGACTTCCCTTCCTAGCCTACAACTAGGATTTCCCTAGATCAAACTTCATACTTAAACATATTTGTCTAACATTAAAACCTTAGAGGTCAATTGCACCAACAATGGGTAGTTAGGGTATCCACTATCTGCGGGCGACAACATATGCTACCACCATTTGGTCCAATGGGTAGATAGGACGAGGTAACTATCTAGCTCCTCAGCTACTAACTGTAAGAGATAATATACGCTACCACCATCTAGTCCAGTGGTTAGTCAAAGCATAGAAATGTCACTATCTATGGGTAACAATACACGCTACCACTACCTGGTCTAGTGGCCAGACAGAACATGTAGCTATCTAACTATGAACTATGAGCGACAACATGCTACTACAGATGGTCCCATAAGTAGTCATATATATTATGATCGTTGATGACTCTCAACCACAAATGGGAGACAATGGTCAACATGATATACCAACAGTCACTAATGACTCTCTCAACCACGAATGAGAGACAATGGTCATCAGAATATAACAACGATTACTAATGACTCTCTCAACCACGAATGAGAGACAATGGTCATTAGGATATAACAACGTAACAATAAGCAGAAAATGAATAATCACATTCAGCATAACACTCTATAACCACACTTCGGTCTAATCTCACTAGCGTATAGGCATGAGCCTAAATAAAAAATAAGGGTCTGGTAGGATACTTGATATCCTACACTACAGTATGATCTGACTAACAATACGTGAAATCTTAAATCATCAACCAAGGGTCTAGCATGATACTCAACATCCTACACTATGCTATGGTAATATCATATATATAAAAAAAATCAGGCATGAAGAATAATGAGAATGCATAGATATAAAATGGATAATCTCTAAGGTCAAGCAATATAAGTATCAAGTTCAAGCAACAATATGAATAGAGTCAAGGTAATAAAATTACCCATCAATCATAACTCATGCACTAAGGTCAAAGATTTAAAGAAGACTAGTAGAAACTATCCACCTCGAATGCAGATCATATCATTACTGTCTTCAAGTCAAAGGATTTGCCTCAAGCTCAAATCTACAAATATAGGATACAAAGCAAAACTAAGCATCTATAATACATGTTTACATTAATCTACCCATCCATTCGATCCATTTACTATTAAGTTAATTTAAATTAATCTCATAGTTATTTGATTAATCCATTAACAATAATTAATCAAATATTATCTAATTTATCAAAACCAATTAAATATGTTAACTATGAGTTAAATATTATTATTGATTAATCTATGCATTAATTTGATTAATCAATTGATTTGTTATGCTAGTAATTCAATTAATTATTTAATTAACTCATTAATAACAACCAATTACTTACTCAACCCACCACTAGTTTCAACCCAAAATAACTTATCCGTTTACTAAAATAATTACTAATAAAACTCTAATTAAATTACCTTTGGCTTCTCCTTCTTCTTCAAGAGCTTCTTCTCTGACAGCGTGACAGCTAGCGACGGTTGGTGGTGATCCCAATCTGATCACGTAGAGAAGACGACGATGGCTAGAGGTAGTACGATGGCGCTGGAGGTGATGCTTGGTGGCTGTGGCAGGATGCAGCAGCTGGGAGAGAAGCAGCTTTCAAACTAGCCCAAGGAAACTATCACCGGGTCTCGCGAGAAGCATGGGACACGATCTAGAGCTAGGAAGTTGCTGTAGAGGGTTAGCTAGCAATGACAACAGGTAAGGGAAAGCATGCGCCTAAGTCAGAGTTGGATGTTGGTTGCTTCGTGTCGGGTCGAAAGCATAGTGCTGCACTGCCACTATTTTGGACACAGCACCACCACTATTTCTGAAGGGGAGGCGCATGCTATTCACGAAAGGGGGGAGGGGTGGTATTCGGTTGGTCGACAATGGTCGCAACAGCGGCCTGGTTCCATAGCGATGACATCTTGCATGCGGCAGCTATGCCCAACAGTCATCAGTGGGGAATGAATGACTCAATCTTGGCAGGGATCTTGGTAGGTAGTGTTGACTGTCTCCCTATGCTCCGACGGTGAGGGAGGTAGTTGTGAAGGCTACCGCAGTTGGTGTAGATTATACTAAATGCATGAAAGATGAATTAAAAATAAATGCGGTAAAAATTTACAGCGATCTCCCGCAGATCCACAATCGGGAATGGCGAAACTCGCTATCGGAAGAGCGATCACAAGATCGGAAAGCCCTCCGCAATTCCACAAACCAAATCCCGCCGCCTTAGATGTTCTCCTCTTACTCTCGTCGTACACTCGCAATTTCACCCGCCCTGAGCCTTGGACAGATCCCCTTTATATAGGGAAATACACTAGGGGCATAATGGACTTTTCCATTATGGATAGTGGGGAACATGGGTCACGTTCCCCACTCTCCCCATTTCCAACATCTCCCACTCGTCCAAGGTAAGTCACTAAGACTAGTTCATTCAGGTAAGTCACAAAGACTTAATAAGTCACATAGACTATTAGAGAGTTTGGTCACATAGACCATATGAGAACATCCAATCCATACTTAGAGAAAATGGTTCGTGCGACAGCAAGCACACTAAGCGATAGTTGCTAAGAAGATTGTTACACCTTGACTTAGCCGCTCGTTGAGCAATCAATGCTAATAAAGTTGTTACACTTTGCTTAGCTGCTCAAATAAATTAGAGACACACTCTTCATTGCACTTAGCCACTTTCCTGGTGGTACATAGCCATTATCCAGGATCCATCCAATCCTCAAGTGACACACAACCATTATCTTGAAGATATCCATGTCTTGCTATTTACCCAGATTAAATAATTTTCATTTACATCGATATGAACATCTCTAATCTCTTATAATGACCATTATGTCATGAGCATGTTCCATATCCAATATTCACATTCATTTCCGTACATAACAGAAATGGGTCGACCAGTGAATAACAACAAAATATGTATATATATTTAATCTTCCTTTTTAGCTAGAATCAATTCATTTTAATCAGTCGCTTTCCTAGTTATGCTCCATAGACCGAATCATCCATAGCCATAGGATACACGCTAAAGTAGCAGACACTGATTAAAACTTCAAGTAGACAGCTAAATAGTCACTAAGGCAAAAAATTGAGATTAACATATAATCTCAAAGGTCTCACATAGTAGAGAAACAGGGATTCATTCTCCTACTACCTTTATTGTCGCAATATCACATGTGGTATGAATCACATGCTACGATGTTATTCTCTTTACTAAAAAGAGCGCATGTTGTCTTCAAATTTAACATCGTATAGATTTTGATCTAGACATACCTAACGTCTAATTCTGAATTCAACATATGAATTCTAATCTGGCCTTCAACAGGTTCAGTAAATGGTGGGTTCATTTACTTAGATCATTATTTACACATAAATGATCTCATCTTGACACAATTATCAAGGCGACCTCAACTTATGAATCTGTCTCTAATTTCATAATTTCGACTACGTAAGCTATTTCATAAGTAACGGTCTTACCCCTATTTGTACTTAACAAACAGAGATGATTGCCCATGTGAGTGGACCAATCTCCACCTGCCAACATGCATGCTCACCGAGATCTTACATGAATGTAACAAATACAACATCTACACTGAATAAATTATGGTAAATTACACAATCATAACACAAAGTTTGATTGTTATTTCAATATTTTTACATTCTACGAAGTCCCAAAGACTTTACATGTTCTTTAAATGACTCTTTAGTCATTGGCTTAGTAAAAGGATCTGTAAGCATAACACGTGTAGGGACATACTCAAGAATGGCTTTTCTTTTAGCCACAATATCTCTTACAAAATTATATTTAATTTCTATATGCTTGCCTTTGCTATGATATTTGGGATCCTTGGAAAAAGCTATTGCAGCTTGACTGTCACAATAGACAGTTACTGGACTCCCACTATCCTCAGCAATTTTCAGATGCTTCAGAAACCTTCTCAACCAGACTGCTTCTTGCACAGCTGCTGAACATGCCACATATTCAGCTTCCATAGTCGACAAAGCTACACAAGCTTGTTTCTTGCTGTTCCAGGAGATGGCGCCACCATTCAGCAAGAATGCATAGCCTGATGTGGACTTTCTATCATCCAGGTCTCCAGCCCAATCTGCATCTGAATAACCTTTCAGACTCATTTCTGATCCTTGAAAACAGAGACAATAATCTGTTGTCGCCTTCAGATATCTGAATATCCTTTTTACTGCCTTCCAGTGTCTCGGTCCTGGGTTTGACTGGAAGCGACTGACCAAGCCCACAACATAGCTGATATCGGGACGTGTACACAACATAGTGTACATCAAACTACCAATAGCACTGGCATATGGTTTTTTATTCATCTCAGCTATTTCCTCTGTAGTTTTAGGACACATACTCTTGCTCAACACAGTACCTTTCACAATAGGTGTATGTTCTATGTTGCAATTAGACATGCTGAAATGATGTAACATCTTATTTATATAAGACTCTTGTGACAGACCCAAAAGTGTTTTAGGACGATCTCTTATGATCTTCACCCCTAAGATGTATTCAGCTTCTCCCATATCTGTTGTATCAAATTGTGATGACAGCCACTTCTTGACTTTATTCACATATCCTATGTCATTTCCAGCTATCAGCATATCATCAACATATAATGATAAAATGACATACTTTCCTTTTTCCAGTTTCAGGAAAACACAATGATCCTCATTGATCATCTCAAAACCATAAGATAAAATGAGTTCGTTAAATCTTATGTTCCATTGTCTTGACGCTTGCTTTAGCCCATATATAGACTTTCTAAGTCTACATACTTTTTGCTCTTGGCCTTCAACAATGAAACCTTCTGGTTGAACCATATAGATTTCTTCGTCAAGATCTCCGTTAAGGAAAGCGGTTTTTACATCCATTTGATGTAATTCCAAGTCATAATGTGCCACAAAGGCCAAAATAACTCTTATTGATACAAATTTTACTACAGGAGAAAATGTCTCTACAAAGTCAATACCCTCCATTTGAGTATATCCTTTTGCAAATAAACGAGCTTTGTATCTGTTAATCGATCCATCTACTTTCCTCTTTATTTTGAGAATCCACTTATTCCAAATAGCCCTTCGGCCCGGAGGAAGATCGACTAAGTCCCAAACATAATTCTAAATCATGGACTCCATCTCTTCAACCATTGCAGCTTTCCATTTTTCTCTAACTCTACATCCCAATGCTTCCTCAATGGATTGAGGTTCGTCATTGTCAATTGGAAGTGTAACCAATGTCTCATTCTCAATATCAAACCTTTTCTTAGGTTTGATCTTACGAACACTTCTCCGTAAGTTGGGCTGTTGAGAAGTCAACTCATGACTCGGCATATCACTCCCACTCGGTTGACTAGACTCAGGTATCCCTTTTGACACCTCTCTCGTTGATAATATCTCATCCTCCTCAAATAGAGGAACATTTTTATCAACATCACCTCTGATTGGGAACTCTGTTTCAAGAAAAGTCACATCTCTCGAGTCTATTTCGGAGATGGTTCCATCTAGTTGCTCACCTATGAAAACATAACCTTTGGAGGTCTCATGATATCTTATAAAGATACATTTCTTACCTCTAGGCCCTAGTTTTCCATACTTGTGAGAACTATCATGAACATAAGCAGCTGACCCCCAGGGTCTCAGATTACTCAAATCTGGTTTTTTGCCTGTCCAACGTTCATATGGGGTAGATGGAACTGACTTTGAAGGTACTTTGTTAAGTATATAGGCTGCAGTTAATAATGCATCTCCCCAATAGGAGATTGGCAAATTAGCTTGCGCCATCATAGACCTAACCATTTCAAGAAGAGTCCTATTTCTTCTTTCAGCTACCCCATTTTGCTGTGGAGTTCCAGGGATTGTCAGCTGTCTAATAATCCCTCTATCATTACATATTGTCTTGAACATATCAGACAAATACTCCCCTCCACGGTCAGTGCGTAAAGCCTTAACTTTACGTTCCGTTTGATTCTCAACTTTGTTCATATAATGAATGAAGCAATCTAATGCTTCAGATTTGTGAGAAATCAAATACACATGACCGAACCTAGAGAAATAATCAATAAATGTAATGAAATAGGAAGCTCCATGTCTAGCCTTCACATTCATTGGACCACAAATATCCGAATGAATTAACTGCAATGTTGATTCAGATCTAATAGCCTTACCAAATGGTTTCCTAGTTGCTTTTCCAACAAGACAATGCTCACATATAGACAATTGAATCTTAGCCCGAGTGCCCAATAGGCCCTCTCTAGCTAATCGATTCATACGTTCTTGTCCTATGTATCCTAATCTAGCATGCCAAACCGTATCAGTTATATCTGCATCACTAGTTAAAGCAATGTTTGAAAAACAACCATCAATAGCATAATTAACATCTGGTTCTACATCAAGAACCATAAATCCATTTGTTAAAAAATCATATCCGATTGACACTGAGTCAATCTTAAGTTCAACAAATCGACTGTGAAAATTAATACAATACCCTAAATCAAGAAGACATGTAACGGAAACAAGATTCCATCGAATTTCAGGAGGATACAGGACATCATGTAGAAATAAAACTCTACCACCACGTAGGTTGAGTTTGCAAGTGCCGACTCCTTTGACTTCAACTCTTGCATTATTTCCCACATAGATCCACTTGTTTCCAGCTGGTACCCGACGGTACTCAACAAATGTAACTCGTTCCCGAGCTACATGGTTGGTTGCTCCCAAATCTTTTTCGGCTTAGTGCACTCCCGAGCAAAGTGGCCCTTTTTGCCACAATTAAAATAGGTCAACTTGTTTTTAGGTTTCTTTCCAGTCTTCTTGACTATCTTCTTGATTGGGCCTTGTCCCACACTAGCAGCTTCCCTCTTCTTTCCCTTCCCTTTCTTGAACCATTTCTTCTTGGATCCATATGATCCTGCAGAACCTACAGCCACATAGGCTTGTCCAGAAATCCTTGCGGATTCAACTCTCTTCGCCTCCAATTCTACATGGCGTGAGATGTCAGTGAAAGTCTTGATACTCTCACTGTGAGTTAAGGTCTGCTTCATGGTCTCCCAAGAATCTGGAAGTGAATGAATAACTGCTTGAACCTGTTGTTCATCAGTCAACTCATGACCAACAATTTTAAGCTCCCGAATCATGTTCGACATCTCCCTGAGGTGTTGAACCATTGACACATTCGGACGCTTTTTGTAGCTGTCAAATTTAATTGTCAGCTGTCGAAGCTTGCTCAGACTTACTCCACTGTATTTTTCTTTAAGGGCAACCCAGACTTCATGAGCCGTAAGATATGACTCATATTCAAAAGCTAGGTCGTCTATCATTGAACTAATCAATATACCCTTTGCAGTGGAGTCCTTTTTCTTCCATGCCTTATAGGCATCAAGATCTCGTCTGTGTTGTGCAGTGGGACCATCTACAGGTACTTCCATAACCTGATTTACAGCCTCTAGAACTTCTTGTTCCTCAAGTACATATTGTATCTTGAGGTGCCAGATCTTGTAGTTATCCCCATTAAGTTTTTCACCTTTGTTGAGTTCAGCTATTATGTTTTTGGTTGCCATAATCTATCATAAATAAACAAATTATTTAGTATTCAGTGTATATCATATGTATGCAATTTATGATTGACTTAATATTACTTTGAGTTGGTTTACAAAATCAAGTGACAACTATGTTTTCACTCATCATCCGTATGACCAATCAAATTAATATTAATCAATTCTATTACATACATCCCAACAAATGAACTAATCATTTATAATATCATGAATTCATTAATTAAATGAACTAATCATTTAATATATCATGTTTTTTTTAATTAAATGAACTAATCATTTAATACATCATGAACTAATCATGCATTATGTCAAGCAAACAGCATAAATAAATGAACATATCATTAATATAAAATTATGCTGCAAATTGTTAACATATAACCAACTGACATGAATGAAATGGACTAACTATTGTTCATACAAAACGACAATAAAAATAACAGAACTCTAATAAACTAGATAGGCAAGTACCACTCCCACTAGGACAGACACTAGTGCAGTGGCTAATATAATCCCTCTCAGCCTGGACTCATTTGGGGTAATCCCAGGCAAGATAGCTTCAAGGCTCTCTATTGGATCCACAATTGGATCCTCTTCTGGTTCCTCCTCGATCATTTCCGGGTCCTCTTCAAACTCTTCCGGATCCTCTTCAGTCATCTGATGAAGCAACTCCTCACATAGTACAGAATATGTGACGCGTCCTTGATGACGCCCCCAAATATAGTCCGCTATCATCCTAGGATTTTCTGGCAATGATTGCATCAAAGCCCAACTCCTATAACTGTCCAGGACTGGAAACTCTTCTCGCTCAAGTTTTCAAAACAGATCATCAAGTCGTCCAATGTGTCCGTCGACTCCATAAGCAGAGTTGTACTCTATCTCCTGAATCTCCTCCCTGAGCTGATTTCGTCGCACTTCGCGACGAGTCAATGTGGTAATCGTCCGTGCCATCTGAAAAATTGAAAATAAATAAGTCAGTACAAAACCGACTAACCAGTACAAAACCGGCTTATTTCAATTTATACAGGCATAGTACCAACATAATAAATCAAGAAAAACAAATCTTCTTGATTTTTAGGAGTTCAAGTCAACAATTAGAACTAATCTAATTGGTCAAACCCATTGGATCGGTTGATTAGGGATCCAGATCCTAAGCTCAGTCCATTGTCCTTAATTAGAACTAATCTAATTGGACAGGGATTTTTGTACCTATGTTCTGTTATTTTTTCTCTAAGTCCATTTCTACCAATTTCAGACTTAGTGATAAACTCATGTCCGTTTGATCAAACCAATGTCCATTGGTTTAAGTCTGACCAATTAGAACAAATCTAATTGTTTTGATCAAATCTGACCCATTAGAACAAATCTGATCATTTGATCATATTTGGTCCAAGTCCAATTAATTAACCCAAATTAATTTCGGATTTAGATCAAATTGGTTCAATTAAACCAACTAATGATTTAAATCTGAACCAGATCTAAATAGACCAAACTGATTCAACTAAACTAACTAATTGCCTCGGGTCTGATTCTAATTATCTTTCAACCAAGCCCATTTAAAGTTGAACCAGTTCAATTGAATAAAATTCATTGCATTTAAGTGAATAAAAGCCATTGCATTCAACTTGAACAGTACGAAATTAAATGCATGCATCAAATTTAACTTAATGCTACAGTAGACATCCATACATGGTACAGTAGGCCTGCATTAGCCTATTTCGACGGTGCACACATTTATTTTTACACAGAAGCTTAAAAACATGCAGCAACCGTTTATTTTTTTTATTTATTTGATTTTTGAAAAACAAACATTTCCTCACACGAACGGTTCTTCTGTCGTTTTCTCCGCCGCACCCACGTCGCTCACGCAGGCCACCAAGCCAGCCACTTCGATCATGCTGCCCACACCGCAACTGCGACAAACACAGTCGCCGGCCATGCTAGCCTTCTGCCGGTGGCAGCCGGTCCTTTCAGGCCCGAGGAGATCGCCGACTGTGGTTCTACCTGTCCTAGCTACTAACACATAGTCGGCCAGCCAAGACGTCATCGACGACCACAGACTGCCGTCGTCGGCAAATCCAGCGGTCTTGATTTTACAAATTTGTCACAACGTGTATGCTACGACACACTAGTCGTGCAAAACAGTGACGGGAAATGACAAAACGAGGAAACATTCGTACGGCAATTTCATAATTTTCATCTATAAGCATTTAGAAATAACTACGCGCTCTGATACCAATGTAGATTATACTAAATACATGAAAGACGAATTAAAAATAAATACGGTAAAAACTTACAGCGATCTCCCGCAGATCCGCAATCGGCAATGGTGAAACTCGCTATCGGAAGAGCGATCACAAGATCGGAAAGCACTCCGCAATTCCACAAACCAAATCCCGCCGCCTTGGATGTTCTCCTCTTACTCTCGTCGCACACTCGCAATTTCACCCACCCTGAGCCTTGGACGGACCCCCTTTATATAGGGAAATACACTAGGGGCATAATGGACTTTTCCATTATGGATAGTGGGGAACATGGGCCACGTTCCCCACTCTCCCCATTTCCAACAGTTGGTGCGGCGACGACGATAGGGGCACGTGCGTGAACGGGAGAAAGCGACAAAGGAAAAAAACAAAAAGAAATTTAGGTATTTTAATTAAATCTTAGGTTAATATTTCAAATCAACTCACAATTTAAATAGATATTTTAAACATATTTTTCTAAAACCTAACTCATTTATCTCCATAAAATATCTAAACACTCATTTTAAAATTCTAAAAAATCCTAATAAATTCTGAAAAATTTCTATTAATTTGTATAAATTTATTTGCTTATTAATTATCAATTATTGTTTTATTATTTTCCTTACAAATTCATTCGTATCAAATTTTTAATCGTGTGTGTATATATATATAGGTATCTTACATTCTCCACTACTAATAAAAATTTAGTACTCAAATTTACTAAATTTATAACACTAAGGTATTCTCATCAATGTGCACAATTAAACAGTGCATCCCTATACTAGTCCATTCTAATACCATGGGAGGTCTTAAATGTTAGGGAATAAGTTTTCCTCTTAAACTATATGATGTTCTACTTATAAAGTAGATAATCACTACTTTGTGGGTTATGAACTCACAATGCTTCTGCTATATCCACATTACTATCTAGCTAACTAGTGTGGGTAATCTCCATTAGGTATAAATGATCTTTCAGCTGCCTTCCAAGTCCTTTGGCACATGTTTGTAATGGATCCCCCAGTTTTTCAATGGCGAGCTCCATCCATCTTTCTAAAATTCTGCACAACAACGAGGTTCTGTGCACATGACTCATTGGAAACTCTGTCAAGTGATCTAAAGAGTCAATCTAGCGGGTCAGTAGGAAATGGACGAATTTGGTTACTCGATCAACGATCACCTAAATTGAATCATGCACCCTCCAAGGTCCATTACTCAATTCGTAGTGGCAAGGGCGGTATTGTTAGACTATGCTCCTTGATCTCCAATAGGTTGTTGACTGACCCAACCCCTACTTTCCAACATAGTCTAAGTTGGTGCCACCGAAGAATCTACATCCTCTACGTCAGGTTTAGGTCCTGTCAACTAGTTGTATCCATGGTTGATCCCGACCACGACTACAAATAAAGTTGACTCACTAAGTATAATCATACTAAAGCCATATCAATGAGTACTTAATAGATAGGCATAGAGACTACCACACAATCCATCTAAATTAGAGAAAGTTTAACCATTCATTTCTTAATTCCTATGACATTCAACTTGTATAACAATAAACTACACCAAGTAGTGAACACAAAAGGTAAGATAATCACTATAAATATACCTTACTTTCCTATAGCTTAGAGATGTCCTTCGGTTTGTCTTGTGTCCCAAACTCGAAAAACTGTAAATCAAAATGAGATGGAAATTCCAAAAACACAAAACCCAACATTCGAACTCGAACCATGCTCTGATACCAATAAAATTATCATGCTCCAAGGGAAAACTTGTGTGCCAAATCAGATGGTACCCCTTAGTGACAATATAGAAAATAATCGATATCAAACTAATTCAAGTCATCACAAACACCAATGCAATAAAATCACTAACTCATAAAAATTGATGTGTATATGTATGCATATGCATGTGAACATATTAACATAACCAAAAAAAACCAACACTTAAACATTGGATATGAAAAGAACACTACAAATACAAGCATAAAAAAAATAGACCAAACAACTCAAACAAAAATATGAACTCGAGTGGGACCGGTAGCCAAGACCTCTGAGCGACACAACGCATCCTCTACCTACTAACTTAGAGATAGAGGAAAAATAAAGGGTAGTGAGTACAACAACTTAGTGGGTATAAAAGGATAGTGCATGAACAATATAGTGTAAGGAAATCAAAGAATGCAGTCTCAAGTAATAATATTTACTAAAAAAGTAAGTGTACCGATATAAAATCATCTACTAAACAAACTATAACCAACAGCATAATCCTTCACTGACCTAATCCACCAGGTATACCCAATAAATCGGGAATACATACAATATATCCAAAAACCCACCTGTATAAATGCAATACATAACAAACATATAACAAACATATAATAAGTCCTAACTGCGCGCAATAACATGCTACCATGAATAGGTCTTGTAGATAGTCAGGGTACCCACTAGCAAATAGGACGACAATACACGGGCGATAATACGCACTACTACAATCTGATTCAGTGGGCAGATAGGATAAGGTAGCAATCTACCTCCTTAACTACTGACTGTGAGTGACAATACATGCTATCACCATCTGGTCTAGTGGGCAGTCAAAGCAAATAAATGTCACTATCAATGAGTGATAATACACACTACCACTACTTGGTCTAGTGGATAGACAGGACGTGTAGTGATAACCATGATTTTGCTACATTATTTTAATTCATAATGCACATTTTTAATGGTCATTTTATAGCTTAATCTCACATTTACATCATATTTCATAATTGCATTTGAATTTGGACTTAATTACAAATTGGCTTATAATTATGATATTTGATGCTAATATTTGATTCTTATTTTGTAGGCATCAAAAGGGTCATGGGCCCGATCAAATCAAATCACATTTGGGCTCAAATTAAGGGCTAAACGAAGGATCAAGCTCCAGAATAGTCGTAGCCGTTCATTGAAGATCTGAGAGATCAGAGTCATCCGTCAAGGATCTAATCCATCCGACCTAATGAGGAGTAGATCTGAGCCATTGATGAAGATCCAGCGACTTTGATCCAGATCTGAGTTCATCCAGCCGTTGATTGAGCCCAAAAACATGTGGACCGTCCGATCAAGTTTGAGGAGGATTTAAAAGGGATGAGAGGCTATAGTACACGGTGGACTCAGCTCGCGTCATTTCCACTGTAGCTGCTTCTTCTCCGCCGCGACGTTGAGCTTCCCATTCCCGATTCCAGATCTAGTTCTTTTTCTTCTTCAACGGTGACTATCCTAAGCTACCGGCATTCATCTTCCGGCGATCAGAGGAGTGCTAGAGGGAGGTTTCTCGGCACGCTTTGATTCTGCTTCACCGCACGTTCTTGATCCAGGGAGGTTTCCGATCAGCGAACTCCGTATCTAATTGAGCTCAGAGGGAGGTTTCTTTGAGTCTCAGATCTCATTCCAACTTCCATTCCATAGCCAAACTTAGATGAATTGGCCATTTGATCCAGTTTGCAATTTCACAAAGTCAAACTCTGTTTTCTTCGTCTAGTGAGTTTATCAATTCGTGGGATCTTGAAGGGAGGTTTCTTCAAGCCGTGAGCACCTTCTGGTAATAGTTGGAAGTTTGGTGATCATTGTTGAATGATTGAAGGGAGGTTTCTTCAAACATTTCTGTTCACGGCAGGTTGTTGAGGTTTCAGTCCCGGATTTGAGTTGAGGAATGTTTTAGGGTTAGATTCCTTTGTTTTTGACTTTGAATTATACTCAAATTTGCTCAGATCATTAGATCTGATACATTTTTCTTGCCATTTCTTCTCTAATTCAATTTACTGCAATTTTATTTCCGATTTACCGCTTTGCAAACCCATTTCTGATTTCTAATTGTGATTCTGATTTTCTTTGAACTTCTACAATTCTAACCAGTAGTTAGTTGATAACTTAGCTTGAAATTTAATTCTAGTTTTAATTCTGTGTATCAGTTCACAAGTTAGGGATGGTTTTAATTCAAAAACTTCAATGATGTTTTGGATCCGAATTTACTTGTGCTGTGAATGAATTTGATTGTGGATACTTAATTTGAGATGCTGAATGTTACCTCTGTTCATTGATATTGCAAATGAATTTCTGAGTTCAAGTGTTAATTGTGACCAAGTATAGAAGATTTAGAGATCAAGTTGAGTATAGAAGTGGATTGTGATGGTAAATGCAATGTTGATTTCGGTTTGCAACTGTATTTAGTTCTTGAGTTTAATGGCTACTAATGAATGTTTAATGCTTGCATGTTTTACTACTGTGATGTAATGGAGGATGTAATAATTGAAGCATTTGATACAATGTAACAAGGAAATCTGATTTTACTTTGTGTACTTGAAAAGATGGAATACAATCATGTTTGAATGAGGTTGATCTTTCTTGTCTCTGTTCTTGATCTTATTAGAAGAACTCAATTTGAATCAATTCTAGGATATACACACTTACTAGTTAACCTTGGAAAAATACGACTTGGGATTCCTTACTATAACACTTGTTTTGATTTTAATGAGTTTCAATCTTTATTAATTTGGAGCGCCTCGTGACAAGCAAAAAGGCCAACACCATGTAGCTATCTAGTTACAAACTGCGGGCGACAACATGCTACTATAGATGGTCCCATGAGTAGTTGTATGTATCATGATCGCTAACAACTCTCTCAACTACAAATGGAAAACAATGGTCAACAAGATTTACCAATACTCACTAATGACTCTCTCAACCATGAATGAGAGACAATGGTCATTAGAATATAATAATGGTCACAAACGACTCTCTCAATCACAAATGAGAGACAATGCACATAGGATATAACAACGTAATAATAAGGAAAAAATGAATAATCACATCCAACATAATACTCTATAACCACACCTTAATCTAATCTCACTAGAGTATAGGCATGAGCCTAAATAGGGATACTCAACATCCTATACTATGGTATGGTAATATCATACATGATAGGACCTTCGAATGCGGCTAGAAAGGGGGGGTGTGAATAGCCGACCCCAAATTCACGTTTCTTCCTACAATTTGAGTTAGCGCAGCGGAAATAAAAAGTAGAAACGAAAATGGAGAAGATCAAACCTCAAACATGACGATATAACGAGGTTCGGAGATGATACTCCTACTCCTCGGCGTGTCCGTAAGGTGGACGAATCCTATCAATCCGTCGGTGGATGAGACCCCAGAAAATCGGCTAACGAAAACTCCTTCTAGGTGGAGAAACCTCGCCACAATCTCTCTTGCAACAACAAGATCGGAGTACAAGAAATACAACAAGAAGCCAAGAACAATATGAATGTAAAAACACTAGTTTGCTTGCCTTCTCGTCGACTAGTGATGAAGCAACCACTTCACACCAACAACAGCAGCAACTGATCAGTTGGAGTCCAGCCGAGGGAAGCTTACACGAAGCTTTAGTAATGGAGAGCTCAGCAAAGCTCTGATCGCAAGGAACAAGAAGGAGCAACAAGAACAACCACAACCTACTGTAGAGGCCCTTGATTTATATGAATCTGCGAAGAAGAAGAAAGAAGAAATCTAGCCGTTGTGTCTCAACGGCTAGACCTGGACCGATCAGGCTCCACCCTGATCGGTCCAGGATGGATCTGATCGGTCAGGGGAACGATCAGGCCCTAGGCTGATCGGTCCCCAGACCGATCCCAACTCTCACAGAGAGTTGGTTGCGATCCCTAATCGGTCTGTGGACCGATCAGGCCCTAGGCTGATCGGTCCCCAGACCGATCCCAACTCTCACAGAGAGTTGGTTGCCAGAGCCCTGATCGGTCTGTGGACCGATCAGGCCATTCCTTCTCCCAATCTGTTTGGTTACTGATCGGTCACCATATCGATCAGATGACCTATTGTATCATTGGATCGGTCAGCAGACCGATCCAGATACCTATAGTATCACTGGATCGGTCAGCAGACCGATCCAATTTCCCATCCTTAAACCTAAAGCCTTCCTGATCTAGAGAACGAGCTACCGAGCCCTCTCTGACCTAGTCCGGAGAACGAGCTACCGAGCCCTCTCCGACTTCCACGTTCGGTCCAGAGAACGAGCTACCGAGCCCTCTCTGACTTTCACGTCCGGTCCAGAGAACGAGCTACCGAGCCCTCTCTGACCTAGTCTGGAGAACGAGCTACCGAGCCCTCTCCGACTTCCACGTCCGGTCCAGAGAACGAGCTACCGAGCCCTCTCTGACCTAGTCCAGAGAACGAGCTACCGAGCCCTCTCCGACTTCGTCCGGTCCAGAGAACGAGCTACCGAGCCCTCTCCGACCTCCCATGCCAAGCTTCCATACTTGGACTTTTCCCGTGCCAAGCTCCCTGCTTGGACTTTTCCGTGCCAAGTCTCCATACTTGGACTTTTCCCGAATCAGGTCAACTCATGTCGGGTTAACCAGGTCAACCTTGAACAAAGGTTACACCCACAATCCCCCAAGTTCCTATTCTTGTCAAACATCAAAATACAACTTCTCTATTCTTGTCAGACATCAAAATATACCTCGAGTCAGGTCAACTCGAGTCGGGTCACCCAGGTCAACCTTGACCTAAGGTTGCACCAACAATCTCCCCCTTTTTGATATTTGACAAAAACGATAATCAAGTTAGGTTAACCCGATAACCTAACTTAGGTTTTCCAATAGTTCTCCAATGTTCTTCCTCGAACATTCTCTGAACATCCTCCCCAAATTCCAATGTTCTTCCTTAAACATTCTCTGGGCATTCTCCCCCTTTTTGACACACATCAAAAAGAGTGAATCAAGGTCAAGAGTTTCTTCCTAATGAAAGTCCCATACCTTTCATTGAAACCCTTAATTTCCCCCTTGATACTAAAGTCAACAATCAACCTAGTGATAATCTCATATCACTCATCCTCAGAAATCTTGACGAGTAAAAACTCCCCCTAAAAGTCAACTCCCCCTTGACCATTAGGTAAAACTCCCCCTAAAGTTCAACTCCTCCTTGACCATTGCACCAACAATGTCTTGGAGAGTTTCAACCCTTTAGAAATCTAAAGCACCAACTTCCATAACTGAAATTTCAGACAACAGTTGAAAATCAGCATTTTGGCACGCTCTGATCGGTCACCAGATCGATCAGGACTCCACTGGATCGGTCACCAGACCGATCCACACTGCCCTGGATCGGTCCAGTGACCGATCCAGACTTCCCTGGACCGATCAGGATCTCCTCTGATTGGTCCACGACTCTCTGATAAGAATTTCTGATTTTTCTCCCGAAATTAAGAAACCCCTAAAAAATTACAGAAAATTCCAAAAATTGTAAAATTTTGAGGATACATTCCTCATAACATATATTATCATGGAAAAATAGTTTTCTATGAAAATAACTCCCATTTTTTAATCTTGATACAAAGTTCAAAAGACTTTGAAATAGCTCAAGGTTAATCCATCTTTGTATCAACTTGCTCAATGATGAATGCTATCACTAGAAAAACTTCATCAAGGTTTTTCAAATCAATTCTGAAATGATCTTAAACCATTCAATTTAGGACCACAATCTTAGGGCTAAATGTACATGACTTGTACACAAGTTTTCCCTATGATCCTCAAATTCGAATTAGGCTCATCTAGGTACAAGAACTATGCACCTTGATCCTAACTCATAATTCTAATATCTCACACACATGTAAGGTGTATCAAACACATCCAAGTCAATTTTGATGTGAGATATGGGTTTAGGTCATCTTAAGCTAAGTTCTCATGCATTTTCTAAACAACAATTTGATCTTCATATCAAATTGTGTTTCTATCCTTAAATCAAATTAATTGATCATAAATGCAAGAGATGATGACATGGCATAAAATAATATCATAAGTGGAAACATGTGTCAATGTCATGATGTCATGTCATCAAGTATGAAACTTAAATAAGGCATGACATATAACTAACATAAGCATTATCATGACATTTCAAATGATAATTAAATAAATATGATGTCATGACATGACATATGATAAACAATGTATGACAAATAACATATAAAGGTATAGAAAATACCTAATTCTAACCTTAGTTGTCATTTTTGATAATTTTGATCATTTTACCATAAATTCTATATTCCTAAGTGTAATAGACCTAAAATCATATACTAAAGATTTTTAGATCACTATGTGCCAATTAGATTGACCCTAGAAAACTCCTCAAATGTGGTTGGCACATCCTAATCACCTTAGGAATAATTTTTAATTTCTTTTTCAAGGCTTGATTACACCTTGAAAATTCCTAAAATGCCACCTTTTGCCATGAGTAGGTTAACTACCTATCCAATTAAGGTTGGCACACCTTAAACCATCTAGCGTGAAGGAATCACGCTCCTAGGAACCCAATACCTATTTGAGCTCATTGGGTTCACTAAATATTCACTAGGGATGACTTCCCTAGCAACCCTCCTAATGACCCTCCTAGGCTTTAAAGCCTTGGTCATTTGGGACTCATCAAGATCAACTCTAGGGGTGACTCCCCTTGTGACCTTGGTGATGGTCTTCCTAGCACTAGGTCTTGTTCCATAATCGAATGGAACATTATGATAAGCGGGCTTGACCACTTGAGACTTAGGTTTGTGACCCAAACCTCTCATGTCCTTGGGCTTTGATTTTTGACTCTTAGACCATAGAGTTGACTTCTCCAAATTCTTAAGAGCCTTTTCTAAAGTGTCAAGTCTTGACCTCAAGACTTGATTTTCCTTCTTTAATACCTCAAGCTTTAATTTTCCATTTTTCTTTGAGGTATTCCTAGGCATATGTCTAGTTGTTTTGGGATTCCTATCTAGGTTTTCCTTAACCTTAGATGAGTTAACTCTAGGGTTGGCATTTCTAGCATTGTCCTTATCTAGGCTAACATGTTTGGCACCTAAGCACATGTATCAGTTTCTATGGTTATCATGCTTATCATTATTGACAATTACAATAAAACTACTAGCATGTGTCTTATTAGAATTGCAAGAATGTGCCTTAAAGGATACCTTAGGGTTTGCCTTAGCTCCCCCCATAGATGTGCTTGGTCTCTTGTCCTTGTGAGGTTGCCTCCCCCTTGGACATTGACTCCTATAATGTCCCCTTTGCTTGCATTGGAAGCACACCACGTGCTCCTTGCCCTTGCGTATCGGGACTCCGGCTTCCTTGACTTTTGGTGCCGGTGGAGTCTTCCTAATCCTTTTTGGACATTTACTTTTGTAATGCCCATATTCCCTACACTCAAAGCACATTATATGTACACTACAAGAAAAAAGCTAAACAACAACGCTTTTTTGGCGTTGTCGTATGTACTTAAAAAGTGATGTTGTAGATGGTGTTGTAGAAAGTCATATCAAAGACAACGCTTTAAAAGCGTTGTGGTTGGTCAAAAAGACAACGCTTTTTAAGCGTTGTCTTTTCGTTCTTAAAAAGCGTTGTTATAGATGCTGTTGTAAAAATGCACATATCAAAGACAACGCTTTAAAAGCGTTGTGGTTGGTCTCAAAGACATTATTTTTTAAGCGTTGTCTTTTATTACTTAAAAACGTTGTCTTTTTAAATTTATAAAAAATAGTGTTTTTCTTAATTAAATAGCAAAAATTATAAAAAATACTCAAAATTTACATATAATTGAATATCCACAACCACAATCATTTTTATAATAAGACTATTTAACAAATAAATAAAACTTTATATTATACAAACAAAATGTATACATATTGATCCACAAATTAAATTTGTATCATACAAGTTATCCTTAACTTCATGACAATAATTTTTCAAACACACAAGTTTTACAAAACCTCATCATTGACTAACCGCTGTTTTAAAATTCACTCGTGAAATCGCTAAACCTAGAACAAGATCCAATAGTAGACTAGTAGTGGCAGAAGGAAGAATGAAGTTAAAACTGTCAATTTGGTAATGGATCTTTTCCGTCCGCAATGTGCTATAAGCCAACCCATTTCACCCATGTGAACATACGTCCGATTCTGAAAGGCAAGCCGTAGTCTTTGGTAATGGCTGGTTCCCTTTTTGCTGCCTCTGGTTCAGACCAAACATATACTCCACGTTCTTGACGGCTCCCAGGAACAGTGTTGTCAAGAATAAATGCAACAATAAATGCAATCACCATGTGAAATGAAAACAAAGTATTCAGAACATAGTTCACCTGAAATTGTCACACATATCAGTAATCAGATCTATTCTAACTTCAAACTCCAGAAAGATCCTATGAACTAGATTATCTATCACTGATTTGTCAAAGGGAATATATTCAAGAGTATAATTATGTGGGCATCATACCCCACGTAACTTCTAAGTGCTAACTTGATATTTCAAGTCTAAACACTAATATAAGGTCACATGGGTAATAATCAGCACAAACATTGTAGGAGAAGAAGAAGACATACCCCTCGAGAACTTGTATGAATAGGTCCATGAGATGCAACAGCATATGGTTGGAAGTAACTTGGAACGGATGAATTTGAAGATGGAATAAGTCCATATTGCTGGAAGTAGGCAGGTACTGATAATGAGAGAAACAATGAGAGGCCAATTATGATATTATTCCTGGAGCTTCCAGTCTCGCTGTATCGCAGGTTTGACAAGCCCAGAGCAGCAATCATGGCCCACATACAGCAAAGAAGACCAGCCACCATGACATCTGGGATAGAAGCTATAAATCCTCCTATTTTCCCTGATCAAAAATTGGGATGGCAACAATTGCTAGATAACAGGAAGAAAAAAAAAGTAACAAGAATTCTTTCTTTTGATGTATAGCGAGGAGAAATAGCATTGGTGCTTACCAACAAAAGATAACAGAATGAGAATGACAGCACCGAGCTCAATAGCTCTCCGACTACCCATTTTAGTTGTAGCAATAGTGTGAATATTCTCAGTGAGAGTGGTTGAAGCGACTCCTGTGCCCCAAAGTGCAGCCAAGACACTAGAGATGAACCAATATTAAATGACATACATTCATCATCCGAAGAGTCATTCATGAATCCTCCAATATTCATGCTCCAGATGACCATACATTAGATTATAAGTCCAATTAATTTGATTGCAAGGTTGTAAACAGTCCTTGAGGGCTATTGATAGTGATTCCAGTACGTACTGGAAAATAATGGAACAAACCTATGAAACAGCTATCAAGGGATTCACTTTAACTTTCCTAAACCAAAGAAGAAACAGATGGATTACAAAAGAAAACAATTTGCACCATCAAACTGAAACTTATAATAAGCCTTAATAAATTAATGAAAAAAGAATTGTTTAGAAGTTCACTGAGAAACATATGAAAATACAACAAATGCAACTGCAAAAAAAAAAATAAAAAACTAGTATCCAATTAACTTTTTTTTATACTTTCAGATCAAAAGGTCAAATTTATATACTTTGGTTCATGTTCAAGCAAGAGGATAACAATCTTATCGACAGTTAGTATTTCCTTTTAATATAGAACACTAAAAAGAAGGAATATCAATGATGAAACAAACCTGAAAATGCGAGCTACTGAGGCAGCGAGCAATCTGCTTGAACAAGGTAATCATGCAGCGTTGGAACTCTGTCGTGAGCATCAAAGACCAAATATTACCAAATATTAAGATCACTGACAAACCAAATAATACCTTATTTTTAACAGCTATCTAGAGGATCTGGCTTTTTGACTTGAAGTTGGTTCAAAGAAGACAAATCAAATATACAAATACTAAGATGAAAGCATAATGAAGTAGTTAACTTTTTCTACTTTACCTGATTATAAGATCTACAGCTTCTTGCTCAGTATTTTGCTGCACGAGTAATTATTAGAAAAACAAACCCAATAGTGGAACAAAAGCTAGATAAAGAAACTAGATAATTTACATTGACAGAACTTTACAGAATAACATATAATACAGTGCTTTGTACTTGCATATTAATCCAGAAAACATCCTTTCACCTAAGTGACAATTTTTCCAAAACATCATCATTCACAAAACATCATCATTCACTAAAAATTTTCACAAGTTTTTAAACTTCAGTGACAACTTTTCTTTGGGGTCAACTGCTCAAGGTCGATCTGGTAACTATGCACTGCATCAAAAAAATTGGCATTAACTATGATTCCACAAAAAAAAACCACCATTCCATGAACTTAAATCTAAATAGAATTATGGCAACTATCATTCCATACCTATTCATAAATATGATCTTGTATGCACTCCGCCAACTCGGACCGAACCTCATCAATTTGTTCACGAGAGTACCCTATTTTTGTGAACTGTGAGCATACACAATTTATGTTAATGGAAAAAATAATCAACACTAATCACTTTGCAATTTTAAATAGTTTATGTCAAATAATTTGAGATAAGCTAAATAATGTTACTATTGATTGCAGCGAATCTCTCTCAATAGTCTCAACTTCTTCAATAATTTCTCTCATAAATCGCATCACAAAAAAACCACATTGTTTCGCATCCGGTTGTTGAGGAGCCTATATATAGTAATTAGAGTCAAATTGTTAATGAAAATTATACACATTACAATATATGTTAAACAAAAGTACACATACCTTAACTACTTCCCACTTAACATTTTTCCTACCTTTCCTTCCCTTGGTTGAATTAAACAATTTTAAGGCCCTTCATACGTTAAGAATATTTGTTAAATAAGATTTTTATTATAATAAATATTTACTAAAAGAAATCTGAACTCACATTTCCATTACGTATTTTGAATCATCATCGCGAATGCGGCAACTTAGGGAATCCAGCAAGTAAATAGCATCCTTGTAAGGTTCAATAACACTAAGATTCCAATGGAAACTAGGCAAATACATAGGATTAGATCATAAAATTGAATAAATTATCGAAAGGAAGCAATTGAAAGTGATGTTTTACTTCTTGCTTACCCGACATTACATGGCACTAACACTAGTTGATCTGTTGATGCACTTGTCAGCTTATCTGCTAAAAGAGTTGCCCTTTGATTCAGGGTTTCAAGCTTAACTGATTTGTCTTGTGCCGTTTTTGCCAGATATGGGAGTTTGTGAGGATTCATAAATCTGAATTTCTTTGTCTTGGTATCTTTCACCATCTTTTTATACAGACACCTATCATTGCAAAGAAAAAAAATATTTAGATACTAAATAATAAAATTTAGATACAAAACACTCATAATAAGTTGGAAAAAATAATGATCACTCATAACACTAAGTTATGGCTGATGATAGTAACATCCATACATGAGAACTTACTATGAACAGTCTTGCATATTAAACATACTAGAAATGTATACATGCAAATTCTTTTATTTCTTGAGGACAAGCACATTTAAGATACTTAAAAATATACAAGAAAAAAGATATGAGCAAAGTACTTCCTGTCTAGAAGAACAAATGGCAGAAGGCAAACATTAAGGGCCGGTTGAAAATGAATGAGCTATATTTATGTAAAGTGTACCACATCAATTGATATTAGTAAACCTCTCAATAGAAATGATGAACTATTAACTTAATGAGAATAACATGGTATGAGAAAATTACTAGAAGTTGAATTTTTCAAGAGTAAACTTGTTCACACAACAATATTAGTAAACTTCTTGCAGTTCAAATCAGGGATGTTCTGTCTTGCTAGATATTAGAATTTCCCAGCAAACATAAAGCAATGCAGTAATTTCCCAGCATAAGTAAAGCAATGCAGTTGCAACTGAGAAAATAATATTTAGATACTAAATAATAAAATTTAGATACAAAACAATCATGTGGATTAAAAAATAATGATCACTCATAATAAGTTGGTGAAATTGTAACAATAAACCATAATAAGTTGCTAAAATTGGGAAGCAAACATGTGATGAAAAAGTTGCTGAAATTGCTTAAATAAACTTACTTTATGTAGGCAACGATCAAATTTCCTGAAATTGACTCCAAATGATACAAAGAATTGATGTCCTCAAGGTCAAGAAAAAGTTCACAATCTTCATCAAACACTTCATTATCTAAGCACATTGATATACATTTTCCTCCATCTAGAGCATGCTTACTGTAACAATATAACATATGTAATGCTCTTGGGACACTTGTTGACAAAGTAGGTTTTGATTTTTTTCGTTCAAACTTCTTCCTTCTAGGCTTCTAATAATTTCAAATATAAACAAGTTAGATAGCTAGGTTGAATAATAATAAAGTGGCAATATAATTAGAAATATAATAATAAAGTGACAATATAATTAGAAATATAATATCTCATATACCTCATCTTGCTTCACAATCTGCTGTTCAGGCCAAGCCACAACAGTTCCTATGGCATCACCAATTACTTCACATTCACTTGGAATTGGATATGGCAAAGGAGTGGATTTGTCCACTGCTTGATCAATGGAGACTCGAATGCAATTCTTGGGAAATGGAATACCATGAAGCATTTTTTCCATGCCATTGAAACAAACAATTGTACCATATGCAACAATATTTGAGCAAGATTCCAATGTCAATGCAACTGATTGACCCTAAAATATTAAAAAAAAAACATGTTGATTATATTTAGTTTATAATGCTATAATAATAATGAATATCACTATAAGACAAGGTAAGCCACCAAGGAACTTCCTAATTCAATAAAACATCAGGAATTAATTATAACGATCCTTTTGCTATATAAAATGTTTGGAAGAGTAAGCTCCTGAATGCATTGCCAAAACCTGAACAATGGTCAATTCATTCGATAGAGGTGTACCCAGTTACCCTCACTATGTACCTCTTTTCAGAAGTTTAACGCCCCTACTCCCAATCCATCCCAAACCAATTCCATGATTGCCTTCATCATAGGAATTCAATTTGTAACCAACATAAAAAAGGACAACTTTAACTAAATCAAACAATAACTTTCTCCGGATTCACAGACCTATAGTGCAGGAACTTCCCCTTGTGGAGGGGGAAAAAACAAGGAGCTTAGGACAAGAGAGGTTACACGATTTTCGCCACTAGGGTAAAGCAAAGCGCAGGAAGACCACATAAGACATCAAATAAATGAATAAGAACAGTACAGGGCGAAAAGAAGGATGACGACTTACAGAAACCAGTGTGGATCATGAATACCTCCATGGACGCTCCGATCAGCGCCGATACCGCGCCAATCTTCAAGTACCAATCCAGAAACTTCATTGCCTAAAAGATTCGAAGACAAAAACAGAAATGACAAAATCGAAGCCTCAGCGTGGATCCGCAAGTCAACCAGCCGCAACGGCGACGCGAAACAAAGCAAGAAACGAGGGACCAAGAATCAAAGAGAACACTACAGGCCGCCGCTGAGAACAGGAAGTCCGTGAAGCGCCGTTGTGGCTCCGGCGGCGGATGCTCCGTCAACGCGTCAGCGTGCAGAGGGAAAAGGGGGCAGCTCTGGCGGCGGATGCGGTGGCTTCGCCCAGAGGTAGCGGCTAGATCTGCCGTCAGAGATGGCGTCGGCCGGCGTCAGAGATGGTGGCGGATTAGGAAGGGTAAGCTGACTTTGATTGAGGAGATGGGGAAATGCGAGATTAGGGATCTCGACTTGGAGGAGTTGGGCCGGCGTGAGGAGTTTTGCGTGAGGAGTTTGGGTCGAGATTAGGGTTCAGAGGAGATCACGCGGCAAGGAGAGGAGAAGGCGCTCGTGGAGAGGAGAAGGCGCTCGTGGAGAGGAGTGGAGAGGAGAAGGCGCTCGTGGAGAGGAGAAGGAGAGGAGAAGGCACTCGTGGAGAGGAGTGGAGAGGAGAACTCGTGGAGAGGAGTGGTGAGGAGAAGGCGCGCGCGCATTGAGGGTTTAGAGTTTAGCAAAGCGAGGGCTGCGAATTTATTTTAAGTGAGTTTAGGGGAAACATACACAACACTTTAAAAAACATTTTTTAAAAAAATGTTGTCTTTGACCATAAACAACAACACTAAAGACAACACTTCATTAAAAACCGTTGTCTTTAGTAAAAAGTAAATACCATAGACAACGCTTTTCACTAAAAGCGTTGTAAAACAAAGAACGACAACGTTTTTATTAAAAAGCGTTGTCTATTGGGTGTTGTTGAATGCAAAAATTCTTGTAGTGGTAATTTACTTGAAATTAAGTTGCTTGAGTTACCTAGGGTTGAGGATGGATATAAGCTCTCTCCTTCATCCCTTCCGGAGGTAGAGGCTTCTTCTTCTTGCTCCAGTCTTGAAGAAGAACTCTCCTCCTCTTCTTACTTAGATGTTGAGTAGCCCTCAACTTCTAATTCCATACCTCCATGATGTAAGCTACTTGGCTCACTTGACTCCTCTTCATGACTTGAATTGGAGCTCTCCTCATGGAACTTAGCCAAGTTGTTCCACAACTCCTTGGCATTGTTGTATCCACCTATCTTACACAAGATATCATTAGGTAATGAAAATTCAAAGATTTTTGTTACCTCGTCGTTGATTATGGATTGGTGGATTTGTTCTTTCGTCCACTTCTTCTTCTCGAGAGGTTCTCCTTCTTTATCCACCGGAGGAATAAAACCTACTTGTACACAATTCCAATTTACTAGGTTAGTCATAAGAACATACTTCATTCTTACCTTCCAATACGCGAAGTCGTCGCGATCGTAGAAGGGTGGAATCGTGACGTCTTCTCCAAGTTGATCCATTCTCTAGCTCGTGCTCCCCCGGGTGTTAATCCAACGAAGAGCGACCTCGCTCTGATACAACTTGATAGGACCTTCGGATACGGCTAGAGAGGGGGGGTGTGAATAGCCGACCCCAAATTCACGTTTCTTCCTACAATTTGAGTTAGCGCAGTGGAAATAAAAAGTAGAAATGAAAATGGAGAAGATCAAACCTCAAACATGACGATATAACGAGGTTCGGAGATGATACTCCTACTCCTCGGCGTGTCCGTAAGGTGGACGAATCCTATCAATCCGTCGGTGGATGAGACCCCAGAAAACCGGCTAATGAAAACTCCTTCTGGGTGGCTTGCAACAGCAAGATCGGAGTACAAGAAATATAGCAAGAAGCCAAGAACAATATGAATGTAAAAACACTAGTTTGCTTGCCTTCTCGTCGACTGGTGATGAAGCAACCACTTCACGCCAACAACAGCAGCAACTGATCAGTTGGAGTCCAGCCGAGGGAAGCTCACACGAAGCTTCAGTAATGGAGAGCTCAGCAAAGCTCTGATCGCAAGGAACAAGAAGGAGCAACAAGAACAACCACAACCTACTGTAGAGGCCCTTGATTTATATGAACCTGCGAAGAAGAAGAAAGAAGAAATCTAGCCGTTGTGTCTCAACGGCTAGACCTGGACCGATCAGGCTCCACCCTGATCAGTCCAGGATGGATCTGATCGGTCAGGGGAACGATCAGGCCCTAGGCTGATCGGTCCCCAGACCGATCCCAACTCTCACAGAGAGTTGGTTGCGATCCCTGATCGGTCTGTGGACCGATCAGGCCCTAGGCTGATCGGTCCCCAGACCGATCCCAACTCTCACAGAGAGTTGGTTGCCAGAGCCCTGATCGGTCTGTGGACCGATTAGGCCATTCCTTCTCCCAATATGTTTGGTTACTGATCGGTCACCAGATCGATCAGATGACCCAGTGTATCATTGGATCAGTCAGCAGACCGATCCAGATACCCATAGTATCACTGGATCAGTCAGCAGACCGATCCAATTTCCCAGCCTTAAACCTAAAGCCTTCCTGATCTAGAGAACGAGCTACCGAGCCCTCTCTGACCTAGTCCGGAGAACGAGCTACCGAGCCCTCTCTGACCTAGTCCAGAGAACGAGCTACCGAGCCCTCTCCGACTTTCACGTCCGGTCCAGAGAACGAACTACCGAGCCCTCTCTGACCTAGTCCGGAGAACGAGCTATCGAGCCCTCTCCGACTTCTACGTCCGGTCCAGAGAACGAGCTACCGAGCCCTCTCTGACCTAGTCCGGAGAACGAGCTACCGAGCCCTCTCCGACCTCCCATGCCAAGCTTCCATACTTGGACTTTTCCCGTGCCAAGCTCCCTGCTTGGACTTTTCCGTGACAAGTCTCCATACTTGGACTTTTCCCGAATCTGGTCAACTCAAGTCGTGTCAACCAGGTCAACCTTGACCAAAGGTTGCACCCACAATCCCCCAAGTTCCTATTCTTGTCAAACATCAAAATACAACTTCTTTATTCTTGTCAGACATCAAAATATACCTCGAGTCAGATCAACTCAAGTCGGGTCACCCAGGTCAATCTTTACCTAAGGTTGCACCAACAATACATATATAAAAAGTCAGACATGAAGAATAATGAGACTACATAGATATAAAATGGATCATCTCTAAGGTTAAGTGACATAAGTATCAAGCTCAAGCAACAATATGAATAGAGTCAAGGTAATAAAACTACCAATCAAATTATAACTTATGCACTAAGATCAAAGATCTAAAAAAGACAAACAGGAACTATCCACCTTGAATGTAGATCATATCACAACTGTCTTCAAGTCAAAGGATTTACCTCAAGCTTAAATGTACAAATGTAGGATACAAAGCAAAACTAAGCATCTATAATACATGTTTGCATTAATTTACCCATCCATTCAGTTATTCCATTAAATACTAAGTTACTTTAAATTAATTTCATAGTTAGTTGATTAATCCATTAACCATAATTAATCAAATATTATCTAATTTATCAAAACCAACTAAATATGTTAATTAAGCGTTAACTATTATTATTGATTAATCTATGCATTAATTTGATTAATCAATTGATGTGTTACACTGGTAATTCAATTAATCATTTAATTAATTCATTAATCACAACTAATTACTTACTCAACCTACTGTTACGAAGTCATAAATGCAAGGCTAGTTCATTAGTAAAAAAAATACCAATCCCACAGAGACTGTTGATTAAGCACTAGTTAACTTCGCATAACGAATTATCTAGACAATCGGAAGGTCGTTCACAAACACAAGAAAGAGAGAGAGAGTGTGTAGAGAGTAGAGAATAGAGAGAGAGAGAGAGAATAAGTGTAGGTGATATTAGAAAGGGATGGATGATAGATGCTAGGATTTCAGTTTTTTTACGATGCTAGTTAATGTCCCTATGCATTGTTCATCTACCTAACAACATGCTTACACTCGTATAGTAATTCTCACAAAAGCCTAGCACAACCCCTGCGTAGGTTGCATCGGAGAGTCCACCCAAGTTCCAATGCCATTATGTAGAGAGATACCTAGGAAGTCCGGTTAAGAGGGAATCCCTGTCACTAGGACCCCCCCCCCCCCCGGTCATACGTTCCTAGATTACACAGTCACTTTCTAACGGTAGCACTAGAGTATCCACTTCAATTAGAATGTCCTAACAAGAATTAGTCCTTATGTTAAGATCTTTTGATTCTAAAAAGGGTAAGTATCAATATCCTCTGTTACTAAGGGCATAATATGTCCTGTTGAATGGATATTATTTGTCACTAAGGATCTCTCGGTTATCCAGTCTAGTAGCGACTTTAACATAGAGACAAACTTCTCACGTCTACATGTTTACACTACACACATTTCGTCAAACATGTACAAGGCACAACACATATAGAACATGGTATAAACATATCATAGCATAGGAAATTGTTCAAATACATAGTTCATATATCACATCACATCATAACTACTTCCTACATCCTAGATCTAGAGATCTACTCCATCACAAAGGAGATACAACCAAGAGACAATAAATATAGCATCTACAACTCAATACATAGAAATAGAGAGAGAAGAGTGCTTATCCTTGAAGCCCAATGTCTTTGGAGGTGTTTTCTTGCTCCAGAGGTGGACGGATTAGCAAAGATGGATGATCTTAGGCTCTCCCAAGGGGAGAACCCTTCCCCAAGGAAAGGGGGCAAGGCCCAACCCAAAGATCCTTGAAAAATGGGAGAAAACCCCCTTTTATAGCACTTGGTATGGGCTAGGCATGACCCCTGCCACGACCGTGTGAATTCACACGACCAATGTTTGCTTGATTTCTGGAAATCTCATATAGCTGTGTGGAAACACACGACTGAAGTCTGCTTTTCCTCTGGAATTTAGCACAGTCATACCATTTAGCACGACCACACCTTACTTCACCTCTGGAAATTTGGCACGGCTATGCCATTTGGCACGACCATGCCATTTGGCACGACCACGCCTTGCTTTACTTCAAGATGGCTACACGGTCGTGTGCTTTCACACATCCTGAGCTAGACTTCTTCTAGAGTTGCCCCCGTGTACGTTTTTGCTCCATTTTCGCTCCAAATAGCGTTCTGTTAATAAGAATATACACAAAGAGCATATCTCTGATAAAGTAGTAGAAATATGATATTACAATGAAATAGAGTGCAATAAATATAAATTATGCCGATGAAATACAAGTAAATGTGCGTTAAAAAAATACATAAAAGTGTATATAATCTATGCACATCACACATCCAGACTTAAACCTTTGCTTGTCCTGAAGTAAAACCCATAATCTAGATTTATGTGTGTAGATGACATGTAATAATCCCAAATGGATCAATATAAACCTATCATATAATTTCATTAATGAGCATGATACAAAAATTATTTCAGTGTGGTCTAAGTAGTTCTCCGTGCTTGGTGCGATGAGTGGCTTAACTTTCTCAAGTGTCAATCTCTAAGCCCAGTCAATTTTTCATTTAACCGTGTTCCTCATACTTCCGGAGATAGGTACTTACCTTTCACATGCAAGGTTCACCCCCCATAAAAATGTTATGCATCATCTACACAAGGTCTCAAAGGAATACTCAGTATCAAGAGAAACATAGCATTCATTTCTCCAGTAACCTAACTCGGTCTCAAAGGAGTGAATTACTAGTTTCCACTCATGATAACTATTTTTTCTATCCCTTATTTTTTCTTTCTTTGAATGTTTATAAAGTATCAAACTTGAACAAATCTTTATTTTTTTTAGGGGATTGATTTTTTCAAATGAGCTTGCATGATCTGAGTTTATCTAGTAATTAAAATGTAGTTGAGAAGTCACCATAGAAGTAAGAGTACTAGTCCGGTTCTATGAATCATGACTATTTTTAAAAATATCTACCATCAAAGTCAAGCACAATGTGAAGAGGTCCTAAAACTAGGCCAACATTCAAATTCTTATAATAATAATAATGCTCACTGCATGCTACTATGAATAGGAAAATATAGATCAATAGACATACTAGCATACCAAATCACACAATATAAATATCTAGATGAAACATGCTAGCATTTTACTATAAGGAACAAATAACAATAACATGATGAGTGATGCAACTAGAAAAAATTTATTAAAAGAAATAAGCAAAAACAAACTAAACCCAATACATCCCCTAGACTTAAACTTTTTATTATCATAATGAAAACTAGAAATATAATATGGAGAAGATTTTGAAGTAAGAGAAGTTACCAAGTGATTAGCTCCAAGGCTACGTCATATGCTTGGAAATACTCCTCTATCTAATGCTCACATTTCTCTACAACTTTGAATCCTATAAAAGAAAGATAGAAAAGAAAAATTAAGTAGAGGATTTGGGCTTATTATGAAGAAAGAAATGAAAACAAGAAAGAACTAAAGATATAAAGAAAACAAGAAAGAAGAACTTGGGTTGCCTCCCAAGAATCGCTTGTTTAATGTCATTAGCTCGACCACCTCATTAGATGCATCAAAATCTCTCTCTTGAAGGGGTAAGATATTTCAACACTCTCCTACCAAGGGCTCTTATTATGGAGAGAGCTTTCAACATAGGAGTTATAATGTGAAGTAACTCTCTCTCCATCTTTGTCTTCTTAAAAGTTTTTTCAGGTGGTCAAAGACGGTTTAAACTGAGCTTCCAATTTCTAGCCCAAGTGAACTCTACACACTTAAAAGAAAAACAAAACTCCATAGGCATGTTATATAAGATAGAACCAAAATTATATCAAGATAAGTTGAATAAGTAACAAAAACTAAATCACATCTAACAAAGTCAATTATGGGTACTTCTATAAAGTTTTCCAAAAGATCACAAGAAATACTAACCTTGCTTTGTTGAGAGATACCTGAAAGTTATAAACATGTGGATGTACATGACTTTTTCTAAATCAATTGATGGTTCTAGCGCTAGCTCAGGTGGTGGTACAACCAAAGGTGGCAATTCTTGGGACTCTGCTATCTCTACAAAAATCCCTACACATAGATCCACAACTTGTTCAAGTCTTGCAACTCTCGTAATCTCAAAAGGTTGTGTGGACAAAGGAGGTAATTCTTGAGATTCTTCTTCCACAACACAGCTCCCTACACTTTCTTCCATATCAATAACATCATCACATATTTTGAAGAACAATCCAACATCAAAATCTTGAACAAGAGTGTTGGTGCGGGAAGCATCCGACGATCGAACCTTAGTTTTGATAATGGCAAAGGATTCAAAGTTAAGTTAGTGTGTGATCTAACATATTTGAATGAGTGTTTCAGGAAAGTCCTAGCTGTGGTTAGGCAGGTGAAAAACCCTAAGGGGTAGTAACATTAGGTCCTAGGGGGTGGTAACCCTAGGTGGAGAAAAACCCTAGGGGGCGGTAACCCTAGGTCCTAGGGGGGTAACCCTAGGCGAAAAGTCCAGTCAGTCTGGAGGACCGGACTGGCATCAGGTAAATCTCCTGAGTGGAGTAGGTGAGGACGCGTTCCCTATAGAGGGAACAGTAGGCGTCGGGTCGACCTAGGGTTTCCGGTTGGAAATCCGAAGTCAGACTCGGACAGTCCGAAGACTGTCAGCTCTTTTTTTATCAGATTCTAACATTGTCTTGCAGGGTATGCAATTGCTCGGACTAACCTTGTTTTGCAGGAGAAGCGGCTCCTGGAAAAAGGAGGTCCGGGCGCCCGGGACCAACTTTTATCCCTGGCGACTTCGTGACGTGGAGCAACCTGGTTGGCTGGCCACGTCACACTCCAGGCGCCCAGAAAGGTCCCAGGCGCCCGGAACCTCATATAAAAGGAGGGTTAAGGTGCAGCTTTAAAAAATACAATCTTCAAAGCATTCTCCGTGCGACAAGCTGCTAATGTCTCGACTCAGAAGTGCTGCAACAACAACCCGGAGCTTCAGTTTTAGTCTTTTTATTGTCGGTACAATATTCTTTTCTGCTTAAATTGTACTTAGCTTGTAATAGCTTTTACAAATTATAGTTGTTGCCCACCGGAAGCGATCAAGGATCGCGGGCCTTCGAGTAGGAGTCGTCACAGGCTCCGAACGAAGTAAATCCTTCGTGTCCACTTTATTTACTTTCCGCTGCGTTATTTTTGAACAAGCTTTTACGATTTCGAAAAACGAAATAGTCACGAGCGCTATTCACCCCCCTCTAGCGCTTTCGATCCATCAATTGGTATCAGAGCGGGGTCATTTTGAATCGGTGCAACCACCATTCAAAATATTTTTTCGTGGTATTTTTTAGATTTTCGGAGTCGATTAGAATTTAGCCTCATAGCTATATTCTAATTATTTTCCCCTCGAATCGGTTTTTCTCGGAATTGGTGCAACACCACCCGAGTTAGTGATCCATTTTTTTTCCTTCCGCACTACTAAGCCAGGACCAAGTCCTGGGACATTTTGTTGGTTGTTTTTCGTTTTAGGTTAATCTGAAATGGCCTTTCAAGAAGGCTACAGTACAGCCCGCCCTCCGCTATTCACCGGAGACGACTTCGGGTACTGGAAGGGTCGGATGGAGGCATATCTCCAGACTCACTTTGAAGTATGGATGATTGTCAAAACCGGATTCCAACTACCATCTGATAGCGCCGGCAAACCACTACTATACGAGGACTGGGATGCATCTTTGATCAATAAGGTGGAAGCTAATGCCAAGGCAACCTGCACCCTCCAGTGTGGCCTATCAAAAGAAGAACTCAACTGCGTCGGCCCCTTCAACAGTGCCAAAGAGTTGTGGGAGAAGCTAATTGAACTTCACGAAGGGACATCCGACACCAAAGTAAGTAAAAGAGACCTAATTTTTAATAAATTATTTAACATCAAATTGCAGGAAGGTGAAACAGCTGCCCAACTCCATGGCCGGATTCAAGATTTGCTCAATGGTCTTCATGCAATTGGACAGAAGGTAGACAACCGGGACATCATAAGGTATTCTCTAAACGCCTTTCCAAGGAACACCTTGTGGGCATCCATGGTAGATGCCTACAAGGTCTCCAAGGACTTATCTACCATTAAACTAGATGAACTTTTTGCAGAACTCGAACTTCACGAACAGACTAATGCACGTCCGACCGAGAAAGGGTTGGCTTTGGTTGTAGGAATAGGGAGATCGCGTGAGTCAAAAATCAAGCGGAGAACCGAACCTGAGTCAGAAGAAGAACCAGATTCGGAAGACGACGATGAACTTACAACCGAGATAGTCAACTTAGTAAAGAAGCTCTACAAAAAGAAGGGCTTCAACAAAAAGGATCTCAGAAAGGCCATCCAGTCTAAAGAAGCCCAACCAAGCTCGAAGGTTAAATTCGAAGTGACCTGCTACGGGTGCAATCAGAAAGGTCACATCAAGGCAAACTGCCCGAACCAGAAGGATCCAAAGAAACCCAAAAGAAAGAAGGCATTGAAGGCAACATGGGACGAGTCTTCTTCCGAGGAATCCGACGACGAAGAACTAGAACAGACGAACTTTCTCGCCTTGACAGCCCGGGACTACACCAACGGATCCGGAAGTGAGGACGAATCGGAAGCCGAGTCCGAGAGAAGCCATGGATCCGCATTCGTTTCCGAAGGACCGAACCCCTCTGAATTGGATCAATGGATGTTGGACAGTGGATGCTCCAGACATATGACTGGAGATAGGTTGAAGTTCACTAAGCTAAAACTAAAGAACCTAGGATCAGTTGCATTCGGCAACGATGGAAAACTGAAAGTAATCAGAAAAGGTAATATCGAACTTAATTCTGATTTTATTATTCGAAAAGTACTGTTAGTTAAAAATTTTAATTTTAATCTATTAAGTATAAGTCAACTATGAGATACTGGTTATTCAGTCAATTTTACCAAGTCTGAATGTATAGTCAAACATGTCGATAATCCAAAAATCATACTTAAGGGCACTAGGAAAGATAATGTCTACACCATTTATCTACCATCATCCTCAATAAAGTGTTTTCTAACACAACAAGAGGAAACTGAGTTATGGCACAGAAGACTCGGTCACACTCACACAAGACTCATTTCAAAAATGAGTCAAAATGGACTAGTTAGAAGGTTGCCCAAATTAAAAGTTATTGAAAACTCAATCTGTAATGCATGTCAACAAGGAAAACAAACCAAGTCCACCCACAAGTCAACCAATATGGTTAGAACTACCTATCTACTTGAGCTCCTTCACCTAGATCTATTTGATTCACATGGAGCCAAGTCACTAAGCAAGAACCAGTATTGCTTAGTTATAATTGATGACTACTCCAGGTTCACCTGGGTAAAATTTCTAAAAACAAAAGATGAAACCTTTGAAAAATTTAGTAATTTTTGCAAATTAACAGAAAATGAAAAAGATACTAAAATTAAAAGGATAGGAGTGATCATGGAGGAGAATTTGAGAATCACAACTTCACTGAATTTTGTGAGATAAATGGGTACAAACATGAATACTCCTGCCCTAGAACCCCCCAACAAAATGATTTAGTAGAACGTAAAAACAGAACCTTATAAGAAGCTACTAGAACCATGCTAAACGAATATAATCTATCTAATCAATTCTGGGCTGAAGCAGTTAGTACAGCATGCTACATTCAAAATAGGATCTTAATTAACAAATTTCAAAATAAAACCCCCTATGAAATTTATTATAATAAAATTCCTAACTTAAACTATTTAAAAGTATTTGGGTGTAAAGTTTTTATCTTAAACACTAAAGACTACTTAGGAAAATTTACATCAAAAACAACCCCAGGAATATTTTTAGGATACTCAACCACTAGTAGAGCATATAGAGTATATAACAAGAATACCCTAAAAGTAGAAGAAACAACAAATATAAAATTTGATGAAGACACTATAGATGAAACTGAAGATACAGAAAATGCTAATCCAATAAACAGAGAAGATGATGAAATTCAATCTGAACCTATTGAATCTGAAGAACAAATCACTAATTCAAATGACATACGACCAACCAGAACAAGCACAAATCACCCATCTGACCAAATCTTGGTTGATCCAACTGTAGGAGTAAGAACTAGGTCATCCTATAGAAACCAGAGTCAAATAGCCCTAATTTCAAAAATTGAACCCAAAACCATAGAAGAAGCCCTACCAGACCCAGATTGGACTATAGCAATGCAAGAAGAATTGGCCCAATTTGAAAGAAATCAGGTATGGGAATTTGTGCCTAAACCTATTAACAAAACCATAATTGACACTAAATGGGTTTTTAGAAACAAATTAAATGATCAAGGTGAAATAGTAAGAAATAAAGTCAGATTAGTAGCCAAAGGGTTCAATCAAATAGAAGGGCTAGACTATGATGAGACCTATGCTCCTGTAGCAAGACTTGAATCCATCAGGATGCTGTTGGCCTATGCAGCACACAAAGGATTCAAGCTATTTCAAATGGATGTAAAATCCGTATTCTTAAACGGATTTATAAAAGAAGAAGTATACGTAGGCTAACCCCGAGGATTTGAGGACATAGAACATCCAAATTATGTCTTCATATTAAAAAAAGCCCTGTACGGACTAAAACAAGCACCTAGGGCTTGGTATGAACGACTATCCAACTATCTAATATCAAAAGGGTTCAACCAAGGTCAAATAGACCCAACCCTCTTTGTAAAAACCTTTGAAAACGACATCTTTATAGCCCAAATTTACGTCGACGATATTATTTTTGGATCAACCAACTCAAAGTTTCTAAAAGAATTTACCAAACTAATGGAAAATGAATTTGAAATGAGTCTAGTAGGTGAACTCAATTTCTTTTTAGGTTTACAAATTAAGCAAACCAAATATGGAATTTATATTTATCAAACCAAATATACTAAGGAATTAATTAGTAAATTTGGAATGGAAAATTCAAAAATCATTAATACACCAATGGCTACTAATGTTAAAATTGACTCAGACTTAGAAGGAAAACCAGTAGACTTGAAATACTATCGAAGTATGATAGGAAGTCTACTGTACCTAACTGCAAGTCGACCAGACATCATCTTCGCAGTAGGTATGTGTGCAAGATATCAATCTTGTGCAAAAGAGTCTCACTTAACACTAGTAAAAAGAATCCTTAGGTATGTTAAGGGAACCCTAAACGTAGGACTTTGGTACCCTAGATCCTGCACCCTTGATCTAACCGGCTACTCTGACTCTGACTATGCCGGGTGCAAGCTAGATAGAAAAAGTACAAGTGGCAGTTGTCAATTTTTAGGGCACTGCCTAGTAAGTTGGTCAAGTAGAAAGCAACACTGTGTTGCCTTATCTACCACTGAAGCTGAATATATAGCACTAGGTGAATGCACATCTCAATTACTATGGATGATGCATACCCTTAAAGACTATCAACTTGAATATCAAAAAACAAAAATCTCAATTGATAACATAAGTACAATAAATCTAACAAAAAACTCAATTCATCACTCAAGGACTAAACATATAGAAGTGAAACACCACTTTGTAAGGGATCATGTAGCTAAGGGTGATATTGTACTCAACTATGTTGAGTTCAAATCAAACCTAGCTGACATCTTTACAAAACCCTTACCTGAACTTGAGTTCAGTACACTTAGAAGACAAATAGGAATGTGCTGGGTAGAATAGATACTTTCAATTCAGTCCTTTTAATGTTTTTTTTACATTTTTATAACTTCTAGGCAAACTTTTGATTTTTCAAAATCCCTACTTTACTAGACTTTCAAAAATTGGATTTAGCCTAGGATTTACCCTAGAAATCATGTTCCCCCAAGACTCAGCCAGAGCATCTCACAAGCACCTAGGTTTACCTTGATTATGTTTGTAAAACATAGAACGGTGTGAGATGCATAGGGTACAGCCTGGACTCAAGAATGCTTATTTCTGTGCATCAATATGAGTCTGGGCATTAAATACGTGATTAACAGTAATCAAATCAAGTCTTCCAGCCTTAGTCAAATCTAACTGGATCAATTGACTTGACTTGACTAACCAAGTGAATACTGTTGCCCTCTAGGCAATCAGTAAGTAGCTAAACGGTTAGACAGTCGGTGAAAGAAATAATAAGTTTAAGCATGTCTGTACTTAAGGGATTTGATACCTGATCAAAACAAATCTTGACTCATGCTTGGTCTTTAGGGCTCTGATACCTTACTAAAACTAAATGGTAAGCTATTAAACATTAAGGTTATCGCTTCTCCTTTGCCTTAAGTATTCTTGAAATTCATTTCAAAAACATGCCTTAAACAACTTTTCAAAAACTTCTCCAAATTTAAAACTTTCAAGTGTCCTCTATTTTGAAAATTTTTTTGGAATTTTGTTAGAAAATTATTTAAGCTGACACTTTTTTGAAAATTCGTTAAGTTAAAATTTTTTTCTTAAGTTAGAAAATTCTTTAAAGTTTGAAAAATTTTGTTAAGCTGCAATTAACTTCTTTAAGTTGAAAATTTTCCTTGGAAATTTTCTTTAAAAAACCTGAATATTTTTCCGGAAAATTTCTGAAGTTGAAAATTGTGTTTTGAAAATTTTTCTGTGAAAATTTTTGGAAACTCCTCAAAAATACACTAAGTTAAAAAGAGCTCCTTTTTGCTATATCTCTTCAAGCAAAATCAATTCTAAGGTGTTGCCTTTCACTTGCTCGTTGCCTAAGTTAAAATATTTTTTGCTAAATTCTGTCTTGAAAAGTTAAGTTTTTCAAAACTAGCTCATTTTTGATATATGGCAAAGGGGGAGAGTAGAGAAATTCAAAGAAAATATTTTAAAAGGAGCTTGTATTAAGGGGGAGCTATGGCTATTAGTAAAAAATTCAAAGAGAATAACTTATATTAAGGGGGAGCTATGTTTATGCTTATCTTGCTATCACGCTTATCTTGTTTCTTGTGCTTATACATAACTGCATATTTTTTACTTAACATTGAATTTCGGTTGCCATTATCAAAAAGGGGGAGATTGTTGGTGCGGGAAGCATCCGACAATCGAACCTTAGTTTTGATAATGGCAAAGGATTCAAAGTTAAGTTAGTGTGTGATCTAACATATTTGAATGAGTGTTTCAGGAAAGTCCTAGCTGCGGTTAAGCAGGTGAAAAACCCTAAGGGGTGGTAACCTTAGGTCCTAGGGGGCGGTCACCCTAGGTGGAGAAAAATCCTAGGGGGCGGTAACCCTAGGTCCTAGGGGGTAACCCTAGGCGAAAAGTCCAGTCGGTCTGGAGGACCGGACTGACATCAGGTAAATCTCCTGAGTGGAGTAGGTGAGGATGCGTTCCCCGTAGAGGGAACAGTAGGCGTCGGGTCAACCTAGGGTTTCCGGTTGGAAATCCGAAGTCAGACTCAGACAGTCCGAAGACTGTCAGCTCTTTTTTTATCAGATTCTAACATTGTCTTGCAGGGTATGCAATTGTTCGGACTAACCTTGTTTTGCAGGAGAAGCGGCTCCTGGAAAAAGGAGGTCCGGGCCCCCGGGATGGATCCGGGCGCCCGGAGGTCCGAGCACCCAGAACAGGTTTGGGCGCCCGGGACCAACTTGTATCCCCTGCGCGACTTCGCGACGTGGAGCAACCTGGTTGGCTGGCCACGTCACACTCCAGGCGCCCGGAAAGGTTCCAGGCGCCCGGAACCTCATATAAAAGGAGGGTTGAGGTGCAGCTTTAAAAAATACAATCTTCTAAGCATTCTCCGTGCGACAAGCTGCTAACGTCTCGACTCAGAAGTGCTGCAACGACAACCCGGAGCTTCAGTTTTAGTCTTTTTATTGTCGGTACAATATTCTTTTCTGCTTAAATTGTACTTAGCTTGTAATAGCTTTTACGAATTATAGTTGTTGCCCACCGGAAGCGATCAAGGATCGCGGGCCTTCGAGTAGGAGTCGTCACAGGCTCCGAACAAAGTAAATCCTTCGTGTCCACTTTATTTACTTTCCGCTGCGTTATTTTTGAACAAGCTTTTACGATTTCAAAAAACGAAATAGCCACGAGCGCTATTCACCCCCCCCCCCCTCTAGCGCTTTCGATCCATCAAAGAGAATCAATTATAGGAGGATCATTAACTTTACTTGCAGTTTTATGTGGATTTACCTTATCACATTCATCAACTGAAAATTTAATATTATTACAATACCTTGTAAAACCAAGAGGTGGATCTGAAAACATGCTAACCACTGCATTAACATTATACTTCTCATCTGAAAAGTCCTCGTCTTTATACACATCGAGAAATTTGCACTCAACCATATTAGAATCACAAAATTTACCAAAATCTTTATTTTTATTATCCTCCACTAGCCTTTATGGAAAAGGAACCCTTAGTGGAGGTTTTGGGGAGGATTGATCTTTCATTAACCCATATTCCCTTTGAACTAGTGGTGGAGGTTCAACTTGTTTGTCTAGTGATGGTGTGATCAATCGTTGAGGGAAAGGTACTTGTGGCCTTTGGGCACTGATCCTGTCTGAGAAGCTGACCGTGAAGGAGATCTGGAAGAAGGAAACCCACCGTACTGATGAAGAATAATGCCGGTAGAACCTCGACACGAGAAACCCAAAGCGGATAGGAAGAAAACCAGAGTCACCGAAGGAAATCTGATAAGTAGGAAGAAATCCCCGTCCAGATAGGAGAAATTCGAACTCCCAAGCTCCCGAGGCTCCCTGCGCACAAGAGACCAACCAACACTATCGTCAGTGACCTAAGTCCGGGGTGGAAATCCCTGGCTAGGCCCTCCGACGCTCAAGTTAGTGATCTCTCTTGATGTCAAGGAAGGAAGAAGAAAGAAGATGAACAGTAGCCAGAAAATTAGGGTTGTGAAAGTACACAATGATGTGAACTTACCTAGCCAACGGAGAGGATTCCCCCTTTTATACCACTTCATGTAACCTCCGTAGCCATGAAGTGGACCCCGGTTTGTTAGAGTTCGTTATAAGATGATGTCAGCTGCGTACTTACGGAAGATAATTTTTAAGGAATCTTTTTTGTACCTCAGATGTACCTTCTTTGTCGTTTAGCGCCTGCAAGACAAGCTGAAAGCATATTTCCCGCCAAAATATATTCTCTATCATGAATTATTCTATTCAATATATTCATGTATGATTCTTCTTCATGTGACTTCTATTTGTACCTTTGTTGTGTCAAAAAATAATATTTTATTCAACATGTTTCTAAGGTATTCATTGAAGGAATTGTGTGGGTTCTTTGCTCGAAAGAACCCTCTTGACCGATATTGGTCTATCTTTGCTCTGGAGTATGTATCGGTCGTTATTGGCTTACCTTCATACGGCAGGCATGTATCGACCGATATTGGCCTACCTTCGTTCGGCAGGCATGTATCGACCGATATTGGCTTACCTTTGTTCCTAAAGTATGTCTCGACCGTTATTGGCCTACCTTCATACGGCAAGCATGTATCGACTGATATTGGCCTGCCTACGTTCGACAGGCATGTATCGGCCGATATTGGTCTATCTTTGTTCTGGAGGTATGTCCCGACCAATATTGGCTTACCTTCATACGGCAGGCATGTATCGACCGATATTGGCCTACCTTCGTTCGGCAAACATGTATCGACCGATATTGGCTTACCTTTGTTCCGAAAGTAAGTCTCGACCGTTATTGGCCTACCTTCATACGGCAAGCATGTATCGACCGATATTGGCTTGCCTACGTTCGGCAGGCATGTATCAGCCGATATTGGTCTATCTTTGTTCTGGAGGTATGTCCCAACCAATATTGGCTTACCTTCATACGGCAGGCATGTATCGACCGATATTGGCCTACCTTTGTTCTGAAGGTATGTCCCTACCAATATTGGCTTACCTTCATACGGCAAGCATGTATCGACCAATATTGGCCTACCTTCGTTCGGCAAACATGTATCGACCGATATTGGCTTACCTTCTTTGATTCTTTCTTCCTTTTCTTTCCTTATCTGGAAACCCATAAAACCTAACCCATATCACTAGACTTCCCCTTAAGTCTAGTCGAAGGAGATGTAGACGACTGACTAGACATAAGTATGGTCTTGTCTTTTCCTACCCCTGACTCTGCTCCAGATTTTGAAATGACCTCACAGATTTTGTGTACCACTGTCTTAATGCATTAAGTATAGCAATCCTGTGAGCCTTTTTCTCCTTTAAATAGGGCTACAACCTTCTCTTCACCCACAACCCCTCTCAGTTCTTTTTCTTTCTTGCCACTTTTTGTTACTAAGGCCATGGTCGTGGATCCTCCTTTTTGGAGGCAACTTTTGTTGGACCAGGTGAGATCTATATATGAGTTTATTGGGATTTTTGCTCCGGTTACTCCAGGGGTTCAAGGGATCGTCTTAAGAGAGGAAGCTTCACAGTTCAAATCTTCTATCCAAAGATGCAGGTGCTCTGAAGGACCCAAGAAACTTCAGAGAAATTTTTACTACTTATAGGGGGGCAGCCAAATGACCCATGGGTGTTGTGTGAAGGGCACAACACATGTTACCCTTGGGCTAAACTTGATTGCTCCACTCGCTGAGCTCACACGGCTTGAGAGGGGAAGTGGTTTTTACATTTACTTTTCCATTATGGAATGAACCAATGTTCCCCTGTCTCGTTGCCCTTGAGCTTTTTTGTTTTTTGTTGCTTTCTTCATCCAGGGTAAAATATTGCCTCTTGTGTGCCTTGACAAGTTCGGACGAAGTGGGCTATTTCCATCTCTGCTCCATGGTAAGTTTGACTCCAGTGATGATTGAAATTTTCTGAAGGCTCTAAGAGCTTGTGCTTGTAATATTTACTATCTATTTGAGGTTTGTTGTTCCTGAGGAAATGTGACGCTATGTATTTGATCAGATTCTAAGTGTGAAGACAAATTTTTGTATCTAATCAAACGCTTTTACTGAACTCCTCTATTATTTATAATGTGGTGTTATGTTCATTATTTCTTCATGTATCCTATGTATCATTTATCATAGCTAAGGTTATCTTAACTATTAGTATAGTTTGATATTATAACCAATGTTATATCAACTGATGTTGTCTAATTGACTGAAGTCAATATCATACTTATCTAATATAACCACAATTGCCCTCGTTAAAAATATTTTCAATAAATACTAAGTCATATTCTACACGGATAGACTAAAATTTGTCACTCTTCTAAACTTTTATTCTTAAAATATTTTTGTCTTTAGTGTGGGTATGGTCAAAAAGTTCTGTCCTTTCTATTTTATTATGCCCAGTTGTTCACGTCTTCTTTCGAAACTTTCTAATTAGTGATTGGCTTTCCATCGGGTGAGAGAATGTTCGAGGCACTACCAACCCCCTTGCGATTTGGTCTATCACATCCGATGTAAATGACCTGACACTTACCTTTTCCGGCCGCCACGTCGCGCAAACCACTCGCTCTTTTCCCCTGATCCTTAGCATCCGTTGGACTAGAAAGCATTTTATTTTGTCTATAGTGGTATATTTCTTGAACCCTAAACCCTTCGTCTTCTTCTCAACCTCATTTCTCCTCTGGCACCATTCTCTTGTTGCCGTCTGCAACCGAAAAAAAACTTCGTATCTGCTACTTCTTGACATTCCTCTTTATTGCCCCCAGTAAGTAATCTATTGTTTCCCTAACTTATACCTTTGTCCATGGCTGAGGAAGCAATTGCTCCTTGGTATGTCCATATGTCTTCTATCTTTGATAAGAATGCTAGATTATCCATCCGTCGTCAATATGAAATTCCTAAGGAATATAGAATCATAATCCCAGCACCGAATGATTGACCTCATCATCCTCCTGATAACTGTGTGACTTTTTTCAGGGATCAGTTGATAGGGGGTTTAAGGTTCCCTATCCCCTCTTTCTTGATTGAAATAAGTCAATATTTCGACATTCCCCTGCAACAATTTGCACCTAATGCTTTTCGTTATCTATGTGGCACTTACATGCTTTTCCGTTTACGAGACATTCCTCCTACTCCTCAGAATTTCTTCATGTTTTCCTACCCCAAACTCTCTGAGCCTGGTGTTTTCTTGTTCCAGTCGCGAACTAAAATGGTTCTTTTTGGTGATATGCCATCGTCTCTCAAGGCCTGGAAATCCTATTTTTTCTTCCTAAAGTTTCTCGGACCCATCCCTTGGTATCATGCTTGGAAATCCTTCTTACCTCCTCTGCCCGATGTTAGAGAGCTTCATCTGCTTCCCTCTTTTCCCGTTTATTGTGAGAAGCTACTAGGTCATCGGCTCTCTATTTCAAAATGGTTGAAAGTTGAACTTCTGTATCTATTTGGCTTAAGCCCCGTCAAACTTGATACCCCCATTTCCTTAGGTAACATCTTGCCCCTTCTTTACTGCTTTTAATTACCTAAACCGTTTCTTCTTTTCATACAGTGGAGAACTTCTATGATGCTTTGATCAATGACGAACTACGCATGGAGGAGGACCTACTTCGTGCTAAGGAGGCTGAATTCCTAGCTGCTCTGGCCCCTCCCCCTGTAAGTGAAGGGCCAACTATTTTAGCTGAAGTGCCTAGCTCGTCGGGGCTTCATGAGGCTCCAGAAGGTTCTTCTAGGGATCTTGCTGCGCAGATCCTCCCTGATCCTGCTTCCACTATTCCGTCTCCCGCAGCTGTTGTTATCTCCTCATTTGCCTCTATTCCTCTTATTGAGCTTACATCCCCTGGTAGCTCTGATAAACCCATAACTGAAATTTCTGCGGGCAAGCATCCGGGACGCAAGCTAACCAGGGCTCCTCCTCCAAAAAGGAGGCTCATTCTTTCGGCCGATGAGCTAGCTTCAAAAGATTTTGTGTCAACTGATCTTCTTTCCGATGAGCCCACATTAGCAGAACTTTATCCTTCCTTGAATTTTCCTACCTCTCCTTTTCCTAAAACTAGTACTTCTGGTGACGCTTCTTTTACTTTTCCTTTGTCTATTCCGACTTCAGGATCTTTACCCTCTTCGCCTTCTTCTTATTTGGTTTTTGCTCCACCATCTATCCCTACTTCTTCTTTCTCAGCTGGCTCTTCTACCATCCCTATCCTCCTCATATTACTGGGGGGCTCTTTTGCTAATTCTTGGGATGAGGTTCGTCCCCTTTTCGAGGGGCTTTCCATCCCTGAAGCGATTGACCGCTTTTCTCATAAAGAGAATAAGGTATGATTATATACTCCTGCTTTCTGTTTCTGAAATACTATCTCACAGTTTTGGATATGCTCCTAGCGGTGGCTAGAGAACATGGGTTTCTCTTGACTATTACACATCTTATACACTGAGAACGAAAAATTGAAATCGGAGAACAAAAGACTGCAACAGCAAGTTACCGAACTATCTTCTGCCAAATTTTCTGCTGCCGCCAAGAAGCAACTTGAAACTCAAATTGAGAGTCTTGAAGCCCAATTCAATTTGGTTACGGACCTCAATCAAGAGTTGACCTCAAAACTTGGCGAGTTAAAAGATAATTATGAAGCAGAGTTGAGTGAGAAGTTGAAGGCCTTGCAATTGAAAGAAAACGAGGTGGCATCTCTAAACAGTTCCCTTGATTTGACCAAAGCCGAGGTTGCTGCTAGGGAAAATGAATTGAAAACCTCTCAGATGGCGTTGGTGGTCTATAAGGAGCATGAAGATGTTCGTTACAAAGAACGAGCTACTGCCATGATTGAGTCTAATGAATTCAACCGACCGATTGTGAGATCCATCTTGTCTGCTTTTACTGCAGGGGCCAAGGGAGCAATTCGACAATTGGAAGAGGAGGGCTACTTAGCACGCGTTCCTCCTCTCAATTTCCTGAACCGTCGCAGACTTATTGAAGAAAGGCCTCCTGATTTGTACCCAAAACTAACTTTAACTTAATTTCCGGTTATTGTAAAGAAGGGGGATCGAGACATTGCCATGATCCTTCGACAAACTTATGTGGTTCTGAATGGTATCCCTGGATTGCTAATCTTACTTTATCTTTAGATAATTTGTCGGTGTTAGAGTGTATAATAAAAGCCTAGCTTTTGGTATAAACATTTATCTAGAAATAAGAATTACATTGGTCAAATGTTTACATTTATGATAAATGTAGTTGTTCAATTAATTTATATTGTAGATAACATGGTGTGTGGTGTCACACACAGAGGATCATGATATCAGTACCTTATAAATTATAAACAGTAGCTCACGACCATGATGGAAAGGAACAAACCATTGGAAGGTCGTAGTGTAATTAGGTATTAGTTTATCTTAACTATATAATTACACTAGTACACTTAGAGTGTATTGAGTAGGACCATTAGAGGTCGTTTCTTTTATACTGTCTTTATAAAGAAACAAAGACCTCAGTTATTATGGAAGTGTGTGCTCTTAATCCTAATATAATAACAAGCACATATATTTGATATTTATTTCTTTAATTTATCAATGGGTGAGATTTAGTTCGATGAATTAATAAGCCCGATAAGTTGGGAAATGATATCACTTATAGTGTGTGTTGTTGATTATAGAAGGAAACTGTGTCCTAGTGATCTAGGTTGAGAATGTCCCCAAGAGGAGCTCATAAGGATTGTCATGTTAAACCCTGCAGGTGGACTTAGTCCGACATGATGATGAAGTTGAGTGGTACTACTCTTGGAGCTAGATGTTAATTAAGTGAGTTGTCAGTAACTTACTTAATTAGTGGACATTTGTTATCTTAAACACAGGGAGACTAACACACTCATAATAAGAAGGAGCCCAAAATGTAATTTGGGATTGGTGCGGTAGTTCAATAATAGTTCTTTAGTGGAATGAATTATTATTGATGAAATTAAGTTGTGTGTTCGGGGCGAACACGGGATGCTTAATTTCATCGGGAGACCAAAACCAATTCCTTCTCTCGGTCCCTATCGTAGCCTCTAGTATATAGAGATTTATACCCACCGCATACCCACCTTCTTACCCATCCAATGGGGCCGGCCAAGCTAGCTTGGAACCCAAGCTAGGGCCGGCCAAGACCAAATGGATGAGCCATGTAGGTGGCCGGCCAAAGCTTGGGTCCCAAGCTTAGGTGGCCGGCCACTAGAATATTAAAAAGGATTTTTATTAAAATTATTTCTTATGTGGATATCATGATTTTAAAAGAAAGTTTAAAAATTAAAAATTTCCTTTTATAACTTTCTACAAAAGATTAAGAGAAGAGATTAATCTCTTTCCTTATTTGTAGTTTAAAAGGATGGTTTTAATTTTTGGTAAAAACTTTCCTTATTTGTAAATCATCTACATGTTTAAAAGAGAGTTTAAAATTTGAAATCTTTCCTTATTTGTTGATTAAAGGTGGATTTTAAATTTTAAGAAAACTTTCCTTTTTAATCATGTTCATGATTTAAAAGAGAGTTTAAAATTAAATATTCTCTTTTATAAGTTTCTACAAAAGATTAAGAAAAGATTTGATATCTTTCCTTATTTGTAGATTAAAAGAGATTTTAATTTTTAGAAATAACTTTCTTATTATCCACATGTTTAAAAGAAATATTTTAATTTATAAAATTTCCTTTTTATTAACCACCATGAAGGGAAAAATTATTTGAGAAATTTTTATAAATTTCCGGAAGCAAATTAGGAAGTTTTAATTCTTGTGTGAATTATAAATTTCCTTGATTAAAGGGATTAAGGTGGCCGGCCATTAACAAATAGAAAAGAAAAATTATTTTTAATTAAATAAATTTTCTTTTTTAATGGCAAAAGAATTAAGGAAGTTTTTATTAAATTTTCCTTATTTGCCAAGACCAAGGATTATAAAAGAGGGGGTAGAGGAGGCTTCGAGGTGAACGTCTCTATTATTTTTCTCCCTCTTTTCTTCTTTGGGTATGGCCGGCCCTTTCTTTTCTCTCCTCTCCTTTGTGTGGCCGAAACTTTCTCATGGTGGAGATATCTTTGGTGGCCGGATCTAAGAAGGAGAAGAAGGAGAGAAAAGGAGCCTCTTTTCTAGCATCCCTTGGAGCATGGTGGTGGTGGCCGAACCTCTTCATCCTAGAAGAAGTTTTGATGGCCGAAACTTGCAAGGAAGAAGAAGGTGCTTGGTGGTTCTCATCTCGAAAGATCGTTGCCCACACAACGTCCGAGGTTAGAAGAGGAATACGGTAGAAGATCAAGAGGTCTTTCTAGAAGGTATAACTAGTAATTTTTCTTTCCGCATCATGCAAGTTATTTATGGAAATAATACCAAATACAAGAGGCATGCGATTCTAGTATTTCGAATATGTTTTTCGATGTTGTGTTCTTTTATTTTTTTTCCCTTGTGATTTGATTGTTCTTTTCGATTAACCTAAAGTTATTTTAGGAAATTAAATATTAGCTTTCCATAAAAGGTTTTGTCTAGTCGGTGGTGGTTGCTCCCATATCCAAGAAGGTCATGTGCCTCGCCACGTCAGTACTGGGAACTAATTATGGAAATTAATATTTAATGGAATTAATAACTTAAGGTGATTTGGGTCGAACGTGTTAAGTTCCAGAGACCCAAGTCAAAACCTAAAAGAACGAATAGATTAAGTTTTGGATCAAACGTGTTAAGTTCCGCAGGCGATCCAAAATTTAATTTAAAAGAACACATGGTAGCTAGGAAAAGGTTCAGACCTTTGTACAAAAATTTTGTACAGTGGAACATCTAGGTTTTCCGAGTAGCAACCAACAATTGGTATCAGAGCTAGGGTTTTGCCTCTGTGTATTTGGTATTAGTTTAATTATGCACATGTCATACATAATTTAGGCAGGATAATAGTAGGATGTGCTAACTTTGTGGATGCAGGATCCAACTATTATGGCTTTTAGTTATTGTGTGTGTGATTGGACCCTTGGACATGTCAAGGGCATTTATATGTGTGTGCATGATTGTATTATAAAATACAGCAGGAGCTGTATTTAGTTTTATTAGGATTTTATTTTTGATCTAGATACATGTACATTCCTTTTATGGAATATAGGATCAAAAATGTAAAATTCTATTTATGTCGCGGATCGAATCTTGCAAAGCGTGGAACCTTCTAAGGATCAGAGGCGCAGCGGAACTAGGAGCAAGATGAATGCGACAGCTAGACCCGGTGGCGGTGGCCAAATATGGCAGCAGCTTGGGATGACAATACACGGAGGACAACTAGAGATAAAAGCCATAATAGTTGAAAATTAGATTTTCTATTTATTGCTTTTATATTGTGCTGTGTGTGCATGTTGGTTTACATATTTAGTAGGCTAGCATAGTTAAAATTCCTCATTTATAAATAACTAAGTGGGAGAGGGATTTTAAGTAAATCCCATGGTCTCCATTACTGGTTTGTAAGTGATGCAAACAAGCTTGCGTTGGCTCGAGTGCCTTCCTCCATAGCGGATGAGCTAGTTTGTGGATCACTAGAGCAGACTTCCATTTTGGATGACTATAGGAAGTTAATTAGGCGTGTGATCTTCCCCAACGGAAGGGCATAATCTTATTAATGGACTTAGTGTCAAGTAATGGTATACACTTAGACACATTTAATAGTATCCTCCCCAACGGAGTCACTACTATCACTTGTGTGACCAAAGGGAAACCAACTATTGATTTGTCATAAAACTAGATTGTCAATATAATAAAATTAATAAACCCCTCTTACAAATGTTTGAATTTGTATACGTCCACACTAACGTGGCATACAAGATTCATGGTGTTTGAGGTAATTTTATTTGTCAAAAAGTTATATTGACAAGATAGTCAATGGGTAAAACCCTCCTCTTACAAATGATGAATTTGTATACGTCCACACTAACGTGGCATGCAAAATTCACGGTGTTTGAGGTGTTGGTGAATTTAAATAATATTGTTTGAGGAAACAATGTTATTTTAAATTCAAAGAGTTTTGACCAAATATTTGATCAAAGACAGATCAACTATTAATTTTATTCGTCATAAAGAAAAGTTGACGAGATAATAAAATTAATGAATAAAATCTCCTCTTCGATTTTGTATACACAAAATTCATGGAGATTTTAAGGAGTTGATCTTGACCAAATATTTTTGTGATTCTTAGGATGTTTATCAATCCCTAGTAGTCATACTATAGAAAAAGACTTAGTAAGTCCCAATTGTAATGATTAGAAATAGGACTTGGACATTAAGGTAGACTGTCTTCTTAGAACTAAGAACAATTTAGGTGTATTTAATTCATTAGTTGAAACATGTCTAATGGTGTTATCTACCAGAACCTGGAGTGTAGATACAAGATGCCATTAATCATGTCTGCAATTCATTGCAGGGTTCCAGGAAACCCGACAACTAAATGAAAGGTAAATCACCGTCCACATGGGCACTACTGTAAAAGTGGTAGCTGTTGCAGTGGGAGATGTTTATCCTTTGATAAGAATAAAATATGGATTTTAAGTAATTGTCTTTACGTACCAAGTTTAGAAAGAACTTGATTTCAGTTTCTAAACTATTATAGATATTGTGACTATTTTGATAACAAAGTTGTTATCAAGAAAAATAGGAAAGTTATCTATTCTGGTATGATGGTTGACAATTTATAATCCAATAACTCCCACGATGTAACAAATGGAAATTAGTCACACATCTTCTAATTTTAAGAGAAAGCAACTTTCGGAAATGAACCAATTATATCTTTAGCATCTAAAGCTAGGTTATATTAACTTAAGTAGGATTCATTGGTAGCTGATGAACTTTTGTGTTCATTAGTAGTGGAAATCTTTCCAACCTACAAGTCTTACTTGAAAGGAAAAATAACCAAGAAGCTTTTAAGTCTAAGGGGAATGGAGTCAAAGATATATTGGAATTGGTTCATTCTGATTTGTGTGATCCTATGACAATCCAGACAAGAGGTAGTATCGAATATTTCGTCTATTTTATAGACAACTATTCAAGATACAAATACATTTACTTAATGTACCGCAAGACTAAGTGCTTTGATTAGTTCAAAGAGTACAAGGCTGATGCAGAGAAATGTTAAAGTAAAAAGTCACTATGGAAGATCGTAGTGGCAAGTACCTCTTGAGAGATTTTAGGAGTCACTTATCAGAAGTTGGATTTCAATCCCAACTAACTGCATCTGGAACACCCCAACAGAATGGTGTAGTAGAAAGAAGGTATAGGACTCTTATGGAATAATTAGATAGATGATGAGTTATTCAGAAAATTACCAAATTTGTTTTAAGGATATGCTCTGGAAACGGAAGTGAACGTAGTACCTTCCAAAGTCATAACTCTCTGCTCATATAGAATTGCTGAATAGGTGTAAGCCTATTTTGAAGCATATTCGGATTCGAGTAATCCAGCACATATGTTAAAGAGAGATAATGATAAGTTGGATAGGAGTTCACTTGTTTGTAAGTTATCCTAGATAAACAAAAGCAGGTTTATAGTCTTAAAAATCAGAAGGTCATTGTTAGCATCAATGACTGATTTTTAGAAAAGGACTATATAATGAACCATGTGCTTATAAGTAAATTTGTTCTTAAGGAAATAATAAAGGACATGTCTAACCTAGTACCAACTGTACAAGATGAGATACCACAAGAAAACTGCAACGCGTATCACAAATGATACACAATTGCAAAAAGTGCCTTGTCGTAGTGGGAGGGTTGTTAGGCAACCTAAATAGGTTCATGTTTTGGGAGAGTTTTTGGATTCGATCCCTGGAGGACATGAACCTGATCTCCGGTCATATGATGAAGTACTCCAAGATAAAAATGCAAGCATCTTGGCAAAGAGTAATGAATAACAGAATTAGAATATATGTATTCTAATAAAATCTGGAAGCTTGTAGAATCACCAAATGGTGTAAAAGCCGTTGGGTGTAAAAAGGTCTATAATAGGAAAAAGAGGGATAGACAGGAAGGTAGAAACTTTCAAAGCAAGGCTAGATGAAAAAGGAAAACTTTTTCACTGGTAGTCATGCTTAAGTCTATCCGGATTCTTTTATCTATTTGGTAAGTGGATGTCAAGACAGCATTCCTTAATGGAAGTCTTGAAGAAAGCATCCATATAAAGCAACCAGAAGGGTTCATTGCAAAGGGCTAAGAGCATCTTGTGTGCAAGCTCAATCAGTCTATGGAATGATACAAAGCTTCAAGGTCTTGGAACATCCAGTTTATCAAAGTAATCCAGACCTATGGATTTATTGAGTAAACGGATAAGTCTTATGTATACAAAAGATGTGATGGAAACGTGGTGGTATTTCTTGTACTATACGTAGATAACATTTTTGGTAGTTGGAAACAATATCAAAATGTTGTCAGAAGTAAGGGTATGGTTGTCCAAACAATTCGATATATAGGACTTGGGAGAATGTATATATTCTTGAGATCAAAGTAATAAGGGATCGCAAGAAAAGAATATTTTACTTATCCCAAGCTTCATACATCAGAAAAATCCTTGCTCGTTTTAAAGCATGCAAAACTCCAAGAAAGGTTTCTTACCTTTTCAGGATGGAGTAACTTTATCTAAAGATATGTCTCTGTAGACATCAAAGGAGATAAAGGAAAGGCAGTTCTTTATGCTTCGGCTGTCAGAAGCCTAATGAATGCTATACACGAGATAAGAAATCTGTTTTGCCAAGGGCATAGTTGGCAGATATCAAAGTAACTCTGGACAAGGACAGTGGACTGCAGTAAAGCATATATTGAAGTACCTTAGAGGCATTAGAGATTATATGCTAGCTTACAAGGCAGTTAATTTGGTCCTTGTGGGTTGCATGGATTTTGACTTCCAATCGGATAGGGACAATAATAAGTCAACCTCGGGGTTTTGTGTTTACTTTAGGAGGTAAAGTCATAACTATGGAAGAGTGATAAGCATAGGTGTTTTTCTGGACTCCACCATAGAAGCTTAGTATATGGAAAGCCTCTGAGGTAGCTATAAAAGCTGAATGACTCAATAACCTCAAGATAGACTTAGATATGATTTCTGGTTTATCCAAAGATTATTACAATTTATTGTAATAATGTTGGTGCAGTAGCAAACTCGAAGAAACCATAAGTCTATAAGGCAAGTAAACACAATAGAGCGCAAATACCACCCAATACGAGAAATCGTATAAACGAGGAAAAGTTGTTGCCGCCTAGATTGCATCAGGTGATGACCTATAGATCCTTTCACTAAGGTCCTTAAGGCAAGAGCTTTTGATGGGCATGTTGAAGGGTTGGGAATCAGATGTATGGCAGCAGATATGACAGCTTAGTCTTTTAGTATAAGTGGGAGATTGTTAGAGTGTATACTAAAAGCCTAGCTTTTGGTATAAACATTTATCTAGAAATAAGAATTACATTGGTCAAATGTTTACATTTATGATAAATGTAGTTGTTCAATTAATTTATATTGTAGATAACATGGTGTGTGGTGTCACACACAGAGGATCATGATATCAATACCTTATAAATTATAAACAGTAGCTCACGACCATGATGGAAAGGAACAAACTATTGGAAGGTCGTAGTGTAATTAGGTATTAGTTTATCTTAACTATATAATTACACTAGTACACTTAGAGTGTATTGAGTAGGACCATTAGAGGTCGTTTCTTTTATACTGACTTTATAAAGAAACAAAGACCTCAGTTATTATGGAAGTGTGTGCTCTTAATCCTAATATAATAACAAGAACATATATTTGATATTTATTTCTTTAATTTATCAATGGGTGAGATTTAGTTCGATGAATCAATAAGCCCGATAAGTTGGGAAATGATATCACTTATAGTGTGTGTTGTTGATTATAGAAGAAAACTGTGTCCTAGTGATCTAGGCTGAGAATGTCCCCAAGAGGAGCTCATAAGGATTGTCATGTTAAACCCTGCAGGTGGACTTAGTCCGACATGATGATGAAGTTGAGTGGTACTACTCTTGGAGCTAGATGTTAATTAAGTGAGTTGTCAGTAACTTACTTAATTAGTGGACATTTGTTATCTTAAACACAAGGAGACTAACACACTCATAATAAGAAGGAGCCCAAAATGTAATTTGGGCTTTGATGCGGTAATTCAACAATAGTTCTTTAGTGGAATGAATTATTATTGATGAAATTAAGTTGTGTGTTCGGGGCGAACACGGGATGCTTAATTTCATCGGGAGACCAAAACCAATTCCTCCTCTCGGTCCCTATCGTAGCCTCTAGTATATAGAGATTTATACCCACCGCATACCCACCTTCTTACCCATCCAATGGGGCCGGCCAAGCTAGCTTGGAACCCAAGCTAGGGCCGGCCAAGACCAAATGGATGAGCCATGTAGGTGGCCGGCCAAAGCTTGGGTCCCAAGCTTAGGTGGCCGGCCACTAGAATGTTAAAAAGGATTTTTATTAAAATTATTTCTTATGTAGATATCATGATTTTAAAAGAGAGTTTAAAAATTAAAAATTTCCTTTTATAACTTTCTACAAAAGATTAAGAGAAGAGATTAATCTCTTTCCTTATTTGTAGTTTAAAAGGATGGTTTTAATTTTTGGTAAAAACTTTCCTTATTTGTAAATCATCTACATGTTTAAAAGAGAGTTTAAAATTTGAAATCTTTCCTTATTTGTTGATTAAAGGTGGATTTTAAATTTTAAGAAAACTTTCCTTTTTAATCATGTTCATGTTTTAAAAGAGAGTTTAAAATTAAATATTCTCTTTTATAAGTTTCTACAAAAGATTAAGAAAAGATTTGATATCTTTCCTTATTTGTAGATTAAAAGAGATTTTAATTTTTAGAAATAACTTTCTTATTATCCACATGTTTAAAAGAAATATTTTAATTTATAAAATTTCCTTTTTATTAACCACCATGAAGGGAAAAATTATTTGAGAAATTTTTATAAATTTCCGGAAGCAAATTAGGAAGTTTTAATTCTTGTGTGAATTATAAATTTCCTTGATTAAAGGGATTAAGGTGGCCGGCCATTAACAAATAGAAAAGAAAAATTATTTTTAATTAAATAAATTTTCTTTTTTAATGGCAAAAGAATTAAGGAAGTTTTTATTAAATTTTCCTTATTTGCCAAGACCAAGGATTATAAAAGAGGGGGTAGAGGAGGCTTCGAGGTGAACGTCTCTATTATTTTTCTCCCTCTTTTCTTCTTTGGGTATGGCCGGCCCTTTCTTTTCTCTCCTCTCCTTTGTGTGGCCGAAACTTTCTCATGGTGGAGATATCTTTGGTGGCCGGATCTAAGAAGGAGAAGAAGGAGAGAAAAGGAGCCTCTTTTCTAGCATCCCTTGGAGCATGATGGTGGTGGCCGAACCTCTTCATCCTAGAAGAAGTTTTGATGGCCGAAACTTGCAAGGAAGAAGAAGGTGCTTGGTGGTTCTCATCTCGGAAGATCGTTGCCCACACAACGTCCGAGGTTAGAAGAGGAATACGGTAGAAGATCAAGAGGTCTTTCTAGAAGGTATAACTAGTAATTTTTCTTTCCGCATCATGCTAGTTATTTATGGAAATAATACCAAATACAAGAGGCATGCAATTCTAGTATTTCGAATATGTTTTTTGATGTTGTGTTCTTTTGTTTTTTTTCCCTTGTGATTTGATTGTTCTTTTCGGTTAACCTAAAGTTATTTTAGGAAATTAAATATTAGCTTTCCATAAAAGGTTTTATCTAGTCGGTGGTGGTTGCTCCCATATCCAAGAAGGTCATGTGCCTCGCCACGTCAGTACTGGGAACTAATTATGGAAATTAATATTTAATGGAATTAATAACTTAAGGTGATTTGGGTCGAACGTGTTAAGTTCCGCAGGAGACCCAAGTCAAAACCTAAAAGAATGAATAGATTAAGTTTTGGATCAAACGTGTTAAGTTCCGCAGGCGATCCAAAATTTAATTTAAAAGAACACATGGTAGCTAGGAAAAGGTTCAGACCTTTGTACAAAAATTTTGTACAGTGGAACCTCTAGGTTTTCCGAGTAGCAACCAACAGTCAGTTTCATGTAAATGTACAAATGTCACTTGGCTTATCCATGCTCAATCTTTCTCTACGACTAATTCTCCAACAACCCGGCCGATATATAAGTACCGCCCGATATTTCGAGGGGACTTCCGATATCGGTCGATTTATCTTAATCGACCGATTTACCTCCTTGTCAGGTCTTATGGGTATTAACATTGCACATCCTATGCGATGGCTTATACTGAGTCTTTAGTCAGCGGATCTGGGTTACTTTTTGTCCCGGTCGATTCATCAGGATGGTTTGATTTAACCCCGTTTCATCTATTGATCAATATCCGATGCTCGACTTATATTATACTACACCCATGCTTTGAGCCTATGTTTATAATACTAATTTTGGCTTTGTCTTTATGAAGTCTCTTCAAAAATTACTTCTAAGGAAACTTTACACCTTTTCCGAGGAAGTTTATTTGACTTCATCTCTTTCCTTTGATTTTATTCTCTGATATTATTACCTATTTATGGCGATTGACATTCTGAGCACCTTTTATTCTCCTTTTCCCTTTCGCCTCTTCTGTTTAGAGGTTTTAGCACAGGACTAGAAGAGGGACAAGGGTTTACGGAGTCTTCTTCTGCTTCCTTCTGTTCATCTTTTCACTTCTCAATTCCTTTTCTTTTAACCCCTTCTCTTTATGGCGGTTTCTCCTCCGGCGTGGTTCCTCTCGTGTTCTTCCAACCTCATAGATACAAAAGAAGTGGACTTACAAGCAACTTATGGTTTTCCCTCTTACATTATCCGTCCTGCTCCTCATGAGGGTCCTCACCTTCCTCGCTTAGGATGCATCTCCATCTTCAAGGACCAAGTCTTGTAAGGTTTCAGATTTCCCCTTCACCCTTTCTTTTGTGAGGTTAGCCGTTATTTTGCTATCCCGCTCAACCAGTTCGTCCCTCAATCCTTTTCCATTCTAATAGGCTTCGTTGGAGTATCCAAACTATTAGATTTCCCGCTGTCTCCTCGTCTTTTCCATCACTTCTTCATCCCTCGTTGGGTAGATGTTGGTGTTTTTAAGTTTCAGTCCCGTCCCAAGGCCATTCTATTCAATCGCATTCCCCCTCAAGGTGAATGGTATAAAAAAAAAATTTATATGCGTCTTCCTTCTCCTCCTCCATTTCCTATTCAATGGATACATGACCTACCCCTGCTTCCTGACACTCATGGTCTCCTCAATGATCCCTCTATCGCGTCTGCTCTACCTAAACTGTGAGGGGCAAAGTTCAGTTTGCCGCATCTGATCGAAGAGGGTTTGATGTTTCCTTTCGGGATAGGCCACATTGACACTCCCTTGGACAGTTCCTTTGGTAGGTATAATTATTTTGTCTTGCCTATACTAATTAGCGTATCCTTTTTGATAATGGTGTTTGATATCTATATTGCAGCTGATGCTCTTCTTCCAGCCTTCATGTATAAAAATTCTGCTATGACTAAGTCTTTTATCAATAGCCTTGGGGAAGAATGGTTACATACCCGCCGATCCGATCCTAATCCCTCTACTCTGGGATTGCTTTCAGAGGAAGAACGACGAGCAGAGGCTGCCTCACTTGCCGAAGAGGAAGAAGAAGAGCCTTTTGTTACCTTAGTCCAGAAGCCAAATCTTACTAAGACTTCTCCTTTTAGCGACTTCTTTGGTACTTTTGTGCAAACTCCTCTTATCCCAGCACCCATCTCTCTTGAGAGAGGTAAGGCCCCGACAGCTCCCACTCATCTTATCTCTAATCCTGCTCTTAGGATGATGAGACCTAGCCTGCTTATCCCTTCTTCTTCTATTGTTTCAGCTTCCCCGATTTCTGCTCCTGAGAAGGATGATATTCCTCCTGCGTTTTCTGCTCCTTTGGCATTGGCCTTGCCCCCCTTGGCCTCTAGGTCTCGAGCTAAACGGACGCCTTGTCGGAGATCTTCTCCAAATATTAGTCCTTCAGCTGTTGAATCCCCCTCCCCTGTCTTACCATCGATTCCATCTACTTCTTTTTCTGCTCCTCTTGTTTCTGCTCCTCTTGTTTCTGCTTTTCCTCCTATTGCGTCTTCTTCTTCTTCTCTACCTCCTGTGTCCTCCATTCCCCGACCTTTGATCAGACAAGCTTTGGGTCTTCCTTCTCAATTGGGACGACCCTCTGAACCGTCTGGCTATGGCTCGTTACAATTACAGGGCTTATTAGCTGAATCTTGGTCACAAGGTCAAGAGCAGCTAAGGGGCCTCAGTCTTCCTCATCGAGCTGATCGTCACAGTCGCCAGGCAATAGCGGTAAGCATTTCTGGTTACATGCTATCAATTTTGTCTACTGATTCCTAATTACCTTGCCTTTTTGTTTAGTTACTTGCCTCAAGTTTACAAATTGACCAGCTACTCGTAGCTAAAGATCAGGAGAACCAGAAGTTAAAAACTCAATTGGAAACATTGAGGGTTGCGCCTCCTTCTTCTACTAGTGACCTGCCTCAATTACAAGAGAAGGTGGCCTTACAGGATCAACAGTTGGGGATCCTAAAACAAGAGTTGGAAGAGTGCCAACAACTATTGAAAGACAAAGAGCTGGCTAGAAAAACCTTAGAATTACAGGTGGATCAACTGCATTCCGGTCTTCGATTGGAGATCGCTCTAAAAGAGAAAGCTCTCTTAGATGCTTCTCAGAAAAGTCTTATCTTAGAGAAAGTAGAGAAGCTTCATAATGCATGTCTTTCTGATCAAGCTCAGGACCTGGCTTCTCATGATTTCACTATTCTACAGGAACAAGAGCTGAGGAAAGCTCAAGATAACGAATTATCACTGCTCCAGAAGGAATTGGAACAGCTAAGGTCGGAGAAGGATGTTTTAAAAGAACAAAACACAAAGCTGCAAGCTGATTCCCAGAATTATAAGGAGCAGGAAAAGAGTCGGTGGGAAGAATGACGGCAAGCTTACTTACAGTCCCCAGCATTTGCCCAGGAATTTGTTCGCAGGATAGTGGGTGCGCTAAATCATTCCGTATCGGGAGTTCTCCAACAGTTAAAAGAGGGTGAATATCTACCCAGGGAACCTCCCCTTTCTTTCATAAATCGCCGCAGGCTTAATGAAGAACTACCCTCAGATTTGAAAGGCCCTTTTCCAAATGTTTAAGAAAATTATTCATAAAAACTTGTAAAGTAAGAACTGACAATGGGAAAAAGTGCAGTTGATACTGAGTAATTAAGTACTTGCAAGGTGTAAGAAAACTTTAACACTTACTTGCTTCTCCTTTATGCTAGTTTAAGAATACCCCTTCCTGACATGCTTTTGATTGCTAAATATAAACTTTATTAGAAAATCCCTTGTTCATCTTTCAGAGTTAAGCCTTGTCTTGATGGATTCTTCCTTAAGTAACATCCGGTATACTTTGTATCTCCCCGAGGATGAATGATCTTAGTTGAGACTGGATACGAAATTGTATAAAATTATTGATCTTCAGGCTGAGTATAATATCCCAGCCAGATTTTGAATAAAGACTTTCATATATCTGGGCTCCCGTATAGAATCCCTTCTCAATTCCTGCTTAATTAGGCTTCAAAGCCAAGAGATTCCCTGATTAATTATGCCTTGCAATAGTTTGAAATTTCTGATTTCTTCTGTGAAAACCTGCCTGATGTATTTCATAGAATTTCCCGATCGGCTCTAGTTTATAGCCTCCGGTTCCTCCGATGAAGCCCCGACCTAATTACTTCATAGAATTTCCCGATCGACTTTGCTCTAAAATAGTTTAGAGTCTCCGGTTCTTCCTATGAAGACCCGACCGAATTGCTTCATAGAATTTCCCGATCGACTTTTTCTCTGGAATAGTTTAGAGTCTCCGGTTCTTCATATAAAGGCCCGTCCGGGTTACTTCATAGAATTTCCTGATCGACTTTGTTCTGAAATAGTTTAGAGTCTCCAGTTCTTCCTATGAAGACCCGACCGAATTGCCTCATAGAATTTCCCGATCGACTTTGATTTATACTGGTTTATAGTCTCCATTTCTCCTATGAAGTCTCGTCCGGGTTACTTCATAGAATTTTTTCGATTGACTTTGGTTTATAGTCTCCGGTTCTTCCTATGAAGTCCCGTCTGGGTTACTTCATAGAATTTTTCTGATCGACTTTGATTTATACTGGTTTATAGTCTCCGGTTTCTCCTATGAAGTCTCGTCCGGGTTACTTCATAGAATTTTCCCGATCGACTTTGATTTATACTGGTTTATAGTCTCCGGTTTCTCCTATGAAGTCTCGTCCGGGTTACTTCATAGAATTTTCCCGATCGACTTTGGTTTATAGTCTCCGGTTCTTCCTATGAAGTCCCATCCGGGTTACTTCATAGAATTTTTCGAATCGACTTTGGTTTATAGTCTCCGGTTCTTCCTATGAAGTCCTGTCCGGGTTACTTCATAGAGTTTTTCTGATCGACTTTGATTTATACTGGTTTATAGTCTCTGGTTTCTCCTATGAAGTCTCGTCCGGGTTACTTCATAGAATTTTCCCGATCGACTTTGGTTTATAGTCTCCAGTTCTTCCTATGAAGTCCCGTCCGGGTTACTTCATAGAATTTTTCCGATCGACTTTGGTTTATAGTCTCCGGATCTTCCTATGAAGTCCCGTCCGGGTTACTTCATAGAATTTTCCCGATCGACTTTGGTTTATAGTCTCCGGTTCTTCCTATGAAGTCCCGTCCGGGTTACTTCATAGAATTTTTCTGATTGACTTTGGTTTATAGTCTCCGGATCTTCCTATGAAGTCTCGTCCGGGTTACTTCATAGAATTTTTCCGATCGACTTTGGTTTATACGAAAGTATAATATTTGGGCTAACCTCATGCTGGCTCGTAATTCCTTGAGGGGAGCTGAATAGGCTTTTAGGATTTCCCCTTATTTTACTGCTTGAAAAATAGAAAGGAGGCTTCTCTTGATACTTATCAATTTGTATGAACCACATTTATTTCCTGTGTCAATATTTATCTTGCTTGGCTTTCATCAAAAGAAACAAAGTACATAAACTGCAAGTATCTCAATTCACCACTATGAACATATTTAAAGCAGTAGGATCAAATCAGGCTCGATAGGGTTGCAAATGATTAGCGCTCCAAGGGCGTTCCAACATTATTCCCTCGGCATCTTGGAGATAGTATGAGCCTGACGCGAGCTTTTCTATCACTTTATAAGGCCCTCCCCATTGTAGTGCCAACTTACTGACATCTCCTACAGGCTTAACTCGTTTCTAAACCAAATCCCCTACTTGGAAGAATCTGGGGATGACTCTTTTGTTGTAATTCTGTCTCATCCGCTATCGATAAGATATAAGACGAGTAGCAGCTTTATCTCTTATTTCCTCGATCAGGTCCAGCTCCATAAGTCGTCGATCTCTATTATCCTCATCATACAATTGTCTTCTGTCAGACTCTACCCCTACCTCAATGGGGATTACTGCTTCTCCTCCATAGACCAACTGGAAAGGAGTGATTCCTGTAGCTTCACGAGGTGTAGTACGATATGCCCAGAGAACACTGGGTAACTCGTCTACCCAGCTACCTCCGACATGATCTAGCTTAGTTTTCAGTCCTCTAATAATTTCCCTATTAGTTACTTCTGCTTGACCATTGCTCTGCGGGTAAGCTACAGAGGTGAAGGCCTGGGTAATCCCATAACTTTGACACCAGTCTAGGATTCTATCGCCTTGAAACTGCCTTCCATTATCAGAGACCAACTTATGAGGAATGCCGAACCTACAGATTATATTTTTCCATAAGAATTTAATGACCGCGTCTTCTGTAATCCTAGCAAGTGATTCTGCCTCCACCCATTTAGAGAAATAATCCACAGCCACCAACAAGAACCTCCTCTGTGCAGCAGCCATAGGAAATGGACCCACTATGTCCATACCCCACTGATCAAAGGGGCATGAGACTATAGAGGTTCTCAATAACTGGGTAGGGTGATGTAATATATTCTGATGCTTTTGACAAGAAATACAAGTTCTTACCAGTTTAGCGGCATCTTCATGTAGAGTAGGCCAGAAATATCCCACTAAGAGGATTTTACGAACCAAAGATCTTCCTCCTCCTGTAAAACAAATTGTGTATCTTCTGTGCCCACACACTTGAGCAAGGGTCTGGAAAAAGCCCTTTTATATAATTGCTCCCCCACCATAGTATATTGAGCAGCTCGTTTCTTGAATACCCTGGCTTGTTCTGTATCTTTCGGAAGAAGACCTTGCTGTAAATATAATATGATTTGAGTTCGCCAATCACCCTGAATTTCTATATCGGTTTGTCTCTCAATACAGGAAATTAACAGAGTCTGTTCCACTGGTCGATCAAGACTCCATGGCACTACATCAGAGGCTAGTTTAGCTAATTCATCTGCCACTTGATTCTCAGATCGAGGAATTTTTTGTATGTTTACGTCTTGGAATTGAGACTTCAACTTATCGAATGCTTCAGCATATAACTTAAGCCTGTCATTATTGATTTCAAAATTACCTGATAATTGTTGAGCTGCTAGCTGAGAATCAGAATATATAAGGACTCGAGCTGCCCCTACATGCCGAGCAGCTTGTAAGCCAGCTATTAAAGCTTCATATTCTGCCTCATTGTTGGTAGCTCTATAGCTCAACCTGATGGAAAGTTGGAGTCTATCTTCTTTTGGGGATATAAGGAGAATACCAATTCCACTGCCCTGTCTAGTTGCAGAGTCATCCACATAAACCTTCCAGGTATCTTCTTCTTCTGGGCCCTGAACCTCTATGATGAAATCTGCTAGAGCTTACACCTTGATGGCTGAGCGGGGTTGATATTGAATGTCATATTCCCCAAGCTCGGTTGTCCATTTAATTAAGCGTCCCGATGCCTCGGGGTTGAGTAATACCCGTCCAAGAGTGCTATTGGTTAAGACAATAATCTCATGTGCTAAGAAATATGGGCGCAACCTCCGAGCAGTCAATATTAGAGCATAAGCTAATTTTTCTAGTGTAGTGTATCTACACTCAGCTCCCTTTAATAAATGACTAGAAAAATATACAGGTTGTTGCTCTTTTCCTTCCTGCCTGACTAATATAGAACCCACGGCGTTTTCATTAGCCGACAAATACACCCACAGAGTTTCTCCTGCTATAGGTTTAGCCAATATAGGGAGGGTAGCCAAATAATCTTTCAATTCTTGGAAAGGCTTATCACATTCTTCATTCCATTGAAACTTATTAGCCTTTCTGAGTATTTTAAAGAAATGGAAACTACGATCGGCTGATCTAGAAATAAATCTAGACAAGGCTGTGATTCGGCCTATCAATCTTTGAGCTTCCCTCATGTTGCGAGGTGGCTCCATGTTCTGTAGTGCCTTGACTCTGCTCGGGTTGGCTTCTATCCCCCTCTCGGACACCATATATCCCAAGAATTTTCCTCCCTTCGCGCTGAACAAGCATTTGTTTGGATTTAATTTGAGCACATACTGTCTTAATGTCTTGCAAGTTTCTTCCACATCCCTGCACAGATCAGTAGCTTGAAGAGACTTAATTAAGATATCATCAACATATACTTCCATATTCCTACCAATCTGCTTCTGAAAGACCTTATTCATAAGCCTCTGATAGGTTGCTCCTGCATTTTTTAGTCCAAAGGGCATAACATTATAACAATAAGTGCCTTCAGATGTTATAAAACTAACCTTTTCTTGATCTTCTTTGGCCAAGGGGACTTGATGATAACCTTGATACGCATCCAACATAGAGATATATTCGCATCCGGCAGTGGAGTCAACCAGCTGATCGATTCTGGGTAGTGGATAATAGTCCTTTGGGCAAGCTTTGTTGAGATCCCGAAAGTCAATGCACACTCGCCATTTATTCCCGGGTTTAGAGACTAATACCACATTGGCCAGCCAGCTTGGGAATTGAACTTCCCTGATGTATCCGGCCTCCATAAGCTTGGCTATTTCTTCCTTGATAATCTGATTCTGTTCCGCACTAAAACTCCTCTTTCTTTGCATGACTGGGCGGGCATCCGGGAAGACATGCAAGGAATGTTCCATGACAGCAGGAGAAATGCCCGAAACTTCTTTGGGAGTCTAGGAAAACACATCATTATTCTTCTTCAAACATTGCACCAACTCAGCTTTAAGATCAGGATCAAGGTCGGCTGCAACATAGGTGGTAGCTTCTGGCCGCTCGGTCTGGATCTGAACTTCTTCCTTTTCTTCATAAACCAGGATGGGTTTCTTTTCCCGAATGGCATTAACTTCCATTCTTTGAATCTTCCGGGCGGTGTTAGCCTCAGTCCGAATGATTTCTACATAACATTTCCGGGCTATCTTTTGATCGCCCCGTACTTCTCCGACCTGATCCTCCACAGGAAACTTAATCTTCTGACAGAAAGTAGAAACGACCGCCCTGAACTCATTCAGGGCAGGCCGACCCAATATCACATTATAAGAAGATGGAGCATCTACCACCATGAAATAAGATCTCCTGGTTCTCATCAGGGGTTCCTCCCCCAGAGAAATGGCCAACTTTATTTGCCCCAGAGGTTGCACTTCATTGCCTGTGAATCCATACAGAGGAGTTGCAATCGGTTGAAGTTCCATTGGATCAATTTGCAGCTGATCAAAAGCCTTTTTAAATATAATGTTGATAGAGCTACCCGTGTCTATGAAGGTACGAGCGATGGCGTAGTTAGCTATCACAGCTTTGATGATTAATGCGTCATCATGAGGTATCTCTACCCCCTCCAGATCTTTGGGCCCGAAGCTTATTTTAGGACCAGCCGCCCTTTCCATGCTGCACCCTACTGCATGAATCTCCAATCTTCGGGCATGTGCTTTTCTGGCTCTGTTAGAATCCCCATCAGTGGGTCCGCCCGTAATCATGTTGATATTGCCCCTAGCAGCATTGTTTCTATTCTCTTCCTGACGGGTTATTGTGGTTTCAGAAGGTGCTTTCTCGGATACTTGGCTAGTACCCGCCGGGACCGGTATTGCTTCTTGACGGGTTCCATCCGAGCGATATTCCGGCTTGAGCGGACTCTGCTGTCTAGGGTACGGTTGCCGGTAATAGTTCTGTCTTTGATATCGCTCTTTATTGACTCGTCTATTTCTCAAAACAAAACAGCCATCAGTGTGATGGCTGCTAGTTTTATGATAAGTGCACCATCTCCTTGGTGCCTCCGGCTGCATCTCTACATGCTGTACAGCTTGTGGACGATAATCTGGTTGTCAATGAGGTGGATGAGTTATTCTAGGCCCTCTTGGTGGGGGTACTGGGATCGGAGCTTTCTCCTTAGCGTGAGTAGGAAAAGAGGGAACACCTTCTTTCCTACGAGCAGCTTGGGCTTCTTCTACGTTAATGAACTCAGTAGCCCGCTCAATCAAGGAATCAAAATTAACAGGAGGATTTCTTACCAAATCTTTAAAGAAATCATTATCATTTAGACCCTGAGAGAAAGCACTTACTAATATTTCAGTAGTAGCATTAGGTACATCTATAGCTACCTGATTGAACCTTTTAATATATGCCCGGATGGATTCTTTAGATGTTTGCTTAATTGAGAATAGACTCCACGGGGTCTTATGATACCTTTTGTTGCTGGAGAAATGATGTAGAAAGAATTTGTTGAAATCTTTAAATTTTCGAATAGACTTTTCAGGTAATCTTTTGAACCAACGTTGTGCTGCTCCTCCAAGAGTAGTGAGGAACATCCGACACTTCACCCCATCAGAGAATTGTTGCAACAAGGCTACATTCTCAAATTTCAACAAGTGACCTTCCGGATCTGTGGTTCCGGTATATTCTCCAATTTGAAGATTCTGATATCGCTTAGGAAGTGGGTCATCTAATACACTTTGTGAAAATGGGGAGATGACCTTTTCTGGTGAACTATCACTAGTTATCATTTTGACTTTACGCTTCTCTCTGTCCGGTACCTCGCCAGAGGACTCCTGGAACACAGGCTTCTTACCCCCTGGATCTAAGGGAGTGCGAAGGAAGGCTCGTGGACGCCTGGTTGGAGAAACAGTAGGTGGAGGAAAATACAAATGTTCTTCTTCTTCTATCTCCTTTCCTTTCCGAGGTTCAGTAGTTGATATCGCCGGATGATGAGCCGTCGGCAGAGTGGCCCCAGTATGAGCTTGCAGTTGTTGCTGCTGTTGTTGTAGGGCTTTCTGAACATGAGAATTAATGAGGAGATCCAAATCCTCACGACTGATAGTAAGTAGGTTCGACTTCCCAGCTTCTTCCATCACGTAGTCTCAGATTCAGGTGAAGTTCCCACAGACGGCGCCAAATTTGATCCTGTCTGAGAAGCTGACCGTGAAGGAGATCCGGAAGAAGGAAACCCATCGTACTGATGATGAATAATGCCAGTAGAACCTCGACCCGAGAAACCCAAAGCGGATCGGAAGAAAACCAGAGTCACCGAAGGAAATCTGATAAGTAGGAAGAAATCCCCGTCCAGATAGGAGAAATTCAAACTCCCAAGTTCCCGAGGCTCCCTGCGCACAAGAGACCAACCAACACTATCGTCAGTGACCTAAGTCCGGGGTGGGAATCCCTGGCTAGGCCCTCCGACGCTCAAGTTAGTGATCTCTCTTGATGTCAAGGAAGGAAGAAGAAAGAAGATGAACAGTAGCCAGAAAATTAGGGTTGTGAAAGTACACAATGATGTGAACTTACCTAGCCAACGGAGAGGATTCCCCCTTTTATACCACTTCATGTAACCTCCGTAGCCATGAAGTGGACCCCAGTTTGTTAGAGTTCGTTATGAGATGACGTCAGCTGCGCACTTGCGGAAGATAATTTTTAAGGAATCTTTTTTGTACCCCAAATGTACCTTCTTTGTCGTTTAGCGCCTGCAAGACAAGCTGAAAGCATATTTCCCGTCAAAATATATTCTCTATCATGAATTATTCTATTCGATATATTCATGTATGATTCTTCTTCATGTGACTTCTATTTGTATCTTTGTTGTGTCAAAAAATAATATTTTATTCAACATATTTCTAAGGTATTCATTGAAGGAATTGTGTGGGTTCTTTGCTCGAAAGAACCCTCTTGACCGATATTGGTCTATCTTTGCTCTGGAGTATGTATCGGTCGTTATTGGCTTACCTTCATACAGCAGGCATGTATCGACCGATATTGGCCTACCTTCGTTCGGCAGGCATGTATCGACCGATATTGGCTTACCTTTGTTCCGAAAGTATGTCTCGGCCGTTATTGGCCTACCTTCATACGGCAAGCATGTATCGACCGATATTGGCATGCCTACGTTCGGCAGGCATGTATCGGCCGATATTGGTCTATCTTTATTCTGGAGGTATGTCACGACCAATATTGGCTTACCTTCATACGGCAGGCATGTATCGACCAATATTGGCCTACCTTCGTTCGGCAAACATGTATCGACCGATATTGGCTTACCTTTGTTCCGAAAGTATGTCTCGGCCGTTATTGGCCTACCTTCATACGGCAAGCATGTATCGACCGATATTGGCCTGCCTACGTTCGGCAGGCATGTATCGGCCGATATTGGTCTATCTTTGTTTTGGAGGTATGTCCCGACCAATATTGGCTTACCTTCATACGGCAGGCATGTATCGACCGATATTGGCCTACCTTTGTTCTGAAGGTATGTCCCTACCAATATTGGCTTACCTTCATACAGCAAGCATGTATCGACCGATATTGGCCTACCTTCGTTCGGCAAACATGTATCGACCGATATTGGCTTACCTTCTTTGATTCTTTCTTCCTTTTCTTTCCTTATCTGGAAACCCATAAAACCTAACCCATATCAGGCACTATCTGGAGTAATGGAACTGAGTTTTTGTTGTCTTCCATTGTTCTTCTCCTCAAACCTATACAAGTCATTCTCTAGAAGTTCTTTATGATTCTTGCCACTTATTAACTTAATATCATTATACTGTTCACTAGATCTTGTCTATGTATGAGGGAGGTCATGTTTGAACCATTTTGAAACTATGCTATCAATCTTTGCCTCCAACTGTTTGAACCCCTCATTCTGTGACTTATGATTTTCAAAATTCTTTAGTGGTTGAGCTGCATTTTGTTTGATAGACTCTTTTACCTTTATGGCTTGTACTTCTAGAATTATCAAGGAAGAATCCATCCAACTTTTATCTAACCATTCTTGGAGGTTCAATGTCACTTGATCAATTAATGTATATGCTTCTTCCACACTTTTGTTCATAAAAGAACCCCCAGCAGATGAATCCAATGAACATTTATCTGAAAAAGAAATTCCCCCATAGAATATATGCAGAGTAAGCCATTTTTCCAAACCATGATGAGAGCACTGTCTTTATATATTCTTGAATCTATCCCATACTTGAAATAATGATTCTCCATATGCTTGAGCAAAATTTGTGATGCAATTCCTTATGTAGACAGTTTTGCTTAAAGGGAAAAAGTGATTCAGAAATCTCTACTCCAATTGTTCCTAACTTGTAATACTTTGAGGATGAAGAGAATATAACCAAGCTCTTGCTTTATACTTGATACTGAAAGGGAATGCTATCAACCGAACTACATCCGCTGACACTCTTTCATTAGTTTACCATGTTGCAATATTCTAGGAACATCTCAAGGTGTAGATATGTGTTTTCTAATACTTCTCTAAATTTGTGACCTTATATCATGGCAATCAACTCTGGGTCTAGTTGAAATCTCTTTGCTTAATATGAGATTACACAATGAGAGATATAAATATAGTAGAAAAGGGTGCAGAAAATTCTTTTAAAGGCCTGCTTGGCATGTTAATGCTCATGGTATCTAAAAAAATTATGGAAAAAAAACAAAAATATAGAATTAAGAACAAGAAAGAAAATGCAGAATTAAGGAAAAGAAAAACTAAACTATAAACTAATGACAAGGAAAAAAATAAATGCAGAATATAAATTACAAGAAAGAAAGGTGTAGAAATAAAAACAAACAGATAAATGAAAAACCTATTAACAAGTCCAAAATAACTCATATGTTAATCAACTAATGGTAAAGTGAACAGTCCCCGGTAATGGTGCTAAAAACTTATTACAAAACCGTAAGTGCACGGCTATGTCGTCAGTAATAAAAATATTTATCCCACAGGGACTGTTGATTAAGCACTAGTTAACTTTACACAACGAATTATCTAGACAATTAGAATGTCATTAACAAATGCAAGAAAGAGAGAGGGAGAGAGAAGGGTAGAAGAGAGAGAGAGAGTAGAGAGTTGAGAGAGAGAATAAGAGTAGGTGATCTTGGAAGGGGATAGATGATAGATGCTAGGATTTTGATTTTGTTACGATACTAGTCAATACCCCTATGCATTGTTCATCTATCTAACTACTGCTTACACTCATGTAGGAATTTTAACTAAAGCCTAGCACAACCCCCGTGTAGGTTGCACCGGAGAGTCTACCTAAGTTCTAACACCATTAAGTAGAGAAGTACCTAGGAAGTTCAGTTAAGAGGGAATCTCTATCACTAGGACCCCCCCCCCCCCCAATTATACGTTCCTATATTACATAGTCACTTCCTAAGAGTAGCACTAGAGTATCCATTTCAATTAGAATACTCTAACAAGAATTAGTTCCTATGTTAAGATCTTTTGACTCTAGAAAATATGTATGTATCGATGCCCTCTATCACTAAGAGCATAATATATCTGGTTGAATAAGTTCCTCTGTCACTAAGGATCCCCTGGTTATCCAGTCTAGTAGCAACCTTAACATAGAGACAAACTTCTCACGTCTATATGTTTACACCACACACACATTTCATCAAATATGTACAAGCCACAACACACATAGAACATAGTATAAACATATCATAGCATAGGAAATTGTTCAAATACATAGTTCATATATTATATCACATCATAACTACTTTCTACATCATAGATCTAGAGATCTACTCTATCACAAGGGAGATACAACCAAGAGACAATAAATATAGCATCTACAACTCAATACATAGAAATAGAGAGAGGAGAGTGCTTATCCTTAAAGCTCAACGTCTTTAGAGTTGTTCCCTTGCTCCGGAGGTGTACGGATCGGCAAAGATGGGCGATCTCAAGTTCCCCCAAGGAGGAGAACCCTTCCTCATGGAATGGGAGCAAGCCCCAAGCCAAAGATCTCTAGAAAGGGGGAGAAAACCCCTTTTATAGCACTTGGTATTAGCTGCGTAAGGCCTATGCCATGATCGTATGAATCCACACAGCCAAGGTATGCTTGGTTTCTGAAAATCTCACATGGTCATGTGGCAACACATGGTCATGTGGCAACACATGACTGAGGTATGCTCTTCCTCTAGAATATGGCATGGTCGTGCCATTTGGCATGGCCATGTCTTTCTTTGCCTCTGGAAATTTGGCATAGCTGTGCCATTTGTCACGGCTACGCCTTGCTTTACTTCGACATGGCTACACGGTTGTGTGTTTTCACACGACCTAAGCTAGATTTCTTTCAGAGTTACTCCCGTATGTGTTTTTGCTCTATTTTTGCTCCAAATAGTGTCCTGTCAATAAGAAAGCATACAAAGAGTATATCTCCGACAAAGGAGTGGAAATATGATATTACAATGAAATAGAGTGCAATAAATATAGATTATGCACAAAAAATATAAGTAGATGTGCGATAAAAAATCTACATAAAAGTGTATACAATCTACGCATATCACCTGCCACTAATTTCTATTGGGACCATTGTGTCCGCTAGAGGGGGGTGAATAGCGTTTTGTCGTGCTTGCATCGGTTTGCTTCGTCTTGATGATGATATGCAGTGGAAATAAACTACAAAACTCACACAACGCTAACAAGTAGATTTACTTGGTATCTACCTCAAGAAGAGGTGACTAATCCAAGGATCCACACACACGACACGCTCCTCCACTATGAAAACCTCCTTCTCGGTCGTAGCCAGAGGCGGAGAAGCCTCGTACAAACTCACACAACAACACAAACAAAAATACAAGAAGAGAATACAAGATTCAAATGAAAACACAACTTCTTCTTGCTTACTTGTTGCTTGTTGTTGCCTCTTGAACCTTAAAAGAACACCCTCAAGAGCCTTCAAGAATTGGCGGTGAAAGTCTGGAGAAGCTCGTGAAAATCGTACCCAAAATCGTAGGAAGAAGAACGCAAAGTTATAGCGAAGAAAATGCTCCACCCAGGCTTTAAACAGTGCTCCCAATTGATTGGATTCACCCCCAATCGATTGCCACGTCAGCTCTGCACAATCCCAGTCGTCCATCACTTGCAATCTGCGCAACGGTCGAATCCCCAATCGATCGGTCAATCGATTGGGACAGTCTGAATCGATCGGTGGATCGATTCAGAAGCTTTCTGTGTTCTCGCGATCGTGCGAGAACTTTCTCTGCCCAATCGATCGCCCGATCAATTGGGAAGGCCTCTGTGCTCGTGAATTATGGTTCCAATCGATCGACCAATCGATTGGGTCATTCCTTCCTTCGCAGCACACTCCAATCGATCGACGGATCGATTGGACCCTGGTTCAATCGATCGCCCGATCAATTGACCAGTCTAGATTTGACTCAAACTCAAGTCCAAAGTCCCAAACCCAACTCCCAAACAACTGTGACCTGTTGGGTCTACATGCCTAGCATTTGGCCACACCCAACCAACCTCGAACTAGCCTTCTATCCTCCTCCATCAGCCTTACATCCCTCGAATATCTCCCCATCCTTCTCGTCTTACCTTCAGGAGCTTCCTTCGGCCTCATCCTAGTTGCCGGGTTCTCCTTGCCAAGTCACACTAGGACTTACCTTGCCAAAACCACATGCTTGGACTTACAACCTTTGTCAAGATCACACTTGGACTTTCCAAATGCCTGGCTCCTCACCAGGACTTTTCTCCTTGCCAAGATCACACTTGGACTTTTCAAATGTCTGGCTCCTCACCAGGACTTTCTCTTGCCTAGCTCCTCACTAGAACTTTCCCGTTGCCTGACTCCTCACCAGGACTTTCTCGTTGCCTGACTCCTCACTAGGACTTTCTCTTGCCTAGCTCCTCACTAGGACTTTCCCGTTGCCTGGCTCCTCACCAGGACTTTCTCGTTGCCTGGCTCCTCACCAGGACTTTCTCTTACATAGCTCCTCATTAGGACTTTCCAAATATCTAACCTCCAGTTAGGACTTTCCCAGTCAAGTCTCCTGTCAACCTTGACCTACTTGACTTGTATTCTCATCAACCTGGTCAACCTTTTGACCATCTCCACAATCGGGCGATTGCTCCAGCAATCTCCTTATATTTTCAAATATCAAAACTCAAATCTTAACTCAAACTTGACTCAACTCAAGCTTTGTCAAACTGGTCAAACTTGACCTAGGAAAATTACCCCAACAATCTCCCCCTTTTTGATATTTGACAATACCTCTAAGTTAGGCTAAATGTCATAGCCTTAACCTCTTCTTTATACCAAGGCTAAATCCCATAGCCTTAATCTCTTCTTTATACTAAGGCTAAATCTCATAGCCTTAACCTCTTCTTGTGATGAAGGCCTAACTTAACCTCCAATTCTCCCCTTTGTCACATATCAAAAACTGAAAACAAACTCTTCTCCATAAGAGTCAACTCTACGTTGCTTACAACCTCATATATTGTTAACAATCTCACAATGAAGGTTTCATATTCTTCATTATCGCCAAAACTCCCCCTTGAGCTCTACTTCACTTCACAATGCTCATCCTAGAGCATGCATCAACTTCCCAATGAAACTCTCATTCATTGTATTCAATGCTCCCCCTTGAGCAGTAATCCTCTTCTCAATGCTCATGTCCAAAAGCATTTATCATCTTACCAATGAAGGTCTGATCCCCTTCATTAACCCAATGCTCCCCCTTGAGCAGTAATCTACTCCACAATGCTCATCCGAGAGCATTTATCAATGAAGACAATCAATCTTTCATTGTTCCCCAATACTCGACCCTGAGTATTATCCATCATGAAGGTTTAACCCCCTTCCAAGGTCCTTGAAAGTAAATTTCATGCATTAAAGGAGTAACTCCCCTTAAAAACATAGTCAAATTTCTGTCATTGCACCAACAATGACTTGGAATTCCTAAACAATTAGGAAAACCAAAACTTGAAGTTTGGAGGTACAAAATTCAATAATGAAACTAAAACCCCCAACCTAAACTTCACCTAATTCTACCTTAACCAATACATACTTGTTTTCATCAAGAAAACTCCCCCTAAATATATACAAATGTATTCCAAGGGGTTTGAAATGGTTAATGGAACTCGAAGTGACTTGAAGTATTGAAAATAGGCTTTTCAGGCCAAAATCAAACTTCCCAATCGATTGAAATTGGGACTAAATCGATTGAACTCACTTCAATTGATCCATTGATCGATTCCGCAAGCTACTGCTCGTAGAAATTTCCTCTGAATCGATCGACTGATCGATCCATTCTGGGTCAATCAATCAGCTATTCGATTCACTGACCTTCTGTTCGTAGGAACGGAATTTCCAATCGATCGACTGATCGATTGAAACCATCCCAACCGATCTACTGATCGATTGGGTTTCTGATTTCCTGAAATTCAATTTTAGTGAAATTCAGAAACTCCCCAAGAATTCTACAAAACTCTAAAAATCATGAAAATTCATGTAGACATTATTTAGGGTATGCTCTATTAAGGAAAAATAGTTTTCTACAAAAATACTCGCTATTTTCAAAGATTGACACAACTTTGAAAACTCTTAAAAACTTCAATGTTTTCTTCTAGTTTGTATCTAACATTTCAATGATGATTATTATTAAAAGATAGTCTTCACCAAGGTTTTCCAAAAGTATTTTAAAATCATTTTCAAAACCAATATCCAACCATGTTCTTTGGGCTCAATGTACATGACTTGTACATTAGCTTTCCCAATGATTGGAAATCACATGACTATGTGCTTTGATGAACCTAAAACTCAACAAGATGTACTAAATCAACATCTTGAGTTTTGTTCACCATCCTAACATCTCACTTGCATCTAATGTGTATTAAAACACATATAAGTCATCTTATGGTCTTTTGTGAGCTGTATATTTGGTTTTGCCCTAAACTAAGGGATCTGTTGGTGCGGGAAGCATCCGATGATTGAACCTTAGTTTTGATAATGACAAAGGGATTCAAAGTTAAGTTTAATTGTTATCTAATGTGTATGACTGAGTGTTTCAGGAAAGTCCTAGCTGCGGTTAGGCAAGGTGAAAACCCTAGGGGGTGGTAACCCTAGGTCCTAGGGGGTGGTAACCCTAGGTGGAGAAAAGTCCTAGCTGCGATTAGGCAAAAGGAAAACCCTAGGGGGCAGTAACCCTAGGTCATAGGGGGTGGTAACCCTATGCGGGAAGTCTTGGCGGGTCGGCGCTTTGGGCAAAAATCCTAGGGGGTGGTAACCCTAGGTTAAAATCCTGGTGTCGCGAACCGGGTAGAAGTCTGGATGGGTCGAGGACCAAACATCCAGCATGAAGACCGGAAGTATCGGACGCTGAGCAAAAGTCCAGTCGGTCCGGAGGACCGGACTGGCATCAGGTAAATCTCCTGAGTGGAGTAGGTGAGGACGCGCTCCCCATAGAGGGAACAGTAAGCGTCGAGTCGACCTAGGGTTTCCGGTCGGAAACCCGAAGTCAGACCCGGACAGTCTGGTGATTGTCAAGTTTATTTATATATATTATCTTTTGTGTTCTAACTCTGTTTTGCAGGTAACTAACAGTTTTATGTAGAGTTAGAACTGACCGGGATCAGTCGACCGAACCTTGGATTCGGTCGACCGAACCTCCAATCTACCAGATCAGATCTCCAGAAGTTGGACTGGGCTCGACCAGGGATCGGTCGATCGGACCTCGGGATCGGTCGACCGAACCTGGGATAGGTGTCGATTGGATCAAGCCAAGGTGTGCGGGTCAGAGGAGACTGATCGATCGACCGAACCTTGGGATCGGTCGACCGAACCCAGGGATAAAGTTTGACCAGATCGAAGCGGAGCGACGGATGGACGGATCAGATGTGGTGGAGATCATCTGATCGGTCGACCGAACGTGAGGATCGGTCGACCGATCCGCTTCGGGTTAAATTTGATCCCGAGACTTGGGGATCTGGATGAGACCTTGCAGAGCTATAAAAAGAGGCCTCGAGGTGCAGCTCAGAACATCGAATTCTGAACAGAAGTCTTGTGCTCTCGTGTGCTCCGTACGCTCCAACAACGCTCTGCTGCAACAACAAACTGAACCTCCAACGCTCTTCTACTTTCTTGTTCGTTGGTAAAACTTTCTTATTTGTACTTAACTGTAATTGTTTCTAGCTTGTAATAATTCCAAATTTATAGTTGTTGCCCACCGAAAGCGGTCAAGGACCGCGGGCCTTCGAGTAGGAGTCGAGATAGGCTCCAAATGAAGTAAAGGACTTGTATCTTTTGTGTTTGCATTTACTTTCCACTACGTTTCTAATCTGTGTTTTAAATCGCTAAAAATAGCCACGAGTGCTATTCATCCCCCTCTAGCGCTTTCAATCCATCAATTGGTATCAGAGCGGGGTCATTTTGAATCGGTGCAACCACCATTCAAAACAAATTTTTTCGTGGTATTTTCAGATTTTACGGAGTCAATTAGAATTTAGCTTTATAGCTATATTCTAATTCTTTTCTCGAATCGGTTTTTGCTCGAGGTTGGTACAACACCACCCGAGTTCGTATCCTGTTTTTATATACTTCCCGCACTACTAATTCAGGACCAAGTCCTGGAATTTTCTTGTTGTTTATTTCTTTTTAGTTAATCTGAAATGGCTCTTCAAGAAGGCTACAGTACAGCCCGGCCCCCGCTATTCACCGGAGACGACTTCGAGTACTGGAAGGGTCAGATGGAGGCATATCTCCAGACTCATTTTGAAGTTTGGATGATAGTTAAAACCGGACTCCAACTGCCAACTGATAGCGCCGGCAAACTACTACCATACGAGGACTGGGACGCATCTCTGATTAAGAAGGTGGAAGCTAATGCCAAGGCGACCTGTACCCTCCAGTGTGGCCTATCAAAAGAGGAACTCAACCACGTCATCCCCTTCAATAGTGCCAAGGAGTTATGGGAGAAGCTCATTGAACTTCACGAAGGAACGTCTGACACTAAAGTAAGTAAAAGTGACCTAATCTTTAATAAATTGTTTAATATCAAACTGCAGGAAGGTGAGACAGCTGCCCAACTCCATGCCCGGATTTAAGATCTACTCAACGGTCTTCATGCAATTGGACAGAAGGTAGATAACCAGGACATAATAAGGTACACACTCAGCGCTTTTCTAAGGAACACCTTGTGGGCATCCATGGTTGATGCTTACAAGGTCTCTAAGGACCTCTCTTCAATCAAATTAGATGAACTTTTTTCAGAATTAGAATTGCATGAACAGACTAATGCACGCCCGGTCGAGAAAGGTGTTGCTTTGGTTGCAGGTACCAGCAGAACACGTGAATCAATGTCGAGGCGCAAAACTAAGCCCAAGTCCAAAGACAAATCAGACGCAGAGGACGAAGACGAAGTTATTTCCGAACTGGTAAAGCTCGTGTGGAAAATATGAAAGTCAAAAAGGATAACTCAAACGGACCCGAAGGACAGATCTGGAGTCACCTGCTATGGATGTAACCAGAAGGGGTACTACAAGGCGGATTGTCCAAACAAAAAGCAACGTAAAAAAGAAAGCATTAAAAGCAACCTGGTCCGAGTCCTCAGATGAATCCGAGTCCGACGAAGAAGAACTGACAAGCTTCCTCGCGTTGCCAGTACAAGTAGATATTGACGAAACCGAGCCCGAAATTGAGAGCGAGTCGGAAATTGAGTCCGAGCGAAGCCACGGATCCGCATCTGTTTCTAAAGGACCGAACCCCACTGTAAGTGCTTTAATGTCTAGTATTAACTTAGATGACTCAGAAAATTTAATTCCGTACTTGCTTAAAAAGTTGGCTAAATCCAACATCCGGGTTAAGTCGCTCCAAAAGGAGGTAGCAGACCTTAAGGGAGCAACTGACTCGAGTTCTTTAACTGAGTCAGTTCAAATTGGAAGTTCAACTCAAGTCCAACAACTTGAGAAAGAAAATTCTAATTTAAAAACTCAAATTAAAGAACTCAAGGACACGTTGGAACATTTCACCTTGGGTTCCAAGAATCTGGATCTGATTCTTGGAAAACAGCGAGTCGTTTACAACAAATCCGGACTTGGATTTAAGACCAAAACAAAGTTTAAATCATACTTGTCGTTAGTAAATAGATATAATAGAAACATAATTCAAGCATGGGTCCCCAAGTCAAACTTGGTTAATCAAGTTGGACCTGTCATTATTGGGTCCCCAAGGATCAGATCCATTTCCTTGATAGACCATATCGAGGCTATGATCCAGGGGGAGCAAACAGAAAAACTATCTCAATAAATAGATAAAATGCTTGTTTATTTATTTTCCTTGCAAATATACATGCTTAGACTAGGATAGCATAAGGATCTAGGTGTAATTTACACTTGCTAGTTAAATCTAGGAGTTTCAAAAAGGAAATTGAATATATATTTCTTTGAGCGATTCTGTCTAGGAAGGGGTGAATGATCCCACACCCAAGAAGGCCTAGAGCCTCGCCCTGACCTGGGAATCAATCTTTGAAATACTTATTTAATTGACTAATTGGAAAACCTAATTTTAACTCAAATGTAAATTAATCCTTAGAAATAATTTAATTCAAACATAATCATCTCACAAAAATACTTAAGATTACCTGATTGATAACTTAGAATCGGGTGAGATGGATCAAGGTTGAACTTAGTCTCAAATCAATGTAATCTAATCAAATTAATCTACTTAACAAAATTTAATCTATTTAAATAATTTTAAATCCTTTAAAAAAAATTATTTGAAAAATTATTTCAAAATCTTTGAAAAATTATTTAAAAATTATTTTAAAATCCTTTGAAAATCAATTTTAAAATATTTGAAAAATTATTTAAAAATTATTTTAAAATCCTTTGAAAATTATTTAAAAATCTTTGAAAAATTATTTTAAAATGATTTTAAAATCCTTTGAAAATCAATTTCAAAATCATTGAAAAATTATTTTAAAATTATTTTAAAATCCTTTGAAAATCAATTTCAAAATCTTTGAAAAATTATTTGAAAATTATTTCAAAATCTTTGAAAAATTATATAAAAAATTATTTTAAAATCCTTTGAAAAATTATTTGAAAATCAATTTTAAAATCATTTAAAAATTATTCAAAATTATTTGAAAATCAATTTCAAAATCTTTGAAAAATAATTCAAAATTATTTGAAAAATTATTTGAAAATCAATTTTAAAATCTTTGAAAAATTATTTCAAAATTATTTCAAAATCTTTGAAAAATTATTTTAAAATTATTTTAAAATCCTTTGAAAATCAATTTCAAATTCTTTGAAAAATTATTCAAAAATTATTTTAAAATCCTTTGAAAATCAATTTCAAAATCTTTGAAAAATTATTCAAAATTATTTGAAAATCAATTTCAAAATATTTGAAAAATTATTTTAAAATCCTTTGAAAAATTATTTGAAAATCAATTTTAAAATCTTTTAAAAATTATTTTAAAATCCTTTGAAAATAAATTTCAAAATCTTTGAAAAATTATTCAAAATTATTCAAAATTATTTGAAAAATTATTTGAAAAACAATTTCAAAATCTTTGAAAAATTATTCAAAATTATTTGAAAATCAATTTCAAAATCTTTGAAAAATTATTCAAAATTATTTGAAAAATTATTTAAAAATTATTTCAAAATCTTTGAAAAATTATTTTTAAATCCTTTGAAAAATTATTTCAAAATCTTGGAAAAATTATTTAAAAATCATTTTCAAATCCTTTGAAAAATTATTTGAAAATCAATTTCAAAATCTTTGAAAAATTATTCAAAATTATATGAAAAATTATTTAAAAATTATTTCAAAATCTTAGAAAAATTATTTAAAAATTATTTTAAAATATTTTGAAAATCAATTTCAAAATCTTTGAAAAATTATTCAAAATTATTTGAAAATCAATTTCAAAATCTTTGAAAAATTATTTAAAAATTATTTTAAAATCCTTTGAAAATCAATTTCAAAATCTTTGAAAAATTATTCAAAATTATTTGAAAAATTATTTCAAAATTATTTCAAAATCTTTGAAAAATTATTTAAAAAATTATTTTAAAATCCTTTGAAATATTATTTGAAAATCAATTTCAAAATCTTTTAAAAATTATTCAAAATTATTTTAAAATTATTTGAAAATCAATTTCAAAATCTTTGAAAATTTATTTAAAAATTATTTTAAAATCCTTTGAAAAAAATTATTTGAAAATCAATTTCAAAATCTTTGAAAAATTATTCAAAATTATTTGAAAAAAAAATTATTTCAAAATCATTTCAAAATCCTTTTAAAATTAGTTTAAAAATTATTTGAAAAATCCTTTGAAAATTAATTTCAAAAATTATTTGAAAAATACTTTGAAAATTATTTCAAAATAATTTAAATCATTTCTTATACTTAGAATTTAGAAGAAATTTTGTTAAAAATTTTAAAAGAAACACTTAAACTTTAATAAAAAGCTATGTGTTTACTTCAGTACTCATTTTTTTCTTCCCTCTTTATTTTGATATATGGCAAAGGGGGAGAGTATAAGGAAATTCAAAGATAAGGATATTCAAAGGAAACCAAAAGGTATCAAAAATTCAAAACTAAAAGAAATCAGCTTAAGGGGGAGCTTCCATTAAGGGGGAGCTTCAATGTGTTTAGATTTTATTTACCTTTATTGCATTTTTTTCACTTAACTTTGAATTTATGTTGCCATAATCCAAAAGGGGGAGATTGTTGGTGCGGGAAGCATCCGACGATCAAACCTTAGTTTTGATAATGGCAAAGGGATTCAAAGTTAAGTTTAATTGTTATTTAATGTGTATGACTGAGTGTTTCAAGAAAGTCCTAGCTGCGGTTAGGCAAGGTGAAAACCCTAGGGGGTGGTAACCCTAGGTGGAGAAAAGTCCTAACTGCGGTTAGGCAAAAGGAAACCCCTAGGGGGCGGTAACCCTAGGTCATAGGGGGTGGTAACCCTATGCGGGAAGTCTTGGCGGGTCGGCGCTTCAGGCAAAAATCCTAGGGGGTGGTAACCCTAAGTTAAAATCCTGGTGTCGCGAACCGGGTAGAAGTCTGGATGGGTCGAGGACCGGACATCCAGCATGAAGACCGGAAGTATCGGACGCTGAGCAAAAGTCCAGTCGGTCTGGAGGACCGGACTAGCATCAGGTAAATCTCCTGAGTGGAGTAGGTGAGGACGCGTTCCCCATAGAGGGAACAATAGGCCTCGGGTCGACCTAGGATTTCCGGTCGGAAACCCGAAGTCAGACCCTGACAGTCTGGTGACTGTCAAGTTTATTTATATATATTATCTTTTATGTTCTAACTCTGTTTTGCAGGTAACTAACAGTTTTATGCAGAGTTAGAACTGACCGGGATCGGTCGACCGAACGTTGGATTCGGTCGACCGAACCTCCAAGCTACCAGATCAGATCTCCAGAAGTTGGACCGGGCTCGACCAGGGATCAGTCGACCGAACCTGGGATAGGTGTCGACTGGATTAAGCTGAGGTGTGCGGGTCAGAGGAGACTAATCGGTCGACCGAATGTTGGGATCGGTCGACCGAACCCAGGGATAAAGTTTGACCAGATCGAAGCGGAGCGACGGATGGATGGATCAGATGCGGTGGAGATCATCTGATCGGTCGACCGAACGTGAGGATCGGTCGACCGATCCGCTTCGGGTCAAATCTGGTCCCGAGACTTGGGGATCTAGATCAGACCTTGCAGAGCTATAAAAAGAGGCCTCGAGGTGTAGCTCAGAACATCGAATTCCGAATAGAAGTCTTGTGCTCTCGTGTGCTCCGTACGCTTCAACAACGCTCTGCTGCAACAACGAACTGAACCTCCAACGCTCTTCTACTTTCTTGTTCGTTGGTAAAACTTTCTTATTTGTACTTAACTGTAATTGCTTCTTGCTTGTAATAATTCCAAATTTATAGTTGTTGCCCACCGAAAGCGGTCAAGGACCGCGGGCCTTCGAGTAGGAGTCGAGATAGGCTCCGAACGAAGTAAAGCACTTGTGTCTTTTGTGTTTGCATTTACTTTCCGCTACGTTTCTAATCTGTGTTTTAAATCGCTAAAAATAGCCACGAGCGTTATTCACCCCCCCCCCCTCTAGCGCTTTCGATCCATCAGGATCATGCATCTCTATCTAGCCATTGTAAAAATCATGATCATCTATCTAGGATGTCACTTGATATGATCCCACTCGTTGGGATATTTACCATTCATAATAGATGTCATTTGTTCTTAATATCAAAAAAGTTAAAATAATGCATAATATTATATGGCATACTTCAAGGTAAGCAATTTTTCAAAAGAAAAACATGCAATTTCTATATGATGTATGTATGACATGACATGATATTTTTGTGTTTTTCATAATAACGATGAATGTAACACATGATGTCATGACATGTGATAGGCAATCAATCATGGTATTTTAGCATTAATAAAGCATACCTAGATAATCTATCTAAGCATCCTTAATCCTATGCTAAACCTTAAAATTTTAATCCTAGATTGCACATCTCTTGAAGAAATGCAAAACCCAACTTGACATTTCTTCTACCTCTTCCCATTTGTGCCAATTGAGTTTAGAAATTAAATCCTCAAATTTTATTTGGCACATTTTACTCCTTTTAAGGATTAAACGTTTAGATTGAGACTTAAATTTGCTCTTAATTCCTCAAGATCTTACTAATATCTCAACTAGACATTTCTTATCCTTTTTCCAACTGTACCAACTTACTTTAAATGTGATTCCTCAAAGTTTGGCACAACTTACTCTTCCAAGGAGTAATTAATTTTATTAAGGTTTAAATTGTCCCTTAGCCCATTAAGAGAACACTAAAATCTCAACTTAGTATCTCTTATGGTTTTCCTTTAAGGGTGCCAATTTTAGGTTAAGTTTAACTCCTCAAATTCATTTTACTCTCTCAAAGAGTAATCTTCTTAGATTTAAGACTTAGATTTGCTCTTAACTCTTAAAGAAGTTATCTAAGTCCTAACTTGGCATTTCTTTTGCTTTCCCAAGTGTGCCAATTTAACCTAATTTCAAATCCTCCAAACTTAGCACCTTTTGCTCTTCAAGGCTTAATCACATTTGATTAAAGCATGAGTTTTCTCTTAATTCCTTAAGAAAGTATCAAAATTCTAACTTGATTTTTCTTATACTTTTCTTAAATGTGCCAATTTAGATTAAGTTCAACTCTTCAAATTTTGGCACATATATATTACTCTTTAATAGAGTAACCCAATAATCCTTTTCATTTTCAAAGGTTAACAATAACCTTGAAAATTCTCTCAAGTGTCGACTTTACTAAGGTTGGGTTAACTACCTTTCTAATTGGAGTTGACACTCTCTAAACCCATCTAGGGTGTAGAGAATATACTCCTAGGAACCCAATACATATTGGTGCTCCTTGGATGCTCTAGGTACTCACTAGGGATAACTTCCCTAAATACCTTCCTAAGGACCTTTCTAGGCTTTTTAGAAGCCTTGGTCACTTCTACTAGGTCACTCCTAGGGATAACTTCCCTTGTAACCTTCTTTGTGACTTTATTTGACATTTTTGGAGCCTTAGTCACCTTTACTATGTCAACTTTAGGGATGACCTCCCTTGTGACCTTCTTTGTGACTTTGTTAGACTTCTTGGAAGTCTTAATCACATTGGTCTTGTCAAAAGTACTCTTAGGGATTCCTTCCCTAGTATCTTCGACTTAACCTCTACACCTAGGGTTGGTCTCATAACTATATGGAACCCTATGAAAGGAAGTCACATTCTTTTTGGCTTTAAGTTTGTATCATAAACCTCTATAGCCATTGGATGGATTTTGTCTAGCTTTTCATAGGTTATGCTCATTTTGACCCTTAAGCATGTTCTCCATTCTTGTCAGGGTCCTTTCTAAATTATCAAGTTTTGACCTTAAGACTTGATTCTCCACTCTCAAATCCATATATTTGGATTTTTCTTGATTCCTATGAGCATTTCTATATCTAGGCATATATCTATAATCCTTAGAATTATTGCCTAAGTTGCTATCTACCTCCCTAGACTTAGGTGTGGTAAATCTAGCATGAGGAGAAATATATTTATCCTTAGTATCATCATGCTTCCTACTTTTATGATAATTAGCATTAAAATGATAAGAATTATTTCTGGCATGTTTTTTATCATGTGTCAAAGGAATAGGTTCATTAAATGATACCTTGATTTTTACCTTGGAAGCTCCCTAGACTTGTGCTTCCTCCTTTGACTTTGGTCGTTTTCTTCCCCTTTGGGCATTGACTTCGATAATGTTCATGTTGGTTGCACAAGAAACATACAATATGTTCCTTGCTCTTCTTTGTTGTGGGGATTGTCTCCTTAGGTTTCTCCTTACCCTTGGATACTACTTGGCCCTTCTTCTTGGCCAATTTGGGGCATTTGCTCTTGTAATGCCCATGTTCCCTACACTCAAAGAAAATGATATGATTTTTATTATTTACAATTGAATTTTCTATACCTTTGCTTGTAGGGATGATGTTTGATTCTCCATTTGATGTAGCTTAAATTGTGGAGGTAGCATCATCATCATCTTCTTCTTCTTCTCTTGAGGATATGGATGCTTCCATCTCTTCCTCTCTTGAGGATGTAGAAGATCTCTCCTCATCTTCTTTCTCCTCTTCTTCCTTCTCTTCCTCTTCCTTTTTCTCCTCTTCCTTTTCCTCCTCTAATGTTGCACTCGTGTCAACATCGGATTGGTCCTTCTCTTCTTGGACCAATGAGTCCATAACTTTGGGCTCCACCATTCCTTGGAGTTGTGTAGGATGCTCATGATAGGCAATGATCTTCTTCCAAAGATCACATGCACTCGTGCATTCACCTACACTCAAAATTATGTTAGAGGGTAATAGATTTAACAAAATTTTTGTTACCTCCTTATCCGCTTCCGCTTACTCCCGTTGTTCCTCGGTCCAATGTCGAGGTCAAAGGCGCTTTCCCTTTTTGTCCTTTGGAGCCTCAAATGGGTCTTCCAATGCAACCCATTGGTTCCAATCCATTTGGAACCATGTCTCCAACCCGCATCCTCCAATAATTGAAGTCTTTTTTGTCGTACGGAGGTGGAATTCGGATATCCCATTCGAGCGGTCCTTTGGACTCCATCTTCTTCTTCCTCTAGCTTTTTGCTCTCTTGGCAGTTAGTCCATAGAAGAGTGACCTCGCTCTGATACCAATTGTTGGGGCCGTTGTGTCCACTAGAGGGGGGTGAATAGCGTTTCATCGCGCTTGCATCGGTTTGCTTCGTTTTGATGATGATATGCAGCGGAAATAAACTACAAAACTCACACAACGCTAACAAGTAGATTTACTTGGTATCCACCTCAAGAAGAGGTGACTAATTCAAGGATCCACACACATGACACACTCCTCCACTATGAAAACCTCCTTCTCGGTCGCAGCCGGAGGCAGAGAAGCCTATTACAAACTCACACAATAACACAAACAAAAATACAAGAAGAGAATACAAGATTCAAATGAAAACACAACTTCTTCTTGTTTACTTGTTGCTTGTTGTTGCCTCTTAAACCTTGAGAGAACACCCTCAAGAGCCTTCAAGAACTGGCGTTGAAATTCTGGAGAAGCTCATGAAAATCGCACCCAAAATCGCAGGAAGAAGAACGCAAAGTTCTAGCGAAGAAAACGCTCCGCCCAGGCTTTAAACAGTGCTCCCAATCGATTGGGTTCACCTCCAATTGATTGCCACATCAGCTCTGCACAATCCCAGCCATCCATCACCTGCAATCTGCGCAACGGTCGAATCCCCAATCGATTGGCACAGTCTAAATCGATCGGTGGATCGATTCAGAAGCTTTCTGTGTTCTCGCGATCGCGTGAGAACTTTCCTTGCCCAATCGATCAGTTGATCGATCGGTAGCTCCCAATCGATCGCCCGATCGATTGGAAAGGCATTTGTTCTAGCGAATTATGGTCCCAATCGATCGACCAATCGATTGGGCCATTCCTTCCTTCGCAGCACACACCAATCGATCGACGGATCGATTAGACTCTGGTTCAATCGATCGCCCGATCGATTGACCAGCCTGGACTTGATTCAAACTTAAGTCCAAAGTCCCAAACACAACTCCTGGTCAACTGTGACTTGTTGGGTCTACATGCCTAGCATTTGGCCACACCCGACCAACCTTGAACTAGCTTTCTAGCCTCCTCCATCAGCCTTACATCCCTCGGATATCTCCCCATCCTTCACGCCTTACCTTCAGGAGCTTCCTTCGGCCTCATCCCAGTTGTCGGGTTCTCCTTGCCAAGTCACACAAGGACTTACCTTGCCAAGACCATATGCTTGGACTTACAACCTTTGCTAAGATCACACTTAGACTTTCCAAATGTCTGGCTCCTCACCAGGACTTTTCTCCTTGCCAAGATCACACTTGGACTTTTCAAATGCCTGGCTCCTCACCAGGACTTTCTCCTACCTAGCTCCTCACTAGGACTTTCCCGTTGCCTGACTCCTCACCAGAACTTTCTCGCTGCTTGACTCCTCACCAGGACTTTCTCTTGCCTAGCTCCTCACTAGGACTTTCCCGTTGCCTGGCTCCTCACCAGGACTTTCTCGTTGCCTGACTCCTCACCAGGACTTTCTCTTGCCTAGCTCCTCACTAGGACTTTCCAAATGGCTAACCTCCAGTTAGAACTTTCCTAGTCAAGTCTCCTGTCAACCTTGACCTATTTGACTTGTATTCTCATCAACCTGGTCAACCCTTTGACCAACTCCACAACCGAACGATTGCTCCAGTAATCTACTTATATTGTCAAACATCAAAATTCAAATCCTAACTCAAGCTTAATTCAACTCAAGCTTAGTCAAACTGGTCAAACTTGACCTAGGGAAATTATCCCAACAATTTCAACCCAAAATTACTTATCCAATTACTAAACTAATTACTAATAAAACTCTAATTAAACTTATTTTTGGCTTCTCCTTCTACTTTGAGAACTTTTTCTCCAACAGCGTGACAACTGGTGACGGTCAGTTGTGATCATGATCTGGTCACATTGAGAAGACATGGATGTCTGGAGGTGGTACGACAGCGCTGGATGCAATGCTTGGCAACTGTGGCAAGATGCAGCAGCTGAGAGAGAAGCAGCTTTCAAGCTTGCCCGGGGAAACTATCACCGAGTCTCGCAAGAAGCAAGGGGCACGATCTAGAGCTAGGAAGTTGCGGTGGAGGGTTAGCTGGCAATGACAATAGGGAAGGGAAAGTAGGCACCTAGGTTAGAGTCGAGCGTCGATAACTCGGCGTCGGGTCGGATGCACAGCACTGTCGTTGTTTCGAATGCACAACACTGCCGCTATTTTTGAAGAGGAGGTGCATGATACTTACAAAGGGGAGGAGGGGTGGTGTTCGGTCAGTTGGCAATGGTCGCAACGGCAGCCTAGTTCCACAGCGATAGCGTCTCACACACAACGGTTGTGCCCAACAGTCATCAATGGGGAGCGGATGACTCAATCTTGGCAGGGATCTTGGTCGGCGGTGTCAGCTATCTCCCCTATGCTTCGGTAGTGAGGGAGCCGGCTGTGAAGGCTACCACAGTCGGTGCGAAAAATGAAATTAAACTTAGGTATTTTAAATAAAACTTAGTTTAATGTTTCAAATTAACTCCCAACTTAAACAAGTATTTTTAAATAGATTTTTCTAAAGTCTAACCCATTTATCTCCATAACATATCTAAACATTCATTTTAGAATTCCAAAAAATCTAATAAATTCTGAAAAATTTCTATTAATTCGTATAAATTTATTTTCTTATTAATTATCAATTATTGTGTTATTATATATATATATATGGGTATCTTATACTTTCAATGGGCATGCTTTAGCTAAGATAATTTTCAAATTCATATTATCTTTTTTTTAATTTAATATTCTTAGTTTTAAGCTTAAACAAAGATTTAGATATTAACTTAATACCTGAATATAATTGATCAAGAGGTAGAAGACATACCTCACTTACCATATCTGATCTGAAGCTGGATTCTCCCCCTTCATTGCTACTAACTTCTGACCTATTTTCTCGTTCATCGATGCTTTTTTCCCTGTTTGCTTCATCATCTGATTCTTGGTGACTAGCCATTAGTGCTAATCCTACATATGCTTCTTTTTTGGACTCGGATGATGATGTTTTTTCCCACATGGCCTTGAGATTTTTTTTTTGGATTTGTTTGACCCTTGTTTTTTAATGTTGGGCAGTTGTCCTTTAAATATCCCTCTTTATCATAGTTGTAGCATCTAATCTTTCTTTTACCTCTTGGATTTTTGTTGGTCGACAACTCATTCAATTGTTAGATCTAAAAAACTTTTTGAACTTCCTTACCATATACGCTTCTTGATCCGCATCGAGTGAGGAGTCTGATTTTTGCTCGGTATTCTTAACTTTGAAAGATAGATTCTGAGTTGGCTCCTTTTTATTTCTTAGACCTATACATCGAGTTTTGTGTAATTTTAAAGTTGAAAACAAACTTTCTAAGGTACTTACCTCAAGATCCATAGAGATGTAGAAAGAATCTACTATGGATGTCCAGTCTAGGTTCTTGGGAATACATTGAGAGTGTATCAGAGAGAATCCCAATTTGTTACCGTCTCTCCGAGGTTGGTGATTCTGGTGATCGATTCTTTGAGTCTGCCATGTAGCTAAGCAATTGTTTCCCCTTCTTTAAGTCGGAGGTTGCTGAGTTGATTCTGGAGTAGATCTTTTCTTACGAGTTTGACCTCCGAGGTTACTTTGTGTAACTCTAGGAACTTCTTCCAGAGTTCTTTGGTTGATTCATAAGTGCCAACCCGGTTGACTTCTTGTGGCAGTAGTGTGTTCAGCAAATGGAAATCTACTTTTCCGTTGGCCACAAAGTCTACTTGCTCCTTCTTGGTCCAGTAGTGGTCTTCTTTTTTCACTCCACGTTGATCTTTGGGTGTTACAAAATCATATTTATAATTAGTAATATATCAAAATCAGTCTTAAAGAATACCTCCATTTTATTCTTCCAGATAGAGAAGTCCCCCTTAACCTTTGGTGCATGAATATGTTGGTACAGCTTGTACTAATAATCTAGTTTTGATGTATAATAAATATGTTAAAGTTAGATGTGTTGTTTGTCTAACCTTTCTACCGAGTGTACAGGAGTTAACTAGTCTGAGGACCTGACACCATGCTAAAATCCAGCTAGGCCCGCAATAGTTAGTGAGAAATCCAGCTAGGTCTACGGGACCAGATAGCTAGTACGAAGTCCAGATAGGTCTGCGAGACCCAATATTGTTGGAACCATAAGGTTGTTTTGATGTGATCAAATAAGTTAAGTTAGGTCTTGTGGTGTTTGACCCTGTGTCTAAGTGTGCAGGAACTTAAGAGCACAGGAAGTGGAGCAAAAGATGCAACTAGCTAGAAGGACGGCACGGGAGAGAGCCGACGTGCTCGGCGCGTATGAGGGACGAGGTGTTGTGGAAGAGTACACCGGCGGATGAGAAGGAAGTATACGGTGTTTCTGAGAGACGAGAAGCCGAAGCGAAGATTGCTTGAGGAGCAAAGACGTAGCTAGCGAGAAGGTCGACACTGAAGAGAGCCGACGGGCTCGGTGCATCAGAGGGACGGAGAGCTACGAAAGAGTATGCTGGCGGACGAGAAGGAAGCACGTGACGATTCCGAGGGACGAGAAGCGAGAGTGGAAGGTTGCTCAAGAAGGTCGGAAGTTGGATTCGGGTGAGCCCAATTCCGGATGGTCGAGATCACCCAAGCGAGTGGAGCCGGAGCGGAAGACCCGGACCGAGGCGAACTGAACTAGAGCAGAGGCCCCAGACCAAAAAAGTCAATGGGATTGACTTTAAGGGTGCGGGTGCCTAGAGTCAGGGCGCCGAGAACACAAACTTTATCAGAATCGACTTGTACGTTGATCGACGCATCGGAGATATAATTCTATCTCACTCCAGGCGCCTTGAACGCTTCTAGGTGCCCAGACCAAGGCTATAAATACAGCCTTGGTCCAGAAGCTAGAGAACAACAAGCATTTCTTGCATACAACACTTGTACACTTTTCTATTTCATTTAGCTTTATCTTTCTGTGCTTACACAGTTGTAAAGAGGCTTCTCTGACTGAAGGAGAATTTAGTGCGATCAACTTCCTTGGATTAACAACCTCCCTGGTTGTAACTAAGTAAATTTCGGTGTCTCTTTCCTTTTTAGTTTAATTTATAATTTATCTTTTATGCAAGTGTTCATTTAAGCTTTAAGTTCGAGAAGGATATTTTTAATTTATGCAGGGCTATTCAACCCCCCTTCTACCAGCCCAACTGTAACGACCCAATTTTTTTTCCATTTCAAGTTCTAAAGGGCCATAAAAATATTTGGAAATGCCTTTAAAATATTCTAGAGATTTTTAGGAATTTTTAGAGTATTTTTACATAATTTTTGGAGGTCGTTTGGTATTTTTACAACACCAAAGAAGTTTAAGCAAAAAAGTGTTGGAGAAGAGGTTCGAACCCGCGACCTCGGGTCGGACCAAACCAAGCCAAACCGGCTTGACCAGCTGGGATAAGGGATTGATGTTAATCTCAAATAGAGTTAAATAAGGTTATAGTATAGTTGAGTTATGTCCGATTACTTATAAAAGGAAATAAGTTTTGGGATTTTAGAAAACCTAACTTCTCCTCTCTAAATTCCTCTTCGCCTTCTCCCTCGCGACGGCGCAAGTACTCTCGGCGGAAACCTAGAGCGAGACGCCGGCGAAGCTTCCCTCCAACCGTCCTTCATCCACGGTGGCTGTTCCCGACGGAGAGAAGCCCGAGAGCTCAGGGGACACGCCGGAAAAGGGATCTACCTAGCCCTAGAAGTTCCCTTCCCTTCTTCTCAGTTGTAAGTGCAAGGGCAAGCAAAGGTAAGTACTACTCACCTGCGGTAGGAGTTGTTTCGAGTTTTGCTTCGATTGGTTGGCTTTCGGAATTGAAGTTGTATGGATTTTGAAGTCTTTTGATTTCTGCCGTGAGCTCTTTGAGAAGGGATTGGGGTTTTTGTTTGATGATACTGCCGTAAGAGAAGGGTTGGGGAAATAGAAGGAGGAAATTTCTTAAGTTTTGTTCCTGGTTGTGTGGAATTGCCATGGTTAGTGTCGTTGCTCAATTTTCTCTCCTTGCTGTCACAATGAACATGAGGTGTTATGTGCCGTGTAGTGCTAGGTAGGTTGAATTCTTCAATTCTTCCATGCTTTGTGGAGATGCCATTTCCGGATTGTGTATATGTATTCTTGGAATTCAGTTTTGTTGCCAAGCAATGAGCATGAATTAGTTAGATACTTTCGTGGCTTAGTTTAGCATTTCAGCTGCAGATTTCTTGCTAAGATCCGAACAAGAATAGCCCCTAGATTTCAGATCAGCTTTAGACTCTTCTTCTTGCTGGGTTACTAAGTAGGAGTGGTATTCTTTTGATATGCAGCCCTAAACTTGTTTATTTCCAGCAACCGGGCATGAAAACTTCTTTTTACAGCAGTAGAGTTTTATTCCAATGAGCAGATTGCTAATTTTTCTATTAGTAAAACTTGAGTGGTATTGTTTAGTTTTTCCCTTTGCTATTGAACATGCATGATCGGACTTCATGTACTATTTCTTTGCTATAGATTTAAGCAGGAGCAGTAGTTGAATGTGTTTAACTTTCACAGCTTGATCTTCACAGTATGCTTAACTTGATTCCATTGCGTGCCTAGTAGTTAAATCTATTCTTACAGCATGTTTAGAGAGCCTAAAATCGCCTTCCTTTGCTCTATTATATGGCATGATTAGTAAGTTCAAAGTCACTCTCCTTGATTTGGTTTTATAACATGCTAGAGGGTTCAAGCTGATTTCCCTAGTGTATTTGTATATAGCATGCTTAGTTAATTGTAATCTTATACCTGTTAAATACATTTACAGGACTCTAATAAACTCTAATAAAAGAGTATGAGAAGTATGAGTCAAGAAAAAGACTAAAGTCTAGTTAAAAAGAGATAACAAGTAAGTAAAGCAAGAGGCTAGTACCCGACATCCAAGAGCTTGTCGTTAAACAAATCCAGGTGACCATTTCCGAGGTCTTTGCCCTGGTAGACCGAGGTCTGCTCTTTTAGGATTGGTGGCTCGCAACCCCAACCTATTAGGGAACGCGCATGAGTTGGTACTAGGCCTGGGCCCAAGAAAAGAAAACCCAAAGAAAAGAAAACCAAAGAAAAGAAAAGTTAAGAAAGAAAGAAAGAAAGAAAGAAGAAAGTAAAAGATAGAAATTAAAAGATTAATTTCTAACACAAGGATACAAGAAATGAAATAAGTTCCAAGCTTAGAATAAATAATAATGGTTAGTTTCTTTAATTCTAAGTTTACATAGTTAGTTTCTTGTTATTCTGCTTGATACTGAGTATGATTTGTATCTAGTTCATTTTCTGTATACCATGAGCATATGCAGATAGTTTTAGTATTTCAGTTTCAGTACTTATGCATTTCATTTATGCATTTCGAGTTTTGTGAGATAGATTAGTACTTACTAAGCGTTTTCGCTTATTGTTTTTTTTTCCTCCTACCGTAGATAAAGGAAAAGCTAAGATATGAAGGGAGGCGACAGGGTGGTGGTGATGATGGATGTGTGTGGTGGCTGAACTATGGAGGGATCCAGAGGGGACTAGCAAGACTTATTCATTTAGAGTTTATGTCTAGTTCATTTTCCTTATTTCCATTATGAAACCATGAGTTTATGCTTGAGTTTGAAGTGCATTGTAGCTTGTTATGCTTTGTTCTGAGAGTTTTGAGTTTAATTCTTATTGCTAGTTTAGTTTTTGATTAGAATATGATTTATTAATGCGTGGTTGTGAAGAATATTGTGATCCAGCCGCATGTGGCTGTGTATATCTTTTATGTATTGTGGATTTGGTCACCGGTACAGGGGAGACTCTGCCGAATTTTTCGGTGGGAATCCCTCTGAACCGTGATAAATCTAAGTGTCGCTAATAATAGCATAAGTGACACTAGTAAGTAGAGTAGGAGTTAGGTAACGGTCGCCCTTAGAGAGTAGTAGTAAGAAAGGGTGGTTGTTACAGTTGGTATCAGAGCAGTGTTCCATTCTCCAGCATCACACACACATCAGCATCATCCTTGCCGTCTCCAAGTAAGAAAGTATTTAAATTCCTTTCTTATTTCCGCTTTCCTTATTTTTACTGCAGTATAGAGTACTTTCCTTTTTAGTACTAAAGTAAGATAGAAGATTTAGTTTCCCTTTTATTTATTCATATTTAAGTATGATTAGAAGGGTTAAAATAAGATATCAAGCCTTTACCTTTCATAATTAGATGGCAAGAAGAGGACGTCCCCGTGCTACTCACACTGAGGAACCAGCTCAAGAGAATGAAGTGCCTAGAGCAACTGAGCCCAACCTTTCTGAAGTTGTTGCTCAGCTCCAGAGGCAAGTAGCAGAGCAGCAGCAAGTGATTGCCAATCTGATGGCAAACCAGCAAGCAGTTCCTCCCCCTCCTCCAGTTGTCGCTGCTGAGACCCCAGTGGTAACTGAGACAACCGTCACAGCACCCCAGAGACCAGAAGCTTATCTTATACAGTGGCTGAAGCTGAAACCAGAGAGCTTCTCAGGCACGACTGAGCCCTGGGATGCCCAGGCTTGGTTTAAAACACTAGAGAGCACTATGGAGCTTCTTGACTTGCCAGAAGTCGAGAAGGTCAAGTGCGCCTCTTTCTGCCTGTCTGGAGATGCTCGTATGTGGTGGGAGAGGATAAAGACCAAGAGAGCAGCTGATCAGATGAGCTGGGCTGATTTTCAGTCAGAGTTTTATGAAGAGTTCTTTCACCTGCAGATCACCAACAAGCACTACGAGGAGTTTATAGAGTTCAAGCAAGGTGACCTGTCAGTGGAGGAAGCAGCCAAGAAGTTCAACAGGTTAGCTCGTCTCTGTCCAGAGCTAGTGAGTACAGAGAAGGAGCGAGTCAGGCTGATGCTCAGAATGCTGAGACCACAGATAGCACTGAATGTGAGCAGTGGAGCTCATCGACCCCAGACTGGCGAAGAATTGATCAGTAGAGCATTAATTGTTGAACATTACATGAACAACATCAAAGCACAGCGAGCACAACATAAGCCAGTGAAGACAGAGGACAAGACAGCAGGAAGCCAGAAGTCACAGTCAAGTAAACAGAACTGGAAAGGCAAAGGTAAAAGGAAGCGGTGGAACACAGGAGGTGGCCGGAAGGGAGGACCGGCAAACAAGCAGACCAAGTTCCCTCCTGTCCCAAATGTGGGAGAACACATCCAGGAGCTTGTCTTTTGGGTAAGACTGGATGTTACCCATGGTCGGGAAGGACACATGGCTAAAGAGTGTCCTAATAAATTCAAAGCACCTCGACAGCCATTGCAATATGGAGGCTACCGCACGTTGCACCACATGGGAGCGATTAGAGGGACCCTACATCACGAGGAAGGTTAGAAGCCCCACGGTCGGCCTTTGATGGTGCCGAGTATTCTCCTCACCAAAGAAGAAGTCATAGTGCCTCCACGGTCGTAACAGGTCAAGTAGTTATTTTCCAGCACATAGCTACTGTACTATTTGACACTGGGGCGACCCATTCTTTTGTATCGATACCTTTTGCCAGTAGTTTACAGGTGCCTACAGAAAGTATGAACTCCAAGTTCCTGACAACCCTACCTTCTGGGGAAGTCATGGAATCCAATCAGTGGCTTCGAGCTGTACTGGTTAGAATTGCAGACCGAGAGCTATATGTAAATCTAATAGTCCTCGCCATGCAGGATTTCGATATCATTTTTGGTATGGATTTCCTCAGCAAGTACAGTGCCTCAGTGGACTGCCGCAGAAAGAAAGTAATTTTTAGTCCAGAAGGTGAGCCAACTTTTGAGTTCACAGGAGTGCCAAGGAGGAAGACCCAGAAGCTCCTCTCATCCCTAGCAGCACACCAGATGTTAGCTAAAGGGTGTGCAGGTTTTCTTGCATACATAGTAAAGGCAGAAGAGGAGAAGGGACTCAAGCAGGAGGAGGTCCGGGTAGTATGCGAGTATCCAGAAGTATTTCCAGAAGAGCTACCTGGACTACCTCCCAACAGAGAGGTGGAATTTGAGATTGAATTGGTTCCTGGAACCGGTCCAATTTCGAAAGCTCCGTATCGCATGTCTCCAGCAGAGCTGAAGGAGTTACAAGAGCAACTACAGGAGTTACTGGACAAAGGCTTCATTCGCCCTAGTCACTCACCTTGGGGAGCTCCTGTGTTGTTTGTCAAGAAGAAAGATGGGACAATGCGGATGTGCATAGACTACAGAGCTTTGAATCAAGTGACAATCAAGAACAAGTACCCCCTTCCCAGGATCGATGACTTATTTGATCAGTTAAGAGGAGCGACGGTGTTCTCAAAGATAGACTTGCGCTCTGGGTACCATCAGCTGAAAGTGAAAGAAAGATATATACCCAGAACGACATTCAGAACCAGATATGGACACTACGAGTTTGTAGTTATGCCATTTGGAGTGACCAATGCACCTGCGGTCTTCATGGACTTAATGAACAGGGTGTTCAGAGAGTATCTTGACAAATTTGTCATTGTATTCATCGACGACATTCTGGACCCCAGAGGAGCATGACACGCACCTGAGGATAGTACTGCAGACCCTTCAGCAGAAGCAGCTTTATGCTAAATTTTCAAAGTGCGAGTTCTGGTTAAATCAGGTGGCGTTTTTAGGTCACATTATTTCCAAGGAAGGTATTCAAGTGGATCCAGCCAAAGTGGAAGCGGTCAACAACTGGAGTAGACCCAAGAACGTCAGAGAAATCAGAAGCTTCCTTGGTCTAGCAGGGTACTACAGGAAGTTCGTGGAGGATTTTTCCAGGATAGCTTCTCCGCTAACAGCCCTCACCAGAAAGAACAAGAGATTCGAATGGTCAGATAAATGTGAGCAGAGCTTCCAAGAGCTAAAGAAGAGACTGATCAGTGCTCCCATTCTGACTGTTCCACAGAGCGACAAGAGTTTCGACATCTACAGCGATGCTTCCAAGATGGGTTTAGGAGCGGTACTCATGCAAGAAGGAAAGGTCATAGCTTATGCTTCCAGACAACTCAAAGACTATGAGAAGAACTACCCTACTCATGATCTCGAGCTGGCAGCTGTAGTTTTTGCACTTAAACTCTGGCGACATTATTTGTATGGAGTCCAGTGTAGAATTTTCACAGATCATCAGAGTCTTAAGTACTTCTTCACTCAGAAGGACTTAAACATGAGACAGCGTAGGTGGCTGGAATTGGTCAAAGATTACGACTGTGAAATTCTCTACCACCCAGGCAAAGCTAACAAAGTGGCAGATGCACTCAGCAGAAAATCTAGTGCATCACTGATGTCCTTGTCATCACTAGCCCTGCCACTGCAGAAGGAGTTGTCAGATTTTGGGCTTGAAATTATCGAAGGACAGCTCTCTACATTGACCTTAGAGTCTACACTGCTTGTGTAGATACAGAGAAAGCAAAGTGAAGATCCGGACATCCAGAAGATCAAGCAAGGGATACAGAAAGAAGACAACTCAGAGTTTAGAGTGACAGATAGCGGAATTCTTTATCATGGGAGTCGCATTTGCGTGCCCAATGATGAGGAACTGAGGAAGAAGATCTTAGAGGAAGCTCACAGTACACCATATTCCATGCATCCTGGTTCTTCCAAGATGTACCAAGATGTGAAACAGAGGTTTTGGTGGTCAGGACTCAAAAGAGATGTAGCTAAGTATGTCAGTACCTGCTTGACATGCCAGAGAGTCAAAGCAGAACACCAGAGACCAGGAGGAGTTCTTCAGCCTCTTCCAATACCAGAATGGAAATGGGAAGACATTTCCATGGACTTCATAACAGGTCTTCCAAGAACCACCAGTGGATATGATGCGATATGGGTAATAGTAGACCGATTGACCAAGTCTGCTCACTTCCTAGCCATCAAGGTGTCCCACTCCATAGAGCAGTTGGCCCAGCTATATGTTAAAGAGGTAGTCAGACTTCATGGAGTTCCTAAATCTATCGTTTCTGATAGAGATGGGCGCTTCACCTCACACTTTTGGGAGTGCGTTCAGAATGCACTAGGCACCAAACTCAAGTTCAGCACAGCTTTCCATCCGCAGACTGATGGACAGACAGAGCGAGTGAATCAGATTTTAGAAGACATGCTCAGAGCTTGTGCGCTAGATTTCAAAGGAAGTTGGTGCAAGTATTTGTGCTTAGCTGAATTCGCCTACAACAATAGCTATCAGGCCACCATCAAGATGACACCTTATGAGGCACTATATGGCAGGAAATGCAGATCACCCATATGCTGGCAAGAAGCAGGAGAGAGAAAAGAGATAGAAGCAGAGTTGGGCATTCAGACAGAGGTGATAGATGAGACTACTCAAGCAATCCAGAAAATCAGACAGAGAATTGAGACTGCCCAGAGCAGACAGAAGAGTTATGCTGACACACGCCGTAGGCCATTGGAATTCCAAGTAGGAGATTCAGTTTTCCTCAAGGTCGCTCCTATGAAGGGAGTGATGAGATTTGGCAAGAAGGGCAAATTAAGTCCTCGCTATGTAGGACCTTACCTGATCATAGAGAGGATTGGGAAAGTAGCTTACAGGCTGGACTTACCACAAGACATGTCAGCAATACACAATGTGTTTCATGTCTCTATGCTAAAGAAGTGTCTCCATGACCCGAGCCAAGTGATTCAGCCTCAGTCAGTGCAGATCTTAGTTATGAGAGCAGACCTACACAGATAGTGGACAGAGCAGTCAAGAGATTGAGAAATAAAGAAGTACCACTAGTGAATGTCGTCTGGCAGAACCAGAAGCACGAGGAAATCACTTGGGAGCGGGAGGACAGTATGAGACAGAAGTATCCAGAGCTATTCTAAGTTCGAGGACGAACTTTTTATAAGGTATGGGGGATTGTAACGACCCAATTTTTTTTCCATTTCAAGTTCTAAAGGGCCATAAAAATATTTAGAAATGCCTTTAAAATATTCTAGAGATTTTTAGGAATTTTTAGAGTATTTTTACGTAATTTTTGGAGGTCGTTTGGTATTTTTACAAAACCAAAGAAGTTTAAGCAAAAAAGTGTTGGAGAAGAGGTTCGAACCCGCGACCTCGGGTCGGACCAAACCAAGCCAAACCGGCTTGACCAGCTGGGATAAGGGATTGATGTTAATCTCAAATAGAGTTAAATAAGGTTATAGTATAGTTGAGTTATGTCCGATTACTTATAAAAGGAAATAAGTTTTGGGATTTTAGAAAACCTAACTTCTCCTCTCTAAATTCCTCTTCGCCTTCTCCCTCGCGACGGCGCAAGTACTCTCGGCGGAAACCAGGAGCAGCTAGGGTTGGAGATTCCGACGCCGGCGAAGCTTCCCTCCAACCGTCCTTCATCCACGGTGGCTGTTCCCGACGGAGAGAAGCCCGAGAGCTCAGGGGACACGCCGGAAAAGGGATCTACCTAGCCCTAGAAGTTCCCTTCCCTTCTTCTCAGTTGTAAGTGCAAGGGCAAGCAAAGGTAAGTACTACTCACCTGCGGTAGGAGTTGTTTCGAGTTTTGCTTCGATTGGTTGGCTTTCGGAATTGAAGTTGTATGGATTTTGAAGTCTTTTGATTTCTGCCGTGAGCTCTTTGAGAAGGGATTGGGGTTTTTGTTTGATGATACTGCCGTAAGAGAAGGGTTGGGGAAATAGAAGGAGGAGATTTCTTAAGTTTTGTTCCTGGTTGTGTGGAATTGCCATGGTTAGTGTCGTTGCTCAATTTTCTCTCCGTGCTGTCACAATGAACATGAGATGTTATGTGCCGTGTAGTGCTAGGTAGGTTGAATTCTTCAATTCTTCCATGCTTTGTGGAGATGCCATTTCCGGATTATGTATATGTATTCTTGGAATTTAGTTTTTGTTGCCAAGCAATGAGCATGAATTAGTTAGATACTTTCGTGGCTTAGTTTAGCATTTCAGCTGCAGATTTCTTGCTAAGATCCGAACAAGAACAGTCCCTAGATTTCAGATCAGCTTTAGACTCTTCTTCTTGCTGGGCTACTAAGTAGGAGTGGTATTCTTTTGATATGCAGCCCTAAACTTGTTTATTTCCAGCAACCGGGCATGAAAACTTCTTTTCACAGCAGTAGAGTTTTATTCCAATGAGCAGATTGCTAATTTTTCTATTAGTAAAACTTGAGTGGTATTGTTTAGTTTTCCCCTTTGCTATTGAACATGCATGATCGGACTTCATGTACTATTTCTTTGCTATAGATTTAAGCAGGAGCAGTAGTTGAATGTGTTTAACTTTCACAGCTTGATCTTCACAGTATGCTTAACTTGATTCCATTGCGTGCCTAGTAGTTAAATCTATTCTTACAGCATGTTTAGAGAGCCTAAAATCACCTTCCTTTGCTCTATTATATGGCATGATTAGTAAGTTCAAAGTCACTCTCCTTGATTTGGTTTTATAACATGCTAGAGGGTTCAAACTGATTTCCCTAGTGTATTTGTATATAGCATGCTTAGTTAATTGTAATCTTATACCTGTTAAATACATTTACAGGACTCTAATAAACTCTAATAAAAGAGTATGAGAAGTATGAGTCAAGAAAAAGACTAAAGTCTAGTTAAAAAGAGATAACAAGTAAGTAAAGCAAGAGGCTAGTACCCGACATCCAAGAGCTTGTCGTTAAACAAATCCAGGTGACCATTTCCGAGGTCTTGGCCCTGGTAGACCGAGGTCTGCTCTTTTAGGATTGGTGGCTCGCAACCCCAACCTATTAGGGAACGCGCATGAGTTGGTACTAGGCCTGGGCCCAAGAAAAGAAAACCCAAAGAAAAGAAAACCAAAGAAAAGAAAAGTTAAGAAAGAAAGAAAGAAAGAAGAAGAAAGTAAAAGATAGAAATTAAAAGATTAATTTCTAACACAAGGATACAAGAAATGAAATAAGTTCCAAGCTTAGAATAAATAATAATGGTTAGTTTCTTTAATTCTAAGTTTACATAGTTAGTTTCTTGTTATTCTGCTTGATACTGAGTATGATTTGTATCTAGTTCATTTTCTGTATACCATGAGCATATGCAGATAGTTTTAGTATTTCAGTTTCAGTACTTATGCATTTCATTTATGCATTTCGAGTTTTGTGAGATAGATTAGTACTTACTAAGCGTTTTCGCTTATAGATCTTGTTTTCTTTCCTCCTACTGTAGATAAAGGAAAAGCTAAGATATGAAGGGAGGCGACAGGGTGGTGGTGATGATGGATGTGTGTGGTGGCTGAACTATGGAGGGATCCAGAGGGGACTAGCAAGACTTATTCATTTAGAGTTTATGTCTAGTTCATTTTCCTTATTTCCATTATGAAACCATGAGTTTATGCTTGAGTTTGAAGTGCATTGTAGCTTGTTATGCTTTGTTCTGAGAGTTTTGAGTTTAATTCTTATTGCTAGTTTAGTTTTTGATTAGAATATGATTTATTAATGCGTGGTTGTGAAGAATATTGTGATCCAGCCGCATGTGGCTGTGTATATCTTTTATGTATTGTGGATTTGGTCACCGGTACAGGGGAGACTCTGCCGAATTTTTCGGTGGGAATCCCTCTGAACCGTGATAAATCTAAGTGTCGCTAATAATAGCATAAGTGACACTAGTAAGTAGAGTAGGAGTTAGGTAACGGTCGCCCTTAGAGAGTAGTAGTAAGAAAGGGTGGTTGTTACACCAGCGGCCCCAACAAATATATAATGGGAAGTCCAGTTGGGTCTACGGGACCTGACAATCGGTCGAAATCCAGTTGGGTCTGCAGACTTGACAACTAGTGGGAAGACCTGGTGGGTCAACAAGTGGTAAGTGAAGGTAAGTAACTAGAAGAGAGATCCAGTGAGAACACGTTCTTGGTTGATGGAACTATAGGCGTTGGTCTAGCTTAGGTCCATTTAGGAAACCTAAGTTGAGACCTTGACTAGATCCTAGTCTCGTTGAGACGAGATCTAATTACTAGTACTATCCTGCTGAGTTATGCTAACTTGATTTTGTAGGATCAACACATTTTTATTTGTCTAGACTAACTCTTTTTTGTAGAAAGGAGAAGTGTGAAAAGGGGGAGTCCGAGCGCCAGGAGGTCGTCCGGGCATCCGGAGGTGGTCTGAGCACCCGGAACTAGTCCAAGCGCCCGAAACTAGTCCGAGCGCCCGAAATTAGTCTGGGTGCCTGGAACTGGTCTAGGCGCCTAGACTAGAAAATCTATCCAGGAGCTACGTTGGAGCGCGTCCACGGGTTGTGCCACGTCAGAATGGTCCAAGCACCCGGAGGGGTTCCAGACGCCTGAAATGGGCCTATATAAGGGCCTTCGACCAGTAGCTTTAGAATATCAACTACTATGACTTTCATATTCAAGTGCTGCTCCGAAAAGGCTCCGATGACACTGAAAAGATGCTCCGAAGCTCGATGAATGAGAGACTTCATTTTCCTTTTTGTTTGTTGATAACTTTGTTATTTTTAGTTCTTATACTCAATTTTTGTAATACTTTTACGAACTGATAGTGATTGTCCAATGAAAGCACTTGACGAGTGCGGGCATTGGAGTAGGAGTCGTCGACGGTTCCGAACTAAGTAAAAACAACTTGTGTTAGTGTGTGATTTTCTTTCTTCTTCCACTACGTACTTCGATTTAATTCGCTCTCGATTTTCAAAAAATGCTATTCCCCCCCCCCCCCCCAGCGTATTTATGGTCCTACAGAATGCTCTCTCCGGCCATTTTTACTTTATACGATGGTTAGTCCTTCTGAAATGGCCTAGCTCTGATACCAATTGTTGGTCTTGGTGAGACCGGCTAGAGGGGGATGAATAGCCCTGCAAATCTGATTAATACTTTCTTTTGCTTCTTTCTTAGCAAAGACAGACACATGTTAGTTGAACAATAAAAACATAAACTAAAAGAATAAGAGGCAAAGAATGTTTATTTGGTTACAACCGTAGAGATTGTTAATCCAAAGCAAATAATAGCTCACTAGAAGTTCTCATTTGGTGAAGGCGGAGTAGCCTCTTATAGATGTTGACAGTACAAAATTACAAAGCAGAATAAAAGAAATGAAAGAACAGAGTTGTAAAAGGATGTTGTATCTAAACTACACGGACCATGACTCTATTTATAACCTGCTGGTTGAATATATCCATTAGCTAATGTGGCAACTCTGGGTGACAAGATCAAGTTCGGTCGCTTGGATTTGGTCACCTCGATCCACTCTACAATGACTAACTAATAAGGACTTCTCGGTACGCAGGTGCTTGGATGCAATCCAAGCGCCTGGAGTTTTGTTGACATGGCTCAAAATCTGATCCTCGCTGCAACGATCGTTTGTCATGGCCCATGCTATTTCGAGTGTTTGGACCAGGTCTGGGTGCCTGGAGTTCAAGCGCCTGGACAAGTCAACATCGTGTTGACTTGTCTGGCTATGGCTCTAGTCACTTGGGTGACTCTCCAACCATCCAAAGTTGAGCTCACCCGAACCCAACTCCGGCCTTCTCCTCAAGCAAACTTCTTCCTGGCTTCTTGTCCCTCTTAAGTGTTACGTGTGTCCTTCTAGTCCGCAGGCGTACTCTTCCGTAGCTCTTCGTCCCTCGGATGCATCGAGCCTTTCAACTCGCTTCTTATGTCATCCTTCTCACTCGCTGCGTCTTCTGCTCAACTTCCTATATTTCTAAGCTCCTACATACTTAGACATATAATGCATCAAATATGTAGAGTCTAACTTAACCTGATTGATCACATTAAAACTAACTTGGGGTACTTACACATGAAATTAGTTTCTATAGGTTCCTAAAAATTTCCTGATTATATAATCTCCTCAAGCACTTATTTGACCTAATCAATGATTTTTTTTAATGTAAATGTGTCTGAAATATCTAAATAGCATTCAAAAAGTCACCGATCTTAATATATTTGGTAAAATTAATATCTGAGGGTATTTATAAAATCAAGAGATTTATAGGAACTCATAGAAATTGATTTTATGTCATTCCGAGCTCTATAGGTTCGTCAACTGACTTTGAAAAGTTCAAATTTAAAAAAATAGCATTCTATGATGAATTCTTGGATTCATTGAAAAATCTACAACGAATTCATGGATTATTGCAAATCCACGATAAATCCAAGAATTTGTCGCAGGATGAGCTTTTATTATATAAATTTAAACTTTTCGAAGTCGATTGAGATACCTAGAGAGCTCGAAATGACATTACACTAGTTTCTTTAGTTCCTATAAATCCCCTGATTATATAAATCTTCTCAAATACTAATTTGACCTAATATATTTTTTTTTTCATTGCTAAGTTGCACTTAAGACTTAGCAAAATTCTAAGAAAGAGTTATGAATTTAATATGTTAGACTTTGTTTGACTTTAAAACATTATCGATCTCAATATATTAGGTAAAATTATTATTTGATAATATTTATATAATCAAAAAATTTATAGAAACTTTTAGGAACTGATTTTATATCATTTCGAGCTCTGTAAGTCTGTCAACCGGCTTCAGAAAATTTTAATTTAAAAAAAAAAAGCATTCTGCGATGAATTCTTGAATTTATCATGGAATCTGCAACGAATCCAAGAATTCATACCAGAATGATATTTTTAAAAAATTTAAACTTTTTGAAATCGGTTGAGGTACTTAAAGAGCTCAGAATGATATAAAATCAGTTTCTATGGTTCCTATAAATCACTTGATTATATAAATTTCTCAAACACTAATTTTTCCAAATAGTAATTTTTAAACTTGAATGTGTCTATAAAATTTAAATCACATTTAAAAAATTGTCAATTACGTGTACTTAAGACTTAGCAAAATTCCTAAAAGATATGAATTTAATATGTTATCAAGTGATTTATAGGAACTCAACTGGTTTCACATTATTCTAAATTTTCTAGGTCCATCAACCAGCTTCAGAAAGTTTAAGTTTATATAAAAAAAATAAATTCTATGATGAATCTTAAATTCGTAACAGATTCTGAGACTAATCGTAGATTTGTCATAAATTTTACCACGAATCTAGTATTTGTCACAAAATGTGCGATTAATATAGGATTCATCATAGATTCTCCGACAAATATTGATATTTGTCGCTAATTTCTAATGACTTTAGCAACCATTTATATTTTATTGTTAATTTATGATAAAAATATTTTTTGTCACAAAATTTATTACTAATTTATGATAATTTATATTTTATTGTAAAATTTATCATATTAGCAACTAAAAATTTTTGCCACTAAATTACTATTCCTTTTTAGTAATATTGAATTAGCTTGTGCTGCATCATTCGCGTTGGGCACTTGGGCTTATGCTGACGCTGGCCGCCACGGCGAAGTCGGCGCTCAGCCTCTCGCTGGTGCAGCTCACGTTCCAGCAGGTGCTCAAGTCGGCGAGCTTCACGGTGGTGCTGATGCTGCAGATTTGTACGTCAGCGGTGGCGGCCATGGTGGGTCTGTTCGCATGCGGCTAGGCCGGGAAGATAAGAGGGGATATGGATGCATACCGGAAGAGGAAGGTACGCTGGTAGGGACGGCAGTTGCGGGACAGGTATCATCTCTGTTTTCCAATTTCGTCGGCACGGTGGCGCTGCCGATGGTGCCCATGTTTGCTGTCGTCTGCTTCGGCGACAAGATGGACGGCCTCAGGGTGATCACCTTGTTGATGGCTATCTGGCGCTTCGCTTCCTACGTCTACCAGCCGTGTCTGGACGACAAGAAGATGAACAACGCCATGGCACCTACAGCCGATTCAGAATAGACCTTTGATGCCCTGTTTGTTTTTTTTATTGAAATGGCACCACGACTTCATTTTTATTTATTATCACAACGACTTTTATTTTCTATGATGTTTTAACGATATTCATCATAAATATTTATCAGAAAACTATAAATGATAGGTCTCATCATCTTGCCAATTCGTTTCCAAGTCCAAAGAGATAAATCATAAATAACTACTAACTTAAAAAGACATTATATATATATATATACTGTAAATCTTATTTTTACTTGAAGGTATAATATATATATATTTAGAATTTAAGATTTTAAAATTTAGAAGTTAAATTATAATGAGTTTAAATTAATAAGATTTTTTCTCTAGAATTTAGACATATCCTTTATAACATTATAGTGTTTAAAATTTAAAATTTTAAGTACTTATAAGATATATTAGAGTTTAAAATTTTAGAATTTAAGGGTTGATTATAATAGGTTTAAGGTAATAATTTTTTTTTTCTAGTGATGCGGATATATTGAGGGGCTCAAAAAGGAAATCGGATAAAGGAGAGAGGCATTTCTGTCATTGCACATGTTGAGGGTTTGATGCATTAAAAGAGCCACTGTTCATCTTTGTCGAGGGAGGCTGGGTTCGTGGTTCAGGGGGCGGCCGCCAGGAAGAAGCTTTGCTTCCTCTCCCGCCCCTCGTCGGCTCCGAGGCCGGCGGTCGGCAGATCCCCCCCTCTTCTCCATTACCTCCTTTCCTTCGGCTTTCTTCACGTCAAGACCGCCGAGAAGCATTGTCGTCTACTCCGTTCCCTCTCCTCCACGCTGCCGCCACCTCATCCCCTCGCTGACGCAGACGCCACAAGGAGAGATCGCCTCTAGCTACAGCGGTCGGCGGCATCTCCCGCTGCCACTGTTGCCTCCAACGTTTGCCGATGCCACCGTTGACACATCCGATAGCCCGCTGACGCCTCCGGCCCTCTCGCCGGCCGTCGCCGCCAAAGGACCGGACCGCCGACTCTACTTCTCCTCCTCTCGCCGCAGCCATCACGAGCAGAGAGGAGGAAGCTCCCCTTTTCCTCGCGCAGCCACAGGGGTCGACCCGCAGCTCACAGAGCCTGCCGTCGCTCCTTCCGACACCCACCGCAGCTCACAGAGCCTGCCGCCGACTCTTCCGGCATCCACTGCAGCCTATAGTGGCTGCTAGTGCCTCTGCCGACGCCTCCGGACAGCCTCCTCTGTCGCCCTCCAGGTAGCCGCAGTTCGAGTGCTCAGGTATCGTACTATTTGTCTATTCCGGTCTGCGAGCCGATATGTGTCCGACATTCGAGCTGCTATTGTATCCCGGTCTGCGAGCCGATGGAGTGTTCGGCCTTCGTGCCGCTATTATATTCCGACCTGCGAGCCGAGTTTGTAGTCGGACAGTGCATCATCCTACAGGCCTATATCGTGTCCGGCTCCGAACCACTAGAGCCAGCTACTCACCGGGCGGACATGTATCTACTATTCAGAGTCGCGACGACTCGGTCAGTATCGCGATCAGCTCATCCACCTATCCGAGGGCACCCCCCCTCGAGGCCTGGGTACGTCTTCGTATTCATTTTGTACTTATTTCGTTGTCCTATTATTATGTGGATACTCATATGTTCGCGGGACCTACCTCGAGCACCGAGGTACCAGAGATCGTGGCAACCCGATCACTGGTTGCAGGTGTTGTTGACCAGAAGATACGGACGACTTGGTCAACATAGAGGACAGATCATCAACCGGGTCATGGGGATGCGATCAACCTTCCAAACACGTCACACCGGCAGGTTCGTCTTCTCAGCTTCCTGATAGGATCAAATTGGCGCCGTTTGTGGGAACGCACCTGGTCGGGAACGTGAAGATGGACGACGTCGGAAAAGTCTAATATCCTCATGACCTCGGTTAGTTTTTGCATTATCTTTCCTCTTTCAGTTATATGATCTGCCCTAGTTCCTCGATTGAGGACCCCGTGCCGATCGGCCGGGCGTATATTATCCGTGCTACCGGCTTGATGTCGAAGACCCGTGCCAATTGGCCGGGCGTATATTATCCGAGCCACCGGCTCGATGTCGAAGACCCCGTGCCGATCGGCCGGGCGTATATTATCCGAGCCACCGGCTCGATGTCGAAGACCCCGCGCCGATTGGCCGAGCGTATATTATCCGAGTCACCAACTCGATGTCGAAGACCCCGTGCTGATCGGTCGGGCGTATATTATCTGAGCCGTGAGCTTATTATCGAAGACCCCGGGCCGATCGGTCGGGTTTGAGTTATGCTTGAAGACCGTCAAGTGGCGACGTTAAACTCTAAGTCGAACCGGCGACTATAAAAACCCCTGCTTGAAGATCGTCGAGCGGCGACGTTAAACTCTAGAGTCGAACCGATGACTATAAAAACCCCGACTTGAAGATCGTCGAGCGGCGACGTTAAACTCTAGAATCGAACCGGCGACTATAAAAACCCCGACTTGAAGACCGTCGAGCGGCGACGTTAAACTCTAGAGTCGAACCGGCGACTATAAAAACCCCGGCTTGAAGACCGTCGAGCGGTGACGTTAAATCCCAGAGTCGAACCGGCGTCTATAAAAACCCCGGCTTGAAGACCACTTCAGGTACCAATTCCTCGAATGTCCTTTCTCCCCCATTCGGGGTCAAGCTTATCAGAGTGTGTATCTCCCCCATTTGGGGTTAAGTGACTGACTTATCAAATATTTTATCTCCCCCGTTCGGGGTCGAGTGATTATCATTGATATCAGACCAGTTTCAGATATTTTATCTCCCCCGTTCGGGGTCGGGTGTCTTCACTGGGCTCGGATCAGCTTATCGGATCTTCTATCTCCCCCGTTCGGGGTCGAGTGGTCTTCACTGGTCTCGGACCAGCTTATCGGATCTTCTATCTCCCCCTTCAGGGTCGAGCAGTCGTCACTGGTCTCGAACCAGCTTATCAGATCTTCTATCTCCCTCGTTCGGGGTCGAGTGTCTTCACTGGTCTCGGACCAGCTTATCGGATCTTCTATCTCCCCCGTTCAGGGTCGAGCGGTCGTCACTGGTCTCGGACCACCTTATCGGATCTTCTATCTCCCCCGTTCAGGGTCGAGCGGTCGTCACTAGTCTCGGACCAGCTTATCAGATCTTTTATCTCCCCCATTCGGGGTCGAGTGTCTTCACTGGTTTCGGACCAGCTTATCGGATCTTCTATCTCCCCCGTTCGGGGTCGAGTGTCTTCACTGGTCTCGGACCAGCTTATCAAATCTTCTATCTCCCCCGTTCAGGGTCAAGCGGTCGTCACTGGTCTCGAACCAGCTTATCAGATATTCTATCTCCCCTGTTCAGGGTCGAGCGATTGTCACTATCATATATTTTATCTCCCCCATTCGGGGTCGAGCACTCTTAGCGAACATCTATCTCCCCCGTTCGGGGTTGAGCAGTCTTCATGAGCATTTATCTCCCCCGTTCGGGGTTGAGCAGTCTTCGCTGGTCTCGGACCAGCATATCAGATCTCGTATCTCACCCGTCCAGGTAGAGATGTCTTCATTGGTCACGGTGCATCAAAGCATCTTATCTCCCCCGTTCGGGGTCGAACTATCTCCAATGGTCGCGAACGAGAGTATCTCCGCTGGTTTCAGGCCATAATATCTCATGGGCTCTATGCCCGCTTAGCTAAAGACTTTCGCATCCATGTGCCTTCGATTCATGGGTTACGCTCCAGTTTAGTCCACATGCGATGCACCTGCTCGGCTCACGACTTTCGTCTCTATTCGCATTTGATTTCACAGGCTATGCTTCCGCTCGGTTTTTTGGCTCCACTCTTGCCCAGTGTTGCTTCATCGCTTGTTTGGTATTCGCCTATGAGCTCACTTGGCGGTTGGCTGGGAGCTTGCCTGGCAGTCGCTCGACACTATTCTTCGTCGCCCAATCGACACTTTGGTAGCCACTTGATCTTTGGCCCAATTGTCCACTTAGTCGCGTGCTTGTTTCACTCGGCATCCTTTCGATCGTCCGATCGGCATCTTTGCGGTCGCGCGCCCGGCATCGCTCGTCCGCTCGACCTACTCATTAGCCCGCGTGCCGCTCGGTCTACTATCATATTACTTGTCGCATGTTTGACATTCTCGCAGTCCGCTCGGCCTTGTTTCCATCCCTCATGAGACACCATATAGCGATTGCTTGCGTAACATGCGAGGGATTCGACGATGGGATTGTGTAATCGAGAGCATTTCAGCTTGAGCGAGAGCGGTTCAACTTTCGTGACAGACTATCTAGTCAATCGGACTTGCGCCTCTTTCGACTAGACTTGAAAGGGAGGCTTGTGATGCGGATATGTTGAGGGGCTCAAAAGGAAATCGGATAAAGGAGAGGGGCATTTCCATCATTGCACATGTTGAGGGTTTGATGCATTAAAAGAGCCACTGTTCATCTTTGCCGAGGGAGGCTGGGTTCGTGGTTCAGGGGGTAGCCTCTCCCGCCCCTCGTCGGCTCCGGGGCCGACAGCCGGCAGATCCCCCCCTCTTCTCCATTACCTCCTTTCCTTCGGCTTTCTTCACGTCAACACCGCCGAGAGCATTATCGTCTACTCCGTTCCCTCTCCTCCACGCTGCCGCCACCTCATCTCCTCGCTGCCGCAGACGCCACAAGGAGAGATCGCCTCTAGCTACAGCGGTCGGCGACATCTCCCGCTGCCACTGCTGCCTCCAGCGTCTGTCGATGCCGCCGTTGACGCATCCGGCAGCCCGCTGACGCCTCCGGCCCTCTCGCCGGCCGTCGCCGCCAAAGGACCGGACCGCCGCCTCTACTTCTCCTCCTCTCGCCGCAGCCATCACGAGCGGAGAGGAGGAAGCTCCCCTTTTCCTAGCGCAGCCACAGGGGTCGACCCGCAGCTCACAAAGCCTGCCGCCGCTCCTTCCGACACCCACCGCAGCTCACAGAGCCTGCCGCCGCCTCTTCCGGCATCCACTGCAGCCTATAGTGGTGCCTCTGCTGACGCCTCCGGACAGCCTCCTCTATCGCCCTTCGGATAGCCGCCGTTCGAGTGCTCAGGTATCGTACTATTTGTCTATTCCGTCCTGCGAGCCGATATGGTGTCCGGCCTTCAAGCCACTATCGTATCCCGGCCTACGAGCCGATGGAGTGTTCGGCCTTCGTGCCGCTGTTGTATTCCGGCCTGCGAGCCGAGGTTGTAGTCGGACAGTGCGTCATCCTACGGACCAATATCGCGTCCAGCTCCGAGCCACTGGAGCCAGCTACTCACCGGGCGGACATTTATCTACTATTCAGAGCCGCAACGACTCGCTCAGTATCCCGATCAGCTCATCCACCTATCCGAGGGCGCCCCCTCCCCCCCCCGGGCCAGGGTACATCTTCGTATTCATTTTGTACTTATTTTGTTGTCCTATTATTATGTGGATACTCATATGTTCGCGGGACCTACCTCGAGAACCGAGGTACCAGAGATCGGGGCAACCCGATCACTGGTTGCAGGTGTTGTTGACCAGAAGATATCGGACAACTTGGTCAACATAGAGGACAGATCATCAACCGGGTCATGGGGATGCGGTCAACCTTCCAGACACGTCACACCGGCAGGTTCGTCTTCTCAGCTTCCCGACAGGATCATCTAGGATTTATATTTCTTTATTGAATTATAGTGTTAAAGTTTAAAAATTTTAGATGTTGGGATATAGTGTTCCTATTTAACAAAATATTGATTTTAAATTTAAAAAAAAAATTAAGCATCTAGATTAACTCCATGCGCCTAGATCAGTGTAACACATACTAGTGCAGCGTACTATCTGCAAATATATATAGTGTCGGAGGGTCGTCGTCGAGAACTCCTTCCCAGCTCGATTTTATGTTTGCATGTTCTCCCGGAGGTCTACATCACCCGGAGGTCCACGCGGAGTCAACGAGAGTGCCACGTCCCCAGCGACTATCGATTCAGCACTCAGACATGATCAATATATATATACAGACATGTTATCCTGCACGACTTCGTTTCTGCGCTTGTCGGCGACTGCACACCTGGCTTTGCGGCGTGGCTTATTTGCTTTTTTACTTAGCTTTCCGTGGCTTCATTTTGCTTTTCTTTTATTTGACTTTTAGTTGCCTTTTGCTTCTTCACAGAACACGTGAAGCTAGGGCACGCCACGACATGTTCTCCTCACAGCGACGCCGCAAAATCAGATAGCATTCTTGCCCCGAAGGGGAAGCTTCGTAGCGAAGCTAGGGTAGCACAGCTTACAGCTTGGCCAGCAAAGTTTCTCCTTCATTGTGGTTCCGCCGAAGCTGTCCTTCCTTGCCCCTCGCCTAATTCCGCTGGATCTGCGCTGTGGTTCTGCTGAAGCTTCCAGATCCTTCTTCGCCGCCATCTCGCTTTCCTTGCCCCTTCCAGACTGTGGTTCCGCCGAAGCTTCCATAACCTCGCTCTCAAATCCTCGTGTCGACCTCACGTCGTAACTAGGCAGAACCTCGCTGTCCTTTCCCCTTCCAGAACTGTACTGCCCCATTGTTATTGCTACCAACCTCACGCCGCAACCCCTCTTTGTAAGAATGTTTGGTCCCTCTTCTACTTCCCATTGTTCATTTCTGAAATTAACAACTGCTGGAAAATATGAAATTACAACTGTTGGTTATGTTCAGGATAGCAAGTAATCTATACAACTGTTGCTGAAATTACAATTGCGATTTCTATTTCCATGGGTCTTTAGTGGATGCATTATACTTGTCCGTTCCACATGATAATACTGTGTTAGATTACTGGCAGCATTTTTTTATGTATATTTGATTTAGAATGTTTTTTTCTGGCTATATGATGATGATATGCAGAGTCTCATTTCATCTGAATCTGAAATTTCCTAGCAATGGATGGAAATTACAGTGAAGATCAGTTATACATTCCTCAAGTTGCAGATGACCGAAAGCCAAAATATGGGATGGAATTCTTATCAATAGATGAAGCATTTGCATTTTATAACCAATATGCACGTGAATCTGGATTTAGTGCCAGGATAAATAGTAGCAAGAAAAATAAAATGACAAATGAAGTCGTGTGGAAAATATTTGTATGCTTTAAAGAAGGGCATACAGATGATCAACAGAATAAACAAGCAAAAGGTGATCAACGGACAAGGGAAAGCGCACGTGGGGAAGTTAGAACTGGTTGTAAGTCAAAGATTTCACTTGTCAAAAAACAAACTGGGCATTCATGGGTTGTCACTAACTTTATAGAAGGTTATAACCATCCACTCTCGACACCTTCAAATGTGCATTTGCTACGCTCACATCGCAATGTTTCAAAAGCAAAAAAAAGCATTGACTCAACGGTTTTCAGATGCTAATGTGCCAACTTGTCAACAAATGCGATTACTAGAGATTGAGTATGGAGGGCCCGAGTAAGTAGGTTGCACAGAAAGAGATATTAGAAACTTTGAAAAAGAGTTAAGGGGTCAATAAAAGGGTATCGATGCCGAAACACTAATTGAGCTATTTACATCTGAGAAAGAGAAAAATTCAGCTTTTTTCTTTGAATATGAGACTGATTCAGATAACAGATTCAGTAGATGTTTTTGGGCTGAACATATATCAAGAACGACATACAGTGTATTTGGCGATGTAGTTGTATTTGATACAACATATAACACCAACAAATATGGGTTGATTTTTGCACCATTTGTAGGAGTTAATCATCATCACCAAACAATTATTTTTAGTTGTGGCTTTTTAAGTGATGAGAAAACTGAATCTTTTGTTTGGCTGTTCAACAAGTTTATAGAAGCCATGCCTAAAGGTGCACCAAATGTGATTATCACTTATCAGGATCCTGCTATGACAAAAGCCATTGCCCAAGTTTTTCCTCAGACAGTGCATCGATATTGTTTGTGGCATATACTAAACAAATTTCCAGAAAAATTGCATCCTTTGACTTTTCGTGACTACTATCAAAGTATAAACAATGTAATTAGAAATTCTTCAACATCTGATGAATTTGAGAATTCATGGGAAGAGGTTATCAAGTGTGCTAACTTGGAGAACAATGATTGGTTGTCTTTGATGTATGAATTGTGACATAAGTGGGTGCCAGCTTATTTTAGTCATGTATTTTGTGTTGGAATGTCTAGTAGTCAGAGATCTGAAGGCTCACATGCATTTTTCAAGAGATATGTCTTAAATAAAAATTCATTGATGGACTTTATCACCCATTTCAGTAGGGCACTGAGACATCAAAGACATAATGAGTTAGTTGCAGATCATATTGATTTCAATGAGCATCCCAGGGTTAAGACAAACTGGCCAATGGAAACTCAAATGATTAAGTTATACACAAAAAAAAAATGGATGGAGTTTCAAAGTGAAATGAATGAGAGTCATGGTTATTATGTGCAACAAGTATCTATGGAAGTTGACTCAGTAGTTTACCATGTGATGAATTTTCAAAGTTGTTCTTCCTCCAAACCAAGGGTGCTTACGCATGACAAACAGAGGGACAACATATTCTGTAGCTGTAGAAAATTTGAATTTGATGGCATTCCATGCATGCATATGTTAGTTTTTTTTCGTATCAACCAAGTATTTCATTTACCTGATAAGTATATACTCAAACGATGAACACGAGATGCAAAGGTTGGAGCAATATATGCTTTGGGGGCACAAAATTTCATTGATGATCCAAATAGGGCTTTGATGTCAAGGCACTCAAGGTTATCCTATAAAGCTTCACTATTAATTGATGATGCATCTTTGACTGATGAAGGAACAAACTTCTTGGATGAACAATTGGATTGTATCTACAGTAAAATTCAAGAGATGAACATTAGTAGAATATGTGACAATAGAGGTCAAAGGAAAAAATCTATGGATAAGTCCCCTAATATTATGGATCCTTCTTTAGTAAGAACAAAGGGATGTGGGAAGAGATTGAAATCATCAAAGGAGAAGTCAACCTCAAAGTCTCGGTTATGTCATGGATGTGGGCATCGAGGTGTGTCACATGATAAGCGTAATTGTCCAAATTTACAACAAGGGTATGTGTCAATTAATTCTCTATTTGTATGTTAATTGTATTTGCAAATTAATTACCTTTATTAAATTGTATAAATATGACAATGTGCTGATTGACATATCAACTTTGGATAATCATCATAACAACGATGACGACCCATACGAAGAAGAATTGGCATCAATAGCAGGCAAGGACAATTATTAAAGACAATATGCTGATTGATTAAAGACATTTATTACAAATAATAATTGTCTTTATTATTGTAGGTTCTAACAATATGCGCTAGCAAATAATTCAATGGACAATTCATATTAAAGGTTTATTTTTACTTTTGTTAATTATGTCTACTTAGTTCCATAGAAGATGCATGTACAATTTATTTTTAATTTGTTAGCTATTACACTTATGTTAGCTTTAGTTGTACTTATAGATGCTCATGGAGACCTAAATCTGAAGCTGTTCTAAAGGTGGAGAAGACGATGTATGCTGCATCATGGAGGAGTTGCAAAGACAAGCACCTAAATCTAAAGTTGCTGCTTCTCTATGTAGTTTTTTTTTTATCAAACATTCATCTGTTACAGACCATGTATGCATGTAAGCTTCTTGTGGATTTACTGGATGCTGTCTCTTCTAGCATAATTTGAACCCTTACAGTTGCCCTCAAGTTATCATTGAAACAGGTCCAACAGGATGGCTGACACTGAAGTGTTTAGATATTGTAGATGATATTAGCACTCAGTCTTAAGTAACTTCTGGGACAATAATGAAAAATATTTACGTACTTCTTAAAATTGTATTCTTCTTCTATTTAATATTACTACTTTAATTTGAATTCTGTCCATGTTTTATTCTGATGGTGCTTTCTAGGATCTGACCTTCTGTTGCACACTTAAACTGATGGTTTGGATTAAATTAAGAACTGCCAGGATGGTTTAGAATTCTGTCCATGTTTTATTCTGATGGTGTTCAATCCTATTAAGTTATAATTCCCCTTTAGAAGTAAAATCTTCCCTTTTTTGAGTAACAAAGCCACTATTCATCTTGACACATAGTTGGATAATGTTTGTATAGAATTGGTTGCTCAGAATATGACTTTTCTTATTTTTTTTCTAAGATATTGATGGAGATTATTTATTCATTAAACTTTGAATTTTTGGACAATTTTTGATATTTTTAAAGTAGTTCCTCTTTATAGTTTTGACCTTGGAGAATTTTATCAAGTTTTCCAATAAAAATTCAATACTATATTTCTTCAATTGTTTGTTTTAGTTGATATGCAATGAGTTCACCAAGGAATGAAATGATAATTCTTTTCGTTAGTTTATATAGCTTTATTATATTACAACTGTGCAGCGAATCTCAAAACTCTGAGTTTAAATATCATTGTTTTACTGAAATATCCAGGTGACTGTAGTTTGTTTCATGGTTTTCTTTTGGCATTATAGTGATAATTTAACATATTTAAAGCATGACAAATATCATTATGCAAATACTGGGGTTCAGCCTCAGTTGAAGGAACTTTGCGAAAAGATGGATGCAAAGGGACTTTTGATGTATATCATAGATATGAAGAACCGCACCAGATTCACCACCTTACGTGAGGAACTTCCGTTAGCATTGAAATATGCAATTGAATCAATGAATGAGAAGTAATTTCCAAGATTTAGTTTTCATTTGATGTGGTAAGTAATGACAAACACAACTGTTCAATTCATAAACAAACTGAAGCTCTTTCACAGAGAACAATATCAAGTGCACTTTCAATATACAATAATCAACGGTATATAATGGAATATGAAGATCTTTGAATAAGGTTTTGGAGCACATCCCATGTTAGTACAGTTGTAATACGTTTTTGAAGCACATCTCATAAAGCAAATCCACAACTTAATCATATTACTTATAACAATGTAGATAAAGCAATTTAGATTAAATCATCGTTTTAATTTCGATACAACACTTGTAACAACATGCCTAATCATCATCATTATCATTACTAATCATAAGAGAATTTAACTGATGCTCTATCTCTTTTAATGCATCTTTCAACTTAATAATTTTTTCAGTTTTTGAAAGTTTTCTCTCCAAATCTGAACTTGAACTTGAAGTTGCACATGATATTTTATTTGGACTAGATGCAAAGGAAGTTGGTGCAGATCTTTTTTCAAAGTATTCCTCATAAGCTTTTTGTGCCTCCTCTCTAGTTTTGAATGATTTGTGTATGGCGCCCTTAAAGCCATTAACATGATCAGAAGCTTCTACCCACTTTTCATAAATTCCCGGTTTACACCCAACAAATACAACATATGTTTTCCCCTGCATTTTAAAGAACATTCATAATCTTATATAAACAAAATATTATAACTTAAATCAAATGATTTACCATAGATTGTCAGTCGAAGTTTTGCAAGTTTTCTGTAAATTGTAGAACCAAAAGAATATTAGCTCTCACTAGTTTCTTATACAAGGAATATTTCAACTGTTTTAGATAACTCTTCAATTCTCTAATTTTCAATATGGTAGTAAATAACTAAAATGAATTATATTATTCAAACATCTTAAATTTTCAAGCATGGTGAGGTCGGTGGAACATAAAACCTTAGCATATAAATTAAGGCATCTACTGAATAGGTCAATTTGCTTGAAAAAACTCTGAAAAGTCCCAATACAAGATACTTTTCCAAAGTTTGCAGCAGCTAGCAAGAGTCAAACATGAGAATCCAAAATTCAGCACTGCACTGCTCAATCAAGTAACACAGAAGATCACCCTACTCACCTTAGAATAGTACAGATAACACAAGATGGACAACAACCCTACAGAAACGTGCAAGAGGAATTCATCATAATTAATGTGATTAAATCACCATAACCAATGTGATTAAATCAGATAATACTTTAAGCCCTAAGATGGGAAGAGAGGAAAACTATGAACAAGCATTCTCATAGAGAGGGGTCGGCAGCGAGAACAAAGGCTTCGTGGCGTGAGGTCGGCAGCGAGGGAGATCTGGAAGCTTCTCCACGAAGGTTAGTCGAGAGAGATCTGGAAGCTTCGGTGGAACCACAACGCAGATTCAGCGTCGCGACGGTGAGGGACAAGGAAAGCGAGATGGCGACGAGCGAGGTTATGGAAGCTTCGGCGGAACCACAGTCTGGAAGGGGCAAGGAAAGTGAGATGGCGGCGAAGAAGGATCTGAAAGCTTCAGCGGAACCACAGCGCAGATCCAGCGGAATCAGGCGAGGGGCAAGGAAGGACAGCTTCGGCGAAACAACAATGTGCTACCCTAGCTTCGCTGTGAAGCTTCCCCGTCGGGGCGAGAATGCTATCTGATTTTGCGGCGTCGCTATGAGGAGAACATGTCGCGGCGTGCCCTAGCTTCACGCGTTCTGTGAAGAAGCAAAAGGCAACTAAAAGTCAAATAAAAGAAAAGCAAAATGAAGCCACGGAAAAGCTAAGTAAAAAAGCAAATAAGCCACGCCGCAAAGCCAGGTGTGCAGTCGCGGATAAGCACGGAAACAAAGTTGCGCAGGATAACATGTCTATATATATATATATATATATATATATATATATATATATATATATATATATATATATATATATATATATATATATATATATATATATATATATATATATGATCATAGCTTAGTTGTATAGTCATTGAGATAGTAGCGTCTCGTTGACTCCGCGTGGACCTCCGGGTGATGTAGACCTCTGGCGAGAACCTGCAAACACAAAACCGAGCCGGGAAGGGGTTCCCGGCGACGGCCCTCTGACGCTCAAGTCAGCTCCCAGCAGCAAGGAATCGAGGCAGAATAACGAGAACTGTAGCTACAGTAGTGAATAGCGCATACCTTCGTCGAAGTCTAGAGGTCCTTATATAGGACTCCACAGAGGTGCGTGCACGCTCCCCCGAGGCGTGCACGCTCCTTAAAGCATACCTGGAATGGGCGTGTCAAAAAAGCGCGTCTGACACCATACCTTAATAGTATGGGCATATCCCTGACGTGACAATGGAAGTTTCCTCCGTATGATTCTCTGTGTAATCCGGCCGTCAACCATGCTGTCTATCGGTGACACTTGTCTCGAGGAAGGAAGCGCCACCTTCTCCTCATGTCTGGTACCTAGTCGAACGACAGAACTGCTCGGCATGTAAATCTCCGGCTCTGTCATGTCCGGCCCAGCGGACCGCCGGCTCGACCCCTCACTCTACTGCCATCGCGCTGGCTGGCAGGGCGTCGGAGCTTAACTTGCCCTGATTCCTGTTCGACAGATAGGAAGGCCGCTCGACCCTTGTTCCCTATTGCTAAGCCACCCTTGAGTCTTTTGAGTGTTGAAAGCTCGACCCTGAGCCGAGCTGTAATGTGGAGTCAGAACCCCCCAGGTCTGCTCGGCTGGCTGCCCCTGGCGTTGACTGTTGACTCTGACTTCACGTGGTCCGTACATCTCTGTCGGACGAGGGTCCTACCTTACCACCGGATATATATATATATAGCGTTGACTGTTGACTTTGACTTCACGTGGTCCGTACATCTCTGTCGGACGGGGGCCCTACCTTACTACCGGATCATATATATATATATATATTCGAATACATCTTTTTATTAAATAGACATTTATATTTATTTTAACATTAATCCTCATTTAACAAAAAAAAAATTATCATCTTAATAACCCCTCTAAGACGGCCCCATATACTTTGAATGATGTAAATCATAATACATTTATCTTAATGCAATGACCTTTTATATAAAAGAGGTCAAACACAAATATTTTTATACCTATTAAGAATTAATCCTAAAACATATTGCACAAAACACACACACACACACACACACACACACATATATATATATATATATATATATATATATATATATATATATATATATATATATATATATATATAGACATTTATATTTATTTTAACATTAACCTCATTTAACAAAAAAAAAAAAATTATCATCTTAACAACCCCTCTAAAACGGCCCCATATACTTTGATACAGAACTAGAGTAAACTTTTAAGGACCAAATGATATTAATGGGACTTAAACTAGATCTCATAATCTGTGAATCCTACTATCGTTCATTTATCTTTATCCTTTATATCTAAAATTTTTTTTTTTTTTACTTTTTTATAAAATCGGTTTATTAACGACTTTTAAAAAATTAAACATTATCAGTGTTACAACACCCCCGCACATTAGTCAAAATATTATTGAGTATTATAACACTTATATATTAACACCAATATGTATACTCTTGCAACATAATTAAAAATAAAAAATATTTTTATAAACAAAAATATAATGAGATGTTTTGATAATAAATGAAAAAAACAAGATGCCCTTTTAACGAATCCATCAAGAAAGAAAGCTTTTTAAAATTTTTGCCCTGGATTCTTCAACAAAACATAAAAATTCACATCCCCATTAAGATCAGGCTGGTAGCAATTAATGATTGCTAACGAGGTACATCAAAGTTCAAAAGACTCGGTCCACGCTAATGCTCAAGTAATTGCTACACTAACATTTGGATGATCCGTAATTAAATAACAATTACACAAACTTGATGTTTATTTGAGCAAGCGTAATAAGCTCGACTTAAAATACTCTGTAAAAATAGTCACTGCTCTACGTACTCGTTTGGTCGAGAGTGCTCATAAAGCCACCCAGAAAGCCAGCACCATTGCAATTTCCACACAGAATCTCCTTCTTTCCTCTGCCACAAGGAGGAAAAATAGCACCAGCAAAAAAATAAATAAAATAAAATAAAAGATAGATGAAGCCTATGAACATGATAACGTAAGGCAAAGTGCAGGCTAATCTTCATAATGCTGTTCCACATTTGAAATATTCAGTAAAATGGGTGACTGTTCCTCGAAAAAGATTTTTTAAAAAAAACTCCTAGCATATTAGCCTTAGAATCAATACTAAATGCTACCTGCAAAGCCAGCAAAGTGCTCCAGCTTTGAATTGGCCATTGAAGTGATCGACAGAATTTACACCGGCGCCTTCGCATTGTGTGCACACTTTTGCGCCTGTTATTCCAATAAGGTGTCAGCAATTTGGAATAAGCAAGAATCGAAAATAAATAAGGAATTAAAATAACCAAACCTGATGATTCAGGGAAGGTTCATTCAAAGTTTTTCAGAATTTGTTAGTGATTGATTGAAGTTAGCAACTTTGGTACAAGTCAAAGAGTGAAAAGAGTTGTAATCCTTGCAAAACTGGAGATCTTTTGATCCAATCATTTAATTTTTCATCAACAGAAATCCTTGAAGAAAAATAACATGCAAATAAATTTAGTCAAGTAAAAAAAGACCCACATCCTCATACCAGTGCATTGTTTTTTTGGGAGGAAAAACAAATGTATCATTATCGAACTATGTAAATTTTGATGAATTGGACAAGAGAAGGAACATAGGTAGATGAGAAAAAAAATTGAGCAAATATTTTGCATTCTCATTGCTGCAATTTACATCTATTTATAGTAAGGAGCTGCTCTTTAAAATCAATTATAGGTTGGAACTATCCAATACTAATACTATGCAGACACTATGCCGATTACACATTGGACTACGAAACTAAAATGTTTATCTGGTGGCTGCAATTAGTCATTTGTCTGTGGTAGCTCGCCTTGTACATTAAACTACATTTGTGTGAAGCCATAAATTTTTATATCTAAGATACCTCTACAACTCTGGATCATAATCTCAGGTAGTAATAGGATGACCAATTATAGTGACTAGAGCACTCTTCTAGCTTGTTTGGAACCATAGTATTTACAAAACCAGTCATCTAATTCTAGTACATTGCAGTGAATAAATCCAGTGTCTGAAAGTAGATGTAGTAAATAAAAAACTTAAAGTTGGAGATAAAAAATAGATTGGATTTATGTTTTAGGATTACTTGGAAGTCATGAGAACATAGAATTTCATAATCTTATAACAAATGCACTTAAACCCTATGATATAATAGTATCCAATAAATGGAAGTTTAGCTATCACTTTTACAACTAAATTTAAATAAATATGAAAAATTTTCCCTAATATGAAATTAGTATTCTTTTCCAACAAAAATTGGACCCAAACAAACTTGAAATGAAATGGACTCAGACTAAGCACAATAAGAAAATCCATTGAAAATAAAAGATCAGCTCTAGAATCACACATGGATGAGGAGACCAAATAATTTATTTGGCTAAACATGAATAAACCAACTCATAAAGGCACAAATAGTTAGCTTGATATCGTTCTGCGTTAGCTAATAAACAGCTACCAAATTAAAAATATTTACTTTGTTGGACAATCAAAATAAATTCTTTACCATTCCTTACTCTTTCTTCTACATAGAAAAGCAAAGAGAAAATGGCAAATTCTTTACCGTTCCCATCACAATCAGCACAGACGAGGCTACTCGTTTTTGTGGCCTTTTTAGTATCAACTGCATCGTTCTCCGTAGCCTGTTTAGCTAGAAACTTTAAGAATTAGAATCTGAAGAAGAATCGCTACAAGTTCGAATCCAAGGCCAGGAAATCCAACGAAAGGGGCTCACCTTGGCCTTGAAAGATTGAAAATGAGATCTTCCACAAGGGAAAATGGGGCCATGGAAGGGGAGATTCGACTTTTGAGAAAGATTGCATGGGGAAAGAGAAGGCTTTAGCGGTGGATTAGCAGGGTTCCCGACGCTGGTGAAGCAGCAGACTACACTCGCCATCAGAAGAGCGGGATCGTAGGGATTCAGTGGTGGGAGGGTGGCTTTAGATAGGATTGGGCTGTATTCCATTTTACCCCTCAAATTTATCTTATTCTAATATTATTATAGCAACTACACAATTATTAAAATAAACCGTTTATTTAGTGGTTGTTATTTTAATTTTATAATATTTTATTTTTTTTAAATGATATCGATTAAATTTTAATATATTGATAAATTGATAAATAATTTTTTAATATAAAAATCTTATCTGTATAATATTTTTATCTGGTTGAATTAAAAAGGAAAATGTTTTATTTTAACACTTGCAAGTTGAAATGTGCATTTAAGAAAATGGGCATTGTCGAAATTTAGTAAAGTCTTTGGGGTGAAGAGAAGATTTCTTTATTTCTAGCGCTATATTAACTGACCAATTATTCGTACTCCAGCAGCACCTCCACATATCATTGGACTGCTTTTGGGTTCCAGTAGTGTATTCGGAAGGTATGCACGGCCATAGTATGAATAAATTGAGCTTTGCTCGTGTGTTTTGGATAAAAAGGTAATTTCAGGTCTGGTTTATAACATCCACCTGATCTGGGAGAGGTCCCAGAGGAATGCGGTAGAGGAGTGAACGATGGCCAGCGCGCTCTTATCTCTTCCACTCACCTGTTCTCAAGGTAAGCATTTTCGATACTCCATCTTGCGTTTTTTTTTTTTGGTATACGTAGCATTTTGGGGCTGAGTTGAGTTTACGAGAGCGGTAGAGTTTTGGATTGAGACTCTAATTTCGGATTAACTGTAGTTTTGGGGTTGAGTTGATTAGGGTTCTTATTTCTTTTTATCACAGTCACGCTAGCTGCTACATATTTATAAAAGCTCAACTTATGCAGAAAAGCTGGATTTTTCGAAGCTTTAGAGAGATCTTGAGCACCATTCATTTATAGTGGGGTTCTAATATGAAAAATTCAATATCAGATAATCAGCATACTACATAATTGTCCTTTGCCTCTTGGACTAGCTACTGAAATTTTAATATTTTTTTTTCTTGTAGGTTCGATTTTTACATAATCCGGTTATATGAACACATATTTCATTTTAATTAATAAGATTTGTAGCTCCTGCAGATAGATATTTCTAGTCATAAACCATTTTTTATCGAGAGTTTTTTGTAATTTCAGTAGATAATGCATCCAATTGAGAACCCACACTTTTTTCTTCAAGAATCTGTTCCATGACATCCTCCTGAAAACGAATCTCTGAGGCAATTCAGACAATTATTAAATTTTTTTAATACTTTTAAGTATAATGCTGCAGTGCTTTTAATGCTCTCTTCAAGTGGAAAGGCTTGAGGTTCTGTGCTCGTTTCTTGAACAGGTAAAGAAGCAATAGTATATGGTGCATATAAGAGGAGTGTATTTTGTAAAACAAGGCTCTATTCAAAAAGATTTGTCGGCAGCAAGTCCATCTGCGTTCATCAAAGTTTTATTGTTGTTGCATCAATGGTCTATCTCCCTTTCTTTATCTAGTTTTAGTTGATCATCATCACTATCTTATCTAGTAGGATTAACTCAAAAGGAAACTGGGTGCATGACACCTATTCCTTACCACCATGAGCGATATGTATTTGTAAACACATAAAACAAATTGAATGGAATTTTAACTAATATATTTGTAGTTGTCAAAACCTTAATGATTTACTAGAATATTTACACCAATATTATTGCATTTTAGTTTTTTTTTCCCCACTTTTCTTGATGTAAATGTATAGGAGTATAGTTCGACAAAATTCATTTTGTGAATCTATGAAAGGTATTTCATTCAACTGGCCAAAATATCATATGTAAAAAAGACAAGTATCTACTTTGGTAGAGCATGACACTTATTAAAGTTGGAAGGTATTTCGAGCAACTAGACAAAGTATTATATTTTCTTAAATTATAATCAGACAAATATCTTCTATGATAAACATGAGTTACTAAGCTCTTATCAAACTCGAGACTCTTCAGCTAGTCAATGTTCTTGTTGGTCATCAAAAACATATATGGTGGCCTCATGGTGAACCTTCCCTGTTATATTGCAGCTTTGAAAATGAATTTCTTAGACATTAGTTAGATTTTCAAGAGAAGGTTTTTTTAGTTCAATTATTGATAACTAGTTCAATTATTATTGTTATTGTTGTTGTTGTTGTTGTTGTTATTTTACTTCGTAAATAGAAAAACAGAAGTTAAAACATCAAAAAAATTGTATCATCTTGCAAAGCTGATGCTCTGCCATTAGTTTATTACATCTTGGTTTTAGTCATGACCACTATGAATAAGACACGTTTTCTAAAAAGAAAGTATGAATAATACACAGTTGCCTCCATAATGCTAACTTTCTTCATAAGTATCACAGAGTATGATTAACTTATTCTATCTTCTGGATCTATTTTGGTTTCAGTAGAAAATCATTCCATATATTTAATTTTTCAGTTTCTTTTTTCACTGATATAGTTGCTACATTGGATTTTTCTCTTGCTTGTATTCAATACGTAGCATTCCTCAGAACTTGATAGTACAATTTCCTTCTAAATTAATTACACTAGCTTTAAAATTATTTTAATAACCCTAATAAAGAAAACTGTACAGAGATTTATGCGCTAAGATGAGCATTTGCAATACAAAATTATGAGATAGGTCTTTTTTTATGCCTACGGTGCAATGTTTTGTTTAATGCTGCCATTTAATAGTTTCTCTCGACATTTGGTAGGTTGGAAGAAAGGAAAAGAAAACTGACATTGTAATTCCTGAACCAGACTATAGAATACCTGTTGTCCTTCTTGGTAAATCATTTATTCAGATTATTGTAGAATAACTGGAACTCAGACATTATTTTCCTACATTCCTCATTATAAAATTAGACCTACACTTAACATCAATGTTATCAGTTTCAATGTTGAGATGTTGGCATTCAGATTATGATGCTTATTTTTTTTTCTGTACTGAATGAAATGCTATTTGATTGATATATATGGTTCTCTGCCTCCTGCTTTGGAGTCCAAAATAGGGTGAAAGGTTTTGCATCGCCATCATGGTGAGGAAACTTGTCTTATGCATTTTGAGGTGGTACTTGGGTAGCAGATGGCTAGCATCAAAACAGCAAGTTGATCTGTATCTATATGTGGTATATATGGAGAATTTCTGTATGTGAAATGAGTTGGGCCTTTTTTGTTTGTTTGTTTGTTTTTGTTTTCATTTTGCATTACTTCAGTTGCCCTTAATAATATTCCATTTGGATGGTCTTGCATGCCCTCCTTTCTTGTGTCTCGAAGTTGTGGGCATGTTAGAAACTCTAAAGAATTCGTCAATTTAAGAACAAAATCTCTCTCTCTTCCCCCTAAATTTTTAAATGCTAGTTGAAATCTTTTGACAATATGCTCTTTTTTTTTTATGTTTCCCAGTCCCACAAATTCTAGAGTCTCACATCAACTGTATAACCATTCATTAGAGCCCACTACTTCCTCTATGGACTACCACATCCACTAAGCTCCATGATATTAACCCAAGAACTTGACTATGTGCTTGTCGTCAGCACTAAGGATATTGAGTTCACCAGAAAGTCTTAGATTCTGTTCATCTAGTGGCACTTGGTGGGGCTTAGAGACAGCTCTGCCACTGCTTGTTAAATCTGTCATCTCAAATTACGCACTTATAAAATCCAAAACTTAAAAAATGTGGACAGTAGTCACTTGTTTTAAGTCACATATGACTGCATAAAGCAATTGGAGTATGAAACTTTTTATTATGGCAGTCAAAATCGCATGTTGGCTAAATAAAGTGGAGTAATTCTGATTGTATTAGTCCCTTGTAAGAAGCTGTGTTATTTATTGCCTTTTATCATTGTGAAAATAGTGTGTACTCTGATGATAGCCTGCACCTACTATTGGTTTATAAAGATTGACTAGTGCTGGTTTGGAGATTCATACGCATTTACCAAACTAAAGTAAAACCCCATTTTGTATGACTAATGAATGAGTCCACATATTGGTCTAAGTTTTCACACTGAAGACATGAGATTCTTTTGTAGACGTGTTTTTGTTATCTTGTTTTGTTCTTCGCAACATCATGGCTAGCAAATCAACTTTCATATCGCCATCTCAACTAATATTTCCAAGGTTGTCATGACATCACATATTCGGTCAGATTCTATAAAACCAAAAGAAAACAAAATAAAATAATAATAATAATAATAATAATAATAATAATAATAATAATAATAATAATAATAATAATAATAAAAATAAAAGCAGAACAATTCAGCTATAGAAAACAATAACAGATGCAATTTCTCAAATTTCAATGCATAATATTATTTCTTTTTCCGAGCAATAGGAATTGCAGGTGGGTTTGTATACCTGGACAATCTATTACCAGCGGCAACTACTGGCCTACTTGGGCTACTTCTACTCTTTCAGGTAAAAATTTTCTAAGAGAAACATGTCCTTAAAATTCCTCACTCAGTTTCATGGATGTATTCATTTCCATATAGCAACTATCTTCCCATTTCCTGAAGTTAGTGTAGAATATCTCAAGTGTTGAGATACTTAAAATCTATGCCATTATTCTTTCTTTGATATGCATTCCTAAGCTACACAAGGTAAAATGTTAGTTTCTGAATTCGACACCTTGATAAAACTATTATTCTTTAGTAGTGAATCAATTATGTAGTGAATCAATTATCTAATTCATTTATTTTTTCCTTTCAGACAACAAGAGTAAGGTTTATCTTTGATGATGAGGCTCTGGTTAGTTACTCCCCCCTGACATACCAATTTCTCTCATATTTGAAAGGAAGGCACATTATGAAACTATATACTCGTGAAGATAGCAAAGGATGAATTTCTCTCATAATTCGCATGTTGACAATAGTCACTTGTTTTTTTTACGGTTATGTTCAAGTTAAGTTGGCAAAGCTTAAAGATAAATAAGAAAAACAAGAACAATATCTTCACAGGAGGTACGAATCGGGGAGCAGCTTCAGGAGTCGGGTGAAAATATCTTCGTTGGTGGTAAGAATCGTTGGAGGTCAGCATGATATCTCTCTGCATCACCTCATTTCCTTTACAGATTCAAACAATCTGAAGGATTGAAATAAGTGGTTTGATTAGGTATTCGACTTTTGTGAACTGGGAATTCTGGTGGCCTCAGTTTCCCATTCTAGTGTACTTCAAGGAGACGCAGACCAAACCTGAAGGGCAAATTCACTTCTTCCCAGTAATTTTTGTGAGCAGTTGTTGACAACCCTTTCCTTTCTCTTCTAAATGTTTATACACAAACCCTCTCATTTCTTCAACTCTCCTTCAGAATGGCAAACAGCTATACGACGTGATGGTGGAGCGAGCAGGGCCATCAAAGACTAGCGGACCGAAATAATAACCACCATTATTAGAGAGGAAGATTAGCATGAACAAGTAATGGTGAAACAGGAAATTAAGTTTCATAACTTTCTGGACTACTTCAAATCTATTAGGTTTTGTCCATGTCCTCTGATCATCAGCAACCCACCTCTCCATCCCTGTCAAACACGTGCGGGATGCATGCTTTCATGGTTGACTGCCTCAAGTCAACTAACACTCAGGTATTGGTTTTCCACCCAACAACTTTTTCACGCTTAAATTACGCAGTCAAATTTCTCTCCTTTTTTACGTGAAAAAACCATATTGCAACGTTATTCTTATTAAATGTTTCATTCAAAACATCTTTGTTTAGACTAAATTTAGCTGAATAGTATGAAAACTTTGACATATGATTTTGAGAGTTTCTTCTAAAGACTTTTGAAGTTGGTCATATGGATAAGTACCCACGAATTTAGTACCGTCTATTGATTTCACCTACTCAAGTTTGATTCTAGAAATTGATTCACCCGCCAATTCTTCAATGGGGTATCACAGGTAAGCTCTGTGGATAATATTATTCTTGATGATGTTATTAATTGATGAGGGTGCTCTAGATTAAATTTGAAAGTTAAAATATGAAGAGTTTTTGTTTTTAAATTTGAAAGTTAAAATATTAAGATAAGTAAAATTAAAATTTAATTTATGAAATATAATTTCAATATGAAAATAGAATAGGAAGTTCTTGTAAAAGTTAAATATCATAGATATTACTAAACGTATGTTCGAAATAAAAGGGGACTTTTTAAAGTCTTATATGTTGGTAAAAAGTAAAAAGTCTGTATATAATTTCAAATAATCATATTTAAAAATATTTATTATAATTTATTAGAGTTGAAAGTGTAAAAGACAAGTTTGAAATGAAAAAAAAAAAACTCAACTTTGACAATGATATTCTACACCAATAGAAAAGGTCCATCAATATATGGTCATTTTGTCAATACGTCATATCTTTTAACTCATGGATCAAGGATCTCAAGGAAGATATAATTCTTTACTTGATCTCTTCTATCTAAGGATGACCTAGCACAAAAAAAAAATGTTTTCGAACTTATGTAAATAAAAACAATCCATGGATATAATTCTAGTTTGACATTTTTAGTGTTCAATAAAAAAATTGGAAGACATGTGACTATGAAAATTTGCATCCTGATGAAGTTTTCTTCTACGACTAGATTTGTATAGATTAACAAACATTGAATGTTTTAGAATCCATTGGATTTAGGGATGGTATATGCTGCTACTTTTTATACGATATTGTATATGGTATTGAAAATTTTGGTATTAAGAAAATATAAACCGATATTATACCTAATGTATTAAAATTTTGATATATCGGATTTATGGTATAATATAAATTTTATATGGTTCATATTAAACTTTCGATATTAGTACATTATATATACATTGTATTAAAATATTAAATCTATATTAAAAAATTTGATATGTGATATATTAAATTTTAACTTTGCAGTTCTTCACCAATAGAAAAAGGTCCATCAAGATGAACCTTGATGATCCGTTTGTCAATACTTCATATCTTTTAATTAGCTATCAAGGACCATAAAGAAAATCTAATTCTTTCTTGATCTCTTCATCTAGGGATGCTCTAATACACAAAAATTATTTTCTAACAAGTATTTTTCTTATGTAAATGAAAATCATCCATGAATATAATCCTAGTTTGACAATTTTGGTGTTTAATAAAAAAAAAATGGAAGCGGCGTTGTGGCTACTAAAATTTGCCGCTTCTTAGACATGAGAGGGCTCCTGTGATTGGATGTTTTAGAATCCATTGGATTGGATGCCTTGTACAACATGGGTCAACTATGCTATCTTTGCTTTGATGTTTGCTAAGAATCTTTTTAATAAGGTATATTTCTAATTATTCGATCGTTTTTTCAAAATATGCTTGATGGCTCATCAGTCATCATCACATGTTACAAATGCAAAATTGTTGTTTATTGCACCGTGATTTTTGACTTTTGATAAATTTTTTTTAAAAAAATAACTTACATATTATTAGCCAACAAATAAAGATCATATTCTACTATAATGAATCTTTTTTCTTTAACAAACAACAAGATGAATTTGATCATTATTTAATATTGAAAGAGCGATCACGAATTAAAATATGTAATAAGTTATCGTGATCTTTTGAGACGAATTTTATCATTATTTAATATTGGAAGAGCGATCGTGAATTAAATCGGAAAGCCCTTCGAGTTTTACGAGCAAAATTTTTTTCGTCTAGATGCTTTCTTTTGGCTACCGTCGCTTCTGTTGTGTACACACTGATCACCCTCTCCTTTGATTGCTCTTGGACGTATCATTATATAAGCTAAGTGAGGAAGACGAAAGGGAAGGGACACTCCTTCATCTCCTTGACGTTTGCAACAATGAAGGAGACAAAAGGGAAGCGGCACCTCTTCGTCTCCTCAACGTCCAACATCTTCCACTCGTCCAAATCAATCTATAAAAGTTATATGATCACAAAGACCATGTAAGTCACATAGACTACAAAATAATCACATCACAAGGTTAAAGTAAAATATTAATTAGTCACAAAAATCAAATAAGTAACATAAATTTATGATGATCAGGTCACAAAGACCAGAGCATCAATTAATTAGTCACAAAGATAAAATAAGAACATTCATTCCATACATTAGGAAAAATGGTTCGTGCGACAGCAAGCACACTGAGTATTCATTGCTAAGAAGATTGTTACACCTTACATAGCTGCTCTATAGAACAAATTAGAGATATCAAAACTTATCTTTACCCCAAATTAAATTATTTACATCAATATGAATATCTCTAATCCTTTATAATGACTATTATGTCAAGAGTATGTTCAACATCTCCAATCAATACAATTATTTACAATTACATTTTATATACTGAACTAAAAATGTAACTGGTACCAGTGAATAAATGTCATAGATGTAAATCAATCTTAATATTCTTTTTTAGCTAGAATTTATTTATTATAATCAGCCGTTTTTTTAGTTATGCTCCATAGACCGAATCACTCATAGCCAATAGGAAATATGCTAAAGTAGCAGACATTGATCAGAACTTCAAGTAGATAGCTAAATAGTCACTTAGGATGAGATTGAGATTAACTTATAATCTCAAGAGTCTCACATAATAGAGAAGTAGGGATTCATTCTCCTACTACCCTTCTTGTCGTCATAGCACATATAGTATGAATCACATGCTACAATATTATTCTTTCTATTAAAAAGAATGTGTTGGACCCCATGGTTGTTTTGATGTGATCAACCAAATTGGTTAGGTCCTGCTTTGTGTTTGATCCCTATGTCTGAGTGTGCAGGAGCTTAGGAGCGCAGGAAGTCGAGCGGAAGACGCAGCTAGCAAGAAGGACGACACGGGAAGGGAGTCGACGGGCTCAGTGCATCCGAAGGACGAGAGAGCTGTCGAAGAGTACACCGGTGGGCGAGAAGAACGTGCGTGGCGTTCGAGGGACGTAAAGCCGGGACGGAAGACTGCTCGAGGAGAAGGCCAGAAATTGAGTTTGGGTGAGCCCTATTTCGGTTGGACGGAATCACCCAAAAGAACAGAACTTCAGAAGTCGAAGTAAAGAAGCAAGCTGGAAAAGCTGCCAGCTTGGAGGCGCCTCCATCATTGGAGGCGCCTCTAGCTTGAAGGTGCCTTCAGTCCTTGTTGAAGGCGCCTTCAACCAGGTCAAACTGACCGTTTGCATTCAGATAGAGTTCTATCCGATCACTCACTTGGAGGCACCTTGGACCTCTGTTGGAGGCGCCTTGGACCTTGGGATAGACTTTCTAGGGGCTATAAAAGGACCCCTGGACCTAGAAATTATGAATCAATTGTTCTTTCAAGTCTGTAGTCATTCCTAGCAACTTGTCTGATCAGCTTTCCATTGTGTAAAAGGCTTCTCCGCCGTCAGAGAAGGAGATCTTTTCATAGCGCTTTTTTTCTGCCTTGGATTAACAACCGTCTTGGTTGTAACCAAGTAAATTGCTGAGTTCTTTTTCTTTATTTCTGTTAAGTTTAATTTTTAATTATTGCTATCTTTTTGAGTTGAAAGACGAGGAGAGTATACTTTATTTTTTTCAAGCAATTCACCCCCCTCTCGTCGGCCTCCGCTGCACCTACAATTGGTATCAGAGTCAGACCACCTCAGAAGGACTAACCGCCGACTGAAGCACGAAGATCAAGGAGATGGCCGGAACAAGCATTCATCTCCCGAAGTTCGACGGAGACTCCGCGACGTGGAAATGCCGGATGGAGGTATTTTTTAAAACCGACTTCGATATTTTACTAACTATGAAATACGGTTTTGAAGTTTTGAAAGACAAAGAAGAGCATCAGTGGAGCAAGAAGGAGCAAGCCGATTTTGTTGCCAACGGAAAGGCAGAATTCCACCTTCTTAGCGTGCTGCCACCACAAGAGGTAAGTCGGATCGGAAGCTATGACTCCGCGAAAGACCTCTGGGAAAAATTCCTGGAGCTTCATTAAGGTACATCCGAAATGAAGCTTGCAAGACGCGATATTCTCCGGACTCAACTTACGAACATCCGGATGAACCAAGGCGAGAAGGTAGTGCAACTCCAAGCAAGAATTAAGGAGCTAATAACTCAACTAAGCAACCTTGGAGAAGAAGTAACGAACCGGGACTCGATCCGGTACGCGCTCAATGCCTTCCCCAGAACTCCAGAATGGGCGTCCTTAGTAGATGCATACTACATCTCTAAGGACTTCGAGGTAAGTACTTTAGAAAATTTATTTTCAACTTTTGAACTTCACGAATCTCGGATTGCAGAACCCAATGAAGTGGAGAAAACAAGTTAGAACATTGCGTTAAAGGCAAGAACAAACGATTCTGACTCCGAAGCCTCGATCGACCAATCAGAAGCGACACTACTGGTAAAGCGTTTCAATAAGTTTTTTAATTCTAATAAATTTAGATCGCATACAAAGAGGCATGAGCGAAAGAAAAGAACGGTTCGTTAATACAACTGCAACGAAGAAGGGCACATCAAAGATGACTGCCCAACATTGAAGAAAAAGGGAGATTAAAGGAAAAGCGACAATCTTCCTCCAAACAGAAAAGCCTGAAGGCCACCTGGTCAGATTTATCTTCTTCCGAATCAGACGTCGAAGCTTCTTGAGGTTAACGCTAATGGCTAACCATCAGCTGGAAGAAGAGTCAAGCTCAGAGATGAGCATAGATGAAGGGGGAGGAACATCAAAGGAAGAAAGCTACAGTGAAGGGGGAGCATCACCAAGTCAGGTAAATCAAGTGCGTAATCTAACCCCTACTCAGTCGTTTCAGTTTATCAAGTCTCTTTCTAAAGATTTATTTAAATTAGAAAAAGAGAATGCTGACTTAAATAGAATCTTAGATAAATTGAAATCAGAAAATGATAACTTAAAATTAGATATTGAAAAATTGAAATTTGATGCATGTTTAAAAATAAATATTTTTCAGAAATCAAAACTTAAAATTTATGGAAAATTAAACTGGTATGTTAAACATCATCAAGGTCAACTTAGGAAAATTTTCAAAAAACATATACCCCCTAAGTTTCTGATTAATCCAAAAGGAATGAACCTCTATTGGGTTCCAAAATCTGTGCTAAATTAATTTTTTTTTTAAATTAAGGCTTTCAGAAGAAAAATTAAACGTTAAAATTTCTTTATGAAACTTTGTCTAAGGAAGTGGTTGTTCTCTAATAACCAAGAAGGTCTAGTGCCCCGTCACGATCTGGAAGCTGAAATATTGAAATAAAATGTTTAATTAACTTTCTGAAAAAGCATTAAATTAGAATTAAATAATGCTTTGAAAGTTTTTAAAATATTTTTGGAAAATTCTAAAAATTCATTTTTACTTAGAATTTTTTTTGAAAAATTCTAAAAATTCAGTTCACTTAGAAATTTTTTCTGGAAAATTCTAAAAATTCATTTTTACTTAGAAATCTTTGAAAAAATTCATCTTACTCAGAAATTTTTCTAAAATTTTGCTAAATTTTTTTTTAAATATCATATTCTTACCCCGTTTTTGCTGAGATCAAAGGGGGAGAGAAAGGTACAAGTTTAGGGGGAGAGAATTTTGAAATTTTTTTTTTCAAAACTCTGAGTTTTAAAAATATTTTTTGAAAAATTCTGTTTAAACTCTTAATTAAATAGTTGCAATTTTATTTATTGTAAATTTATGCTTAACATGTTAGTTTAGTAATTTTCTTTAAAATTACTGTTTGTTTACTTTTACCCTAACTTGAACTTGGGTTGATGCACATCAAAAAGGAGGAGATTGTTGGACCCCGTGATTATTTTAATGTGATCAACCAAGTTGGTTAGGTCTTGCTTTGTGTTTGATCCCTATGTCTGAGTGTGCAGGAGCTTAGGAGCGCAGGAAGTTGAGTGGAAGACGCAGCTAGTGAGAAGGACGACATGGAAGGGAGCCGACGGGCTCGGTGCGTTCGAAGGACGAGAGAGCTGTGGAAGAGTACACCGGTGGACGAGAAAAACGTGCACGACGTTCGAGGGACGTAAAGCCGGGACGAAAGATTGCTCGAGGAGAAGGTCGGAAATTGGGTTTGGGTGAGCCTTATTTCGGTTGGCCGGAATCACCCAAAAGAACGGAACTTCTGAAGTCGAAGCAAAGAAGCAAGCTGGAAAAACTACTAGCCTGGAGGCGCCTCCATTAGGCATTGGAGGTGCCTCCAGCTTGAAGGCACCTTCAGTCCTTGTTGAAGGCGCCTTCAACCAGGTCAAACTGACCATTTGCATTCGGATAGAGTTCTATCCGATCACTCACTTGGAGGCGCCTTGGACCTTCGGGATAGACTTTCCAGGGACTATAATAGGACCCCCTGGATGTAGGAATTATGAATCAATTGTTCTTTCAACTCTGTAGTCATTCCTAGTAACTTGTCTGAGCTTTCCATTGTGTAAAAGGTTTTTCCGCCTTCAGAGAAGAAGATCTTTTCAAAGTGCTTTTCTTCTGCCTTAGATTAACAACCGTCTTGGTTGTAACTAAGTAAATTGCTGAGTTATTTTTCTTTATTTCTGTTAAGTTTAAATTTTAATTATTGCTATCTTTTTGAGTTGAAAGACGAGGAGGGTATACTTTATTTTTTCAGTCAATTCACCCCCCTCTTACCTCTATTTATACTTAACAAATAGAGATGATTGTCCATGTGAGTGGATCAATCTCAATCTGCCAATATGCATATCAAGACTTTTATTTGAATGTAACAAAAAAATATACACTGAATAAATTATGGTATTTTTTATTTATTAAAATATCTTTACAATAAGTTACATTCTTCGAAGTCCCAAAGACTTCACATGTCTTTGAAATGACTCTTTAGTCAATGGCTTAGTTAAAGGATCGGTAAACATATTTTGTATAAGGATGTACTCAAAAATTATTTTTGTCTTGTCAACAATATCTCATACAAAATTATACTTAATTTTTATATACTTGTCTTTATTGTGATATTTGGGATCCTTGGAAAAAGTTATAGCAACTTGACTATCACAGTACACTGTAACAGGACTTCCACTATCCTCAGCAATCTTCAAATGTTTCAAGAACTTTTTTAGCCAGATAGCCTCTTGCACAGCCACTGCACAAGCCACATACTCAGCGTCCATTATCAACAAGGCTACACAAGCCTACTTCTTGTTGTTCCATGAGATGGCGCCACCATTCAGCAAGAAGGTATAGTTAGATGCGGATTTTCTGTCATCAAGGTCCTCTGCCCAATCTACATCTATGTAGCCACTTAGGCTCATATTTGATCCCTATAAACAGAGGCAATAATCTGTTATTCTTTTGAGATATCTGAATATCCTCTTCATCGCTTTCCAGTGTCTCGATCCTGGGTTTGACTAGAAATAACTAACTAAGCTAATAACATAGCTTATATTAGGATGAGTACTTAACATAGTGTGCATTAAATTACCAATAGTAGTCGTATATGATTTTTTCTTCATTTCAGCTATTTTCTTAGGAGTCTTGGGATATATACTTTTACTCAAAATAATGCCTCTCGCTGTAAGTGTCTGTTCAATATTGTAATCTAACATATTGAAGTGTTGTAGCATCTTAGTGACACAAACTTCTTGAGACAAACTCAAAAGCCTTTTTGATCGATCTCTAATGATCTTCACTTCTAATATGTAATTTGCTTCTCCCATATCTATTATGTCAAATTGTGATGAAAGTCAGGATTTGACTTGTATCACACACTTTATGTCACTTCTAGATATTAGCATATCATCAACATATATTGATATAATGACAAACTTTCCTTTTTTTCTTTCTTAGGTAAACACAATGATCCTCATTGATCATTTTGAAACCATAAGATAAAATGACTTCATTAAATCTTATGTTTTATTGTCTTGATGCTTGCTTTAGCATATATATAGAATTCTTAAGTCTACATACTCTATTTTCTTGGCCATTAGAAATGTAACCTTCTGGTTGTGTCATATAGATTTCTTCATCAAGATTGTCATTAAGGAAAACTGTTTTTGTATCCATTTGATGTAATTTCATATCAAATTGTGCTACTATAGCTAGGATGACACATATTGACACAAACTTTACAACTGGGGAGAATGCCTCTTCAAAATGAATATCCTCTAGTTGGGTATATCGTTTTGCAACTACACGAGCCTTGTATCGATTAATTGAATCATCTGCTTTCCTCTTTATGTTGAGAATCCATTTATTCCCAATAGCCCTTCAGTCTGGAGGAAGATCAACTAAATCTCAAACTTGATTCTTTCTCATTGACTTCATCTCCTCATCTATTGTAATTTTCCAATTTTTTTTCTTACTAAGCTTCTCAAAACTTCCTCAACTGTCTGAGGTTCCTCATCGTCAACTGGGAGAATCATCAATGCATCATTCTCAATGTCAAACCTTCTCCGATGAATCATTTGATGATTACTTCTTTGTAGGTTAGACTGTTGAGAAACTGACTCATTTAGTGGCAAATTACTCCCACTAGGTTGATTAGATTCAGGCATCTCCTAATTTGTTGATAAAGAAATATTATTCTCCTCCTCTATCTCATATAGAGGAATGGTCTTATCAACTTTACCTCGTGTTGGAAATTCAGTTTCAAGAAAAGTAGCATCTCTTGACTTTATTTCAGATATGGTTCCATCTTATCGCTCACCAATGAAGACATAACCCTTAGGAGTCTCAGAATACCTTATAAAGATACACTTCTTATCTCTGGGCCATAATTTTCATATTCATGAGTCTTATCATGAAGGTAGGCAGCTGACCCCCAAGGTCTTAGATTACTCAAATCCAGGTTTCTGCTTGTCCAACATTTATGTGGGGCAGATGGAACTGACTTTGAATGTATTTTGTTAAATATATAGACTGCAACTAATAATGCATCTCCCCAATAGGAGATTAGTAAATTAGCCTGCACCATCATAGACCTAACTATTTCAAGAAGAGTCATATTTCTTTTTTCAGCAACCCCATTTTGATGTGGAGTTCCAGGGATAGTTAGTTGTCTAATAATCTTTTTCTCATTACACATTGTCTTAAACTGATCAAACAAATATTCACCTCCACGGTCAATGTGGAAGATTTTAACTTTACATTCTAATTGATTCTCAACTTCATTCAAGTAATGAATAAAGCAATCAAATGCTTCAGATTTGTGAGAAATCAAATACACATAACTAAAACGTGTGAATGCATCAATAAATGTAATAAAATACTCTCATTTCTAGCCTTCAAATTCATTGGACCATAAATATCCAAATGAATTAATTACAATGGTGATTCAGCCCTAATAGTCTTTCAAATGATTTCCTAGTTATCTTTTCAGTAAGATAATGCTCACATATAGACAAGTTAATCTTAGCATGAGTACCTAAAAGGCTCTCCTTAGCTAATCTATTCATTCGTTCTTATCCTATATGTCTTAGTCTAACATACCAAATTTCATTATTAACATTAGCATTACTAGTAAGAACAATGTTTGAAAAATAACCATTATTATTATTTGGTTTTATAGCAAGAATCATAAAATCATTTGTTATATAAAGTTAATCCGAAGTTCCACACAATGACTATAAAAATTTACACAATAACCTAAATCAAGAAGACAAGTGATGAAAATCAGATTCCGTCGAATCTCAGGAGCATTTAGGACATCATGTAGAAACAAGATTCGTCCATCATGTAGGTTGAACTTGTAAGTACCAATTCATTTGACTTCAATTCTTACATTGTTTCCCGTATATATTCATTTGTTTTCCAGCTGATACCTGACGACACTCCACATATGTAGCTCGATCACGAGCTACATGGTTCGTTGCTCCTGAATATACAATCCACAAAGAATAAGAATCAGCTAATAACACTGTACTTGAAACATGATGCTCATGGAAAGAAGATAGAGATGAATCTACCTTTTTAAGCTTAGTATTGTTGGTGCAATATCCCTAGGTCAAGGTTGACCTGGTTGACTAAGCTTTAGTTGGCTCAAGCTTGAGTCTTGATGTTTGGATTTCAATGTTTGACAATACATGGAGATTGCAGATGCAATCGTCCGTTTGGTGAAATTGTTGATACAATTCTCCTCTGGTCAAGGTTGACCAGTTAGATGTGAAGAGTCAAGTAGGTCAAAGGGTTGACCGGATACTTGACTGGGAAGTCCTAACTGAAGGTTAGCCAGTTGAAAGTCCTTGTGAGTGAAGCCAGACAGTTGGGAAATCCTGGTGAGTGAAGCCAGGTGAAAGATCTAGTGAGTGAAGCTAAACAGTTGAAAAATCCTAGTGAGTAAAGCTAGGTGAAAGTCCTACTGAGTGAAGCCAGACAGGTGAAAGTCTCAGTGAGTAAAGCCGGATAGTGGAAAAATCCTAGTGAGTGAAGTCAGGTGAAAACTCTAGTGAGTGAAGTTAGGTGAAAGTCCTGGTAAGTGAAGCTAGGTGAAAGTCCTAGTGAGTGAAGGTAAGCAGATAGGAAGTCCTTGTGAGTGAAGCTAGGCAGATGGAAAGACCTAGTGAGTGAAGGCAAGCACATGAAAATCCAGGTGGGTCAATGTTGACCAGATACCTAGTATTGAGAAGTCCAAGTAGGTCAAAAGATTGACCGATACTTGGCACAAGGAAATCCAGATGGGTCAAGGGTGATCAGACATCTGGTGGAAGGAAGTCCAAGTGGGTCATGGAAGACCGGACACTTGGCACGAGATGGTAAATCTAAATGGGTCAAGGAGGACTGCACTTGGTGATCAGAAGTCCAATGAGAAGTTGGCAAAGAGAGAGTCCAGATGGATCAAAAGTTGACCGAACACTTAGCGATCGTAAGTCCAATAGAGAGTTGGCATGAAACTAAGAAGTTTGGACATAGTAAACTTCCGAAGGCCATAACTTTTGACTCGGATATCGAAATGAGGTGATCTCAGATGTGAATCGAAGCTCGTTTCAAGATCTACACATTTTTCTACTTGTCAATCGATTGGGGTGGGGCAATCGATCAGCCAATCGATTGGTTGACGCGATTTGGTGCAGAAATTGTCTTGATCGATTGGGTAATCAATCAAAACTTCCACAATCGATTGGGAGAGTTTCTGAGCAAATAGTGAGCTTCTGAATCGATCAGTTGATCGATTGAAAGCTGCCAATTGATAATCCGATCGATTGTGCTCAGTTTTTTTCCGCGAGAACGCGAGGCAGACGGAATCGATTAGTCAATCGATTCCAAATTTTCTACAAAGAGCGCAAAGGCGCTCTGAATCGATCGGTCGATTGATTCAAGCCTCCCCAATCGATTGGGATTTGATCGTTGTGCAGGATACAGATAATGGACGACTGCGATGATTGGGATGTGATGTGATAATTGATTGGGCTGAAACCCTATCGATCGGGAGCACAGTATATAGTCGTTGCAAGCGATTTCCTCAAAAGCTTTTTGCCCGATTCTTCTCCGACGACTTGACGGAAATTATCCACTGCTTATAGTCAGTTCTTGGAGGCTCTTGGAGACAAGTGTTGGTGCACTTGTAAGGTTCAAGAGGCTATAACAAACAATAAGTAAGCAAGAAGAAAAGAGTTCTCATTTGTATTCTTATATTTTTCTTCTTGTGTGTGTTGTCTTTTGTTGTGTGGGTTTGTACGAGGCTTCTCCTCCTCCGACTGCGACTGAGAAGGAGTGTTTTCATTAGTGGAGAGCGTGTCGTGTGTGGATCCTTGGATTAGTCACCTCTTCTTGAGATGGATACCAAGTAAATCCTTGGTGTTAGCATTGTGAGTGTGTTTCTTGTTGTTTATTCCGCTACACATCATCGAAGAAGCACATCAACAAGCGCGACGAACTATTCACCCCCCCCCCCTCCTACCCTCCTAGCATATTTCAACCCTAACAAGTACAATCCCGAGCAAAATGACCCTTTTTCCATAGTTGTAGCAAGTCAACTTACTCTTAGGTCTTTGTCCATATTTCTTTCCTTTCTTCTTGATTTGATTTTTCGCAGTAACAACACTAGTCTTCTTTCCTTTTCCTTTTACTTTCTTAAACTATTTTTTCTTATTCTTGGAACTAGAACCTTCAGCTACAAAAGCTTGACTAGAAATATTTGCAGATTTAATCCTCTCCGCCTCAAGTTCAACTGATGGCGTGAGACATCAATGAAAGTCTTGATACTTTCACTATGAGTCAGTTTCTATTTTATCATTTCCCAAAAATCAGGAAGGGAATGGATAACTGCCTGAACTTGTTGTTCATTGGTCAACTCATGACCGATAACTTTTAAGTCTCAAATCATGTTACCCATCTCCCTGAGATGTTGGGCCATGGTAATATTCGAGCATTTTTTACATCTATCAAACTTGATTGTTAGCTGACGGAGCATACTTAGACTTACTCCACTGTATTTTTCTCTAAGGGTTGTCCATACAACATAAGCCGATGGTAATAGCTCATACTCAAATACTAGGTCATCCATCATTGAACTAATCAATATTCCCTTAGCAGTGGAGTCCTTCCTTTTTCATGCCTTATAGGCATCAAGGTCACGTCTGTGCTGTGTTATAGAACCATCAACCGTTTGTCCATGAATTGATTTACAACCTCTAGAATTTCTTATTCCTTAAGAACGTATTGTATCTTGAGGTGTCATATTTTATAGTTATCTCCATATAATTTTTCTCCTTTATTAAATTCAGCTATGATGTTTTTAGTTATCATAATCTACATAAATAAATTTATTATTTATTATTTCAGTGTAATTCATATGGATGTAATTAATTATTGTCTCAGTGCAAATTAGAATTGGTTTACAAAATTAAGTGATAAATATATTTCCACTCATCATTTATATGTGTCAATCTAATCAATACTGATCAATTATACTACACACATCCCATCTAATAAATTAATCATTGAATATGAATGAATCATATATTAAAATGAATTAATTATTTCCACATGAACTAATAATTGAATATGAACGAATGATATATTAAAATGAAATAATTAATCATTTTCAAGTTTATTAACACATAATACAACTTTTCATAACATAATTCTATTTGTACATAACGATAGAAATTATTACATGACTCAATAACTAAATGAGCTAATATTATTCATACATAACGATAGTAAACAAAATACTAATAAACTAGATAGACCAATACCACTCCCACTTGGATAAATATTAGTGCAACACCCAACATTACCCCTATCAACCTGGACTCATTTAGGATAAGCTTCAGGATTCTCTATTGGATCCATTTATGGATTTTTCTCAAACATTTCCTGATCCTCTTTAGACTCTTTAGGACCTTCTTCATCCATATGATGAAGTAGCTCCTCATACAGTTTTGAATATGTGACACATCTTTCATAACGTCCCCATACATAGTCTGCTATCAACGTAGGATACTCTTGCAATGAACGCATCAAAGCCCAGATCCTATAACTGTCCAGGACTTGAAATTCTTCTTGTTCAAGTTTCCAAAATAGTCTATCAAACCATTTAACATGTAGGTCGACTCCATAAGTAGAGTTATACTCTATCTCCTGAATCTCTTCTTGGAGTTGATTTCGTCGTACTTCGTGACGAGTCAATGTGGTAATCATCTGTGCCAACTGAAAAATTAAAATTAAATTAGTCAATACAAAATCGACTAACCAGTACAAAAAAAGTTTAATTCATTTTATATAAGCATAGAACCATCATTATTGTTGGTGCAATATTCCCTAGGTCAAGGTTGACCTGGTTGACTGAGCTTGAATTAGGTCAAGCTCGAGTCTTGATGTTTGGGTTTCAATGTTTGACAATACATGAAGACAATACATGAAGATTGCAGGTGCAATTGTTCATGTGTGAAGGAGAGTCAAGTAGGTCAAGGTTGACTGGATACTTGACGGGAAAATCTTGGTGAGTGAAGCCAGGTGAAAGTCCTAACTGGGAAGTTAGGCAATGAGAAATCCTGGTGAGTGAAGCCAGGTGAAAGACCTAGTGAGTGAAGCTAGGTAGAAGAAAGACCTAGTGAGTGAAGCTAGGCAGAAGGAAATCCTGGTGAGTGAAGCCAGGTGAAAGACCTAGTGAGTGAAGCTAGGCAGAAGAAAGACCTAGTGAGTGAAGCTAGGCAGAAGGAAGTCCTGGTAAGTGAAGCCAAGCACGAGGAAATCCAGATGGATCAAGGCTGATCGGACATCTAGTGTTGGAAAGTCCAAGTAGGTCAAAGAGATTGACCAGATACTTGGCACGAGGAGGAAAGTCCAAGTAGATCAAAGGGATTGACCGGATACTTGGCACGAGGAGAAAAGTCCAAGTGGGTCAAAGGGATTGACCAGACACTTGGTGAGGGTGTCCTAGCAGGTCAAGGGTGACCGGATGCTAGGCACGATGAACCAACAGGTCATGGTTGACCAGATGTTGGTTTAGGAGGCTTTAGACTTGATTTTGGGAGAAATCATGAGTTGGATCGATCAACCGATCGATTGGCTCATGCCCAATCGATCGGCCGATCGATTGGGTGAGTCTTCACAACAAGCCTCCTCCCAATCGATCAGTGGATCGATTGGGACAAGTGCGCGATCGCACAGAACAGCACTGGATCAATCGGTCGATCAATCCAGAGCCCCCAATCGATCAGTGGATCGATTGGGAGTTGCGATTTCGCGCGATAAGTCCTGATCGATCGGCTGATCGATCCAGGCAATTCTCGAGAGTACAGAGGCGCTCTGGATCGATCAGTCGATCGATCCAAAGCCTCCCCAATCGATTGGGAGCAATCCGATTGATTGGGATCCGACCGTTGGTGTCGTATTTAGCTGATGGTGAGCTGTTCTCTCGGCAGTACTCACACTGTTTCATCTTAGATCTTCACAGGGCTTCAAAATCTTCTCCACAAAGTTCTCACCGCCAGATCTTGAGGGTTCTTGGAGGTTTGTCCAAGTCAAGAGGCGGATCTACAGCAGAAGAAGAAATCTAGGGTTAGGGTTTTCTTGTGCGAACTTGTAAGCTTTTGCTTGTATTTTGTTCCCTTTCCTTTTCTTCTTGTAATGTGAACTTGTAGGGCTTCTCCGCCTTTGGTAGTTACCATAAAGGAGTATTTTTCATAGTGGAGGGTGTGTGAGTGTGTGGATCCTTAGATTAGTCACCTCTTCTTGAGGTGGATACCAAGTAAATCCTTAGTGTTAGCGTTGTGTTTGTTTTCTTTGTATTTTCCTCTGCATATCTTTGAAGAAACAAGCAACGAAGAGAATGACGAGCTCACCAAGCTATTCACCCCCCCTCTAGCTCCACATTCGGTCCCAACAAGTGGTATCAGAGCAAGGTTGCTCTTCACCGGAATCATCGCCGGAAAGGGAAAAGAGCTAGAGGGTGAAGAAGTTGGAGCAAAATTCTACAAGTCGAAGACTTCATCAAAAGACTCAACTTCAAATGGAATTCCAAGATGGACTTGGATTCGATACGAGGGTGCCTCCACCATTCACTATGACAAGCTTCGATTCTTGGAGATCAAGAATCGAAAACTTCTTGATGATGGAGATAGAGCAATGGTTTGCTCTCATAGAAGGGTTCAAGGCTCCAAGAAATTCAAAGGGCAAAGTTCTCAAGAGGAGCAAGTGGAGCCAAGAACAAATCCAAAGATGTGAGGCCAATGACAAGGTGACCAAGATTTTGGTCAATTTATTGTCAAGCAACATCTTGGAGCAAATTGGAGATTTTGAAGATGCCAAAGAGCTATGGAGCGAATTGGCAAAGATTCATGATATCCTCTCCACTATACCAAGCCAAGAAAAATCCAAAGAGGGTGACTCATTGGAGCAAGATCAAGAGGAGGAGAATTCCGAAGGTGAGAGATGCTCATCTTCCGAAGAAGAAGTCCAAGAAGCTTCATCTTCAAAAGAATGCAATGAAGAGGGCAAGGAGAGGGCATACTCCTAGTTCCATGTACAAGATGAAGATGAAGAAGTCTCCACCTCTAGGATTGAGGGGGAGCAACCTTCGGTGACACCGGATCAAGAAGAAAGAGAAGTCTCCACATCCGGGTCAAGAGAAGAAGAGGATGAAGAAGCTTCCACCTCCACAAGACAAGTTGAATCTACTGGAGGAGTATCACTTTCGGATCAAGAGGAAGCCTCTACCTCCGGATCTAAAGGAGAAGATGTCATCCCTACATGTGAAGGTATAACTAGTTCAATTAAAAATAAAAATTACATTATATGTTTTGAGTGTAGGGAAAAAGGGCATTACAAGAGCAAGTGTCCCAAATTGGCCAAGGAGAAGAGCCAAGTGGCACTAAAGGACAAGGTGAAGCCCAAGGAGACCGTCCCCGGAACAAAGAAGAGCAAAGAGTACATTGTGTGCTTCTCTTGCAATCAAAAGGGACATTACCAGAGCCAATGTCCCAAGGGGAAGAAAACGGTCAAGGCTCATGGAGGAAGCATAATTCAAGGGGGAGCCTCCAAGGTAAAAAGAAAGGTATCATTTATTGAGCCTACCCCTTTAAATAATAGTAAAAAGTATGCTAATTCAAGTTTGTATCATTTTAATGCTATTTACCATAAAAATAGGAAGCATGATGCCATTCAAGAAAAACACATGGCTCTTCATGCTAAAACTACCACACCTAGGGTTAGGAAGGTAGATAAGAATTTAGGCAATAACTCTAAGGATTTTAGTTATAAGCCTAGAAATAGAAATGCTCATTGATTTAATAAAAAACCAAAAACTAAAGATTTAATGATAGAAAATCAAGTCTTGAGATCAAGGCTTGATAAAATGGAAAAGACCCTAAAAAGGATGGAAAATATCCAAAAAGGGAAAAATGAGCAAAACCTAGGTTTAGGAGTACAACAAGGGTCATAGAGGTTTGGGATACAAAAATAAGGCTAAGAAGGATGTAATCTCTTACCATATGGTTCCATATAGTTATGGAACCAACCCTAGGTCAAGTGATCAAGTCAAAAATACAAAGGAAGTTATCCCTAGAAGTATTTTTGCAACAAACGTGACTAAGACTTCTAAGAAATCTAAGAAAGTCACTAATAAGGTCACAAGGAAGGTAATCCCTAGGGTTGACCTAGAAAAAGTGACCAATGCTTCTAAGAAGACTAACAAGGTCACTAGGAAGGTATCTAGGGAGGCTATCTCTAGTGAGTACCTAGAGCACCCAAGGAGCACCAATAGGTTTTGGGTTCCTAGGAGCATTTTCTCTACCCCGTAGATGGGTTAGAAAGTGTCAACTCTGATTAGAAGGGTAGTTAACCCAACTTTGATGAAGTTGACACTCGGAGAGCATTTTCAAGGTTATTGTTAACCTTTGAAAATGAAAAGAATTTTTGTTTACTCTGATAATAGTAAAATGTGTCACAATTTGATAAATTTGATGATATTTTAAGTGACACAAATTGAGAAAATCATAAGAACTACCATGTTGGGATTTTGGTAAGTTCTTGGGAAATTAAAGGCAAGTTATGCCTTAACTTAAAGTGGTTACTCTTTAAAAGAGTAGATTGTGCCAAAAATTTGAGGAATATGTTTAATTTAGATTGGCAGAAATTAGGAAAAGCAAAAGAAATGTCAAAATTGGATTATTGGCATTTTCTTGGGAAATAGTGGGCAATCTAGGTTTTAAATCTTAATTTAGCTAAGGCTTAAGGATACTTAGGTAGACAATCTAGGTGTTTCATTAATGCTAAAACTTGTCATGCTTTGTTTGCTCATCATATGTCATGACATCATGCTTATTTTTGCATTCATATTTTAGTATGAAAAACATAAAAATATTTCTGCTTATTTTTGCATCCATGTCATGCCATACATACATCATGTACTTATAGAAATTTTTTTTTGAAAATTATTTCTTTTTGATGTATACCATAACATCATCATGCATTATTTTATTCCTTGCAAATTAAGGACTAATAGCATTTATTAACAAGTAACATCCTTGGTGGATGTTTACAACTTAAAATGCCTAGATAGATATGCATGATCCCTAGATTAGGGAAAAACCAAAGTTTACATCTCACTAAAGAACTATAAGGTGACTTATATGTGTTTTAGTACACATTAGATACAAATGAGATGTTAGAATGATGAACAAAACTCAAGATGTTGATTTAGTGCATTCTTTTGAGTTTTTGGTTCATCAAAACGCATAGTTATGTGTTTTTCAATCATTGGGAAAGCTAATGTACAAGTCATGTGCATTGAGCCTGATCCTGTCCAAGCGTTAAGTCAACGAACGCTGGGGACGTGACCCTATCCGCTGTCTCCAACTGGTGGTGTAGATCTCCGGCGAACCTGCAAAGAAGCCGAGCCGGGAGGGGTTTCCCGACGACGACCCTCCGACGCTCAAGTCAGGCAGCGAAGAAGAAGAAGAACGAGGCAACGCTACTGTGGCTACAGTGATCCAGATTACATACCTTAATCGAAGTCTGGGGGTCCTTATATAGGACCTCGGGGAGATGCGGGCACGCTTCTCGATGCGTACACGCTTCCCTTAACATACCTCAGTAGGGTTGTGTCAGAAAAGCATGCCTGACTCCATTCCGTAATCGTCCGAGCATATCTCTGACGTGACAGTGGAAACTTCCACCGTACGATACTCTGTCCGCTTCGGCCGCCGACCGTGTTATTTGTCGGCAGCAGGTATCTTGAGGATGATATTACCAGTTGTCCCTTTTGTCCCTTTGCACCACTTGTTTGTTCCCGTGTCGAGCGGACCAGCCGCTCGGCGCTCATGGCCTCAGGGAAGCCCTACTCATGTGCTCGGTTGGGATTGCGCCTTATTGTCCTACGGCTCGGCCGAGCGGCTTGTCCGCCCGGCCCATAGACCCTCTTACCTTGAGCATCAGAAACCTGACCCTTGGTTGGGCTGTCTTTTGTCCGGTCCGGGAGACCCTTGGCCAGATGTCTGGTCAGCCGGATGCTTGGTCGGCCTCATCAATCTGCTCGGCATTACCTTGGGCTTGACCCTCTTGACCATTAACCTCCACGTGTCGTTGACCTCCCGCCAACAAGTGATCCCCCGTCCTTACCACCGGATCACATGCCTCCCCCTCAAGTCTAGTCGAAGGAAGCACTAAGTCCGACTGACAGGACTATGAGTCTGGCCAAGCGACACCCGATCCGCCACTCCCGAAAGCATACCTCCGCTCGGCCCCTACGGGGTCGAATGGGGTCGGTCGGCTAATTTCCGAGGGCTACCCAATTGGCATGTGATGATGTCCTCGGGATCTTCTCGAAATACGTGTAAATCTCCGCCATTATGGGTGAGCACGCGGGTTCTGCCTTATGATGGGGCTCATTAAATGCCTTCCTCTGACCGAGTGCCACGTGGCGCAGCTGACGTCATCGTACGGCCGCCGCCTTACGCCTGATGCGACGTCCGTCGGTTTTAAATGGACGACGCAATGTGGGCCTAGGTCCCTGTGACCTGAATCCGACGGCTCAGGACGATCGGGCATGACCCTATAAATCCTTCGCCCTTCTCCTTCGCCGCACCTTCGCCCTCGCGTCCAGAAGCCTCCTCTTGCTCAGTGCCCCGACGACCCTATTCCTCGGCATTCCGGCGATCCCTCGCCTTCATCCTTCCCTTCTCATCTTCTCTCTAAGGTTCTTTGTCTTTCCCTCTTTCTTTCTGTGTTTTCTTTGTGGTCTTTGCCGAGTTCTCGTCTTTTGGTTAGTGTTTAGTTCATCTCCCTCAAGCCTTTGTATTTTTCTCCCAATTTCCGCCTTCTCCACTGTTGTTCCGGCGATGGCAAGTTCCTCTCAGCCCGCGGACCTCGCTCTCGGCCCATGGTATACCACCATGGAGTCACGGTTCGATTGGCGTGATGCCGAGAGCCTGATAAATGCCTTTGATATCCCTTCAGATTTTGAACTGATTTTACCTTCACCTTTCGCTCGGCCGAACAAACCTCCGAGCGGAGCCTTTTGTCTTTTCCACGACCAATTCGTAGCCGGTCTACGGTTTCCCCTCCACCCCTTCATCGTCGAAGTTTGCAACTTCTTTGGCATTCCGCTCGCCCAATTGGTTCCCAACACTTTTCGCCTTATGTGCGGAGTTGTGGTCTTATTTAAGATACACAACATTCCCCTCCGCCCTGAAGTCTTCTATTATTTTTACTATCCCAAGCAGTCCGAGCCGGACACTTATTTGTTTCAAGCTCGGCCCGGCTTGGTCTTTTTTGATAAACTGCCCTCTTCCAACAAACATTGGAAAGAGAACTAATTTTTTCTTCGTATCCCCGGTCGACTTCCTTTCTGGACCAAATGGCAGGTCGGACCACCCACCTCACCCGAGTTGAAGAAATATAAAACCCGACCAGACTACCTCCAAGCAGCGAATATGCTAGCTGATCTGAAGCTCGACATCAACAAGCTTCTACCTGAAGGAGTGATGTATATATTCGGTTTGAGTCCAAGCAGGACCCCCCTCTCGAGCAGGTTTGGTAAGAACTTCACTTGTACATTTGCCTTGAGTTCTAACTAATTTCCTTCTCCTTTCCTTGCAGGGAACATCGTAATGGAGTCTGTGCTGTTCGGGATTTTGAAGAAGAAAGCGGTCGCGCTCGAGGCGGCAGCTGCCAAGGAAATAGAGCAGTTGGGTATTGCTCCAGTCGGCTCTCACGAGGGTGAGAGCGAGACAAATGCAGAGGAGTCGGTCGCTTAGGCTTCGCCAGTGGATGCGACTGGCAGTGCAAATCCTAGCAAGGAAACGACCGTTCGGGAGGAAGACTCTGAACCGAAGGATGAGCTCCCACTCAACAGGAAAAGACGGCATGTTGAGAAACCCCTGCGTTCAGCAACTTCCGCAGTGCAAGCGTCCGAGCGGACGGGCACCACATCTCAACGTGGCAAAGCGCCATCGGTCGAGGCGCTCTCCTCCGACCGGACCCCCTCTCAACTGGATGCGCCCGCGGCTCCCATCGAAGTGGTACCGGTCAGCTCTCTTCCTCCTGTACCCCACCGAGTTCGCCGCTCGGGCATTCTGTCCACAATGTCCAGCCCGGCCTCCGATCCTTCTGCGTCCATTCATACGACTCCGGATCGGCGTCGCACTATTAGGGCCACCCTGCACCTCCCCACTGAGGCGTTTATGGTCGAGTCCGATCGACCGACAGCTCCCGAACATATGATCACCATCAAGGGGCCCCTCGCGGAGATGTGGGCGGACGCCTGGGCCCGTGTGGCCATGATACCCCTCGACAAGCTGGCTGACAATCATATGCAGCAGTCCACAGGGGTAAGCTTCATTTCTGCCATTTTATGTAGCCTTCCTGGTCGGCCTTTTAACATGCCTTTGTATATCAGAGATGGGTGGAAGAAATTGCCGTTGCCAACCGCTTGGCAATGGTGGAGGAGGAGCTGCAAAGACTGAAGAGTCCGGGCGGCCCGTCTTCTTCTCGAGGTCCCTCTTATGCTGAGCTGCAGAAGGAGCTCGTAAAAACCAAGGACCTGTTAGAGGCTGAGCGGAAGAAGATGACCGACCAAGCATACATGCTGGATCAGCTTAACAAGCAGGTCAAGACATATGACCATAAGATTGAGCTCGCCACCACTCGGAAGAACACCGCTATCGCTGATCTGGATAAAAAGAATGTGGAAACCCGAGCTCTGGGGCAGCATGTGAAAGAGCTGGCCGAGCTGCTAGAAGGAGAGCAAAAAGGTCGCTCGGAGGAGGTGACCAAACTCAAGGACGATTTGAAGGCCTTGCAGGAGGCTCTTGATGCTTCCCATGCTGCCTTCAAGGAGTACCAGGAAGCGGAGCCAGGCCGCGTTGCCACCTTGAGGCAAAAATACATCAGTTCGGCGGAATTCGTGGAGAAGGTTTACGACCGGCTGGTCATCGCCTTCGAGTTGGCCATCACCGCTACGGCGGACTATCTGAAGTCTAAGGGTCAACTCCCCGAGTCCGTGGTCATCCCTGCTGCGGAGCATGCGGCGCTTCTCACCACCATCCCAAAGCATGTTTTCAACTATCTCGAATAAGTATTCTATGTAATCTTCCCGATCGGCTAAGCCATAATTTTAATGATTGTATCTATAACTTTGCCCCGGTCGGAGAACTTTTAAATGTAACTTTGGAATGTCAATTTTTGCTCTGTTCACCTTTTATTTGTGCTCCTTGTTGCTGACCACTCTCTCGACCTTTTTCCCGCATGGAATCTCTTAACTTGTCGATCGGTCAAACGACCTTCTATTCTGTCTGGAACTTCTATGAGTTTTTCGCTGGTGTTTTTCTCAACTGCGCCGCTCGGTCGAATGACTTTCCATCTTACATGGACTTTCTGCTAGCGTCTTGCTGTAGTGCTTCTGCATGACGTTGGCTCGTCCGGGAGGATTATAGTCGCCGGTCCGACTCTAGAGTTTAACGTCGCCGCTCGACGGTCTTCCGACCCGGGGGTTTAAAGTCGCCGGTCCGACTCTAGAGTTTAACGTCGCTGCTCGACGATCTTCGAGCCGAGGGGTTTATAGTCGCCGGTCCGACTCTAGAGTTTAACGTTGCCGCTCGATGGTCTTCAAGCCGGGGGTTAATAGTCACCGGTCCGACTCTAGAGTTTAACGTCGCAGCTCGACCGTCTTCAAGCCGGGGGGTTTATAGTCGCCGGTCCGACTCTAGAGTTTAACGTCGCCACTCAACGGTCTTCAGGCCGGGGGATTTATAGTCGCCGGTTCGACTCTAGAGTTTAACGTCGTCGATCGACGGTTTTCAAGTCGGAGGGTTTATAGTCGCCGGTCCAACTCTAGAGTTTAACGTCGCCGCTCGACGGTCTTCGGGCCGGAGGGTTTATAGTCGCCGGTTCGACTCTAGAGTTTAACGTCGCCGCTCGACGGTCTTCAAGCCGAGGGGTTTATAGTCGCCGGTCTGACACCGCTCGACGGTCTTCGGGCCGGAGGGTTTATAGTCGCCGGTTCGACTCTAGAGTTTAACGTCGCCGCTCGACGGTCTTCAAGCCGAGGGGTTTATAGTCGCCGGTTCGACTCTAGAGTTTAATGTCGCCGCTCGACGGTCTTCAAGCCGGGGGGTTTATAGTCGCCGGTCCGACTCTATAGTTTAACGTCGCCTCTCGACGGTCTTCAAGCCGGGGGGTTTATAGTCGCCGGTCCGACTCTAGAGTTTAACGTCGCCGCTCGACGGTCTTCAGGCCGGGGGGTTTATAGTCGCCGGTCCGACTCTAGAGTTTAACGTCGCCGCTCGACGGTCTTCAAGCCGGGGGTTTATAGTCGTCGGTTCGACTCTAGAGTTTAACGTCGCCGCTCGACGATCATCAAGCCGAGGGGTTTATAGTCGCCAGTTCGAATCTAGAGTTTAACGTCGCCGCTCGACGGTCTTCAAGCCGGGGGGTTTATAGTAGACGATCCGACTCTAGAGTTTAACGTCACCGCTTGACGGTCTTCAGGCCGGAGGGTTTATAGTCGCCGGTTCGATTCTAGAGTTTAACGTCGCTGCTCGACGGTCTTCAGGCCGGGGGTTTATAGTCGCCGGTCCGACGTTAGAGTTTAACGTCGCCGCTCGACGGTCTTCGGGCCGGAGGGTTTATAGTCTCCGGTTCGACTCTAGAGTTTAACGTCGCCGGTCAACGATCTTCACATATTTTGCCGTTCGGCGAATGACGCTGAGATTCTTCGCAATTTTCTTATCTTCTATCCGGCAGCCAAAGGGTACAGACGACCGGAACATACATGAAATGAATTACACTAGTGCACCTTTTATCCAACACGGTACGACTGGAGGTGGTTTGTGCTCCAAGGTCGGTCTAGCCGCCGTCCGTCCTCATCTTCCAGGTAGTATGCACCCGACCGGAGCTTCTCGACGACTCTGAAGGGCCTCGCCTAGGGAGCTGCCATCTTGCTCACATCGCCGACCGGCTTTACCTTCTTCCATACAAGATCACCGACCTGGAATGCTCTGGGAATTACACGCCTGTTGTAATTCTGTTTCATTCTCTGCCTGTACGACATCAGTCGGACGACTGCTTTAGCTCTTGCTTCGTCCACCAGGTCCAACTCCAGCTGTCTCCGCTCGGTATTGTCCCCATCGTAGCTTTGGATCCGATCGGACTCCACTCCGACCTCGACTGGGATGACCGCCTCGCCTCCGTACACCAAGTGGAACGGTGTTACCCCCGTTCCCTCCTTTGGGGTTATGCTGATGGCCCATAGTACGCCCGGCAGCTCGTCCACTCAGCTTCCTCCCATGTGATCGAGTCAAACCCGCAGTATTCACAAGATCTCCCGATTGGCTACTTCGGCTTGTCCGTTGCTCTGAGGGTACGCCACGAAAGTGAAGTGTTGTTCGATGTCATATCCTTTGCACCATTCTCCGAGCTTCTGGCCAACGAATTACAGCCCGTTATCCGAGATGAGTCAACGAGGGATGCCGAACTGACAGATTATATGCTGTCAGATGAACTTTTTGACCATCTGCTCGGTTATTTTGGCCAGTGGTTCAACTTTGACCCACTTGGAGAAATAGTCGACAACCACCAACAAAAACTTCCGTTGTCCGGTTACCATAGGGAAAGGTCCTACTATATCCATACCCCACTGGTCGAACGGGCAGGACACAGCAGACACCTTCATCTGCTCCGTTAGCCTATGGGAGAAGTTGTGGAACTTCTGATAGGAAAGGCAGGTAGCGACGGTCTGAGCGGCGTCTTCTTGTAAGGTTGGCCAGAAATATCCGGCCAGCAGGATCTTCCTCGCCAAAGATTGGCCGCCCGGATGACCTCCGCAAGATCCTTGATGTACCTCTTGGAGAATGTACTCTGCGTCCTCCGAGCTGACGCACTTTAGCAGCGGTCGGGAGAATGCTTTCATGTAAAGTTGATCCCGATGAGCGTGAACTGGCCGGCTCTCCTCCTTAATAGCTGGGCTTCCTCCCGATCGGACGACGTAGCTTCCGATCACAAGAATTCTATTATCGATGTCCTCCAGTCGCTCGGGAATGTGAGGTCTTCCATCCGGTCGATGTGCGCCACCAGGGACACTTGCTTGATTGGCTGCTGGATGACGACCGGCGATATCGAATTAGCAAGTTTGGCTAGCTCGTCCGCAGACTGGTTCTCGGCCCGGGGGATCTTCTGTATTATAACTTCGACGAAGTTGGCCCTGAGCCTTTCGAAGGCCTCCGCATAGAGCCTGTGCTTTGCGTTGTTTATCTCGAAGGACCCTGAGAGTTGCTGAGCGGCCAACTGGGAGTCTGAGAATAGCGTCACCCGGCTGGCTCCCACGTGCCGTGCGGCCTACAAGCCGGCTATAAGGGCCTCATACTCTGCTTCATTATTGGTTGCTCGGTAGTCCAGCCGGACAGATAGGTGCATCCGCTCTTCTTGTGGAGAAAGTAATAGGATACCAATTCCGCTTCCGAGCTGAGTGGACGATCCGTCCACAAATACTTTCCACATAGCTTCGGGCTCAGGATTTTGCGCTCGGTCACAAAATCTGCCTAGGACTGCGCCTTAATCGCCGAGCGGGGTTGATACTGAATGTCGAATTCACTCAGCTCCGGTGTCCACTTGATGAGCCGCCTGGATGCTTTTGGATTCAGGAGCACCCTTCCCAGCGGACTGTTTGTCATCATGATGATTGCATGCGCCAAAAAATAAGGGCGCAACCTCCACGCTGCGAGGACCAAGGCAAAAGCTAATTTCTCGAGACTAGTGTAGCGAGATTCAGCATCCTTTAAAATGTGGCTTAAAAAGTACACGGGCTGCTCCTCATTGTTCAACCTCACTAATGTCGAGCCCACAGCATGCTCGGTCGAAGACAATTAAATACGGAGCGGTTCTCCTACAACCGGCTTGGCCAGCACGGGCAAAGAATTGAGATAAGTCTTCAGCTCCTCGAACATCCGATCGCATTCCTCGTCCCATTGAAACTTGGTAGCTTTGCGTAGAATCTTGAAGAAAGGGAGGCTTCGGTCGCCCGTTCGGGAGATGAAATGTGATAGCGCCGTTATCTGACCAGTGAGGCGCTGTACTTCTCGAAGATTTTTGGGGGGAGGCATATCTTACAATGCTTTCGGCTTGCTGGGGTTCGGCTCTATGCCCCGCTCGGTCATAATATAGCCCAAGAACCGCTCGCCTTTTGCTCCAAACAGACACTTCTGGGGGTTTAGCTTGACCCCATATCTCCTCAGTGTCCGGAAAGTTTCTTCCAAATCTGCATAAAGGTCCACCGCTCGGAAGGATTTGATAAGTATATCATCTACATATACTTCCAAGTTGCGCTCGATCTGCTCCCGGAATACCTTGTTCATCAGTCGTTGGTAGGTAGCCCTAGCGTTCTTGAGTCCGAACGACATTACGTTGTAACAGTAAGTGCCATCAGCACTGACGAAGTTGACCTTCTCTTGGTCTCCGCGGGCGAGCGACACTTGATGGTAGCCCTGATAAGCATTCAACATGCATATCAGCTCGCACCCGGTTGTGGAGTCTATTAGTTGATCGATCCGGAGCAAAGGGTAGAAATCCTTCGGGCAGACTTTGTTCAGATCCCGGAAGTCAATGCAGACTCTCCACTTGTTGCCTGGTTTGGAGACCAGCACCACGTTTGCAAGCCAGCTCGGGAACTGCACCTCCCTTATGTGGCCGGCCTCCAAGAGCTTCTCCACCTCCGCCCGGATGATGATATTCTGTTCGGCACTGAAGTCCCTCTTCCTTTGCTTTACCGGCCGAGCATCCGGTCGGACGTGAAGCTCGTGCTACGCTATGCTCGGCGAGACTCCTGGCAGCTCATGGGTCGCCCAAGCGAAAACGTCGCAATTTTTCTAGAGGCATCCAATCAGCTTCTCTTTCTGACTTGCTTCTAGGTCAGCTGCTATGAAAGTCGTGGCCTCCGGTCGAGCAGGTTGAATCTGTACCTCCTCCTTTTCTTCATAAACTAGAGAAGGTGACTTTTCAATTATAGCGTTTACCTAGACTCGTGGCATCTTCCGAGTGGATCTAGCCTCGGCTCGGACCATCTCTACATAGCATTGACGGGCGGCAAGCTGATCTCCTCGGACCTCCCCAACTTGATCTTCCACCGGGAACTTGATCTTTTGGTAGAAGGTGGAGACGACCGCTCGGAACTCGTTGAGAGCCGGTCGCCCCAGGATAACATTGTACGTGGAGGGTGCGTCGACCACGATGAAGTTGGCGGTCCGCGTTCTTCTGAGTGGCTCCTCCCCCAGCGAGATAGCCAGCCGGACCTGTCCGACTGGCAAAACTTCATTACCGGTGAACCCGTTTAGGGGGGTTGTCATCGGCAGCAACTCGGCTCGGTCGATTTGCAATTGGTCGAAGGCTTTCCGGAAGATGATGTTGACCGAGCTGCCTGTATCAATAAAGATGTGGTGAATAGTGTAGTTAGCTATTACCGCTCGGATGATGAGGGCATCATCATGCAGGAATTCGACTCCTTCGAGGTCCCTAGGCCCAAAGTTGATCTCGGGTCCGTTCGCTCGCTCCTGACTGCAGCCAACTGCTTGGATCGTGAGCTGCCTTGCATGCGCCTTCCGTGCCCTGTTGGAGTCGCCTCCGGTCGGCCCTCCGGCAATGATGTTGATTTCACCCCTCGACGCATTGCCTCGATTTTCCTCCTCCCGAGCGGATGGTCGGGGTCATTCATGCGATGCTCGAGGAACAACCCTGTGCTGCTGGTTATGTTGCCGCTCGGGGGATTTTCTTTCTACACGCCGACCAGTGCTCTAGTGTTGATGTCGCCTGTCCGGCGAAGGCGATCGACGACGATAGCTCCTTGGCGTAGGATGAGTGATTGGGAGTAGGCTCCGACAGTCGCGGGTGTTGTGAGTCACTGACTGATGGAGTGAACAAAACATGGGAGTCCATACCTTCCCCCTGGGCTTAGGTCGATCGGCCGCTACTTGTTGAACAACGTGCGGCCTTGCTTGCTGATGAGGACGAGCTATCTCTGCGCGGGGTCCCCTTGGTGGTTGATAATTGGAAGGTGGCTTCCGCTCGGCGTGGGCTGGTGGCTCGGCAAGTGCTTCCTTTTTTCTCGCCATCTGAGCTTCTTCCACGTTGATGTACTCGTTGGCTTTGTTCAGCATGTGGTCGTAGCTGCGAGGCGGCTTTCGGATAAGCGATCGGAAGAATTCACCGTCCACAAGCCCCTGTGTGAACACGTTCATCATGGTTTCCGAGGTGACCGTTGGGATGTCCATGGCCTCCTGGTTGAAGTGTTGGATGTAAGCTCGGAGCGGCTCCTTCGCGCCTTGCTTGATGGCGAACAGACTGACGCTGGTCTTCTGGTAGCGTCTGTTGCTAGCGAAGTGATGGAGGAATGTCGTGCGGAACTCTTTGAAGCTTGTGATCGATCCGTCCGGCAACCTCCGGAACCATCGTTGCGCCGATCCCGAGAGGGTGGTGAGGAACACCCAACACTTCACACCATCTGTATATTGATGCAATGTAGCTGTGTTGTCGAACTTACCTAGATGGTCATCCGGCTCGGTGGTCCCGTTGTATTCCCCGATCACCGGGGGTGCGTAGTGTCGTGGTAGTGGGTCGCGTAGGATGGCCTTGAAGAATTGCCGGTTGATCCGCTCGGGAGACAAATCCGTCGGGGCGCCTTACCCTTCCTTGCGTCACGGATGGGCACCTCGTCAAACGAAGAGCTTCGATCGAGGTTGGCTTGCGCGACTTCTTACGGCGTTTGGAATAAAGCCCGGTGGAACGGTATCAGGGCGGGCGGAACTTCCACCTGAGTGTCGGTTGGACCTTTGTTCTGGCCCCCATATTGAGAGCTGCTCCGGCCGGTCGTCTGGTGTCGCCCGACCGCCTGATGCCGACGTTGCCTATTGCGCTATCCGCTCGGCTTGAGCCTTTTGCTGTTACTCGACTATCTTGGCCGCCCACGCTTGGATGAACGCGTCTAGTTCTTCAGGAGAGAGTGTCACCGTGAGTTGGCGTCCAGCTTCTTCCATCGTCTTTGCTCGGATTCAGGTGCGTTCCCACAGACGGCGCCAATTTGATCATGTCCGAGCGCTAAGTCGACGGACGCTGGGGACGTGGCACTCTCCACTGTCTCCGACTGGTGGTGTAGATCTTCGGCAAACTTGCAAAGAAGCCGAGCCGGGAGGGGTTTCCCGACGACGACCCTCCGACGCTCAAGTCAGGCAGCGAAGAAGAAGAAGAACGAGACAACGCTACTGTGGCTACAGTGATCCAGATTACATACCTTCGTCGAAGTCTGAGGGTCCTTATATAGGACCCCGTGAGATGTGGGCATGCTTCTCGATGCGTGCACGCTTCCCTAAACATACCTCAGTAGGGTTGTGTCAGAAAAGCATGCCTGACTCCATTTCGCAATCGTCCGAGCATATCTCTGACGTGACAGTGGAAACTTCCACCGTACGATACTCTGTCCGCTCCGGTCACCGACTGTGCTGTTTGTCGGCGGCAGGTGTCTCGAGGATGATGTTACCAGTTGTCCCTTTTGTCCCTTTGCGCCACTTGTTTGTTCCCGTGCCGAGCGGACCAGCCGCTCGATGCTCATGGCCTTAGGGAAGCCCTACTCACGTGCTCGGTTGGGATTGCGCCTTATTGTCCTACGGCTCGGCCAAGCGGCTTGTCCACCCGGCCCATAGACCCTCTTACCTTGAGCATCGGAAACCCGACCCCTGGTCGGGCTGTCTTTCGTCCGGTCCGGGAGACCTTTGGCCAGATGTCCGGTCGACCGGATGCTTGGTCGGCCTCGTCACTCCGCTCGACATTACCTTGGGCTTGACCCTCTTGGCCATTGACCTCCACGTGTCGTTGACCTCCCACCAACGAGTGATCCCCCGTCCTTACCACCGGATCAGAGCCCAAGGAACATGGTTGGATATTGATTTTGAAAATCATTTTAAAATACTTTTGGAAAACCTTGATGAAGACTATCTTTTGATAGTGATCATCATTGAAGAGTTAGATACAAACTTGAAGAAAATACTAAAGATTTTACAAGTTTTCAAGTTTGTGTCCATCTTTGAAAATATGGTGTATTTTCTTAGAAAACTATTTTTTTCATAATAATATATACCCTAAATAATGTCTACAACAATTTTCACGATTTTTGTAGATTTTTCTAGGGGTTTCTGAAATTGACTGAAATTGAATTTCAACTTTTTCAGAGCTTCAATCGATCACCCGATCGATTGAGAGCAAGCTTCTCGCGAACAGAAGCTTCCTGGATCGATCCACCGATCGATCCAGCCCTCCTGAATCGATCAGTGGATCGATTCAAGCAGGTTCAATCGATTGGGACCCAACTCCAATCAATTGGGAATGCTGATTTTGGCTGGTAAAGCCTGATTTCAGCATTTTGGACCACCTTTAGTCTAGGTAACCATTCCTAACCCCTCAAAACATATTTATACACATTTAAGGGAAGTTTCATGATAAAAACAAGGATGGATTGGTTAAGGAAGACTAAGTCAAAATTTAGGTTGAGGTTTGGTTTCATTATTGAATTTATGAACATCAAAACTTCTAAATTTGGGTTTCCTAAAGGTTTAGGGATTCCAAGTCATTGTTGGTGCAATGACAGAAGTTATGTACATGTCTTTAGGGGGAGTTACTCTTTAAGAACATGAAAAATAATTTTCATACACCTTGGAAGGTGGTTAACCTTCTGTCGTGAAAATGCTCAAGGTTGGGCATTTGACTATAATGGAGAGTGGATATCTTCATTGTTCAAGTGGGGCATGCTCATGGATGAGCATGTGATGATAATGAAGGGTATGAGACCTTCATTTGAATAGTGTGTGAGCACAACAAGTGGCTCTGTCCCAACAAGTGGTATTCACACAACAAGTGAATATGCCAAGTGGTATATGCTCAAGAATGAGCGTTGAGAATGATAGTGAAGGATATGGGTCTTTCGTTATCGGATTGTGAGCAACAAGTGAAGTTGTGAACAAAGTTAGGTAACTCTTCAAGGGGAGAGTTTGCTTATTTTGATGTGTGTCAATAGGGGGAGAATGAAAGGGTTTAAGTTAGGCTTTCATTATCTAAGAGGGAGTTTGCCCTCTTAAGGGAGAATGTAGGGTTTAACTTACGTCTTCATTACCTAGTGGCATGAAGAAGGTTGAGGCTATGGGATTAGCCTAACTTACAAGTGGTATTGTCAAACATCATAAAAGGGGAGATTGTTGGTGCAATATTCCCTAGGTCAATGTTGACCTGGTTGACTGAGCTTGAATTGGGTCAAGCTCGAGTCTTGATGTTTGGGTTTCAATGTTTGACAATACATGAAGATTGCAGGTGCAATTGTTCATGTGTGAAGGAGAGTCAAGTAAGTCAAGGTTGACTGGATACTTGACGGGAAAATCCTGGTGAGTGAAGCCAGGTGAAAGTCCTAACTGGGAAGTTAGGCAATGGGAAATCCTAGTGAGGGAAGTCAGGTGAAAGACCTAGTTAGTGAAGCTAGGCAGAAGAAAGACCTAGTGAGTGAAACTAGGCAGAAGGAAATCCTGGTGAGTGAAGTCAGGTAAAAGACCTAGTGAGTGAAGCTAGGCAGAAGGAAGTCCTGGTGAGTGAAGCCAGGCACGAGGAAATCTAGATGGATCAAGGCTGATCGGACATCTGGTGTTGGAAAGTCCAAGTAGGTCAAAGAGATTGACCGGATACTTGGCACGAGGAGGAAAGTCCAAGTAGGTCAAAGGGATTGACCGGATACTTGGCACGAGGAGAAAAGTCCAAGTGGGTCAAAGGGATTGACAGGACACTTGGTGAGGGTGTCCTAGCAGGTTAAGGGTGACCGGATGCTAGGCACGATGAACCAATAGGTCATGGTTGGCCAGATGTTGGTTTAGGAGGCTTTAGACTTGATTTTGGGAGAAATCATGAGCTGGATCGATCATCCGATCGATTGGCTCATGCCCAATCGATCGGCCGATCGATTGGGCGAGTCTTCGCGACAAGCCTCCTCTCAATCGATCAGTGGATCGATTGGGACGAGTGCGCGATCGCACAGAACAACGCTGGATCGATCGGTCGATCGATCGATCAGTGGATCGATCCAGAGCCCCCAATCGATCAGTGGATCGATTGGGAGTTGCGATTTCGCGCGATAAGCCCTGGATCGATCGGCTGATCGATCCAGGCAATTCCCGAGAGCTCAGAGGCGCTCTGGATCGATTGGTCGATCGATCCAAAGCCTCCTCAATCGATTGGGAGCAATCCTATCGATTGGGATCCGACCGCTGGCTTCGTATTTAGCTGATGGCGAGCTGTTCTCTCGGCAGAACTCACACTGTTTCATCTTAGATCTTCACAGGGCTTCAAAAGCTTCTCCACAAAGTTCTCACCACCAGATCTTGAGGGTTCTTGGAGGTTTGTCCAAGTCAAGAGGCGGATCTACAACAGAAGAAGAAATCTAGGGTTAGGGGTTTCTTGTGCGAACTTGTAAGCTTTTGCTTGTATCTTGTTCCCTTTCCTTTTCTTCTTGTAGTGTGAACTTGTAGGGCTTCTCCGCCTTTGGTAGTTACCATAAAGGAGTGTTTTTCATAGTGGAGGGTGTGTGAGTGTGTGGATCCTTGGATTAGTCATCTCTTCTTGAGGTGGATACCAAGTAAATCCTTAGTGTTAGCGTTGTGTTTGTTTTCTTTGTATTTTCTGCTGCATATCTTTGAAGAAACAAGCAACGAAGAGCACGACGAGCGCACCGAGCTATTCACCCCCCCCTCTAGCTCCACATTCGGTCCCAACAATTATAAATCAAGAAAAATAAATCTTATTGAATTTCAGGAGTTTAAGTCGACTGACCCATTGGAACGGTCGATCAGGAATTCAGATTCTAAGCTTAGTCCATTGTACTTATTAGAACTAATCTAATTGGACAGGGATTTCTAACCTATGTTCTGTTATTGTTTTAATCTAAGCACATTTAAGTCAATTTCAAACTTATTAATCAAACTTAGGTCTATTTGTTCAATCCAATGCCAATTGGATTAAGTATTACCCATTAAAACAAATTTAATCTTTTTCTCAAATAAAACTAATCTAGTAATATTTGATCAGCTCAATTTGTGTAATCAAATTATCCTAATTAATTCAACAATAAATTGATCTGATTAAATCAATCAATGATTTGAACCAGATCTAGGTATTATTGAATCAAACTGGTCTGTTTAAACTAACTAATAGTTTGAATCAGACCTAAGTTTGATTAAACAAACTGGTCTAGTTTAATTTTTAATTAATTGAACCATAAATTAATTAAATATATATTTATTAATTAATAATACATTTTTTATATAATTAATTAATTAATATATTTAATTAAATTTTAATCAAACATACAAATACTGCTTGGTTTTCTTTCTTTTACAACATGAGAAAGTTTTTTTAATCTTTTGTGATTTAATAAAATCAAAAATTTCTCAGAAAACAGTCTTATGTTTTGGACGAACATTAATCAATACTGATCGGATCGATTAAAAATTCATTTAATCGATTACAGCGGTACTTAAATCGATTATACTAGTCAACTACGATTCATTAATTTAATCGATTGCACATATTTTAAATTGATTAAGATGTATTTTAATTGATTAAACTTCTTCTTCTCTTCTCTATCATGATCACGACATTTTCTTCTTTTACCGTGACGAATGCAATTGCCAAGACTATTGATTGTCAGCCTCCCGATGTGGTCACCAACACTCTCCGACAACAAAAGTCAGCCAACAACCTCTCGGGACTCGATAACTACGGTAGATCACGACTCAGTTCCGATCTTATATGGTGACGACGACAGAGAGATTTTATTTCAATGAAGAAACAAGTTTTATGTTTAGAGTATCGCTCTGATATCATTGTTGCTTACAATATGTATGAATCACAAGATTAAAATATGTAACAATTCATAGTGCTCTTATGAGACGAACTTGGTCACTATTTGACGTCGAAAGAGCGATCACGAATGAAATCGGAAAGCCCTTTGAGTTTCACGAGCCAAATCTCTTTCGTCCAGATATTCTCTTTTACTCATCGTCGCATTCACTGTGCACATATTGATCATCCTCTTCTTCAATTGCTCTTGAAAGCATCATTATATAAAATGAGTGAGGAAGATGAAGAGGAAGAGACATCCCTTCATCTCTTTGACATTTGCACGTGGCCTACGTCTCCTCAACGTCCTCCAACAACAACGTCCAACAACAGCTGATGATAACACATAGCCAGGCTTCGAGCTGGAGGAAGTATGGTGGCACCGTTTACTTGGACTGATTCCTCTGCTTAGTTGGAGCAGTCTTCCCTGACTTGGCCTGCTACGTAAATGCAACAATCTTCGGTGTCTTATTAGTCACCTACCACCCCATTGACCATCCAAGGCCACGTGAAGGTCTACCATTTCTAAAATACAACGACAAGGAAATGGTCGCACTCGAACTACAAATGTGAACTTAAGAAAATAGGCGATTAGCTCTGTTTACCGTTCTTTTCCTCTCCATTATAAGAGGAACCCACCAAGCAAACGGAAAGGCATGCTAAACTAAAGCTCGCACTGATGACGATGAGCTTCACCGTGACGAAGGTGGCCGAGGAGCTCGTCGCCCCCAGCTGTGCCACTGCCGCCGCCGAGCCTAGCCTCCCCCTCTCGTCCTTGGACCATGCCATGGGCCTCAGATTCTTCGTGGAAGTGGTCGCCGCTTATGAAGGCGGCGGCCTGCTTCAGTCCCCAGCCGACGACATCAGAGCCGCGCTGGCTAGTGCGCTGGCCCACTACTACCCGGTTGCCGGCCGGCTCGTGGTGTCAGACGACGGAGAGCTGGAGGTGGCTTGCACCGGCGAGGGGGTGTGGTTTGTCGAGGCGAAGGCGAGCCGGTACAGCCTGAGCGATCTGAGGAACCTTGAGTTCCCTCTGGCGATCCCCAAGGAGGAGCTCCTGCCATGTCCACCCCCGAGTTTAAACCAGCACGAGATGATCTTGATGATGCAGGTTCGTTTTTCGATTTTGTGCTAATTTAGTCCTCTGAGAATATCTCGAACCATGAATTCGCCGGCGATGATGAATATTCAATGCGATGTTTGTCGAACGCGTGTTGACCGATTTGACTACCTCTGATCTAATTTAGTCAACGATGAATTAATTAAAATCTAACGACGATTTGCAGGTGACGGAGCTCAAGTGTGGCGGCTTCGTGATCGGAGTTAAATTTAACCACATGGTGTTCGACGGCGTTGGAGCGTGCCACTTCCTGAACGCCATCGCCGACATCGTCCGAGGCCTCTCTGGTCCTGCCGTCGAGCCGGTCTGGCTCAGAAAGGCGATCCCGGCCCCGCCGATGCGCCACCCGAAGCCCCCTCCGACGGTCGCCTACAACTTCGTTCGCTCACTCTGCGACTTCCCGCCGCACGCAGTCAACGCCATTAAAGACTCGTACGCGCGGGGGACGGCCCACTGCTGCACCACCTTCGACGCGTTGGCCGCCGTCCTCTGGCGGAGCCGCGTCCGCGCCATCGGCCTCGAGCCGGAGGATGACGCCCACCTCGTCTTCCCGGCCAACGTGCGCCACCTGGTGAATGCTGCCGGCGGCGGCTACTACGGCAACTGCGTCTACTTCATGACGGTAACGAAAAAGAGCGAGCGGGTGGCTCGCGCCCCAGTGGGCGAGATAGTGGGGTGGATACACGAGGCGAAGGGGAGCCTGGCGGCCAATTTTGCGGCGTGGGCGGCTGGCGACTTCGAGGAAGACCCGTTCAGAGTCCCGATCGGATACGACGCGCTGAACCTGTCGGATTGGAGGGCGGTGGGGTTCCACGAGGTGGACTACGGGAGCGGGGCGCCGCGGTGCGTGGCGCCGCTCAACGACCACGTGTTCTTCGCCGGCGGGATCCTTCTGAAGCGGCCGGCACCGGAGCAGGGGGTGCGGTTCGTGGGACAAGTCGTGACCAAGGAGCACGAACAGGATTTCGTGAAGCAACTGAAGGAATTCGTGTAAACCGGAAAATCCGCATAAAGCGGCACTCCTCACAAACGATAATAGCGCCGTTAATTATCACAAGAATATCTCCTTTTATTGACTTCTTTTTAAGTGAATAATAAATTTGATCGAAATAAACTGTATACAAATTTTAATCAAAATTATTACATAACAATATATTAATTTTGAAATTATTACATAACAATATATTAATTTTGAAATTATGCAAGTGTCACCTAGGTTAATCTATCTATTTAAATTTTATTAAAATAGTTGATTGATTTAATTTTATTATTAATTAATAAATCATTGTATTCTTTCATTTTTTATATCGCTTCACTTATCTTATAAATATGACTCCACTTTCTTATACATTATTCAATTGTCCAAGATTAATAGTTATTCATAATTTATTTTTTTCTATGTTGATCTAGAGACGGACGGTCAAAGACACTGAGGCCAACTATTTACCTTTTATGACTAGAGCTTTTGTTAGAAATAAAATATAAGACAATTCACTTTTCAATTCTCTTTTCATCTACTATTAAATTATAGCAAGTTAACTGAGTACTATTTAAAGTATAAACTCATAAATAATTCTTATTTTTAATCTTTATATGGATGCTCTTGAAAAAAGTGAGCACCATCAATCAAGCATTCATTTCCATTATCATTAATCCATTAATCAAAACTCATTATTATTTCTATTACTAAATGTATACCGAGCACCTCCTTAGATTTAATATTGATGCTCGTGAAATAGTACAAATTTTAATTTTATGTTTATGCATCTAGTTTATACTAATGTTCCTAAAGAGGCATAATATTTAGATTTAATATTGATGCTGTGAAAATAGTACAAATTCTAAATTTATATTGATGCTTATAAAGAAGCCCAACTTTTTAATTTTATGTTGATGCTCCTAAAGTAGCCCAACATAAATTTATGTTGATATATTGACAATCTACGATTTAAAATATAAAGCTCTTAGATTTATCAACATTTCTAAAGAATATTGATCTAAAATATAAGTGTTGTCAATGTTATTGAAGAATATTGATTTACGATCTAACACATATTAATATTCTCAAAGAATTTTGATTAAAGATATAAGATTTGTCAACATTCCTAAAAAAATATTGAAATATATATTGGTTTGATGATACGCTTGTTTAGTATTTATTTTCTTTTAATTTTTGTTGCTATAATATTTTTGTGTAGACACATATATTTGATTGCTTTCTAACTATGATAATATTGTTGGTGTAATATCCTCTGGGTCAAGGTTGTCCAGGTTGATTAGGCTTGAGTTGGTTCAAGACTGAGTCTTGATATTTGGGTTTCGATGCTTGACAATACATGGAGCTTGTAGGTGCAATCATCCGATTGGTTGATGTGAGCCTAGACACCCTCCATGTGGACCATTTCGATATTTCATGGTATTGGTTGATGCTTCAATTAGATGGTCACATGCTAGTTTACCTTCATCTCGAAATATAACCTTCGCCAAACTACTTGAAAAAGTTATTAAATTATGAGCCTAATTCTCTAATTACTCAATCAAAGCAATTCACCTTGATAATGTTGTTGAAATTAAGTCACAAGCATTTGATGACGATTGTATGTCAATCATAATTCAGTTGAGCATTCAGTTGCCTATGTTCATACACAGAATGATCTAGCAAAATCATTTATTAAATGATTGCAATTAATTGTTAGACCACTACTCATGAAAACAAAATCTGGGACTGGTGCGATGGTAAGCGGTGTGATAGGCTCCCTAGGCAACAACGGTACCCAAGGCACATTACACTTGAGAAGTTCGAATTACTTATGGCGCTGGGTCATCTGGCAGGACCCATTTGCATATCCTGATTTATCCTAGTGGTCAATAAAAAACTTTCATGGGACGGGTTGATCAAATCTAGGATTAGTTAGATCATAAGAGTTGGATACCTAGATTATATAAAAAAAAATAATCTTCCATCTTCTAATTGGGTCATGCCATAATACATGTTGCATTAGTGATTCATGTAAGACCAACCAATTATCACCAATACTTACTATTACAACTTGCCTATGGTCGAGAACATGATATTTCTCACCTTTAAGTATTTAGTTGTGCAATACTGGTCCCTATTCCACCTACATAATGAACCAAAATGGGTCCATAACATAGACTTAGGATTTGCATGGGATATGATTCATCATCCATTATTAGATATTTGAAGCCTTTAACAGATGACTTATTTTCTACAAGATTTGCAGATTGCCACTTTAATGAAATGAATTTTCCAACGCTAGGGGAGCAAAATTGAATCATGAAAAATAACTAAACATTTGTTGGAATGAAAAAAATATTATCTCATTTTGATCTCCATAACAATTAATGTGAGCAAGAAGTGGAAAAAATTATCATCTTTTTATGTAACCACGTAGGTAAAGTATAGAAATTCACAAATCACGTAAAGTAGTTTCAAAATAACCAAATCATGTACACACTTCCCATCAAATCACGTAAGATAGTTTCAAAATGACCAAATCATGTACACATTTTCTATTTTACCCTTAATCAGTCGAATAATAAAAAAAATCAGTTGAATCAATTTTCTATCTGAAAATTAGTGGACTAATTTTTTTTTACCGGTCGAATTGATTTATCTCTGTGTCAAAATTTTAAAATTTTGAGCAAATCAATTGATTGATTTTAAAAATCAGTCGACTGATTTGTTTATTTAATTAAAATCAATTTTGGACAAAATCAGTTGATAGATAAAATGACCTTAGATTGATATAAAACTAATTCTTATATGTTCATCTAGTTCTTCTGATTATATTCATACTCTCAAACAACAATTTGACCTAATATATTGAGAGATGTGATTTTTTAATATGAATTAAAATTTTCAAACACATTCATGTTTAAAAAATCAATGCTCTTAATATATTAGGTCAAATTAATATTTGAGGGCATGAATATAATCAGGAGAACTAACTGAATATATAGGAACTAGTTTCATATTAATCCGAGGTCATTTTGTCCATCAACTGATTTTGAACTGATGGACCAAACATCCTCGGATTGACATAAAACTAGCTCCAATGTATTTGTCTAGTTCTCTTGATTATATTCATATCCTTAAATATTAATTTGACCTAATATATTAAGAATAGTAATTTTTTGAATATGAGTTTAATTTTTTAAACATATTCATGCTCAAAAAATTATTACTTTTAATATATTGGGTCAAAATGATATTTGAAGCCAGAGATATAATTAGGAGAATTAAACGAACATATAGAAGCTGGTTCATATCAATCTAAGGTCATTTGGTCCATCAACTGATTTTGGGTAAAACTAATTAATGGATCAAACATCCTCCAGTTGACATGAAACTAGTTTCTATATGTTCATATAGTTTTCTTGATTATATTTATGTCCTCAAATATCAATTTGATTAAATATATTGAGAGTAATGATTTTTTGAATATGAATATGTTTGAAAATTTTAATTCATATTCAAAAAATTACTGCTCTTAATATATTAGGTCAAATTGATGTTTGAGGACATAAATATAATTAAGACAACTAATTGAACATATAGGAGCTAGTTTCATATCAGTCCGAAGTAATTTGGTCCATCAGTCAGTTTTGGATAAAATATACTGAAGAACCAAATATCTTCGGATTGATATGAAATAGTTTTTATATGTTCACCAAATTCTCCTAATTATATATATGCCCTCAAATATCAATTTAACTCAATGTATTAAGAGGAGTGATTTTTTTAATATAAATGTGTTAAAAAAAATTAATTTATATTTAAAAAATTATTGCTCTTAATATATTGGGTCAAATTGATATTTGAGGGCATGTATATAATTAGGAAAAATAGATGAACACATACAAACTAGTTTCACATCAATCCGAGGATGTTTGGTCCATTGGCCAATTTTGCCCAAAATAGTTGATGGACCAAACGATTTTGGATTGATATGAAATTAAGTCCTATGTATTCATCTAATTCTCCTGATTATATGCATGCCCTCAAATATCAATTTGACATAATATATTAAGAGTATTGATTTTTTGAACATGAATATGTTCGAAAAATTTAATTCATATTAAAAAATCATCGCTTTCAATATATTGAAAATTGATGTTTGAGGGTATGGATATAATTCGGAGAACTAGGAGGTAGTTTCTATGTATTCGATTAGTTCTCTTGATTATATCCATGTCCTCAAACATCAATTTGATCTAATATATTAAGAACAATGGTTTTTTTAACATAAATATATTCAAAAAATTTAATTCATATTTAAAAAATTATTGTTCTCACTATATTGGGTCAAATTAATATTTAAGGGCAAAATATAATCAAAATAACTAGATGAACATATAGGAACTAGTTTCATATCAATCCGAGGTCGTTTGGTTTATCAACTAATTTTTCTCAAAATTAATTTTGATAAAAAAAATTAGTCGAATGATTTTTAAAATCAGTCGACGGATTTACTCAAAATTTCAACACAGAGAAATCAATTTGATTGATAAAATAAATCATTTGATTGATTTTAAAACAAAAAATTGATTTGACTGATTTTTTTATCATTCGACTGATTAGGCATAAAATAGGAAGTGAGTACGTGATTTGATCATTTTGAAACTACCCTACGTGATTTGGTAATTTCGATACTTTATCTACGCGGTTCGGTAAAAAGATGAAAAATTATTCACTTACAAAGAATTAAAAATTAATTGTCTGATTCTTTTATTAATATAAAAAATATAACAAACTCATACACATACGTAGAGAATACTCTAGTAAAAATTGATGTCACTGTAGGACCATCTATTACTCTACCTGCAAATGTATCTAGAATATGCCAAAAGAATGATTTACCAATTGGCTCGAAAGACACTATACCTTAAAAAAAAGAACAAGAAAAAAGAATCAAAAGCTCTAGAAGAAATAATTCCAAATGATACCATATAAGAAATCAATAAATCATATATGAATAATATTGTTTCTAAAGAATCATAATTACATGAAAATAATAAAATTTTAATAAATTATTTGATATCTCGTAAACTATGAGATCAATGACATCGTGTAAGGTGATGAATATCCTGAACTATAATCTTTTAAAAATTGTAAAAATAAAATGACAGGCTAAAAAGAAAGACAGGTATACAGACTAAATTAGAATTTTTAGAGAAATACATCAGTTAGCGAGCTCTGTGGATACTATTATTCTTTTGTGAAAGTGGTCAGGAAAATTTTCATATAATTTTTATTCATTTTAAAGAATATATATAATAATATTGAAATCCTTAAATGATGATAGTGATTTTTTAAGAGGAAAAACTTATGAAATATATAATGTTGTGTGACCTACCGTTTTCTTTAGTTACCAAGAGGGTGCTCTTGATATTAATATTAGAGTAATTAATCAATTATATTTAGATGATGTTGTTATTAATTGATAATACATTGGGTTCTATGATTCTTAGAAGGTCAGGACAATGGGAGCTGCAAGTGATTTCCCTGCCCCCTAAATTTTTAAATATCAGTTGAAATCTTTTGACAATATGTTTTTTTTTTTTTATGTTTCCCAATCTCACATAAATTCTAGAGTCTCACATCAACTATATAACCATTCAATTCATTAGGGTCCACTGCTTCCTCTATGGACTACCACATCCACTAAGCTCCATGATATTAACCCAAGCACTTGACAAAGTGCTTGTCCTCAAGCACTAAGGATTCCATTCATCTAATGCCACTTGGTAGGCTTGGAGACAGCTCTACCACTGCTTGTTATCATCTCAAATTACACACTTATAAAATCCAATACTTACAAAATGCGGATTCATCTTTACCATAAGGTCACATGGTGGAATTAAATGGCTAAATAAAGCAGTAGAGAAATTGTGATTAGATTAGTGGTAAAAGGTGGAACCGTCACCCTAGCGGTTTTCTGGCCCCAGTCCCATAAAATTCCAGAGGGAGTAAATCACGATTAATGTTGGACAGGATAGGTGACTGGGGGTCGAAGAAATTTTTGACGCAGCAGACCGGAGTTTTATTCCCGAGTGTAACTTACGACCTTCGATCCCATAATTTCAGTGGTAAATTACAGGTACCTAACCAGCTGATCCAACTCATAGGAACAATTGTGATTAGATTAGTGCATCATAAGCAACTGGGCTGTTTCATATTTATAATATTTTGACAATAGTCACTTGTTTTAAGTTACATTTGACTACATAAAGCAATTGGAGTATGAAACTTTTTATTATGGCAGTCAAAATTGCAAGTTGGCTAAATAAAGTGGAGTAACTGTGACTGTATTAGTCCCTTGTAATGATAGTCTTCACCTAATATTGGTGTATTAAGATTGACTTTTTTTTATTCCAAGTGCTGGGTTGGAATTCATACGCCTTTACCAACAAAAGTAAAACCCCATTTTGTACGACTAGTGAAAGAGTCCACAAACTGGTCGAAGTTTTCACACTGAAGATATGAGATTCTTTTGTAGATGTGTTTTTGTTATCTTGTTTTGTTCTTCGCGGCATCATGGCTAGCTAATCAACTTTCATTTCCAAGGTTGTCATGACATCACATGTTCGGTCAGATTTTATAAAACCAAAAGAAAAACGATTAAAAAAAAAAGCAGAACAATTCAGCGACTAGAAAACAATAGCAGATGTAATTTCTCAAATGTCAATGCATAATAATATTATTTTTTTCCGAGCAATAGGAATTGCAGGTGGGTTTGCATACCTGGACAATATATTACCAGCGGCAACTACTGGCCTACTTGGGCTACTTCTCTTTCAGGTAAAAATTTACTAAGAGAACATGTCCTTAAAATTTCTCACTCAGTTTCATGGATGTATTTCATTTCTATATAGCAACTGACTTCCCATTTCCTGAAGTTAGTTTAGAATATCTAAAGTGTTGAGATACTTAAAATCTATGCCATTATTCTTGCTTTGATGTGCATTCCTAAGATACACAAGTTAAAATGTTAGTTTCTGAATTCGACACCATCTTTAGTAGTGAATCAATTATTTAATCCATTTATTCATTCCTTTCGGAGAACAAGAGTGAGGTTTATCTTTGATGAAGAGGCTCTGGTTAGTTACTCCACCCTGTGTATATCTATATTTTAAATGCATGATAGACGAATAAAATAAAAGCGGTAAAAACTTACAGCGATCTCCCGCAGATCCGCAATGGCGAAACTCGCTGTCGGAAGAGCAATCACAGGATCGGAAAGCCCTCCGCAATTCCACAAACCAAATCCTGCCGCCTTGGATGTTCTCCTCTTACTCTCGTCGTTGCACATTAGCAATTTCACACACCCACTTGATCCTTGTACGCACCCCCTTTATATAGGAAAATAGACTAGGGACATAATTGACTTTTCTATTATGAGTAGTGGAGAACGTGGGCCATGTTCCCACATCCCCACTATCCCCATTTTCAATATCTCCCACTCGTCCAAGGTAAGTCACTAAGACTAGTTCATTCATGTAAGTCACAAAGACTTAATAAGTTACATACACTATTAGAGAGTTTGGTCACATAGACCATATGAGAACATCCAATCCATACTTAGAGAAAATAGTTCGTGCGACAGCAAGCACACTGAGCGATAGTTGCTAAGAAGATTGTTATACCTTGACTTAGCTGCTCGTTGAGCAATCAATGCTAATAAAGTTGTTACACTTTGCTTAGCTGCTCAAATAAATTAGAGACACACTCTGAATGACACATAGCCACTTTCCTGGTGGCACATAGCCTTTATCCAAGATTCATCCAATCTTCAAGTGACACACAGCCATTATCTTAAAGATATCCATGTTTTGCTATTTACCCAGATTAAATAATTTTCATTTGCATCGATATGAACATCTCTAATCCCTTATAATGACTATTATGTCAAGAGCATGTTCCATATCCAATATTCACATTTATTTCTATATATAACAGAAATGGGTCGACCAGTGAATAACAACAAAAGATATAAATATATTAAATCTTCCTTTTTAGCTAGAATCAATTCATTTTAATCAGTCGCTTTCTTAGTTATGCTCCATAGACCGAATCAACCATAGCCATAGGATACACGCTAAAGTAGCAGACACTGATTAAAACTTCAAGTAAACAGCTAAATAGTTACTAAGATAAAAAATTGAGATTAACATATAATCTCAAAGGTCTCACATAGTAGAGAAACTGGGATTCATTCTCCTACTACCTTTATTGTCGCATTAGCACATATGGTATGAATCACATGCTACGATGTTATTCTCTTTACTAAAAAGAGCGCATGTTGTCTTCAAATTTAACATCGTACAGATTTTGATCTAGACATATCTAATGTCTAATCCTGAATTCAACATATGAATTCTAATCTGACTTTCAACAGGTTCAATAAATGATGGGTTCATTTACTTCGATCATTATTAACACATAAATGATCTCATCTTGACTCAATTATCAAGGCGACCTTAACTTATGGATCTGTCTCTAATTTTATAATTTCAGCTACGTAAGCTGTTCCACAAGTGACGGTCTTACCCCTATTTGTACTTAACAAACAGAGATGATTGTCCATGTGAGTGGACCAATCTCCACCTGCCAACATACTCACCGAGATCTTAAATAAATGTAACAAATACAACATATACACTGAATAAATTATGGCAAATTACACAATCATAACGCAAAATCTGATTGTTATTTCAATATTGTTACATTCTACGAAGTTCCAAAGACTTTACATGTTCTTTAAATGACTCTTTAGTTATTGGCTTAGTAAAAGGATCTGCAAGCATAACACGTGTAGGGACATACTCAAGGATGACATTTCTTTTAGCCACAATATCCCTTACAAAATTATATTTAATTTCTATATGCTTGCCTTTGCTATAATATTTGGGATCCTTGGAAAAAGCTATTGCAGCTTGACTGTCACAGTAGACAGTTAATGGACTCCTACTATCCTCAGCAATTTTCAAATGCTTCAGAAACCTTCTCAACCAAACTGCTTCTTGCACAGCTGCTGAACATGCCACATATTCAGCTTCTATAGTCGACAAAGCTACACAAGCTTGTTTCTTGCTATTCCAGGAGATGACACTACCATTAAGCAAGAATGTATAGCCTGATGTGGATTTTCTATCATCCAGGTCTCCAACCCAATCTGCATCTGAATAACCTTTCAGACTCATATCTGATCCTTGAAAACAGAGATAATAATCTGTTGTCGCCTTCAGATATCTGAATATCCTTTTTACACCCTTCCAGTGTCTCAGTCCTGGGTTTGACTGGAAGCGACTAACCAAACCCACAATATAGTTGATATCGGGACGTGTACACAACATATTGTACATCAAACTACCAATAGCACTGGCATATGATTTTTTATTCATCTCAGCTATTTCCTCTGGAGTTTTAGGACACATACTCTTGTTCAACACAGTACCTTTCACAATAGGTGTATGTTCTATGTTGCAATTAGACATGCTGAAATGATGTAACATCTTATTTATATAAGACTCTTGTGACAAACCCAAAAGTCCTTTAGAACGATCTCTTATGATCTTCACCCCTAAGATGTATTCAGCTTCTCCCATATCTATTGTATCAAATTGTGATGACAACCACTTCTTGACTTCATTCACATATCTTATGTCATTTCCAGCTATCAGCATATCATCAACATATAATAATAAAATGACATACTTTCCTTTTTCCCTTTTCAGGAAAACACAATGATCCTCATTGATCATCTCGAAACCATAAGATAAAACGATTTCGTTAAATCTTATGTTCTATTGTCTTGACGCTTGCTTTAGCCCATATATAGACTTTCTAAGTCTACATACTTTTTGCTCTTGGCCTTCAACAATGAAACCTTTTGGTTGAACCATATAGATTTCTTCGTTAAGATCACCATTAAGGAAAGCGGTTTTTACATCCATTTGATGTAATTCCAAGTCATAATGTGCCACAAAGGCTAAAATAACTCTTATCGATACAAATTTCACTACAGGAGAAAATGTCTCTTCAAAGTCAATACATCTGCTTTGTATATCCTTTTGCAACTAAACAAGCTTTGTATCTGTTAATCGATCCATCTGCTTTCCTCTTTATTTTGAGAATCCACTTATTCCCAATAGCCCTTCAGCCCGGAGGAAGATCGACTAAGTCCCAAACATGATTTTGAATCATGGACTCCATCTCTTCAACCATTATAGCTTTCCATTTTTCTCTAACTCTACATCCCAATGCTTCCTCAATGGATTGAGGTTCGTCATCGTCAATTGGAAGTGTTACCAATGCCTCATTCTCAATATCAAACCTCTTCTTAGGTTTGATCTTACGAACACTTCTCCGTAAGTTGGGCTGTTGAGAAGTCAACTCATGACTCGGCATATCACTCCCACTCGGTTGACTAGACTCAGGTATACCTTTTTGACACCTCTCTCGTTGATAATATCTCATCCTCCTCAAATAGAGGAATATTTTTTATCAACATCACCTCTGATTGGGAACTCTGTTTCGAGAAAAGTCGCATCTCTCGAGTCTATTTCGGAGATGGTTCCATCTAGTTGCTCACCTATGAAAACATAACCTTTGGAGGTCTCATGATATCTTATAAAGATACATTTCTTACCCCTAGGCCCTAGTTTTCCATGAACTGTCATAAATATAAGTAGCTGACCCCCAGGGTCTCAGATTACTCAAATATGATTTTCTACCTGTTCAACGTTCATATGGGGTAGATGGAACTGACTTTGAAGGCACTTTGTTAAGTATATAGGCTGCAGTTAATAATGCATCTCCCTAATAGGAGATTGGCAAATTAGCTTGCGCCATCATAGACCTAACCATTTCAAGAAGAGTCCTATTTCTTCTTTCAGCTACCCCATTTTGCTGTGGAGTTCCAGGGATTGTCAGCTGTCTAATAATCCCTCTATCATTACATATTGTCTTGAACATATCAGACAAATACTCCCCTCCACGGTCAGTGCGTAAAGCCTTAACTTTACGTTCCGTTTGATTCTCAACTTCGTTCATATAATGAATGAAGCAATCTAATGCTTCAGATTTGTGAGAAATCAAATACACATGACCGAACCTAGAGAAATCATCAATAAATGTAATGAAATAGGAAGCTCCATGTCTAGCCTTCACATTCATTGGACCACAAATGTCCGAATGAATTAACTGCAATGTTGATTCAGATCTAATAGCCTTACCAAATGGTTTCCTAGTTATTTTTCCAGCAAGATAATGCTCACATATAGACAATTGAATCTTAGCCTGAGTGCCCAATAGACCCTCTCTAGCTAACCGATTCATACGTTCTTGTCCTATGTGTCCTAATCTAGCATGCCAAACCTCATCAGTTATATCTGTATCACTAGTTAAAGCAATGTTTGAAAAACAACCATCAATAGCATAATTGACATCTGGTTCTACATCAAGAACCATAAAACCATTTGTTAAAAAACTATATCCGATTGACACTGAGTCAATCTTAAGTTCAACAGACCGACTGTAAAAATTAATACAATACCCTAAATCAAGAAGACATGTTACGGAAACAAGATTCCATCGAATTTCAGGAGCATACAGGACATCATGTAGAAACAAAACTCTACCACCACGGAGGTTGAGTTTGAAAGTGCCGACTCCTTTGACTTCAACTCTTGCATTGTTTCCCACATAGATCCACTTGTTGCCAGCTGGTTGTTTGGTGAAATTCCCCTCTAATCAGGGTCTGATCAGGTTGGTTGAAGAAGAGTCAAGTAGGTAAAGGTTGACCAGATACTTGACTGGGAAGTCCTAACTGGGATGTTAGGCAGAAGGAAAATCCTGGTGAGTGAAGCCAGGTGGAAGTCCTAGTGAGTGAAGCTAGGCAGTTGGAAGTCCTGGTGAGTGAAGCCAGGCAGATGAGAAGTCCTAGTGAGTGAAGCTAGGCAGAAGGAAATCCTGGTGAGTGAAGCCAGGTGGAAGTCCTACTGAGTGAAACTAGGTAGTTGGAAGTCCTGGTGAGTGAAGCAGGCAGATGAGAAGTCCTGGTGAGTGAAGCCAGGCACGGGGAAAATCCAGATGGGTCAAGGTTGACCAGACATCTGGTGAAAGTCCAAGTAGGTCAAGGTATTGACCGGATACTAGGCATGAGGAGAAAAGTCCAAGTGGGTCAAATGGATTGACCAGACACTTGGTGAGGGAGTCCTAGCAGGTCAAGGGTGACCGGATGCTAGGTATGATGAACCAACAGGTCATGGATTGACCGGATGTTGGTTTGGGGGCTTGGGACTTGGTTTTGGGCAAAAACCAATGTCTGGATCGATCAGCCGATCGATTGGCTGATGCCCAATCGATCGGCCGATTGATTGGGAAGGTCCCCGCGACAAGCCTCGAGTGGGCAAGTTGCAGAGTGCACAGAACGTCTCTGGATCGATCGACCGATCGATCCAGAGACCCGAATCGATCAGTGGATCGATTGGGGTGGCGCATTTTTACGCGATAAAGGCTGGATCGATCAGCCGATTGATCCAGACATTTCCTGCAGAGCATAGAGGCGCTCTGGATCGATCGACTGATCGATCCAAAGGCTCCCCGATCGATTGGGAGCAATCCAATCGATCGCGATCCGACCGTTGGCGCAGATAAAGGCTGCAGGCGTGCGATTCCTTTGGAAGAACACTCGGCCACTTCTCTCGATCTTCACCAGTGATCACAGAGCTTCTCCACAGGGTTCTCACCGCCAGTTCTTGAAGCTCTTGGAGGTTTTTCCAAGTCAAGAGGCGGATCTACAGCAAGAGCAAGAAAGCTAGGGTTAGGGTTTTCTATACTCATTGTAAGCTTTTGCTTGTATTTGTGTATCCTTTCCCTTTCTTCTTGTAGTGTGAACTTGTAGGACTTCTCCGCCTTCGGTAGTTATCGAAAAGGAGTGTTTATTAGTGGAGGTATGTGTGAGTGTGTGGATCCTTGGACTAGTCACCTCCTTTGGAGGTGGATACCAAGTAAATCTACTTGTTAGTGTTGTGTGTGTTGTTTCTTGTATATTTCCGCTGCACATCTTTGAAGAAACAAGCAACGCAGACCACGAGCACGCGACGAGATATTCACCCCCTAGCTACATTTCGGTCCCAACAAGTAGTATCAGAGCAAGGTTGCTCTTCACCGGAATCATCGCCGGAAGGGGCAAACAAAACAAGCAAAGCTAGAGGGTGAAGAAGTTGGAGCAAATTCATCAAAGTTAAAGAATTCAAGAAGCTCAACTTCAAGATGGAATTCCAAGACGGACTTGGATTCGACACAAGGGTGCCTCCACCATTCACCATGATAAGCTTCGATCTTTGGAGATCAAGGATCAAGAATTTCTTGATGGTGGAGATAGAGCAATGGTTTGCTCTCATGGAAGGTTCGAAGCTGTAAAGAACTCCAAGGGAAAAGTCCTCAAGAAAAGCAAATGGAGCAAAGAGCAGATTCAAAGGAGCGAGGCAAATGATAAAGTGACCAAGCTTTTGGTCAACTTATTGCCTAGCCACATTTTGGCTCAAATTGGAGAATTCAAGGATGCCAAGGAGCTTTGGAGTAAGTTGGCAACTATTCATGAGATCCCCTCCACTGTACCAATCCAAGAAAAATTCAAAGAGGGTGACTCATTGGAGCAAGACCAAGAGGAGGAGAATTCCAAAGTTGAGAGATGCTCAACTTCCGTAGAAGAGGTCCAAGAATCCTCATACTCAAAGGAGTGCAATCAAAAGAGCAAGGAAGGAGCATATTCCTTGTTTCATGCACAAGAGGATGAAGAAGAAGATGAATCCTCCACTTCTAGGATTGAGGGGGAGCGACCTTCGGTGGCACCAGATCAAGAAGAAGGAGAAGCTTCTACATCCGGGTCAAATGGAGAAGAATCTTCCACCTCCACAAGTCAAGCAAAATCAAATGGAGGAGTATCATCTTCGGATCAAGAGGAAGCCTCTACTTCCAAGTCAAATGGAGGAGCAAGTGCCACCCCTACACAAGAAGGTATAAATAGTTCATTTAAAAATAAAAATCATATCATAGGCTTTGAATGTAGGGAACATGGGCATTACAAGAGCAAATGCCCTAAATTGGCCAAGAAGAAGGGCCAAGTGGCACGAAAGAGCAAGGAGAAGCCCAAGGAGACCATCCCCAATACAAAGAAGAGCAAGGAGCACATTGTGTGTTTCTCTTACAATCAAAAGGGGCATTGCCGAAGTCAATGCCCTAAGGGGAAGAAGGCGGTCAAGGCTCAAGGAGGAAGCTCAACTCAAGGGGGAGCCTCCAAGGTAAAAAGGAACGTATCATTCATTGAGCCTATCCCCTTAAATAATGGTAAAAAGTATGATAGTTCTAATTTATATCATTTCAATGCTATTTACCATGAAAATAGGAAGCATGAGAGCTTTAAAGAAAAATATATGACTCTACATGCTAACACTACCACACCTAGGTTTAGGAAGGTAGATAAGAATTTAGGCAATAACACTAAGGACCATAGTTATAAGCCTAAAAAAAAAAATGCTCATGGACTTAGTGATAAATCAAAAACTAAGGACTTATGGAAAGAAAATCAAGTCTTGAGGTTAAGATTTGATAAAATGGAAAAGACCCTGAAAAGGATGGAAAATATCCTAAAAGGGCAAACTGAGCAAAACCTAGATCTAAGAGTACAACAAGGTGTTGGTGCGGGAAGCATCCGACGATCGAACTCGTGTTTTGATAATGGCAAAGAATTCAAAGTTAAGATGTTTGGTAGTCTAACAAGTCTACTTGAGGATTTCAGGAAAGTCCTAGCTGCGGTTAGGCAAAGGGAAAACCATAGGGGGCGGTAACCCTAGGTCATAGGGGGTGGTAACCCTATGCGGAAAGTCTTGGTAGGTCGATGTCTTCAGGCAAAAGTCCTAGGGGGTGGTAACCCTAGGTGGAAAGTCCTGGTGTCGCGAACCAGGTGAAAGACTGGATTGGCCGGGAAGCGGATGTCCAGCAGAAAGTCCGGAAGCGTCGAGTGCTGAGCAAAAGTCCAGTCGATCTGGAGGATTGACTGGCAACAGGTAAATCTCCTGAGTGGAGTAGGTGAGGACGCGTTCCCCGTAGAGGGAAGAGTAGGCGTCGGGTCGACCTAGGGTTTCCGGTCGGAAACCCAGTCCGGAGACTGTCTATACTTTATTTATCATGTGTATTGTGCTAACTTTGTGTTGCAGGATTGTGTTTGGGACTAACGTATCTTGCAGGTGTAAAGAAGCAACCTAATTCCTCGGATGAACAGTGTCCGAGGCGCCTCCATGGAGCTTGGAGGCGCGTACAAAAGCTGACCTAGCCACGAAAAAGGGTTGAAGGCGCCTCAGCTAGCTCTGGAGGCGCCTTGGAAGGCGCCTTGAAGGCCCTTGAAGGCGCCCTCAAAGGTGATAAGCGCAAACTGGTCAGCGCTCATCTGCACGGTGGACTCGGAGCCTTGAAGGCGCCTTCAGAGGCTTTCAAGGCGCCTTGGATGCCCTTTATAAGGGGACTTCGAGCAGCATTGAACAATAACAACTTCCAAGCGATCCTTGTGCTGCGTGCTGCTCAAATAACGACCCTGAAGTGCTGTTACGAGTCCACGACGACCAGGAGCTTCGAGATTACGATTCTGTCGTCGGTATACTTGTTTTTAATTACTGTACTAATTGTAAATCTTGTATTCTTTTTCGTACTTATAAGTGTTGCCCACCGAAAGCGATCAAGGATCGCGGGCCTTCGAGTAGGAGTCGACCTAGGCTCCGAACGAAGTAAAACTTCTTGTGTCCCTCTGTGATTGCATTCGTTATTTCCGCTGCGTATATTTACTTTGATAGTTTTACGATTCCGATACGATCAAAATAGCCACGAGCGCTATTCACCCCCCTCTAGCGCGTCTCGATCCAACAATTGGTATCAGAGCGGGGTCGTCTTGAATCAGTGCAACCACTATTCGAGACAATCTTTTTTCGTGATTTTGTTCGGAGTCGATTAGAATTTAGCCTCATAGCTATATTCTAATTTCTTTTTACGAATCGATTTTCTGCTCAAAGTTGGTCAATACCACTTGAGCCTGTTATTTTTTTCCTTCCTCCCGCACTACTAATCCAAGACTTAGTCTTGGAATAGATCTTGTTGTTTCTGTTTTTTTTATAGATCTAAATGGCCCAACAAGAGGGATATAGCACCGTTCGTCCCCCATTATTTTCCGGAGAAGACTTCGGATATTGGAAGGGGTGAATGGAGATATATCTAAAGATCCAGTTCGACACCTGGATGATCATCAAAACAGGACTGCAACTACCAACTGATACAGACGGTAAGCCTACATCCTGTGAGAACTGGGAGCCCGCATTTATCAAAAAAGTGGAAGCCGACGCCAAAGCCACCTGCACCATCCAGTGCGGTCTGACCAAAGAAGAGCTCAACAGAGTCGGTCTATTCTCCTCCACTAAGGAACTATGGGAGAAACTGATCGAACTTCACGAGGGAACCTCGGAAACCAAGGTAAGTAAGCGTGATCTGTTACTTAACAAATTATACAATTTGAAAATGCAGGAAGGCGAGACGGCAAGTTCTCTACACGCTCGAATCCAAGATATTCTGAACTCTCTTCATGGAATCGGGCAAAAGGTAGAAAACAGAGATATAATAAGGTATGCTCTTAACTCATTTCCTAGGAGCTCTTTGTGGGCATCAATGGTAGATTCCTACAAAGTCTCTAAGGATTTGTCTTCCTTAAAATTAGACGAATTATTTAGTGAATTTGAACTCCATGAACAAACTAATGCACAGCCATCCGAGAAGGGCATTGCTTTGGTTGCAGGTACAAGTCGAACAAGGGAATCAAGAGTACGGCGAAAGATTGAATCGGAATCAGAAGACGAACCCGACTCAGAAGATTCAGAGGATGAACTGACCAGCGAACTAGTGAATCTCGTGAAGAAGCTCTACAAGAAGAAAAAGGGATTCAACAAGAAAGATCTAAAGAAGGCAGTTCAATCCAAGGAGGCTCAACAGAACTCAAAGGCAAAGTACGAAGTCACTTGCTACGGGTGCAACCAGAAGGGGCATATAAAAGCCAACTGCCCCAATCAAAAGGAAGCCAAGAAGCAAAGAAGAAAGAAGGCACTAAAGGCAACCTGGGACGAATCTTCTTCGGAGGATGAAGACGACGAACTCGACCAAACGAGTTTACTCGCATTGATGGCCCGGGACCAGATCAGCGAATCCGAGAGCGAGTCAGAAGCCGACTCCGAGCAAAGCCACGGATCCGCATCCGTTTCTGAAGGGCCAGACTCCGCTGTAAGTATTCCTAGGCTTAATAATTTAATCAATTATTTACTTCGCAAATTAGCCAAGTCAAATTTGAAAATTAAGTCACTTTTAAAAGAAGTAACCATTCTTAAAGGAGTAACTAACTCAACATCTTTAACTGAAGATTCAACTCAAGTACAAAAACTTGAGAAAGAAAATTCAAACCTGAAAAATCAGTTAAAAGATTTAAAAATTACTTTAGAAAAGTTCTCTCTGGGCTCCAAGAATTTGGATCTAATTCTTGGGACACAAAGAGCTGTCTACAATAGAACTGGGCTAGGATATAAAAGTAAAAAGAAATATAAATCTTATTTATCCTTAATAAACAAACACAGTAGTAAATCAGTCCAAGCATGGGTCCCCAAGTCCAAAATGATCAATCAAATTGGACTTGGCCAATACTGGGTTCCGAAGGATCAAATATACTACCTCGACAGACCATATCGAGGCCGTGATCCAGGGAAAGCTAAAATGAAAACAATCTTAATTAAAAATTCCAAAATAAATTAAAAAATTCAAAATTAAAAATCAAATTCAAAATTAAAAATTTAAAATTAAACTAAATTCAAAATTCAAAATTCAAAATTAAATTAAAATCCAAAATTAAATTAAAAATTATTAAATTCTAATAAATTCAAAATTCAAAACTCAAAATTAAATTAAATTAACTAAAAATTCAAAATTAAATTGAAAACTAGATGGAGGATCCAAACTAGCTGGCACCTCCAACTGAACTATCCGATAGGGTAACTGAACCTAATCTATTCAAAATGGGTAAAACAAGAATAGATTACCCGGCAGGGTAATTAAGGTTAGATTAAAACGGGATAAGTTTAACTTGAACCACAGTACTGGTGAAGTTCTTGGATGATAGTACGTTAGGGAAGCTTGGGCATCGCATGTCTAGGAAGATATGGCTTCGACCTGGTGCATTTGGCCAAGTGGAACTGACCGAAGCTACCCTTAAATGGATCTTAACTAGTTAGACCAAGGTTTTGTACTAAGTTCAGTGGGTAGGACTATTTGGGAAACCTCGAAGGCATGGTTACTTTAATGAGCTCCTTGTGACTCACCATAGCCCAGAAGTTTATCCAAAGAATGCTTACTTGTTGAACCCAAAGTTAAACCTGAATCTAACACAAAGTTAAACCAGACCCTTGGATTCAACAATAAATCATCTCACATCAATTATAGGATTCCCTGATTAACAATTTAGATCGGGTGGGATGACTAAGAAATAAAATTATTTAAAAATCTTTTCAAAATTAATTTCAAGATTATTTTAAACTTAAAATTCAAAATTATTTTAAAATTCAAAATTATTTTTTTTAAAAAAAAACTTAAATTTTAAAATTATTTTAAACTAAAATCTCAAAATTATTCTTAAACTTAATAAACCTAAGTGTTTGCTAAATTATCTTGAATACAATAGAATAGAAAATTTAAGGAGACAATAAACATAGGGTCTGCTTCAATCACGCTATCTTTAATCCATTAAAAAGAAACCAATTCAACTACTTCATGTGTAGGAATTGGATCAATGGATGTTGGATAGTGGATGCTCCAGACATATGACTGGAGATAAGTTGAAGTTTACCAAACTCAAGTACAAGAGTCTAGGATCAGTTGCATTCGGCAACAAAGGTAAACTTAAAGTAATCGGAAAAGGTAATATTGAACTTAGTTCCGATTTCATTATTCGAAATGTTTTATTGGTTGAAAATTTTAACTTTAATTTACTAAGTATAAGTCAATTGTGTGACAGCGGATACCTAGTCAATTTCGATAAATCTGGATGTCTAGTTAAATGTCACGCCCCCAGAGGAGACCGTACCGAAAAATTTCGGCAGCATCTCCCCTGTACGGGTAACAATCTGAGGCATACATACATACAATATACATCAGCCACATACGGCTGGAATATATCTACACAACCACGCAGTTATATAAGTATATAAATCAGCCCACACGGCTGTACTAAATCAACACAGCGGAAATCACAAACAACGATCACAAAACATAAAGTAACTAACTGCGAACCGGCTCGGCTTGACACAATAATATCAAACCAAATATAAGAGAATACAAATACATAAACAAGTACAAAACCCAAAATATAAATAACGTAAGAAATACCGAAATCGTAAGTTCGTCCTCGAATGTGACGTGGAACTGGCGGACAGGATCTCCAGGCGACTCCATAAATCCTTTACCTGCTACCTGGTGAAATTACCAATATACGGGGTGGTGAGTATAAAGACTCAGCGGGTAATAGACTGATAGTGCAAGAACTAGAGATGCAAAGGTATACAGTCTCGTATGGAAATAGCAGATACTACAGTGATATCATAATAAGTGTCCATACCTGAAACCATATCCTAGGCTAGTAGTAAAAGGTAAAGTGTAGCAAAGTCCTGCTACAGTACTGCTCATAACTACATGGTATCGTGTGAGGTATATACATGTCAACAGTAAGTAAGTCAGTGTCTAAACACATATCACAGGTATAAATCTCAACCTATGTAAGCATAACAGCATAAATAAACAACAACAGCATAAGCTAGTAACAGCAGCATAGATAAGCAACAACAGCCTAAATAAACAACCAGCAGATATAATAACAACAGCGTATGTACGGATGGTCACCCCGCCCACCTCTCTGCACCACGACCCCTGTATGATCGAGAGGCCGGATCGATGACAAACTGTACCACCCAAAGACCGCCACTACTCTCGAGTGACCGGATGGACAGGTGCATAGTAGCTAAATAGCTACGTCTGCGACGGGGGTCCCTGCTGCCGCGACTCCAGCCGCCACTACCCATGAGTGGCCGAGTGTGGCATGACAGGACAAGCGGCACGCTCCAGCTACCACTACCCATGAGTGGCCGAGCGTGCGGCCCTGGCCAACAACCGCCTCAACCACAAGGGAGACATGATCGTCGGCAATGCATGAAATGACATGATGCGAACAATGCAACAGTCATCATATATATATAAACAGAAACAGGTATGCTACATGAAGCCAGCATGCTCAGTAAGGTGTGTAAATAAACACAGAAACAGGTATGCTACATGAAGCCAGCATGCTCAATAAGGTGTGTAAATAAACAGCAACCAAAGCATGTAAACATGGTATCAGGTGTCTATATATCCAATACCTAATATCTAATGTCTGGCATCTGGTATCTGGTATCTGATACCTAGTAATATAGTATCTGCTAAATATCATCGATAGCAACGAGAGACTGTATAGATACAGAAAACGAGTAGCTCAAAGATTGAGTGGAAGTATCAAACGCAGGAAAAATAAGAGTGGAGTCAAGATAGATACTGCAACTATCTGAACATAAAGCTCATGCACTAGGATCAAAATACTAAAGAGATAAAGCAAGAAGTACCCGCCTTTATCCGTAGATCATGTCAACCATCTTCAACAAGTCCCAAAATATCACATCCAACTTGAATCCTACAAATACAAGATACGAGACAAAACTAAGGGTCTATAATCAATGTATCAACTATTAATCAATCTAAACCGATCCAAACTCTTCCTTCTTATACTTCAATTAAATCCAAGATAGACATGAACTACAATCCAATATATCTAATTAATAACAAATTATCCATCATACTCACCAAATCTATCCACCTAATAACCACACACACAAGCCCAAATCCACTCAAGCAACAAATCACAACTAAGTAGAATTGGAACACTCTAACCATTTCACAACTAAAATCAAATATAGTTCATACACGAATTTACCTTCTCAACTTACTCAAATCCAAGTAGGTTGCTGGTAACTCACGATTACAGAAATCCATGACCAAAAATAGGTTGCTCACATCTGTGGATCGTCCTCAACAAAGTCGGCCAGAGCTACAAAGGGTCAACCAACCTAATTAACACAATCTTCCATTCTAAAAATGGGAATCCAGATCTCTACAAATTCAATTAAAATACCAAACATGTCTTACCTTCAATCCAAATCGGCAGAGGTTACTGTGTTGAAGAGGAAACTCTCCAGGCAAACCCATAACCGTTCAATGATGATCCTGGTCATTGTTGTGGAGGAATAGAGATTTCCTCCTAATAGATGCCCTCCTCCCTCAATCATGGCCAGCGATAGCGAAGAGATGGCCTACCGGCAGAAGTATCTGGCTCCTAAGAACAACTGTTAGTGGAGAGCCAAGCTACAAGCACAGGGAACATCTTCTCGTAACAAATGAATGGGGAAGAGTTCAGATTAGGGCAGAGGGTGACGGCCACTCACAGCGACGATCAGAGGCGATGGAGACTTGAGGAAGAGGAGAAATGGGAGAAGGTCGGAGCTGACAGTGGTGTGCTCCTCCGCAACCAACGGCTGGATCTAAGGAAGCTCAACACCGGCGAGATTGGGCAAAGGAAGGTTCGTGGTGGTGGTGTCGGTGAGATGAGGAGATCAGGATGAAAGAAGGTGGCGCGTGACAACTAGGCTCCGCCGGTAGGGTGGAATCGAGTGTCCGGCTACCGGTGAGGCTGGGTGTCCACGGCTAGGTATGGGAAGACGATGACCAGATCTGCCCCGGTGACGAAGAGGAGGACTCGGCTCAGATCAGTGCTGATAGGCGGCCCGCGAGAGTTGACGGCGATGCTGAGGAATTGGAAGAAAACCCCGGCTGGCCGACGATCTGAGGATGATCGGCGTCGATCGGGCGGAAGAGGAGGAAGAGTCGGCGCAAGTGGGGAGAAGGGATCGGGCGGAGTGAAGAAGGAATGGAGAAAATTTCGGCTTATAAACCTAGCCTAATTAAAACTTAGGTTAAATCAATTAAACCCTAAGTTGGTTTCCTCAATCAACTCCCACTTTTGGGCATTTTAAACGGGCTTCCACTTAGCCTATAAATGATCCCCTTAAACTACGCCAAACGGACTCCGAAAAATTCCCAGAAAATACCTAAAAATTCCTGAAAAATCCAATAAGATTATTTGTCGAATAATCTTATTATTTTATTATTATTTGGGCACCGTATTTTACATTAAAAATATTGAAAATCCAGAAATTAAACTTAAGGGACTTAGAAAAAAAATAACATCTACACAATTGATTTATCAATATCCTCAATAAAGTGTCTCCTGACACAGCAAGAGGAAACCCAACTGTGGCACAGAAGGCTGGGTCACACACACACAAGACTTATTTCAAAAATGAGTCAAAATGGTCTAGTTAGAGGTTTGCCCAAATTAAAATTTATTGAAAATTCAATCTGTGATGCATGTCAAAAAGGAAAACAAACCAAGTCAACCCACAAGTCAACTAACCTAGAAAGATCCAACACCATACTTGAGCTCATTCACCTTGATCTATTTGATTCACATGGAGCCAAGTCACTAAACAAGAACCAATATTGCTTAGTAATAATTGATGACTACTCTAGGTACACTTGGGTAAAATTTCTAAAAACAAAAGATGAAACCTATGAAATATTTAGTAATTTTTGCAACTTAATGGAAAATGAAAAAGATACTAAAATTAAAAGAATAAGAAGTGATCACGGAGGGGAATTTGAAAATCATAAGTTCACCCAATTTTGTAAAATAAATGGATACCAACATGAATTTTCATGTCCTAGAACCCCCCAACAAAATGGACTAGTGGAACGTAAAAATAGAACATTACAAGAAGCAGCTAGAACTATGTTAAATGAGTATCACTTAAATCATCAATTTTGGGCTGAAGCAATAAATACTGTAAATTACATTCAAAACAGAATTTTAATTAATAAATTTCACAATAAAACAGCATATGAACTCTACTATAATAAAATTCCCAATCTAAACTATCTAAAAGTATTTGGGTGTAAAGTTCATATTTTAAATACTAAAGATTACTTACACCCAAATCTAACCAAGGAATATTCTTAGGATACTCCTCTACCAGTAGAGCCTTTAGAGTATTTAATCAAAATACCTTGAAAGTTGAAGAAACAACTAATGTAATATTTGATGAAGAAAACAATTTACCTAATATAAATGAAAATATTGACACTAATCCAAGAGCAGCAGACGATGATGAAATCCAACCTAATCTTAATGAGTCAGAAGAACCAGTTTCTGACTCACAAATAAGACCAACTAGAATAAGCACCTCTCACCCACCTGACCAAATTTTGGGTGACCCAAACCTAGGAGTCAGAACTCGATCGTCCTATAGAAACCTTAGTCAGATTGCTCTAATTTCTAAAATTGAACCTAAAACTATAGAAGAAGCCCTGCCTGATCCAGACTGGATCATTGCGATGCAGGAAGAATTAGCCCAATTTGAGAGAAACCAAGTCTGGGACCTTGTACCTAAACCCATAGATAAATCAATAATAGACAGTAAATGGGTTTTTAGGAACAAGTTGGATGATCACGGTGATATAGTAAGAAACAAAGCAAGGTTAGTAGCCAAAGGGTTTAGTCAAGTCGAAGGCTTAGACTATGATGAAACTTATGCTCCAGTAGCTAGACTCGAGTCCATTAGGATGTTATTAGCCTATGCAGCCAATAAAGGATTCAAATTGTACCAAATGGACGTTAAGTCAGCCTTTTTAAATGGTTTTATCAAGGAAGAGGTCTACGTAAGCCGACCTCCAGGGTTTGAAGACTTAGACTACCCTAATCATGTATTTAAATTAAAAAGGCACTATATGGACTAAAACAAGCCCCTAGAGCATGGTATGAAAGATTATCTAATTACTTAATATCCAAAGAATTTAACCAAGGACAAATCGATCCTACTTTATTCGTGAAAACTATAGGAAAAGACATCTTTATAGCCCAAATCTATGTTGACGACATAATCTTTGGTTCAACCAATTCAAAATTCTTAAAAGAATTCGTCAAATTAATGGAAAGTGAATTTGAAATGAGTATGGTTGGAGAACTTAATTTCTTCTTAGGCTTACAAATTAAACAAACTAAAGATGGAATCTACATTTATCAAACTAAATATGCTAAAGAGTTAATTAAAAAATTCTGTATGGAAAATTCAAAAATTATAAATACTCCAATGGCAACCAACATAAACATTGACTCTGACCCTGAAGGAAAACCAGTTGACTCAAAATACTATAGAAGTGCCATAGGTAGTTTACTCTATCTAACTGCAAGTCGACCCGACATATTGTTTGCAGTAGGTATGTGCGCAAGATACCAATCATGTGCAAAAGAGTCACACCTATCTTATGTTAAAAGAATACTTAGGTATATTAAAGGAACTCTAAATGTAGGAATTTGGTATCCAAGAACTTGCATCTTTGACCTTTACGGTTATTCTGACTCAGACTATGCTGGGTGCAAGCTAGACAGAAAAAGTACAAGTGGTAGCTGCCAGATTCTAGGTCAGTGCCTAGTAAGTTGGTCAAGCAGAAAGCAACATTGTGTTGCTCTATCCACCACAGAAGCTGAATACATAGCTCTAGGAGAATGTGCATCTCAACTACTATGGATGATGCATACGTTAAAAGACTATCAACTAGAGTATAAAAATACACAAATCTTCATTGATAATATCAGCTTAATTAATCTCACCAAGAATCCTATTCACCCCCCCTCTAGCGCGTCTCGATACAACAATCAAAAAACTTTTCAATATTAATTTCAAAATTATTTAAAACACTTTTCAAAATTAATTTCAAAATTATTTAAAAAACTTTTCAAAATTAATTTCAAAATTATTTAAAAAACTTTTCAAATTTAATTTCAAAATTATTTAAAAATCTTTTCAAAAATAATTTCAAAATTATTTAAAAATCTTTTCAAAATTAATTTCAAAATTATTTTAAAAACTTTTCAAAATTAATTTCAAAATTATTTAAAAAACTTTTCAAATTTAATTTCAAAATTATTTTAAAAACTTTTCAAAATTAATTTCAAAATTATTTAAAAAACTTTTCAAATTTAATTTCAAAATCATTTAAAAAACTTTTCAAAATTAATTTCAAAATTATTTAAAAAATCTTTTCAAAATTAATTTCAAAATTATTTAAAAATCTTTTCAAAATTAATTTCAAAATTATTTAAAAATCTTTTCAAAATTAATTTCAAAATCATTTAAAAAACTTTTCAAAATTAATTTAAAAATTATTTTAAAAACTTTTCAAATTTAATTTCAAAATTATTTAAAAAACTTTTCAAAATTAATTTAAAAATTATTTAAAAATATTTTCAAAATTAATTTCAAAATTATTTAAAAATCTTTTCAAAATTAATTTCAAAATTATTTAAAAAACTTTTCAAAATTAATTTCAAAATCATTTAAAAAACTTTTCAAAATTAATTTCAAAATTATTTAAAAATCTTTTCAAAATTAATTTCAAAATTATTTAAAAATATTTTCAAAATTTCAAAATTATTTTCAAAAATTAAATTTCAATATCATTTTCAAAAACTTAAATTTGAAAATTATTTTCATAAACCATTTTGTTTTTATCAAAACCAAACTATAAAGAATATGTCTCTTAAAATAAATTTAAAGAAAAAAAAAAAGGGACACGTATCCTCCGAAGGCGCCTCCATCTAAGAGGAGGCGCCCTCAAGCAGCAGCGGGAAATTTCCCGCCACCCACTTAAGGCGCCTTAAGAAGCCCTTAAGGCGCCTCCGAAGGCACCCTAAAAGGATCTTAAGGCGCCTTAAAACCTCCTTTTTTTTTCACGAGCAGAAACATTTTCGTCTCTGTTCGTGTCTTGCCGCAAGCCGCCATTTCTGCGATTCCTCCCAACCAAGGCGCCTTCTACCCATTTTCTTCCCTTTCATTCCTAGCTATGCCTCCTAGGTACAATCTAAACTCTCTTAAAGTATTTTTTTTCTTACATTCTTTGCTAGTTTTGCAATTTTTTCGTGTATAATGTCAAAAATAGGAAACGCCGTTTTGTGGATACCACACCAGCAAGGGCCCCTTCCACGCCCGAGATTCCCCTCGGAACAGCATAGAATATATTTCTCTAGGTTTACCTTTGAGTCAATCAAACCTAGATATATTGGTAGAGAGTTTTTATCCCAATATTGTCAACCTACTATCCAAATGCTAACCCACTATTAGTTAGATAAACTGGTTGATTGCACCACTACTGTCAACCAAGACCTATGTGCCCAGTTCTATCACAACCTTGAAAAGGTTGATGATCGAACTTATACCACCAGAGTAGGAGGTACTGACATTCAGTTCACTCCAACACTACTTTGCACCAGCCTAGAGATTAGGGAGTCTGAGTGTACATTTTTATGTTATCCGAGTAGGCCCCTACCCTTTGGTGCCCCCTATTCCCACGTTACATTAGACGACATTTACATGCATTTCTATGGGGAGGAGAGACCCTTAGGCCTGACTGAGTTCAGATCCACCCTACTTCGAGTTCAGGATTATACTATGTACAGAGTCCTGACAGCTTGTATTCTACCCTTATCATCTCGAGATGTCTCAACGATGCGACCATCTCACTCGTTCTTCTTGTACGCCCTCACGCAGCGCCTGGACATAGACATAGCCCTCCATATGTTTCATAACATTATCCTTGCATCTAGCACAGTTACATCTGGAGTAGTTCATATGCCTTATTGTCATATCCTGACCTAGATATTCTCCAGCTCTAGGATAGACATTACTAGAGGGATTCTTATCCCACTTACCCTTTATGATGAGGTCGGTCAGCGTAGCCTTAGATTAGCAGGGGCAGAGGTCACTGCCGAGGGGATTCTGGCCTGGAAGGGCCGACCACCACCAGCTGCTGCCCCTGGTGCTGCAGAGGCCGAGGGCGTACCTGATGCAGATGAGGAGTGGCCAGATTTTCTAGCAGAGGACTTCTTCGCAGATCCTTCCACCTCTGCCGGACCCTCCTCTTCAGCCGGGCCGACATCTTCAGCATCACTCTCTGTCGAGGATAGACTCACTCGACTTGAGATCCAGTCCACACAGACGCGACGAGCTATGTTAGACAGTCATCGTTTTCTTCGGACTATGCGATCTGAGATAGCTGCTGGATTCGCATCTCTTCGAGGCGAGCTTCGGCGTCAGGGACAGCCTTAGTCGTCACCTGAGCAGCACCTAGCCGATCCTCCAGCCGACGATCCACCTGCTTGATTCTATCTTTTCACTTGCATTGACATATGTGATCTTTCTCTTACTCAGCTTTTGATGTATATCTTGGATGTTCTAAATTGATTAGACATGTTATTACTCAGTTTTATGTGTTATATCCTCTGAGCATAGGTTTTATTGTTTTTTAAAATTCTAGAAAAACCAGGTTTCAAAACTCCAATTTTTCCTAGATTTTAAAATTCTGGAATTAACCTAGGATTTCTCCTTAGATATCATGTTCCCCTAGAATTAAGCCAGAGCATCTCACAAACACCTAGGTTTACCTTGATTGTGTTTGAAAAATATAGAACGGTGTGAGATGCATAGGGTATAGCCTGGACTCAAGAATGCTTATATCTGTGCATCAATATGAGTTTGGGCGTTAAATATGCAATAAACATTAATCAAGTTAAGCTCTCCAGCTCTAGTCAAGTCTATCTGGACCAAAATAACTTAACTTGACTAACCTAGTGAAAGCTATTGTCCTGTAGACTATCAGCAAGTAACTAAAGGTTAGACAGTTGGTAAAAGATACTCAATTTTCTTCTTAAAGAATGTTTTTGCTCTTTATAGCTCTGATACCTAATAAATCAATCTATTGAACATGTCTTGTGCTTGGACTTAAGGACCAACTTAACTTAAATAAATAACCTTGTCTTAAAACTTTATTGAAACTAAGTTCCAATTGACATTAACTTTCAAACCCTGTTGAACTTAGCTAACCTGTTAACCTTAGTAAAATCATGTACAACTCAATCAAACATCTATTATTACCCATTTTTTGATATATGGCAAAGGGGGAGAGTAGCAAAAATGTAAACAAAAAGTTAAGGGGGAGCAAAAGTTAAGGGAGAGCATATAAGGCAAATTTGCTTTAGTTATTTTTGACATCTATACTTAGCAGATTTGTCTGTGTTAAAAATGTCTATTCGTTTGTTTACTTAACTTTGAATTTGAGTTGCCATAATCAAAAAGGGGGAGATTGTTGGTGCGGGAAGCATCCGACGATCGAACTCGTGTTTTGATAATGACAAAGAATTCAAAGTTAAGATGTTTGGTAGTCTAACAAGTCTACTTGAGGATTTCAGGAAAGTCCTAGCTGCGGTTAGGCAAAGGGAAAACCCTAGGGGGCGGTAATCCTAGGTCATAGGGGGTGGTAACCCTAAGCGGAAAGTCTTGGTAGGTCGATGTCTTCAGGCAAAAGTCCTAGGGGGTGGTAACTGTTAGTTAGAGCCCTAGAGCCAATCATTTGATGATTGTATGGACTCATTGTATCATATTCTTGTATATTAATAAAGGCATTTGTTTGGTTATTATACTTATTTGTATTAGTGCCAAATAGACTAAGTATAATAGCGTCCTTGAGTAGAAGGTTCATACCTATATCAATCGATTAGTTGAATCGATAGTGAGATGATATAGGGAACACTACTCTAAATCATTCCTAGTCGAGTATTAACATTCAGGGACAATGTTAATACAATAAGACTAGCATGTAGCTCAGCTCGATGACTTGATCTCACAAGTCATGGATATAGAGATATCAAGCTGACACATGGGTATACATTGGAGAATGTATACTGAATGACCCGCCATGAGAAAGTATCATGGATCGTTATATGAGTGTCATATACTTTTTCATGTGGCTATTAGTATGACTATTAGTCCTTAGACCTGAAGTCACCATGGATCCCTACATAAGGAGTTATGTACTTTGGTTTCGTCAAACGTCACCCGTAACTGGGTGGATTATAAAGGCGATTACTGGGTATATAACGAATTATGCAGAGGGATGTGAGTGATGTAGATGGGATCTATCCCTCCCATATGACGGGAGTGACATCAATATTCTTGATAGAGTTAGACCACGAAGTGCATGGCCATGCCCAAATGAGTCAACATTAGATGTTGAGCTTATTTGATCGAGTGAGTCTACTTGGAGTTCAAGATTTAGATTGATTAGAGGATGACACGGTCTATGCCTCATATTGATCAATCTAGATGTCTAGGATAGAAGGACAATGTCACATATATTGTGAGGAGTCACAATTAGTAGTCACAAGGTGATGTCGGATCTCGACATTCTTGTAACTTGGGTAGTAATGATGTGTTGCTAGATACCGCTCATTACTTATGCTACTAAATAGGTTTAGGGCATTGCCAACGTTACAAGAACCTATAGGGTCACACACTAAGGACAATTAGATGGAGATTTGGTTCATATGATGAACTAAGAGGATTAGATTCATTTGATGAATCATATTGGATTAAGAGTAATCCAAATTGGGCTAATTGAGTTGGACTCAAGTTGATTCATGTATTCAATGAGTCTAATTTAGATTATGACTCATTAAATCAACTTAATTTAATGAATTAGATTCATTATATTAAGTTGGCTTGAATCATATGGTTGGATTAGATCAACCATGAGAGAGATTTGATCAAGTTTGACTTGATTTGAGAGGAAGAGAAAAAGTCATGTTTGACTTGACTTTTTTTCCACATCACTAGTGAGTTGGCAAGATGTGGACCAATAGGATTGCTCCACATCATCAATGTGTGCCACCTCATGGAGGTTACAAGCCTCCATAGCATTTAATGTGGCCAGCCCACATTAAATGAGGAGTTACACTTGTTGCCATGTCATTTAGTGAGGTGGCAAGATGTGGACCAATAGTGTTGATCCACATCATCCTAGAGTGCCACCTCATGGGGGTTACAACTCTTTAATGGCTCCACATTAATTGCACTTAATGTGGAAATGGGAGTTGCACATGTGAAGATGGCCGGCCACTTGAATGTGGTGAATGATTTTCATTTTTGAAAATTATTCCATCATTCATTCCTTGTTCTTCCTCTCAAGCTCTCCCTTTCCCTCTCCTCCTTCCTTGGCCGAACCACATAGGTGCTAGCACACCTTGGTTTTTGGTCACCTCCATCTAGTGTGTCCGTGTGGATACTTCTAGAGGACCGACACTTGACGGTCTTGAGATCCGGCATCATTTGGACGAGCGGGAACGCGAAGGGCTTCGCTTCGAAGGTATAACTTTCATCTAGTGTAGATCTAAAGTTTTTACAAACTCGTACAAGAAAAAAGTTTTTCGAAAAGTTTTGTTTCCGAATCTTTGCACGAGATCCATGGCTTTAGGTGACTCGGGGTTTCCGCGATGCGAAAAAGCGGTTTTCGCGGCCCGACGAACCCAACAGTGGTATCAGAGCCACGTGCAAAGACTTGTACGAGTTCGTTTGTATTTTATGAAAAATATACCTTCTGTAATTTTCTGTAAAAATTGAGTTTTTAGAGTTTTTATGAGTAATTTTTCCATAGAAGCGAAGCACAAGTGTCTCGGCACTTGTAGGCTTCGACTACCGGAAAGTTTTCTTGTAAACGACTTCGTTTTGCCCCAAATTCGTTTGCGACAGCGGGGTCGGGTGCTATTAGTTCGCAAAGGAGCAACTCACGATGGTTAGATCATGGGTAGGGGTACTGCCCCTAACCCCGCAAGGGGATTTGCTCCGCGATTGCACCCGAAATCGCTAAAAACGAACCCGCCGGGAAGATTTTTCCGAAACGGCAATGTCTCGGCCCAAATCATTTTGGGACAGCGGGTTTAGGCGCTGTTGGATCACAAAGGAACCCTCGCGATGGTTAGATCGCGGGTAGGGGCGCTGCCCCTAGGCCCCGCAAGGGGATCCGTTCCGCGATTGCGCCCGAAACCGCTAAACGGGACCGCCGGGAGATTTTACTCGTAAAAATTTTAAAAATTAATTTTAAAAATTATAGAAAATTATGAAAATATATAATTTTGGATTATATATTAAATTTGTGATAGTCATGACCCAAAGACCCAATTTGATTGGACAATGTGTTGCAATTCATAATACGGCCTGCGTGCCGTTATGTGATGTGCGTGCTTGTAATTTTTTTTTTTATTTTCGCGACCTGCGAGTCGTGCCTCTCTCTTATATTCTGGTTGTAAATTAGATTTAGACTCGAATGTAACTCGAGTTTCAAATTGTAATGTACAAATTGGAGCGGTGGAGGGTTCACACGAGACGGAGTTCCGAGGCGGGCACGAGCAACACAAGGTGGTCAAAGGGAGGAGCTTGGAGAAGCTGTTGACCCTAGGTTGACCATTCGATCTTCTCATTGGCTTGAGAAGATCGTAGTAGGGCCATGACTAAATCACAAATAGATTAATTAATTAATTGTTATGTATTTGATGCATGTTTAATAATTAATTAATTAATTAGTGCCTTAACGATTAGATTAGATTTAAGTCGTGCACATGATGCACCCTCGCGATTAGATTAGATCTAAGTCGTGCACAAGATGCATCCTTCTCGATTAGATTAGATCTAGATCGAACCAACTCTAAAATGCCTAACCGTGCCGTGATACCTATCACTACCTCGATCACATGTATTGTTGAATCTGCCAAAGCAGAGCAATACATATTATCTTGGTAGGGTACGGAGGGACAATCTTGGTCCCGCCTATCAACGCATGGGTGAATACAAACTCAATTAGATTGAGTATTCATAGTTACTCGGTTGGATCGAGTCAACTATAGGCATTCTTCCAATAGTTGGAAAGATAGGTCAAAATCACATCTATATTAACTCTCGGGCGTATTAGCCAAAGCTAACTCGAGTTTTAATATAAATGAGGATTTTATTCTATAAACAAGAGTTGCATAGAGATGTAATTGGTAATCGTTACCTACCGATCATACTAAGCCTTGGGCGTATTAGCCAAAGCAAACTCAAGGGTTAGTATGATGTGGATCTTATCCCACTAGAATTTAGTGGGAGCATCATTTAATTAAAGGCCTAATTAAATGATTCTAAAAGAATATGATATTTATTTCTGCAAATTTTCTGTTGTAGATAACCATGACGTCGAATACGAACTCTTTCTCCCTGCGTTCTGTCCTTAAGAAGGACAAGCTCAACGGAGTAAATTTCCTGGACTGGTACAGGAACCTGAGAATAGTTCTCACTCAGGAACGTAAATTGTACGTTCTGGAGCAGCCCATTCCGGAGGCTCCTCCTACCACTGCCGCGCGAGCTGACCGGGATGCTTACAAGAAGCATCAAGATGACGCATTAGATGTGTCCTGTCTAATGCTCACAACCATGAACTCTGAGCTTCAGAAGCAACATGAGTTGATGTGTGCTTACGATATGGTTGAACATCTTCGTCAACTATATCAAGGACAGACTGGGCACTGGAAGAGGAACTGCAAGGTATACTTGGAGGATCTTAAGAAGAAGCGAAGTGAGACTTCCACTTCAGGTATATATGTTATAGAAGTCAATCTATCTATTTCTACATCATGGGTATTAGATACTGGATGTGCTTCTCACATTTGTACTGATGTGCAGGCGCTGAGAAATAGCAGAGCATTGGCAAAGGGCGAGGTGGACCTACGAGTAGGCAATGGAGCACGGGTTGCTGTTGCTGTAGGAACTTATTAGCTATCTCTGCCCTCTGGGCTTGTACTAGATTTAGATGATTGTTGTTATGTACCTGCTCTTACTAAGAACATAGTTTCAGTTTCTTGTTTAGACAAGAAAGGAAACTCTTTTATAATAAAAGACAAATATTGTTCTGTTTATTTAAAAGATATGTTCTATTGTAGTGCACCACTAATAAACGGACTCTATATTCTAGACCTTGAGAGCTCTATCTATAACATTAGTACCAAGAGGTTCAAGTCAGATGACATGAACCAAACTTATCTCTGGCACTGTCGCTTAGGTCATATAAATGACAAGCGCTTATCCAAGCTCCATAAGGATGGTTTGCTGGACTCATTTGATTTTGAATCATATAAGATATGCGAGTCATGCCTACGAGGCAAGATGACCAAGACTCCCTTTAGTGGGCACAACGAAAGAGCGACTGATTTGTTAGGACTCATACATAGTGATGTATGTGGACCTTTCAATGTCGCTGCTAGAGGCGGTTATAGGTACTTCATCACATTTACTGATGACTTCAGTAGATATGGTTATGTGTATTTGATGACACATAAATCAGAATCCTTTGAAAAGTTCAAAGAATTTAATAATGAAGTACAGAACCAGCTTGGCAAGAGTATTAAAATACTTTGATCAGATCGAGGTGGTGAATACTTAAGCCATGAGTTTCGTGACTATTTAGCTGAGTGTGGGATTCTATCCCAACTCACTCCTCCTGGAACACCACAGTGGAATGGTGTGTCCGAAAGGAGGAATCGTACCTTATTAGATATGGTACGAACTATGATGAGTCACACTGATCTTCCGACATACCTTTGGGGTTATGCTCTAGAAACGGCAGCTTTTATACTCAACCGAGTTCTATCCAAGGCCGTGATAAAGACACCATATAAGATATGGACTGGGAGAGATGCCCAGGTGTCTTTCATGAGAATTTGGGGTTGTGAGGCTTACGTTCGACGTCAAGTCTCAGACAAGTTAGGACCCAAATCCGACAAGTGCTACTTTATCGGATATCCCAAGGAAACTAAGGGATATTACTTCTACATTCCCAGTCAGCACAAGGTAGTTGTGGCAAAGACTGGGGTCTTTCTAGAAAGGGACTTTGTTTCTAGAAAGACTAGTGGGAGCACATTCGATCTTGAAGAAGTTCAAGATGCGAACAATAGCACTGATGCCTCGATGGAAATTGAACTGGAACCACAAAGTGTTGTGGATGATGATGTTCTACAAGGAGTTGAGGAACAACAACCAGTTCAAGTAGACATACCTTTTCGCAGGTCTGATAGGGTACGTCGTCAGCCTGAGAGATACTCATTTCTCTTGTTTGACCATGATGACATTGTGCTCATAGAGGATGAGCCCACCACCTATCAGGAAGCTGTGATGAGACCAGATTCTGAGAAATGGCTAGAGGCCATTCTCGGAGCTGGAATCTTCGATTCGATGATGCGATCAAACAGTTTGGTTTCATTAAGAACGAAGATGAGCCTTGTGTCTACAAGAAGGTTGTAGAAAACATAGTAGTCTTCCTCATATTGTATGTGGATGACATACTACTCATTGGGAAGGACATCCCTATGCTTCAGTCTGTCAAGACCTGGATAGGGAGTTGCTTCTCAATGAAGGACTTAGGTGAGGCATCCCACATTCTTGGGATACAGATCTATAGAGATAGATCTAAGAAATTGCTTGGCCTAAGTCAGAGTACATACATTGACGAGGTACTCCTATGGTTTTCCATGCAGAACTCCAAGAAGGGATTTCTGCCGATGTCACATGGCGTGAGTCTTTTGAAGACTCAAGGTCCCTCTTCTGGAGAGGAGAGAGACCGCATGGATCAGATCCCTTATGGCTCAGCTATAGGATCGATCATGTACGCCATGCTATGTACTCGACCTGATGTCTCGTATGCTTTGAGCATGACGAGCAGATACCAGTCAGATCCAGGTGAAAGTCACTGGATAGTGGTCAAGAATATTCTTAAGTACTTAAGAAGGACTAAAGAATATTTCTTGATATATTGAGGCAATGATAAGCTAGCTGTAAAGGGTTACAGTGATGCTAGCTTCCAGACCGACCAGGATGACTATAGATCGCAGTCAGGGTTCGTATTCTACTTGAATGGTAGTGCTATGAGCTGGCAGAGTTCACAGCAGTTCTACAATGTTTCCATCTCATTCGAGAGATTATCGATAGAGGAGATGTGAAGATTTGCAGAGTACCTACAGAGGCTAACATCGCAGATCCCTTGACCAAGGCTTTGGCACAGAGAAAGCATGATGGTCACACTAGGTCATTAGGCCTTAGAGCCTATACTGATTGGCACTAGTGCTAGTGGGAGATTGTTAGTTAGAGCCCTAGAGCCAATCATTTGATGATTGTATGAACTCATTGTATCATATTCTTGTATATTAATAAAGGCATTTGTTTGGTTATTATACTTATTTGTATTAGTGCCAAATAGACTAAGTATAATAGCGTCCTTGAGTAGAAGGTTCATACCTATATCAATCGATTAGTTGAATCGATAGTGAGATGATATAGGGAACACTACTTTAAATCATTCCTAGTCGAGTATTAACATTCAGGGACAATGTTAATACAATAAGACTAGCATGTAGGTCAGCTCGATGACTTGATCTCACAAGTTACGGATATAGAGATATCAAGCTGACACATGGGTATACATTGGAGAATGTATACTGAATGACCCGCCATGAGAAAGTATCATGGATCATTATATGAGTGTCATATACTTTCTCATGTGGCTATTAGTATGACTATTAGTTCTTAGACCTGAAGTCACCATGGATCCCTACATAAGGAGTTATGTACTTTGGTTTCGTCAAACGTCACCCGTAACTGGGTGGACTATAAAGGCGATTACTGGGTATATAACGAATTATGCAGAGGGATGTGAGTGATGTAGATGGGATCTATCCCTCCCATATGACGGGAGCGACATCAATATTCTTGATAGAGTTAGACCACGAAGTGCATGGCCATGCCCAAATGAGTCAACATTAGATGTTGAGCTTATTTGATCGAGTGAGTCTACTTGGAGTTCAAGATTTAGATTGATTAGAGGATGACACGGTCTATGCCTCATATTGATCAATCTAGATGTCTAGGATAGAAGGACAATGTCACATATATTGTGAGGAGTCACAATTAGTAGTCACAAGGTGATGTCGGATCTCGACATTCTTGTAACTTGGGTAGTAATGATGTGTTGCTAGATACCGCTCATTACTTATGCTACTAAATAGGTTTAGGGCATTGCCAACGTTACAAGAACCTATAGGGTCACACACTAAGGACAATTAGATGGAGATTTGGTTCATATGATGAACTAAGAGGATTAGATTCATTTGATGAATCATATTGGATTAAGAGTAATCCAAATTGGGCTAATTGAGTTAGACTCAAGTTGATTCATGTATTCAATGAGTCTAATTTAGATTATGACTCATTAAATCAACTTAATTTAATGAATTAGATTCATTATATTAAGTTGGCTTGAATCATATGGTTGGATTAGATCAACCATGAGAGAGATTTGATCAAGTTTAACTTGATTTGAGAGGAAGAGAAAAAGTCATGTTTGACTTGACTTTTTTTCCACATCACTAGTGAGTTGGCAAGATGTGGACCAATAGGATTGCTCCACATCATCAATGTGTGCCACCTCATGGGGGTTACAACTCTTTAATGGCTCCACATTAATTGCACTTAATGTGGAAATGGGAGTTGCACATGTGAAGATGGCCGGCCACTTGAATGTGGTGAATGATTTTCATTTTTGAAAATTATTCCATCATTCATTCCTTGTTCTTCCTCTCAAGCTCTCCCTTTCCCTCTCCTCCTTCCTTGGCCGAACCACATAGGTGCTAGCACACCTTGGTTTTTGGTCACCTCCATCTAGTGTGTCCGTGTGGATACTTCTAGAGGACCGACACTTGACGGTCTTGAGATCCGACATCATTTGGATGAGCGGGAACGCGAAGGGCTTCGCTTCGAAGGTATAACTTTCATCTAGTGTAGATCTAAAGTTTTTACAAACTCGTACAAGAAAAAGGTTTTTCGAAAAGTTTTGTTTCCGAATCTTTGCACGAGATCCATGGCTTTGGGTGACTCGGGGTTTCCGCGACGCGAAAAAGCGGTTTTGGCGGCCCGACGAACCCAACTGTAACCCTAGGTGGAAAGTCCTGGTGTCGCGAACCAGGTGAAAGACTGGATTGGCTGGGAAGCGGATGTCCAGCAGAAAGTCCGGAAGCGTCGGGTGCTGAGCAAAAGTCCAGTCGATCTGGAGGATCGACTGGCAACAGGTAAATCTCCTGAGTGGAGTAGGTGAGGACGCGTTCCCCGTAGAGGGAGGAGTAGGCGTCGGGTCGACCTAGGGTTTCCGGTCGGAAACCCGAAGTCAGACTCGGACAGTCCGGAGACTATCTATACTTTATTTATCATGTGTATTGTGCTAACTTTGTGTTGTAGGATTGTGTTTGGGACTAACGTATCTTGCAGGTGCAAAGAAGCAACCTAATTCCTCGGATGAATAGTGTCCGAGGCGCCTCCATGGAGCTTAGAGGCACCTCGGGTAAAAAAGCTGACCTGGCCGCGAAACAGGGTTGAAGGCGCCTCAGCTGGCTCTGGATGCGCCTTGGAAGGTGCCTTGAAGGCCCTTGAAGGCGCCCTCAAAGGTGATAAGCGCAAACTGGTCAGCGCTCATCTGCACGGTGGACTCGGAGCCTTGAAGGCGCCTTCAGAGGCCTTCAAGGCGCCTTGGATGGCCTTTATAAGGGGCTTCGAGCAGCATTGAACAATAACAACTTCCAAGCGATCCTTGTGCTGCGTGCTGCTCAATCAACGACCCTGAAGTGCTGTTACGAGTCCACGACGACCAGGAGCTTCGAGATTACGATTCTGTCATCGGTATACTTGTTTTTAATTACTGTACTAATTGTAAATCTTGTACTCTTTTTCGTACTTATAAGTGTTGCCCACCGAAAGCGATCAAGGATTGCGGGCCTTCGAGTAGGAGTCGACCTAGGCTCCGAACGAAGTAAAACTTCTTGTGTCCCTCTGTGATTGCATTCGTTATTTCCGCTGCGTATATTTACTTTGATAGTTTTACGATTCCGATACGATCAAAATAGCCACGAGCGCTATTCACCCCCCCCTCTAGCGCGTCTCGATCCAACACAAGGGTCATCCAATGGCCATAGAGGTTTGGGATACAAACCTAAAACCAAAAATGATGTACCTACTTACCATAGAGTTCCATATAGTTATGGAACAAACCCTAGGTCTAGTGGTCAAGTCAAGAATACTAGGGAGGTTATTCCTAAGAGTATTTTTGCAATAAATGTGACTTAGACTTTTAAGAAGTCCAAGAAAGTCACAAAGAAGGTCACAAGGGAAGCAATCACTAGGGTTGACCTAGAAAATGTGACAAAGGCTTCTAAGAAGCCAAACAAAGTCACTAGGAAGGTATCTAGGGAGGTTATCCCTAGTGAGTACCTAGAGCATCCAAGGAGCACCAATAGGTTTTGGGTTCCTAGGAGCATCTTCTCTACCCCATAGATGGGTTAGAAAGTGTCAACTTTAAGGATGCGTTTGGTTCGGGGTTATTCTTGATAACCTTGGTTATCCATCCAAGGTTATCAACAAAAACCTTGTTTGGTTTAGGTATTCGATAATTCCCAAGTAATGTTTCATGCCCGACACGTCAGCAAAAGGGTCATGCAGCCCGGAATCGAAAAACCTCATAAAACTAAGGTTTTTGTTGATTCCGGGGTTAACGAATTTTTTTTACCAAAAATACCCTCGATAAGAAAAAACATGAAAAAAAGAGAAAAAATGTAAAAAAATATATAAAAATGTAAAAAAATAAAAAAATGTTTTAAAAAATTTAAAAATTTATTTTTTTTAAAAAATAAATAATTTAAAAAATAAAAAAATAAAAATTTTAAAAATAAAAAATAAAAATTTTAAAAAATTTAAAATTTAAAAATTTTTTAAAAAAATTAAATTTTTTTTAAAAAAATAAAAAATTTTTTAAAAAAATAAAAAATTTTTTAAAAAAATAAAAATTTTTTTAAAAAAATAAAAATTTTTTAAAAAAATTAAATTTTAAAAAAAAAATAAATTTTTTTTTTTAAAAAAAAATTTTAAAAATAAAAAAAAAAAATTTAAAAAATTTTTAAAAAAAATTATAAAATTTTAAAAAAATTTAAAAAATGTAAAAAAATAAAAAAATATAAATATAAATAATATAAAAATATAAAAACATTAAAAAATAAAAAAACACATAAAAAAGTAAAAAAATATACAAGAAAAAGAAAAGTAAAAAAATATTAAAAAATGAATAATAATAATAATAATAAATAATAATAATAATAATAATATGTATAGTTTGTTTTGTAACTGAGGGTAATACGGTAAAATATTAAACTAGGGTATTCATTAAAACCTTCAAACAAACAAGTTTTTGTTGCATTACTTAAGTTGAACCAAACAACATTTGGTTATGTTTTATTCCCTATAACCTTGGTTATGTGATTACCTGGTAATCACATAACCAAGGTTATACATGATGACTTGAACCAAACGTACCCAATCATGATGAAGTTGACACTCAAGGAGCATTTTCAAGGTTATTATTAACTTTTGAAAATGAAAAGGATAAAGGGTTTACTCTTGGAAAGAGTAAAATGTGTCATATTTTGAGAAATTGGATGAAATTTTAAATGACACAATTTGAGAAAATCATAAGAACTACCAAGTTGAGATTTTGGTATTTTCTTAGTGTTACTCTTGTGGAAGAACGAAATATGCCAACATTTGAGGAATAAGCTTAATTTCAATTGGCATAAGTTAATCAAGAGAACTAGAAATGCCAATTTAGGTTTTGGCATATTCTTGGAGCGTTTAGAGGGCAATTTAGGTTTAATTTTTAACTTAGTTAGGGTTTAAGGATACTTAGATAGGTAATCTAGGTATTTTATTCATGCTAATTTAGCATGCTTTGTTTGCTCATTATATGCCATGACATCATGATTATTTTTGCATTCATACCTTATGATGAAAAATATAAAAATACCATGTCATGACATACATACATCATGTAGTTATAGGAAATTTTCTTTTGAAAATTATTTCTTTTTGATGTATGCCATAACATTATCATGCATTCTGTTTATTTCCTTAAAATTAAGGACAAATGACATTTATCAACAAGTATCAACAAGTGACATCCTAGGTGGATGTTCAATATCCACAAAATGCCTAGATAGATATGCATGATCCCTAGACTAGGGCAAAACCAAAATTTTACATCTCACAAAGACCTATAAGATGACTTGTATGTGTTTTTTGCACAGTAGATACAAGTGAGATGTTAGGATGATGTACAAAACTCAACATGCTGATTTAGTGCATTTCCTTGAGTTTTAGGTTCATTAAAACACATAGTTATGTGTTTTCCAATCATTGGGAAAGCTAATGTACAAGTTATGTACATTGAGCCCAAGGAATATGGTTGGATATTGGTTTTGAAAATGTTTTTAAAATGATTTTGGAAAACTTTGGTGAAGGCTATCTTTTGATAGTAATCACCATTGAATAGTTAGACACAAACTTGAAGAAAACACTAAAGCTTTTGCAAGTTTTCAAGTTTGTGTCAATCTTTGAAAAACATGATGTATTTTCATAGAAAACTATTTTTCCATGATAAAGTATACCCTAAATAATGTCTACACAAATTTTCACGATTTTTGGAATGTTGTAGATTTTTCTAGGGGTTTCTGAAATTCACTGAAAGTGAATTTCAGAACTATCAGGCCTTCAATCGATCGGGCGATCGATTGAGGGAAGACTTCTCATGAATAGAAGACGTCTGGATCGATACACCAATCGATCCATCTCTTCTGAATCGATCAGTGGATCGATTCAAGCTGGTTCAATCGATTAGAACCCAACTCCAATCGATCAAAGATGCTAATTTTGGCTGGGAAAGCTTATTTTCAGCATTTTGAACCTATTTTAGTCTAGGTAACCATTCCAAACCCTTAAAAATACATTTGTATATATAAAAAGGGTGGTTTCATGTTGAAAACAAGGATGAATAGGTTAAAGGAGACTAAGTAGAAGTTTACGTTGAGGTTGATTCAAATTTTGAACTTTTGAACCTTAAAACTTCTAAATTTGGGTTTCCTAAAGGTTTAGGGATTCCAAGTCATTGTTGGTGCAATGACAGAAGGTACGACCATGCCTTTAGGGAGAGGTACTCTTTAAAGACATGAAAACTATTTTTCATAAACCTTGGAAGGTGGTTAACTTTCTTTTAAGAACATGCTCAAGGTTGAGCGTTTGAACTTTAATAGGGAGTGGATATCCTCATTGTTTAAGTGGTTCAAGTTGCTATATGCTCATGGATGAGCATTCGATATAAATGAAGGGTATGTGACCTTCATTTGGGTTATTGGACCTTGTTAATGCTCAAGGGCGAGCATTGATGATAATGAAGGGTATGAGACTTTCATTATCGTGTTGATCACAATGAGTGAAGTTGTGAACAACGATGAGAAACTCTTCAGGGGGAGAGTCTCAAAGGGGAGAGTTTTCAATAAGTGAATTTGTTGATGTGTGCCAATAGGGGGAGAATGTAGGGTTTAAGTTAGTCCTTCATTATCTAAGAGGGAGTTTGCCTTCTTAGTGGGAGAATGTAGGGTTTAACTTACGCCTTCATTACCTAGTAGCATGAAGGAAGTTGAGGGTATGGGAATAAGCCTAACTTAAATGAGGTATTGTCAAACATCAAAAAGGGAGAGATTGTTGGTGCAATATCCCTCAGGTCAAGGTTGACCTGGTTGACCAAGCTTGAGTCTTGGTTTGGGTTTCGATGTTTGACAATACAAGACTTCGATGATATAGACAAGCGCAGGTGCAGTTGTTCATTTGGGAAGATTGTTTGGTGCAATTTCCCTCTGATCAGGGTCTGATCAGGTTGGTTGAAGAAGAGTCAAGTAGGTCAAGGTTGACCAGATACTTGACTGGGAAGTCCTAACTGGGATATTAGGCAGAAGAAAAATCATGGTGAGTGAAGCCAGGTGGAAGTCCTAGTGAGTGAAGCTAGGCAGTTGAAAGTCCTGGTGAGTGAAGCTAGGCAGATGAGAAGTCCTAGTGAGTGAAGCTAGGCAGAAGGAAATCCTGGTGAGTGAAGCCAGGTGGAAGTCCTAGTGAGTGAAGCTAGGTAGTTGGAAGTCCTGGTGAGTGAAGCCAAGCGGATGAGAAGTCCTGGTGAGTGAAGCCAGACACGGGGAAAATCCAGATGGGTCAAGGTTGACCAGACATCTGGTGAAAGTCCAAGTAGGTCAAGGTATTGACCGGATACTTGGCACGAGGAGAAAAGTCCAAGTGGGTCAAATGGATTGACCAGACACTTGGTGAGGGAGTCCTAGCAGGTCAAGGGTGACCGGATGCTAGGTATGAAGAACCAACAGATCATGGATTGACCGGATGTTGGTTTGGAGGCTTGGGACTTGGTTTTGGGCAAAAACCAATGTCTGGATCGATCAGCCGATCGATTAGCTGATGCCCAATCGATCGGCCAATCGATTGGGAAGGTCCCTGCGACAAGCCTCGAGTGGGCAAGTCACAGAGCGCACAGAACGTCTCTGGATCGATCGACAGATCGATCCAGAGACCCCAATCGATCAGTGGATCGATTGAGGTGGCCCGTTTTTACGCGATAAAGGCTGGATTGATCAGCCGATCGATCCATGCATTTCCCGCAGAGCACAGAGGCGCTCTAGATCGATCGGCTGATCGATCCAAAGCCTCCCTGATCGATTGGGAGCAATCCAATCGATCGCGATCCGACCGTTGGCGCAGATAAAGGCTGCAGGCGTGCGATTCCTTCGGAAGAACTCTCGGCCACTTCTCCCGATCTTCACCAGCGATCACAGAGCTTCTCCACAGGGTTCTCACCGCCAGTTCTTGAAGCTCTTGGAGGTTTTTCCAAGTCAAGAGGCGGATCTACAGCAAGAGGAAGAAAGCTAGGGTTAGTGTTTTCTATACTCATTGTAAGCTTTTGCTTGTATTTGTGTATCCTTTCCCTTTCTTCTTATAGTGTGAACTTGTAGGGCTTCTCCGCTTTTGGTAGTTACTGAAAATGAGTATTTATTAGTGGAGGTGTGTGTGAGTGTGTGGATCCTTGGACTAGTCACCTCCTTTGGAGGTGGATACCAAGTAAATCTACTTGTTAGCGTTGTGTGTGTTGTTTCTTGTATATTTCCGCTGCACATCTTTGAAGAAACAAGCAACGCCGACCACGAGCACGCGACGAGCGATTCACCCCCCCCAGCTACATTTTGGTTCCAACAACAAGAGTTTTGACATATATAGTGATGCTTCCAAGATGGGCCTTGGAGCTGTTCTCATGCAAGAGGGGAAGGTTATATCTTATGCTTCCAGACAACTCAAAGACTATGAGAAGAACTACCCCACTCATGATGTAACGCCCCGCCCCTCCTGCTAAGGCGACGGGGGTTACTTACACATACCTATGTATACTTACTTGCTACAGCGGAAGTCTTATTTATAGAAATTAAAAACTTTTCTTTCCTTTAAAAACAACATGACTAATTACCTGGACATAGAACATCACATAGCATGCTTAACATGATTTTTAAGTCATAGTGCTCAACACAAAATTTAAATGTCATGGAGTCATAAAGCAGTAACATAACTAGTCATAGTTCTTATTAAACAAAAACAGGTCTTTCTCCTTTAGCCAAGGCACTACCACACACATCCTTCTAGCCCCTCCTGCTGCTCCCCTAGTTCATCCATTCCTTGCCTTTATCTGTGGTACAAGAAAGTAAGCTGTGAGCACTCATGGCTCAGTAAGTTCCTTTTCTACTCACAAAACCGTATAATATATTAAAATCACAAGACATAACACATGGAGGAAATTCATTATATCATGCAGCATATCATGGCATATCATAACGTAAGCATAAGGTATCATAGTATAACATAACATAATCATCAACTGCACCCTGACATATCATAACATCATCATAAATATCATGGCATAATCATAAGGTATATGCAATGTGAATTCATAAACATGTATCATGAAAACATATGCAATATGTCCTTTGAAAACTTATAATATACATACTTAAACATAATCTTAACATGATTAGGGCACCGGCTTGTACCACATACATAAATGCGCGCGTCCTAGGTAGCAAGTCTTGAACCCTACAAGGCATACATACTAGGCCCATTTCTTAGTCCATTGACCTAGGGGCACTTAGGAGCCCATCCCTAACGAGCCCCGTTTCTTAGTCCATCGACCCCGGGGCGCTTATGGAGCCCACCCTTGGTACAAGCCATACATAAAGTAAAATAGCATGTTTTTACATATCATGGTTCTTATCTTTTCTTGTACATCGTGTCACTTATCATATCATACCATATAGACTTTTGGGCACACAGCTCATCATAATGGTATGTAAAGATTTGACACACAGCACATCATATATTTTATGCATAAATTGGGCACACAGCACATCATATATTCCATGCATAAATTGGGCACACAGCACATCATATATTTCATGCATAAATTTGCACATAGCTTCATCATAAAATAATACACACCATAGCATAAGGGTTTCCATCATATATAGATCATAAGTGTGCATAATTAAACATAGAAGCATAGAAATCTCAAAATCATGGCATATAAGATACATGGAAAACATAATTCGATCTCTAACCCTGATGTCTTTTAGTGGCCAAACCATATGGGTTGGGTTTTTGGGTAAAACTTCATCCCAACATGTGAACCCTAAGTGAGCATCACTTCTTATACCATAAGAACTATCATGAGCAAGATTAGGTAGAGTTCTAGGTTACTTAAACTTACAACTTATCATGGCCGAACCTTATCAAGCATACATTGGGTTAAAAACTATCATTCAAGCTTGTGAACCCTAAACAACTTTCATAGCAAACATTTCAAGGAATAACATGAGCATGGTTGAGTTAGGTTCTAAGTTTCCTAAGTCCTTCATCATGTAATGGCCGAATATTACAGGACTTAAAATTTAGGTTCAAGTGTCCTAAAAGCATGAGAACCTTAAACAACCCTCATAGCAAATATATCAAGGAATAACATGAGCATAGTTGAGTTAGGTTCTAAGTTTCCTAAGCCCTAAACCTTGAAGTGGCCGAAACATGTAGGGTTTAAAATTAGGGTTCAAGTGCCCTAAAAACATGAGAACCTTGAACAACCTTCATAGCAAATATACCAAGGAATAACATGAGCATAGTTGAGTTAGGTTCTAAGTTTCCTAAGCCCTAAATCTTGAAGTGGCCGAAACATATAGGGTTTAAAATTAGGGTTCAAGTGCCCTAAAAACATGAGAACCTTAAACAATTTTCATAGCAAATATATCAAGGAATAACATGAGCATAGTTGAGTTAGGTTCTAAGTTTCCTAAGCCCTAAATCTTGAAGTGGCCGAAACATGTAGGGTTTAAAATTAGGGTTCAAGTGCCCTAAAAACATGAGAACCTTAAACAACTTTCATAGCAAATATATCAAGGAATAACATGAGCATAGTTGAGTTAGGTTCTAAGTTTCCTAAGCCCTAAATCTTGAAGTGGCCGAAACATGTAGGGTTAAAATTAGGGTTCAAGTGCCCTAAAAACATGAGAACCTTAACAATTTTCTTAACAAACATTTCAAAGAATAACATGAGCATAATTGAGTTGGGTTTTAAGTTCCCTAAGCCCTAAATCATGAAGTGGCCGAATGATATAGAGCATGAATTTAATTTCCATACAACAATAAACATAAGCACATTGGATTAGCTACATAACATTTCATCAAGGAGATCATGAGCATCTTAGATTTGCTTTAAATTCTCCTAGGCTTTAAAATCCAAACCTAACCGAACCTTCATGGACATGAAATAAAGTTTATATTAACATATAATCATGGGCATATCATAATAATTTCATATCTTATCTTAAGGAGATCTTGGCATACTTAGTTTTAAATTAAAGCTTTCCTAGGCCCTTAGTTCTACCATGGCCGAATACTCATAAATCTAAGTTCTACCAAACATTTTAACATGGATAATTCCTTACCATTAAATACATGCTACAAGAGAAATATCAAGCATATAAATTTTAGATCCTTTCTTTCTCTAGGTCCTTCCTTTGGTCTTATCTCGGTTAGAATTTCTTCATGATGTTTTCTTAGCTTTTTATGTGACCGAATTCTACATAGAAAATTTAGAACTATTGTACCATAGGTGAGGGGAACTTACATCCTTTCGCTTGTGGTTTTCCTTAGAGAGAAAAGTGTTCTAGTGATAAGGAAGGTGGAAGCTTCTTCTTCTTGTACCTCCTCTTGTTTCCTTTGCTTGTAAGGGCTAGGACTTGAAGTTTCCTTCTCGGAAATTAGCTTTCTTGGAGAAGAACTTAACTTAGAAATTGGTATGAGAAGAGGAAAGGGGTTTCTTGGTTCGGTGAGAATGAAGAAGGGAGAAGGAGGAAGAAGAAAATGAATTAAATCCCTTTGTTTTTTCTTCTCTAACCATATTTATCCCTTTGCCAATGAGACATGTCCCCATTCATTTCCCCAACTCCTCTTTTCCCCCCACTCCATTAATTCCCACGAAAATAGAGAGAGGGAGAGGAGTAGTAAATCCCTCTTTTGCTTGCTCCCTTTTCTTAACCAAGAGGGAAAAGAAGGTAAACAACTTGGTTTTCTCTTGTTCTTTTTGCTTACTTTTCTTTTCTCCTTTAACTAAATTTTTCATTCCTTTCTATCCAATCATTTCCCCTTATCCTAATGGTTATCATTCATAAATTTATCTCCATCTATTGTGGGAGGTTCAAGGTTCAATCCTTGACCTCACCTCTTTTTATTCTATATTTTCTTTTGTTTTTATTTTCCTTTTTCTCCTATTCTTTTTATTTCTATGCTTTAAGGAAAATAATATTCCTATACCTATTTTATAATTTCATGGGTGTTACACATGATCTTTAGCTGGCAGCTGTGGTCTTTGCACTAAAACTCTGGCGACATTATTTGTATGGAGTTCAGTGCAGGATCTTCACAGACCATCAGAGCCTAAAGTATTTCTTTACTCAGAAGGACTTGAACATGAGACAGCGTAGGTGGCTAGAGTTGGTTAAAGATTATGACTGTGAAATCCTCTACCACTCAGGTAAAGCTAACAAAGTGGCGGATGCACTAAGTCGAAAATCCAGTGCAACCCTGATGCCCTTGTCATCATTAGCACTACCACTGCAAAAGGAATTGTCAGACTTTGGAGTTGAAATCATTTATGGGCAACTCTCTGTATTGACCTTAGAGTCAACCCTGCTTGAAGATATACAGAGAAAGCAAAGTGAAGATCCAGATATCCAGAAGATCAAGCAAGGGATACAAAAAGAAGAAAATTCAGAGTTTCGGGTATCAGAGAGTGGAATCCTCTATCAAGGGAGCCGCCTTTGCGTCCCCAATGATAAGGAATTGAGAAAGAAGATTCTAGAAGATGCTCATAGTACACCATACTCCATGCATCCTGGTTCCACCAAGATGTACCAAGATTTGAAACAGAGATTCTGGTGGTTTGGACTCAAGAGGGATGTTACAAAATATGTCAGTACCTACCTGACATGTCAGAGAGTCAAAGAAGAGCACCAGAGACCAGGAGGAGTCCTACAACCCCTCCCAATACCAGAGTGGAAGTGGGAAGAAATATCCATGGACTTTATAACAGGTCTTCCAAGAACTACTAATGGATATGATGCGATATGGGTGATAGTAGATAGATTGACCAAGTCTGCCCATTTTCTAGCCATCAAGGTGTCCCACTCTATAGAGCAGTTGACACAACTATATGTTAAGGAAGTGATCAGACTTCATGGAGTCCCGAAGTCGATTGTTTCTGATAGGGATGGGTGCTTCACCTCTTATTTTTGGGAGTGTGTCCAGAATGCATTAGGCACCAAACTCAAGTTCAGCACATCCTTCCATCCCCAGACTGATGGACAGACAGAGCGAGTAAATCAGATTTTAGAAGACATGCTCCGGGCTTGTGCATTAGATTTTAAGGGCAGTTGGTGCAAGTATATGTATTTAGCTGAATTCGCCTACAACAATAGCTACCAGGCCATTATCAAGATGGCACCGTATGAAGCACTGTATGGCCGAAAGTGTAGATCACCCATTTGCTGGCAAGAAGCAGGTGAAAAGAAAGAAATGGAAGTGGAGATGGGCATTCAGACAGAGATGATAGATGAGACCACTCAGGCTATCCAGAAGATCAGACAGAGAATTGAGACTGCCCAGAGTAGACAGAAAAGTTATGCTGACACACGTAGTAGGCCACTTGAGTTCCAAGTAGGGGATTAAGTCTTTCTCAAGGTTGCTCCTATGAAGGGAGTGATGAGATTTGGCAAAAAGGGCAAGTTAAGTCCCCACTACATAGGACCCTACCTGACCACAGAAAGGATTGGGAAAGTAGCTTACAAGCTAGACTTACCACAAGACATGTCAGCAATACACAATGTATTTCATGTCTCCATGCTAAAGAAGTGCCTCCACGACCCTAGTCAAGTGGTTTAGCCTCAGTCAGTGCAGATCCAGGAGGATCTTAGCTATGAGAGCAGACCTACACAGATAGTGGACAAAGAAGTTAAGAGACTAAGGAACAAAGAAGTACCACTAGTGAAGGTCATTTGGCAAAATCAGAAGCACGAGGAAGTTACTTGGGAGCATGAGGATAGCATGAGACAGAAATATCCAGAATTATTCTAAGTTCGAGGACAAACTTTTTATATGGTACAAAGAATTGTAACAACCCAAATTTCCTCATTATGAGTCCTAATAGTACTTATAAATATTTATAAATGCTTTAGAAATGTTCTAGAGATTTTTAGGAATTTTTAGAGTATTTTTATGTAATTTTCGGAGTTCGTTTGGTATTTTTACCAAAAGAAACAAAGTTGAGGCAAAAAGAGGTTGGGCCGAGGTTCGAACCGGAGACCTCTAGTTAAGCAAAGTCTTAAGTTGTTTCGGATGACCAAGAACCCAGCAGGGCCGTGCTGATCAAATAGATAGTGAAATAAATTTAAGGGATAGTAACAAAATATCCTAGGTATAAACAGAGATAAGTTAAGAGAGGAACTTAGGTTTTATTTTCGTAACCTAAACCCTCTCTTCTCCCGACTGCGAGCGCGGCATCCCTGCTTGGGCGGAAACGAAGAAGGAAGCTAAGGCTTCATCTCCGGCGGCCCGCTAAGGACCAATCCGAGGCCTTTTCACATCATCACGATCCCCTTGTCGAGGAGAACGCGTAGGCACGAGGAGTCGCAGGAAATTTCGAGCTCTCCGAAACCCTAGAAGTCTATCTCGGCTGTGAGTCAAGGAAATCTGTAAGTGCTTCTCACCTGTAGTAGGAGTAGCTCTCGGATTCTTGTGTTCTTCTTGATTTACGAAGCATGTTGTGAAGAGTGCTGCTTTTTTTTGAAGTTTGCTACCGTGAATCCCAAAAGGAAACTAAAGGAAAATTTGTATAGATTAGGCATATAATTTAGATCCTTCAGCCCTTAAAATTTGCATTTCAGACTTTGATTTAGATCTTTCTGTTTGTGACCTTAATGGGCATGATCGGTTCATATAGAGTTTTGCAGGTTTTGGATTTTTGCTGCTAGGCAATGAACATGAAATGCTTTAGTTTTTCTTGAGCATGTAGTTTAATTTCATTATTACTGCGATGAGCAGAAATGGTCTATATATATAACATCTCAGTTTTAGGTTTTTCCTTGTTAATTCAATGTACAAGAACGATCTATGTTCAGCATCTCAGTTTTTTTTGTTTCTCCTTGCTGCAATGAATAAGATTAGCTATTGAAATGGGTATGCAGTGAATACAAACAGTTTTTTTTTAAGTTTACTGTTTAATTTTCGAGGCATTCTTTTTAATAGAAGTATTAACAAGGAACAAGTATTTTACTTGAAGAGGCTAGTACCCAACTTCCGAGGTTGTCGTTAAACAAATCCAAGTGATCGGTTCCAAGATCTTGGCCCTGGTAAGACCAAGGTCTTCACCCTCGTAGGACTGGTGGTTAACCACCCCAGTCTCTATTAGGGAGCGCGCTTTGGTACTACGCTGATAACCATGATTTTGGCTATATTATATTGATTCATAATGCATGCTTTTGATGGTCTATTCATAGTTTAATTTCGCATTTACACCATATTTTATAATTGCATGTGATCTTGGAGTTAATTGCAAATTAGCCTATTTTCATGGTATTTGATGCTAATATTTGATTCTTATTTTGTAGGCATCAAAAGGGTCATGGACTCGATCAAATCAGATCACATTTGGACTCAAATCAAGGGCTAATCAAGTCAATCAAGCCTTGGAGTGTTTTGGACCGTCCATTGAAGATCAGAGAGATCTGAGCCATCCGCCAAGAATCTGGTCCATCCGAGCTACGAGGAAGCACATCACAACCATAGATGAAGATCCAAGGGGTTTGCTCCAGATCTGAGTTGATCTAGCCGTTGATCAAGCCCAAATTAGTCTCAACTGTCCTATCAGATTGAAGATGATTTAAAACGCAGAAGCTACAGTGTTTTCCAATGGACTCGGCTCACGACATTTCCACTGTAGCTGCTTCTTCTCCGCCGCGACGCCGAGCTTCCCATTCCCGATTCCAGATCCAGTTCTTTTTCTTCTTTAACGACAACTATCCTAAGCTACCGACGTTCATCTTACGGCGATCAGAGGAGTGCTAGAGGGAGGTTTCTCGGCACACCTTGATTCTGCTTCACTGCACGTTCTTGATCCGGGGAGGTTTCCGATCAGCGAACTCCGTATCCAACTGAGCTCAGAGGGAGGTTTCTTTGAGTCTCAGATCTCATTTTGACTTCCATTCCATAGCATAACTTGAATGAATTGGCCATTTGATTCGGTTTGCAAAATTCACAGAGTAAAGCTCTGTTTTCTTCGGTTGGTGAGATTATCAGAAGGATGGGAGTTAAAGGGGAGGTTTCCAAAGACTATGAGCACCTACTAGTAATAGTTGGAGGTTAGAGATTAGTTGTTGAAAGCTTGAGGGGAGGTTTCCGATGGCATTTCTGTTGTACAACAGATTGATGAGATTTGTTCCAGATTTGGATTGAGGAATGCTAGGGTTTCTATTTTCTTTTGAATGTTAATGAATTTGCCATGTCATTGCTCAGATCTGAAGATCTGATCTCTTGTCTTTACCATTCCATTCTTGCTTGAATTTCTGTAATTTTGTTTGTGATTTCTTTCGTACAACCCCAACCTTAGATCTAGTTTCTGTTGAATTCTACTACTGATACTGATAGTTGTAGGTTTTTGTGATTTAGTTAGTAATTATTTGCTCTGATTTTGGTTTTTGTACTTGTGATCTTGCTTAAATGAAGATTGATCAACTTAGTTTTGATTGTTACCTCTGTTTAATATAATCTTGTTTGAGCTTATGAGTTTACTTGTTAAGTTTGATTGTGGTTGTGAATTGAAGAGGTGATGATTGATTTTCTTGATTAAATGGTGCATTTTAATCTGAGTTTAATTGAAACTAACTTTGTGAGAAAGAAATTAGATCATGCTTAGACCTTGTTGATGTTATAACTTCATTTGAATCAATTCTAGAGTATTCACACATTTATTAGTTTCCCTTGGAAAAAAATACGACTTGGGACTCCTTACTACACGTGTTATTTTAGTTTACAAATGGGTTCCAATCTTTATTAATTTGGAGCGTGTCGTGACATGCAAAAAGGCCAACACCAAATTTTGGCGCCGTTGCCGTGGAACAACTAGCAATGTGTGTTTATTTTAGATTGATCATTGATTGATTTTATTTGTTAGCATATTGATTGGTTTGATTGCTTATTCTTTTTGTATTTTCATGTTGGTTTGTTCTTGAATTGTTTAGTGATTTTACTGTTCATATTTTCATGTGATTGAAACTTTATGCTCTTGAGTCTTCTAATCTTGATTTTTAGTGTTGTAGTGAAGAACAAGAGATTTCAGAAGCATAGATCCATATTTTCAGAATTTTGGAGGTGGAGTGGAGAATCAGTGTTTTTAGCTTGAGTATCAATTTTACCCAAACATGGATCAACAAAATAGGTATGAATCATTTCATAATGGTTTTAATGCTAATTGGGTGGATAATTCATGTTTCAGGTAAGAAAATACACAAGGACCATTTATTGAGCCATATCCAAGCTACCAGAGTTCATATGGGTTCCAAGAAGTTTCAACATCTTTTATGCCATATCCTTATCAACAAAACGATCCTCAGATGGATGAATCAACATGAAAACTCAAGGAGATCATGCAACAAATGAGTGAGCATCAAGAGCAGCAATTTTCAAGGATACAGAACATACAGATTCAATTAGATCAAATTGCATCATCCATCAATCAGCTGCAAGCACAAAACTCCAGTGGAGAGATGGAAAGTAGCGATTCTGTCAGGCCTGACCCTACTCCCATTACTTCACATGATTTTTCTAGTATTTTTTGTGATGATTATGTGATTATGTAAATTTCTGATCCTACTGATATTGTTGCTGAAGATGTTGTTAGTGATTCAGGTTCTGAACATTTCTTTGAAGATGATTTAAGTGTAGGGGAATGCTTACTGGAAGCATTATCTCAAGAATCACCAAGAATTGAAGATGTAAGTGTAGGGACTTGTGCTATGGAGCCAAGCACTCGAGAATCACTACATGAGGATGTACAGTCAACAGAACAAGAGCTTGAGTCATATCTTGATGAAGAGGAGGTAACAATCACCACTCTAGGTACCTTTCAAGATAACAAGGTGAGTATTTCTTGTGATTTATCAGAAAATTCAATAGAGGTATCATTTATTGATTTCATTAGTTGTGACTCATTTCTTGATAAATTTTCTACTCACACTAATATTCTCCTATTTTCTTTTTATTTCACATGTGTGTGGGAGGTGTTGTTTTTTAATGATGTTGTAGGAGAATACAAGCTTCCGGAGTGGATGTTTGAACTGAACCGCCTCAGACCTCCAGAAAGAATTTGCAATGGAAAAATGAAGAATAAAAAGAATTTGAGTGTAACAACGATTACTCCATTTCCGGTGTAGATTTTGTTGCTAAATCTTCTTCGACCACCGGAATTAAAGGGGAGTTGGTTCCAATTTCATTTTCTTATGCATTTTAATTCGTGCTTTGTTAATAAATTCTTTGTGGGTAATTTTCTTTAGTTTTATATTTTATATTTTCATTTTACTTTTAAACCTTGCATTTTGTCTAGTATACATAGCATTTTAATTTGAATAAATCCTCCATGGAATTTTCTAAATAATATTTTTAAGATGGTAAAAGTTTGTTAAATTTGATCGTCAATTTTAGGTCATGTGACATGATTGGATGCTTTTCTTGCATGATATTAGTTAGTGTGTTAGTGGATTTCAATTTTGATCAATTGAGCTTGTTTGCATGAATATTACCTAGTGAGGTCCACTTTAAGCCTATATATCATTATTTTCTTTTGTGTGGCATGCACTTACAACAATTGAAACTCTAGAACTTGCTTAATTTCTTTTCAAAGTCACAATAGCATTTGTGTGCATGGAAATTGAGGATTTTTTCATTTTTTTTCCCCTTCATACTATCCGATTCCTTTCCTCACAATTTTCTTTATACATTCTAATCTAGCATTTTAATCCTTTGATTACCTTTGCTTGCTCTATTTCATTGAGAGTTTTGGATTAATTGCTTGATGAGTTAGCTTGACTGAGATGAGGATAAAGGTTAAGTGTGGGGGAGGGCTGAAAAGTTTGTATCAGTTTTGTATAGAAAATTAGAATGCATTATCCAAACGAGTGGACGCTTAGTTGAATTTAAGAGTTGCTGAAAACAAATGGTATGCTACCTTGTATGGCATTTGCAAGATAAGAAAAGATGAATTCAGGGATCTATCTGGACACAAACAATGCAAGAACAGTGAGTTGTATAGCCACTGGAATGTGATTTAAATGGATCAAAATTCGGAATTCAATTGGTGGATATTATTTCATTAACGAAGCACTTGAATGGAGTATCATTTACTCTGAAATGTTGAAGACAAGGGCAGAAATTGGTACATTAAACAGTGAGGAAAATGCTGGAAACAGAATCCAGTTTACATTTGTATCAAGAGTGTGCAAAATGCTAGAAATTCCAGCAACAATTGTAGATTAAATACTGATAACATTCTTTACAAACCTGCTCGAAGAATCCGGATAGCAACAAGTTGCTGAAACTCCGAATTGCAGTAACATCATAAATGGATAACAAGATGTCAATCTGAAATTCAGAACCCTGTGAGATATATGCAGAACTATGCAATTTTGAAAAGAAAACTGAGTAGATGCAGATAATTGGAAAGGAGTATCAAGAATTCAAAAATGACATCAAGTAAGGGAGAAGCTTAAATGAAATTTTGTAACGTGAAGCAACAAATGGAATCCTAGTATCATTGACTTCTACAAAGTTGCATTTTATTGAGAAGATGAAAGAGTCATGATATTTGATGGCAATGAAGGATGATACTGGGTGCATGAGAAGAATAAAAGAAGGCAAAGGTGGATTCCAAGTGTGAAGTGATACTCAATTCAAGAAATGGAACAATGAAAGCAAAAGAGAATGATTACTGGAATGACAGAAATTGGCAGAGATTCAGAATTCTGAAATTGCAGAATTATACAGCATAAGTAATTTGGCATTTCTGTGCCAATTTGAGGAAGAGGATAGAGATTGAATGCAAGAGCTGCAACTGATGAAAGTGTGGATTGGTGAATGAATCAGAGAAGAAAAAAAATCTGCAGAAACTGCAATTCATTCACAGCAAAGATCATTTCTGAAAACTTGAATTCCTAATCCAAGTGCCAAGTGAAATCTGTAATGATCTGAGCTCATAATGGAATTGAGGTTTTGAATCAAATAGCTCAGTTATTTGAGTTTCAAAAGAATAATACCAGTCCAGTAAATCAGAAACATGCAGAAATAGAATTTGCAAGTGATGTATTAAATTCTTCAAGACTGAACTAAGATGTTGATTCTAGCTATTGATCAATACTAATCTGAATTGGGTTTAAGTTACATTGAAATTCTAAGTCTGAAACTAAATTCAAAAGCTGCAGATTTCTAATTAGCGATAAAACTGGGAAATGTTTTTCATTGCCAGTTTGTGCCAAGCTCTTTGTGTAGCTTAGTTATCAATGAAAAGACTAAGTGAAGTTCATGCTTATTCACTAACAAATGGTGTGTCTACCTGTCCACATGTTCACAGATTTAAACTTGAATTAACTCAAATCCTGAAATATGGAGAAACTGAATTTTGACTCATAAAGAGTGTCACTGCCAGTTCTGGATGTGCCAAGTTCTAGATGTTTTGTGCCAAGTTCTGATGTAATTCTCTTATCGTTGAAGCATTAAGATTTGGAAAAAGTTAGAAATCAGATTCTGAGATTTTGATAGTTGTTTCTGTCCAAGTTAAGTATTGGTTTTTCAATGTCATGTGATGTGCCATTTGTTTCATGAAACTACTTCTTATCAACTCAAAAGTCTTGGAATGTTCAAAAGTTGAAATTCAAAAAATTGGAAGGCAGAAATGTGCAGGGACACTGCAGAACAGAGGAAAGGAAAAGGAAACCTACAGCAGAGAATAAAAAAAAAAGAAAAAAAGGGCTTCTGTTGCTATGAAACTACATTTAGTGTCAATGTTTAAGTTCTAAATTTTGTTGATATAATTTCTTATTCACGAATTTGAATTTCTGATATTGCTGTTGCTGTGACACCAAAGACATGAGTGTTTAATGAGAGTATCAGCTAGTTGAGTTCTTCACCATAATCAGATGTTGTATTACTGAATGTGATAGTTTGAAATGAATAAGAATTTCTGCAGAAATTAGAGATCATTTACAGCAAAGATGATTTCTAAAACTGGAGTATCAAATCCAGCCTTGTGTGCCAAATTCCTTTCGACTGAGAGAAGAAGAATAAACCGCAGATTTCTGAAACAAGTTTACATGAAATAAATTCCAAGGAAGGTAAACAAGGAAGAGAAGCTAAGAAGAATTAAGCTGTGGGTTCTGAGACTTTAAACTTGATTTCTAGAATTCTGGAACCTGTGGAACTTAAATGTTGTAAGATCCAGCTGGATTTAAGTCTTTGAATAAAGAGCAGGAGGAGAGAATTCAGTTTAGATTGCTATAAAGTGTGTGTTTTAAAATGCTATGAGTATCTTACAAAACAGTGAGGAAGTTGAAATTCAAGTAGAGTTTGTATGCGATTGACAGCAAATGAAGGCTGATGTGAGTTGTAGAAGCAGAAATGAAGAAAAATAGTGATGTTTTTATTAGCAATTCCTTCATTTGATGCTACTATCAATTCAATGTTATTTGTTATGTTTACTTCTGGGAAGCTAGGATGTTTTAGACAATGAAATCAGATTATGCTGGAATTGGGAATGCAGAGGAAATGAAATCTGATTTCAGGAACTGATGAAATGCAGAAATCAAGAGTTGTGTGTAAAGAAAATGCAAGAAATGGTGATTTCTTTATTTGAATAACTTGTTGCAAGTGTATGAAGTTTGATTTGGTATTTCACCAATTTGGAAAGGGTTCATTAGCCACTGAATTCTGCAAACCAAGCTGAGATTTTTTTAAAAAAATGCTGGGAATTGTTTTGTATCAAATGGAGTATCAAAATTTCGGAACAACCTTAAAACCAATGTGAACTCAAGTCAAGTTCTGTGTTGTGATGACACAAATGGCAAGATCAGAAATCCAGTGCAGATACAACTCATCAATCAAATCCAGAAATCAGACTTGATCAGAAAATAAAAAGAGGAATTCTGCACTGTGCAGAAATTAGCCTATTGGTTGTTTAGCTTTTGGAGCAATGTGCCAACCTTTCAATCTATTTTCTGATCGGGAACAAGAATTTGCAAGTGTTGTGTCGAGTTCTTGCAAAGAGGATTTTGACAACAGTAATTAGAGAGCTGTATCAGTATTAGAGTCAGTCCTATTTTGAAGTTCTTGAAGTTCCATTGATTTCAATTTTCAGTGCTGAAACTTAAGGTTATGAATCAGAAAATCAGTCTTAATTTTGGAATCTCATTGAATTGATTTCTAGAACTGATGTACATCTAAAAGCTCTATACTTCGATAGATAATGCAAAAGTGCTGATTTTTTTTTCTGAATTTAATCATGAATCTGACTTCGTGAGTTCAATTTCCTGTTTCTTTGAATCCTGGAATTGCAAAAATATTATACAATTTTGCTGTTTTCTGAATTTGATGCTAGGAATTTGATTTCTGAATTTGGGAATTAAGGTATCAACAATGGCATTCTTGATACAAGTTTTGTACTAATTATTTGCTCATTCTATCTTCAGTTTTGATTTCTGCAGTTGTTGCTGGAATTATGGAGTAAGAGTAACAGGACAGTGATAGGAAGTATGTGTATCAAAACAAAACGAAGCTATTGACTTCTGTTATGTTCTTTGCAGTTACTGTTATTGAAGATCCTTTTGAGTAGGACTGAGAATTTAATCTCTGATGATCTATTAAGAATCTGCAAAATATATACATCTGTTGTTGAATCAGGAATCTGAATGTTGCTGAATTACTGAAATGCTTTTAAGCTGAACCCACTGTTCGATGTGTATAAGAGAAATGTGGGAATTGGAATGTTTCTAATTGGCATTGTTTTGAATTAAGTAGAAAATGTGGCCAGAGAATAGTGCAAGGATGAAGAAAGACAAAAAGTAATCTTGTACCAAGTCTTAGTGTTGTTATTTACCAGAAAACCTCAGGAAAATAGAGAAAAAGGAAAATCTGCAGCAGAAAAAGAATGAAAACAGTGGTTATAGTGTGTTAAGATTTGGAAAGCATGATGTTTTGTTTTGTCCGAGACGGCCAACATTTTAAGTGTGGGGGAGGGATCTCTTCTCCATAAGGTAATTCAAGATTGTTTTAAGTTTCTAAATGAAGTGGAATGGAAGTGCAAAAACAGTGAGAAAGAAAAAATTTTGGCACATCAAAAGAGTATCAAGTGTGGAGATAGAGTATCAAGAATTTTAGATGGGCATCAAATTGAAGGAGAGGTTAGCTTGATGTTTTGAATTGGTAATGACAAATGGTATTCATCTCTTTTCACATCAAAATGGTCAACTCATCAAGTATATTCCTCCAAAGCTCTTATCTTCTCATATACTTCATTGAATTCTTTTCTTTTGCCTATTTCATTCATTTTCATTGTTCTTTTTTATTCCATTTCAATTATTCATGATAAAATCCTTTTGATTCATGTATGCTATGTTTATAGTGGTGGAGAATTAGAAAATAAGTAAGCTTATGGTAGTGAAATGTTGTGAGTGACATTGAGTGAGCTCCACTAATATGCATTTTTTAATGTGAGGGCTAGCATATGTGAATACCTTGTGAGATTGCAACTTACTTAATTTTTCAATTGGATTGAAACTACCATACCTACTGATTATTGTTTGGATTGTATTCATGATTGTTGGTGATCTTTAAGATGACCTTAATTAAATTCTTTTTAACATTTTCTAGATATTGCTAGGGAATTACTATGGAGATGATTTTTAGTTTTTTCTTGACTTGAACGGGACGTCCAAGATTAAGTGTGGGGGATTTGATAACCATGATTTTGGCTATACTATCTTGATTCATAATGCATGCTTTTGATGGTCTATTCATAGTTTAATTTCATATTTACACCATATTTCATAATTACATGTGATCTTGGACTTAATTGCAAATTAGCCTATTTTCATGGTATTTGATGCTAATATTTAATTCTTATTTTGTACGCATCAAAAGGGTCATGGACCCGATCAAATCAGATCACATTTGGACTCAAATCAAAGGCTAATCAAGTCGATCAAGCCTTGGAGTGTTTTGGACCGTCCATTGAAGATCAGAGAGATCTGAGCCATCTGTCAAGAATCTGGTCCATCCGAGCTACGAGGAAGCACATCACAGCCATAGATGAAAATCCAAGGGTTTTGATCCAGATCTGAGTTGATCCAGCCGTTGATCAAGCCCAAATTAGTCTCAACCGTCTGATCAGATTGAAGATAATTTAAAACGCAGAAGCTACAGTGTTTTCCAGTGGACTCGGCTCGCGACATTTCCACTGTAGCTGCTTCTTCTCCGCCGCGACGCCGAGCTTCCCATTCCCGATTCCAGATCCAGTTCTTTTTCTTCTTCAACGGCGACTATCCTAAGCTACCAGCGTTCATCTTCTGACGATCAGAGGAGTGCTAGAGGGAGGTTTCTCGGCATGCCTTGATTCTGCTTCACCGCGCGTTCTTGATCCGGCAAGGTTTCCGATCAGCGAACTCCGTATCCAACTGAGCTCAGAGGGAGGTTTCTTTGAGTCTCAGATCTCATTCCGACTTCCATTCCATTGCATAACTTGAATGAATTGGCCATTTGATTCGGTTTGCAAAATTCACAGAGTCAAGCTCTGTTTTCTTTGGTTGGTGAGATTATCAGAAGGATGGGAGTTAGAGGGGAGGTTTCCAAAGACTATGAGCACCTACTAGTAATAGTTGGAGGTTAGAGATTAGTTGTTGAAAGCTTGAGGGGAGGTTTCCGATGGCATTTCTATTGTACAGCAGATTGATGAGATTTGTTCTAGATTTGGATTGAGGAATGCTAGGGTTTCTATTTTCTTTTGAATGTTAATGAATTTGCCATGTCATTACTCAGATCTGAAGATATGATCTCTTGTCTTTACCATTCCATTCTTGCTTGAATTTCTGCAATTTTGTTTGTGATTTCTTTCGTACAACCTTGACCTTAGATCTAGTTTCTGTTGAATTCTGCTACTGATACTGATAGTTGTAGGTTTTTGTGATTTAGTTAGTAATTATTTGCTCTGATTTTGGTTTTTGTACTTTTGATCTTGCTTAAATGAAGATTGATCAACTTAGTTTTGATTGTTACCTCTGTTTAATATAATCTTGTTTGAGCTTATGAGTTTACTTGTTAAGTTTGATTGTGGTTGTGAATTGAAGAGTTGATGATTGATTTTCTTGACTAAATGGTGCATTTTAATCCGAGTTTAATTGAAACTAACTTTGTGAGAAAGAAATTAGATCATGCTTAGACCTTGTTGATGTTATAACTTCATTTGAATCAATTCTAAAGTATTCACACATTTATTAGTTGCCCTTGGAAAAAAATACGAATTGGGACTCCTTACTACACGTGTTATTTTAGTTTACAAATGGGTTCCAATCTTTATTAATTTGGAGCACCTCGTGACATGCAAAAAGGTTGTCGTTAAACAAATCCAGGTGATCGGTTCCGAGGTCTCGGCCCTGGTAAGACCAAGGTCTTCACCCTCGTAGGACTGGTGGTTCGCCACCCCAGTCTCTATTAGGGAGCGCGCTTTGGTACTACGCCTAGGCCCAAGAGTAAAGTTATTATTATTTTGAAGTATAAAAGTATAAGCCTAGAACAAGTGAAACAACTTTATATAGGTATGTAAATTCCAGCAAGTTTAGTTGTTTTGGAGCTTGCTGTGCAGTTTCGGTTTATGCTATGAAATGAATATGAGCAGTCCCTTTGGAGCTTGCTGTGCAGTTTCGGTTTGTGCTATGAAAGGGGCATGAACTGTCCCTTTGGAGCTTGCTGTGCAGTCTCGGTTTGTGCTATGAAAGGGCATGAATAGTCTCTTTGGAGCTTGCTGTGAAGTCTCGATTTGTGTTGTGCAATAGGCATGAATAGCTTTACTTTTGGGAGTGTTCTGTTAGATTTCCGTGGCTTAATTAGACCCTTTTGTTATCAATTGTTTAACATGCTGTTAGACCCTTTTGTTATTGATTCTTTAACCTGCAGTTTTAGATTTTTAGTTTAGCATTTCAGATGCAGATTTTCAGTAAGCATTTAGTTTAATTTTGTTATAGATATATGTACATGCACATTGAGTTTTGTGAGTAGACAGCGCTTACTAAGCATCCGCTTATAGTTGCATTTTCTCTTACTGCAGATAAAGGAAAAGGAAAGCTACAGTGAAGGAAGGCAACAAGGAGGTGTGGGATGGATGTGTGATGTCTGGACTATGGAAGCCTTGGGACCTTGCTAAGGAATTTATTAAGATTTTGTATCTAGACTGTTAGTGAAATTTAGGTGGATTAAGTCCTTCTTGCATTGTTGGAATTATTCTTTCGTGTTGCTGGTTGGTTCATAGAATGTTTTTATGTTTTTAGAATTTTTCCATTTAAATTACTATGCACATCAGTCCCATCATTGGTGTTGTATCATCGTCGCATGCATGTGCAGATTGATATACTTTAGTTATGAACAAATGCTTGAGTGGAATGTTGAGATTAGTCATTTATGTTTTCAACTGCTACTTAATTACATGTTTCGAGTTTTCTGAGAGTCTTAAGTATTACTATCAACATGTGAGCAACACTAGTTAAGTAAAGTTAATAGTTAAGTAACGTCCCACTCCCACAGACTAGAAAGAGAAGGGTGGGGTCGTTACAAGCATAGGCTTAGTTTCATTGAGCATTTATACTCTTTAATTAAATGTAGGTATTTAAGTAGGTGACTAGTTATTATCAGCCTGTCAGATGATAGAGCACTATCAGCTTGATAGATTGATTTACTGCAGTAATGCAGTAAACCAAGATTTATGTGCCTAGTTTTACAATAACCTCGAGAGGATTGATGATTTGTCCTATTCCACCAGAGTTGGTGGAAAAGATTTTCTGTTTACCCCTACCATGATACGCACCAGTTTAGGCCTTAGAGAGTCAGCATGTCCCTTTTTATGCTATCCCAGTAGGGATCTGCCTTTTGATGAGCCCTACTCCCACATCACTTGAGATACACTCTATGTGTATTTTTTTTTTGTGTGTGTGGGGTGGGGGGAGACCACTTGGAGTCTCTAAGTTTAGGTCGATCTCTCTTAGGGTCCAGGACTACATCATGTATCGAGTCCTGACTGCATGCATTTTGCCCATCACATCTCGGGATGTCCCGAAAATGCGTCCATCTCAATCTTTCTTATTATATGCATTATGCCATCATCTATACATTGCATTGCATATGCTTTATAACACTATTCATGCGACTAGTCTCGTCACGTCCCAAGTAGTCCACATGCCCTATTGTCATGTGCTGACTTACATCTTCTCGACCATAGAGGACATAGATGTGACTCGGGGGACGACTATTCCCCTTACACCTTATGATGAGTTTCACCAGCGTCATCTTAGATTAGCGCATATAGATATCATTACTCAGGGGGTCCTAGCGTGGAGAGGTAGACCGCCACCAACCGATCCATTTGAGGATGAGCCAGTTGCTCCAGTCGAGGGATTTGGCCTAGCCCCAGATGAGTTCTTTCAGCCACCTGAGGGACGAGAGGAGTTATTTGAGTTTACTCATGATCAGATATTTGGAGAGCCTCTCGATCCATCCCAGCCTTTGACGTCAACTCAGCCTTCCACTTCCTTATCCATTGAGGACAGACTTGCTCGTCTCGAGCGGTCCTCCGCGCTGACACATTAGCTGGTCTTGGATGGCTTCCGTACACTACAGACCGAGGTCACTTCTCTCCGAGAGGAGATTCATCGAGCGTTGCATATACCCAAGCGGCCTCCATGATGTCCTCCAGCTGACGACCCTCTGATTTAATCCTCTTTGCATTGTACTGATTATACCTATACTTACTTCATGTATGGATGACTGTCATTTAGCTTGTTGTTATGTTTAGCACTTATTTCTACTTATACTAAAATTAGTCTGTTGTCTATTTTGGTTTTAAAATCCTAGGAAAAATGTTTTTTCAAAAATTCTAACTTTTGTTAGTGTTTTCAAAAATCTGGTTTAGCCTAGGATTTTACCCCTAGAAATCATGTACCCTTAGTTTTAGCCAGAGCATCTCACAAGCACCCTAGGGTTAACTTGCTTGTGTTTGAAAACACTTAGAATGGTGTGAGATGCATAGGGTATTGCCTGGACTTCAGTATGCTTATGTCTGTGCATCGACATAAGTCTGGGCCATAAATACCTAACTTACATTAATCAAGTTAAGTTATCTAGACTTAGTCAAATATAACTGGATCACTAACTTAACTTGACTAATCAAGTGAAAACTGTTGCCCTCTAGATAAAGAGCTAGTAACTAATGGTTAGACATGTGGCTAAGAAAATTAAGTATTAAGTTACACATGCTTGGACTATAGGACTTTTTGAATATTTTTTTTGTGAGGGTGCCCTTAGCTAAAATTATTTCAAGTGGTGGTAAAATTTAAGTTAAAGTTAAATCAACTTTAACCCTAAAAGAGTTATTTTCTGAAAGTTTATTTTAAACTTTAAAGTTTTATCATCTATTTTCACACACCTTTTAGCTAAGTTACTTTTCAAATCAAAACTTTCCCTTGGCTAAATTTATTTCGAAAATTAATTTTTCCTACAAGAAAATTTCCTATTTAAAGCTAAGTGTGGTAGTTCCTATCAAACTCCCTTCTTTAAAGACTGACTAAGTACTTTTCAAAAAGTTTTTTCAAGATTGACTAAATACCTTTCAAAAAGTTTTTCAAAATTGGCTAAGTACTTTTCAAAAAGTTTTCAAATTTGGCTAAGTATTTTTCAAAAGCCTTTTTCAATTTTAACTAAATATTTTGCAAAAGCCTTTCAAAATTTATCTAAGTACTTTTCAAAAAGACACTTGAGTTCACTTAGCTAAAAGTATTATAAGGAAATTTATTCTAAAAAGCTAAGTGGTTATCATAGTGTTTCTAATTCTCTATTTTAAATGTTCTTTCAAAAAGAAGTTATTCTTAGCTAAGGCCATTGATCACTTTTCTAATTTTTCTTTACTATCTTGCTTATTTTGATGTATGGCAAAGGGGGAGAGTATGAGAAAATTCAAAATAAAATTTTAAGGAGCTTTTATTAAGGGAGAGTTTTTATTAAGGGGGAGTGTTTTATTAAATTTATGCTTGCGCTATTTTTTCAGTTATGCTTGCAATGTTATCTTTACAGCACTTCTTTATTGTGACTTTTTGCTTAACTTTGAATTTTAGTTGTTGATCCTGTCCGAACGCTGAATCAACGGACGCTGGGCACGTGGCGCTCTCCGGGTTGCTGATGCAGATCTCCGGCTAGTCTCACGAAGCTCTGGCGAACCTGCACAGAAGTCGGGCTGGGAAGGGGTTTCCGGCGGTGACGCTCCGACGCTCAAGTCAGGTAAGCCAGTGGTGGAAAAAGTAGCTCCAAAGCTTGTAGAACGCGTACCTCCGACGAAGTCTGCGGCTCTTTATATAGAGCGGTGAAAGAGCTTCTACACGCCCACCGAGGCGCGTACGTGTCCGCAGCCCATACCTCGGTATGTGTTTGTCAGAAAGTTTACCTGACGCCATACTGCAACAGTCCCATCGCGCCTTCGATGGGACAACAGGACACCCCGTTGTTAAACTAGGAGTATGGCTTAGCCATACGACTTGACGGCTGTCAGTAGATGTTCCTGTCCCTATTTACCCACCGCCGGCCGGGACGTCCATCCAGCCGGCCGGACGAAAAGCGTCGTCCGGACGGCCCTCCTCCCTTGCGCCGGCCGGGCGGCACGCCCATCCCTTCTCGCCTGTCACTTGCATTGATATGCTGAGGGAGGCTTCCGGGCGGGTGCTACGTAAGGACCGTTGTAGAATTTCACCTTCTCTTAGGCCTTCCGCTCGGCTCTTAGATATTATTTCATTGAGCGTCGGAACCCCGATCCCTGTCAGGGTGCCTTTTACTATCAGATGTTTACTGGCAGACCGATCGGCTTGCCCTTTTCTCATGAGTCCGGTCGGCTCACCCTTCTTCGACGGACCACCCGACCCTTTGACCTCCACGGGGCGTTGACCCCTCCTTTGACCTCCACAGGGCGTTGACCCCTCGTTAGGGGGTCCCGGGCTTTTACCACCGGATCACTTGCCTTCCCCTCGAGTCTAGTCGAAGGAGGCGAAGTCCGACTGACTGGACTGCCGATCTGACTGAGCAATGATCACTGCATTAGGCCGCTCGGCCAGGCATAGGGATACTCATCCGTTCGGCGGTATCTTGTCCGTGACTTGTGTTATCTTGGAATCCATGTCCGATGCTCTCCCCTACTACCCATCACGTGCGCTGTGCACGGTAAGGGGAGCTCATTAAATGCGGCCAGTATCCTGCTGACACGTGGCGATCGTGCGTTTGTCAGCATATGGCGGTGGCGTCACTTCCGATGGGATAGCCGCCGTTTGAAATGAACGGCTAGATGACGACCTTGATATCGACGACCTGGATCGGACGGCTGAAATTAATAGCGGCCGCCCTTATAAAGCTCCGACTTCCGCTTTCCGCCGCATTTCGGCCTCATCTCCTCCCGACGTTTCGCTGCTCCTTTCTTCTCCGGCGACCTTGCGTTCCGGCTCTCCGGCGACCCTACAGCTTCTCCCGATCATCTCCCTTGCCCGTAAGACTTCCTCTTCCTTGCTGCCTCTCCTTTCTTCTCTCTATTAGCTATTTCTTTTATCATCCCGCACTCTTTCCTAGTTTTATTTCTCCTTCCTTCCATCACCCGTCCATCCCTGGCCTTATACCATGACCAATACCTCACAGCCGACCGGCGGTGCTCCGGCTCTTTGGTATTCGACCATGAAAGCCGGTTCGACGAGGAGGACGCCTTGTGCCTCACTCGAACCTATGATCTGCCGACCGACCACCGAATAGTGTTAGCCACACCGGCCGATCGGCCTCATGAACCGCCGCCCGGCACCGTTCTTTTCTTCCGAGACCAATTTTTGGCCGGGCTACGTTTTCCACCCCACAAGTTCTTCTTACAAATCTGCAATTATTTTCGCATTCCGCTCAGCCAGGTAGTCCCTAACTCCATTAGGCTGTTTAGTGGAGTGATAGTCCTTTTTAAACTGAACAACATCCCCCTCGACCCTAAGATTTTTCACTACTTTTTTTATCCCAAGCAAGCCGAGTGGGGTACCTTTATTTTCCAGTCTAGGATAGGCTTTGTCTTTTTTGATAATATGTCGAGCTCCAACAAACATTGGAAGGAGCACTTTTTCTATGTGCGTTTTCCCGAACGGCCAACTTTTCGCACCAAGTGGCAGACGGCGATGCCGGCGCAACCGGAGCTCGGCAAATTTAGAGGTGATGCGGCCTACCTTCATGCGACCGAGCTGTTGGTGGGTCAGCGCTATCGCATTGACAAGCTGCTCCTCCCAGGAGTAATGTATATATTCGGCCTGTCTTCCACCCCCGCCGATCTGCCTTGCAACATGAGTAAGCGATTCTCATCCCTCCTTTTTCTTTTGTTCTAATTGATTTAATCTTTGTTTCTGCAGCTGAAGTTATGTGGCGTGCTAAGGCGACCGAGAAGCTCAAATTGAAAGCCGCTCAGATTGAGGCGGTGAAGAACAAGGAGGTCGCCGAGCAGGGCCTTGATCCATCCGATCCTATCGGCAAATTAGGTGAGGGGACTCAGGATGCCCCTGAAGCCTTAGCAGCTACTACCTCTCATGACGAGGCAGCGGGCGGCACAAAACCTTCTACCCAAGCCGAGGTGGAGGGTCGTTCGGCCGATGATGTTCCGCTAGTCACTCAGAAGCGCCGACGACCAGAATCTGTGTCTGTCTCAACTCCACTTGATGAGCCACAGCCCGAGCGGGGCGTGGATGCTCCGGTGTTGTCCGGGACGGTTTCCCTAGAGAGTACCCCGACCCCACATGGCTCTCCGAGGGCAAGCTCTGAGGTGCCGCCGTCTAGCCCTTCAAGAACTCTGCGCCGTATCAGGCGTTTGGGCGAGCTTCCTTCCTCGTCCACCGGTGGGCCATCCGGTAAGGCCGATGCTTCTCAGGGCGAGCCGAGCGGCCCGAATTTAATTAAAACCATCCTACGCCTCCCCTCAAAGGAATACATGGCTGCTGCTGATCGGCCAGTGGTCCCCGAGCAGCAGATCACCTTGACGGACCCTCTTGCAAAAGCTTGGGAGGACGCTCGGCGCCGAATAAAAGCGATGACTCCCGGGCAGCTCGGCGACAGCAACCTTCAACAGGCCACCGGGGTATGCTCTTTTTCTCTGTTCGTGTATTTGAATTAAGTTTTTAACCTGTTCACTTTTGCTCATAGAACTGGGTGGAGCAGATTGCCGTTAGCAATCGGTTGGCCGAGCTGGAGCACGGGAGACAGCCGACAGTCGACGGCCGCTCTGGAGAAGGCCAAAAAATTACTGGAAGCCGAACGGAAACGAGCTTCTGATCTTGCGAGCAAGGTCGTTCGGCTCGAAGCGATGGTCAAACAACGAGATAAGGAGATCAAGACGGCGACCACTCGGAAGCGCCAGGCCATCGATGACATGGACTGAATGAAGGTGGAGATCAGAGGGCTGGAGCAACACATCAAGGATCTGGATGCTCTTCTGACCACCGAGAAGGAGAGCCGCTTGGCTGATTTGCTCAAATTTGAAGGGGATTAAAAGGATCTCCAGGCTGCCAATGATGCTGCCCAGGCCACGCTTAAAGAGTATCAGGACGGGGAGTCGGCTCATTCTGACGAAGTGAGGAAGGCGTTTGTCCGCTCGGACGAATTCGAGAGAAATTTACCGACAAAATTTCCCTCACTTTCGAAGAGGCGATTAAGGCGGCTGTGGATTACTTGAAGACCAAAGGCCACCTTCCTGCTGAGCTGACCATCCCATCAGAGGACCTGGCAACCGTGATGGGCGCCATTCCTGATGCTCTTTTTGAATTTGATGCGTGAGGAGGGTTTTTTACCAACTTCTTTTTTTTTTTTTGTATCTTCGCCGCTCGGCCAAACTTATTTTTTGCTGTAACTTTTTTCGTTTGCCCAGTGCTCGGCATAAATAGATCATCCTCCCTTCCTTGCAATTTTTGTTTTGGCAAGACATTTTTCTTTCTCCATGCGATTGCGCAGCCGCTCGGCGTGCGAATGTCACTCGTTCACGTGCTCACGTCTTTAATTCTAATTAACCATCTTTTGCTGTGCGCCTTACCTCAAAGGGGTTTTCTACAGATTTTGCTATGTGAGCCGCTCGGCTGCTCAGGGGTCTTAAAGAACGAGCTTTTTCGTCGATCGACTTCTTACCACCAGAATATATTACATGGATGGCTCTTCCGCTCGGATGTTTATAGATGTCGGCTCGTCTCTTGATATTTAATGTCGGAGCTCGACGGCCTTCCGCTCGGACGTTTATAGACGCCGGCTCGTCTCTCGATATTTAACATCGGAGCTCGACGGTCTTCCGCTCGGACGTTTATAGACGCCGGCTCGTCTCTCGATATTTAACGTCGGAGCTCGACGGCCTTCCGCTCGGACGTTTATAGACGCCGGCTCGTCGATATTTAACGCCGGTTTCAAGGCCTTCCGCCGGACGCTTATAGACGCCGCCGATATTTAACGCCGGAGCTCGACGGCCTTCCGCCGGACGCTTATAGACGTCTCTCGATATTTAACGCCGGAGCTCGACGGTCTTCCGCCCGGACGTTTATAACGCCGCTCGCCTCTTGATATTTAACGCCGGAGCTCGACGGTCTTCCGCCGGACGTTTATAGACGCCGCTCGTCTCGATATTTAACGCCGGAGCTCGACGGCCTTCCGCCCGGACGTTATAGACGCCGGCTCGCCTCTCGATATTTAACGCCGGAGCTCGACGGTCTTCCGCCGGATGTTTATAGACGCCGCCTCGTCTCGATATTTAACGCCGGAGCTCGACGGCCTTCCGCCGGACGCTTATAGACGCCGGCTCGTTCTCGATATTTAACGCCGGAGCTCGACGGTCTTCCGCCGGGATGCCGGCTCGTCTCTCGATATTTAACGTCGGAGCTCGACGGTCTTCCGCTCGGACGTTTATAGACGCCGGCTCGTCTCTCGATATTTAACGTCCGAGCTCGACGATCTTTCGCTCGGACGTTTATAGACGCCGGCTCGTCTCTCGATATTTAACGTCGGAGCTCGACTTCCTTCCGCTCGGACATTTATAGACGCCGGCTCGTCTCTTGATATTTAACGTCGGAGCTCGACGGCCTTCCGCTCGGACGTTTATAGACGCCAGCTCGTCTCTCGATATTTAACGTCGGAGCTCGACGGTCTTCCGCTCGGACGTTTATAGACGCCGGCTCGTCTCTCGATATTTAACGTCGGAGCTCGACGGCCTTCCGCTCGGACGTTTATAGACGCCGGCTCGTCTCTCGATATTTAACGTCGGAGCTCGACGGTCTTGATGGCTAATCTTTAACACAGTCGCTCGGCAGGAATGCTAGCCATCCTTTTAATTAATTTTACTTCCTGCATTACAAGGACATGGGCGACTAGAATATACACAAAAATGAATTACATCAGTGCACCTTTCACCCAGCTTGGATAACGTACTCCCGGCCGAACGGCTCGGGGTCTTCTTCGTCGAGCGCTTGGCTCGAATAACATACTCCCGGCCGAACGGCTCAGGGTCTTCTTTGTCGAGCGCTGGGCTCAGATACTGTACTCCTAGCCGAACGACGCGGGGTCTTCCTTGTCAAGCGTTTGGCTCGAATATTATACCTCCGGCCGAACGACTCGGGGCCTTTGACATCGAGCACTTGGCTCGGATACTATACCTCCGGCCGAACGGCTCGGGGCCTTCATTGTCGAGCCCTTGGCTCGGATACTATGCCTCCGGCCGGATGGCTCGGGGCCTTCTTCGTCGAGCCTTTGGCTCCGATGATATACGACCGGCCGAACGGCACGAGCCTTCTTTCGGAAAATTACGATGAATTCTATGCCCGAAAGAAACTATATTTGAAAAACTAACCTGCCGATCAGCATAAGATCTGACTCAATTTCTCAACTCCCGAATAACCGTGGAGTGAGGCGGATACAATGTACTCGTCGAAATTTATCAAGGCCAGGAGGATGGCGAAACTTCCCGGTCGGTCCTTCATGGCCGCTCGGCCCCCCCCCCCCAAGTGGTGGAGGCGGTCGGCTGCGTTATCCTTTTACTTGAGCCTTCTGCTCCTATTGCTCCACGAGCCTAGCTACTCTTGCCTCTATCAGAGCGTCGAGTTTCTCCACGGAGAGCATCACCATGTGTGGTTGTCCAGCTTCATCCATTGCTTCCGCTCGGATGCAGGTGCGTTCCCACAGACGACGCTAAATTGATCCTGTCCGAACGCTGAATCAACGGACGCTGGGCACGTGGCGCTCTCCGGGTTGCTGATGCAGATCTCCGGCTAGTCTCACGAAGCTCCGGCGAACCTGCACAGAAGTCGGGCCGGGAAAGGGTTCCCGACGGCGACCCTCCGACGCTCAAGTCAGGTAAGCCAGTGGTGGAAAAAGTAGCTCCAAAGCTTGTAGAACGCGTACCTCCGGCGAAGTCTGCGGCTCTTTATATAGAGCGGTGAAAGAGCTTCTACACGCCCACCGAGGCACGTACGTGTCCGCAGCCCATACCTCGGTATGTGTTTGTCAGAAAGCTTACCTGACGCCATACTACAACAGTCCCATCGCGCCATCGATGGGACAACAGGACACCCCGTTGTCAAACTAGGAGTATGGCTTAGCCATACGACTTGACGGCTGTGAGCAGATGTTCCTGTCCCTATTTACCCACCGCCGGCCGGGACGTCCATCCAGCCGGCCGGATGAAAAGCGTCGTCCGGACGGCCCTCCTCCCCTGCGCCGGCCGGGCGGCACGCCCATCCCTTCCCGCCTGTCACTTGCATTGATATGCTGAGGGAGGCTTCCGGGCGGGTGCTACGTAAGGACCGTTGCAGTATTTCACCTTCTCTTAGGCCTTCCGCTCGGCTCTTAGATATTATTTCATTGAGCGTCGGAACCCCGATCCCTGTCAGGGCGTCTTTTACTATCAGATGTTTACTGGCAGACCGATCAGCTTGCCCTTTTCTCATGAGTCCGGTCGGCTCACCCTTCTTCGACGGACCACCCGACCCTTTGACCTCCACGAGGCGTTGACCCCTCCTTTGACCTCCACGGGGCGTTGACCCCTCGTTAGGGGGTCCCGGGCTTTTACCACCGGATCAGTTGTCATAATCAAAAAGGGGGAGATTGTTGGTGAGTAAAGCATCCCGACGATCGAACCGAAGTTTTGATAATGGCAAAGGAATTCAAATTTAAGTTGTTTTGTTATCTAATGTGTGCGAATGAGGTTGTAGGAAAGTCCTAACTGCGGTTAGGTAGGTGGAAAATCCTAAGGGGTGGTAACCCTAGGTCCTAAGGGATGGTAACCTTAAGTGGTAAAAAAATCCTAAGGAGTGATAACCTTAGGTCCTAGGGGGTGGTAACCCTAGGTGGAGTAAAACCCTAAGGGGCGGCAACCTTGGGGGGGGGGGGGGGGGGTAACCCTAGGTGGTGGAAATCCTAAGGGGGTGGGGGGGGGGGGGGGGGTAACCTTAGGTCATTGGGGGAGGTAACCCTAGTTGGTGAAGACCCCTAGGGGGTGGTAACCCTAGGTGAAAAGTCCAGTAGGTTTGGAGGACCGGACTGCCATCAGGTATGCTCTCCTGAGTGGAGTTGGTGAGGACGCGTTCCCCGAAAGAGGGAACAGTAAGCGTCGGTTCGACCTAGGGTTTCGGTTGAAAATTCGAAGTCAGAACCGGACAATCCGTTACTGTCAAACTTTCTTATTATGATTATTGTGTGTGCTAACTTTGTTTTTCAAGATATGTGGTTGGTTTGTGGACTAACATATTTTGCAGGGACAAAGGAGCAAGATTAGCCTCGGATTAACAGTACCCGAGGCGCCCTCATGGAGCTTGAGGCGCCTCGGGTGCAAGGAAGAAGCAGTGTTGGAAGCTACATTAGAGGCGCTCTCATGGAGACTTGAGGCGCCTCAGACGGCAGGTTAGAGGCCCCTTCAAGGCTAATGGAGGCACCTTCAAAAGGATCAGCGAGGACTTCTTCAGCGTTTAATTGCACGGCTGACTCGGCTCGTTGGAGGCGCCCTCAAGGGGCTTTGAGGCACCTCCAACAGCCTTTATATGTGGTATTCGACCAGTAGCTCATATTATTAACTTCAAAGCTATTCATCCTTCGTGTGCTGCTCAAGAAACGACCCGGCTAAGCTGCGACAAGTCCCCGACGACCCAGAACTTCTAAATTCCCATTTTGTTGTCGGTATAGCTTTTATTGCACTTATTGTAATATTCAATTGTACCTTTTTAATTGTTTCCTAAAGTAAACGCTCAAGGAGCATGGGCCTTAGAGTTGGAGTCACCCAAGGCTCCGAACCAAGTAAATCTTGGTGTCTTTGTGTCTTGTTTTTATTTCTTATTTCGCTGCTTTACTCTTGTCAATTTTCGAATCCGAAACGCATGAAAGTCACGAGTGTTATTCACCCTCCCTCTAGCGCTTCTCGATCCAACAACCTCTAACCCCCTTGAAGGTGCCTCCAATCGCAAAATTGATCCCTTCAGCTTTGGTCATGATAAACAGTGTGAATTACGACTTCTATCCATGTAAGGGTGCCTTCCATTCTCTCCGAGACAGTTCCATTGCTCTCTAGGGTGCCTCCCATCCATCCTCCGCGCCTCTGCGCCTCAAATCCATCCAAGGCACCTCCAATTCATCTGAGGTGCCTCCAATCTACTAGTTTTACACAATAATCTTCTGAAGGTCATATCTTTTGACTCTAAACTCAGGATTAATATTTGGTAGTTGCTACACATGCCAAATTTTAAGGTCTACATTTGTCTCTAAAACATAGAGTTAGAAAAATATATGCACAAATAGTTTATATATATTTATGAGTTAGATCCTGTCTCACCAAGGCTTGGATCTAGTCATGGTCTCAGTTTAGGTTTTCAAAATGGATCTAAATTGAATCTATGACTAAAGTTCCTAATTGGGGCTCATCCTCATTGGAACACTCTCCTCCAGTGACTTACCTTACTTACCATGCATAATCACTTTACTCTACTTCGGCCCACCAAGTCTTCCTACCAGTTGTCAGGTCCGCAGACTCAACTAGATTTCGGCCAGCTGTCAGGTCCCTCGGACCCAACCAAACTTTTTACTAAATATCGGGTCACCCTTACCATCCTTCTCACTCAATGTATCTTTTTCTTGACTTTTTGTGTTCCTAAGTCCCTTGCACACTTAGACACAAGACATCAAATAATATATAGTCTAACTTAACTCGGTTGATCACATCAAAATAGACATGGGGTACTTACAAATATTATATCCAATATCAGCCATGAGCAACAATTAAAGCTCAGGCCTTCATAGATTTTTTGATAGAAGTTCCTAACTAAAAGGTAGATGAGACTTAGAAAATTTATGTGGACAACTTTTCCACTGGAAAGGTAGCAGAGTATGGATATTACTAATCTCTCCTAGAGAAGATGTGCTCAAACTTTCTATTCAGCTCAACTTCTAGGCATCCAACAATGAAGCTGAGTTTGAGGTCTTACTCACAAGACTTCAAGCACTAAAGCAAGTCGTAGCCTCCCGAATGATCATCTATTCAGATTCTCAGTTGGTGGCTCCGTATCTAAAAGGTTTGAAATCAGAAATGACCGATTATGGTGATATGCGGACATTTTTGAAAAGTTAAAGGGTGATTTTCAAGAAGTTACTTTGCTGAAGATTCCTTGAGCAAATAATCAAAAGGTGGATGAGTTAGCTAAACTAGTAAGTGCACTAGCATGTTAGAGAACGAATGATTACATGTCTCAAACTCTATTAGTTTCCTAGGTCAAACAAGCTTCTAGACAGGATGAGCCTACCAATTGGAGAATACCCATCGTTGCTTATCTCAAGTAAGGAATTCTGCCTACCAATCCAGAGCAAGTCCAACTACTCAAGAGAAGGGATCTCCGTTTCACTTTAATTGTGGACATATTATATAGGCAACCCTTCTTGCACCCCTCCTCAATTGTCTCAATCTGGATGTTGCCGATTATGTAATGAGGGAGGTTTGTGAAGGTATTTGTGGAAACCACATTAGAGGAAGGACACTTGCTTGGAAGGCATTACTAGTTGGATATTTTTGGCTGACAATGCAAGTCGATACTGTTGGTCCCTTTGGAGGCCGGCAAGAGGGGAGGGGTGAATTGCCCTACAAAATAAAACTCGAACCTTCCTCGAACGATTAAGCTAACACTTGTAAAATGAACTAAGCAGATAAATAAAAGCATAAAAGAAAAAACGAGGCACCAGATGTTTACTTGGTTACAACCGATGTGGTTGTTAATCCAAGGAAGATTAATCTCAAAAACTCCTTCAGGCGGAGAAGCCTCTTACAGCGTTTAGGCACAGAAAATAGAAGCTTAACTACAACTAAAGCATACAAGTGTTTGGAGATAGAATGATCGTAATTGTTTAAAAGCTTCTGGACCAAGGCTATATTTATAGCCTTGGTCGGGGCGCCTGGAAGGGTTCCGGGCGCCCTGGGGGGGATAAAATTTATCCCCCAACGGTTGGATCGAGTTAAAGCTCGATCCTGTGAAAAAGTCTCTTCCGGGCGCCCGGAAGGGTTCCGGGCGCCCCGGAGCCAAAAGTCAACCCAGTTGACTTTTGGTCCGGGCTCTCTTCTCCGGTTCAGCTCGCCTCTGGCTCCGTTAGCTTGGGTGATCTCGGCCTTCCGGAATAGGGCTCACCTGAACCCATGTTCCGGCCTTCTCCTCAAGCAGCCTTCCTTCCCGGTTTCACGTCCCTCGAACGCCGCGCACGTTCTTCTCGTCCACCGGTGTACTCTTCCGCGGTCACCTCGTCCCTCGGACGCACCGAGCCCGTCGGCTCTCTCCCTGTGCCGTCCTTCTCTCTAGCCGCGTCTTCCGCTCGACTTCCTGTGTTCCTAAGCTCCTGCACACTTAGACACAAGGGTTAAACAAACGCAGGACCTAACTTAGCTTGTTTGATCACATCAAAACACCTTGGGGTTCCAACAATCTCCCCCTTTTTGATGTGAGCAACCCAAGTTAAGTTAGGGTAAACAAATGCAATAAAAACAATTTATATTCAAATAAGTCCAAGTATTTTTCAAATGAAAGATTATATTACCTCCCCCTAGACTTAACATACTTCTCCCCCTTTGATCACATAAAAAATTGGGGTTTTAAACAAGTCTAAGGTAAATTCAATCAAAACTTTGAGTGTAAAAAATATCTAATTAAAGACAATCTTCAGAATTTTTCTTTTGAGAAAAATTTAAGTAAAACATTTTTCAGAAAAAATTTTTTTAGATAAGAATAGTCATAAGTGTTAAAAAAAATTTAAGTTTTAAAACTTATCTCAGCATTCCCCAAAAAAAATTTTCTAAAAAAAATTCTAAGTGAATAAAGAAACAATTCTATGTCAATTTTAAAAAAAATGATAAGGCAAAACTCAAAGTTTACTTTTAAAAAAAATCTAAGTCAATTTTCATAAAAATTTCTAAGATAAAATTTTTTTAAATATTTTCTAACACAAATTGAATAACTCTTTTAAAGCATTAAGTAATTTAAATTAATACTTTTTCAGTTAATCAATTAAACTTTTCATTTCGATACTTGGCTTCCAGGTCGTGGCGAGGCACTAGGCCTTCTTGGTTATTGGAGCAACAACCACTTCCTTAGACAAAGCCTCATAAAGAAATTAGTTGTTTAATTTCCTTGCTGAAAATGCTAAGTCTTATTTTAATTTTAAATTAAATAGGTTTTTGGAACCCAATAGAGGTTCCTACCTACAGGATTAACCAAGTATTTCCTAGGTATATAGATTTTTGATATATTTCTAATTTGACTTTGATGAAATCTATAATACCAATTTAAACATTTATAATTTCTAAAAGTAGAAATATTTGAACAATTAGATTTTTTCAATCTTTCTATTTCTTCTTTTAGTTTTTCATTTTCAATTTTTAATTTTTCAAAATCCTCTATAAGACATGATTTTGCCAAAATTCTCTTTGTTTCTAAAATTTCATTTTCTAATTTGGCATTTTTATTTTCTAATTTATACATGGATTTAGTCATTGCCTTAATACCAAAGTAAAGTTCATCAGGGGGTAAGAGGCATACCTCACTTACCATATCAGACTTGAAGCCTGAATCTCCCCCTGCTTCGCTACTTCCATCTGAGGTCGCTCCCCCTTCATCGATTCTGGGTTCTGATGTACTTTGTCCTTCGTGGCTTGCCATCAGTGCAATCCCCGCATATTCTTGAGCTTCTGATTCAGATGAAGAAGTGTCATCCCAAGTTGCTTTTAGGTTGTGTTTCTTAGATGTCTTCATTTTGACCTTCTTGAGTTCTGGGCAGTCTTCCCTTAGGTGTCACTCCTTCTGACACTGGTAGCACTGTACCTTTCTTCTACCTTTTTGATTCTTTTTATTCTACATTTTAAATTTATTAGATCTAAAAAACTTTTTAAAATTTCTTACCATGTACGCTTCTTGATCGTCTTCGGAGTCTGACTCGAGTTCATCCTTGTTGGTTGCGTTCAGCGCCATAGTCTGGGTTGTGTCCTTTGATATCTCTGCATATCTAGTTTCGTGTAATTCAAGGGTAGAAAACAACTCTTCTAAAGTACTTACCTCCAGGTCTTTTGAGATGTAGTAAGCATCGACGATTGATGTCCACTCCGGAGTTCTTGGAAATGCGTTGAGCGCGTAGCGTATAGTGTCCCGGTTTGTTACAGTTTCACCAAGGTTTTCGGGACCAGTAACTAGTTCTTTTACCTTTGCATGTAGACCGGCTACTTTCTCACCTTTCTCCAGACGGATATTCATCAGTTTGTTGCGGAGGATGTCCCTTCTAGCGAGCTTTGCTTCGGACGTGCCTTCGTGGAGTTCCAAGAACTTCTCCCAAAGTTCTTTAGCAGATAAATAGTTTCTGATGCGGTTAACCTCTTGAGGCGGTAACACGCTCAGCAGGTGATGTTCCGCATGACTGTTTGCTACCGACTCATTCTGCTTCTTTTTTGTCCAATCGCTCTCTTCTTTTTCTTTTCCATCTTTATCTATTGGAGCTACAAAACCATATTTCATAATAAACCAAATTTCAAAATCTGTTTTTAGAAATACCTCCATACGACGCTTCCAGTCTGCGAAGTTCCCCTCGAATTTTGGTGGGACGATGCTTGGTCCGGCCATCTTGTTGCTTCGATCGACGGTTAGTCCTCCTGAAGCGCGCCTTGCTCTGATACCACTTGTTGGTCCCTTTGGAGGCCGGCAAGAGGGGAGGGGTGAATTGCCCTACAAAATAAAACTCGAACCTTCCTCGAACGATTAAGCTAACACTTGTAAAATGAATTAAGCAGATAAATAAAAGCATAAAAGAAAAAATGAGGCACCAGATGTTTACTTGGTTACAACCGATGTGGTTGTTAATCCAAGGAAGATTAATCTCAAAAACTCCTTCAGGCGGAGAAGCCTCTTATAGCGTTTAGGCACAGAAAACAGAAGCTTAACTACAACTAAAGCATACAAGTGTTTGGAGATAGAATAATCGTGATTGTTTAAAAGCTTCTGGACCAAAGCTATATTTATAGCCTTGGTCGGGGCGCCTGGAAGGGTTCCGGGCGCCCTGTGGGGGATAAAATTTATCCCCCAATGGTTGGATCGAGTCAAAGCTCGATCTTGTGAAAAAGTCTCTTCCGGGCGCACGGAAGGGTTCCGGGCGCCCCGGACAGCTCCGGGCGCTCGGAAGGGTTCCGGGCGCCCCGGACAGCTCCGGGCGCCCCGGATAGTTCCGGGCGCCCCGGAGCCAAAAGTCAACCCAGTTGACTTTTGGTCCGGGCTCTCTTCTCCGGTTCAGCTCGCCTCTGGTCCGGGTCTTTCTGCTCCGGCTCCGTTAGCTTGGGTGATCTCGACCTTCCGGAATAGGGCTCACCCGAACCCATGTTCCGGCCTTCTCCTCAAGCAGCCTTCCTTCCCGGTTTCTCATCCCTCGAAAGCCGTGCACGTTCTTCTCGTCCACCGGTGTACTCTTTCATGGTCACCTCGTCCCTCGGACGCACCGAGCCCGCCGGCTCTCTCCCTGTGCCGTCTTTCTCGCTAGCCGCGTCTTCTGCTCGACTTCCTGTGTTCCTAAGCTCCTACACACTTAGACACAAGGGTTAAACAAACGCAGGACCTAACTTAGCTTGTTTGATCACATCAAAACACCTTGGGGTTCCAACAGATACTACTCGATTCATCTCAGTCTGCATTCATTACCAAAGGCACCAAAACCTCTCCCATCGTCCAACTGAGTTCTTGAAGACCTCCACTATATCAACCCCCTTTGACCAGTGGGGCATGGACATTGTGGGGTCCTTCCCATTTGGGCCTCAATAGAAGAAATTTCTCTTAGTTGCTATAGATTACTTTTCTAAATAGGTCGAGGCTAAAGCATTAACTCGAATAACTAAAGATGTAGTCAAGAAATTCTTGTGGAAGAATATCATTTGCTGATATGATATCCCCCACAAGCTTATCTTCGATAATGGCAGATAATTTCAAAGTCGTCAACTAAAAGTATAGTATGAAGAATTTAGAATCTAACAAGCTTTCACTTCGGTAGCGTACCCACAAAGCAATGGTCAAATTGAAGTGGTCAATCGGTAAATAATTTGTGGACTCGAAATTAAATTGGACCATGTTAAAGGCAGTTGGGTGGATGAGTTGCCAAGCTCCTATGATCTTATCGAACCACATCTCGGGAGTGCATAGGAATGACTCCTTTTCATCTTGTTTATGGAGGAGAGACAATCGTTCCAGTATAAATTAGAGAAGAATCAATCTAGAGAAGCACTATGGATAGGATAAATATGAACAATGACTCTTGGATCTCGATCTAATCACTAAGACTCGAGAACAAGTGGTTGTTTGACTCAAGGCGTATTCATAGTGAATGTGTAACAAGTATAATAAACAGGTTATTCTTCGTACTTTCCAAGTTGGAGACCTGGTCTGGAAGAAGGTTAAACCGGTTGGGGACATAAGTAAATTAGAGCTACAATGGGGAGGACCCTTCTGGGTAACTAGCAAACAGAGCTCAAAATCCTATTATCTAGAAGATACAAATGGTAAAAAACTCGATTGACCATGGAGCGTCAACTACCTGAAACCTTACTTTTCTTATTAATAGTTTTATAACCTTAAGATTATTTCAACAAGGCTTATCTATGCTTTGTATTTCTCTTATCAAATAAATGACTATTTCTCTTTTAGACTCAAGTCTTGCCCCAAACTCCCCTGACTTGGACATTATCAGGGCTGAGATCCACCAAGTTGTGGTAGTTGACTCCCCTTCATACAAGGGTTGAGCGAGTATCATACCATCGTGTCCTTTTCAAGGTCAAAACTCTCCCAATCTTGTATTGAGATATGTCCGATGCAGTGTGTGCTAAAAATACGTTACGTAAACATGCACAGTAGAAGACTTAACGATAAATAAATAAATTTATTACATTACACACATCACACACATGCAAGACATAATTACGCAGACAATATCATAAAACAAAATAAAATCGAATAACAATTATTCTAGGTATACCTTACGAATGACTTGTAATGAGAAGAGTATCAACCTTTTGTGGCATTATCAAACCTCACCTCTATTCGTATCCACACTGAGCTCTTCAAGACAATTCTAAGAGAACAAGCTTTACCTTCAGAAGGTACCGACCATGAGAGAAGGAGAAGTATCAAGAAGAGGAAGAAGAAGAAAAAGGAAGATCTTCTTCCTTTGGGTGGCTCGCGACAATAAGAGGAGAACCTCTTGTTGTGGTCAGCGGCAAGAGAGAAGGAGAGGGAGAGAGAGGTATTGGATTTTGGTTTCCAAAATATAATCAAGACAATAATGAATTGTATGTTAATTCTCTCTTAACCATATCAGCATATACTCCTTTTTAATGAGTTAGATTAGAAAGCCCAAATCCAACCCATTATGCCTAACTAAAAATTAGTCCATTAACCCCTTGGTTTGATTCACAACTAAATCAAGTTGGTTCATGGCTAAACCAAATTGGTTCTTGACTAAACCAAATAGGGTCCAACTCTTTCTAAGAGATATGGCCCATCTGTACTTCCATTTCAACAAATAATTTCATATTTATCTTATATATGGTCCAACCAAATATTTATTTCTTGATTTAAGAATCCTATTCTCTAACTTGTTTTATGTCTTTTAGAGACTCGTAGTGTGTGACCTAATTGGTTCTCGATTTATCTTGGTCGTCTATAATTAACTACTTAATTATTGAATGATTATGAGTGTCACATAGTAGTACATTATGATCCTCAATTAATCAAAAAATTATAATTGATCTCAGAACTAATTCTGAACCCTTCAATAGCTACAATGAGTCATGATGTGGTCCTTTCACGCATCTTATACCCACTTAGCTTAGGACATGGTCTATGTGTCTGCCACCACTAAGCTGACTACGTCACACTTAACCCAAGAAATACTTTCTTATTTTACAGATTCAAATTACTTGTACATGTGTACAAGAGTCTCATACTCTTAACATGTGATACTTTGGCCAAAGACTTTGAGTAATAATCCTAATGAGTGGCCATAGGGTATATGTCTCCTTGCAAGGAGCGGCGAATCCTTTGTAGGCTATCCAAACACCTTCGAGCACTTCGACTTATACCCAATCATCTCAGGTCCACACCTTCAAGAGATGTTTGCTTAAGATGTCAAAGTATAAGTATCTATGACCAAGATGACTTGTATACCTGAAGTCAAAGGAAACTTGTACTCGAGCTACAGTAAGAACTTCACAGATATATCCATATATGTAGAGAACCATATGAAATCTTACAGCAAGTTACTCTAATGAACTATTTACCATAACTAGTATCCATGTTTAACTCTCAACATCCCAATGTCTCCAGCTACTAAGAAGCAGCTACGTGGTTGAACTAAGGAGTACAACTCGTGCTAGTCTTATAGAATTGATGATACTCGAATGCACCAATTTAGTGACTAGGGATATTTTAATATGTTCATAATTACATATGTAGAGATAATCACAAGTTATGATCCAATCACAAATTCTCTCATACTATGAATTGTATTACAAACATTCAATAAATGAGTTTAAGACTATTTAAATATATAATATGTACTTAAATACTGAAGTTATATTTATTAAACCATAAGAATAGACATGACTCTCAAATTTTCTTTGTGGTTGAGCCTTTATCAAAGAATCCACTAGTTTCCTTTTAGTTGAAATTTTTTCGAGTTGTATTTCTTTTCTACTAATAATCTTCCTCATTAGATGATAGTGGTAAAGCACGTGTTTAAATCGCTGATAAGACCTAGGTTCCTTTTCTTTCACAATGACTCCGGTGTTGTCATAGTAAATAGGTAATGCTTCAACAGTGGATGGAACCACACCATATTCTATAAAGAAATTCTTGATCCAAACTACTTCCAAAGCAGTAATGTACTCCACCTTATAGGTAGAATCTGCAATAGTATTTTACTTAGAACTCTTCCAACCAATTGTGCCTCTATTTAATATGAATAGGAATCCATACTGGGACTTAGAGTCATCCTTGTCCGTCTGGGAATTGGTATTCATATACCCACGTATGATCATATTATCATCTCCATATACCAAGAATATATCCTTAATTCTTCTCAAGTACTTAAGAATTGTCTTGGCAACCGCCCAATGATCCATTCCTAGATCTGACTGGTACCTACTCATAACACTTAGAGCATAAGATACATCAAGTCTTGTACATAATATTACATACATGATATATTCTATTGGGGACACATAAGGTATATTATCCATACAAATCCTCTCGTCTTTTGTACATAGGCATATAGATTTTGAAAGGTGAATTTCATGACTTACAGGTATGAAAGCTTTCCTGGATTCAGATATGCTAAATCATTTTAGCACTTTGTCTATATATATCGACTATGAAAGACCAAGCAACCTTTTTTATTTATCTCTATAGATCTTCATCCCTAGGATATAAGTTGTTACTCCCATATCTTTCATGGAGAATGTCATGGACAACTAAATTTTAACTAATTATAGAATTGACATATCATTTCTTATAAGTAATATGTTATCAACATATAATATTAGGAATACAACCACACTCTCACTAATCTTTTGATATATACAAGGCTTGTTTGGATTTTGTGAGAAATCAAACTCTTTGATTACCTCATCAAAATAAATATTCCAACTCTTGGATACTTGCTTTAGTCCATAAATGGATCGTTAAAGCTTGCATACTTTATTCTTATTAACAGATATGAAATCTTCGGGTTATATCATATGCACGCCATCGAATAGGTTTCCATTAAGAAAAACTATTTTCACATCCATTTGCAATATCTCATAATCATGATGAGCTGATATGGCCAGGTGTATTTGAATGGATTTAAGCATGACTATAGGTGAGAAGGTTTTGTCATAATCAATGTCTTGCCATTGACGATAGCCTTTAGCCACCAACCTTGCCTTGTAGGTAATTGTATTACCATCCATATCAGTTTTATTCTTGAAAACTCACTTGCACACTATAAGCGTAATGCCTTTAGGTGGGTTCACTAAATTCTAAACTTGGTTTTCATACATAGAATTCATTTTTGACTTTATGGTTGTAAGACACTTGTCCTTCTCTAAACTATTAAGAGATTCTTCGTAATCAGTAGATTTCTCATCCTTAATGAGTAATTGTCATTTGATTCTCTTACAAGAGATCCATATCTCTCAAGAATATTACATGTCCTACCTGATCTACGAGGAGGTTATGTTCTAATCGGTTGTAGTTCTTGACTAGGCATCTCATTAGTGTCTATTGGAGTCTCTTGAACTTCATAAAGTTCAACTATGCTCCCACTTGCTTCCTGCAAGAGAAAATCTTTCTTTAAGAATATAACATGCCTTTAAACAAACACCTTTTATTCCAAGGGATGATAGAATTGATAATCCTTTGTTTCCTTAGGATATCCAATAAATAAATACTTATCAGACATAGCATTCAACTTGTCTGATATAGTCCTCTTCACATAAGCAAGACTTCCCTATATCTTCAAATAAGATATGAAGGGTTTCTTACTAGTCCATACGTCATATGGAGTAGTTGAGATTATCTTCATCAGGACTCTATTTAGCAAGTAAACATCTATCGTGAGTGCATTGTAGGTCCCTTGCGGATGGCAAGAGGGGGGTGAATTGCCCTACACAATTTAAAACAAACACATTTCTCAACTCGATCTGGCTCAACACAATTACACACTTAATTAAATAGAATAAAAGAAAAATAAGTATGAGACAAGCAATGATTTACTTGGTTGGCAATCAGAGGATTGCTACTCCAAGGAAAGTAAGCTCAGTAGGAAAAATCTCCTTCTCGAACAAAATGTCGGAGGTGAAGAAGCCTCATACACGAAAGTGACACTTAGAAATAAAGAACTGAATAGAACTTAAAGTACAGAGTGTTGTGTCTTGAAAGGAGAAGACCAGGGCTTTATTTATAGCCCACTAGTCAAAACTGACCGTTGTTGACGTGGCATAGTTCGAGCACCTGGGTGTGGATAAAACTTTATCCACGTCGCAATAGGCGAAAGATAATATTTTATTTGGTCTGAGCGCCTGGAACAGGTCCAAGCGCCCAAATTGCCTTCGCACAGGGGCGCCTCGCCAAGGCACTCCTAGCTGGACCAAACCGGGCAGGGCGCCTAGAGTAGCTTCGGGCACCCGAACAACAGTCAACTTCATGTTGACTTTTTCTGTGGGTCTTCCACTCTGGCTCCGCTTGGTTGATTTCGGTCATCTGGAATAGGGCTAACCTGAACCCATTTTCTGGCCTTCTCAAGCAACCTTCCACTCCGGCTTCTCATCCCTCAAAAACGTCGCGGGCTTCCTTCTAGTCCGCCAATGTACTTTTCAACAGTGCCTCATCCCTCGGATGCACCAAGCCTATCGACTCTCTCTCTTGCCATCCTTCTCGCTAGCTGCGTGTTTCGCTTGACTTTTTGTTCTCCTAAATTCCTACACACTTAGACACAAGAAGCAAACCACAATAAAACCTAACTTGACTTGGTTAATCACATCAAAACTACCATGGGGTATTTACAATATTCTCGTTTTTAATGTGAGCAAACCAAGTTAAGTTATGGTAAACAAAAAAAGAAATAACAGTAAAAAATAGTCACTATATAATTTTCAATTAATAATAGCTAATGCAAAAAAAATATACCTTCACCCTAGACTTAATCTCTAATTCTCTCCCTTTGATCATATTAAAAATAGGAGAAATGTTGGAAAATAATTTAGAAATAAATCTAAATTAACATCTAAGAAAAAAATTGACTAACATTTAAAAATTTAAATTTTGAAAATCTAGATTTTTGTGAATTATGAGAAAAATAATTTTAAAGTTATTTCTAATTGTGCAAAAATTATAAAAAATTTTATAATGTTAAACAGACATAATCAAAGTTGTGATAAACATTTTACAAAATTATGAAATTGATTTAAGCAGAAATAAAATATTTTCTATAGAAAGTTGTATTTTAAAAAAAAATACTTAAAAGTAGTTTCTAAGCTAAAAAAATTTTGAAAATTTTTCTGAGAATATAATAGAGTAAGTGTTTTTAAAGATTTTTTTTTTTAAATTCAATCTTTGAGAATTTTTAATATTAAAAATTAGTATTTAGATAAATAATTTATAGAAAATTCAATAATGGTTAAAAAAATTAAAAATATTTTTTAGATAGAGAATATTATAAATTTTGGCATAAAAATAAATTTTGTAAAAAATAGTACTGAGAAATATTGTTAAATTGAATAATATGATTTTTGTTCAGAAATTCATAAGAATTAATACAATGGTCAAAATTTTTTGAAACTTTTCCTACAATTAAGGAATAAAATCCTATTTTTTGAAAATATTAATATCTAATTAATTTCAAATAGAAATTGTATGAAAAATTTATTTAGATAATTCTAAGAAAACAATAAAAATTAAATCAATTTTAAAGTATGACATGTATAAAAATTTAATTTAAGCATGATTTTAGAACTCAATATAGGTTTCTTCCAACTTGATTACTAAAAAACTTTCAAGGGATATATTTTATGATAATTTTTTAATTTTTTCCTTATGATATCTAAAATACCAATTAATTCCTAAATAATTTCTAATTTTTTGAACATGTGAGCATGCATAATTCTTTAAATTTTCTATATCTACTTTCAATTTTTCATTTTCAAATTTTATCTTGTCGAAATCTTCTAATCGGTAAGATGCTACTTAGGTTATTTTTAATTCCTCATTTTCCTTTTAAATTTTTCTATTTTCAATTTCTAATTTATAAGAATTTTTTAACAATATTTTTATAAATTTAAATAACTTATCAGGAGGTAGAGATTGTACCTGACTTACCTTATCGATCTCATTATTTGATGCTCCCCTGTAGAGCTTCTTTCTTCTGACGTAGCTTCTCCTTCATAGATGCTTTCGAGGCTTATCTTCGATGAGCTTGCTCCGTCGTCTTCTTGGTGACCTAACATTAGTGCAAGTCTGGTTGTCATAGGCTACGTCATTCGAATCTGATAACAATGTTTCATCCCATATCACCTTTAGATTCTTCTGCTTCTTTTGGATCATTCTTTTATCCTTTTCCTTGTCCTTATCCTTGTTCTTCAATTTTGGATAGTTATTTTGACGTACCCTTTGTCACGCCCCAGAGGAGTCTCTGCCAAATAAAAATCCGATAATATCTCCCCTGTACGAGTGACAATCTGAGACATACGTACATACAAAATACATCAGCCACATGCGGCTGGAATATATATACACAACCACGTAGTTAAATAATCAGCCCACACAGCTGGAACAAGAATAAACACAACGACACAGTTATATATATACATTAAACATCCCACTCGGCTGTACTAAAAATCAACACAACAGAAAAATGATAACGGGAAGCCCATACAAAACAAATCAACACATTGCTAGCCGGCTAGGCTTTATACAACAACCACAACAACACAAATAGAATCAAAACACCAAATACAAGTAAAACATAAACGAAAACCTGAAGTGATCTTCGAATGTGACGTAGGACCCGGTAGACAGGATACTCCAAGCGACATCTACTTGCTACCTGAAAACATAAAGGTATACATGCGGTGGTGAGTATAGGTAACTTAGAGGGTAATAGACAAGATAGTGCATGGATAATAAATAACATGGAGATCAAAAGTATACAGTCTCAGTAGAGAATAAAGAACATGATCATACTAACATATCCAATAAACACAACTACCAGTACCAATCTATATCACATGGTATAACGATCATAACTAACATACAAAAACTACACGTATTACAACTGACAAAATGATAAACACATACCCAATCTAGAAACGACACATGGTACAATGATCAGTAAACTCACCGGATCTGCAACAAACCCACTCATGACACCTGTGCAATACAAATACAACTGCATATACATGTAAAATAGATGACATGTATGCAACATGGCGACCATATGCAATAATCATATCTCAAACAAGTGCAACAATCACAATTGATGTGCGTAAATATTATGATCGTTTATGCATGTTTTAACGCACATTCACTTGCTTTATGCATATATATTTTTTGCACGATCATATCTTTTATCATATACTCATCATAAATACACTTTTGTTTGAAGATATGCTCTTTGTTTGATTTTGTGTTAATAGGGACAACTTTTGAAGCAAATATAGCGATTGTCGACGTACCGGAACAAGGCAGAGAACACGACCGTGCAACCTCGCATGCCCGTGTGGCCAAACAGAGGAAGAACATTGCACGACCGTGCAACTCTTTCACGGTCGTGCGGCTAAATAGAGATGGATCCATGTATGGCTGTGCAAACTTGCACGGTCGTGCCCCCCACGACCAACAGCCAAGCCTTATATGGTCGTACAATCCTGCACGACCGTGTCCCAAGAGCAGTGCCCTAGATCCACACGGCTGTGCCAATTGGCACGGCCATGCAGCGCAGCCAGAGGCAAAAGAAGGCACGCCCGTGCCACATCTACACGGCCGTGCCACGGCGCCGTGCCCTAGACTATAAAAAGGGTTCTAACCCTTCTCCTCGGGAGGAGCGAGCCGTTAAAGGGAGAATTGCCTTGGTGCAGTCCACGCCATCCAGGACCTCCGTCCAACGATCTTTCATCACCACATCAACTCCAGAAGTAAAGGATTGGATCCGAAGATCACTCGTTGTCGTTGGATAAGCATCCTTTCTCTTTCTTTCTTCTTGTTTGAGGATTGTACACTTAATTACATTATGTCTTCGGGTTTTTCTCCGGCGTCTATGGAGTAGATTTCTTGTTCTAGGATTAGGGAGTAGTTGTGGATTGGTTTTGATGTAAGACTCATATTTATGCCTTTATTCATTAAATGATTTCGCTTGCTTTGTTTCAACTACTTTGCATGAGACTTGTTGTGTATTAATTGATTGTGTAGGAATTGCTAACCTTATAAAGAGAGTATCTTAGATCATATACCCAAGGGACCCTAGTTGTAACGCTTCGGCCCGGGCGGGCCCCACCCGGACCGAACCGGGAATGCCACCATAATTGCTCATCGGGTTGACGACTAGCTCCACAGACCACTAGAGGTCCTTTCAACATGCTTTGTTCTCACTCGCATGCACCCTGAAAAACTTCCCAGGAGGACGACACCCATCCTCAGATTTCTCCAAGCCAAGCACGCTTAACTTTGGAGTTCTTAAGTTTGGGCTTCCGGAAAGGAAGGTGCACCTTGGTGATATGGATAGTACCATCTAACGTTTTAAACTATACTTAACTAGAATCTCAGAACCGGGGTATTACAATCACCCCCACTTAAAGACACAACGTCCTCGTTGTGTAACCACGAATCACACCACAGACAAATCCCAAAATCTCCCTCGCTAGGTGATGCCCTGGGTGCTCCTGCCATAGGCACACTCACGGTCGCAAGGTCGCTCGAATACCATCTATAATGCCCCGGCCCGGGCAGGCCCCATACGGACCGAACTGGGAATGCCACCATAATTACCCATCGGGTTGACGACTAGCTCCATAGACCACCGGAGGTCCTTTCAACGTGCTTTGTCCTCACTCGCACACACCCTAGAAAACTTCCTAGGAGGTCACCCATCCTCAGATTTCTCCAAGCCAAGCATGCTTAACTTTGGAGTTCTTAAGTTTGGGCTTCCGAAAAGGAAGGTGCACCTTGGTGATATGGATAGTATCATCTAACCTTTTAAGCTATACTTAACCAGAATCTCAGAACCGGGGTATTACAATAAAATAAATTTATAAATGGCCTTGGGCTAGGATTGAACCCTAGACCTCTTACTTGAGATTGGTTTAAGTAGCCATTAGGTGGGAGTCCCTGCTAGAAGAAATTTCGGCAACATCTCCCATGTCCGGGTGACAATCTGAAACTTACTACATCATCCAGATACCTTGGCCAACACGGCCGGAACTGTAACACCCCACCCTCCTCAGTACTGGACTTGTGAGGGTGGAGCGCTACCGGACTACTAACTTACTTAACTATCCTTGTTCACATGTTGATAGTAATTCCTAAAAATCTCGAAGAACTCAAAACATACAATTAACTAGCAGCGGAAGACTAAATGACTCATCTAATACATTCTTAATAAATGACAATCTTAATAAATTCTTATGCTAGGTCCCAAGGCTTCTATAGTCCAGGCATCACACATCCACCCGCACCTCCTTGTCGCCTTCCTTTGCTATAACTTTTCCTTTCCTTTATCTGCAGTAAGAGGAAATGCAATCTATAAGAAAAATTGCTTAGTAAGCGTTATCTAACTCACAAAACTCGAATATGCATGTGAATAAGATAAATCTAAAACTGATTTGTGAAGTTTTGAAAACTATTTTCATAATAGATAAAAATAATAATCAAACTGCTGATGGGCCCGGTAACTATACTTGCTATGCGCACATCCCTAACTAGACCCGAGATAGCTGGTCCTGAATCTAGTAGGGTTTACTAGGTTATCTAAACCTAGGGACGACTATGGGAGCCCAACCTAAGGACAACTAAGAGTCCAGCACAATGCCACTGATAAAAGTAAAATACTGATTTATAAGCTGATTTATCTAATTACTTATTTTTAATACTTCTAATATATAATGCCTCGGCATTTTTTTTAAGCACCTTGTGTGCCAAAATCCCTAAAGTCTTGACTTTGGGATCTACTTAAGGCCTTGGCCTTTTTCTTTCTTTTCTTTATCTTTCTTATACTTGTTAATACCTCTAATAAAAGAATGCTTCTTTAAAAAGAAACTGAAATGTTTAAGCAAATTCTAACTTTGAAATGCTTAAACAAAAATCTGCATACTATGCTAATCAAAATTCTGCATACTACACTAACCAAGATTCTGCATTCTATGCTACACTATTTCTGCATACTATGCAAACATAAATTCTGCACTATAATACTTAACCAAACTGCATTATAATCTTTTTCTTTAAAAACTACACTATAAGTTCCACCAAAAATCTGCACTACAAGTTCCACAAAAAATCTGCACTATAAATTCCACCAAAATTTTACACTACAAGTTCCACAAAAAATCTGCACTATAAACTTTAAAGAAATCTGCACCATAAGCTCTTAAGAAATCTGCACTACAAGCTCTAAAGAAATCTGCATTTTAAGCTCTAAGAAATCTGCACTACAAGCTTAATTAAAATATGCATTATAAGCTTACATAAAAATCTGCACTTATAAGCTTAATTAAAATCTGCACTATAGGCTTAATTAAAATCTGCACTATAAGCTTAAATAAAAATCTGCACTATAAGCTTAATTAAAATCTACATTATAGGCTTAATTAAAATCTGCACTATAAGCCTAAATAAAAATCTGTACTATGAGCTTAATTAAAATCTGCACTATATGCTTAATTAAAATCTGCACCTATAAGCTTAATTAAAAATCTGCATATGAGCTTAATTAAAATCTGCACTATAAGCTTAAGTAAAAAATCTGCACCTATAAACTTAATTAAAATCTACACTATAGGCTTAATTAAAATCTGCACCTATAAACTTAATTAAAATCTGCACTATAAGCTTAATTAAAATCTGCACTATAGGTTTAATTAAAAATCTGCATTACAAGTTTAAATAAAATCTGCACTATAAGCTTAATTAAAATCTGCACTATAGGCTTAATTAAAAATCTGCACTATAAGCGCTTCTCATGCTTCGAATTCAAGAAGAACAAAGGTCCAAAACTACTCCTACTGCAGGTGAGAAGCACTTACCTTGCTTCTTGGACTCACAACCGAAAAAAAGGGCTTCTAGGACCTTGGCCGGCCGCCGGAGATGATGCCCTAACTCCTTTCGTTTTTTGCTTGAGCTCCGCCATCGTACGCAGAAGAGAAGGAGAGAATGGTTTAAGTCACCAGAAAACATAGCATCAACTTATCCCTTTTTATAACTTAATATTTCTGTTAACTCCTTAAATAAATTCGCTACCTTTTCTAAACAGACAAATCCAACATCAACTTATCCCTTTTATAATATTCTGTTAACTATCTTAAATAAATTCGCTACCTTTTCTAAACAGACAAATCCAACATCAACTTATCCCTTTTATAATATTCTGTTAATTATCTTAAATAAATTCGCTACCTTTTCTAAACAGTCAAATCCAACATCAACTTATTCCTTTTATAATCCAATATTCTGTTAACTATCTTAAATAAATTCGCTACATTTTCTAAACAGAAAAATCCGTTTGCACACCTGGTCATCCGGGTTTTGACCAAGTCAAAGGTCATGGGTTCAATTCTCGGCTTGGACATTTTTTTGTCGAAACTTCCTTCGTTCAGTAAAAATACCAAACGACCTCCAAAAATTACATAAAAATACTCTAAAATTTTCTAAAACTCCCTAGAATATTTCTATAGCATTTTTAAATATTTTAAAATTACTTTTAGGACTCTAATTGAGGAAATTTGGGGCGTTACAGGAACATACATATATAAAATAAGCAATCACCACGCAATTTAATAGTAAAACTACACTAATGTAACGATAAAGAAATGTCATCTCAAAAATCCTACTCAACTACACCCATAAAGTTCAAATCCGATATCCTACTCCACTACACCCATAAAACACAAATCACAATGAACTCACCTTTTCTACCATCCAAGCAGGCATGTAGCAAAACATATCCAATAAAACTCATAGGCAATAAAGATAACACAATATCCATATGTCAGAAACTAGAACAAGTCTAAAAAGTACAATATGAAAATCAAAAGATAAAAACACATCCTCACGATCTATAAGGGACTAGCGACTAGAACTCCTCCGGACAGCCTCAACCTGAAAATAGTAAATATCCATGGGATGAGTCAACTCCTCAACGGGTAACTACAGATATGCATAATAAAGAAAATAAAAAATAGCACTAACCATACGTACAGTCTCCTGATATAAGAAGGATAATGCAATTGAAATAAATAGGAGAACAACTGTACTAAGCAGGGCCCGGTGTATAGATAAAACCCCGAGAGGTATAGAAATCCTGTATGCATGTCAAACAAATGCATCCATCCAATATGCAGTATATAAGTGCAGCAAAAACAAGCAATAAATGCATCAATGCGTATGATGCCAATGATATGTCCTGGTCACCCTACTGCTAGTCAGCCATCTCACACACGATGGTGAGACCGAGTGGGTAGGGCTGTGACAACCGTGCACTCTGCCATCACTGCTCCTGATGAGTGATCGAGTGGACGGGATGCTATTGGAGTACACCTATCCTCCTACCTCAAATAATAAGTGGGGGAGCGCAATGCTCTCATCTCCCTGAGCAAGTCAAGAGGAGGAATCCCTGCCAGCTACCACGTTGTGTCACACTACCCATGAGCGGACCAACGGAGCCTAACAGAGCAAACTGTCTATCAGCTACCACACTGCGTCTCCAGACCAGCGGAGCCTAACAGAGCAGAACTGTCTGCCAGCTACCACGCTGGGTCACCAGACCAGCGGAACCTAACAGCAGAACTGCCACACACCTGCCTGACATACCACTAACCCATAAGTGGTGGTGTGTGTAGATCTATGTAACTGGCGATGTGCTCAACAATAATGGAGACGACTATCACACAACATGCAATCATGCGAGATGGTGCATGATACTAAGCATGGGAATATCCTGAACCTATCCATCTCTAAAAAATGTGTACCATAGGACAAAGAATCAAATCAAAGGTACACAAATCAGATAAGGTATAAAAACCTAGGTCCTGAACATAATGAAGCATGGTTATGTTACTACCCCTATAAGCATGTATAATTAGGTAGGTACTAACATGAAGTGCATAACAAGTAAACAAAACAAGCATGTAACATGTATCGAGTAGTGACCAACCGATGCAGATAAGAAACATAATCATTACTATTTGTTAAAAACACTACTATGTATATCAAATGACATATCTAACAAGATAAGTCAAAGTACCCGCCTCCAATAAGAGGATCATATCTGAAATAGATCCCTCGTCGAGACACCGTCTCGAATCAAAGTCCTGTAATAAATCGTACAGTTTAGCTAAGTTTAATTTTAAGCAAAATAGCTAAACCAAATTATTTTTCTCCATGAACCCTAATTACATAGTTAATCCCAGTTAACTATCCCTAATCCAAAGCTTAGGGTTTCATTCCTAACTTAACCATAAGTCAACCTAACTACACACGAACCACCAACTATATAATGAATCAAACCTATCCAAACAAACTCACCCAACTTCGATCGTGGTATTGCTGTCGAGGAATAAATGGCTATCTAGAGGTAGCTCTTGCCAAAGATCTATGGATGGTGCTACTGTGAAGTTACTACAAACAACCCCCAATTAGCACAAACAATTCTTACTAGAATTGAGCCCCAAAACACTACAACCTGACCTAAATCCGAAGCCTCAGCCGGTGTTCCACCGCCGGACAACTTGCTGCCAAACGAAGTAATTAGTCCTAGGAGAAATTTCTGCCAGAATCCAGAGGTCAGATCCCAAATCTGTACTAGCAGCTTACCTTTTGCCGAAGGTGGAAGAAACTCGCTGTGGGGGGAGGCAGTGGCGTCGGCTGGCAGATCCGTGGTCACCGAGCGCTGGTCTCAGACTGCTCTAACGGAGATCAGTGCAGCAAGGCCCTTACCGACGTTGGAAACTGAGGCTAGGGCACGACTTGGATGGTGGCTTCCAACGCGATCGGCGGTGGCAAGGAGAACAGGGGAGGGGGCCGGCACGAGAGGGTGCTCAGCGATTAGTCAAAGAAGAGAACAGGGCTCAGGTGGAGAGGTGAGAAGAAGAAATCAACGTCGGCACCTAGGGCATCGGCACTGTTCCATGCTGCGGCAGCGGCGGCAGAGCAACGCAACGGGAGGGTGACACTTAGGGCATGGTGAGGTAGAGACCAGGGTTCTTGACAGCCGGTGCTAGCATTCGGCGTTGGTTGATGCTGGCCGATCGGCGCAAGAGGGGAGAGGAGGGAGAAGAAATAGGAGTAGAGAAGAATTTGGCGTCGACGGTTTGAGGAGATGGAAACCGTCGGGTTGGGAAGGAGAGGAAGGGAAAATGGCGTCGGGCTTAAAGCGCGGTGAGGAGAAAAAGAAAAGAAAAGGAATAATAAAAAAAATAAACATTTCCTCGTTAAAATGGGGCAGCCTAAACAGGCTTTCCTGGGGCCCAATTTTTATCCCCTTAACCTCGTCATACGAGCTCCGAAAAATTTCCGAAAAATTTCTAAAAATTTTAGAAAATTCCCTTATGGTTATTCGCTCTTTTTCGGTATTTTACACTAGTGACAGGGGTAACCCGTTCACAGACATATAGGGTATTTCCTCGAAAGGAGAGGCAACTTCTCCGCAAGGAAGTAAGAGACCAAACCAAGCCCTTATTTCTATCCTTAATGACACCAATTAGAGTTGCATTCTTGTGATGTACCAAGGCGCTCTAGTAACAAGGGTTAACCGTAACAGGATTTCACAGGGATCTCTATTTAGTGCTTAAGTATAGTTGCTTTAGCTTCCGGTGAATGCATGTTGATGGACAATGAGTAAAGGATAGAACGTAATACATCAATACCACTATAATGAAACCGAACCCCTAGAACTCTTGATAAACCAAGTTAATTACTTTCTCTTTACTAGTTCTTGTTTCTACTTCCCAATCTCTTTTCTTTAGATAACTTGCAACCATCGGTAGTTTAGCTAATCCTAAGTGAACCATTGCTAGTGCTTATAACCAGTCCTCGTGGGATCGATAATCTTTATTACTGACGACGAATCCATACACTTGCGGAATTGTAACAATAATCACATTCAACTAGTATCTACTAAGCATGTATGCAAATATAACTCCACAGATGCACCGCGCATCATATGCATATGCATATGCATGCTCCATGGTCACCCCCACCACCTCTCTAGACACCACGACCCTTGTATGACCGAGAGACTTGGGTCTGTGATGACTGTACTACCCTCCAGCCCACTATAGAGTGGTCAAAGCGGACAGTCCGCTAGTAGTTATCTAACTACATAGCAGCAGGGTCCCTAACTGCTCACAACGCCGGATCTCATAAACCTCATGACCGGGTGGCACGATAGGACGAGCGACAACTGCTCCAACTACCACTACCCATTAGTGGCTGAGTGTGTGACGCTAAACCAAAACGACTGACGACTCTCTCACATAAGGGAGACAATGGTCGACAACATGCAATGAATGATGAACATGATATATATATAATCATGACACAGACACCGTCATCATCAATGCAATCTCTAAATCCATATAAGTATCCCCACAACATGAGTATAATCGTCATGATACCTTCACATATCCCACCAAACACATGTACACAACTACACATGTATAATCAACCAAAAATCTCTAATAATCCCACTAAACACATGTATACAGAAGATAGGTACAATCAACATGTATCCTCCAGTAAAACACATCAAACACGTCTATAAACCATAAACATACAATCAACACAACTCCTCCAAAAATACATAACAAATATGTGTGTACATACAGCATGTAAATGTACGATCAACATGATGACTCCTATAGCACATACCAACCTACATACAATCCACATCCTATGCACAATCAACATGGTAATTCAATCAACCAGATAATCCCTACAATACATACTCTACACGTGTAATCACAACATAATATATATCAAGAGTTGAGACTGTATATGATATAACTAAAACACCTCAAAGATCAAGCATAAGTATCAAGCAGGAAAGCAACAAACACACACGATATAAGGTAAAACAGCCTAATCCATTGAATAATAACCATACACTAAACTCAAAGAAATATATAGAAGCCAAGGAAGAAATATCCGCCTCAAATAGAAGGTCCAATCAAGCTAAATCCGACGTCAAGACTCTCGTCTCGAATCAGAGTCCTGCATCAAACAATATATATAGTTTATTTAGCTAAATTCATATGAACAGCTAAATAAAATCCCTAAGACTAGTTATGGTAAAACTCTAATCAACACAAACATCAATCTACCTAATCAAATATAACAGTTAATTAGGGTTAGTTACCTATGTTGGTTAGTTCTAGGAAGATCGTACATGTTCCACTGTACAAAAATTTTGTACAAGTGTCGAACCTATCCTAATAACCTATTGTGTTCTTTAGAAATTAAATTCGGAATCACAAACGGAATTTAACATTATTGATTCCAAATTTAACTTATATGTTCTTAATGGTTTAGACTTGAATCACAAACGATGCTTAACATTATTGATCCAAATCCACCTATGTTATAAATTTAATTAAATATTAATTTCAGAAATCGACTTCCAAGTTATACATGGCGAGGCACTAGACCTTCTTGGATATGGGAGCAACCACCACTTCCTAGACAAAGTCTTTCAATGAAATATAATATTTAATTTCCTTATATAACCGTAGGTTTAACCAAAAGGAACAATCAAATCACAAATTCGAAAAACAAAAAAAAACACAAACTCGAATCACAAATTCGAAACCAAGAATTATATGCCTCTTGGGTTTGGAATTCATACAAAGAAAAACTAGTATGATGCGGAAAACAATTACTAGTTATACCTTTCTTTGTATGCAATGACCTCTTTATCTTCTACCATATTCCTCTTCTTATCTCGGACGTTGTGTGGGCAACGATCTACCGAGATGAGAACTACCCAAACCCTTCTTCTTCCTCCTTGCAGGTTTCAGCCAAGCTCCTCTCCTTGAGATGAAGAATTTCGGCCACACCACCAAGCTCCAAGGGATGCTAGAAACAAAGCCTCCTTTCTCTCCTTCTCCTCCAAGCAAGATCCAGCCACCACCACAAAGCTCCAAGGGATGATGCCACCGGCCACCAAAGAAGAAGAGAAGAGGAGAAGAACACGCACTAGGGTCGGCCACCACCAAGGAAGAGAGGGAGGAAAATAGAATAGAGTTGTCCCTCATGAAGGCACTCCTATCCCCTCTTTTATATTCCTTGGTCTTGGAAAATAAGGAAAAATTAAATAAAATCTTCCTTATTTTCTTTGCCATGAAAAGGAAAATTTAATTGATTAAAACCAATTTCCTTTTCTTAAATATCATGGCTGGCCACCTCATTGCTCCAAGCAAGGAAAGTTTTAACACAAAATTAAAACTTTCTAATTTGTTTCCGAAAATTTTAAAATAAAAATTTCTCTAATAATTTTTCCCTTCATGGTTGGTTATAAAAAGAATTTTATAAATTAAAATCTTTCTATTAACACATGTGGATGATTTCCAAAAAGGGAAGCTATCTTTCGAAATTAAAATCTTCCTCTCAATCTACAAATAAGGAAAGATATCAAATCTTTTCTTAATCTTTTGTAGAAACTTATAAAAGGAAAAATTTATAATTTTAAAACTCTCTTTTAAATCATGAGCATGGTTACTAATACGGGTTATGAAGAAGGGACCCATTTTTCTAGCAAAGGAGGAAATAATATCGGTTGAACAGCAGGGCTCGTGTAAGTTCGGCGAGTAGACGCCGACCGAGCAAAAGAGGCCGACCGAGAGCCTAGGTTTGGGCGTCTGGGACAGGCCGAGCAGGAACAACCGGTCGAGCAAAAGAAGCATTTAGGCTCGCAGTAGTGCTCGTGTAAGTTCGGCGAGTAGAGGCCGACCGAGCGAAAGAGGCCGACTGAGTGCTTAGGTTCGGCCATCCGGGACAGGCCAAGCAGGAACAACCGGTCAAGCAAAAGAAGCATTTAGGCTCGCAGCAGTGCCCATGTGAGTTCGGCGGGTAGAGGCCGATCGAGCAAAAGAGGTCGACCGAGTGCCAAGGTTCGACCGTCCGGGACAGGCCGAGTAGGAATAACCGGTCGAGCAAAAGAAGCATTTAGGCTCACACCAGTGCTCGTGTGAGTTGGGCGGGTAGAGGCCAATCAAGCGAAAGAGGTCGACCGAGTGCCTAGGTTCGGTCATCCAGGACAGGCTGAGCAGGAACAACCGGTCGAGCAAAAGAAGCAGTTAGGCTCGCAGCAATGCTCATGTAAGTTCGGCGGGTAGAGGTCGATCGAGCGAAAGAGGTCGACCGAGTGCCTAGGTTCGGCCATCCAGGACAGGCCGAGCAGGAACAACCAGTCGAGCAAAAGAAGCAGTTAGGCTCACAGCAATGCTCGTGTAAGTTCTGCGGGTAGAGGCCGATCGAGTGAAAGAGGCCGACCGAGTGCCTAGGTTCAGCTGTCCAGGATAGGTTGAGCAGGAACAACCAATCGAGCAAAAGAAGCATTTAGGCTCACAGCAGTGCTCATGTGAGTTCGGCGGGTAGAGGTCGATCGAGCGAAAGAGGACGATCGAGTGCCTAGGTTCGGTCGTCCAGGACAGGCTGAGCAGGAACAACCGGTCGAGTAAAAGAAGTAGTTAGGTTCGCAGCCGTGCTCGTGTAAGTTCGGCGGGTAGAGGCCGATCGAGCGAAAGAGGTCGACCGAGTGCCTAGGTTCGATCAGCCGGGACAGGCCGAGCAGGAACAACCGGTCGATCAAAAGTGCTTGTGTGAGTTCAACGGGTAAAGGCCGATCGAGCGAAAGAGGCTGACCCAGTCTTATGCCATTTAAACTTCTCTTAAACTTTGACACATAGGTCATATGGAAATACTTTGTAATTATATGAAGGTTTATTTAATTTGATGGGAAATGTCTTCTAGAAGCTCATACAGGTATGCTAAACAACAAAGAACGTACATCTGGGGTACAAAAAAGATTCCTTGAACTATTTTCACAAGTAATACTTACGTCATCTCATAACGAACTCTAACAAACCGGGGTCCACCTCATTGTTGGAGCAATCCCAATGGTCCGCGGGACCATGTGTTTTGGTATTTGGGCAAAGGGTTTAAGTTAGGATTACCCTCGTTATTTGATATGTGTACTTGAGTTGTGCAGGACTGCAGGTGACACATGTGACTCAGGTTGACGGCTTCGGGTCCAGTGAAGGATGGAGCATCCGAGGGACCGTGGACAAGGCAGCAAGGACAAGGGCCGAGGGAAGCGACTTCGAGGCATACGCGAAGGATGGCATTGGGGACGAGCCTCGGGCTTGGATGCATCCGAGGGACGAGAGCCAAAGGAAGTAGGCTTGAAGGCAAGAGGTCAAGGCTGCAAAGAAGAGTCAAGTGAGTCGTGAGGGTCCGAGTGCGAGAGAAATGTACTCGGGATGGGAAACCCTAAGTTTAGGGTTGTACTAGTCGACTGGTACTGGAACCAGTCGACTGGGGGTGAGCACAGAGAGGTTCTGTGCCCGAAATGGCTGGGATCAGTCGACTGGTCCTGGGACCAGTCGATTGGTAGATAGCCGTTGGGCTGGCATCAGTCGACTGGTGCAAGGACCAGTCGACTGGTAACGGGCAAATCAAGTTCTGATTTGTTCCAAGCTCTATAAGAAGGAGCTTGGTATGGCCGGCCAAGGCGACAAAATTAGACTTGGTTAAAGCCTAATTAGTAGTCACAAGAGTTCTCAAGTGCTTGTGTAATCCAAGAGGTCTTGGTGAGTTTGTGGTGAGGTTTCTCCACCCACAAGGAGCGACTTGAGATAGCCGGAGTTTGCCGGGGGATAATCCACCGACGGATAGGGATCGTCCACCTCAAGGACAAGCCGTGGAGTAGGAGCCCTAATCTCCGAACCACGTTAAACGAACGTGTTAGCGGTTTGCTTGCTCTTTCTTATAGTGTTTAGCTTTCTACTTGTTTGTATTAGTTTGTATTCCGCTGCGCAACTAACAAATATGTAGAAAGCGAACTATTTGGGGGTGTCGTCTATCCAACCCCCCTTCAAGCCGGCCATCGATCCTCCAACAAGTGGTATCAGAGCGAGGACGCTCTCCATCGGACTAACTGCCGAGAAGAGCAACGCATAAGAAGATGGCCGGGTTGATTGTCCCTCCAAAGTTTGAAGGAGGAAGCCTTGGGGGCATCACCTATTGGATGATGAAGATGGAGATCTTCTTCAACACAGATTGGGACATAATGATGGTGGTCAAAGAGCCATTCAAAGTCCCAAAGGACAAGAAAGGAAAGACGCTCCGAACACGACATTGGACGGAGGAGCAAACCTCACGATCGGAGGCAAACTCAAAGGTAATAGCAATTTTAATTGATTTGTTGCCAAATGATGTTGTGAGTCGTGTAGGTGAGTATAAGAATGCCCACGAGTTGTGGAGCAAGGTGAAGATGGTTCTACACGAAGAACCTAAACCTACACAAGAGGAAGTAGAGCCCAAGGAGATGGGCTTAGTAGCTCAAGAAGAGGAGGAGGAGCAACCGGAAGGTGATGAGCACTCAACTTCCGAGGAGGAGGAGAAGGATGAAGAAATGCCATCCATTAGTGTGGATGAGGAGACATCCTCAAAGGTTGAGGAAGAATCCAAGACAAGTGAAGAAAAAGTCTTGGAAGTCAACCTAGTGAGTACCTCCGCCGAAGCAATGTCAAAAGATCACATAGTATGCTTCGGTTTCAATGAGAAGGGACACTACAAGAGTAGGTGTCCATTGGGTAAGAAGAAGGTAACTCCTAAACCCAATCAAGTTATTTTGAATACTAACATGGGTTGTAGGAATAAAGAAGCCCAAAAGAAGGAGAAGAAATGGCACATAGTGTGCTTCACGTGTGGTGAAATGGGTCACTACCACACCAAATGCCCAAGGAAGGGAGAGCTAAAGAAATTGGCGCATTTGAAGATATGGGAGAAGAAGAAGAGGAGCTCAAGTCAAGGGGGAGCTTCAAGGGTAAGGGAGGTATACCCTAATTTGAAATGCAATGCAAATTCTTATGTTCCCATGTATGCTAGGAAAAATAATGATTATCATTATGTAGCAATGAAAAATTTTGGATTTAGATATCATGATAGAAGTAGGGTAAATGTGGATCATAACCCTAGGAAATCTATGCATGATAAATTTATAAATGGTAGACCTAAGGAGACCCAAGTCATTAATCCCAAGAAGGGGAGACATAAGCTTAGAAAGGGTAGGTCTAGGAATGTCCAAGGTGGACATGTTGACTCTAGGGTTAGGAACCTAGAAAGGGAGAATCAAGCTTTAAAGGCAAAGCTTGATGGTTTAGAGAAATTCCTTAAGAGATTCACTATTGGATCTAAGGGATTAAGTATGGTGTTGGGTAGCCAAAAACCCAACAATGATAGATCGGGCTTGGGATACCGATCTAGTCCCTCCAAGGCCAAAAGGAGACCATGTGCTAGGGTAGCACATGATAAGGGCAAGGGAGAGTCATCTAAAGCCAATGAGAAGAAGTATGCTAGGGTTGCATATGATTATGGCAAGGATGATGTATCCAAGGTCAAGAAGATAAGGAGATCTTCTAAGGGACATCATTGTGGTATAGCCACAATAGATGAGTCACCTAGGGAGGTGGCCAAGGTTAAGAGCTCTAGGGAGAGCTCTAAGTGTCAATTTGGGACCCATGGCCAATGGATCTCAGGTGGGTTCTACTTGGGGGTCTAGAGGAGCCATGGAGTGTGCCAAATGGTTTAGAGACGGACTTGAGTCTCAAACCTAGGGATTTGGCACACATGGATTATATTTCATGCAAGGAAATATGACATTAAGGGTCATATTGCATGATAATTGGTTTTGGATGTATAGATGCCATATAAACCAATGCTAGGGATGCATTGTGGGTTGGTATGGGCAAATACATCAAAAGGAAGCCAAAACTAGGACTTTAGGTCAAGGTTCAATTGAACCATTTAGCTAGTTTTGGATTTTGTGTCAATCTTGGGATTGGTAATAGATACATTTTGTAATGTATTTTTCCCAAGTAGACAAGGGTACAATAGACCTCTCCACAAAATTTGGGAATTTTTGGAGGTCTAGGGAATTTCTGGTGCATTTCTTAAGTTGGCCTAAAAAGGCTGATTTTTGCAGAAATAGGGTGCCAGTCGACTGGTGCAGATACCAGTCGACTGGTAACAGTGTTTTTTGACCACAGAATGGTTCTGTAAGGTTGTGTCGAAGGGGGCAGTCGACTGGCACTTAGGGCAGTCGACTGATACCAGTCTGAAATTATTTTCAGCATTGGTTTGTGACCATGTCAACTCGCTTAGATGTATGGGATCCAAGGAGGATTAATACATAAGTTTAGGGTCAGTTTGGATGATAAGTTTTCAACAATTGGGATATTGTTGGAGAACTTTTTGGATGTTAGGCAAAGGGGGAGAATTAAGGTTTAGTTGGGAAAACCTTAGTACCTTTGCGTAGGGGGAGCCTTGTGATAGGTTCTTAAAAAGCCTTGTGATAAAATCCTAGCTCAACGGGGAGCTTAGGTGTAGGGGGAGCCTTGTGATAGGTTCCAATGCATGTTTGCATGTTGTTTCGGCGGTTGCCAAGTGTATAGCCTTGGCAATGTAAGTCCATTCGGCGGTTGCCAAGTGTGTAACCTTGGCAACGTAAGTCCATTCGGCGGAGTAAGTCCAAGTGTGTAGCCTTGGCATCGTAAGTCCATTATTTTTAGCATGTTTATTTGCTATATGTTTTCCCTAACTTAAACGTATTGCCAAACACCAAAAAGGGGGAGATTGTTGGAGCAATCCCAATGGTCCGCGGGACCATGTGTTTTGGTGTTTGGGCAAAGGGTTTAAGTTAGGATTACCCTCATTATTTGATATGTGTACTTGAGTTGTGCAGGACTGTAGGTGACACATGTGACTCAGGTTGACGGCTTCGGGTCTGGTGAAGGATGGAGCATCCGAGGGACTTTGGACAAGGCAGCAAGGACAAGGGCCGAGGGAAGCGACTTCGAGGCATATGCGAAGGATGGCATTGGGGACGAGCCGCAGGCTTGGATGCATCCGAGGGACGAGAGCCAAAGGAAGTAGGCTTGAAGGCAAGAGATCAAGGTTGCAAAGAAGAGTCAAGTGAGTCGTGAGGGTCCGAGTGCGAGAGAAATGTACTCGGGATGGGAAACCTTAAGTTTAGGGTTCTACCAGTCGACTGGTACTAGAACCAGTCGACTGGGGGTGAGCACAGAGAGGTTCTGTGCCCGAAATGGCTGGGATCAGTCGACTGGTCCTGGGACCAGTCGACTGGTAGATAGCCGTTGGAGAGCCGTTGGGCTGGCATCAGTCGACTGGTGCAAGGACCAGTCGACTGGTAACGGGCAAATCAGGTTCTGATTTGTTCCAAGCTCTATAAGAATGAGCTTGGTATGGCCGGCCAAGGCGACGAAATTAGACTTGGTTAAAGCCTAATTAGTAGTCACAAGAGTTCTCAAGTGCTTGTGTAATCCAAGAGGTCTTGGTGAGTTTGTGGTGAAGTTTCTCCACCCACAAGGAGCAACTTGAGATAGCCGGAGTTTGCCGGGGGCTAATCCACCGACGGATAGAGATCGTCCACCTCAAGGACAAGCCGTGGAGTAGGAGCCCTAATCTCCGAACCACGTTAAACGAACGTGTTAGCGGTTTGCTTGCTCTTTCTTATAGTGTTTAGCTTTCTACTTGTTTGTATTAGTTTGTATTCCGCTGCGCAACTAACAAATACGTAGAAAGCGAACTATTTGGGGGTGCCGTCTATCCAACCCCCCTTCAAGCCGGCCACCGATCCTCCAACAAGTGGTATCAGAGCGAGGACGCTCTCCATCAGACTAATCGCCGAGAAGAGCAACGCATAAGAAGATGGCCGGGTTGATTGTCCCTCCAAAGTTTGAAGGAGGAAGCCTTGGGGATATCACCTATTGGATGATGAAGATGGAGATCTTCTTCAACACGGATTGGGACATAATGATGGTGGTCAAAGAGCCATTCAAAGTCCCAAAGGACAAGAAAGGAAAGACGCTCCGAACACGACATTGGACGGAGGAGCAAACCTTTTCACCAGTTGCTATTACGACATTCAAATGTCGCTTTCTACGACATTCAAAGTCGCTCCGAATACGTAGAAAGCGAACTATTTGGGGGTCTATTTCCAAATAGTTCCAAATAGCTACTAAGTATTTCCAAATAGCTCCGAATAGACCACTATTTGGGGGTGCCGTCTATCCAACCCCCTTTCAAGCCGGCCACCGAGAGGTCGATCGAGCGAAAGAGGACGACCAAGTGCCTAGGTTCGGTCGTCCAGGACAGGCTGAGCAGGAACAACCGGTCGAGTAAAAGAGGTAGTTAGGTTCGCAGCCGTGCTCGTGTAAGTTTAGCGGGTAGAGGCCGATCGAGCGAAAGAGGTCGACCGAGTGCCTAGGTTCGATCAGCTGGGACAGGCCGAGCAGGAACAACCGGTCGATCAAAAGTGCTTGTGTGTGTTCAGCGGGTAAAGGCCGATTGAGCGAAAGAGGCTGACCCAGTCTTATGCCATTTAAACTTCTCTTAAACTTTGACACATAGGTCATATGGAAATACTTTGTGATTATATGAAGGTTTAATTAATTTGATGGGAAATGTCTTCTAGAAGCTCATACAGGTATGCTAAACGACAAAGAACGTACATCTGGGGTACGAAAAAGATTCCTTGAACTATTTTCACAAGTAATACTTACGTCATCTCATAACGAACTCTAACAAACTGGGGTCCACCTCATGACTGTGGAGGTCAAGTGAGGTGATATAAAAAGGGGAATCCTCTCCACTAGCCAGGCAAGTAATCATTCTGACACAACTCAAACCCTAATTTTCATCTTCTTCCACATTACTTCTTCTCACCGGAGGCTAACTTGAGCATCGGAGGGCCTAGCCAGGGATTCCCACTCTAGTCTTAGGTCACTAACGCTTTGTCGGTTAGCCTCATTGTGCGTAGGATCACGAGATTGCTTCATCCATCTGGTTGTCGAGTTTTTGCTGTTCCTTGGAGCCATCTCACCGGCATTCTCTTTCGTGAGGTATTATTCATAAGATCCGCTTTGGATTTCTCAGATTGGTTATCTTAGCCTCAAGTGTGAGTGAGGTCCGTTATGGTTTTCTCGGATCCTCTCTTGTTCATCGGTATTAGAATCCGCCATCACCCGTCACCACCTAGTGCTTCATCTCGTAAGCTCTCAGACAGGATCAAATTTAGCGCCGTCTATGAGAATCTTCACCTGAATCTAAGACTTCGTGATGGAGGACGCTGGAAAAACCAATACCATCACCATGACTCGGGAAGATCTGGAGTTGCTCATCAAATCCAGCGTCCAAAAAGCATTACAATAACAACAACAACAAGTGAATGTTGGGGGTACGTTGCCAGTAACGATGAATCCAGCAATTTCCACCACAAATCGACGGAGAAACAAAGGTATGGAGGAAGAAGAAATTGCTTATATAACCCCGGCTCCCGTTTCACCCACTCGTCATCTCCAAACATTCTTTCGCGCTCCAATGGATCAAGGAGGACGGAAACCTGTGCTTCAAGAATCTTCAGATGAAGCACCCATGAAGGAAAAGCGCAAAGGAAAAGCGGTAACCAGCGACAGTTCTCCGGAAAGGATTGTTACCCCATTTTCTCGGAGAGTCCTTGACGATCCCTTACCCAAACGCTATCAGACTTTGAACATTGGGGAATATTCTAGGACCACTGATCCAGAAGATCACCTTTCCAAATTTGAAAGTGCAACCCTGTTGCAACAATTCACAGATGGGGTCAAATGTTGTAAGTTTCTTACTACTCTCGGAGGAGCAACCCAGAGGTGGTTTAAAAGACTACCTAAAAATTCTATCAAGCGTTTTAAAGATTTCTGAAAATCTTTTCTGCATCATTTTTCCAGTAATCGGAGATATCACAAGACCCCCTGGAGTTTGTTTTCCATCAAACAGGGGCCTAAGGAAAGCATCAGGGCCTATATCAAAAGATTTAATCAGGTAGCAGTAGATGTTCCTAATGCTACCACGGAAATCTTGGTGAGTGCCTTTTCTCAGGGGCTTAATGATAATGATTTTTTCAAGGACCTAGTACGTAATCCACCTATAAATTTTGATTTATTAATTGATCGAGCGAAGGAATTCATCAATGTGGAATAGGCACAAGCAACTCAAAAGAAGGAAACTATTGCCCCTGCTCCACTGACAATTAATGATAGAACCCATGTTCCTGTACACCCCCCAAGAGGACCACGTGCAGTTCTCCCACCACATCGACAGCCTGAGCAAAGACCTCATGCAGTGCAGCATGTGCAGATACCACAAGAAATCCCCAAAAGATGGTGTACATATCACATGTCAGGTACCCACTCCACGGAGAACTATTTTGCCTTGAAGAATCAATGAACGAATGAGGGCAGATGCCGCCGACGATCTCCTAATCGACCGATCTACCAGAGACGGAATAGCCCGCCCAGGATGGAGTATCGAGTGGCCGAGCCCTAGCAAAACATAGTGCAGATACCGGGCGGCCCTTCTCGGACGCCCGAACCAGGGCAGCCCGAAATGATCACCGTTCGCCAAGAAGAAAATCTGAACAACGCCCTACGAGGCAATATAAATATGATCACGGATGGTCCTACTAATGGTGATTCAAATTGGGCGAGGAAGTCATATGCTCGTCGGTTGCAGATACATGTTGTAGGGTGTGGTGCTAAAAAGGCGGTCGGACCAGAAATTATTTTCGGTCCTAAAGACCTAGAGGGAGTGGAAGTACCTCATGATGATGCATTAATAATCAAAGTTGTTATAGCTAATTACAATATTTCTTGCACCTTCATTGATACAAGCAGTTTTGTTAATATTATATTTAAGTCAGCCTTCGATCAACTACAAATAGACCCCAGCGAACTTCAACCCATGATGACTCCTCTCTATGGATTTACCGGCAATGAAGTCCAACCGCTCGGTCAGATAAAGCTTGCCATCTCTTTAGGAGAGGAGCCTTTAATGAGAACAAGAAGATCTTATTTTATGGTAGTAGATGCACCTTCTGCGTATAATGTCATATTGGGTCGACCAGCCTTAAATGAGTTTATGGTGGTCATTTCTACGTTCTGTCAGAAAGTAAAGTTCCCTGTTGATGACCAGGTGGGAGAGGTTCGTGGAGATCAGTCGTCAGCGGGTAAATGCTATGTAGAGATTGTCCGGATGGAAGCTAATGTAGCCCGTAAAATGCAAAGAATGGAAGTTAACACTGTTGAAGAAAGATCGCCCGGCTTGGTGTACGATGAGAAGGAAGAAATATAGATACAAGCTGGGCGACCAGAAGCCATAACCTACATAGCGGTCGATCTGGATCTTCTGCTCAAAACTGAGTTAGTACAATGTCTCGTTCGAAACAGCGATGTATTTACCTAGACACCCAAGGAAGTCACAGGCATATCTCCTCTGGTAATGGAGCATTTATTGTATGTTTACCCTGATGCTAGACCCGTGAAATAGAAGAAAAGAGACTTCGGAGCTGGCCAAAATCAGATTATTAAAGAAGAAATAGATAAACTGATGGAAGCGGGTTACATTAGGGAGGTACAGTTCTCTAGTTGGCTGGCTAATGTAGTCCTAGTTTCCAAACCTGGGAACAAGTGGTGAGTATGCATTGATTTCCGAGACCTTAACAAAGCTTGTCCGAAAGATTATTATCCCCTTCCTCGCATAGATCAAGTGGTAGACTCTACTGTCGGGTGTGAGTACATTTGTATGTTGGACGCCTATCAAGGATATCATCAAGTCCCCCTCGCTAAAGAAGACCAGGAAAAGGTTAGTTTTATAACCTCTGAAGGTACCTATTGTTATAATGTTATGACTTTCGGACTAAAAAATGCAGGGGCAACGTATTAAAGGCTCATGAATAAGGTCTTCAGAAAATAGATTGGAAGAAATATGGAGGTTTATGTGGATGACATATTGATTAAATCTCTTTAGGCTAATGATTTATGCAGGGATATAGAAGAAATTTGCAGGACACTGAGACAATATGGGCTCAAGCTAAACCCTTGCAAATGCTTGTTTGGAGCCAAAAGTGGCAAATTTTTGGGCTATATGGTCACAGAGCAGGGAATAGATGGCAATCCCGGCAAAGCCAAGGCGATCCAGGGCATGGAGCCGCCGCGCAACATAAAAGAAGCACAAAGGTTGACCGGCAGAATTACGGCCTTATCCCGTTTCATCTCTCGCTCGACAGACCAGAGTTTCCATTTCTTCAAGATACTCCGAAAGGCCACTAAGTTTCAATGGGATGAAGAGTGTAATAAAGCTTTCCAAGAATTGAAGGACTATTTGTCTACCTTGCCTGTCCAAGCTAAGCCTATGGTAGGAGAGACTTTGTGGGTCTATCTTTCCACGAATGAGCATGCTGTAGGCTCAGTATTGGTAAGGCAGGAGGGCAAGGAACAACAACCTGTATATTTTTCAAGCCACTTATTAAAAGGAGTCAAGTGTAGATATACTACGCTTGAGAAGTTAGCCTATGCACTAGTGTTAATAGCTAGAAGATTACGCCCTTATTTCCTATCACACGCCATCATAGTATTGACCAACAGTACTCTGGGTCGCGTACTTCTTAATCCTGAGGCATCAGGTCATTTGATCAAATGGACAACTGAACTCAGTGAATATGACATACAATATCAACCCCGATCGACCATCAAAGCACACGCATTGGCAGATTTCATAGCAGAGGTACAAGGTCCAGAGGAAGAAGGGATTTGGAAAACTTATGTGGATGGATCCTCCACCAGGCAGGGTAGTGGGATTGGAATTCTTCTCATATCTCCTAAGGAGGATCGAATCCAACTTCCCGTGCGCCTAAATTACAGAGCCACTAATAATGAGGTAGAATATGAAGCACTAATAGCTGGGTTACAAGCTGCTCGGCATGTAGGGGCTTCACAGGTACAGGATTACTCTGATTCTCAATTGGCAGCACAACAGTTGATGGGCAAGTTTGAAATTAATAATGATCGACTCAAGTTATATGCAGAATCCTTTGATAAGCTAAGAGTTGTTGGATCGAAAGTGCTAGAGAGGGGGTGAATAGCGCTCGTGGCTTCCACTATTTTCGAATTCGTAAATCGCACGAGTTTAAGCAGTGGAATAAAGAAAAGGGAACAACACAAACACACAAGGACACGAAGAGTTACTTGGTTCGGAGCTTGTGGCGACAACTACTCCAAGGCCTACGATCGTTGGTCGCTTCCGGTGGGCAACAACTATAAGCTCGAAACAATAGTACAGATTAAGATTTACAATGAGTGCAGAATGTAAATTATACCGAACGACAGATTCTAAACAAAATGGAGCTCTGGGTTGTCGGAAGGTTGCTGCAGCACTTCAGGATGAACTTGTTAGCAGTAGAATACAGAAGGATTGCTTGTGAATTCTTGTTCTAAGCTGCTGCTCGAAGTCCCCTTTTAAACAGTGTTGGAGGTGCCTCTAAGCCTGTCCGAGGCGCCTCCAGGCCGTCGAGTCGCACGCGTGGATCAGCTCTGATCTGGTCGCGCCTTATCCTCCTTAAGGCGCCTCCAAGCTACTCCAAGGCGCCTCCAACGCCTGGTCCAAGGCGCCTCCAGTGACCTTCGAGGGGCCTCCAGCGTCTCTGGACAGCTGGCTTCGGCTGGCGCCTCGTCTGGCTTCGGCTAGCACCCGAGGCGCCTCCAAGCCCCACGGAGGCGCCTCAGACACTGTTCATCCGAGGTCTAAGTTGCTTCTTTGTTCCTGCAAAATGTGTTAGTCCCAAACACAAACCCTGCAAAACAAAGTCAGCACAGAAACAATATGATAGATATAAATGAAAGTCGTCGGACTGTCCGAGTCTGACTTCGGATTTCCAACCGAAAACCCTAGGTGGACCCGACGCCTACTGTTCCCTCTATGAGGAACGCGTCCTCACCTACTCCACTTAGGAGATTTACCTGTTGCCAGTGCGATCCTCCAGATCGACTAGACTTTTGCTCAATGTTCAAATCTTCCAGATTTTTTGCTGGACTTCCGCTTCCCGGCCCGTCCAGTCTTTCACCTGGTTCGCGACACCATGACTTTCCACCTAGGGTTACTCCCCCTAGGACTTTTGCCTGAAGCTCTCGACCCGTCAAGACTTTCCGCATAGGGTTACCACCCCCTATGACCTAGGGTTACCACCCCCTAGGGTTTTCTACCTGCCTAACCGCAACTAGGACTTTCCTGAAACACTCAATTAAGCACGTTAGATCACAAAACAACTTAACTTTGAATTCCTTTGCCATTATCAAAACAACGATCGATCGTCAGATGCTTCCCACACCAACAATCTCCCCTTTTTTGATTATGGGAACTGAAATTCAAAGTTAAGTAACATAGATGCATAAAATTTAAGTAAGTAAGCTTAATAAATTTTGAATGCACGCATGGTTAAGCTAAAACTTAAACTTTGTCAGGCTCCCCCTTAATAAAGGCATTCTTTGTTAGCTAGAGCCCTAGAGCTAATCATTTGATGATTGTATTATGGACTTTTTGTATCATATTCTTATATATAAATAAAGGCACGTGTTTTGATTATTATACTTACTTGTATTGGTGCCAAATAAACTAAGTATAATAGCGTCCTTGAGTGGAAGGATCTCACTTATATCAATCGGTTAGTTGAACCGATAGTGAGATGATATAGGGAACACTACTCTTAATAATTCCTAGTCGAGTATTAACATTCAGGGACAATGTTAATGCAATAAGACTAGCATGTAGGTCAACTCGATGACTTGATCTCACAAGTCATGGATATAGAGATATCAAGTTGACACATGGGTATGTATTAGAGAATGTATACTGAATGACCTGCCATGAGAAAGTATCATAGATCGTTATATGAGTGTCATATACTTTCTCATGTGGCTATTAGTATGACTACTAGTCCTTGGACCTGAAGTCACCATGGATCCCTACATAAGGAGTTATGTACTTTGGTTTCGTCAAACGTCACCCGTAACTGGGTGGACTATAAATGCGATTGCTGGGTATGTAACGAATTATGCAGAGGGATGTGAGTGATGTAGATGGGATCTATCCCTCCTATATGACGGGAGAGACATCGATATTCTTGATAGAGTGAGACCACGAAGTGCATGGCCATGCCCAAATGAGTCAATATGAGATATTGAGCTCATTTGATTGAGTGAGTCTACTTGGAGTTTAAGATTTAGATTGATTAGAGGATGACACGGTCTATACCTCACATTAATAAATTTAGACGTCTAGGATAGAAGGACACTTGTCATATATTGTGAGGAGTCACAATTAGTAGTCACAAGGTGATGTTGGATCTCAACATTCTTGTAACTTGGGTAGTAATGATGTATTACTAGATACCGCTCATTACTTATGCTTCTAAATGAGTTTAGGGGCATTGCCCACATTACAAGAACCTATTGGGTCACACACAAAGAACAAGTGGATGGAGATTAGGTTCATATGATGAACCAAGAGGATTAGATTCATTTTATGAATCAAATTGGATTAAGTGTAATCCTAATTGGGCTAATTGAGTTGGACTCAAGTTGATTCATGTGTTCAATGAGTCTAATTTAGATTATGACTCATTGAATCAATTTAATTAAATGAATTAGATTCATTATATTAAATTGACATGAATTAAATGGTTGGATTAGATCAACCATTAGAGAGATTAAGTCAAGTTTGACTTGACTTGAGAGGAAGAGGAAGAGTCAAGTTTGACTTGACTATTTGCCACATCATTAGTGATTTGGCATTAGGAGGACTAATGATGATGTGCCACATCATCAAAGTGTGCCACCTCATGGGAGTTACAAATCTATTCTCTTTAATGGCCACATTTAATGAGAATAGGGGTTACCTTTTTGGTTTTGAATGAGAATGAATTTTTCATTCACTCACATTCACATCATCTTCTTCCTCAAGCTCTCTTTTTGCTCCCTCTCTTCTCTTGGTCGTGGGTTTCAAGCAAGGGAGAAGAAAGGAGAGTGAGTCTAATCCAAGAAGAAAGGTTAGTGAAAGTCACATTGAGATTTTTTTAGAGGAGTGTGTTCTCTTCTTTTCTTTTCTTCTTCTTCCAATCCCATCCGAGAGCATCAAGAAGTGCTAGCACACTTGTGGTGTTCTCTTCTCCATCCTTGTGTGTTAGAGAACACATCTTGTTCGTGTGGATACTTCTAGAGGATTGTCTACGTTGACAATCTTGAGATTCGACACTTCCTTGGACGAGCGGGTTCGAAAAGGGCACGCATCAAGGGTAATTTTCTAAATATATAGATCTAAGAGTAGATCTAATTAGTAAACTCGTACATATAAAATTTTGTTCTATACTCTTCGCACGGATCCGTTGTCTAGGGAGTTTCGGGATTTCCGCGACGCGAAAAAGCGGTTTTCGCGGCCTGAAAAACCCAACAGTGGTATCAGAGCCACGTGCGAAGACATGTACGAATTTATTTTGTATTTTTATTAAAAATATAGTTTCTGTGAATTTATGTAATTTCATGAATTTTATAGTTTTAAAGGGTATTTTTCTCGTAGAAGCGGAGCACAAGTGTTTAGACACTTGTAGGCTTCGACTACCAAGAAGATTTTTCCGTAACGGTAATGTTTCGACCCAAAACCTTTTGGGACAGCGGGCTAAGGTGCTGTAGGATCGTTTAGGACCAACTCGCGATGGTTAGATCGCAGGTAGGAGTACTGCTCCTAACCCCGCAAGGGGATTTGCTCCGCGATTGCGCCCGAAATCGCTAATCAGGACCGCCGGGAAAAATTTACTCATAAAATTGTAAAAATTATGAAAAATTACAGAAAATTATGAAAATATATAATTTAGAATTATATATTATTTTTGTGATAGTCATGGCCCAAAAAGACCCAATATGATTGGATTTGTGTTGTAATTTATAATACGGCCTGCGTGTCGTCATGTGTTTGTGTGTGCTATACTTGATACGCGACCTGTGCGTCGTGCCTCCCTATTTATATTTTGGTTGTAAATTAGATTTAGACTCGAATGTAACTCGAGTTTCAAAATTGTAATGTAAATTTTGAAGCGGTGGAAGGTTCACTCAAGATGGAGTTACGAGGAAGGCGCGAGCAACACAAGGTGGTCAAAAGGAAGGTGCTTGAGAAGCTGTTGACCTTAGGTTGACCATCCGATCTTCTCATTGGCTTGAGAAGATCGTAGTAGGGCCATGACATAATCACAAAATTATTTAATTAATTGCTTTTGTGTGTATGTGATGCATGCTAGTTAATTAAGTAATTAATTAGTGCCTAACGATTAGATTAGATCTAAGTCGTGCACATGATGCACCCTTCGATTAAATTAGATCTATCGAGTATATGATACGCATCATCGTTTAGATTAGATCTAAATCGTGATAACTCATAATGCCTATCATGTCGTGATACCTACCACTACCTCGATCGCATGTTGTTGTTGAATCTGCCAAAGCAGAGCAACACATACTATCTTGGTAGGGTACGGAGAGACAATCTTGGTTCCACCTATCAACGCATGGGTGAGTACAACTCAATTAGATTGAGTAACTAGTTAACTCAATTGAATTGAGTTTAACTATAGGCATTATCCAATGGTTGGTAGATAGGTCAAAATCATGTTTATATTAACTCTTGGGTGTATTAGCCAAAGCTAACTCGAGTTTTAATATAAATGCGGATTTTGATCCTATAAACAAGAGTTGCATAAGAGATGTAATTAGTAATTAGTTACCTACCGATCATACTAAGTCTTGGGCGTATTAGCCAAAGCTAACTCAAGGGTTAGTATGATGTGGATCTTGTCCCACATGAATTATAGAATTCAGTGGGAGCATCATTTAGTTGAAAGCCTAATTAAATGATTTAAAAGGAATATGATATTTATTTTCTGCATTTTTCTGTTGTAGAATTGTCATGACGTCAAACACGAACATCTTCTCTCTGCGTTCTGTCATTAAGAAGGACAAGCTCAACGGAGCAAATTTCCTGGACTGCTACAGGAATTTGAGAATAGTTCTCACTCAGGAACGTAAACTGTACGTTCTGGAGCAGCCCATTCCGGAGGCACCTCCAACCACTACCACGCGAGCTGACAAAGATGCTTATAAGAAACATCAAGATGACGTATTAGATGTGTCCTGTCTTATGCTCGCGACCATGAACTCTGAGCTTCAGAAGCAACATGAGTTGATGAGTGCTTATGATATGGTTGAACATCTTTGTCACCTATATCAAGGACAAGCAAGGCATTGGAAGAGGAACTCCAAAGAATACCTGGAAGATCTTAAGAAGAAGAGAAATAAGATTTCTACTTCGGGTATACATGTTATAGAAGTCAACCTCTCTATTTCTTCATCATGGGTGTTAGATACCGGATGTGCTTCGCACATTTGTACTAATGTACAAGCGCTGAGAAATAGCAGGGCATTGACGAAGGGTGAGATAGACCTATGAGTAGGCAATGGAGCACGGGTTGCTGCTGTTACTGTAGGAACTTATCATCTATCTCTGCCCTCTGGGCTTGTACTAGAATTAGATGATTGTTGTTATGTGCCTGCCTTAACTAAGAACATTATATCTGTTTCTTGTTTGGATAAGAAAGGTTTTTTGTTTATAATAAAGAACAAATGTTGTTCCGTCTATTTAAACGAAATGTTCTATTGTAGTGCACCTCTGATAAACGGACTCTATATTCTAGACCTTGAGAGCCCTATCTATAACATTAATACCAAGAGGTTCAAGTCAAATGACATGAACCAAACCTATCTCTGGCACTGCCGCTTAGGTCATATAAATGACAAGCGCTTATCCCAGCTCCATAAGGATGGTTTGTTGGACTCATTTGATTTTGAATCTTATGAGACGTGTGAGTCATGCCTACTAGGCAAGATGACCAAGACACCTTTTAGTGGGCACTGCGAAAGAGCGACTGATTTGTTAGGACTTATACATAGTGATGTATATGGCCCTTTCAATATCACTGCTAGAGGAGGTTATAGGTACTTCATCACATTTACTGATGACTTCAGTAGATGTGGTTATATGTACTTAATGACACATAAGTCTGAATCCTTTGAAAAGTTCAAAGAATTCAAGAATGAAGTACAGAACCAGCTTGGCAAGAGTATTAAGATACTTCGATCAGATCGAGGTGGAGAATACCTTAGCCATAAGTTTCGTGACTATCTAGATGAGTGTGGGATTCTATCCCAACTCACTCCTCCTGGAACACCACAGTGGAATGGTGTATCCGAAAGGAGAAATCGTACCCTATTAGATATGGTACAGTCTATGATGAGTCACACAGATCTTCCAACATTCCTTTGGGGCTATGCTCTAGACACGGTAGCTTTTATACTCAACCGAGTTTCATCTAAGGTCGTGATAAAGACACCATATAGGATATGGACTGGGAGAGATGCCCAGGTGTCTTTCATGAGGATTTGGGGTTGTGAGGCTTACGTTAGACGTCAAGTCTTAGATAAATTAGGACCCAAATCCGACAAGTGCTACTTTATAGGATATCCCAAGGAAACTAAGGGATATTACTTCTACATTCCCAATCAGCACAAGATAGTTGTGGCAAAGATTGGAGTCTTCCTAGAAAGGGACTTTGTTTCTAGAAAGACTAGTGGGAGTACATTCGATCTTGAAGAAGTTCAAGATGCGGATCCTAGCACTGAAGCCTCGATGGAAGTTGAACTAGAACCGTAAAGTGTTGTGGATGATGTTGTTCCACAAAGGGTTGAGGAACAACAACCAGTTCAAGTAGACATACCTCTTCGCAGGTCTGATAGGGTACGTCGTCAGCCTGAGAGATACTCATTTCTCTTGTCTGACCATGATGACGTTGAGTTCATAGAGGATGAGCCTACCACCTATCAAGAAGCCGTGATGAGACCAGATTCTGAGAAATTGCTAGAAGCCATGAGATCCGAAATGGAATCCATGTACACCAACCAAGTATGGACTTTGGTTGATCCACCTGAAGGGGTAAAACCCATAGGGTGTAAATGGGTCTTTAAGAGAAAGACTGACATGGATGGACTTATCTATAAGGGTCGCTTGGTAGCTAAAGGTTTCAAACAGATTCATGGTATTGACTATGATGAAACCTTTTCACCAGTAGCGATGTTTAATTCCATTCGGATCATGCTTGCTATTGCAGCTTACCACGATTACGAGATCTGGCAGATGGATGTCAAAACCGCGTTTCTGAATGGAAACCTACTCGAGGATGTGTACATGACACAACCTGAGGGTTTTGTAGATCCAAAGCATACTAGCAGAGTATGCAAGCTGCATAGGTCCATTTATGGACTAAAGCAAGCTTCTCGGAGCTGGAATCTTCGATTCGATGATGCAATCAAACAGTTTGGTTTCATCAAGAATGAAGATGAACCTTGTGTCTACAAGAAGGTTGTAGGGGAAATAGTTGTCTTCCTCATATTGTATGTGGATGACATACTGCTCATTGGGAAAGACATCCCTTTGCTACAGTTTGTCAAGACTTGGCTAGGGACATGTTTCTCAATGAAGGACTTAGGTGAAGCATCCCACATTCTAGGGATACAGATCTATAGAGATAGATCTAAGAGATTGCTTGACCTAAGTCAGAGTACATATATTGATAAGGTACTCCTTCGGTTTGCCATGCAGAACTCCAAGAAGGGATTTCTGTCGATGTCACATGGCGTGAGTCTTTCGAAGACTCAGGGCCCCTCTTCTAGAGAGGAGAGAGACTGCATGGATCAGATCCCTTATGCTTCAGCCATAGGATCTATCATGTACGCCATGCTATGTACTCGACCTGATGTCTCATATGCTTTGAGCATGACGAGCAGATACCAGTCAGATCCAGGTGAAAGTCACTGGATAGCGGTCAAGAATATTATTAAGTACTTAATAAGGACTAAAGAATATTTCTTGATATATGGAGGCGATGATGAGCTAGTTGTAAAGGGTTACAGTGATGCTAGCTTCCAGACTGACCAGGATGATTATCGATCGCAGTCAGGTTTAGTGTTTTGCATAAATGGTGGTGCTGTGAGCTGGAAGAGTTCGAAGCAGGACACAGTAGCTGATTCTATGACAGAGGCCGAGTATATTGCTGCATCAGAGGCAGCAAAAGAGGCAGTTTGGATTCGCAAGTTTGTCATTGAACTTGGGATGGTTCCTAGCATTGCTGACCCTATTGAGCTCTATTGTGACAACAATGGAGCTATAGCACAGGCGAAGGAACCTCGCTCACACCAGCGAACCAAACACATACTACGGCGCTTCCATCTCATTCGAGAGATTATCGAGAGAGGAGATGTGAAGATTTGCAAAGTACCCACAGAGGCTAACATCGCAGATCCCTTGACCAAGGCTTTGGCACAAAGGAAGCATGATGGTCACACTAGGTCATTGGGGCTTAGAGCCTACACTGATTGGCACTAGTGCTAGTGGGAGATTGTTAGCTAGAGCCCTAGAGCCAATCATTTGATGATTGTATTATGGACTTTTTGTATCATATTCTTATATATAAATAAAGGCACGTGTTTTGGTTATTATACTTACTTGTATTGGTGCCAAATAAACTAAGTATAATAGCGTCCTTGAGTGGAAGGTTCTCACTTATATCAATCGGTTAGTTGAACCGATAGTGAGATGATATAGGGAACACAACTCTTAATCATTCCTAGTCGAGTATTAACATTCAGGGACAATGTTAATACAATAAGACTAGCATGTAGGTCAACTCGATGACTTGATCTCACAAGTCATGGATATAGAGATATCAAGTTGACACATGGGTATGCATTGGAGAATGTATACTGAATGACCTGCCATGAGAAAGTATCATAGATCGTTATATGAGTGTCATATACTTTCTCATGTGGCTATTAGTATGACTACTAGTCCTTGGACCTGAAGTCACCATGGATCCCTACATAAGGAGTTATGTACTTTGGTTTCGTCAAACGTCACCCGTAACTGAGTGGACTATAAAGGCGATTACTAGGTATGTAACGAATTATTCAGAGGGATGTGAGTGATGTAGATGGGATCTATCCCTCCTATATGACAGGAGAGACATCGATATTCTTGATAGAGTGAGACCACGAAGTGGATGGCCATGCCCAAATGAGTCAATATGAGATATTGAGCTCATTTGATTGAGTGAGTCTACTTGGAGTTCAAGATTTATATTGATTAGAGGATGACACTGTCTATGCCTCACATTAATCAATTTAGACATCTAGGATAGAAGGACACTTGTCATATATTGTGAGGAGTCACAATTAGTAGTCACAAGGTGATGTTGGATCTCAACATTCTTGTAACTTAGGTAGTAATGATGTATTGCTAGATACCGCTCATTACTTATGCTTCTAAATGAGTTTAGGGGCATTGCCAACGTTACAAGAACCTATTGGGTCACACACAAAGAACAAGTGGATGGAGATTAGGTTCATATGATGAACCAAGAGAATTAGATTCATTTAATGAATTAAATTGGATTAAGAGTAATCCTAATTGGGCTAATTGAGTTGGACTCAAGTTGATTCATGTGTTCAATGAGTCTAATTTAGATTATGACTCATTGAATCAATTTAATTAAATGAATTAGATTCATTATATTAAATTGGCATGAATTAAATGGTTGGATTAGATCAACCATTAGAGAGATTAAGTCAAGTTTGACTTGACTTGAGAGGAAGAGGAAGAGTCAAGTTTGACTTGACTATTTGCCACATCATTAGTGATTTAGCATTAGGAGGACTAATGATGATGTGCCACATCATCAAAGTGTGCCACCTCATGGGGGTTACAAATCTATTCTCTTTAATGGCCACATTTAATGAGAATGGGGGTTACCTTTTTGGTTTTGAATGAGAATGAATTTTTCATTCACTCACATTCACATCATCTTCTTCCTCAAGCTCTCTTTTTGCTCCCTCTCTTCTCTTGGTCATGGGTTTCAAGCAAGGGAGAAGAAAGGAGAGTGAGTCTAATCCAAGAAGAAAGGTTAGTGAAAGTCACATTGAGATTTTTTTAGAGGAGTGTGTTCTCTTCTTTTCTTTTCTTCTTCTTCCAATCCCATCCAAGAGCATCAAGAAGTGCTAGCACACTTGTGGTGTTCTCTTCTCCATCCTTGTGTGTAAGAGAACACATCTTATTCGTGTGGATACTTCTAGAGGATTGTCTACGTTGACAATCTTGAGATCCGGCACTTCCTTGGACGAGCGGGATTCGAAAAGGGCACGCATCAAGGGTAATTTTCTAAATATATAGATCTAAGAGTAGATCTAGTTAGTAAACTCGTACATGTAAAATTTTGTTCTATACTCTTCGTACAGATCCGTTGGCTAGGGAGTTTCGGGGTTTCCGCGACGCGAAAAAGCGGTTTTCGCGGCCCGAAAAACCCAACATTCTTTGCTTTTGAATTTTGAATGCACGCATGGTTAAGCTAAAACTTAAACTTTGTCAGGCTCCCCCTTAATAAAGGCATTCTTTTCTTTTGAATTTTGAATTTCTCTACTCTCCCCCTTTGTCATTTATCAAAAAGAATGAACATGTTTGAAAAAAATCTTAACTTTTCACAAAGATTTTAGGAAAAAGGTAAAAGGAAAAAAGGCTAAGTAAGGAATCTTTAAGACACTTTGTTTTAAAAAGTGATATTTCTTGTAAATCAAACAGCTAAGTAAAATAGTTTAGCTCTAAGTTAGTTTTCTAAACTTTATCAATTAATTTTGCTAGAGAAAGATTTTTCTTTTGTAGCATAGCAAAAGCAACTTTAGTTTTAAACAACTTAGTCAAAATTCTGAAACCTTAGGCTTTTTAAGAGGAAAAAATATTTTGATAACACTTAGCTTTTTATAATTAATATTCTTAGCTAAGTGAAATCAAGGTCTAAAGAGTAATTTTTCTTTCAACTGAGTTAAAAAAGCTAATAAAAAGTTGACTTTGAAATATAACTTTAGCGATTTGAAATGTTTTGTTAACAATTATTTCAAAAAGATTTTTAAGAATGGCTAAGGCTAAAAAACAAAATAATTTTAAAAAGATTTTGCTTTACTTGGCTAGAATTTTGAAAGCTTAGTCTAAAAAGTACGAAAATGACTTTTGAAAGTTAAAATTTTGAAAACTTAGCTAAATTTGAAAGGATTTTTCTTTAAGACGAATAATCAATTTAAAACTTTTGAGGGCAAGGGAGGAGCTTAAATCCTTAATGTCCAAGCATGAGTTGAGTTAGATTGATTGTAAAATAGCTAATTTTTCTTTAAGTAAAGTATCAGAGCCCTAATGTTCATGCCTGAGTGACCTAAAAAATTTAACAGTCAAGCACTTAGGTTCACGGTCACATGTCTAACCATTTAGCTACTTGTTGATTACCTAGAGGGCAACAGCTTTCACTTGGTTAGTCAAGTTAAGTCAATAGATCCAGTTAGATTTGACTAGGGCTAGATGACTTGACTTGAGTACTGTTAATTAGGTGTTTAATGCCCAGACTCATATTGATGCACAGATATAAGCATTCTTGAGTCCAGGCTGTACCCTATGCATCTCACGCCGTTCTATGTTTTTTTTTTTAAACACAAGCAAGGTAAGCCTAGGTGTTTGTGAGATGCTCTGGTTGAATTCTAGGGGAGCATGATTTCTAAGGTAGAGCCTAGGCTAAGTCCAAATTTGAAACTCTAGAAAGATTGGAATTTTGAAAATAAAATTTTCTTCGAATTTTAAAACATAAGATGATTTTGAAAACAAGTAAAAAAAATGTAGGAAACTGATTTGAAAACCAAAAACTATTCTACCCAACATATTCCTATTTGCCTTCTAAGTGCACTGAACTCAAGTTCGGGTAAGGGTTTTGTGAAAATATCAGCTAGGTTTGATTTGGACTCAACATAGCTGAGTATAATCTCACTCTTAGCTACATGATCCCTTACAAAATGGTGTTTTACCTCTATGTGTTTGGTCCTAGAGTGGTGAATTGGATTTTTGGTTAAATTAATTGAACTTACATTATCAATTAAAATTTTTGTATTTTTGTATTCTAGCTGATAGTCTTTAAGTGTATGCATCATCCATAAAAGTTGAGAAGCACATTCTCCTAGGGCTATGTATTCAGCTTCAGTAGTGGATAGCGCAACACAATGTTGCTTTCTGCTTGACCAACTTACTAGGCACTGACCTAGAATTTGGCAGCTACCACTTGTGCTTTTTCTATCTAATTTGCACCCGGCATAGTCTGAATCAGAATAGCCAAAAAGGTCAAGGGTGCAAGTTCTAGGGTACCAAAGTCCTACATTTAGGGTACCCTTAATGTACCTAAGTATCCTTTTAACATATGTTAGGTGTGACTCTTTTGCACAGGATTGGTATCTTGCGCACATTCCTACTACAAATAAAATGTCGGGTCGACTTGCAGTTAGGTAGAGTAGGTTATCTATTATACTTCTATAGTACTTTGGATCTACTGGTTTTCCTTCTGGGTCAGAATCAATGTTGCTATTTGTTGCCATTGGAGTGTTTATAATTTTTAAGTTTTCCATGCCAAATTTTTTAATTAGTTCTTTAGCATATTTAGTTTGATAAATATAGATTCCATCTTTAGTTTGTTTAATTTTTAAGCCTAAGAAAAAATTGAGTTCCCCCACCAAACTCATCTCAAATTCGTTTTCCATTAAATTAACAAATTCTTTTAAAAGTTTAGTGTTGGTTGAGCCAAAAATTATGTCGTCAACATAGATTTGGGCAATAAAAATGTCTTTTTCTATGGTTTTGACAAATATGGTCTGATCTATTTGACCTTGGTTAAAGCCCTTGGATATTAGGTAGTTAGATAATCGTTTATACCATGTTCTAGGTGCTTGTTTTAGTCCATATAAGGCCTTCTTTAGTCTAAATACATGGTTTGGATGATCTAAGTCCTCAAAACCTGGGGGTTGACCTACATATACTTTTTCCTTAATAAATCCATTCAAAAAGGCTGACTTGACATTCATTTGGTATAATCTAAATCCTTTATGTGTTGCATAAGCCAGCAGCATCCTAATGGATTCGAGTCTAGCTACTGGTGCATAGGTTTCGTCATAATCTAAACCTTCAACCTGACTGAAACCTTTGGCTACTAATCTGGCCTTGTTTCTAACTATTTCACCCTGATCATCCAATTTGTTCCTAAATACCCATTTGGTGTCAATTATGGACTTATCTACGGGTTTAGGTACAAGTTCTCAGACTTGGTTTCTATCAAATTGGGCTAACTCTTCCTGCATAGCAATGATCCAATCTGGGTCAGGTAGGGCTTCCTCTATAGTCTTAGGCTCAATTTTGGAAATGAGGGCAATCTGGCTCAAGTTTCTATAAGAAGACCTAGTTCTAACTCCTAGGTTTGGGTCACCCAAAATTTGATCAGGTGGGTGAGAAGTACTTATTCTTGTTGGTCTTATATTTGTGTTAGGAGTTAGTTCCTCTGGTTTACTAATGTTAGGTTGAATTTCATCGTCTTCTATAATTTTTGGACTGATGTCAACGTTTTCATTTATATTAGGTAGGTTATTGTCTTCATCAAAGATTACATTAGTTGTTTTTCAACTTTTAAAGTATTTTGGTTATATACCCTAAAGGCCCTACTAGTTGAGGAGTATCCTAAAAAGATTCCTTGGTTTGATTTGGGTGTAAATTTTCCTAAGTAATCTTTAGTGTTTAAAATATGAAGTTTACATCCAAATACTCTTAAATAGTTTAAGTTGGAAATTTTATTATAATATATTTCATAAGGGGTTTTATTGTGAAGTTTGTTAATTAGAATTCAATTTTGAATGTAGTTTGCCGTATTTATTGCTTTTGCCCAAAATTGATGACTTAAGTTATACTCTCTTAACATGGTTCTAGTGGCCTCTTGTAGGGTTCTATTTTTACGTTCCACTAGACCGTTCTGTTGAGGGGTTCTAGGGCATGAAAATTCATGTTTGTATCCATTAATCTTACAAAATTGGGTAAACCTTTGATTTTCAAATTCACCTCCATGATCACTTCTTATTCTTTTAATTTTGGTGTCTTTTTCATTTTCTATTAACTTGCAGAAATTATTAAAAATTTCAAAGGTTTCATCCTTTGTCTTTAGAAATTTTACCCAAGTGAACCTAGAGTAATCATCAATTATGACTAAGCATTACTGATTCTTACTTAGTGATTTGGCTTCATGTGAATCAAATAGGTCTAAATATAGGAGCTCAAGTAAGGAATCAGTTCTATCTAGATTGGTTGACTTGTGGGTTGATTTGGTTTGCTTACCTTGTTGGCAAGTTGTATTTTCTAGGTTTCTTAATTTTGGTAGCCCTCTAACTAAACCATTTTGACTCATTTTTTAAATGAGTTTGACATGAGTGTGACCCAGTCTTCTAGGCCACAGGGTGGTTTCCTTTTGATGTGTCAAGAGGCACCTTATTGATGATTTGGGTAGATCAACTGTGTAGATGTTATTCTTCCTAAATCCCTTAAGTATGATTCGGGGTTATCAATATTTTTAACTAAACACCTAGATTTATTAAAAATAACCAGGTAGTCACTATCACACAATTGACTTATACTTAGTAAATTAAAATTTTCAATTAACAAAACATTTCGAATAATGAAATCGGAATTAAGTTCGATATTACCTTTTCCGATTACCTTAAGTTTACCGTCGTTGCCGAATACAACTGATCCTAGGTTCTTGTATTTGAGCTTAGTGAACTTCAATCTATCTGTAGTCATATGTCTGGAGCATCCACTATCCAACATCCATTGATTCAATTCCAACACATAAGGTATTTGAATTGGATTCATTTCGATGGATAAACAGATAGTTTTATTGAAATAAGCTCTACAATTTTCCATCTTACTCATTCTATATTACCAATCAGTTATGCCTATGAGTAATTGTAAGATGGTTGTTTTTACTTAAGTAAATTTTAAGTTAATTAATTTTTAAGATAATTTTAAGTTAATTAAATTTTCGAAAAATATTTTAAGTTGATTAAATTTTGAAAAATAATATTAAGTTAATTAAATTTTTGAAAAATATTTTAAGTTAATTAAATTTTGAAAAATAATTTTAAGTTAATTAAATTTTGAAAGATAATTTTTAAGTTAATTAAATTTTTGAAAGATATTTTAAGTTAATTAAATTTTGAAAAATATTTTAAGTTAATTAAATTTTGAAAAATAATTTTAAGTTAATTATTTTTTGAAAAATACTTTTTAAGTTAATTAAATTTTTGAAAGATAATTAAATTTTTAAAAAATAATTTAAGATAATTAAATTTGAAAAAATAATTTAAGTTAATTGAATTTTTTGAAAAATATATTTTAAGTTAATTTAATTTTTAGAAAAATATTTTAAGTTAATTAAATTTTGGAAAATATTTTAAGTCAATTTAATTTTTGAAAAATACTTTAAGTTAATTTAATTTTGAAAAATATTTTAAGTTAATTAAAATTTGAAAATTATTTTAACTTAATTAATTTGAAACATATTAATTTAATTTTTATTATGAATTTGAATCTTAATTTAATTTTAATTTCGAATTTTCATTTCGAATTTCGAATTTCGAATTTTAATTCGAATTTCAAATTTCAAATTTTGAATTTTAATTCAAATTTCAAATTTCGAATCTGAATCTTGAATTTCTTTTAATTTCTATTCCTTAGTCATCTCACCCGGCTAAATTTTCAATCAGGTAATCTTATAATTTTTGTGAGATGAATTAGGTTCAATTTTAGGGTTTGGTTTAACTTTGTGTTAGATTCGGGTTTAGCTTTGGGTTCAACAAGTAGGCGTTCTTTGGATAAACTTCTGAGCTATAGTGAGTCATAAGGACATCATTAAAGTAACCATACCTTCGAGGTTTTTCAAATAGTCCTACCCATTGAACTTAGTACAAAACCTTGGTCTAACTGGTTATGATCCATAAAGGGTAGTTTGGGTCAGTTCCACTTAGCCAAATGCACCAGGTCGAAGCCATATCTTCCTAGACATGCGATGACTAAGCTTCCCCAACATACTATCATCCAATACTTCACCAGTATCGTGAGTCAAGTTAAACCTAGCCCAGTTTAATCTAACCTTAATTACCCTGCCAGGTAGTCTACTCTTGGTTACCAGCTACTCTCGAGCCTTCCCTTGGATTTTTATGATTTTGTTTGACTTTTAATTTATAATTTTTAATTTCAAATTTTAATTTTTAATTTAATTTTAATTTTAATTTTGATTTTTAATTTTTAATTTAATTTTAATTTTGAATTTTAATTTTTAATGTTTAATTTAATTTTTATTTTAATTTCGAATTTTAATTTTTAATGTTATTTTAATTTTGAATTTTAATTTATAATTTTTAATTTAATTTGTTTGTACAGTTTTTCTTCTGGCTCCCCCTGGATCATAGCCTCGATATGGTCTATCGAAGTAATGTATTTGATCCTTGGGAACCCATATTGACAAAGTCCAACCTGATTGATCAAGTGGGACTTGGGTACCCATGCTTGGACTGATTTATGATTTTATCTATATACTAAGTACAGGTAAGATCTATATTTTCTTTTAGTTTTATAACATAGCCCAGTTTTGTTGTAAACGGCTCTTTGTGTCCCAAGAATTAGGTCAAGCTTCTTGGAGCCCAAAGAGAACCGTTCTAATGTATTTTTTAAATCCTCAACCTGAGTTTTCAGACTGGAGTTTTCATCTTCAAGTTTTTGAACTTGAGTTGAATTTCCAGTCTGACTTGAGTCAGGCAAGGTTTTGGGGTTAGTCACTTCTTTCAGGACTGCTACTTCCTTTAGAAGTGACTTAACTTTGAGATTTGACTTTGCTAATTTGCGTAGTAAGTAATTGACTAAATTATTAAGTCGAGGAACACTTACAGCGGGGTCAGGCCCTTCGGAAATGGATACGGATCCGTGACTTCGCTCGGACTCGGCTTCTGACTCGCTCTCGCTTTCGGACATCTCAATCTGGTCCCGGGCCATCAGTGCAAGTAGACTCGTCTGATCGAGTTCATCGTCGGTGTCTTCTTCTGAGGATTCTTCCCAAGTTTCTTTCAGCACCTTCCTTTTCTTCTGCTTCTTTGCTTCCTTTTGGTTTGGGCAGTTGGCCTTGATGTGCCCTTTCTGGTTGCACCCATAGCATATCTCCTCGAACTTGACTCTTGAGCTGGGTTGACCTTCCTTGGATTGTACTGCTTTCTTTAGGTCTCTCTTGTTGAAGCCCTTCTTCTTCTTGTAGAGTTTCTTTACCAGATTTACTAGTTCGGTTGTCAATTCATCGTCTTCATCGTCTGAGTCGGGTTCGACTTCCGATTTCGGTTTAGTTCTTCGCAGTGATTTTGGTTCTCGTGTTCGATTGGTACCTGCAACCAAAGAAACACCCTTCTCGGTTGGCTGTGTATTAGTCTGTTCATGCAATTCAATCTCACAAAATAGCTCATCTAACTTTATAGAAGATAGATCCTTGGAGACTTTGTAGGCATCTACCATTGATGCCCACAATGTACTCCTTGGAAATGAGTTTAGTGCGTACCTTATGATGTCTCGATTCTCGACTTTCTGCCCGATTGCATGGAGGGCGTTGAGAACGTCTTGTATGCGCGCAGGGAGTTGACTTGCCGTCTCTCCTTCCTGCATTTTTAGATTATATAGTTTATTGAATAGAAGATCTCTTTTACTGACCTTGGTGTCGGAGGTGCCCTCATGGAGTTCGATAAGTTTCTCCCAAAGCTCTTTTGCGCTGGAGAACGATCCAACTCTGTTGAGCTCCTCCTTGGTTAGTCCGCACTGGAGGGTTCAAGTCGCTCTGGCATCAGCTTCCACCTTCTTGATTAGAGTCGATTCCCATTTTTTGCAGGGTGTCAACTTGCCATCTTCATCGGTTGGCAGTTGTATTCCGGTCTTGATAATCATCCAGGTATCAAACTGGATCTTCAGGTAAGTTTCCATTCGTCCCTTCCAGTACCCGAAGTCTTCTCCGGAGAAGAGCGGGGGACGAACGGTGCTGAAACCCTCTTGTTGGGACATTTGTTAAATATGTAAAACAAAAATAGCAGAAATATCCCAAGACTATGTCTTGGATTATCAGTGTGGGAAATAAGATTAAGAAATAACGAACTCGAGTGGTGTTGCACCAGCCTCGAGCAGAAACCGATTCAAAAAAATAATTAGAATATAGCTATTAAGCTAATTCTAATTGACTCCATAAAACTGAAAATACCACGAAAAAATTGCGTGATTGGTGGTTGCACCAGATCAACGCGACCCCGCTCTGATACCAATTGTTGGATCGAAAGCGCTAGAGGGAGAGTGAATAGCGCTCGTGGCTTCCACTATTTTCGAATTCGTAAATCGCACGAGTTTAAGTAGCGGAATAAAGAAAAGGGAACAACACAAACACACAAAGACACGAAGAGTTACTTGGTTCGGAGCCTGTGGTGACTCCTACTCCAAGACCCGCGATCGTTGATCGCTTCCGGTGGGCAACAACTATAAGCTCGAAACAATAGTATATATTAAGATTTACAATGAGTGCAGAATGTAAATTATACCGAACGACAGATTCTAAACAAAACGGAGCTCTGGGTCATCGGAAGGTTGCTGCAGCACTTCGGGATGAACTTGTTAGCAGTAGAACGTAGAAGGATTGCTTGTGAATTCTTGTTCTAAGCTGCTGCTCGAAGTCCCCTTTTAAACAGTGCTGGAGGTGCCTCCAAGCCTATCTGAGGTGCCTCCAGGCCATCGAGTCGCACGCGTGGATCAGCTCTGATCTGGTCGCGCCTTATCCTCCTGAAGGCGCCTCCAAGCTGCTCCAAGGCGCCTCCAACGCCTGGTCCAAGGCGCCTCCAGTAATCTCCAAGGCGCCTCCAGTGTCTCTGGATAGCTGGCTTCGGTTAGCACCCGAGGCGCCTCCAAGCCCCATGGAGGCGCCTCGGACACTGTTCATCTGAGGTATAAGTTGCTTCTTTGTTCCTGTAAAATGTGTTAGTCCCAAACACAAACCCTGCAAAACAAGTCAGCATAGAAACAATATGATAGATATAAATGGCAGTCATCGGACTGTCCGGGTCTGACTTCGGATTTCCAACCGGAAACCCTAGGTCGACCCGACGCCTACTGTTCCCTCTATGGGAAACGCGTCCTCACCTACTCCACTCAGGAGATTTACCTGTTGCCAGTGCGATCCTCCAGATCGACTGGACTTTTGCTCAACGTTCGAAGCTTCCGGTGTAACACCCACTAAGCTTTTAAGATAAGTATATGAATGTAGGATTTTACCTTAGAAAAATAAAAGGAAGTGGGTTGAAGCAAAAAGAAATAAAATGAAATAAAAAGAAGAGGAGGTCAAGGATTGAACCTTGAACCTCTTATATTATAATTTATAAAATTAATTAGTAGAAACCAATTGGGATAGAGAGAAGATATTGATAGCAAAGGAGGGAAACTCATGATAAGGGTGAGAGTACAAGTTAGCCAAAAGAAAACAAGAAAAGAGCAAGAGAAAGGCAACTTGCCTTCCTTCCTTCTCTCCCTCTTTCTCTCTTCTCTTGCCGAAAATAAAAGAGGCTAATTAAGCGGATTCATTCCCCCTTATTTCACCATGAATGATGAGGATAAATAAATAAATAAAAATAAAAAGAAAATAGAAAAAAAGGCTAAGGGAGAAGGAAAGCAAAACCTAATTTTGCTACTTCTTCCTCCTTAACATAAAAGGGAGCAAGTAAAGAGAAGAATTCTAATTTTTCTCTCATTTCTCTCATTCTCCCCTCTCCATCACCGAGAACCCCAGCCCCCTCTCCTCCATCTTCGGCCCCAAGCCAAGGTTTTCTCCTAAGAAAGCCTAAGATACAAGGAGGACTTAGCAAGAGGAACAAGGGAAGGGAACTAGAAGAAGAGGCTACTTCTTCCATCACCATACCTTAGATCCACAAGCGAAAAGGATGTAAGCTTCCCCTCACCTATGGTACAAGGTTTTTTATGTGATTTTCGGATTTTATGAGGATTAGAAAACCTAGAATAGAATTTAAGAAAATTTGGCCAAAGAAGAGTTTCAAATCTAGGAAGGTTTAAACAAGTCATCATTTCATGATATTTTTCTATGCTATGTAGGAAGGTTTTCCTTCATGTTTTTATACCTATATGATGCTTGGTCAGAGGAGTACCTAACCCTAGAATTTTGGCCAAAAATGTTTTAAAGAGGTTAGGAAAATCATTATTTAACCAAACTAGTACAAGATTCCCTCCATGAATTACTAAAGATCTTTTATTGGTTTTCTTGCTTGAAAGTTACTTGGAACCAAAGGAAATCCCCTCATATGTTTCGGCCAAGAAAAGAACTTAGGGTTAGGAAGACCTTTAAATTTAAGTAACCATGTTTATATGATAGAATATAGAGTTCTCTTAAAGAATTGCATGTTGAATATTGCTAGAAATTCATGAACTCTTCATTAAGATTTTTGGCCATGTTAAGATGGATAGCTTAGGAAAGCTTAAACAAAATTTTAACATGCTCAAGACCTCTGTGATATTAAGATATGAAAGTGGTTTAATGCTCTCATGCTTAATTAGGGTATAGAGAATTTAGTGACATGATATATGACTTGTAAGGTCACAAGGGTCCTAGCTTGTTTATGAACCAAATTTGTATATGATGTTCTTAGTAATTTTTGCCATGAAACTTACTTAGGTTTTCCATACTTTAGGCCACTTAAAACCTAGTTTAGAGAATGGTAGGTTTCGGCCATGAGGAAAAATAAAAGAAAAAGGAAAAGAAACCTAGGAAGCCTAAGACACAATGCACATGTATGTTTATTATGCTTGTCTTTATACATGCTATGAAACTTGTATGACTTCCTATGCTTTTAGGCTATTTGAAGCAAAGTTAACCACTGATGGGTCTCGGCCAAGTAGGGTTTAAATGACCTAGAGGCCTTAGAATTGAAACCAATTGTGTTAAAAATGCTTCTTATGGAAATATGATAATGTGTTGATTGTGTCACATGCTTGTATAATTTTTCCATGACCTAAATGGACCATTGTAGGTCTCGGCAATGAAGGGAGAGATGCCCTAGAAACCCTAGAACAAAATTTAAATATGCTCATGTCACTCTACATGAAATATGATAAGTAGAAAGCCAAAGTTCTCATGCTATATGTTGCTTAATGACCTAAAATGAGGCTAGGGTAAGTTTCGGCCATACCCTTTGTATGATACCTTATTATGAATTTATACATGATGTTAGTTCAAGTTCACATGTTTGTATGCTTGTTTTTAGCCCTAATGAATACTTGTGAAATTTTGGCCATGACATATGTTAAAGGCTTGAGGAACTTAGGAATTAGCTCAAACATAATTACTATGTTACTTGGAAGAAAAATGCTATAAATATGGTTTAAGGTTTCCATGCTTTCATGACATTTGGGACCTTGTTTCACACCTGATAAGGTTCGGCCACATGAAGTTTAGGGACTTGGAGAACTTAGAAACCAAGTTAATCATGCTTATAATGCTTCCTATGAAATTGATGTGATGATAATTTAGGTTCCACATGCTTGGAGGTTATTTTTACCTAAATTGAGATCTAAGGGGGTTCGGCCATGATAAGAACCCAAGGGATTAGGAAGCTTAGAATCCAAGTTAACTATGTTACCATGTTCCTTATGATAGTATAATCACATGATACACCCTTATGCTTAAATATGTATGCTTGTGATTCATACTTTCCATGATATGACATGTGCTAGAAATATGCATGCTTTTATGATATGCTATGTGGATAGAAATATGCATGCTTTTATGATATGCTATGTGGTGAAAATATGCATGCTTTTATGACATGATGTATGCCTAAGTGATGCATACCTTTATGATATGATGTATGCCTAAGTGATGCATACTTTTATGACATGATGTATGCCTAAGTGACGCATACCTTTATGATATGATGTATGCCTAAGTGATGCATACTTTTATGATATGATGTATGCCTAAGTGATGCATACTTTTATGATATGATGTGTGCCTAAGTGATGCATGCTCTTATGATGTGTGATATGTATAAGTATGACATGTACTTTACTTTATATGGCTTGTACCAAGGGTGGGCTCCAAAAGCGCCCCGTGGTCGATGGAATAAGACTCGGGCCTCATTAGGGATGGGCTCCTAAGTGCCCCTAGGTCGATGGAGTAAGACTCGGGCCTAGTATGTTTGCCTTGTAGGGTTCAAGACTTGCTACCTTGGACCTACATAGGTTGCGCGCAATATGTAAGTGGTACATAGCCGGGATCCCCTTTAAGTTGATAATATGTTCAAGTATAATGTAAGAAGAAATGGTTTTAAAGATCATGAGACATACACATGTTTTTCGGATACATGTTTTCAAAATCATATTGCATATACCTTATGATCATGTTGTGATGATGCTATGATTTATGATATGTCATGATTAGATATGATTATGTTATGTTTCATGCTATGCTTGATATGCCATGCTACCTTATGATGATGCTATGATATGCCATGATTAGATATGATTATGTTATGTTTCATGCTATGCTTGATATGCCATGCTACCTTATGATGATGCTATGATATGCCATGATTAGATATGATTATGTTATGTATCATGCTATGCTCTAAGAGATGATATGCCATGACTAGTTATGATTTTGTTATGTTGCATGATATGCTTAAAGAGTATGATATGTTATGCCATGACTAGTTGAGATCATGTTATGTTGAGATATTTTTTGACTATGTGATGATTTTCGGTTTTAGTGAGTAGGAAAGGAACTTACTGAGCCATGAGTGCTCATAGCTTACTTTCCTTGTACCACAGATAAAGGAAAAAGCTGGATGAGCTAAAGGAGCAGCAGGAGAGGCAAGGAGATGTGTGTGGCGGTGGCTAGGCAACCAAATAAGAACCTGCTTTAAGAACTTTTAAGAATTACGCTTTGGTTTCGTAAATTGTAGTACTATATGGGTAAATTGATGTTATGTTTCTATTTATCTTGTTATCATGTTATGGAAACCATATTAGTGTAGTTCGGATTTGAAAAGAAAAGAAAAGTTTTATTAAACTAAGAAGCATAAAAAAAAATTATTTCAAGTCTTCCGCTGTAATATGTACATAGAATATCGTAGCCCCGTCCCTTAGGGTTAGCAGAGAGGGCGGGCGTTACATCCGGACTTTCTGTTGGACTTCCGCTTCCCGGCCCGTCTAGTCTTTCACCTGGTTTGCGACACCAGGACTTTCCACCTAGGGTTCCCCCCCCCCCCCCTCTTGGACTTTTCCCTGAAGCTCTCGACCCGCCAAGACTTTCCGCATAGGGTTACCACCCCCTATGACATAGGGTTACCACCCCCTGGGGTTTTCTACCTGCCTAACCCCAGCTAGGACTTTCCTGAAACACTCAATTAAGCATGTTAGATCACAAAACAACTTAACTTTGAATTCCTTTGCCATTATCAAAACAACGGTCGATCGTCGGATGCTTCCCACACCAACAAGAGCTTCATTCCAGGAAGTTAATATACAGAAGATACCCCGATCAGAAAATCAAGTCGTTGATGAATTGGCAAAACTTGCATCAGCTGTGATACCTTGGAATCTAGATAAACCAGTAGAACAGACAATTTTAGTGTCTTGTATTGAGAGAGAAGCCAATGCGGAGATACAAGGAGATTGGCGTGTGTCCATCTTATTATTCTTACAACAAGGCATCCTTCCTGCAGATGTAGAGCAAGCCAGGGTCTTTAAGAAGAAGGTTACTCATTACACTCTGATAGGAGACCATCTATACAAGAGGGCCTTTTCTAGTCCCTTTCTTAAATGTATCAGAACAGACAATATACCCTACATTTTACAAGAAGTTCATCAGGGTTCATGTGGTAGTCATGCTGGGGGAAGATCTCTAGCTCGCAGAAAATTACTAGCTGGATATTTTTGGCCCACATTACAGGAAGATGCAGCTCGACTTGTGTGAACCTACATATCTTGTCAAAAGTATCAAAATATTCCACATCATCCTACTCAACTGTTGAAAACCTCTATGGTTTCATGCTCTTTTGATCAGTGGGGCATGGACATAGTGTTAGTTAGAGCCCTAGAGCCAATCATTTGATGATTGTATGGACTCATGTATATCATATTCTTGTATATTAATAAAGGCATTGGTTTTTGGTTATTATGCTTATTTGTATTAGTGTCAGATAAAATAAGTATAGTAACGTCCTTGAGTAGAACGTTCATACCTATATCAATCGATTAGTTGAATCGATAGTGAGATGATATAGGGAACATTACTCTAAAACATTCCTAGTCGAGTATTAGCATTCAGGGACAATGTTAATACAATAAGACTAGCATGTAGGTCAGCTCGATGACTTGATCTCATAAGTCATGGATATAGAGATATCAAGCTGACACATGGGTATGCATTAGAGAATGTATACTGAATGACCCGCCATGAGAAAGTATCATGGATCGTTATATGAGTGTCATATACTTTCTCATGTGGCTATTAGTATGACTATTAGTCCTTTGACCTGAAGTCACCATGGATCCCTACATAAGGAGTTATGTACTTTAGTTTCGTCAAACGTCACCCGTAACAGGGTGGACTATAAAGGCGATTACTGGGTATGTAACAAATTATGCAGAGGGATGTGAGTGATGTAGATGGGATCCATCCCTCCCATATGACGGGAGCGACATCAATATTCTTGATAGAGTTAGACCACGAAGTGCATGGCCATGCCCAAATGAGTCAACATGAGATGTTGAGCTTATTTGATCGAGTGAGTCTACTTGGAGTTCAAGATTTAGATTGATTAGAGGATGACACGGTCTATGCCTCATATTGATCAATCTAGATGTCTAGGATAGAAGGACACTTGTCATTATTTTGTGAGGAGTCACAATTGGTAGTCACAAGGTGATGTCGGATCTCGACATTCTTGTAACTTGGGTAGTAATGATGTGTTGCTAGATACCGCTCATTACTTATGCTCCTAAATGAGTTTAGGGCATTGCCAACGTTACAAGAACCTATAGGGTCACACACTTAGGACAAATAGATGGAGATTAGGTTCATATGATGAACCAAGAGGATTAGATTTATTTGATAAATCAAATTGGATTAAGAGTAATCCTAATTGGGCTAACTTGAGTTCGACTCAAGTTGATTCATGTATTTAATGAGTCTAATTTAGATTATGACTTATTAAATCAATTTAATTTAATGAATTAGATTCATTATATTAAATTGGCTTGAATCAAATGGTTGGATTAGATCAACCATGGTAGAGATTGAGTCAAGTTTGACTTGACTAGAGAAGGAAGACCAAAGGCCAATTTTGACTTGACCTTTTGCCACCTCATTGGTGAGTTGGCATTAGGTGGACCAATAATGATATTCCACATCATCATGGGTGCCACCTCATGGAAGTTACAAAGCCACTCTCTTAATGGTTTCATATTAATTGCAATTAATGCAATTAATTTGGTGAGTTTTTGAGAAGTGGCCGGCCACTTTCATTCAAGGGGTGAATTCATTTTCATTCAAGGGTGGTTTTTCTTCCTCCTTCTTCCTCTCAAGCTCTCCCTCTCCCTCTCTTCCTTGCCTTGGCCGAATCTCACCAAGGTGCTAGCACACCTTTGTGTGAGATTTTCTCCACCTACGTGTCCGTGTGGATACATCTAGAGGACCGACGCTTGACGGTCTAGAGATCCGGCAACACCTTGGACGAACGGGAAAGCGAAGGACTACGCAACAAGGGTAAAATTCTTAACATGTAGATCTAGGAGTAGATCTAAAAGGTTTTTCAAAATTCGTACTCGTATTCTCTTCGGTTTTTCCTTGCACGAGATCCTTGGCTTTGGGTGACTCGGGGTTTCCGCGACGCGAAAAAGCGGTTTTCGCGGCCCGACGAACCCAACACATAGTAGGACCCTTCCCTCTGACAACTGCACAGAGAAAGTTTTTATTAGTAGTTGTGGATTACTTCTCCAAATGGGTAGAGGCAGAACCACTAGTGAGAATTATTGAAAACGCGGTTATCAAGTTTCTATGGCAAAGTATTATTTGCATATTTGGTATCCCTCATAAATTGGTCTATGATAATGGTAGACAGTTTCAAGGAAAAAAGATTGAATAATGGTGTGCAGGATATGACATTACACAAGCTTTCACCTCTGTGACATATCCACAAAGTAATGGTCAAGCAGAGGTAACTAATAGGGAGATTATCAGAGGCCTCAAAACCAAGTTAGATCATGTTGGTGGTAGTTGTGTAGATGAGTTACCTAGTGTTCTATGGGCATACCGCACTGAGAAGCCACAGGGATTACTCCCTTTCAGTTAGTATATGGCAGAGAAGCAATAGTTCCCATTGAAGTGGGAGTAGAATCAGACAGAAGAAGGCTATACAATGAAGAAGATAATGTTGATCGGCGTCTTATGGAATTAGATTTGATACAAGAAGCTAGAGACAAAGCAGTTACTCACCTTGTATCATACAGACAACTCATGAGGCAGAATTATAACAAAAGGGTCATCCCCCGATTCTTTCAAGTAGGGGATTTAGTATGGAAACGCATCAACCCTGTGGGAGATGTCAATAAATTGGCTTCTCAGTGGGGAGGACCATACAAGGTTATACAGAGACTTGCCTCAAGTTCTTATTATCTCCAAGATGTAGAAGGGAGAATTTACTGACATCTTGGAGTGCTAATCACTTACAACCGTACAGAGCCTAACAAGTGTGCCTGTAATTCATACATGTGTTTCATCTGATTTAAAAGCAATGAAAAAGTGCAGACATTGATTTTATAAGCAAGTTGTGCCCTCACTAATGAGTATAAATTGGTCTCACTATCGAGCATGCATCCTCTGCTTTGTCATAGTCGATCGAGGACCCTATGGGGTGACCGGTCGGGCTTCCTTAGGGGGAACCGGAGACTTTAAACCTTTAAACAGTTCGAGCGTGCATCCTCCGCTCTGTCATAGTCGATCGGGGGCCCTAAGGAGTGACCGGTTGGGCTTCCTTAGGGGGAACCGGAGACTTTAAACCTTTAAACAATTTTAGTGTGCATCATCCCCTCTGTCACAGTCGATCGAGGACCCTGATAGTGACCGATCGGGTTTCCTTAGGGGGAACTGGAGACTTTTAAATCTTTAAACAATTCGAGTGTGCATCCTCCGCTCTATCACAATCGATCGGGGACCCTGAGAAGTGACCGGTCGGGCTTCCTTAGGGGGAACTGGAGACTTTAAACCTTTAAACAATTCGAGCGTGCATCCTCTGCTATGTCATAGTCGATCGGGGACCCTGAGGAGTGACCGATTGGGCTTCCTTTGGGAGAACTAGAGACTTTAAACCTTTAAACAATTCGAGTGTGCATCCTCCGCTCTGTCATAGTCGATTGGGGACCCTAAGGAGTGACCGATCGGGCTTCCTTAGGGGGAACCGGAGACTTTAAACCCTTAAATAGTTCGAGTGTGCATCCTCCGCTCTGTCACAGTTGATCGAGGACCCTAAGGAGTGATCGGTCGTGCTTCCTTAGGGGAAACCAGAGACTTTAAACCTGTAAACAGTACAAATGTACTTCTTCTGCTCTATTATGATCAATTAAAGACCCAGTAAAGTGGTCAACTAGATCTCCATGAAGAAAAACAAAGACAAGGAAAGGAATTCAGACAAGGGTGGTTCTGAAGACACAAAACAAAGAGGCATTGGGAAGCATCAAACAGGTGAACACTAATATTTGAATACCCATTCATAGTTTAAAAAATATGTTATTCAATTGTTTCACATGTTTATGTGCAATACTTTGCTTGCTACAAAAATATCTTAGCAAATCTGCTTTACAACCTTAGAAAACAAATGGGGTTGAAACACATTCACATAGTCTTTGAGCAAAGAGGATAGACACCGGTAGTTTTGTCCCAAAATCAATATATACACCCAACCCTCATCTAAAGTGACTGATCAGGTCTTTGGGTAGCCCATCTTTGAGTTGTCGTAGATCTATGAAGTAGGGAGGAGGTTCTTGGGGTAAAAAGCTGTTGGTTGGTCCTAGGAAGATCGTACCGGTTCCACTGTACAAAAATTTTGTACAAGTGTTGAACCTTTCCTAAACAACCTATTGTGTCCTTTAGAAGTTAAATTAGGAATTGCAGACGGAACTTAACATCATTGATTCCAAATTTAACTTATTGTTCTTAATGATTTAGATTTGAATCGTAAGCGGAACTTAACACTATTGATTCAAATCCACATACGTTATAAATTCCATTAAATATTAATTTCCAAAATTGGCTTCCAAGACTGCATGGCGAGGCACATGGCCTTCTTGGGTATGGGAGCATCCACCACCGCCTAGGCAAAGCCTTTTAAGCAAAGCTAATATTTAATTTCCTTATATAACTCTAGGTTTAACAAAAAAGAACAATCGAATCACAAATTTGAAAAATAAAGAAAAACACAAACACGAATTACTAATTCAAAAAACTAGATCTAATGCCTCTTGTGTTTGGAATTCATACAAAGAAAAATAACTAGCATGATGAGGAAAATAATTGTTAATTATACCTTTTCTTTGTATGCTAATAACCTTGAGATCTTCTGTCATATTCCTCGCCTCGCCTTAGACGTCGTGTGGGCGACGATCCTCCAAGATGAACACCACCCAAAGCCTTCTTCCTCCTCTAGAATTCGGCCACCACCACCACCAAGGAGCAAAAGAGAGCAATGGGAAAAGAAAGGGAGAGAGGGGTCTACCACCAAGAGGAACTCCATCAAGAGAATAAGAATTGATTACTCTTGAGGCCTCCTCACCCCTTCTTTTATATTACTTGCTCAAGGCAAATAAGGAAAGACTTTTTACAAAAGTTAAAATCTTCCTCTTGTTTTTCCTTTTCCCTTTTATTTTTCCTTTTCTTTCCTCTTGATTGAATCAATCATCAAATATTAATTGGATGATGATTAAATTTTATTTATTTTTGGCCGACCCCTTGCTTAGGCCGACCAAAAATTAAAACCATGTTTTAAAATTTAAAACTTCTCTTATAAAATTTCCTTTTTTAACATGGTTCCAAAAATAGAAAATTTAAATTTTAAAACTTCTCTTCCTTTTTCCTAAAAACCATGAGGATGGTTAAAAAAAAGAAAGTTTTAAAACTTTTAAACTCTCTTTTAAACCATGTGGCTTAATTCAAATAAGGAAAGTTTTTAAATTTAAAATCTCTCTTTTAAAATTTGTAGAATTCTACAAAGAGAAGATTTTGAAAATTCAAAATGCCCCTCCTTGTTTGAATTAATGTGGTCGGCCCCCTCTTGCTTGGGCACCAAGCAAAGGGTCAGCCCCTTAAGAGGATATGGTGGTCGGCCCTTGGCTTGGTCACCAAGCCTTAGGCCGGCCCTCTCTTGGACACCAAGATAAGTTTTTAATGAGTGGTTTATAAGACACTAATGAGGCTACGACAGAGACCTAGAGGAGAAATTGATTTTGGCCTTCCGATGAGCTTGAGTATCCCGTGTTCGCCCCGAACACAACTCAAGTTCATCAACAATAACTCATTCCACTAGAGAGTTATTGTTGCACTACCATACCAATCTCAAATTACATTATAGGCTCCTTCTTACCATGAGTGTGTTAGTCTCCCTGTGTTTAAGATAATGAATGTTCACTAATTAAGTAAGTTACTGACAACTCACTTAATTAATATCTAACTCCAAGAGTAGTACCACTCAATTTCATTGTCATGTCGGACTAAGTCCACCTGTAGAGTTTAACATGGCAATCCTTATGAGCTCCTCTTGGGGATATTCTCAACCTAGATAACTAGGACACAGTTTCTTCTATAATCAACAACACATACTATAAGTAATATCATTTCTCAACTTATCGGGCCTATTGATTTATCGAGCTAAATCTCACCCTTTGATAAGTTAAAGAAATAAATACTAAATATATGTGCTTGTTATTATATTAGGATTAAGAGCACACACTTCCATAATAACTAAGGTCTAGTTCTTTTATTAAGTCAGTACAAAAAGAACTTACCTTAAATGGTCCTACTCAATACACTTAGAGTATACTAGTGTAATTTATTAGTCAAGATAAACTAATACCTAATTACACTACGACTATTCCAATGGTTTGTTCCTTTCCATCTTAGTCGTGAGCAACTGTTTATAATTTATAAAGAGCTGATAACATGATCTTCTGTGTGTGACACCACACACCATGTTATCTACGATATAAATTAATTGAACAACTACACTTAACATAAATGTAGATATTTTTGACCAAAAGTGATTCTTTATTTCAAAAATAAATGTTTACAAAAGCTAGGCTTTTAGTATACACTCTAACAAAAACCTCCTTCCCGCAGTTGTTCGAGAATACCTTCCACTGAGATGGTTATAGTCCCAATAGTCCCAATGATGCGTCCGGCAAACTCAACTCCGAATTCAGGAGAAGCAAGATATGCCAGATGCCGACTCTCCCAACGCTTTCCTCATCTATCTTATAGTCTTGTAGCTCTGAGGTAAGGCGTTCTGACTTAGCTTTAAAATTATCCCTTTCTGCCTTAACACGATCCAACTCTTTAGATAAAAAATCCGCCTCTGAGGCTTGAGCTTTTAGCTGCTCTTGTAGTTGCAACAGTCCAAAATTTTGAGAGGACAATTCTTGAGCTGAATCAAGGGATTGAGGATGAGAAGTTCCCAATTGAGTCAAAAGGGTAGACCTGCGGGTGGCATCTGAAACGACTTTATTTTTCAAGGCCACCTCAACACTCAATTGAGAGGAGAGGCTTTGTATCTGTAACTCCAAAGTCTTTTTCTCCTCATCTTTAGTCTTTATCAGTTGCTGATGATTTTGCAAATCTTGCTCTAGAAGGATTGTCTGTTGGGCCTGGGAGTCTATCATTTCCTTCAATCGGTTGATTTCTCCACTGAAAAAAGGAGGGGCTGCTTCCAAAGTTCTTATTTGATCCCTTAAACTTTTATTCTCTTCATCTAACTCAGCCGCTAGGATGCCCATGTGGAAACTCGAGGCCATGAACTAAGTAAAAGTAGTAACATAATTATAGAACTGTAATTACAAAATAAGGAGGCATATCCAAAATACTTACAGTAGAAGCTTGACGATTGTGAAGGTCTGCCTGTTCGGCAATGCTCTTTCCTTTTAGACAGTCTTGGTCGCACAACCAAGCTCCAGCTATCGAGTCATGTAATTGAAGGATCCTGTAAGCAGAAGGGGGTACATTTTTCCTCATCACAGAGGGAACGCATTGGGCTTGCTGAAATAAAAGTTTAGGAGGAATGGAAGATGAGGGACCAGTAGAGGAAGGAGGTAAGGATTCAGAAGAAGAAGGTGGGGGCTCAACGTTGAGAGTCACAGGACTGCTTGGGTTAGAAGCGTGGGGAGGTAATGCTGAAGGAAGAGATCCAGAAAGTGGTTCGGAGGTAGTATCTTGAGAAATAAGACAAGAAGACCTTTTACAAGGGGTTCTTTTTGCCCTCGCCTTAGATTGAAGAGAAGAGAAGGCAAGGGGAAGCTGAGGAGATTCAAGTGTGGTTGGTGTTACCTCAGGAGCAGAGACAATTGGGAGAACTGTAGAAATCAGTAAACCGGATCACATCATGTTAAGGGCCAAGTTATAACGAAAGTGACTGGCGGTGCTGGTCCCTTACCTCTCTCGTATGAAATCTCGGAGGTCGTGATCAGGGCTTGTGTAAACTCAGATATGATAATCGGAGGTCGATTATTTTTTATGGTAAGATGTTGCGTGTGTCAGACAATAAAGGGACTCTCTTCTTCAGAAGATTCATCAGCCTCAGTAGAAGTCTAATGAAAAGGAAGCAATCCAAGAGAAGAAGAACGAGGATTAAGCCAATGTCGCCGTAATAGTTCTTCGCCCAATTTGGCTATAACTGAGTAGTTAGCCCCGGATGTTTGTACATGAAAGTGGGAAGAACAGCATCAACTGAGAGAAATAGGAATTAAGAAGATGAGGTAAAGATAATAGGAGATTAATAAACATGGGTAGAAGTATTGAACTCACCAAAAGAAGCCTCCAATTCTATATCCATGGAGCTTATTCCAAAGATAAATAGCAAGCCTTCAACGATCAACGGAGGCAAGCTAAACTTGACCCCTCGTAGCTTTGACATAGAAGGGTTAAATGTTAGATCAATGGACCTTGTCTCCGGAGGGGGAGAAGGAGGAAGAACCCGTCGCCAGACTATGGGGTATGGGGGAGGAGAAGGGAGTTGTAAGAAGAAAAACTTTTGTCTCCATTCTGCTTGAGGGGGAATGTGATAAAATAAACTAGTCTTAGGGCGACTTTGAAATTTAAAAAGACTATCCTCTACTTGACGGAGAATGAAAGATTGATTGAACAAGCGAGGAGTAGGAGGAAAACCCAGTATCTGGGAGACAACAATGAAGCCCGATAGGATGGAAAAGGATTGAGGAATAAGTTGGTTCAAGGGTACATCGAAGTAGGAGCTTACACCCACAAAGAAAGGGTGTAGAGGAAGTCGAAAGCCTGCCAAAACCTACTCCCAAAAGACAGCAATGATACCTGTAGGAGGAAGGTGGGGGCGATCCTCGGGAGAAGGAAGGGCTACATACGAAGGAAAATCATAATCTAAGCCAAGCACACAAACCTCCGCCTCGCTAGCATCGGGAGAGCAGATAGCGAACCATTCAGTAGCCGAGGAAGAAGAAGCCATCGTAAGCGAAGGATCGGAGAAAGGTGCTGGAGTTGCTAATTGAACAGGGATAGTAGAAAAGGCATGAGGAGGAAGACGAAGAGAGAAACCCTTAATCTCCTTTCCGTCCTTTTTTCCTAAAACCCTTGAAGCAACAGCTTGGAAAGATGATTCACATATCAAGATGGAAGCGCGAAGAAAGAAGGAAGACCAGTAGAGGTGTAGGTAGAGTAGAGGGTACACAAAAGGAGGTGCGCTTATGTTGCGCCATTTCCCAGGACACTAAACCCAAATAAATATCATATCTCAAAGAGGATGAAGATCCGCCTTTTAACAGACCTTTGGAGGTAAGTTCGAGCGAATACTTAAAGTTAATCCGATCGGTACAATAGAAAGGTGTATCAAGATATTCGATCAGTATGAAAAAAGTGGACATATGCACGATCGGGAAAGGGAAATTCAGGAGAAGTGTGAAACAACTCGAGCGGATGGGAAAGCTCCGTTCGAGTATATAGAACGAGCGAGAAAAAAGAAACTTATAGGTTTGCCCTGTCTTTTGAGAGGGGGGCCGGGAAAATAAGCCCACCCTGTCTCGATAGAAGGATCGAGCGGATGCCTAATTTACACATACAATTATTCGATCAACGTTCTCAAAGAGAAGGGCCTAGAAAAGGGAACATTACCCAGAGAATGAAACCAACCAAAAAATAAGATATACCCAACCAAGTTTTAAAATCACCATAAGACCATTGTAAAAGACATAGCACTTCTAGAATTACAAAAATTGGAGATAGAAGTTAGGAGGGTGGTTCTTCAATATTCTTCTATGATCATGAAAGCTGGGAGGAGGATCAGCGACCACCAGTTTCAAGTCTTTTAGTTAATCCACCCCTTCCTTAAGTATGAAATCAATGTCGTTGATAACGAAATCGAACATGGGGGCCATGAAGGCAGGAGACTTAAAGAAGGCCTTCTGATGCATCTCGAACTGAGCATCCTCGTCAGCTTTGTAATCCACCAATTCTTTTTGAGCGGCCTTTAAAGCATCCACTTTCAAATTTAGCTGAGATAATTGATCAGCCAGCTCTTTAGCGTGACCATTCTTCAAAGACTGTAGCTGAGAAGATAATCGAGAGATTTCGGCTGCCTGTTCTGTCAATTTGGAGGACAATTCATCACTGTAGGTGGCGGCTAACTATAATTGAGATTGGGAATTCTCCGTCGCAGTTTTGTATTGATCAGCTCGTTTAGTCTCAGCTTGAAGTGATGAATGGACCTCCTGAAGCTTAGCGGACAACTTGTCTACCTGCTCGGCAACCTGAATTGAGGGTAATCCCGAAGCTTGTCCCCTTAATATCTCTATCTCCTGGAGGGAAGAATCCAACAAATGGGATAGGTACAAATTATGTATCTAGCATTGCACAATTAGAATGCATTAGAAAATCACGGAGAACATGAACAAATACAGACAAGAAAGTAGTGTTACCCTTGTCTCCTCAATAGAAAACCGAGTGGCTGCCTCTGAATGAGAAGTTCCCTCATATACTTGGCGCACCTCCTCCCAAAGGGTGCTAAGAGACCCTCCCAGCATTATCGGGAGGGTGGCAGTGAGGGAGGAAGCAGAAGATGAATGGGTCTGAGCTGAAGGGGGATAAAATACAAGACAGGTCAAGTCTTGAGTAGTTAAAGTGGTATGGACAGGGAAATTTGCAAAAAAGGTGGATGTAGAGCTACCAACGGCAGTGGAGGGGGTTGTGGAAGATGAAGAGGCAAGGGTCGGATAGAGAGACAAAAGAGGAAGATCCGGAGAAGTAGGGACAATGTCCCTAGGAAGAGAATCCTCAAGAAGGGAGGAAGATGTCCTCTTTGGGGAAAGGGTAAGAGTCAATTTACGCCTCTTTCGGACAGGAGCTCTCTCAGGAGATTTCCCCGAGGACACTAGAGAGGGGAGTTCTACCAACATAGGGGAATCGTTGAGGGTCTCCTCTGAGGCTATAGCCTGAGAAACAGAAGCACCCTCTGTACCCGTGGGAACCTCTATGGAAGAAGATTGACCCACACTAGCATGAACCTTTGTCGAGGGAGGCTGATTCAAAGCAGCAAGAAGTTCTTTCTCTTTTTCTTTGATCGCTTCATCTCACACCTTTAGCTGTTGCTCAATCATGGAGTCATAATAGGCATCCACTGCACCCAATAAAAAATATCTTAGTTAGTAAAAAGGAGACTTAGATAAGTAAATAGCAACTTACTAAGGGAGCCACGGAGCTCCACCCTGACAGGACTCAATCCAAAAAGATATAAGAGGTCATCACGAAGCCATTTGTGAATGTATAACCGATGACCCAATAGCTTTTTGGAATAAGTGGCAAAAGAGGGAAGCTTGTGTAACTCCTTCACATCGGGCAAATTAGAAAAAGAAGATATCCAGGAATAAGACCAGGGGATGGGTTCGAGAAATTCTATGAAAAAGAAACATGATTTCCATGCCTTGATGGAGGAAGACATTTCTTCAAAAAGAGTCATTTTAGGTCTGGATTGAAACAAAAAAACCCAAGATCTGACTTCTTGAGGTAGGAAAACATGAAAAAATTCTAAGGAATAGGAGGGATGTTGTGGAGGCAGAAGAGCATGTACAAACCACAAAGATAACAAAAGTCATTGGGAGTGAACTGTTGTAAGGGAATACTGAAATGTTGGCTATCTCTACCAAAAAGGGAGGGATGGGAAAGCACAAACCAGCTACTAATTGATCTTTAAAGAAAGTTACACAATTTTTAGGAGGAAGATGGGGGTGAGATTCAGAGTTAGGGACGATAATGCAAAAAGATTAGGGGATCTTATACCAGGAATAGAAAGCAGACCGATCAGATTCACGAAAGGTAGATCGAGTTTGTGCATACCAAGCAGAAAATGATTCTTCAGTCATGGAGAAATGTAGGAGTAAAGAAGGGAAACACTTATTGAGGTCTTTTGGGGAGAGGACGATAGGAAGAGGCCGGAAGAAGGAGACCGACAAAGGATGAAAAAGAGTTAAACTGTGGCACCACCGAAACAACTCAAGGAAGAAGACGAAGGGGCTATAACATAAAGGGTTTAGGGTTTCTGTGAATGTTAACTAATAACCAGCACCGTAGGATATAGAGTGCGCCCATAAGTGGAAGCGTCGATTTGTCAGAAGAAAGAAATGACAGGGCGATGACGCCGAAGCATGTACTCGGGTGCATCAGCAGAGAAGATTGGAGAACACGTGTCACGTACCCGTACAAGAGCATTTATAATGTATATAACTGAATGAGTCATATTCACATCGATATCATTACGTATCGCGATACTGATGTTATCTCCTTGTTTGGGAACCGGTCAAGATATTCAATTTCCTATGTATAATAAATTAAGGAATGAGTGAAAGTGGAGTGTTTGAATAACTAAGGAAGTCCGTTTATTCTTATTAACCAGAAGAACTCAAGAAAATCATCCAGTCTTATACAAGAGACCGTCCGGTTTCACATTTGGGGCACAATTAGTTACATAGCATTACATTTTCCTCCCAAAACATTAAACCTTGGAGTATCAGTAAAAATTATAAATATGAGTTCTCAGACTTCTTAGAAAACTCCAACCTAGTTAAAGGTAAACTCGACCAGGTTGGAGAAGTGGAAATATTTTGCCTGGTAGGGGAGTAGCATGAAGAGTCTGTCATCCAACTAAATCGCCCTCCCCTCCCCATTTAGAAAAGCCAGTGCGTTATTTTACGCCCAGGAGAAAGTAGGAAGAAAAGTGGTCTTATGGACAAAGGGGTGCAAACTCGTTCGCGCCCCCTCAAAAGTATGACGGAACAATCCACTTCCTGCTTGAGCATTTTGAGCTCTGCTTCTAGAGCGTCTATCTTAGCTCACAGACGAACTAGATCTTGCTGCTGTCGCAACGTCAACAGGCTAGTTACGCGAACCTCCATGGTTAATGCAAATACCTCTAAAGCCTGTTGAGCCCCCGAAGTAGTCCGCTCTTTGACCTGAAGTTCTAAATCTCGATAAGTTTTGTTCCTTAAGGCCATTTGGAACCGTGCTTGAGACTGGGTGATCGACAAGAGTACTTCCAGCTCTCATTCCTGGGAACTAGCTAGATCTAAAGCTTGAGTAGCTTCATCTATAAATTTGGCCTCTTCCAACAAGAATTACTCCCAGAGGGGAAAATATAAAGCCATATTCTCAGCAAGGGGAACAAGATGGTGAAGAAATAAGGCAAGTGAAGAAGGAAGGGAGGATCACAACCCTATTTAACAGGCCAAAAGGGGTCACGAGATCACTATACTGGGGGTCACGGGATTGCTATACTAAAGGCCACAAAGTTTACTATAGAAAAGGTCAGGAGACTATTGTGATGGCCATTGCAGAGCCATGACCAAAGATAGGCGAAAAAACAAAAATAGACTTAGGTCTAGTCAGTCGATTGCCCCTCCTTCGACTAGACTTGGAGGGAAGGCTAGTGATATGGGTTATGAAGAAGGGACCCATTTTTCTAACAAAGGAGGAAATAATATTGGTTGAACAGCAGGGCTCATGTAAGTTTGGCGAGTAGAGGCCGACCGAGCGAAAGATGCTGACCGAGTGCCTAGGTTCGGTCGTCCAGGACAAGCCGAGCAAGAACAACCGGTCGAGCAAAAGAAGCATTTAGGCTGGCAGCAGTGCTCATGTAAGTTCGACGAGTAGAGGCCGACCGAGTGAAAGAGGCTGACTAAGTGCCTAGGTTCGGTCGTCCGGGATAGGCCGAGCAAGAACAACCGGTCGAGCAAAAGAAGCATTTAGGCTCACAGCAGTGCTCGTGTGAGTTCAGCGGGTAGAGACCGATCGAGTGAAAGAGGCCGACCGAGTGCCTAGGTTCGGCCGTCTAGGACAGACCGAGCAGGAACAATTGGTCAAGCAAAAGAAGCATTTAGGCTCGCAGCAGTGCTCATGTGAGTTCGGCGGGTAGAGGCTGATAGAGCGAAAGAGGCCGACCGAGTGCCTAGGTTCGGTCGTCCAGGACAGGCTAAGCAGGAACAACCGGTCGAGCAAAAGAAGCAGTTAGGCTTGCAGCAGTGCTCGTGTAAGTTCGGCGAGTAGAGGCAGATCAAGCGAAAGAGGTCGACCGAGTGCATAGGTTCATCCGGCTGGGGCAGACCGAGCAGGAACAACAGGTCAAGTAAAAGAAGCATTTAGGCTCGCAGCAGTGCTCGTGTGAGTTCGGCGGGTAAAGGTCGATCGAGCGAAAGAGGCCGACCCAGTCTTATGCCATTTAAACTTATCATAAACTTTGACATATAAGTCATATGGAAATACTATGTAATTATAGGAAGGTTTAATTAATTTGGTGGGAAATGTCTTCTAAAAGCTCATATAGGTATGCTAAACGACAAAGGTACATCTGGGGTATGAAAAAGATTCCTTGAACTATTTTCACAAGTAATACTTACGTCATCTCATAACGAACTCCAACAAACCGAGGTCCACCTCATGACTGTGGAGGTCAAGTGAGGTGGTATAAAAAGGGGAATCCTCTCCACTGGCCAGGCAAGTAATCATTCTGACACATCTCAAATCCTAATTTTCATCTTGTTCCACATTACTTCTTCTCGCCGGAGGCTAACTTGAGCGTCGGAGGGCCTAGCCAGGGATTCCACCCTAGTCTTAGGTCACTAACGCTTTGTCGGTTAGTCTCATTGTAGACAGGATCACGAGATCACTTCATCCATCTGGTTGTCGAGTTTTTGCTGATCCTTGGAGCCATCTCGCCAGCGTTCTCTTTCGTGAGGTATTATTCATAAGATCCGCTTTGGTTTTCTCGGATTGGTTATCTTATCCTCAAGTGTGAGTGAGGTCCGCTGTGGTTTTCTCGGATCCTCTCTTGTTTATCGATATCAGAATCTGCCATCACCCGTCGCCACCCAGTGCTTCATCTCGTAAGCTCTCAGACAGGATCAGTTACAAAAAGGAAAGTTTTCTCAAAATTAAAATCTTCCTTTCAATCTACAAATAAGGAAAGATATCAAATTTTTTCTTAATCTTTTGTAGAAAGCTATAAAAGAAAATATTTATAATTTTAAACTCTCTTTTAAAACCATAGAATCCACATAAGAAAAAAAATTTAAAAAAATCCCTTTTATTTTCTAGTGGTCGGCCACCTAAGCTTGGGATTCAAGCTTTGGTCGACCACCTTAAATTGGCTCCACTCTTGGCTTTGGCCGGCCCTAGCTTGGGCTCGAAGCAAGCTTAGCCGGCCATCTAAGGGTAGATAAGAAGTGGGTATGCGGTGGGTATAATTCTCTATATACAAGAGGCAACGATAGGGACCGAGAGGAGGAATTGGTTTTGGTCTCCCGATGAAATTAAGCTTCCCGTGTTCGTCCCGAACACCCAACTTAATTTCATCAATAATAATTCATACCACTAAAGAATTATTATTGAACTACCGCACCAATCCCAAATTATATTTTCGGCTCCTTCTTATTATAAGTGTGTTAGTCTCCCTGTGTTTAAGATATCCAATGTCTACTAATTAAATGAGTTACTGACAACTTACTTCAATTAATATCTTAGTTCAAGAGTAGTACCACTCAACCTTATCGTCTTGTCGGACTTGTAGGATCGAAAAGAATTTAGATATCTCCACAATGACATGATATTGTCCACTTTAGGCCTAGGCCCTCATGACTTTGCTCTTGGGCTCTCCCCAAAAGACCTCATGCCAATGGAGATATCTTTTCTCTTATAAACCCATGATCTTTCCCATGTATTTTCAATGTGGGACTATGTTTGCAACCTTGCAACCCCAACAATCTCCCCCTCAAACAAAGGACCACAGGCTTCCCATGTCCGATCTTCGACCCACCAAGTCTTCCTGCCCCTCGGTTCACCCGACCTACTAGGACTTCCTTGCCTAGCAGCAACTAGGACTTCCTGCCTGGTGTCTGGTTCTCTTGATCCGAACATAGGATCCCCCACTTTCTTTATTCGAGGTCAATATTGTACCCACATGGCTCAATCAGACCATAGCTCTTGTGCACAGTCGGCAGTTAAACCTTCTGGTAGTCCGGGCTCTGATACCAATTGTTGGATCGAGACGCACTAGAGGGGGATGAATAGCGCTCGCGGCTTTCACACTTTTCGAATTCGTATGAGTAAAAACAAACGCAGCGGAATTAAAGAACAAGCAGATGAACACAGTGGATTTACTTCGTTCGGAGCCTGTGACGACTCCTACTCGAAGGCCCGCGATCCTTGATCGCTTTTCGTGGGCAACAACTATAAGCACGAGAATTATTACAATCTACGTAAAAATTAAAACAGTAATTAAAAATACCGACAACACTTAGAGAATATGAATTCTGGAGCTCAGGGTCGTCGGAAAGTAGTCACAGCACTTCGGGAACCTTTTGTTAGCAGCTAATCGCGTATAGGGATCGCTTGGAATACTTATGATGAGCTGCTGGTCGAGATCCCTTATAAAGGGTGTTCAAGGCGCCTTCCACTATTCACCAAGGTGCCTTGAATGAGTCGAGTCAACCGCGGAGATAAGGGCTGAACTGGTCGAACCTTATCAGGTTCAAGGCGCCTTCATCAAGCTGTCCAAGGCGCCTTGGCTTCCTTCAAGGCGCCTCCAAGCTTGCTTCGCAGTCAGCTCAGGTTTTGCACCCCGAGACGCCTCCAAGCTCCATGGAGGCGCCTCGGTACTATTCATCCGAGGCCAATTTTGCACTTTAGTCCCTACAAGATATGTTAAACACAAAAATACCCTGCAGCACAAAGTTAGCTCATAACACATAAGTGATAGTATAAAAGTGAAAGTTTGACAGTCTCCGGACTGTCCGAGTCTGACTTCGGGTTTTCGACCGGAAACCTTAGGTCGACCCGACGCCTACTGTTCCCTTTGCAGGAAACGTGTCATCACCTATTCCACTCAGAAGATTTACCTGCTGCTAGTGTGATCCTCCAGATCGACTGGACTTTTGCTCAGCACTCGAAGCTTCCGGACTTTCTGTTGGACATCCGCTTCTCGGCTAGTCCAGTCTTTCACCTGGTTCGCGACACCAGGACTTTCCACCTAAGGTTACCACCCCCTAGGACTTTTGCCTGAAGCCTTCGACCTGCCAAGACTTTCCGCATAGGGTTACCACCCCCTATGACCTAGGGTTACCACCCCCTAGGGTTTTTACCTTGCCTAACCACAGTTAGGTCTTTTCCTGAACCGCTTAACAGATTTGTTAGATCACCACACACCTTAACTTTGAATCCTTTGCCATTATCAAAACTCAGGTTCGATCGTCAGATGCTTCCCGCACCAACAATCTCCCCCTTTTTGATTATGACAACCCAAATTCAAAGTTAAGTAAAACAAATGCATAAGTATATAAAAATATTTTAAGTGAGCAAGCTTAAGTATATAAATTCAAATAAAAGCATAACTTAAGCTAACACTTAAACTTTGTGAAGCTCCCCCTTAATACAGGGCTTCCTTTTTTAATTTAAATAGAGTTTTACTTTTGAATTACCTACTCTCCCCCTTAATAAAAGCAACACTTTTTCTTTTTACTTTTGAATTTCCTACTCTCCCCCTTTGTCATATATCAAAAATAAGCCAGTTGGAAAGCATGTTTTAAGTTTTTAGAAAAAATAGTTTTAGTCTTAGAAAAAATGCTGGTGAAACACTTAGCTTGTAACTGAAAAATTTGTTAGTTAAGGGAGAAAGAAGACTTGAAAAGGAATATTTTTCTTCTAAGTTAAAAAAGCTAATTTATGGATGACTTGAAGGATGGCTTTAGCCTCTTTGTAAACTTGGTTGGTTTTAGAGGAAAAGAGAAAAAAAAATATTTAACTAAGTTCAAAAGGCTAATATTTAGTAGACTATTAAGAACAATTTAAGCCACTTTTAAAACTTAGTTGATTTTGAAATATACTTAGCTAAATTTTGAAAATCTTAAAGAAATTTGAAGTCTCTTTTTACTTAGCAAAAATATTTTGAAAGCAATGATACTTTTAGGTAAGTAAAAAATGACTTAGCAAGGTTTCTATATGAACTACTTAGCTTAGTCTTTTGCAAACAATGAATTTTGAAAATAGATCTTAAGTTAAAAAGACACTTAGTTTACTTTTGACTAATACTTACTGTTGAAAACATAGGAGTAATAACTTTTTAAATATTAGGACGAAGAGGGAGAAACTAAAATTTAATTTAATTAAATTGGTTGGTCCTTAAGTTCAAGCATGAGTCAAGTGAAATAGTTGTTAATTTATTAATTTGTTTTGACCAGGTATCAGAGCCCTAAAGTACAAGCATGCTTAAACTTACAATCTCCATTTGAAAAGTTTTTCGAAAGATATTTAATTAAATTTGAAAAGCTCTTCAAAAGTTACTTGATAATTAGCTTGACTCCGTTCACTCCCCCTTAATTAATGCAAACAAGAATCCCTAGGGTTCTAGAGTCCAAGCATGTATAAAATATAATAGGTCTTTTATATTTTGTCTAATTTTCCATCTCACCCATTCTAGGTTTTCAAACATGTTTAGCTTATGAGTGTGTGTCAGATAAAGTTAACTTTGTCACTAAAACTATTGAAAATATAAGCTTGAATTTCAAATTAGTAAATAGTAAACTTTGAGACTATAGTAAAAATTAATTGGAGTTAGCATTTACAATCATAATATGATTTGAGAATTAAAGATTTTTAAACCCTTTTAAATTAATTAATATTTTGAAATTAATTGAATAATATTCTGAAATTAATTGACTAATATTTTGAAAAAAAAAATTAAATGATTTTGGAATGAATTTTCAAAAGATTTTTGAAATGAATTTTCAAATGATTTTTCAAATAATTTTTAAATGATTTTGAAATTGATTTTCAAAAGATTTTTCAAATAACTTTTAAAGGATTTTGAAAAAATATTTTTCAAAGGATTTTTAAATAATTTTTTCAAATATTTTTTAAAGGATTTTTAAATGAGTTTTTCAAAAGATTTTTGAAAAAATTTTTAAAAGGATTTTTAAAGTAATTTTTAAAAGATTTTGAAAGAATTTTAAAATGATTTTCAAAATAATTTTTAAAGGTTTTTTTTAAAGGAATTTTCAACATAATTTTTAAAGGTTTTTTTTAAAGGAATTTTTAACATAATTTTTAAAGGATTTTTAAAGGAATTTTTAAAATGATTTTGAAATTAAGTTTTAAAAGATTTTTTAAATAATTTTTAAAAGATTTTTCAAATAATTTTGAAATTAAGTTTTCAATGGTTTTTAAAATAATTTTTAAAATATTTTTCAAATAATTTTGAAATTAAGTTTTAAAAGATTTTTAAATAATTTTTAAAAGATTTTAAAGGAATTTTTAAAATAATTTTGAAATTAAGTTTTAAATATTTTTAAAATAATTTTGAAAAGATTTTTAAAAGAATCTTGAAATTAAGTTTTGAAATAATTTGGAAATTAAGTTTTTAAAATAATTTTGAACTTAATTTGAATTTGAATTAATTATTAGTTTGATTTTAATTACTTAGTCATCTCACCCGATCTAAACTTTCAATCAGGGAATCCTATAATTTTTGTGAGATAAATTGAGGTTTAATTTAAGGGTTTGTTTTAACTTTGTGTTAGATTCAGGTTTAGCTTTGGGTTCAACAAGTAAGCATTCTTTGGATAAACTTCTGGGTTATGGTGAGTCACAAGGAATTCATTAAAGTAACCATGCCTTCGAGGTTTTCCAAATAGTCCTACCCATTGAACTTAATACTAAACCTTGGTCTAACTAGTTAGGATCCATTTAAGGGTAGCTTCGGTCAGTTCCACTTGGCCAAATGCACCAGGTCGAAGTCATATCTTCCTAGACATGCGATGCCCAAGCTTCCCTAACGTACTATCATCCAAAAACTTCATCAGTACCGTTGGTCAAGTTAAACCTAGCCCATTTTTTTTTCTAACCTTAATTACCCTGCCGGGTAATCTCCTCTTGTTTACCCATTTCGGGTAGATTAAGTTCAGTTACCCAATCAGATAGTTTAGTTAGGGGTGCCAGTTATTCTGGATCCTCCTTCTAAATTTTTATTTGATTGAGTTTTTGAATTTTAATTTTTAAATTTTAATTTTAAATTTTAAGTTTGTTTAATTAATATCGTTTTTCTTTTTGCTCCCCCTGGATCATAGCCTCGATATGGTCTATCGAGGTAGTAGACTTGATCCTTGGGGACCCAATATTGACCAAGTCCAACTTGATTGACCAAGTTGGACTTAGGTACCCATGCTTGGACTACCTTTCTATTATTTCTATTTACTAAAAACATATATGATTTTTATTTTGTTTTGGTCTTAAATCCAAGTCCGGATTTGTTGTAACTGTCTCGCTGTTTTCCAAGAATTAGATCCATATTCTTGAAACCCAAGGTGAACCGTTCCAACGTGTCCTTGAGTTTTTAATTTGAGTTTTCAAATTGGAATTTTCTTCCATAAGTTGTTGGACTTGAGTCGAATTTCCAATTTGAACTGGCTCAGTTAAAGCACTCAAGTCAGTCGCTTCCTTAAGGGTTGTTACCTCCTTTTGGAGCGACTTGACCCGGATGTTGGATTTAGCCAATTTCTTAAGCATGTAAGGAATTAAGTTTTCCGAATTTTCAAAGTCAATACTAGACATTAAAGAGCTTACAGTGAGTTTGGGTCCTTCAGAAACGGATACGGATCCGTGGCTTCGCTCGGACTCGATGTCTGACTCATTCTCGGTTTCGGATTCGAACTTGGACTCGGTTTCGGCCACGGATGCTAGTACTGGTAGAGCGAGGAAACTCGTCTGCTCTTCTGCGTCGAATTCGGATTCGTCTGATGACTCAGACCATGTTGCCTTCATCTTTCTAGCTTCCTGTGTTATGCTTGTACCTGCAACCAACGCAATACCTTCCTCGGCCGGAGTAGTATCAGTCTGCTTATGTAATTCAAATAATTTATCATGCTTACTTGTGTCTGACATACCTTCGTGTAACTGAATCAGATTCTCCCACAGCTCCCTAGCGCTTGAGAATGGGCCGGCGCGATTTAGCTCCTCATTCGTTAAGCCGCACTAAAGTGTATACGTTGCTTTTACGTTTGCTTCAACCTTTTTGATAAGGTTTGCGTCCCAGTTCTTGTACGGTAGTGGTATGCCAGCGCCGTCAGTTGGTATTTCAAGCCCGGTGTTGGTGATCATCCAGACATCGAACTCGGTTTGTAGGTACGACTCCATTCGGCCTTTCTAGTTGCCGAAGTCTTCGCCGGAGAAGAGCGGTGGTCGAGTGTTGTTATAGCCTTCTTGGAGAGCCATTGAATCTTGCATGAAAAAGTGAGCAAAAAACTTGTCCCAGGACTTAATCCCGGATTAGTAGTGTGGTAGAAGGATAGAAATAAAAATTTACGAGTTTCGAGAAAAAATAATAAAATAATAAAAAAATATTATTAAAAAATATTTAAAAAATATTATTTCAAATTTTGCCAAATTCAATATTTTATCAATACTAATAAACCGTGAAAGGATGAAAATGAATTTTTTGAAAATAATTTTGGAGGGAAAAAACGAAAGGCGTAGGATCGAAAATAATATTTTTACCCTATAAGAGAGAGAAAGCGACGAAAAAAATGCTTGAATGGTGGTTGCACCAGTTCAAAGCGACCCCGCTCTGATACCAATTGTAGGATCGAAAAAAATTTAGATATCTCCACAATGACATGATATTGTCCACTTTAGGCCTAGGCCCTCATGACTTTGCTCTTGGGATCTACCCAAAATGCCTCATACCAATGGAGATATCTTTCTCTTTATAAATCCATGATCTTTCCCATGTGTTTTCAATGTGGGACTATGTTTGCAACCTTGCAACCCCAATAGGACTAAGTACACCTGCAGGGTTTAACATGACAATCATTATGAGCTCCTCTTGGGGACATTATCAGCCTAGATTACTAGGACACAATTTACTTCTATAATCAACAACATACACTATAAATAATATCATTTCCTAACTTATCGGGATTTTTGATTTATCGAGCTAAATCTCACCTTTTAATAAGTTAAAGAAATAAATACTAAATATATGTGCTTGTTATTATATTAAGATTAAGAGCACATACTTCCATAATAACTAATGTCTAATTCTTTTATTAAGTTAGTATAAAAAGAACTTACCTTAAATTTTCTTGCTCAATACACTTAGAGTGTACTAGTGTAATTTATTAGTCAAGATAAACTAATACCTAATTACACTACGACTATTCCAATGGTTTGTTTCTTTCCATCTTAGTTGCGAGCTCCTGTTTATAATTTATAAAGAACTGATAACATGATCTTTTGTGTGTAACACCACACACCATGTTATTTACAATATAAATTAATTGAACAACTACACTTAGCATAAATGTAGACATTTTTTACCAATGTGATTTTTATTTCAAAACAAATGTTTATAAAAGCTAGGCTTTTAGTATATACCCTAACAATCTCCCACTTATACTAAAAGACTAAGCTGTCATATCTGCTGTCATACATCTGATTCCCATCCCCTCCACATGTTGATCAAAAGCTTTCACCGGAAGGGCATTAGTGAAAAGATCTGTCAGGTTATCTGCTGATGCAATCTTGGTGACAACAACTTCTCCTTGCTTGACGATGTCTCGTATCAGGTGGTACTTACGCTCTATATGTTTACTTTCCTTATGGGCTCGTGGTTCCTTCGAGTTTGCAATTGCACCGATATTATCACAATAAATTGTGATGATTTTTGGCAAACCAGGAATCACATCTAAGTCCATTAAGAAGTTCCTAAGTCATATAACTTCTTTGGCTGCCTCAGAGGCTGTCACATACTCAGCTTCCATGGTTGATTCTGAAACGTATTTCTGCTTAACACTCCTCCATGCAATGGCTCCACCTCCTAAAGTAAACACATAGCCTAATGTAGACTTATTATTGTTCCTATCTGATTGGAAGTCTGAATCCGTGTAACCCACAAGGAGTAAATCATCTGCTTGGTAAACTAGCATATAATCTCTAGTCCTTCTCAGGTACTTCAATATATGCTTTACAACAGTCCAATGTCCTTGTCCAGGGTTACTTTGATATCTGCTAACCATGCCCATGGCAAAACAGATATCCGGTCTCGTACACAGCATTACATACATTAGGCTTCCTACAACCGAAGCATAAGGAACTGCCTTCATGTCCTCTATCTCTTTTGATGTCTTCAGAGACATCTCTTTAGATAAAGCTACTCCATACCGAAAAGGTAAGAAACCTTTCTTGGAGTTTTGCATGCTAAAACGAGCAAGGATTGTATCTATATATGAAGCTTGAGATATGCACAACATCCTTTTCTTACGATCCCATATGACTTTGATCCCAAGAATATGTGTACATTCTCCTAAGTCCTTCATATCGAATTGTCTGGACAACCATACCTTTACGTCTGATAACACTTTGACATTGTTTCCAATTAACAAAATGTCATCTACGTATAGTACAAAAAATATCACCACGTTTCCGTTACACTTCTTGTATACACAAGACTCATCCAGACACTGAATAAATCTATATGACTGGATTACTTCGGTAAACCGAATGCTCCAAGATCTTGAAGCTTGCTTTAGTCCATAAATGGACCGATTGAGCTTGCGCACTAGATGTTCTTTGCCTTTTTCAATGAACCCCTCTGGTTACTTCATATGGATGTTTTCTTCAAGACTTCCGTTAAGGAAAGCTGTCTTGACATCTATTTGCCAAACCTCATAATCCATATATGTGGCAATGGATAAAAGTATCTGGATAGATTTAAGCATAGCTACCGGCGAAAAAGTCTCCTCATAATCGATTCCCTCTTTCTGAGTATACCCTTTCGCAACAAGCCTTGTTTTGAAGGTTTCTACCTTCCCGTCTGTCCCTCTTTTCCTTTTGTAGATCCACTTGCATCCAACAGCTTTTACACAATTTGGTGGTTCTACAAGCTCCCAGACCTTATTAGAATACATAGATTCTATTTCAGAATTCATCGCCTTTTGCCAAGATACTGCATCTTTATCTTGGAGTGCTTCGTCATATGTCCGGGGATCAGGTTCATGTCTACCCGGGATCAAGTTCGAAGACTCTCCCAAAAACATGAATCTCTCAGGTTGCTTTACAACCCTCCCACTACGACGAGGCACTGTCTGTAACTGTGCATCATTTGTGACACGTGTTGCAGTTTCTTGTGGTACTTCATCTTGTACTGTTGGTACTAAAGTAGACACGCCCTCTCTAATTTCTTCTAGAACAATTTCACTTATGGGCTTATGGTTCATTACATAATCTTCTTCTAAAAATCGATCATTGGTTCTAACAATGATCTTCTGATTTTTAGGATTATAAAACAAACCACCTTTCATTCCCTTAGGATATCCCACAAACAGACAAACTTCTGTACGTGATTCCAACTTGTCAGTATCTCCCTTCAGCACATGTGTTGGACTACCCCATATCCAGATATGACTCAGACTAGGCTTACGCCCATTCCATAATTCCATGGGAGTAGAAGGAACTGCTTTAGAAGGTACCATATTCAGAATGTACACTGCTGTTTTCAAAGCATATCCCCAAAACGAATTTAGCAATTCTGAGTAACTCATCATCGATCTAACCATTTCCATAAGAGTCTTATTCCTTCTTTCTGCCACACTATTCTGTTGGGGTGTACCAGGTGCAAACAATTGAGATTGGATCCCGGCTTCTGATAAGTAATTCCTAAACTCTCCAAAGAGGTATTCGCCACCACGGTCAGACCGTAGTGTCTTGATACTTTTACCAAGACGTTTCTCCACATCAGCCCTATATTCTTTGAACTTATCAAAGCATTCAGACTTGCGGCGCATCAAGTAAATGTATCCGTATCTTGAATAATCATCTATGAAAGAGACAAAATATTAATAACCACCTCTTACCTGGATAGACATAGGACCACACAAATCAGAATGAACTAGTTCTAACACATCTTTGGCTCTATACCCCTTGGCCTTAAAAGGTCTCTTGGTCATTTTACCTTCCAAACAGGATTCACATGTTGAAAAATTTTCCAACACTAATGAACCCAAGAGTCCATCGGCTATAAGCCTTTAAATCCTACTTAAGTTAATATGCCAAAGCCTTAGATGCCAAAGATATGTTTGGTTCATCTCCGAAGGTTCCTTTCTCTTATTTGAATTATAATATATATTATTAATTTCCATTTATTACTTTGTAGGAGAAATTAGATTTAAAGTATATAAATTGCCAACCAATGCACCAGAACAGATAATAACTCTATTTCTCTTTATAACCACATTGTTATTAAAAGAAACAGAATATCCATCCAAATACAGTTTAGAAACTAAAATTAAATTCTTTCTGAAACTGGGTACATAAAGACAATTTCTTAAAACCAAACTTCTATTTCTATCAAAAGATAAGTAGACGTCTCACACTACAATAGCTGCCACCTTAGTAGCATTGGCCATGTAGACTGTTATTTCTCCTTCAAATAGTCGCCGGGCTTCCTGGAACCCCTACAAAGAGTTGCAGACATGACAAGTGACTCCCGTATCTACACACCAAGTGCTGGTAGATAACACCGCTAAACATGTTTCAACTACTAGAGAATGAGATATACCTTTATTGTTCTCTTTCATACGAGGACAGTTCGCCTTCTAATGTCCTGACTGCTTGCAGATGAAGCACTTGCCCTTCGGCTTCTTCATTCCAGCTTTTGGTCTTGTACCTAGAGGTTTATTCACCTTCTTTGCTGAGATGGCCTATTTCTTATTCTTCTTGCCTTTCGACTTAGAAGTAGAATCATTTTCAGCATAGTGAATCTGAGAACTGTGACGAAATATACCTTCTGCTGCCTGTAGTTCTGTCAGAAGTTCCGCCAACATATACTCCCTTTTGTTCATGTTATAGTTCAGGCAGAACTGCTCAAAACTTCTGGGTAGCGTTTGGAGAATAATATCGACCTGGGTTTCCCCATCGATTTCACCTCCAAGGATCTCAATTTTGTTCAGATAAGTCATCATCTTAAGGATATGATCCCTTACGGGTGTCCCCTCTAACATGGTGACTGTCATTAACTTTCTCATTGCCTCTTGCCTAGCAGTCCGAGTCTGGTGTCCGAAGAGTTCTTTGAGATTGTTCATTATATCATAAGTCGTTGGTAAGTCCTAATGCTGATGTTGCAATACATTTGACATCGAAGCCAAAATGTAACACCGCGCCATCTCATCTACCTTTACCCATTTCTTATGATACTCAATCTCCTCTTCACTAGAATCACTATTAGGTGCATCAGGGCAGACCTCTATTAGTACAAACTTATAGCTTTCCACAGTTAGGACAATATCCAGGTTTCTTTTCCAATCTATGTAGTTTGGACCAGTAAGTTGGTTCTCTTTCAGTATAATGGCCAGTGGGTTAAAAGTCATCCTAAGAATCACAAAATAAACTTTGGTCAAGACTCTAAATTTAAAATAATATTGATTCCTCAAATAATACTATTTAAATTTACCAACACCTCTAAACACCGGGAATATTGCATGCCACGTTAGTGTGGATGTATACAAATTCAACATTTGTAAGAGGAGGTTTTACCCATTAATTTTATTATCTTGTCATCCTAACATTATGACAAATAAAATAAATAGTTGGTTTTCCTTTGGTCACGCAAAACAATAGTAGTGACTCCGTTGGGGAGTATACTATTGAATGCGTCTAAGTGTATACCATTACTTGATACTTAGTCCATTAAATAGGATTGTGTCCCTTCAGTTGGAGAAGATCACACGCTCCTAAATAATTTTCTATAACCATCCATAAAGGAAGTTTGATTTAGTAATCTGCAACAAACCCATCCATTGTGGAGGGAGGTACTCAGAGCCAACACGCAAGCTTGTTGCATCACTTACAAACCAGTAATGGAGACCGTAGAATTACTTAAAAATCCCTCTCCCACTTAGTTATTTAAGATGAGGAATTTTAACCTAGCAAATACACATCACACACATAACAGTAAATAAAAGCAATAAATATGGAAATTAATTTTCCAACTATTGTGACATTTTCCATCACTGTCCTTCGCGTGCTGCCTGCCCTAGGGTTCATGTCGTCGGGTCCATCGAGCTTCCTTTTCCGCTGCGCCTCTGGTCCTTCAATAGCACCACGCCTCGCATGGATACGATCCGCGACAGAAAATAAAATTTTACATACATCGATTATATATTCCACAAGGGAATGTACATCAAGTGTAGATCGAACATAAATGTAAAATCCTAGGGCTAATATAGCTCCTGCTATATTAGTTAAATAAAATCATGCACACATAATAAAATGCCTCTGACATGTCCAAGGGTCTAATCACACACAATATCTATAAACCATAATAGTTGGAGTCTACAACCACAGAGTTAGCACATCCTACTATTATCCTGCCTAAATTATGTATGACATGTGCATAATTAAACTGAAAACCAAACACACAGAGGCAAACCCTAGCTCTGATACCAATTGTTGGTTAGTCCTAGGAAGATCGTACCGGTTCCACTGTACAAAAATTTTGTACAAGTGTCGAACATATCCTAATAACCTATTGTGTTCTTTAGAAATTAAATTTGGAATCGCAAACGGAACTTAACATTATTGATTCCAAATTTAACTTATATGTTCTTAATGGTTTAGACTTGGATCGCAAACAATGCTTAACATTATTGATCCAAATCCACCTATGTTATAAATTCAATTAAATATTAATTTCAGAAATCGGCTTCCAGGTTAAACATGGCGAGGCACTAGGCCTTCTTGGATATGGGAGCAACCACCACTTCCTAGACAAAACCTTTCAATGAAATCTAATGTTTAATTTCCTTATATAACCCTAGGTTTAACCAAAAGGAACAATCGAATCACAAATTTGAAAAACAAAAAAAAAACATAAACTCAAATCACAAATTCGAAACCAAGAATTATATGCCTCTTGTGTTTGGAATTCATACAAAGAAAAACTAGTATGATGCGGAAAACAATTACTAGTTGTACCTTTCTTTGTATGCAATGACCTCTTGATCTTCTACCGTATTCCTCTTCTTATCTTGGACGTTGTGTTGGCAACGATCTACCGAGATGAGAACTACCCAAACCCTTCTTCTTCCTCCTTGCAGGTTTCGACCAAGCTCCTCTCCTTGAGATGAAGAATTTCGGCCACGCCACCAAGCTCCAAGGGATGCTAGAAGCAAGCCTCCTTTCTCTCCTTCTCCTCTAAGCAAGATCCGGCCACCACCACAAAGCTCCAAGGGAGGATGCCGCCGGCCACCAAAGAAGAAGAGAAGAGGAGAAGAACAAGACTAGGGCCGGCCACCACCAAGGAAGAGAGGGAGGAAAATAGAATAGGGTTGTCCCTCATGAAGGCACCCCTATCCCCTCTTTTATATTCCTTGGTCTTGGCAAATAAGGAAAAATTAAATAAAATCTTTCTTATTTTCTTTGCCATGAAAAGGAAAATTTAATTGATTAAAACCAATTTCCTTTTCTTAAATATCATGGTCGGCCACCTCATTGCTCCAAGCAAGGAAAGTTTTAATACAAAATTAAAACTTCCTAATTTGTTTCCGGAAATTTTAAAATAAAAATTTCTCTAATAATTTTTCCCTTCATGAATGGTTATAAAAGGAATTTTATAAATTAAAATCTTTCTATTAAAACATGTGGATGATTTCCAAAAAGGAAAATTATCTTTTGAAATTAAAATCTTCCTCTCAATCTACAAATAAGGAAAGATATCAAATCTTTTCTTAATCTTTTGTAGAAACTTATAAAAGAAAAAAAATTTAATTTTAAAACTCTTTTTTAAATCATGAACATGGTTACAAAAAAGAAAGTTTTCTCAAAATTAAAATCTTCCTTTCAATCTACAAATAAGGAAAGATATCAAATCTTTTCTTAATCTTTTGTAAAAAGCTAGAAAAGGAAAGATTTATAATTTTAAACTCTCTTTTAAAACCATAGAATCCACATAAGAAAAAAATTTTAAAAAAATCCATTTTATTTTCTAGTGGTCGGCCACCTAAGCTTGGGATTCAAGCTTTGGACGGCCACCTTAAATTGGCTCCGCTCTTGGCTTTGGCCAGCCCTAGCTTGGGCTTCAAGCTTGCTTGGCCGGCCACCTAATGGTGGGTAAGAAGTGGGTACGCGATGGGTATAATTCTCTATATACAAGAGCTTACGATAGGGATCGATAAGAGGAATTGGTTTTGGTCTCCCGATGAAATTAAGCTTCCCATGTTCACCCCGAACACCCTACTTAATTTCATTAATAATAATTTATACCACTAACGAATTATTATTGAACTACCGCACCAATCTGAAATTACATTTTGGGCTCCTTCTTATTATGAGTGTGTTAGTCTCCCTGTGTTTAAGATGTCGAATGCCCACTAATTAAATGAGTTACTGACAACTCACTTCAATTAATATCTTAGTCCAAGAGTAGTACCACTCAACCTTATCGTCATGTCGAACTAAGTCCACCTGCAGGGTTTAACATGACAATCCTTATGAGCTCCTCTTGGGGGCATTATCAACCTAGATTACAAGAACACAGTTTCCTTCTATAATCAACAACACACACTATAAGTAATATCATTTCTCAACTTATCGGGCTTTTTGATTTATCGAGCTAAATCTCACCATTTGATAAGTTAAAGAAATAAATACTAAATATATGTTCTTGTTATTATATTAGAATTAAGAGCACATACTTCATAATAACTAAGGTCTTGTTCCTTTATTAAGTCAGTATAAAAAGAACTTATCTTAAATGGTCCTGCTCAATACACTTACAGTGTACTAATGTAATTTATTAGTCAAGATAAACTAATACCTAATTACACTACGACTATTCCAATGGTTTGTTCCTTTCCATCTTAGTTGCGAGCTCCTGTTTATAATTTATAAAGAACCGATAACATGATCTTCTATGTGTGACACCACACACCATGTTATCTACAATATAAATTAATTGAACAACTACACTTAGCATAAATATAGATATTTTTGACCAATATGATTCTTTATTTCAAAACAAATATCTACAAAAGCTACGCTTTTAGTATACACTCCAACAACCTAATCACTAATCATCCATTAGATTAGAAATCTAAACCTAAATAAATTTCACACAATCAACATTCAATTCAATACATAAACCTAACCAATCTACCCATGATCATCTAACTACAATATTCAATTTACCATGATCTACCAAAAGTTCAATTATCCTACAACTTACCTCAATTCACAATCGCTGATATTGCTGGAACAAGGTGCTACTGGATAGGGTTGCTGCCAGAACCAAGAACAAGTAAACCTCACAACCTAGAGGTGGAGCAACTAAAACCCCCCAATTCCAGATCCACTGAACAACCCCTCACCTACTGGAATTCATCTTATTTGGCACCTTCTCCATGATCAACCATCAAAACCTAACCACTTCAGGTGTGCCCATCTACTGACAGGGGTGTGATGGCCGGAATCAAGCAAATCCTCCACCTACAAGATTGCCGACAATCAGAGATAGTGCTTTCGTGCCGAAGGACAGAGAGGGGATCAGACAAGAAATAAACCCTTCACCTTGCCGGATTACCACTGCTCTGAGGAGAAGGCATGGCTCGAAGCTAAGGTACAGCTCCGTCGTCGCGTGGAAGGAAGGAATAAGACACCGGCGATGAAATCGGAAGAGAGGAAAGGCTCAAGAAACCTATTTCTATCGTCGACGCACTCTCTCGGCTCCCGGCAATCTAGGGCACGGGTCCACAAGGTAGAGGGCGAAGGCTAGAGTTCGGATCTCCCTTCAACTCCACCAAGAGCTTGCTCGTGGAGAGGCGACAACTCGGAAGGAAATGCGACCTCCAAGCTAGCTCGATCGATAGAGGAGATGGGGTGCTCAGCTGCCGGCAATCATCTCCCTGGTGTCGTCAACATCGGAGAAGAGACGGGGATTGGGCAGAGGGAAGAGGAGATCGGGGAAAGAAGGATCGGCGTTTTGGGGAGAAGGAAAATAAGGAAAAGAAAATAAAACATTTCCTCACTTAAATGGGTATCCCAAACAGGCTTAATCCAAACCCGTCAATTCGTCTCCTCAAATTCCGTCATACGAGCTTCGAAGAATTCTCTAAAAATTTCGAAAAAAATCCAATAAGATTTTTGTCCGATAATATTTATTATTTAATTTTTCGGTATCTTATATTCTCCCCCGCTAACAAAAATTTGGTCTCTAAATTTACTAGTCAATTCAAGGATCCTCATCCAAGGGTAACATCCAAGCAACAAATCATATACCACTCCATCCAAATATCATGAGCATATCTTCAACCTAAAGAATGATTTTGTGAGTTATAAGTTCACCCTACTTCTGTTACTCCCACATTGTTACCTAACTAACTGTGGATAAATCAACTACCTCTGAAATCCAAAATCCACTATCATCATATCCTCCAACATTTGTATAGGACACTCAAACTATCCATCAGTCTAAGGATGAAAATCTATACTAAAGCAAAACTCTGAACCCAAAGTCTGCTAAAAACTCGCTCAAAATCATGATGTGAAATCGCGGATCTCTATCCCAATACATTACTCAGAGATATATCATAAGATCCGGTAATCTCTCTACAGTATAATCCTGCTACTCAATCCAAAAGAATCCGTCCTACAAATCGATAGCTAGGGAGTAAAGTCATCACCCAACAATAATTACCCAAACCATCATATCTTCTTCATGTCCTGGATAACCCCACAATAAAATCCGTCAAAACATGTTCCCAACTCCACTCTAGTATTCGAGTCTACTGAATCAATCCTACTGATCTCCGATGTTCAGCCTCCATTGGCTAACATACTCGACATCAAGCTATAATATCCGCGCTATCTTTCTTCATGTCATCCCATCAATAAGAATACTCCAAGTCTCTATACATCGAGTGTCACCCGGATATATCGCAAATCCAGATCAATGTGTTTCTTGTAGTAACTCCTCCCGGATAAGAAGTGACTCGAGAACACACATAATCTCCCACGGGAATTAATGAATCTCATTCCCATCACACGATAATTTGGTATACTGGCATGAGACTACTCCACTCATGCTACATCGGAACTGCACCAAACCCCAGGTACGATATATCTATGTAGAGTACAAATCCGTCTACACTAGAAAGTACAACTAATACAGGTGCAATTATCAGTTTTTCATTTCAACTCCTGAAACTGATCTCGTAAGCATCAATCCATGAAAATTCCATACCCCTCCTAAATAGTCCAATCAACGACAAAACAATGCTAGAGAAAACCCTCAACCAAATCTCTGGTAATATCGAGCCAAAACAAGGAAACTGCGAGTCTCTTGTATAGACTACGACTACTCCTAACTGGTAACAGCCTCTATCTCCTGTGAATACTCTAATATCCCTCTACTAAAGACAACGAGTCCCAAAAATCTCGCAGAAGACAATCACAATATGCACTATTGAACTTCACATATAGATGTTCCCGTCGAAACATCTCTAGAACTATGCGAAGATAGTGTACGAGATCCACCTCGGATCGGAAATAGATCACAACATCGTCAATGAAGACAATGAAAACTGATCCAAATACCCTAGAAATACCAATTACATCGAGTCCATGAAAATATCTAAGGCACTGTAAGCCTAAATGATAAAAGCAAGGACTCATAATATCTATACAACAGACATTCTCAACCGTAAGATCCCCAACAATAAATCAACAAATCCATATATATTATAAACATACTACACTCCATGTCACTATCAACATCAAACACCAAATAATAAATCATCAAACCAAACATCCACTAATAGATCATCAAAAGACAACATATCACCACACCTGATCTCCCAATATCCACCAATCAAAATTATCCTCAACATCAATCAATCATACCAAATAGTCTCCTAAACAAAGATAGAGTAAAAGGAAAGCATCCAACCTTTAACACCCACTACCAACATACTAAATGTATCCAAAAGGTCTGTCAAATCTCATCATCTCATCCTTTCCGATAATCAAATATTCACAGTAAAAGAATGGCAATCCAAAGTCAAAGGGGCACCCAACCTTCTGACTAAGAGTCTATCCATCAAGAAAGTATCTCCACAAGTCTCATAATCATCCCATATATGTCCCTCGACAAATACCGATAAAAGCTCGAATCCTCTATCCTAAATATTTGGTCAAAATGTCTGTCAATCGACTCTCTACTCCTCGAAGATCATCATCTGAAATTTTACTTAGTTACAGTCGGACCTCCTAGGTATTACTCAACTAACACCACTTCCTCCGTACCATTGTGAGATATATATCACTAAGTATATCAAGGATATCTAATCATATCTAATAGTTCCAGGAGTCAGAATCTCCCATGGAAATACGTTAGGCGAGTCGACTGATCATCGCCTTATAAACCATCCTGCTACCGAGAACTACTCTCTCTCAAAATACCTCAAAGAAATCACTAAGTGATGACCTGATCTCCAAAAAGCATTCTCTGCTTCTTTCTTCATGTGGTACCAGGTCACGTAAAGGTTAAACAACTAACTTCAATTCTCTCACGTCAGTACAAATCATAAATCCAAATGTACTCTCCAAGTTATACACTCTAGTAATGGTTATATCTCATAAGTGTTAAGCAGGTAGCTTTACACTTTTCCACATCATGGGGTATCCTATCCGAAGGTACCCTCTAAGTCATCCTACCAGGCACCGACAGTCCATGGTCAAAGTCCCCATGGAATAGGATACGACAATCCTCTACAGGCTGACCAAGCTGACAATGGTATACGGCTAAATCAGTTCTTTCCACGACGGTACAAGTCATGTACTCAAATATGTCTCCGAAAACATCTAACCAAGCACGAGTCACCCAATAATCAGAAACCCTATAACATAGAGTTTGTCGGTCCCTTGCTGGTCGAACCAACAATAAATCGATCATCAACTCACTAATCTACTAAAATCAACAAGGGTAACTCGGTCCTCTACAGACAGAACTAAAAAGAATCTAAATTAATCCTCTACGGACCGAACTAACAGGAGCACAAAACCAACTAAGATAAGTCTGACCACAATAGTACAAGTCAACCAGGTAAATCAATCTAAAACTAAATGAACCAACAGAAGTAAACTGATACTCTACTAACAGAGTCAACATTAGTACACAAATACTATCCACAACCCAGGTAATAGTAACAGACAACTGGTATGTGACACTAACTATCAACCAACAGTAGTAGCAGACACAAACACTACTAGTAGTATGATATGAGAAATTCCCTTGAGACTATAATCCTTGATCTCCAATAAGGTCAACTGTGATCAATGATTGACTCAACACAAGAAATGCATACTACAATCAACTAGACAAGTACTAACAAATGTCATAACTAACTATCATGGACAATAATACATATACCAACAGAAATGTATGATAACAATATGCAAACATATCTCCTATAGCCTAGAGATGTCCTGCTGCTGCCTTGTCCCAAAACCCGAAAAGCCACATTAAGAAAACTGAAACACGAAATCCCAAAACATGAAAAATAAGCATCGTAAACCTGCTCTGATACCACTAAATTGTCACACCCCAGAGGAGTCCCTGCCAAACAAAAATTTGACAGCATCTCCCCTATACGGGTGACAATCTGAGACATACATACATACAAAATACATCAGCCACATGCGGCTGGAATATATATACACAACCACACAGTTAAATAATCAGCTCACTCGGCTGGAACAAGAATAAACACAATCACGTAGTTATATATATACATTAAACAACCCACTCGGCTGTACTAAAAACCAACACAACAGAAAAATGATAACAGAAAGTTCATACAAAACAAATCAACACACTGCTAGTCGGCTAGGCTTTATTCAATAACAACAACATCACAAATAAAATCAAAACACCAAATACACCAAATACCGAATACAAGTAAAACATAAATGAAAACCTGAAGTGATCTTCAGATGTGACGTAGGACCCGACAGATAGGATACTCCAAGCGAGATCTACTTGCTACCTGAAAACATAAAGGTATACATGCGGTAGTGAGTATAGATAACTCAGCGGGTAATAGACAAGATAGTGCATGGACCATAAATAACATAGAGATCAAAAGTATACAGTCTCAGTAGAGAATAAAGAACATGATCATACTAACATATCCAATAAACACAACTACCAGTACCAGTCTATCTCACATGGTATAACGATCATAACTAACATACAAAAATTACACATATTACAACTGACAAAATGATAAATACATACCCAATCTGAAAATGACACATGGTACAATGATCAGTAAACTCACCGGATCTGTAACAAACCCACTCATAGCACGTGTGTAATATAAATACAACTGCATATACATGTAAAATAAATGACATGTATGCAGCATGTCAACTATATGCAACAATCATATCTCAAATAAGTGCAACAACCACAATCACATGTAACTAGTATCTACTAGGCATGTATGTAAATATAACTCCACAGATGCACCGCACATCATATGCATATGTGTATGCATGCTCCATGGTCACCCCTTCCACCTCTCTAGACACCATGACCACTGTATGGCTGAGAGGCTTGGGTTTGTGACGACTGTACTACCCTCTAGGCCACTATAGAGTGGTTGAGGCAGACAATCCGCTAGTAGTTATCTAACTACATAGCATCAGGGCCCCTGACTGCTCACAACGCTGGATCTCACAAACCTCGTGATCGGGTGGCACGACAGGACGAGCGACAACTTCTCCAGCTACCACTACCCATGAGTGGCCGAGTGTGCGGCGCTAAACCAAAATGACTAACGACTCTCTCACACAAGGGAGATAATGGTCGACAGCATGCAATGAATGATGAACATGATATATATATATAATCATGATACAAACACCGTCATCATTAATGCAAGCTCTAAATCCATATAAGTACCCCCACAACATGAGTATAATCGTCATGATACCTCCACATATCCCACCAAACACATGTACACAACTACACATGTATAATCAACCAAAAATCTCCAATAATCCCACTAAACACATGTATACAGAACATAGGTATAATCAACATGTATCCTCCAGTAAAACACATCAGACACATGTATAAACCACAAATATACAATCAACACAACTTCTCCAAAAGTACATAACAAATATGTGTGTACATACAACATGTAAATGTATGGTCAACATGATGACTCCTATAACACATACCAACTACGTACAATCCACATCCTATGCACAATCAGCATGGTAATTCAATAAACCAGACAATCCCTACAATACATACTCTACACGTGTAATCACAACAGAATATATATCAAGAGTTGAGACTGTATATGATATAACTAGATCACCTCAAAGATCAAGCATAAGTATCAAGCAGGAAAGCAACAAACGAACACAATATAAGGTAAAATAGTCTAATCCATTGAATAATAACCATGTAGTAAGCTTAAAGAAATATATTGAAGCCAAGGAAGAAATACCCGACCTAAATAGAAGGTCCAATCAAGCTAAATCGGACGTCGAGACGCTCATCACGAATCAGAGTCCTACGTCAAACAATATATATATTTTATTTAGCTAAAGTCATGTAACGACCCACCTTCTACACTACTACTACTCTCTAAAGGTGGACGCTACTTAACTACTAACTCTACTTAACCGGTATGATTAAAAACCACATGAAAATCCTACCGAAAAATTTCGACAGAATCTCCCCTGTACCGGTGACCGAATCAATAATACAGACAATGTATACACAGCCACAGATGGTTGGAACATATTTTTCACAATCACGCAGTGATAAAAATCACAATAAGAAGAAAGAAACTACTCTAACAATAGTAAACAACTATATCACTCCACAATAGGACCCAACTACAAGTGCGGAATAAACTTAATTACAATCTCAACTCATAATAACATTTAAAGAAAACTAGAACATAAACTGAAACTCTAAACAGGTAAGTCCTGAACATTTGCTAGCAAACTCTGGATCTCTCCATAGTCCAGTCATCACACACCTCCATCACCACCACCTTGTCGCATTCCTTTCATATTTTAGCTTTTCCTTTATCTGCAGTAGGAGGAAAAAAAAATAGATCTATAAGCGAAACGCTTAGTAAGTACTAATCTATCTCACAAAAACTTGAAATGCATAGAAATAATGCAAACGATACTGAAACGGATATGCTAAAAGAAAAGCTGCATGTACTCATCTAATAGCAAAGTACTCATGGTGTACAGAAATAAAACTGAACACTGGAAATAATACTAAAGGAACTACTCATGTGTATCTGGTAGTAAAGGACTAAAAATAGGAATCAATACTACTCATGTTAAACTGATAGCAAAGAAATACTAAGGAATCTACTCATGTAATTCTAATAGCTAATCATGCTGCTCATCTAATAGGTAAACATGAAAAACTACTCATCTACTAGATAAACATGGTAGAATAAAGAACCAAACTTACTGATTTTTTTAGAACTATATGAAACTTATTTCATTTGTTCTAAACTTAATCTTTAATACTTTATGTTTATGTAAAACTCGTTTTACTTGTTCAAAAACTTATACTTATAATACTTCAAAATAATAATCAACTTCTTCTTGGGCCCAGGCATAGTACCATCTTATGCGCGTTCCCTAATAGGTTGGGGTAGCGAGCCACCAATCCTAAAAGAGCAGACATTTGTCTACCAGGGCCAAGACCTTGGAATTGGACACCTGGATTTGTTTAATGACAACCTTGTGAAGTCAGGTACTAGCCTCTTCTTAAAAGTAAAATACTTATAATCTTAATTACTTCTTCTTTAAATGCCTTGGCATTTTAATAGACACCTTGTGTGACAAAACCCCTAAAGTCTTGACTTTGGAATTTACTTAAGGCCTTGGCCTTTCTCTTTCTTTTCTTTTTCTTTCTTTTACTTGTTAATACTTCTAAAAGTTTTTAATAGGATTCTTATTTTTCCACTAGAATACATGGTTGTTCATGCTTGTTAAAATAGCAATAGAGCAAAAGAAAGCAACTTTAAGCTTACTAATCATGCTATAAAATAGAGCAAAGAAAGCAACTTTAAGCTTACTAATCATGCTATAAAATAGAGCAAAAGAAAGTAACTTTAAGCTTTCTAAACATGTTGTAAAATAGGGCAAAAGAATGCAACTTTGAGCTTTCTATACATGCTGTAAAATAGGGCAAAGGAATGCAACTTTGAGCTTCCTATACATGTTGTAAAATAGGGCAAAAGAATGCAACTTTGAGCTTCCTATACATGCTGTAAAATAGGGCAAAAGAATGCAACTTTGAGCTTCCTATACATGTTGTGATAAGAGCAAAGAAAGCTAATCTAATCTTACTAATCATGCTACAAGATAGAGCAAAAAGAAAACTAATTTGATCTTGCTAATCATGCTACAAAATGGAGCAAAGGAAACTAATTTGATCTTGCTAATCATGCTGGAACTTACGGCTGTTCATGCTCTTGAAATGCCAAGAACTAAATCTGTTCATCAATAAGGAACATAAGGAGACATGCTTGAAGATGTAATTAATCAGGCTCTTCAATGGCAAGGAAATTCAAGCACAAAACACAACTTAAAGAACTAAAAACAGTAAGCCAAATGAATGCCTAGTGTTGTCTTGAATCTAATCCGAAGGCTTTTAAGTAAAGATTTCTCTCACAGCAGTATCATAATTCTAAATGCTACACTTAGGTTCAAAACTGAAGTTTACAATCTCTAATGTTGAAAGGCATTGTTCGGCTTGATAAACAGGGCAAGGAAAAATAAAGCCCTAGCATATAATTCTACTCGGCATAGCAAAAACCGAAGCAAGGAAATGAAAACTGAAAGCTCGGAGCAACTCCTACCACAGGTGAGTAGTACTTACAATGCTTTCTTGAACTTACAGCCGAAGGAAAGGGCTGCTAGGGTTCGGCGAGACTCAAAATCACAGCACCTTCTTCGCGTCTACGTGCTCTCCACGTCGAGGAGGTCACGAGGATGAGAAGGATTCTCGGTAAAACCCCCTCGCTGGCCGCCGGAGGAAGAGCCCTAACTCGGCTTCGTCTTCGCCCAAGCACAGCGTCGTCGCACGCGTCGGGAGAGAAAGAAAAGGCAGATAGGGTTTTCGGCGAGAAAGGGAAAACTTAATCCCTTTATAACTAGGTTTTCTATTACTAACTATACCTTAAATATAATCCGTTCTTTCCTTAATTAACATAACCCCATTGGCACAGTTGGTTGGCTGCGTTCTACTTGAGGCGTGGCTCGCGAGTTCGAAACTCGGCTGCAACCATTTTTTCTTCCTATTTATTTCCTATTCATTAACTCTGCTTAAATAGAATATTTCTCCTTCTATAATAAGAAATGCCCGTTGGAACAGTTGGTTGGCTGTGTTATACCGAAACCTCAGGTCGCGGTTTCGAAACCTCAGCCGAGCGTTTAATTTCTCTTTTATTTTAACTGTTCTTAACTACTGCTTAAATGTATTTCGTCCCATATATGTTTACAAAAAGGGCGCAGATCAATTGGCTGGCCGGATTCGGTTAAGGTTCAGGTCCACGGTTCGAATCTCGACTTTGATAATTTTTTTGTCAAAACTTCCTTCGTTTTGTAAAAATACCAAACGACCTCCAAAAATTTCATAAAAATACTCTAAAAATTTCTAAAAATCTCTAGAATATTTTAAAAGTATTTCCAAATATTTTTATGGACATTTAGGACTCGAAATAGGGAAAATTGGGTCGTTACAAGTCATATGAACAGCTAAATAAAATCCCTAAGACTAGTTATGGTAAAACCCTAATCAACACAAACATCAATCTACCTAATCAAATCTAACGGTTAATTAGGGTTAGTTATCTGTTCCCTAATCATCCATTATATTAGAAATCTAAACCTAAATAAATTTCACACGATCAACATTTAATTCAATACATAAACCTAACCAATCTAACCATGATCTTCTAACTATAATATTCAGTTTACCATGATCTACCAAAAGTTCAATTATCCTACAACTTACCTCAATTCACAGTCGTTGATGCTGTTGGAACAAGGTGCTACTGGATAGGGTTGCTGCCAGCACCAAGAACAAGAAAACCTCACAGCCAAGAGGTGGAGCAACTAAAAACCCCCAATTCCAGATCCACCGAACAACCCCTCACCTACTGGAATCCATCTTATTTGGCACCTTCTCCGTGATCAACCATCAAAACCTAACCACTTCAGGTGTGCCCATCTACTGACAGGGGTGTGATGGCCAGAATCAAGCAAATCTGCCACCTACAAGATTGCCGACAATCAGAGATAGTGCTTTCGTGCCGAAGGATAGAGAGGGGATCAGACAAGAAATAAACCCTTCACCTTGCCGGATTACCACTGCTCTGAGGAGAAGGCATGGCTCGAAGCTAAGGTACGGCTCCGTCGTCGCGTGGAAGAAAGGAATAAGACACCGACGATGAAATCGGAAGAGAGGAAAGGCTCAAGAAACCTATTTCTGTTGTCGACGCACGCTCTCGGCTCCCGACGATCTAGGGCACGGGTCCGCAAGGTAGAGGGCGAAGTCTAGAGTTCGGAACTCCCTTCAACTCCACTGAGAGCTTGCTCGTGGAGAGCCGACAACTTGGAAGGAAATGCGACCTCCAAGCTAGCTCGATCGATGGAGGAGATGGGGTGCTCAGTCGCCGACAATCAGCTCCCTCGCGTCGTCGACGTCGGAGAAGAGACGGGGATTGGGCAGAGGGAAGAGGAGATCGGGGAAAGAAGGATCGGCGTTTTGGGGAGAAGGAAAATAAGGAAAAGAAAATAAAACATTTCCTCACTTAAATGGGTATCCCAAACAGGCTTAATCCAAACCCATCAATTCGTCCCCTCAAATTCCGTCGTATGAGCTCCGAAAAATTCTCTAAAAATTTCTAAAAATTCTTGAAAAAATCTAATAAGATTTTCGTCCAATAATATTTATTATTTAATTTTTTGGTATCTTACACCCTTCTTCATTACAATGATAGCATCTTACTTTCCTTTTTCTTCTTTTGGCCTGTACTTGATTAAACTTATTAGCTTTAAAAACAACTTTTGAACTTCCTTACCATGAATGTCGTTTCATCATCATCGATAGAAGTTTTGGATTTTGGTTCATCCATTTTTACCTTCGAGGTAATATTGTGCTTTGACTCTTTCTTTAGATCTACACATATAGACTCGTGAATTTCAAAAGTAGAGAATAACTCTTCTAAATTACTTACCTATAAATCTCTAGAGATGTAAATGTATCTACTAGAGTTGACCATTCATGAGTTCTATGAAATACGTTAGAGGCGAAGAAGCCTCGTACATGAAAGTGACTCTCAGAAATAAAGAACTGAATAGAACTTGAAGTATAGAGTGTGTTGTCTTGAAAGGAGAAGACCAGGACTCTATTTATAGTCCACTAGACAAAACTGACTATTGCTGATATGGCGCGGTCCGGGCGCTTGGAAGGGCTCCGAATGCCTCGGTGTGGATAAAACTTTATTCACGTCGCAACGGGTGAAAGATAATATTTTAGTCAGGTGCTTGGAACAGGTCCGGACACCCGAACCGCCTTCTTACAAGGGTACCTTGCCAAGGCGCCCCCGGCTTGATTAAAATGATCTAGGCACCCAAAGTAGCTCCGGGCACTCGAACTTTGGGAGCTTGGACTATAGTCAACTTCATGTTGACTTTTTTATTCAGGTCATTCGCTCCGACTTCGCTCGCTTGAGTGATTTCAGCCATCTGAAATAGGGCTCACTCGAACCTATTTTTCAACCTTCTCGAGCAATCTTCTGCTTTGACTTCTCATCCCTCTAAAACGTCATGCACTTCCTTCTCGCAGTGCCTTATTCCTCGGACGCACCGAGCCCGTTGACTATCTCCCGTGTCATCCTTTTCGCTAGCTGCATGTTTTGCTCAACTTCTTATGCTCTTAAGTTCCTGCACACTTAGATATAAGGATCAAACCACAACAAGACCTAAATTGACTTGGTTGATCACATTAAAACTATGACAGGGTACTTACATGCATAATCCCAAAAGGTTTTGGGAAGATTTGCATGATCCATCATTGGCCTAACCATGTCTAACAGGGTTCAGTTACGCCTTTTTGATACACTATTATGTTGTGGGGGGTATAAGGTGGAGTTCATTGAGATAATATACCATTGTCCCTTAGATAATCTTGAAACTCTTGGCTTAAATACTCACTAGCTTGATCGGATTGAAGTATCTTAATACTTTTATCAAGTTGTTTCTCTACTTCATTTTTGAATTCTCTAAACTTTCAAAGGCTTCAGACTTGTGTTTCATTAGATACACATATCCACTTGGTTCAGGACATAGTCTATGTGTCTGCCCCCATTAGGCTGACTATGTCACTCCTAGCCCAAGTAATATTTCCTCATTCCACGGATTCAAATTACTTGTACATGTGTACAAGAGTCACATACTAATTAGGGGGTGTTTGGTTGGTGGGTTTGGGAATGAAGGAATGGAATGATAGTAAAAGATAGTGTTTGGATTATGGGTTTGGGAATGATAATTTGGGAATGATTCCTAAATTTTTGGGAATCATGCAAACCCATATAACTAGGTAGGTTTCATTCTCATTCCCATTACCATTTCACCTTCCTATCAAACCCATACCCATAGTCATTCCCATCATTTAACCAAACGCCACCTTAATATGTAATACTTTGGTCAAAGACTTTGAGTAATAATCCAAATAAGTAACCATAGGGTATACATCTTCTTGTAAGGAGGAGTGAATCCTCTGTAAGCTATCCAAACACCTTCGAGCACTTCGACTTATACCCAATCATCTCGAATTCACACCTTCAAGAGATGTTTGCTTGATATGTCATAGTATAAATCTCCATGACCAAGATAACTTGTATACCTCAAGTCAAAGGGAACTTACACTCGAGTTGTAGTAAGAACTTTACAAACATATCCATATATGTAAAGAACCATATGATGTCTTACAACAAATCACTCCAATGGATTAGTTATCATAACTAGCATCCACGTTTAACTCTCGATATCCCAATGTCTCCAGCTAGTGAGAAACAGCTGTTTGGTTGAAACAAGAAGTATAACTCATGCTACTCTTGCAGAATTGATGATGTTCGAATGCATAAATTTGATGACTAGGAAAATTTCAATACGTTCATAATTACAAATGTAGAGATAATCACAAGTTGTGATCCAATCATAAATTCTCTCATGCTATGAATTATATTGTGTATATTTAGTAAATAAGTTTAAGACTATTTAAACATATAACATGCATTAAAATTATGAATCTATATTTATCAAATAAATAGTAAAACTATAAGGCGATTTCCTTAGGACATTCCGTATAATCTAACATCTTGGACGTAGTCGGTGTCGAGATCCTCCATGCTATGGTAGTGGACTCCCCTTCATACAAGAGTCGAGCGAGTACTGTATCATCTTATCCTTTTTAGGGACCAAACTTCCCCAGACTCTAACGTAGTTGGGGTTGAAATCCTCTAGATTGCAGTAGCAGACTCCCCTTCGTACAAGGATCGAGATAAATTGACTTAATGAATCAAATTTGATTCATCAAGATAACTTGCTTTGCAAACTCAGCTAGTACTTAATCAATAGTCCTGTAGATCGATATTTGTTACTTGATGACAAAAGCATGTACTTGCGGTTTGCATTCATCAGACCCAAACTCCCCCAAACTTGGACATAGTCAAGGTTTAGATCCTCTAGGCTGCAGTAGTCGACTCCCCTTCGTACAAGATTTGAGTGAGTATAGTGTTGTCTTATCCTTTTCAGAGCCTAAACTCTCTAGGATTAGGACATAGTCGAGGTCGAGATCCTCCAAGTTACGGTAGTGGACTCTCCTTCATACAAGGGTTGACCAAGTACCTTATCACCCTATCCTTCTCAAGGTCCAAACTCCCTCGGGCTCAGACATAGTTGGGTTGAGATCCTCCTTGGTCTTTACAATCATAGCGGAAAGCAACACAAATTTACTAAATTTTCATCATATTCAAAAGAAAATATTACAAAGGAAAAACATCATATAAGTACATTTTAAAAATCAGTAGCATCCTTATTAGGGATGCTCTTATTGATCTTCAAAGGTCAATGACTAGGAGCGGGGAGTTGACGGGATGCTTCCCATTCTCCACTAGTTGCTTAAGCGTGCCATCAATTCCATGTTGTACCATTTAGATGAAGCAGGTACTAACCATATTGTAGAACTCCTCTGATAGAATGAATTTTTTTCTTCTTGATGGCCCAACACTCATCTTCTCCCACCTGGTGCTCCTCAAGCTCTAACACTTTGCCCTCCAACTGGTCTTTTTAAGCTTCAACCATCAACACAAAGGATTACAGTTCCGCTAAGGAAGCATCTTGGCCTTGAACCTCGACTCAGGCATCATCAACTACGATAAGGGCGGTCTCCAAAATACATCATCGGGCTTCCTCGATTGTGATAAGGGAAGTCTCCAAATTGCATCATCGAGCTTCAACTAGGACCTTGGCTAACTCAGCCTTCCCTCAAGTGGCTCCAAGTTCCACTTTCAAAAGCCCCAACTCCTTTTGGTTGACTTCTAAATCAACCTAAACAATCGCCTCCTTAGCTGTGGTGGCTTTTAATTTCATTTGATGGTCAACTGTAGTGGTTGTCAACATGTCTATCTCCACCTACAGCTGACTCACACTGTATGCTAGGATCATCCTTTCTGCGGTTGTCTTCACTCCCCCCCCCCCCCCCCCACCCTCAGTTAGGTGATTATTGCTTGGTCAAAAGAGGGGTCAGCTTGCTGTCACTTTAGCCTATCAACTTTCGACTATGCGGCGATTATTTCCTCCTAAGTCGTAGTCAAAACTTCCTGAGAAGGGGTTGCGGCTAACTGGGTTTCTAGTTCAACTATGCAAGCTTGTAGCTCTCATCAAGCTTAGGTCTCAAGGTATTGCTGGATAAATACCATCAATTGGGGCATATGCTTGTCCCCAATCAGCATATGTTCCTCTACTAAAGCTTGGATAGACATGTCCTTGGCCGCTTCCTGACCATTCTTCCATGCGAGGGTCACTGAACCATAAAGGGTGAGATCCAACTACTCATCTTGAACTGGGTCTTGGGATCGCTCCAAAGCGAAGGGGACACATTCTTCACCTGGTAAGTCCTCTCGACGACCAGTGGGACTCGGATCCATATGAGCAAGTGAGGAACCCACCCCAAAGATAGAAGTTACCAATTCGGCAAGGGGTAGGAAAACTAGAGTCCTAAGAGATGGAAGGTGAACGAAGGGAAGCATGGTTGGAACCGAGCAGCTCTCCGACCCAGTTGACGCATCTAATGCCTGAGTTAGTGAATAGATTAGTGAGCCTAGGGACTTGGTTGGGATTTGTGCGGAAGCGGATGGGCCCAAGTGGTTAGTCGAGGGTCCAAACAGGCAACACCTCTTCCTTGAAATTCTGAGGGGGGCCTTTGACTCTACAGAAAAAGTTGGTCTCGGGGCACCGGATCAATGAGTAGGAGACCTCCTTGACTCTTCTATCAAGCTTGGCACCTCGCTATCGATTATAGAGCCACCCTCTGTTGGGCTTGTAGCCAAAGTATGGGTGCTCCTTCCTCGGGTGCCACCTTGATAAGATCAATGATGGTTATTCTATGTGCCTCCAATTCTGTCGTAGTAAGTTTCATCACCTTGTTCAGCAATGCTCTCATCATCATGTCGGCTGCATAAAATAATATGTCTTTAGTTATATATCAAAACTTATAATAATGAGAGTTCTTACTAAACAAAGCATTGAGGGGAGCCGGTCTTGGACTCAACTCGAACATATGCAACAATCCTTCCTCGATTAGGACATTGCTACTAAACTGCAAGACTAGTAACTTTTGAGACACGCTGAAGTAGCCCCACTCCAACTAGTAATCTTTCAAAAGCCAAAGGTGGGGGACATTCTCGCTGCTAGTGAGTTGGCCAATAAATAGAACCTGTGGAGTTTGACAAGGAAGTTCCTTAATCAAGTTAATCCCAGATCGGGAGGAAAAGAAAAAAACCCCATCCTCCATCTTCTTCAAGAAAAAGAAAAAATGAAAGAAGCGAGGAGAAAGTAAAATACTATACAAATGGAAAAGGATTACCACTCCCATCAAGATGCGGAAGAAATTAGAGCCAAGTTGTGATAATGGGATACGAAAATATCATGATACTTAAATGAAGAAAACTGAGATAGGTAAGCATAGCCCACTCAACATATGACTTTAGAAGAAGGTCACAATGCTTGGGGGAGGACGGTATGGTCAGTCATTGCTATTTGGAAGCCCTAACAAATGATCAATCAGAATTCCATAAACCATCCTCAACCAATCCATGGATGAATTAGTGAAACTTGAGATAGTGGATCTATATCAGGGAGCAGAAGTGGATTCTCTGGCCATGGAGTGTGCTACCATATATTGGCGAAAAGAAGAAACGTAAAGACAGACTGAAACAACTTATTGGGCTAGGAGAAAAGCTTGTAGATGATGAAGAAGAAGAACGATGAATGCAAAATAAATAGTTGTGTGTAGAGATGTTCTTATTTGACCTAATATAGCCTCACTCGTTCAATGGGAACTGTTAGATCTCTACTATTATGAGAGCGGGACAAATTTCTTACCATAGGATAAAACGCATAGAACAAATAAAATCCAGGTAATCATTACCTGGTAAGGGACACTTCGTCTTCTCTGTCGAGGTTCATATCCAATTAATGTGATGCAACCTCGAAGACACTAATATATTTTAGGCTTAAAAATCGAAGTAGATGACATAGACGACTTGCTTAAAAAGAGTGACTATATTTAAAGATATAATGATCAATACATGCTAGCATTTAATGTGTAATTTTTTCAAAAATACACAAATGGATCCACCACATGGCTTAAACAGTTGAGATATATCACACAACAATTAAGTCAGTTGAACTTTTGCCTCTTTCAACTAGACTTGAAAGGGAGACTCATAATTTCGGGGATGATCAGTGGAGGCCAGGTGGATAAAGGAAGATTGATAAACCTGTTGAAGTCATTCTAACAAAGGGGAAGTCGAGTCGACTCTTGACTCCTGAACCTCCTGGCTCCCGGGCATCCTAGCTCCTAGGCCTAACATCTCCTTAGCGACTCAAGTTGGAATGCAGGTCCTTTCAGGAAAGCGATAACCATCTCGTAAATCTTAGATTATTTCAGGAAAAGGATAATTATCGCTTAAAACTTGGATTATTTTAAGAAAAAGATAGGGGTTCAATAAGTCTTGCATTATCTAAGGAATTAAATAATAATAACATAAAAATCAAAATGGAAGGAAAAAGTTTGTTGTCTCTCTATAAAAGGTAGTCCTTTCCACTATCCAAGGTATATACTGTTGGGTTTTTCGGGCCGCGAAAACCCTGAATCACCCTAGCCATTGGATCTCGTGCGAAGAAAACTTTCCAAAACCATGAGTACGAGCTTTAAACTACGTTCTACAGTAGATCTACAAGGAAAAACATTTTACCTTCAAAGCGTGCCCTCGCAAATCCCGCTTGTCCAATGGTACGCCGGATCTCGAAGTTGTCAACGTAGACAACTCTCTAGTGATATCCACACGAACAAGGTATGTTCTCTAACACACAAGGATGGAGAAGAGAGTACCCAAGTGTGCTAGAACTTTCTAGGGCTATCGGGTAGGATTTAAAAAAGAGAGAAAGAAAAGGGATCTCACATAATCCTCTAGGTACCCTCCTTTGTGACCTTCACTTCACCCTTTTCTTGGAACACAACTCATACACCTTCGCCCTCCATGAAAGCTCACAGCAACCACAGCAAAGGAGGAGGAAGAAGTTAGGAAGAAGATGGAATCATAATTACCACCACAAATGAAAACCCCTTTCATTATGTGGTCGGCCACACATGGGAAACCCCCTCATTTAATGTGGCCGGCCATATTAAATGGAGGATTGTAACCTCCTTGACAACTAGGAGATGATGTGGCTGCCATGTAGGATGAGTCATCCTCCATGAAGTGGCAATTCATCAAGTCAAACTTGATGTTTCAACTTCCCATTTTGGTCAAGTCAAAATTGACCAAATCTCTTCCATGTTGAGTTGAATTCATTCTTTGATTCAAGCCAATTTCAATCTAATGAATCTCAATTCATTAATGTAAATTGACTTAATGAATCAAATTTAAATTAGACTTATTCAACAATTGAATCTAATTGAGTCTAACTCAATAAGTCTAATTTCCGAATCCAATCCTTGGTGCATCATATGAACCTAATCCAATTGGTTCATCCTATGAACCTAATCTCCATCCACTTGTTCTTTGTGTGTGACCCAATAGGTTCTTGTAACGTTGGCAATGTTTCTAAACTCCTTTAAAAACATAAGCAATGAGCGGCATCTAGCAATACATCATTGCTACCCAAGTTACAAGAAATGTTGAGACCCAACATCACCTTGTGACTACTAATTGTGACTCCTCACAATATATGATAAGTGTCCTTCTATCCTAGACATCTAGATTGATCAATGTGAGGCATAGACCGTGTCATCCTCTGACCAATCTAAATCTTGAACTCCAAGTAGACTCACTAAATCAAATGAGCTCAATATCCTATATTGACTCATTTGGGCATGGCCATGCACTTCGTGATCTCACTCTATCAAGAATACCGATGTCTCTCCCGTCATATAGGAGGGATAGATCCCTTCTACATCACTCACATCCCTCTGCATAATTCGTTACATATCCAGTAATCGCCTTTATAGTCCACCCAGTTACGGGTGACGTTTGACGAAACCAAAGTACATAACTCCTTATGTAGGGAACCATGGTGACTTCAGGTCTAAGAACTAGTAGTCATACTAATAGCCACATGAGAAAGTATATGACACTCATATAACGATCCATGATACTTTCTCATGGTGGGTCATTCAGTATACATTCTCTAATGCATACCAATGTGTCAACTTGATATCTCTATATCCATGACTTGTGAGATCAAGTCATCGAGTTGACCTACATGCTAGTCTTATTGCATTAACATTGTCCCTAAATGTTAATACTCGACTAGGAATGATTAAGAGTAGTGTTCCCTATATCATCTCACTATCGGTTCAACTAACCGATTGATATAGGTAAGAACCGTCTACTCAAGGACGTTATTATACTTAATTTATTTGGCCCCAATACAAGTAAGTATAATAACCAAAAACCAAATGCCTTTATTTATATAGAATATGATACAACAAGTTCAAAATACAATCATCAAATGATTGGCTCTAGGGCTCTAGCTAACAATCTCCCACTAGCACTAGTGTCAATCAGTGTATGCTCTAAGCCCCAATGACCTAGTGTGACCATCATGCTTCCTCTGTGCCAAAGCCTTGGTCAAGGGATCTACGATGTTAGCCTCTGTAGGTACTCTGCAAATCTTCACATCTCCTCTCTCGATGATCTCTCGAATGAGATGGAAGCGCCGTAGTATGTGTTTGGTCCGCTGGTGTGAGCGAGGTTCCTTCGCCTGTGCTATAGCTCCATTATTGTCACAATAGAGCTCAATGGGGTCAGCAATGCTAGGAACCACCCAAGTTCAGTGATGAACTTGCGAATCCAAACTGCCTCCTTTGCTGCCTCTGATGCAACAATATACTCGGCCTCTGTCGTAGAATCAGCTACTGTGTCCTGCTTCGAACTCTTCCAGCTCACAGCACCACCATTAATGCAAAATATGAACTCCGACTGCGATCTATAGTCATCCTGGTCGGTCTGGAAGCTAGCATCACTGTAACCCTTTACAGCTAGCTCATCATTGCCTCCATATATCAAGAAATATTCTTTAGTCCTTCTTAAATACTTAAGAATATTCTTGACCGCTATCCAGTGACTTTCACCTGGATCTGACTGGTATCTGCTCGTCATGCTCAAAGTATACGAGACATCAGGTCGAGTACATAACATGGCGTACATGATAGATCCTATGGCTGAGGCATAAGGGATCTGATCCATGCGGTCTCTCTCCTCTCTAGAAGAGGGACCTTGAGTCTTCGAAAGACTCACGCCATGTGACATCGGCAGAAATCCCTTCTTGGAGTTCTGCATGGTAAACCGAAGGAGTACCTTGTCAATGTATGTACTCTGACTTAGGCCAAGCAATCTCTTAGATCTATCTCTATATATCTGTATCCCTAAAATCCGGGATGCTTCACCTAAGTCCTTCATTGAGAAGCAACTCCCTAGCCAGGTCTTGACAGACTGAAGCATAGGGATGTCCTTCCCAATGAGTAGTATGTCATCCACATACAATATGAGGAAGACAACTATATCCCCTACAACCTTCTTGTAGACACAAGGCTCATCTTCGTTCTTGATGAAACCAAATTGTTTGATTGCATCATCGAATAGAAGATTCCAGCTCCAAGAAGCTTGCTTTAGTCCATAAATGGACCTATGCAGCTTACATACTCTGCTAGTATGCTGTGGATCGACAAAACCCTCAGGTTGTGTCATGTACACATCCTCGAGTAGGTTTCCATTCAGAAACGCGGTTTTGACATCCATCTGCCATATCTCATAGTCATGGTAGGCTGCAATAGCAAGCATGATCCGAATGGACTTAAACATCGCTACTGGAGAAAAGGTTTCATTATAGTCAATACCATGAATCTGCTTGAAACCTTTAGCTACCAAGCGACCCTTATAGATAAGTTCATCCATGTCAGTCTTTCTCTTAAAGACCCACTTACACCCAATGGGTTTTACCCTTGTGGATCAACCAAAGTCCATACTTGGTTGGTGTACATGGAATCCATTTCGGATCTCATGGCTTCTAGCCATTTCTCAGAATCTGGTCTCATCACAGCTTCCTGATAGGTGGTAGGCTCATCCTCTATGAGCATAACGTCATCATGGTCAGACAAGAGAAATGAGTATCTCTCAGGCTGACGACGTACCCTATCAGACCTGCGAAGAGGTATGTCTACTTGAACTAGTTGTTGTTCCTCAACCCTTTGTGGAACAACATCATCCACAACACTTTGTGGTTCCAGTTCAACTTCCATCGAGGCAACAGTGCTAGGATCCGCATCTTGAACTTCTTCAAGATCGAACGTGCTCCCACTAGTCTTTCTAGAAATAAAGTCCCTTTCTAGAAAGACCCCAGTCTTTGCCACAACTACCTTGTGTTGACTGGGAATGTAGAAGTAATATCCCTTAGTTTCCTTGGGATATCCAATGAAATAGCACTTGTCGGATTTGGGTCCTAATTTGTCTGAGACTTGACGTCGTACATAAGCCTCACAACCCCAAATCCTCATGAAAGACACCTGGGCATCTCTCCCAGTCCATATCCTATATGGTGTCTTTATCACGGCCTTTGATGGAACTCGGTTGAGTATAAAAGCTGCTGTGTCTAGAGCATAGCCCCAAAGGTATGTCGGAAGATCTGTGTGACTCATCATGGATTGTACCATATCTAATAGGGTACGATTTCTCCTTTCGGATACACCATTCCATTGTGGTGTTCCAGGAGGAGTGAGTTGGGATAGAATCCCACACTCAACTAGGTAGTCACGAAACTCATGGCTAAGGTATTATCCACCTTGATCTGATCGAAGTATCTTAATACTCTTGCCAAGCTGGTTCTGTACTTCATTCTTGAATTCTTTGAACTTTTCAAAGGATTCTGACTTATGTGTCATCAAGTACATATAACCATATCTACTGAAGTCATCAGTAAATGTGATGAAGTACCTATAACCTCCTCTAGCAGCGACATTGAAAGGGCCACATACATCACTATGTATGAGTCCTAACAAATCAGTCGCTCTTTCGCTGTGCCCACTAAAGGGAGTCTTGGTTATCTTGCCTCGTAGGCATGACTCGCATATCTCATATGATTCTAAATCAAATGAGTCCAGCAAACCATCCTTATGGAGCTGGGATAAGCGCTTGTCATTTATATGACCTAAGCGACAGTGCCAGAGATAGGTTTGGTTCAGGTTATTTGACTTGAACCTCTTGATATTTATGTTATAGATAGGGCTCTCAAGGTCTAGAATATAGAGTCCGTTTATTAGAGGTGCACTACAATAGAACATATCGTTTAAATAGATAGAACAACATTTATTCTTTATTGTAAACGAAAATCCTTTCTTGTCCAAACAAGAAACTGAAATTATGTTCTTAGTCAAGGCAGGCACATAATAACAATCATCTAATTCTAGTACAAGCCCAGAGGGCAGAGATAGATAGTAAGTTCCTACAGCAATAGCAGCAACCCGTGCTCCATTGCCTACTCGTAGGTCTATCTCACCCTTCGTCAATGCCCTGCTATTTCTCAGCGCTTGTACATTAGTACAAATGTGCGAAGCACATCCGGTATCTAATACCCACGATGAAGAAATAAAGAGGTTGACTTCTATAACATGTATACCTGAAGTAGAAATCTTATTTCTCTTCTTCTTAAGATCTTCCAGGTATTCTTTGGAGTTCCTCTTCCAGTGCCTTGCTTGTCCTTGATATAGGTGACAAAGATTTTCAACCATATCGTAAGCGCTCATCAACTCATGTTGCTTCTGAAGCTCTGAGTTCATGGTTGCGAGCATAAGACAGGACACCTCTAATGCGTCATCTTGATGCTTCTTGTAAGCATCTCGGTCTGCTCGCGTGGCAGTGGCAGGAGGAGCCTCCGGAATGGGCTGCTCCAGAACGTACAGTTTACGTTCTTGGGTGAGAACTATTCTCAGGTTTCTGTACCAGTCCAGGAAATTTGCTCCGTTGAGCTTGTCCTTTTTAAGGACAGATCGCAAAGAGAAGGTGTTCGTATTCGACGTCATGAAAATTCTACAACAGAAATAAATGCAGAAATAAGTATCATATTCTTAATCATTTAATTAGACCTTTAACTAAATGATGCTCCCAATGAATTCTATAATTCACGTGGGACAAGATCCACAACATACTAACCCTTGAGTTAGATTTGGCAAATACGCACAAGACTTAGTATGATTGGTAGGTAACGATTACCAATTACATCTCTATGCAACTCTTGTTTATAGGATAAAATCCGCATTTATATTAAAACTCAAGTTAGCTTTGGCTAATACGCCCGAGAATTAATATAAACGTGATTTTGTCCTACCTTTCCAACCATTGGAAGAATGTCTATAGTTGTACTCGATCCAACCGAGTAAACTAGGAATACTAAATCTGATTGAGTTTGTATTCACCCATGCGTTGATAGGCGGGACCAAGATTGTCCCTCCGTACCCTACCAAGATAGTATGTGTTGCTCTGCTTTGGCAGATTCAACAACAGCATGCGATCGAGGTAGTGGTAGGTATCACGGCATGGTAGGCATTACGAGTTGACATGTTTTAGATCTAATCTAAACGATGATGCGTATCATATACTCGATAGATCCAATCTAATCGAAGGGTGCATCATGTGCATGATTTAGATCTAATCTAATCGCTAGGCACTAATTAACTACTTAATTAAACATGCATCACATATATATAAGTAATTAATTAAATTTTATGATTAGTCATGGCCCTACTAGTATCTTCTCAAGTCAATAAGAAGATCGGATGGTCAACCTAAGGTCAACTTCTCAAGCGCCTTCCTTTTGACCACCTTGTGTTGCTCGCGCCTTCCTCGTAACTCCGTCTCGAGTGGACCTTCCACAGCTCCAATTTTTTGTACATTACAATTTTGAAACTCGAGTTACATTTGAGTCTAAATCTAATTTACAACCAAAATAAAAGAAAGGCACGACGCGCAGGTCGCGAGGAAAAAAAATAAAAGTACAACACGCACATCACATCACGGCGCGCATGCCATATTATGAATTACAACACAAATTATCCAATCAAATTGGGTCTTTGGGCCATGACTATCAAAAAATTAATATATAATTCAAAATTATATATTTTTCATAATTTTCTGTAATTTTTCATAATTTTACAGATTTTTATGAGTAAATTTTTCCCGGCAGTCCCGATTAGCAATTTCGGGCGCAATCGCGGAGCAAATCCCCTTGCGGGGTTAGGGGCAGTACCCCTACCCACGATATAACCATCGCGAGTTGCTCCTATGCGATCCTATAGCGCCTAAGTCTGCTGTCCCAAAACAATTTGGGTCGAAACATTGCCGTTTCGGAAAATTCTTCTCGGTAGTCGAAGCCTACAAGTGTAAAAACACATGTGCTTCGCTTCTACGAGAAAAATACCCATAAAATCATAAAAATTAGGAAATTCACAGAATGTTTACAGATCTATATTTTTCATAAAAATATGAATCTAAACTCATACTCGCTTCGCACATGGCTCTGATACCACTGTTGGGTTTTTCGGGCCGCGAAAATCGCGTTTTCGCGTCGCGGAAACCCCGAATCACCCTAGCCATTGGATCTCGTGCGAAGAAAACTTTCCGAAACCACGAGTACGAGTTTTAAACTATGATCTACAGTAGATCTACAAAGGAAAAATATTTTACCTTCGAAGTGCGCCCTCGCAAATCCCGCTTGTCCAATGGTACGCCGGATCTCGAAGTTGTCAACGTAGACAACTCTCTAATGATATCCATACGAATAAGGTGTGTTCTCTAACACACAAGGATGGAGAAGAGAGCACCCAAGTGTGCTAGCACTTTCTAGGGCTCTCGGGTAGGATTTAAAAAGGAGAGAAAGGAGAGAAAGAAAAGGAATCTCACATAATCCTCTAGGTACCCTCCTTTGTGACCTTCACTTCACCCTTTTCTTGGAACACAACTCATACACCTTCTCCCTCCATGAAAGCTCACAGCAACCACAGCAAAGGAGGAGGAAGAAGCTAGGAAGAAGATGGAATCATAATTACCACCACAAATGAAAACCCCTTTCATTATGTGGTCGGCCACACATGGGTAACCCCCTCATTTAATGTGGTCGGCCACATTAAATGGAGGATTGTAACCTCCTTGACAACTAGGAGATGATGTGGCTGCCATGTAGGATGAGTCATCCTCCATGAAGTGGCAATTCATCAAGTCAAACTTGATGTTTCAACTTCCCATTTTGGTCAAGTCAAAATTGACCAAATCTTTTCCATGTTGAGTTGAATTCATTCTTTGATTCAAGCCAATTTCAATCTAATGAATCTCAATTCATTAATACAAATTGACTTAATGAATCAAATTTAAATTAGACTTATTCAACAATTGAATCTAATTGAGTCTAACTCAATAAGTCTAATTTCCGAATCCAATCCTTGGTGCATCATATGAACCTAATCCAATTGGTTCATCCTATGAACCTAATCTCCATCCACTTGTTCTTTGTGTGTGGCCCAATAGGTTCTTGTAACGTTGGCAATGTTTCTAAACTCCTTTAAAAACATAAGCAATGAGCGGCATCTAGCAATACATCATTGCTACCCAAGTTACAAGAAATGTTGAGACCCAACATCACCTTGTGACTACTAATTGTGACTCCTCACAATATATGATAAGTGTCCTTCTATCCTAGACATCTAGATTGATCAATGTGAGGCATAGACCGTGTCATCCTCTGACCAATCTAAATCTTGAACTCCAAGTAGACTCACTAAATCAAATGAGCTCAATATCCTATATTGACTCATTTGGGCATGGTCATGCACTTCGTGATCTCACTCTATCAAGAATACCGATGTCTCTCCCGTCATATAGGAGGGATAGATCCCTTCTACATCACTCACATCCCTCTGCATAATTCGTTACATACCCAGTAATCGCCTTTATAGTCCACCCAGTTACGGGTGACGTTTGACGAAACCAAAGTACATAACTCCTTATGTAGGGAACCATGGTGACTTCAGGTCTAAGGACTAGTAGTCATACTAATAGCCACATGAGAAAGTATATGACACTCATATAACGATCCATGATACTTTCTCATGGTGGGTCATTCAGTATACATTCTCTAATGCATACCAATGTGTCAACTTGATATCTCTATATCCATGACTTGTGAGATCAAGTCATCGAGTTGACCTACATGCTAGTCTTATTGCATTAACATTGTCCCTGAATGTTAATACTCGACTAGGAATGATTAAGAGTAGTGTTCCCTATATCATCTCACTATCGGTTCAACTAACCGATTGAGTAAGTTGTCATCAATCAATTGATGAGTAAGTTGGCAACAGTGGTGGCACATTGGAGGGGGCTAGCTTGGGCTTTAGCCCAGGCTAGCCCCTCCTTATAGCGGTATACTATCTAGCCCAAATACTTAAAGTCCATTATAAATTTTCTAACTAGTCCAATATGTTCTCTTCTTCATACCAAGACTTCAAATTAAACTTAAATTCTAAAAGCCCAAATATTTTCTAACTAGCTCAGATGTCGAATCCATAATAGATAAGTTTGATGAGAAGTCTTATAGAATAAAACATAATATCAATGAACTTGATATTGATTGTATTTCTGGTGTCATTTTTATTTTTTTAATTATTTATTTTTATATTTTATTGAAATATTATTATTATGATATGAAAGACTTGTGATGTAATATGATGTATTATTTTTTTATGAATAAATTTTTTGATGATTTATTTTAAATATAGTCCCTGAGAATAAAATCTTGGTTTCACTCCTAGTTTGCAGGCAAGATCATATGCATTACAAGCTTATAGGTTACACCACTTAGCATGATGCCACTTCATCCTATTGTCTTGTTTGTAGGGTCATGTTCAAGTTAAGTTGGCAAAGATAAATAAGAAAAACAAGAACAATATCTTCGCAGGAGGTACGAATCGGGGAGCAGCTTTAGGAGTCAGGTGAAAATATCTTCGTTGGTGGTAAGAATCGTTGGAGGTCAGCATGATACCTCTCTGCATCACCTCATTTCCTGTCGATAAATGACTCAAAAATTTAACTTAGGATTAAGCATATTGATATTCATCTACATTTCATTCGAGACTTAGTTATAAATAAATAAATTATATTGGAGCACTGCAGTACATATGAACAAGTGGCAGATATTTTACCGAAGTCACTTCCAAAAGATAAGTTTATTTATTTTAGATTGTATCTTGATGTTTGTAATTTTAAATCAAGGGGGAGTATTAATAAATGACTCAAAATTAACAATTGAGTTAGTGGATTGATGAGGTAGCAATGAGTGGTAGTAATGATAGTTGTGGGATAGAGTAGTTGAGTTAGAGGGGTGAATTATGGAGTTAATAGGTTGTAATGAGTTATGTAGATAACTTATAAATAGACGACATGTTTTATGATTTAATTGAAATATGAAAAATTATTGTGTTCCACTTGTCCATCATATCCTTTTATCCTCCTCTCAATTTTCTCTAACAATTCCTTTACAGATTCAAACAATCTGAAGGATTGAAATACGTGGTTTGATTAGGTACTCCACTTTTGTGAACTGGGAATTCTGGAGGCCTCAGTTTCCCATTCTAGTGTACCTCAAGGAGACGCAGACCAAACCTGAAGGACAAATTCACTTCTTCCCAGTAATTTTTGTGGGCAGTTGTTGACAACCCTTTCCTTTCTCTTCTAAATGTTTATACACAAACCCTCTCATTTCTTCAACTCTCCTTCAGAATGGAAAACAGCTATACGACGTGATGGTGGAGCGAGCAGGGCCATCGAAGACTAGCTGACCGAAATAATTAATAACCACGATTATTAGAGAGGAAGATTAGCATGAACAAGGAATGGTGAAACAGGAAATTAAGTTACATAACTTTCTGGACGGCTTCAAATCTGTTAGGTTTTGTCCAAGTCCTTGATCATCAGCAACCCACCTCTCCATCCCTGTCAAACAAGTGCGAGATGCATGCTTTCATGGTTGACCGCCTCAAGTCAACTAACACTCAGGTAGTGGTTTTCCACCCAACAACTTTTTCACGTTTAAATTACGCAGTCAAATTTCTCTTTTTTTTGTTCGTCATAATTGTAAAGTGGATATCAATAAGGTAGTTTTAGTGGACAATGCTTGGCTCCCAAAGCTTTATAATGTCCATGATAAACACGTCATTGCTTATTGACACGTGTTATTGCAACATACGTGAGTCATATTAAATGGTCTCATTCAAAACATCTTCGTTAAGAGCTAAATTTAGCTGAATAGTAGGAACCTCACATATGATTTTGAGAGTTTCTCCCAACGACTTTTTATATGGATAAGTACCAATCAATTTAGCGCCGTCTATTGATTTCACCTACTCAAATGATCCACTTACCAATTCTTCAAGGGAGCCCTCTCACAGTATGTATTGCAGATATCACAGGTGAACTACGTGGATACTATTATTATTTTGTAAACTTCATAAAGAAATTTTAAAATATATATTTAAGATGGTACATAATATATTTATATGATTAAATGATAATATAATAGGAAATATAGTTTAATAATAAAAAATAATCTATGTAAATGATTTTATTTAATGATATCAGGTTTAATTTGTTGTTTTGTTTTTGAACGTGTTTAGGAAATTTTTCGTATAATTGTTTTTCGTTTTAAATAATAATATTGGATTCCTTAAATGATGATAGTGATTTTTGCGGAGGAAAAATATATGAAATATATAATGTTTTGTGGCCTCTGGCTTTTCTTACCGGGAGTCCATTCTGTAGCGTCATTATTTTTGTATTAATATTAGAGTAATAAATTATTTTTTTAATAGGTTTCAGCTATCCGACTATTTAAACGGATTAATCCCTAATAATCCATCTAATTTTATAAAAAAATTTTATTGATTATAAGAATAAATTAAAAAATACTTATAAAAAATACTTATAAAGACGCATCTAGACGTCCAGTATTTTTAAATCGATTTCTCACTAACAATTAAGATTTAAATTTTAAATCTTTTGATTATTAATTGAAAAGTTTAATCATTGCATTACTGATTATAAGAATAAATTAAAAAATATTTATAGAGACGCATCTAGACGTCCAGTATTTTAAATCGATTTCTCACTAACAATTAAGATTTAAATTTTAAATTTTTTTATTGTTCATTGAAAAGTCTAATCATTAGATTATTATCTTAGAATAAGAATAATTAATTAATTATATTAAAAATGATGATTATGTTTAATCTAGATATTTTTATAGTATATTCCTAAGTTATATAAAAGAAGATAAATTATGAGATCGTACATATTGGTGTCATTAATGTGCTCATGTTAAATTTGGAATTAAAATTATGAAGATTTTTTTTATAGAGATAAGAGGTTTTAAGATAAGTAAAATTAAAAATGAATTTATGAAATATAATTTTAATATGAAAATAGAAATAAGAGGTTAAATTATGCACTGATCATATATAAGTTTAGGCATGATAATAGTAGGATGTGCTAGAAAAATTAACTCTGTGGTTGCAAGCATTCTAGATCCAACTATTATGACTTTTTGTGTATTTGTGTGTCATTTGAACTCTTGGGCATGTCGAGGTTGTTTTATGTGCATGATTGTAATAATTAAATACGGTCAGTTGCCGTATTATTTTTTTTTTACATTTTGTTCGATCTAGATTGCATGTAAATTCCTTTGTGGAATATAAGATCGATAACTATAAAATTTTATTCTTTTGTTGCGGCTTGTATCCTTGCCATGCGTGGTGCTATTTTGAGGACCGGAGGCGCGGCGAAGAAGGAAGCAAGATACACGCGACGGCTTGATCCATTGGTAGCATATTGGAGGACAGCGTTGGATGAGGCCATAATAGTTGGAAATTTTATTTTCATATTTATTGTCATTATATGTTGTTTTATGTGTTGTGATGCTGTGGTTGTGTGTTGTGATGTGTGTGCATGTTAAAATTCCTCAATTTTGCATTTACCTCCCTCCATATCCGTGGGACCGGCTCTAGGGGGGCCGCTGATGTGGCGGTACCACATTTTATGTTAAAATTCCTCAATTTAAATAACTAAGTAGGAGAGAGATTATTTAAATAAATTCCACGGTCTCCATTACTGGTTTGTAAGTGATGCATTCAAACTTGCGTGTTGGCTTTAAGTGTCTTCCTTCATATCGGATGAGTTTGTTTGCGGATCACTAGATCAAACTTCTTCTATGGATGATTTTAGGAAATTATTTAGGAATGTGTGATCTTCTCCATCTAAAGGGGCACAATCCTAATTAATGGACTAAGTATCAAGTAATGGTATATACTTATGCACATTTAATAGTATCCTCCCCATCGAAGTTACTACTATTATTTGTCTAACCGAAGATGAACCAACTATTAATTTTATTTGTCATAAAGTTAGGTTGACAAGATAATAAAATTAATGGGTAAAACCTCCTACTCTTACAAATATTTGAATTAGTATACATCCACACTATCATGGCATATGAAATTCACGGTATTTTGAGGTGTTGGTGAATTTAAATTATATTGTTTGAGGAATCCATATTATTTTAAATTTTAAAGTTTTGACCAAATATTTTATTTTATGATTCTCAGGATTTCAAAATGACTTTCAATCCTCTTGCTATTATTTTAAAAGAAAATAAATTTACTGGTCCAAATTATATTAATTGAAACGGAACTTGGACATTGTCTTAACTGCTGAAGAATACAAGTTCGTACTTCTTGAGATCTGTACCAGCGTGCCTGATAAGGATTCTAGTGAAGAGGAGACAGAGAGACATAGGAAATGGGTCAAGGCAGATGAGATGACGCGGTGTTACATTTTGGCGTCTATGTCAAATGTGTTACAACATCAGCATCAGGCCCTACCCACTGCCTATGACATGATGCTCAATCTAAAGAAACTCTTCGGACACCATAATTGGGCTGCCAGGCAAGAGGCCATGAGAAACTTAATGACGACCACCATAACTGAGGGGACACCAATAAGGGAGCATATCCTCAAGATGATACCTCATTTGAATGAGATAGAAGTCCTTGGAGCTGAAATCGATGGGGAAACTCAGGTCGATATCATTCTCCAAACGTTGCCCAAGAGTTTTGAGCAGTTCTACCTGAACTACAACATGAACAAAAGGGTTTATTCGTTTGTGGAACTTCTGACAGAACTTTAAGCGGCAGAAGGGCTATTTCATCAAATTTCTCAAGTTCACATTGCTAAAAACGTTTCTTCCTCTAAGCTGAAAGGCGGAAAGAAGAAGAAGAAACAAGTTGGTTCAGCAAAGAAAGTGATTCGACCTCAAGGGACTGGGTTGCAGGTAGGTGTAAAGAAGCCGAAAGGCAAGTGCTTCACATGCAAGCAGTCTTGACATTAGAAGGTGGACTGTCCTCGCAGAAAGAAAAACAATAAAGGTATATTTTATTCATTAGTTGTTGAAATATGTTTAGTGGTGTTATCTACCGGTACCTGGTGTGTAGATACGGGAGCCACTGATCATGTCTGCAATTCATTGCAGGGGTTCCAGGAAACCAGACGACTACATGAAGGGGAGATCACCATCTACATGGACAATACTACGAGAGTGGCAGCTGTTGCAGTGGGAGATGTTTATTTATCTTTTGATAGGAATAAACTGTTGGTGCGGGTAGCACTAACGGTCTAACCCAGGTTTTGATGAATGACAAATAGGTTAAGTTAGTTGTGTTGTTGTCTGACACTTTGATCAAGTGTGCAGGAAAAGTCCAGACAGGTCGACGGGCTGACCGGATGTCTGGCACGAAGTCCAGCTAGGTCGACGGGCTGACCGGATAGCTGGCGAGAAGTCCAAGCGGGTCGACGGGCTGACCGGACGCTTGGCGAGAAGTCCAGCTAGGTCGACGGGCTGACCGAATAGCTGGCGAGAAGTCCAAGCGGGTCGACGGGCTGACCGGACGTTTGGCAGGTGAGTAAAGGTAAGTCACTGGAAGGGAGTGACTGTGAGGACGCGTTCCCGGGAAGGGAACATTAGGCGTCGATCCGGCTTAGATCCATTTCGGATATCTAAGTCGAGATCGTGACTAGATTCCGGTCTCGGAAAGACGGAATCTAAGTCATACTCTTTTTAATTATCTGTTGAACCTTAACTGTGCTGACAATCTGTTTTACAGGATATACATTTGCCTCGGACTAACTTTGTTTTGCAGGAAAAGGGAGTTTTCTGGAACAAGGTGGTCCGGGCGCCCGGAGGTCCGGGCGCCCGGAGGTCCGGGCGCCCGGAAGGGATCCGGGCGCCCGGAAGGCGAATTCTATCCAGCCGAGTCGTCGCCACGTGGAGCATCATGGTTTGTGCAGCTACGTCACATTCCAGGCGCCCGGAAGGGATCCAGGCGCCTGGAACAGCATATAAAAGAAGCCCCAGACAGGAGCTTCAGATCAATCAATCAAGCTGAGAACTCTTCTACTGCTGGTCTTGCTGCTCAACGTTCAGTGCGACGCCAACAAAGCTCCGACACTACGCTCCGTTCTTTTCCCTTTTGTCGGTATTTGTTTTCAATTTTCATTAGTATCTTTTTGTACTTAAATTGTAATTATCCGAATTGCTAGTGAATTGCCCAACGAAAGTACTCAAGGAGTACGGGCCTTCGAGTAGGAGTCGTCACAGGCTCCGAACGAAGTAAAATCATTGTGTCTATTTTACTTTTTCCGCTGCGTTTATACTCTGTATTTTCGAATCGATATTCACCCCCCCCCCCCTCTATCGAATCTAACGGTCCTACAAGTGGTATCAGAGCAGGTACCGCTCTGATTTGGTGCAACCACCAATCAGACAGGGGGTGAATTGTTTTTGTTTTTTTTAAATAATTAATTTTAAAACTAGTGTTTCGTTAACTTAATATTTCACTAATCAATTTAAATTAGTGCAACACGAATCTAGATTTTTTTTCTATTTTTCTCTTCCCGCACTACTAATCCAAGACCAAGTCTTGGGATATTTTTTTTGGTTATTTACCTGTGCACAGAATGTCCCAACAAGAAGGATTCAATACGACCTCCACTCTTCAACGGGACGACTTCCCTTCATGGAAGAAATGCATGGAGGTCTACCTCAAAACAGACTCGACCAGTGGATGAGCATTACGAAACCTTACAAAATTCCGGTGGACAACGCCGGAATCTAGTGGATCCTCAAGACCGGATCTCAAGAAAAAGCGTCAGAAAATAAAGCGATCAAGACTCTGGTCGGATTGACAAGAGAAGAATTGAACAGAGTCGGTCCACACAAAAACGCTAAAGAGCTATGGGACAAGTTGATCGAACTGCACGAGGGAACGAGCGACGCTAAGGTAACAAAACGAGACCTGCTTCTAAATAAAATTTTTAATATAAAAATGAAGGAAGGAGAAACAGCGAATCAACTACACGCGAGGATCAAGGACATCCTCAACGGACTTCATGCAATAGGCCACCAAATGGAGAACAGAGACTTAATAAGGTACGCTTTTCCACGTAATAGTTTGTGGGCATCAATAGTGGATGCCTACAAAATTTCTAAGAATCTTTCTAACTTAAAATTAGACGAGCTGTTTTGTGAATTAGAATTACACGAACAAACTAATGCTGGAGCCGAGAAAGGTATAGCACTATTTGCAGGTTCCTCCAAAGAAAAAAAAAGCAAGCCTGAACTTGAAGAAGACTCCGATCAAGATTCTGAAGACGAAGAACACCTGGTGAACTTGGTAAGAAAAATGTTCACCAGGAGAAAGAGGAGCTTCAGCAAAAAGGATCTTCAAAAGATCAGCTCTCCCTCAGAACAAAAGAACGTGACTTGCTACGGCTGCAACAAAAAGGGACATTACAAGAACAAATGTCCAAAACTAAAGTTCGACAAACCAAAGCCAACCAAAAAGAAGGCACTCAAAGCAACGTGGGACGACTCCTCGGACGAATCGGAGGAAGAAGAGCAGAAACATCAGAGCCACCTCGCACTGATGGCCCGCGAAGCCGAAACAGATAACGAGTCGGAAGATGAAGACGGGTCTGAACCCGAAACAAGCCACGAGTCCGTACTCGTTTCCGAAGGCCCGAATGAGGTATACTTTAATTTAAACAAAAAATTTTTTAGAATTATTTCCTGTTTAAATAGTAAATTAACTAAATTAGAAAATGAAAACAAATCACTTCTTGAGGAAAATCAAAACCTCAAGGAACAATTAAAGAATTCGAATCCAACTCAAGATCTAACACTTGAGGAAGAGAATTTATCATTAAAAAATGAAATAAACAATTTAAAAGAGATGTTAGAAAAATTCACAACAAGATCAAAAAATTTAGACTTAATCCTAAATAATCAAAAAGCATGTTATAATAAAACCGGACTAGGATATAAGTCGAATTCAAATAAAACCTTCAAATCATTAATAACCCAATACAAGTCAACTAATCTAGCTTGGGTTCCGAAAGCGTGTTTGACCACGCAAGTAGGACTTAATCAATATTATATACCTAAAGAAAAAATACATTATATAAAATTAAATAAACCAAACCAAAATCCAAAATACAAACCTAAATCAAATTCAAAATCTAAACAGTTTAAAAAACAACAAAATTATCACCAAGTTAACTATAACTATAAAAAGAATCGACACAAGCCTAAAACTAAAATCTAAATTAATGGCCAATAATTCAGGGGGAGGCTCCAGAATAGCTGGCACCTCCAAAACTAACTAACCCGGCAGGGTAATTAGGATTAGTTAAAAAGAGACCAAGTTTAACTTGAATCATGGTACTGGTGAAATTTTTGGATGATAGTACGTTAGGGAAGCTTGGGCATCGCATGTCTAGAAAGATATGGCTTCGATCTGGTGCATTTGGCCAAGTGGAACTGACCGAAGTTACCCTTAAACGAATCCTAACCAGATAGACCAAGATTTAGTACTAAGTTCCGTGGATAGGACTATTCGGAAAACCTCGAAAGGTTGGTTACTTCTAATGATGTCCTTGTGACTCACCAAGCTTAGAAGTTTATCCGAAGAATGCCTATTTGTGGAAACCAAAGCTAAGTCTGAATCTAACACAAGTTAAACCAAAAGTCTGTAATTAAACCAATTTCATCTCAATAATCATAAGATTCCCTGATTGATAATATAGATAAAGTGAGATGAATAAGCCTTAAATTTTAATTTCAAAATTTTTTTAAAAATTAATTTCAAAATTTTAATTTTAAACATAAAAATTAATTTCAAAATTTTAATTTTAACTTAAAAATTAATTTGAAAATTTTAATTTTAACTTAAAAATTAATTTCAAAATTTTTAATTTTAACTTAAAAATTAATTTCAAAATTTTAATGTTAAACTTAAAAATTAATTTCAAAATTTTTAATTTTAACTTAAAAATTAATTTCAAAATTTTTAACTTTAACTTAAAAATTAATTTCAAAATTTTTAATTTTAAACTTAAAAATTAATTTCAAAATTTTAATTTTAAACTTAAAAATTAATTTCAAAATTTTTAATTTTAAACTTAAAAAATAATTTCAAAATTTTTTATTTTAACTTAAAAATTAATTTCAAAATTTTAATGTTAAACTTATAAATTAATTTCAAAATTTTTAATTTTAACTTAAAAATTAATTTCAAAATTTTTAATTTTAACTTAAAAATTAATTTCAAAATTTTAATTTTTAACTTAAAAAATTAATTTCAAAATTTTTAATTTTAACTTAAAAATTAATTTGAAAATTTTAATTTTAACTTAAAAATTAATTTCAAAATTTTTAATTTTAAACTTAAAAATTAATTTCAAAATTTTTAATTTTAACTTAAAAATTAATTTCAAAATTTTAATTTTTAACTTAAAAATTAATTTCAAAATTTTTAATTTTAACTTAAAAATTAATTTCAAAATTTTTAATTTTAACTTAAAATTAATTTCAAAATTTTTATTTTAAACTTAAAATTAATTTCAAAATTTTAATTTTAACTTAAAAATTAATTTCAAAATTTTAATTTTAACTTAAAATTAATTTCAAAATTTTAATTTTAACTTAAAATTAATTTCAAAATTTTAATTTTAAACTTAAAAATTAATTTCAAAATTTTTAATTTTAACTTAAAAATTAATTTCAAAATTTTAATTTTTAACTTAAAAAATTAATTTGAAAATTTTTAATTTTAACTTAAAAATTAATTTGAAAATTTTTAATTTTAACTTAAAAATTAATTTCAAAATTTTTAATTTTAACTTAAAAATTAATTTGAAAATTTTTAATTTTAACTTAATTTCAAAATTTTTAATTTTAACTTAAAACTTAATTTCAAAATCTTAATTTTAAACTTAAATTAATGCATGCTCAAAAGACTAACTTCAAAATCCTACTTACTGTAGGAAACCAAGTGGATTTTGGACAGTGGTTGCTCCAAACATATGACTGGAGATCACACCAAGTTCACTCAACTCACTTACAAAAGCCTAGGAACAGTTGCCTTTGGAAACAACGGCAAACTCAAGGTAATTGGTATAGGTAATATTGAATTAAAATTAGACTTTATAATTACAAATGTCTTACTTGTTGAAAACTTTAAATATAATCTTCTAAGTATAAGTCAATTGTGTGATACTAGGTATAAGGTCAAGTTTCTATCTACAGAATGCTCAATCAAACATCTAGATAATCCTACCATAAGCCTAAAAGGTTTTAGAAAAGACAACATCTATGTCATCAACTTAACCATTTCTTCCATTAAGTGCTATTTAACACAAAAAGAAGAAACTTGGTTATGGCATAGGAGAATGTCTCACACCAACTTTAGAAATATAAGTAAACTAAATGGACTTGTAAAAGGCTTACCGAAGTTACCTAACTTAGATTCAACTATATGTAATGCTTGTCAACAAGGAAAACAAACTAAATCAACCCACAAACAAACAAATCAACCACAAACTAACTCAATCTTAGAACTTCTACATTTAGATCTTTTTGACTCCCATGGAGTCAAATCCATTAATAGAAACTTATATTGTTTAGTAATTATAGACGATTACTCCAGGTTTACTTGGATAAAATTCTTAAAACATAAAGATGAAACTTTTGAAATTCTTACAAATTTTTGCAAACAGATTGAAAACGAAAAAGATATTAAAATTAAAAGAATTAGGAGTGACAATGGGGGAGAATTTAAAAATCACAACTTTAACAGTTTTTGTCTAGAAAACGGTTACCATCATGAGTTCTCATGCCCTAAAACCCCCAACAAAATGGAATTGTAGAAAGAAATAATAGAACCTTACGTGAAGCTTCTAGAACAATGTTAAATGAGTATAACCTACCTAAATACTTTTAGGCAGAAGCTGTTAGTATAGCCTGCTATGTAAATAAAACTCATAACAAAACTTTCTTCGAAATATTTTATAATAAACAACCAAACATAAAATACTTTAAGGTATTTGGGTGCCCAGTTTTTATCTTAAATACAAGAGAACACTTAGGAAAATTCACCTCTAAAATTGAAAATGGAATTTTTGTAGGATATTCCCTAAATAGTAGAGGCTACAGAATTTATAATAAGGTTACCTTAAAAATTGAAGAAACTACTAATGTAAAATTTAAAGAAACTAAACAAGACATAGAACCTACACAACCACCTGAGTTTGTTCCAGAAACCAACCAAACTCTAAGTCATGAAGAAGAGGAACAACATCAAGAGAATCAACCTCCTAAAACAATAAGGGTAAACCCAAATCATCCAACTGATCAAATAATTGGTGACCCAGACTTAAGAGTTCAAACCAGATCATCTTTTAGAAACCTAAGTCAAATTTCATTAATTTCAAAAATTGAACCTAAAACTGTGGATGAATCCCTACTAGACCCAGATTGGATTATAGCTATGCAAGAAGAACTAGCCCAATTTGAGTGTAATGAGGTCTGGGACCTAGTCCCACCACCTAAGAATAAGAAAATAATAGAAACAAAATGGGTATTCAGAAACAAACTAAGTGAAACTGGGGAAATTACTAGAAATAAGGCTAGGCTGGTTGCCAAAGGATTTAGTCAAGTTGAAGGACTTGACTATGATGAAACATATGCCCCAGTAGCCAGATTAGAATCCATTAGAATGTTACTAAGTTATGCAGCCCATAAGGGATTCAAACTATACCAAATGGATGTTAAGTCTGCCTTTCTTAATGGACTAATCAAAGAAGAAGTTTATGTAGGTCAGCCTCCTGGTTTTGAAAGCTTAGAACACCCTGATTATGTTTTTAAATTAAAGAAAGCCCTATATGGACTTAAACAAGCACCCAGGGCGTGGTATGAGAGGCTAACATCTTACCTAACATCTAAAGGATTCAAACAAGGTCAAATTGACCCAACCTTGTTTGTTAAATCATTAAATACAAACATATTTATTGCACAAATATACGTGGATGACATAATATTTGGCTCAACAAATTCAGAATTTTTAAAAGAATTTATTAATCTAATGGAAAAAGAATTTGAAATGAGCTTAGTGGGAAAACTAACCTATTTCTTAGGATTACAAATCAAACAAACAAATGAAGGAAACTATATTTCTCAACATAAATACACCAAAGAATTACTTAAAAAATTCGGAATGGAAAATACAAAAGAAATAAAAACACCGATGGCTGTAAACACAATCTTAGATAGCGACCCAAATGGAAAACCAATTGATTTAAAATATTATAGAAGTGCAATAGGTAGCCTACTGTACTTAACTGCAAGCCGACCTGATATTTTATTTGCAGTTAGTATGTGTGCTAGATACCAAACTTATGCTAAGGAATCCCATTTGACACAGGTTAAAAGAATTTTTATATATCTTAAAGGAACAACAAATGTAGGAATCTGGTATCCTAGGACAAATAATTTTGAACTAATAGGGTATTCTGACTCAAATTATGTTGGATGCAAATTAGACCGCAAAAGCACAAGTGGTGGATGCCAATTATTAGGTGCATCACTTGTTAGCTGGTTTAGTAGAAAGCAACATTGTGTTGCTCTATCTACAACTGAGTCAGAATACATAGCTATAGGCGAATGTGTTGCACAAATATTATGGATGATGTATACTCTAAAAGATTTCAACTTAAATATCACAAATGTAAAAGTATTAATTGACAATATAAGTTCAATTAACTTAACCAAGAATCCTGTGCATCATTCAAGAACCAAACATATTGAAATTAGACATCACTTCATCAGGGATCATGTTACTAAAGGCGATATTGAACTCAAGTACATTGAGTCCAAATCAAATTTAGCTGACATTTTTACAAAACCTCTCCCTGAAAGTGAATTTAGCAACTTACGACGAAAATTAGGGATGTGCTTAATAGACTAGGATCTTTCAAAAATGATTTTACCAACTTATAGGCTAAACTTGTTTGTTTTCAAACTTTCCATTTTTAGACTTTCAAAAACAGTTTTGGCCTTAGACTAGTTTTGAATCCTTAGAAAGCATGTACCCATAGGTCTAGTTCTTGAGCATCTCACCAACACCTTAGGTTTACCTTACTTGTGTTTGATAAACATAGAAAGGGGTGAGATGCATAGGCCAACTGTCTAGACTTAGGATGCTTATTCCAATGCATCAGCATAAGTCTGGACGTTAAATACAATTCAGATATTAATCAGATTAAAGTTCATCAGTCAAGTCAAACACTGACTGGTTATAATTAACTTAATCTGACTAACCAAGTGAAAGCTACCATCTTCTGATAGTTAGTTAGTACCTAATTGGTTAGACAACTGGTTAGAGTTAAGTATCAAGTTCAGGGGGAGAATTAACTCAAATTTTGTGTGTTTGAAAAATGCTTTTTAAAACCTAACACATGTTTGAACATTGATTTACAAAAACTTTAACTAAGTATTTGAAAAATGTGAAAGTTTAATTTTCAAACCTGATTTGAAAAGTTAACTATTTCAAAATTTAGCTTTTATCAAATTAGCCTTAAAAATTAATTTTTGACAAAAAATTTTTTTGAAAAATTACTTAATTTTTTGGTTTGAAAAATCAAAGTTGAAAAACTTACCTTTTTGAAAAGTAGATGTTACTTAAACATAAAAAGTAAATTTGAAAAACCTATTTTAAAAATTTCCACACGCTTGAGAGTTAAACTTGATTAACTTTAAATTTATACTTTTCAAAACTCAACTTGTCTCCCCCAAGTCAACTTGACTATTTGTTAACTTGGTGTTAAAAATTGCACTTTTATCTTTCAAATTTTGAACCAAACTTAGTTATCTTTCAAACTTTGATTACCTGTTACAGTAACTCTTCACTATGATTATTTACCTTTGTTCATTTTTTGATGAATGCCAAAGGGGGAGGAGGGTTAGGTGGTTAAGTTAGGTGGTTAAGTTAGCTAAACTAATTTGAAAACACATACTAACAAACTTTAAAACCACATAAATGCATGTTGTTTCTTGCATATGTTTTCACTAACTTAACCAGGTTGTCATTCCATCAAAAAGGGGGAGATTGTTGGTGCGGGTAGCACTAACGGTCTAACCCAGATTTTGATGAATGACAAATAGGTTAAGTTAGTTGTGTTGTTGTCTGACACTTTGATCAAGTGTGCAGGAAAAGTCCAGACAGGTCGACGGGCTGACCGGATGTCTGGCATGAAGTCCAGCTAGGTCGACGGGCTGACCGGATAGCTGGCGAGAAGTCCAAGCGGGTCGACGGGCTGACCGGACGCTTGGCGAGAAGTCCAGCTAGGTCGACGGGCTGACCGGATAGCTGGCGAGAAGTCCAAGCGGGTCGACGGGCTGACCGGACGCTTGGCGAGAAGTCCAGACGGGTCGACGGGCTGACCGGACGTCTGGCAGGTAAGTGAGGTAAGTCACTGGAGGGGAGTGACTGTGAGGACGCGTTCCCGGGAAAGGAACATTAGGCGTCGATCCGGCTTAGATCCATTTCGGATATCTAAGTCGAGATCGTGACTAGATTCCGGTCTCGGAAGACGGAATCTAAGTCATACTCTGTTTAAACCTTAACTGTGCTGACAATCTGTTTTACAGGATATACATTTGCCTCGGACTAACTTTGTTTTGCAGGAAAAGGGAGTTTTCTGGAACAAGGTGGTCCGGGCGCCCGGAGGGGATCCGGGCGCCCGGAAGGCGAATTCTATCCAGCCGAGTCGTCGCCACGTGGAGCATCATGGTTTGTGCAGCTACGTCACATTCCAGGCGCCCGGAAGGGATCCAGGCGCCTGGAACAGCATATAAAAGAAGCCCCAGACAGGAGCTTCAGATCAATCAATCAAGCTGAGAACTCTTCTACTGCTGGTCTTGCTGCTCAACGTTCAGTGCGACGCCAACAAAGCTCCGACACTACGCTCCGTTCTTTTCCCTTTTGTCGGTATTTGTTTTCAGTTTTCATTAGCATCTTTTTGTACTTAAATTGTAATTATCCGAATTGCTAGTGAATTGCCCAACGAAAGTACTCAAGGAGTACGGGCCTTCGAGTAGGAGTCGTCACAGGCTCCGAACGAAGTAAAACCATTATGTCTATTTTACTTTTTCCGCTGCGTTTATACTCTGTATTTTCGAATCGATATTCACCCCCCCTCTATCGAATCTAACGGTCCTACATAAACCTTTGATTTTGAAAAATTATCTTTACGTATCATGTTTTAGAAAGAATTTGATTTCAGTTTCTAAATTATTTATGGATGGATATTCTGTTTCTTTTGATGACAAAGTGGTTGTTAAGAAAAATAGGGTGGTTATCTGTTCTGGTGCGTTAGTTGGTAATTTGTATACTCTTAATCCAAAAACTCCCACGATGCAACAAATGAAAATTAATAACACATCTTCTAATTCTAATAAGAGAAAGCAACCTTTAGAAATAAATCAAACATATCTTTGGCATCTAAGGTTGGGTCATATTAACTTGATTAGGATTTAAAGGTTAATAGCCGATGGACCTTTGGGTTCATTGGTATTGGAAAACTTTCCAACCTACAAGTCTTGCCTGGAAGGAAAAATGACCAAGAGGCCTTTTAAGGTAAAGGGATATAGAGCCAAAGAAGTGTTGGAATTAATTCATTCCGATTTGTGTAGGCCTATGACTATCCAGGCAAGAGGTGGTTTCAAATATTTTGTCTCTTTTATAGACGACTATTCGAGATATGGGTACATTTACTTGATGCGCCGCAAGTCTGAGTGCTTTGATAAGTTCAAAGAATACAAGGCTGATGTGGAGAAACGTCATGGTAAAAGTATCAAGACACTACGGTCTGATCGTGGTGGAGAGTACTTCTTGGGAGAGTTTAGGAGTTACTTATCAGAGGTCGGGATTCAATCCCAATTATCTGCACCTGGTACACCCCAACAGAATGGTGTGGCGGAACGAAGGAATAGAACTCTTATGGAAATGGTTAGATCAATAATGAGTTATTCAGAATTATCAAATTTCTTTTAAGGATATGCTCTGGAAATGGCGGCGTACATTTTGAACTTGGTATCTTCTAAGTCAGTACCCTCTACTCCCACAGAATTATGAAATAGGCGTAAGCCTAGTTTGAAACACATTCGGATTTGGGGTAGTCCAGCACATGTGCTGAAGGGAGACATAGATAAGTTGGAATCACGTACAGAAGCTCGCTTGTTCGTGGGATATCCTAGAGGAACGAAAGGTGGTTTATTTTATAGTCCTAAAGATCAGAAGGTCATTGTTAGCACCAATGAACTACGTACAAGATGAGGACTATATAATGAACCACAAGCCCATGAGTAAAATTGTTCTTGAGGAAATAAGAGAAGACACTTCTATTTTAGTACCAACGGTACAAGATGAGATACCACAAGTAACTGCAACACGTGTCACAAATAATGCACAATTACATGTAGTGGGAGGGTTATTAGACATCTTGATAGATTCATGTTTTTGGAAAGTCTTCGGACTTGATCCCTGGTGAATATGAAGTTGATCCCTGGACATATGATGAAGCACTCCAAGATAAAGATGTAGCATCTTGGCAAAGTGCAATGAACTCTGAAATAGAATTTATGCATTCTAATCAGGTCTGGGAGCTTGTAGAACCACCAAATGGTGTAAAAGCCATTGGATGTAAATGTGTCTACAAAAGGAAAAGAGGAATAGACGGAAATGTGGAAACCTTTAAAGCGAGGCTTGTTACAAGGGGTATACTCAGAAAGAGGGAATCGATTATGAGGAAACATTTTCGCCGGTAGCTATGCTTAAGTCTATCCGGATTCTTTTATCTATTACTGCTCATATGGATTATAAGGTTTGGAAAATGGATGTCAAGATAACTTTCCTTAACGAAAGTCTTGAAGAAAACATCTATATAAAGCAACCAAAGGGATTCATTGCGAAGGGCAAAGAGCATCTTGTATGTAAGCTCAATCGGTCCATTTATGGACTGAAGCAAGCTGCAAGATCTTGGAACATCCGGTTTGATGAAGTGATCCAGTCTCATGGATTCATTTAGTGTCCGGATGAGTCTTGTATATACAAGAAAAATGACGGAAACGTGGTGGTATTTCTTGTACTATACATAGATGACATTTTGCTCATTAGCAACAATGTCAAAGTGTTGTCAGACGTAAGAGTATGGATGTCTAAGTAGTTTAATATGAAGGACTTGGGAGAATGTAGACATATTCTTGTAATCAAAGTAATTGGGAATCACAAAAAAAGGATGTTGTGCTTATCCCAAAGTTCATACATCGATACTATCCTAGCTCATTTTAGCATGCAAAACTCCAATAAATACTTTCTACCTTTTCGGCAAGGAGTACCTTTATCTAAAGAGATATATCCTAAAACATCAAAGGAGATAGAGGAGATGAAAGCAGTTCCTTATGCTTCGACTGTAGAAAGCATAATGTATGTGATGCTATGTACGAGACTGGATATCTGTTTTATCATGGGCATGGTTAGCAGATATCAAAGTAACCCAGGATAGGGGCATTGGACTGCCGTAAAGCATATATTAAAGTATTTCAAAAGGACTAGAGATTATATGCTGGTTTACCAGACAGATGATTTGTTTCCTGTGGATTACACGGATTCGGACTTCCAATCAGATAGGGACAGTAGTAAATCAACCTCGGGGTATGTGTTTACTTTGAGAGGTGGAGCCATAGCATGGAGGAGTATTAAGCAGAAATGCGTTTCAAACTCCACCATGGAAGCTGAGTATGTGGCAGCCTTTGAGGCAGCCAAAGAAGTTGTATGGCTCAAAAACTTCTTGATGGATTTAGATGTGATTCATGGTTTTCCCAAAGTTATCACAATTTATTGTGACAACAGTGGTGCAGTAGCAAACTCAAAGGAACCATGAGCCCATAAGGCAAGTAAACACATTGAGCGCAAGTATCACCTGATACGAGACATCATATAATGAGCAGAGGTTGTTGTCGCCATGATTACATCAGCAGATAACCTGGCAGATCCTTTCACTAAGGCCCTTCCGGCGAGAGCTTTTGATAGGCATGTTGAGGGGATGGGAATCAGATGTATGACAGCATTTATGGCAGCATAGTCTTTTAGTATAAGTGGAAAATTGTTGGGATGCATACTATAAGCCTAGCTTTTGTATGTGTAGGATCGAAAAGAATTTAGATATCTTCACAATGGTATGATATTGTCCACTTTGGGACTACGCCCTCATGGTTTTGCTCTTGGGCTCTATCCAAAAGACCTCATGTCAATGGAGATATCTTTCTCTTATAAACCCATGATCTTTTCCATGTGTTTTTCAATATGAGACTATGTTTGCAACCTTTCAACCCCAACAATCCCCCCGTCAAACAAAGGACCACAGGCTTCCCATGTTTGATCCTCGACCCATCAGGTCTTCCTGCCCCTCGGTCCACCCGAGCTACTAGGACTTCCTTGCCTAGCCGCAACTAGGACTTCCTGCCTGGTGTCTGGTCCTCTTGATCCGAACATAAGAGCCCCCACTTTCTTTGTTCGAGGTTAATATTGTATCCACATGGCTCAATCAGACCATAGCTCTTGTGCACAGCCAGCGGTTAAACCTTCTGGCAGTCCGGGCTCTGATACTAATTGTAAGATTAAAAATAATTTAGATATCTCCACAATGGTATGATATTGTCCACTTTGGGACTACACCCTCATGGTTTTGCTCTTGGGCTTTACCCAAAAGGCCTCATGCCAATGGAGATATCTTTCTCTTATAAACCCATGATCTTTTCCATGTGTTTTTCAATGTGGGACTAGGTTTGCAACCTTGCAACCCCAACAGTATGAACATCTGTTTTGAAATATTTTGAAATGAGAATCACTTTGGTCAAATATTTGTATTTTATATTTATATATATGTCGATGTAGTTGTCCATTTAATTTATATTATAGATAACATGGTGTGTGATACCACACAGAAGATCATGTTATCGGTTCCTTATAAATTATAAATAGTAGCTCACAACCAAGATGGATAGGGACAAACTATTGGAATAGTTGTAGTGTAATTTGGTATTAGTTTATCTTGACTATAAAATTACACTAGTACACTATATGTGTATTGAGCAAAACCATTTGAGGTTGTTCGATTTGTACTGACTACATAAAAGAACAGAACCTCTGTTATTATGGATGTGCGTCCTCTTAATCCCTATATAATAACAAGCACGTATACTTAGTATTTATTTCTTTAACTTATCAATGGATGAGATTTATTCATTAAATCAATAGGCCCGATGAGTTGAGAGATAGTATTATTTATATGGTGTGTTGTTGATTATAGAAGGAATCTGTGTCCTAATTATTTATGCTGATGATGTCCCTTTGAGGAGCTCATAAGGATTATCATGTAAACCCTGCAGGTGGACTTAGTCTGACATGATAATAAAGTTGAGTGGTACTACTCTTGGAATCATATGTTAATTAATTGAGTTGTTAGTAACTCATTTAATTAATGGACATACTGTAGGACCGTTAGATTCGATAGAGGGGGGGTGAATATCGATTCAAAAAATACGAGTATAAACGCAGCGGAAAAAGATAAAGTAGACACAAATATTTTTACTTCGTTCGGAGCCTGTGACGACTCCTACTCGAAGGCCCGTGGTCCTTGACCACTTTCGTTGGGCAATCACTAGCAAGTCGAAATATGATTACAGAAAAAGTACAGGAGATGCTAGTAATAATAAAGCAATACCGACAAAGAGAAAATTAAGCAAAAATCGGAAGAGCACTTTTGTCGGAGCGTTGTTGACGTCGCACTTGAACGTCGAGCAGCAAGATCAGCAGAAGAGTTCTCAGTCAAAGTTAATTCTGAAGCTCCTGTCTGGGGCTTCTTTTATATGCTGTTCCGGGCGCCTGGATCCCTTCCGGGCGCCTGGAGTGTGACGTAACTGCTCAAATCAAGATGCTCCACGTAGCGACGAGTTGTCTGGATAAAATTCGCCTTCCGGGCGCCCGGATCCCTTCGGGGCGCCCGGACCTCCGGGCGCCCGGACCACCTTGTTCCAGAAAGACTCCTTTTTCCTGCAAAACAAGGTTAGTCCGAGGCAAATATATATCTTGTTAAACAAATGGTTACCACAGTTAAAGTTCAACAGATAGATAAAGAGAGTATGACTTAGATTCCGTCTTTCCGAGACCGGAATCTAGTCACGATCTCGACTTAGACATCCGAAATGGATCTAAGCCGGATCGACGCCTAATGTCCCCTTCCCGGGAACGCGTCCTCACAGTCACTCCCCTCCAGTGACTTACCTCACTTACCTGCCAGACGTCCGGTCAGCCCGTCGACCCGTCTGGACTTCTCGCCAAGCGTCCGGTCAGCCCGTCGACCCGCTTGGACTTCTCGCCAGCTATCCGGTCAGCCCGTCGACCTAGCTGGACTTCTTGCCAAGCGTCCGGTCAGCCCGTCGACCCGCTTGGACTTCTCGCCAGTTATCCGGTCAGCCCGTCGACCTAGCTGGACTTTTCCTGCACACTTGATCAAAGTGTCAGACAACAACACAACTAACTTAACATATTTGTCATTCATCAAAACCTGGGTTAGACCGTTAGTGCTACCCGCACCAACAATCTCCCCCTTTTTGATGGAATGACAACCTGGTTAAGTTAGTGAAAGCATATGTACGAAACAACATGCATTTGTGTGGTTTTAAAGTCAGTTTGTGTTTTCAAATTGGTTTAGCTAACTTAACCACCTAACTCTCCTCCCCCTTTGGCATTCATCAAAAAAAACAAGGGAAACAATCATAGTGTAGAGTTACTGAAAACAATAACACTTAATCTTAAAAAATAACTGAGTTTGGTTCAGATTTCAAGGAAAAAAACATAATTTTTAAATCCAAGAAAAGATCAAGTTGACTTGGGGGAGTATAAAGTTTTGAAAACTTGTATAAAGCAGTAGTTTTTAGCTTTTAGAAAAATTTCAAGATTTAAATTTTCAAACATAAGTGTATAAGGTCTAAATTTCAAGATTTAAATATTCAAAACAAGTTTCAACTTTGAAACGCTTTTCAACCATAAGTTTTCAAAACCAAAATTCCAAAACTAAGTTTGAAAAACTATTTTTCAAAACTAATTGAATTTTACTTTTCAACACTAAGTTTGTAAAAGATTCAATTTTCAAAATCAAGGAAAATGAGTTTGAGAAGCTTAGTTTGAAAAAAAAAAAATTTTGTAAAATTTAACCTTCAAATCAAAATATCAAATTTTAAGAACTAGATTCAGGACAATATTCAAAGTAAAGTAAAATTAAATTTAAATCTTTACTTTTAGTTTTCAAAGGAGTTTGGTAAAAGTAAGATCATATTTTTAGAATGTTTTTGTAAAATTTGTTTTTCAAAATCAAATTTTCAAAGTTTAAAAGTACTAGATTCAAAACCTTTCAAACTTTCAAATTTTTGTAAAAAATTTCACAATTTTAAACAAGTTATTTTTAACCTTTGATTTTCAAAATTAAGTTTAAAATTCAATTTGGAAAACTAAAGTAGTTTTATTTCTCCCCCTGAATTTGATACTTAACTTTAACCAGCTGTTTAACCAATTAGGTACTAACTAACTATCAAAAGATAGTAGCTTTCACTTGGTTAGTCAGATTAAGTTAATTATAATCAGTCAGTGTTTGACTTGACTGATGAACTTTAATCTGATTAATATCTGAATTGTATTTAACGTCCAGACTTATGCTGATGCACTGAAATAAGCATCTTAAGTCCAGACAGTTGGCCTATGCATCTCACCCCTTTCTATGTTTATCAAACACAAGCAAGGTAAACCTAAGGTGTTGGTGAGATGCTCAAAAAACTAGTCCTATGGGTACATGTTTTCTAAGGATGTAAAACTAGTCTAAGGCCAAAACTGTTTTCGAAAGTCTAAAAATGGAAAGTTTGAAAACAAACAAGTTTAACCTATAAGTTGGTAAAATCATTTTTGAAAGTATTTTTGAAAGATCCTAGCCTATTAAGATAGAACATATTCCATGTAAGTTTGAAATGCTACTAGATAAATCCAAAATATTTTACAAATAATGTAGCTACAGAAGTAGGTCATCACTAAAGCTACTGAGATGATGAAGGGGGTGGTCCAGATCCCAAGGATCGAAGAAGTGCCATCAGCTCAGTGTGTCGGGTGTCCCCGGCAGCTCGTAACTCGGCAACCTCTCGTCGTATGTCCCGATGAAAATCAGAGTTCTCCTGCTGGAGACTCGCCATAGCTCTCTCTAGTCCGGTCATACGGTCGGCTAGAGTGCGGGGACCGTGTCGTGGTGCTCGAGCTGGGGGTGGTGGTGGAGCCGGTGCGGCTTCCTCAGGAAATAGTGCGAGCATGAACTCGTCCACCTGTGCGTCTGGATCGGGCTGGTGATGTGCCCCCCTCCGCCAAGACATAGTCCCGTCATCTCTATCTATCTGGATGCCGGCTAGGGAAAAGTTCCGAGAGGATATAACATCGAACTCGGTCATATGGGCAACGTCTCCTCTAGTGACATCAATGTGCAACGAGGACATATAGGCTGTCAGAATGTGACCAAATGGTATATGGACTCGACTGTCAGTCACGAATCCGGCTGAGTAGATGATGGTGGAGAAGATATGTAGGATGATGTCAATTTCTAACCTATGAATCAGGGCATAAAGTAAGAACGAATGGAATGGGCGCATCACAGCGATGTCCCGAGTAGTCAGTGGTAAAATGCAAAGGACTACAACCCTATAAAGAGCGTAGTCCTGGACTCGAAGTTCTACTGACCTAAACTGTGTCACAGTGGGATCTCTCTCTCCCCCAAAAAAATATGAATAAATCGTATCGAGAATAATATGTGAGTAGGGATCTTCGAACGGTAGATCCCTCGGAGGATAGCACAAAAAGGAGCAAGTAGATGGACGCAACTCTAAAAACTCACGGATAGTCGTAGGGGAAAATATGATATCAGTGCCTGCTGCCCTAGTGGTATAGGTGAAATCGTCTACTTTTACTAGGTTATTGCAAAATTCGGCACACAGACTTATGTTTATTGGACTGGTACATTCGACAAGGTTCCTTAAATTATAGTGGCCTATAACCTCTAAAGCAGATGGACATGACCTTAGGAAGAACGATCTATCTATGCAGGTAGTCCTAATGGCCTTATAAATGGTGGACTCAAATTTAATCCTAAGTTCGTCTGTGGGAAACCTAGGGTCTGTACTAGCATTGGAGGGTCCAGCACCAGTATTTGTTCGTTTCCTACTGTATATAAATAAAAGAATATTCTAAAAAATTGAGAAGACAAAAAAAATAATTTTAGAGAGGGGAAGAATTTTTTACCGAGGAGCCATCGAAAAATATAGATTTGACGACCTCGGTTGAATCGCAACAGCGTCTTCACCGCAAGAAAATTTTGATTTAGAGTACTTTCGCACTGAGGTTCAAAGTGAACCTTGGCAAAAGTGAGAATGAGTGGGGCAAAGGTTGGGGGCGTCTGCTGCCCCTTATTTATAGGGGACTCCGGGCGCCCGGATCCCTTCCGGGCGCCCGGGGTTGCTGGGGCGGGGCGCCCGGAACCCCTTCCGGGCGCCCCGGAGGAGAATACCAGGGGTGCCCGCCCCTGGTTTTTGACCTTTTTTTTTTTTTTTTTTTTAAGTTAAGTTTTAAATTTGAATAAAATTTTGAAAATTTTAAAATTAAGTTTAAAATTGAAGTTAATTTTTTAAGTTTAAAATTTTGAAAAAAAATTTTAAGTTTAAAGTTAAAATTTTGAAATTAATTTAAGTTTTTAAATTAAAATTTTGAAATTAATTTTGAAGTTTAAAATTAAAATTTTGAAATTAATTTTTAAGTTTTAAAATTAAAATTTTGAAATTGATTTTAAGTTTGAACTTAAGTTTAAAGTTAATTTAAATTAAAATTTTGAAATTAACTTTTAAGTTTAAAATTAATTTAAGTTTAAAATTAATTTTTAAGTTTAAGTTTAAAATTAATTTAAGTTTAAAATTAAAATTTTGAAATAAATTTTTTTTTTTTAAGTTTAATTTAAGTTTTAAAATTAAAATTTTGCAATTAATTTAAGTTTTAAAATTAAAATTTTGAAATTAATTTTTAAGTTTTAAAATTAAAATTTTGAAATTAATTTAAGTTTTAAAATTAAAATTTTGAAATTAATTTAAGTTTAAAATTAAAATTTTGAAATTAATTTTTAAACCTTATTCATCTCACCCGATCTATATTATCAATCAGGGAATCCTATTATTTTGTGAGATGAAATTGGTTTGATCACAGAGTTTTGGTTTAACTTGTGTTAGATTCAGACTTAGCTTTGGTTTCCACAAATAGACATTCTTCGGATAAACTTCTAAGCTTGGTGAGTCACAAGGACATCATTAGAAGTAACCAACCTTTCGAGGTTTTTCGAATAGTCCTATCCACGGAACTTAGTACTAAATCTTGGTCTAACTGGTTAGGATTCGTTTAAGGGTAGATTCGGTCAGTTCCACTTGGCCAAATGCACCAGATCGAAACCATATCTTTCTAGACATGCGATGCCCAAGTTTCCCTAACGTACTATCATCCAAAAATTTCACCAGTACCATGATTCAAGTTAAACTTGGTCTCTTTTTAACTAATCCTAATTACCCTGCCGGGTTGGTAAATTTTGGGTTACCCTATCGGGTAAGTTAGTTTTGGAGGTGCCAGCTATTCTGGAGCCTCCCCCTGAATTATTGGTCATTAATTTAAGTTTTGATTTTAGGCTTGTGTCGATTCTTTTTATAGTTATAGTTAACTTGGTGATAATTCTGTTTAGATTTTGAATTTGATTTAGGTTTGTATTTTGGATTTTGGTTTGGTTTATTTAATTTTATATAATGTATTTTTTCTTTAGGTATATAATATTGATTAAGTCCTACTTGCGTGGTCAGACACGCTTTCGGAACCCAAGCTAGATTGGTTGACTTGTATTGGGTTATTAATGATTTGAAGGTTTTATTTGAATTCGACTTATATCCTAGTCCGGTTTTATTATAACATGCTTTTTGATTATTTAGGATTAAATCTAAATTTTTTGATCTTGTTGTAAATTTTTCTAACATCTCTTTTAAGTTGTTTATTTCATTTTTTAATGATAAATTCTCCTCCTCAAGTGTTAGATTTTGAGTTGGATTTGAATTCTTTAATTGTTCCTTGAGGTTTTGATTTTCCTCAAGAAGTGATTTGTTTTCATTTTCTAATTTAGTTAATTTACTATTTAGACAGGAAATAATTCTAAAAAATTTTTTGTTTAAATTTAAGTATACCTCATTCGGGCCTTCGGAAACGAGTACGGACTCGTGGCTTGTTTCGGGTTCAGACTCGTCGTCATCTTCCGACTCGTTATCTGTTTCGGCTTGCGGGCCATCAGTGCGAGGTGGCTTTGATGTTTCGCTCTTCTTTCTCCGATTCGTCCGATGAGTCGTCCCACGTTGCTTTGAGTGCCTTCTTTTTGGTTGGCTTTGGTTTGTCGAACTTTAGTTTTGGACATTCGTTCTTGTAATGTCCCTTTTTGTTGCAGCCGTAGCAAGTCACGTTCTTTTGTTCTGAGGGAGAGCTGATCTTTTGAAGATCCTTTTTGCTGAAGCTCCTCTTTTTCCTGGTGAACATTTTTCTTACCAAGTTCACCAGGTGTTCTTCGTCTTCGGAGTCTTGGTCGGAGTCTTCTTCAAGTTCAAGCTTGCCTTTCTTTTCTTTGGAGGAACCTGCAAATAGTGCTATACCTTTCTCGGCTCCGGCATTAGTTTGTTCGTGTAATTCTAATTCACAAAACAGCTCGTCTAATTTTAAGTTAGAAAGATTCTTAGAAATTTTGTAGGCATCCACTATTGATGCCCACAAACTATTACGTGGAAAGGCGTTTAATGCGTACCTTATTAAGTCTCTGTTCTCCATTTGGTGGCCTATCGCATGAAGCCCGTTGAGGATGTCCTTGATCCTCGCGTGTAGTTGATTTGCTGTTTCTCCTTCCTGCATTTTTATATTAAAAATTTTATTTAAAAATAGGTCTCGTTTTGTTACCTTAGCGTCGCTCGTTCCCTCGTGGAGTTCGATCAACTTGTCCCATAGCTCTTTAGCGTTCTTGTGTGGACCGACTCTGTTCAGTTCTTCTCTTGTCAATCCGCACTGTAGAGTGTTGATTGCTTTATTTTCTGTTGATGCTTTTTTCTTGAGATCTGCTGTCCAGTCTTCTGGATCCACTAGATTCCCGGCGTTGTCTACTGGAATTTTGTAAGGTCTCGTGATGCTCATCCACTGGTCGAAGTCTGTTTTGAGGTAGACCTCCATGCACTTCTTCCAGTAAGGGAAGTCGTCCCCGTTGAAGAGTGGCGGTCGCACTGTGCTGAATCCTTCTTGTTGGGACATTCTGTGCACAGGTAAATAACCAGAAAAAAATCCCAAGACTTGGTCTTGGATTAGTAGTGCGGGAAGAGAAATAGAAAAGAGTCTAGATTCGTGTTGCACTAATTTAAATTGATTAGTGAAATATTAAGTTAACGAAACACCAGTTTTTAAAATTAATTAAAAAAATTCACCCCCTGTCTGATTGGTGGTTGCACCAAATCAGAGCGGTACCTGCTCTGATACCACTTGTAGGACCGTTAGATTCGATAGAGGGGGGGTGAATATCGATTCGAAAAATACGAGTATAAACGCAGCGGAAAAAGATAAAGTAGACACAAATATTTTTACTTCGTTCGGAGCCTGTGACGACTCCTACTCGAAGGCCCGTGGTCCTTGACCACTTTCGTTGGGCAATCACTAGCAAGTCAAAATATGATTACAGAAAAAGTACAGGAGATGCTAGTAATAATAAAGCAATACCGACAAAGAGAAAATTAAGCAAAAACCGGAAGAGCACTTTTGTCGGAGCGTTGTTGACGTCGCACTTGAACGTCGAGCAGCAAGATCAGCAGAAGAGTTCTCAGTCAAAGTTAATTCTGAAGCTCCTGTCTGGGGCTTCTTTTATATGCTGTTCCGGGCGCCTGGATCCCTTCCGGGCGCCTGGAGTGTGACGTAACTGCTCAAATCAAGATGCTCCACGTAGCGACGAGTTGTCTGGATAAAATTCGCCTTCCGGGCGCCCGGATCCCTTCCGGGCGCCCGGACCTCCGGGCGCCCGGACCACCTTGTTCCAGAAATACTCCTTTTTCCTGCAAAACAAGGTTAGTCCGAGGCAAATATATATCCTGTAAAACAAATGGTTAGCACAGTTAAAGTTCAACAGATAGATAAAGAGAGTATGACTTAGATTTCGCCTTCCGAGATCGGAATCTAGTCACGATCTCGACTTAGACATCCGAAATGGATCTAAGCCGGATCGACGCCTAATGTCCCCTTCCCGGGAACGCGTCCTCACAGTCACTCCCCTCCAGTGACTTACCTCACTTACCTGCCAGACGTCCGGTCAGCCCGTCGACCCGTCTGGACTTCTCGCCAAGCGTCCGGTCAGCCCGTCGACCCGCTTGGACTTCTCGCCAGCTATCCGGTCAGCCCGTCGACCTAGCTGGACTTCTTGCCAAGCGTCCGGTCAGCCCGTCGACCCGCTTGGACTTCTCGCCAGCTATCCGGTCAGCCCGTCGACCTAGCTGGACTTTTCCTGCACACTTGATCAAAGTGTCAGACAACAACACAACTAACTTAACCTATTTGTCATTCATCAAAACCTGGGTTAGACCGTTAGTGCTACCCGCACCAACACATACGATATCTTAAACATAGGAAGATTAACGCACTTATGATAAGTAGGAGCCTATATTGTAATATGGGATTGGTGCGGTAGTTCAATAATAACTCTATAGTGGTATGAATTATTATTGATGGACTTGGGTTGGGTGTTCAGGCCGAAGATAGGAAGCCCAAGCTCATCAGGAGGCATAAACCAATTCCTCTTCTAGGTCCCTGTTGTAACCTCTATATAAAGTCTCGCATCCACCCATCCAAGTGGTTGGTTGTTTGGTTTTTGGCGCCACATCTCTTCCACCTAGGGCCGACACCACATCTCTTCCACCTAGGGTCGGCGCCACATCTCTTCTCCACCTAGGGCCGGCCACATCTCTTCCTTGTGGCTGGCGCCCCTCCTCCTCCACAACAAGGGTCGACACCCCCTTCCTCCTCCTTGGTGGTCAGTGCCCCCTCCTCATTGCCAAGAGTCGGCGGCCCCTTCTCCTTGCTTAGGGTCGGTGCCCCCTTCTCCCTTGGTGGGCAGCGGCTTGAAGAAGAGGAAGAAGAGGAAGAGAAGGAAGAAGAGAAGAAGGTGTCCCATCCTTGATCTTTCCTTGGTGGCCGGCGGTTTGGAAGAGAAGAAGGGAAGGTTGGTTTTGTCTTGGTAGATTGTTGCCCACACGACGTCCAAGAAGAGGAGAGGAAAACAACAGAAGATCAAGAGGTCTTTAGCTACGAAGAAAAGGTACAACTAGTTTTTTAATTCCGCTGCGTAATTACTTTAGTTTTCTTCGTATCGATTTTGAATACCAACACAAGAGGCCACCGATCTTGTACTTCGATCAAGGTGTGCTTTATTCATTCAAGAACTTGCTTGATTGATCAAACACATGTTTGATCGAACATGCGGGTTGCTAGGAAAAGTTCTGTTCTTGTACAATTTTTTTGTACATGGAAATTTAAACAGAATGGAATTCCAGCGCCTTTAATTGTCGTTCATTATACACCTTCGTCTAATTCTCGAGAATGGGTGGTTGACTCTAGCACCTCTCATCATGTCACCATTGATCTCGCTACTCTCTCGATGTATGAGCCTTACTCTAGGAATCATAGCATCGTCATTGGTGATGGTTCTAGACTACCTATTGCACACACTGGTTCTTTCTCTTTCTCTACTCCATCTTTCCCTTTAGTTTTCTCCAATGTTTTATTTGTGTCATCTATGTTAAAAAATTTAATTTCTATCGCAGCACTTTGTGCTACTAATCCTGTTACATTTCTTTTCTTTGATTCATATTTTCAGGTGTTGGATCGTCGTACGGGAGCGACACTGGTCAGGGGGGTCCATAGAGATGGTGTCTATTACTGGCCAAAATTTATGTCTACGCTATCATCACCTTCTGTCTTTTTTATGTCTGTCTCGTTATCTATTTCCTTATGGCATAGTCGTTTAGGTCATCCGTCATTAGATGTTTTGCAGCGTTTTTTTTTATCCTTAGGTCTTTTGTTTCCAACGAATATTTTGTCTAATTTTTCTTGCACTTCGTGCAATATTAATAAGAGTCATAAATTGTCTTTTCATAAATCTAGTATTTCGTATCGTGCTCATTTAGATATTATCTTTTATTATGTTAAGTTTACTAGGGGTGATCGGATTGACTCATCCAGATTTTGATCTCCAATGTTTTATTTGTGTCATCTATGTCAAAAAATTTTGATTTCTGTCGCAGCACTTTGTGCTACTAATCCTGTTACATTTCTTTTCTTTGATTCCTATTTTCAGGTGTTGGATCGTCGTACGGGAGCGACACCAGTCAGCGGGGTCCATAGAGATAGTGTCTATTACTGGCCAAAATTTATGTCTACGCTATCATCACCTTCCGCCTTTTCTATGTCTGTCTCGTCATCTATTTCCTTATGGCATAGTCATTTAGGTCATCCATCATTAGATGTTTTGTAGCATTTTTTTTTATCCTTGGATCTTTCGTTTCCTGTGAATACTTTGTCTAATTTTTCATGCACTTCGTGCAATATTAATAAGAGCCATAAATTGTCCTTTCATAAATCTAGTATTTCATCTCATGCTCATTTAGATATTATCTTTTCTGATGTTTGGACATCTCCTATATCATCTTTTGATGGACTCATATATTATGTTATCTTTGTTGATCATTTTACAAAGTATATATAGCTTTATCCTTTACGCAATAAATCAGATGTATACTCTACCTTTATTGCATTCAAAACTCTTGTTGAAAATCAGTTCTCAATGACTATCAAAATACTATTTACTGACAATGGAGGTGAATTCTTAGCCCTTCGCTCTTTTCTTACTACTCATGGTATTTGTCATCTTACCACTCCTCCACACACTCCTAAACACAATGGATACTTTAAACGTTGTCATCGCCATATAGTCGAAACTGGTTTCACTTTGTTGTATAGAGCATCTATTCCACTCACTTTCTGGCCTTATGCTTTTGTTACGGCAGTCTATTTGATTAACAGCATGCCTAAGGTCGGTCTCTCTCATATGTCCTCTTTTGAAAAATCGTTTACCACCGTTCCTAATCTTTCTAAGCTTCGAGTTTTCGGGTATCTATGCTTTCCATTGTTCTGTCCCTACTCTCACCACAAGCTTGATCTCAAGTCAACCTTTTGTGTCTTCCTTGGCTATTCTCTCACCCAAAGTGTCTTCCTGTGCTATGATGTAGCTCTCAAAAGAGTCTTTTGTATCTCGTCATGTTAAGTTTATGGAGCATATTTTTCTATTTGCCATCACCTCCTCCTTGGATTTCATAGTAGTAGACATTGACTCTGAGCTCTTTCCTACACCAGTTCTCTCGTTGGACCCTCCAGCACCGATGTCGCAACCTGCCACTAACCGTAGTCGTCCACAAGTGACTTCTTCACTGTTGTCATCATCACCGCCATCATCACCTCTTGTTGTTGGGTCGTCCATGCTGCCTGGTGGCAACCGACCCTCTAGCCCACCGACTCTTTCTCCCCCTCTCGCTTCTCTAAACCAACATCGTATGCAAAATTGGTCCAAAAATGTCATCTACAAATCCAATCCAAAGTATCTTATTCATACTAGTCTTTCACAACCTTGTGAACCCTCCTCTATCACGTAGGTGCTCAAAGATCCGAATTGGGTACAGGTCATGCATGAAGAGTATAATGCTTTTCTCCATAATCAGACTTGGACTCTTGTCTCACCTTCGCCAGACTAAAATCTTGTGAGTAATAAGTGGGTGTTTCGCATTAAGTGTAATTTTGATGTCTCAATTGATCGGTATAAAGCTCGCCTTGTTGCCAAGGATTTTCATCAGTGCCCTGGTGTTAACTTTCATGATACATTCAACCCTGTTATTAATCCAGTAACAATGTTCATTGTTCTTAGTCTGGCTGTGAATCGGAGGTGGTGTCTTCGCCAACGTGATGTAAAAAATGTGTTTCTTAATGGTCATCTTGCAGAGGAGGTTTATATGGTGCAACCTTTGGGTATACGTAGTATTGAGTTTCCGGATCATGTGTGCAGTTTGCATAAGGCACTTTATGGCCTGAAGCAGGCTCCATGCGCCTGGTATTTGGAGCTTCGCGCTTTCTTGGTCTCTCTTGGCTTTATCGCATCTCGAGCTGACACCTCCTTATTTGTTTATTCTCGAGATGATACTATTATCTATTTCCTATAGGGAGTGATGCTTCTTCTGTTCACATCATAGTATGTAAATTTCATGCAAAATTTGTGATTAAGGATCGTGGGGCTCTTTCCCTCTTCTGCGGTATTGAAGTTCGCCCAACCTCAAATAGTCTTCTCTTGTCTCAGCAAAAGTATGTCACTGATATTCTCTCCAAACACAACATGCTTGACTCCAAGCCGGTCTCCAATCCTATTGCTGCTAGCTCTCATCTTAATTTGCATGATGGGTCTTCATCTTTTGATGCGACTAAGTTCCGACAAGTGGTTGGAGGCTTACAATATCTCCATGTGACTCGTCCTGATATTTCCTTTGCGATCAACAAGCTTTCACAATTTATGCATACTCCTTCAGAGACGCATTGGGGTGATGTAAAGTGTCTATTTCGGTATCTCAATGCTCCTTTAGAGACACCTTTTACTCTTCATAGTTTCTCCGGTGCAGACTGGGCAGGAGATCTAGATGATCAATGTTCTATGAATGCATTTATTATTTTTCTAGGTGCTAATCCGGTTTCTTGGAAATCTACCAAACAACGCACGATTGCACACTCTTCAATTGAGGCTGAATATCATGTCATTGCCTCTGCAGCAACTGAGATCCAATGGATTAACTCACTTTTGTCAGATCTGCTTCTTCCGGTTACCACGCCTGCTGTACTTTTTACTGATAATTTGGGTGTCATGTATTTTTCAGCTAATCCTGTTTTTCACTCTCTGATGAAGCATCTTGCTATTGACTATCACTTTGCTCGTGATCTGATATAGGCCTCCGAACTACGAGTTATTCATATTCCTGCTGAGGATCAGTTGGTTGATGCACTTACAAAGTCGCTTTTTCGACCTCAGTTGTTTGTTATTTGCAACAACATTGGTGTCATTTCTAGAATATCATCTTGAGAGGGTGTATTAGGAAATAATTATTATAAGTAAATAGTTATTTGTTTCATAGTTATTAGGGAATAATTATTATTAAAAAATAGTTATTTGTTTCTTAATTATTAGAGAATAATTATTATTAGGTAATACTTATTGTTTTCTTAATTTATGTATTTTTTTTATTTTCGCTTGTAATGATATTTATATATACCATATGCTATCATTAATAATATGTATGTGAATTCTATCTTTAATAGTAGATTGTCCAAGGAGTTGAGCCCCTATAATTTTGCGGATGACCACCATTCTCATCTTGAATAAGATACTACTAGGGATGATCGGATTGACTCATTCGGATTTTGATTTCCATCGTAATAGAACTACTGACCATCAAAATATACGCAGACATGCTTCTGATGACTCCCCCTCTCATTGAAGAAGATTTCGAACTATAATCTTTTAAAGATTGTAAAGAAAAAAATTGACCGGCTAAAATGAAAGCGGTATATCGGTTGAATTATAAGCTTCTTAGTGCCCAAGTCAATTAATACTGCATGCTTTCTATCCTGGTTGAGTTCCTCAAGTCAACTGATAGTTAGGTGGTGGTTTCCAACCCTACAACTTTTTCACGCTTGAGTTATGAAGTCAAATATTTATTTTTTTGCTGCAATAAATATTTGTAAAGTGAATGTCAATTAGGTGGTTTTAGTGGACAATGCTCGGCTCCCAAAGCTTGTTAATGTCCATGATCAATACGCCATTGCTTACTGACATGTTATTGCAGCGTACGTACGTGATTCATATTAAATGGTCTCATTCAAAACACCTTCGTTGAGGGCTAATTAAATTTAGCTGAATAGTATGAAAACCTTGACATATGATTTTTGAGAGTTACTTCCAAAGAACTTTGAAGTTGGTCATATAGATAAGTACCAGCCAATTTAATGCCGTCTATTGATTTCACCTACTCAAGTTTGGTTCTAGAAATGATTCACCTACCCATTCCTCCTCTCACAATCATTTATGCCGGATATCACATGTGCATACTATTATTCTTTTGTGAAAGTGGTAAGGAAAATTTTCATATATTCATTTTAAAGAATAGAATAATTTTGAAATCCTTAAATAGTGATTTTTGAAGAGGAAAACATATGAAATATATAGTGTTGTGTGACCTATGGCTTTCTTTAGTTACCAAGAGGGTGCTCTTGATATTAATATTAGAGTAATTAATCAACTGTAATTAATTAAGATAAGTAAAATTAAAATTGAATTTATGAAATATAATTTCAATATGAAAATAGAAAATAAAATTCTTGTAAAAATTAAATATTGTAGATTTTACTAAAAGCATAAACGACATAAAAAGGGACTTTTAAAAGTCTTATATGATCCTGTAAGATTGGTAATCAGTGGTTATATAAAAATAAATAAAAGGTAAAAGGTAAAAAGTCTTTATATGACTTCAAGTAATCATATTTAAAAAAATTTATTATAATTTATTAGAGTTTAAAGCGCAAAAGTTAAAAGTTTGAAATGAAAAATAAATAAATAAAAAGAAATAACTCAACTTTGACAATGAAGTTCTATAGCAATAGAAAAAGTCCATCAAGACTCATATTGATCATGCTTTTATCAATACTTCATATCTTTTAATTCATCGATCAAGGATCTCAAAGAAGATCTAATTCTTTGCTTGATCTCTTTGATCTAGGGATGATCTAGCCCCAAAAAATATGTTTTCGAACAAGTTCTTATGTAAATAAAAACCATCCATGGATATAATCCTAGTTTGATATTTTTGGTCTTCAATAACAGAAAATGGAAGACGTGTTGTGGCTACAAAAAATTGCATCCTGATGAAGCATTGAATGTTTTAGAATTATCGAAATATTAAATCTTATAATGATATTAATACTAAAAAATTTGGTATGATATAATTTTAGTATATCATTAACTTACATGTTAAAATTTTAGATATTTTTCCATCATTAATTACATTGGATGCCTTGTACGACATTGCAAATGTGTAACCATGTTTTAGCTATTTTGACAGTGCTCTAACACCATATAATGGTCAACTATGTTATCTTGACTTTGGTATTTGCTAAGAATCCTTTTAATAACACATTTTTAATTATTGCACAGTGTTTTCAAAATATGTTTGATGGCTGCTCATCACATATTACAAATGCAAAATTGTGGTCTATTCTATTGCACCGTTTTGTTTGACTTTTGGAATGTTCGTTTTAAACAATTAGCAAACAAACATAGATCATATTGTAAGTATAATGAATCTCTTTTGTTTAACAAACAGACAACCAATGAACACACTAACAATAATTCCAAATAAGACAATAACAAAAAGTATTTAATTTGTAAAAATATTTTTATTTTTTTTTTTAAATTATGTTCATTTGAAAAAACACACCACAGTACTGCAATGATTCGGCTGGCTACAGCCTTAACGAATTTGATTGAATTATGGCGGCCCAGTTTACTTGGACCGATTCCTCTGGTTAATAGACAATAGCCAGACTTCAAGTTGGAAATGTTCAGTGTCTTATTAGTCACCTACTGATTCTATCTGGAAGCGATGAAGAAGGGATAGTTGATTGGAATATGGATCGGAATGAGACCTTGACTCAAGAACTCTAGAAATCACCTACAACCACTAACAAAAGGAGGAAAGAAATTGTCAATAAGTGAGTCAGGCGTTCATGACATAGCTACTCCAACGATCAAGTCAAAAAACAGTGGAAACAAAGCAGTGTCACAGAAAATGGATGAAAATATGAGGTGTTTGCATATGTGCTAAGGTGCACCTATACCAGCGGAGAATAATCTTTTTTATAATACCTCTCACAATCTTCATATTTAATGAAACATTATCTTGATGTCAGACAACTTGTCCTATCGTCATACTTACACCGTATCTAGCAATTACATCGCAAGTATGGGGAGAATGTATTGAGTATCTATACAAAGATATGATTTTCTTACTCTCTGACAATCCATGTGTTGTATTAATGGTGAAATGGACTCACGAACCGAGAGGTCTATTGAGCTGTTAGTTGGAAGATGGGTCCCGCATAGGGAGCCCACTGTTTTATGAGACCCAAATGGGTTGTGACAATATCCTAAGAGGAAGTAGAGCTCTATGGCCTATCTAACATATCAGTGTTGATCCTTTATAGTCAATCCGATCGGCGAAAGTAAATTGGGAAAGAACGGGGAGAGAGCCTCGTACGGGCTTGGCAGAGCCAAAAGTGGGGTCCATAGAGGGTCTTTCTGTTATTCCCGGTAGCTTCTGAAGTATGCAAACTTATCGTCGAGGCTAGTGTTCGACACTATCTCCGTAAACGATATTGCTCTGCTACGGTGCTTAACGGATTGTTGCAATTCGTTCCCAAGATACAACGACGACGAACGTATCGGAATCGTAGCACTCCGACTTCCGAGACCAGCGAACCTTCTAGTAGACTTCTTGGACTCTTGAATGCACAAGATGAGATGAATGCTTGAGGAAGAGAAGAGAGGATTGAGTGAATATTCCATCATCTGGAGGGTTCTATTTATACTGAAAGAAGAGGTTGAGTGTCCTTTGGGTGAGTGGATGTGTTCCTTGGGCTGGATCGATCTAGATCATCCATTCTGAAGGGTTGTAACCCTTCACCAAGCCCACTTCAATCTCATCCATCAGATCTGAGGAGTTGTGACCCTCAGATCCCGCCTATTGTCATCGGCCATCGGATCTGGATCCATTGATTCGATGCTTCAGAACAAGTCTCATCCCAAGCCGTCAGATCGTTACTCTTTGCGATCAAACGCTCTAGATCACATCACAAGCGATCAATCATACCTATTTGATCAACGTTGATCAATGGTAGTCATCCATTCCCTAAGTCAACTGTCCAGTCATCTCCCTTTGCCCACGAGGATGCCGCATAGGTACTGCCACGTCAGGTACGAGCCTGACACGTCACCCGAGTGCCACGTAGGCACTGCAATGTCACCTGGAGCATAAATTTAAGCTCCTCAATGCGTACGTGCGAAGTGCAAAGTACGCCTACAAAGCGCCCATTGCGCACGTGGCGGGTGGCAGGCTCACAGGTGCGAACACCTGCTCGCCCTGGGCTAAGGGAGCACCTGTCCTTTTATTTTTGTGTTAACTCCATTAACACATCTTCATTAATAAGTAGAGAATACACATCGAGAATTTCCGATGTGGGACTATTCTCCCATGTACTTTATTAATGAATAATAAATATTATTTTGAGCCGATTTTAAACATTAATTTCTCATTCACCCTTAATCGGTTTTGAGCAAATTAATAGTCTAAATCTATGTACGCGAATCGTAGATTTCAATTTTGAAGTCAATTACGACTTTCAACAATTGATGGCTTCCTACCTCAAAATCGTTTTGGTCCATTTAAGACCCCAATATCCAACACTTTCCGAGTGGTTGAAGTGGATCGAAAGGGAACGAGAGCAGATATCACATGTGGATACTATTATTCTTTTGTGAAAGTGGTAAGGAAAATGTTCATATATTCATTTTAAAGAATAGAATTATTTTGAAATCCTTAAATACATATTTTTGAAGAGGAACCTCCGCTTCGCCCGCTGCTTATCCTCTTGAGGGTGCCTCCGATGCCCTTGAGGGCACCTCCAAACCGTCCAAGGCGCCTCCAGCTCCGCTGCACAGACTCCTCAGCCCTTGCACCCGAGGCGCCTCCAAGCTCCATGGAGGGCGCCTCGGGTACTGTTCATCCGAGGCAAAACTTGCTCTTCTGTCCCTGCAAGATATGTTAGTCCCAAAATATCAAGCATATCCTGCAACACAAAGTTAGCACATAATAATAACATAAATATAAATGTCTGACAGTCACCGGACTGTCCGGTTCTGACTTCGGATTTCCGTCCGGGAACCCTAGGTTGAACCGATGTCTACTGTTCCCCCATCGGGGAATGCATCCTCACCTACTCCACTCAGGAGAGTTTACCTGTTGCCAGTTGATCCTCCAGATCAACTGCACTTTTGCTCAGCGCTCGATGCTCCAGGACTTTCTGCTGGATGTCCCCTCCACGACCCACCTTGTGAGATCTCGGAAAATTTAAATAATAGGGTTATTTGGGAAATAGCCTTATAAAATTTTTCCGGAATTTTAGGAATTTTCTGGGAATTTTTCGGAGCTCGTACGATGGGTTTTGAGGGGATCAATTACGGGTACGGATAAAACCTGATTGGAATACCCGTTTAAGTGAGGAGAAGTTTTAATATAAATACTTTTCTTTTCTTATTTCTTTTCCCTAAACCTATCGCCGAACCCGAGCTTCCCTTCTTCCCCCGTTCCCTTTCTCTGTTCTCTCCATCTCTCGCGGATGAAGCAAATCCGATGGACTTCCGGCGATCGTCGACCTCGACCCAGTGGAGCAGTCGCCAGATGGACTTCCGGCGATCGTCGATCTCGACCCAGGGGAGCAGTCGCCAGTACAGATCCGGACATGGGTGATATCCTCCAGCCCTAGGTGAGAGCGCTGATCTTCTCTCGGCATCGTCGGCGCAGATCGGAGCTCGGAGCATAAGGGTTCCGATCCTCTCCTCCTCTGGTTTCCTTCAATCTCCGATTTCTTTCTTCTCAGCCGAGTCTGCCGATCCTTTTCTTCCCCGATCGACGCCACTGGATCGACTCGGTGCCAACCCGATCGTCGGCGAGGGGCTTCTACCGAAGGTTCAAGATAGGGGCTAGCTTCACCTGAGTCATATCCCTTGCATAATTGTGCCCTAGAGCTCCTCTGTCAGCTCCGATCAGTCATCGCGAAGGCAAAGGTGTGCCCTAGCCATAATCTTGAAGGTAAGGCATCACCGATTTTTATTGATCCGATTGATTCCAATCTTGATCTCACCTTGATCCGAATGGTAGGGGAGAAATCCAGCAGGGAGGTTGTGTTCTGGAGGTGAGCGATAGGGATCTTGGACCTTATCTTCCTTACTGCTGATTAAGGTCACGATTAAGGTAAGATTAGGGTGTGCGATCTTTGATTTCCATGGTTTGATCTACTATTTGATCCAAATGAATCTACCAGTGAGGTGAAGTTCTGGATTGTGAAGTGAACCCAGCAGAGAGGATCAGTAGGCTGTGAGCTGTCCTGTTTCTGTGGATTTAGAATTGGGTGCTGTGGTGTTCTTGATCCAACATCAACAGGGGCTGTGAGCTTGAGGTATGGTGTAAGGATTTTCGATCTTAGTTGTAGATCATGGTGTGATTTGAATTCTAGATGATCTTGTTCTAGATTGGAATTAGGGTTTTACTTAGTTATTTATGTGGAGGGATTTTGATACATGTTGTAATTAGTTGTTAAATTGCGTAGATGTAATTGTGTAGAATAAATCCAATGAAATGGTTAGGGTTAGGGTAATTAACCCTAATCAACCTTTGGATTTCTAATCTAATTGGTGATTAGGGATTAGGTAACTAACCCTAATCGACTATTAGATTTAAATTGGTAAGTTGTGATTGTGGTGATTAGGATTTTGCCCTAATTTAGTTTTGGAAATTTTATTTAGCTATTTCATTTGAATTTAGCTAAATAAAATATATATATGGTTTGTTTGACACAGGACTCTGATTAGAGACAGGCGTCTCGACGTTGGATTTGGCGTGATACTGTACCTTCTATTTGAGGCGGGTACCCTTTGACTTATCTTTTGATAATGTCTTATGATATGTGTAGCTTATATATACTTACTAGTGGTAGATAGTAGATTATTCTTTCTCTTGGTCTTAGCTAGTTGATACCTATCACATGCTTCATCTGTTAGTTGCGTTACTTCAGGATTGGATATTTTATCTCTTGCCATGTGTATATATGTTCATAGAGATGCATAGTTATAGTGCTCTACTCTACTGGATTAGTTGCTTTACATGTGTGATACATGCTCTTGGATTCATGATACTTACATCATTGTTATATGTGATGTCTTTGGATTTATGCTGTTTATATCATGGTTATATATATGCGTTTACCTTTTGGGCACACACATATATGGAGGAGGCTATGTTCAGGTATGACATACTGTAGCATCATGCACCATCCTGCATGATTGCATGTTGGGCGATTGACGACTCCATTATTGTTGAGCTCATCGGCCGACTACATGAGGGCCTGCACACAGCGAGACCACTGCATGGGTAGTGGCACAACACTCATGGTGTGTATGGCAGGTTGCTCGGTGATGCACTGCCGGGGTGCTCATGGGAAGCACGATACAGCGGGGTTGCAGTCGGGATCCCTCCCCATCATCGTGTACCGGGAGATGAGAGCATTGCGCTCCCTCACTATGTCTGAGGTAGGAGGATAGGTGTACTCCGACAGCATCCCGTCCACTCGGTCACTCATCAGGGGTAGTGACGGTAGAGTGCACGGTGTCACAACCCTACCCACTCGGTCTCGCCATCGCATGTGAGACGGCTGATTGGCGTCAGGGGTGACCATGTCATATTGCATCATATGCACGGATTGCATTCATTATGATTGATACATTTTGGTGATTGCATATGATTGACATGCATACAGGATACATGCTTTTGCTCTGACTATTTTTATCTCTGTATGTTGACAGTCAGTTGCCCAAGCCTCGCAGGTGAGCACAATTTATTTCAGTTATGCATTTTTTATTATTCTTGCTGTAAACTGTATTACATGCTTCTGGTTACTCATTACCGTTTATTCAGCTATGCATACCTGTTATATTGTTAGGAGACTGTACTGGTCCTATGGTTTAGGAGACTGTACCTTAGGATATTACTGGTAGTTATATGTTGCTGTACATATCTATTGGATTACCAGCTGAGTTCTTTGAACTCACCCCGTTGTTACTACTTTTCAGGTTGAGGCCGTCAGGAGAGATCCCAGTCGCTAGCCCCGTTATCGCGAGGATTTTCTTTGTCGGATTATATTTTGCTTTTGCATCTTATATACTTGTATTGTGGGTTTGTATTGTGGACTTCACATTGAACATTCGGGTTTGCTACTTTTGTTTTCCGCTGCGGTTGTATTTTCATTACTTCGTGGATTTGTTTTCTTCGTTGTAGTGGAGTAGGCTGTCTGCATATATCTTCGAGGTTCTATATCGTCTTTCCTTATTGAACTGCGTGGATTGATCATATATTATATCTGTGCGGAAGGTTGATATAAACTGAGTGGCTTGTTCTTTTGTATTGTATTATTCCGGCCGTGTGTGGCCGAGGTATGGAGATGTATGTATACTGAGCTTCATATTGTCCGCCGTGCAGGGGAGATGCTGTCGAAATTTCTTCGGACAGGGACTACCTGGGGCGTGACAATTTTTGGTATCAGAGCAGGCTCACGATACTTGCTCTTCGTTTTGGATTTTCGAGGTTTATCTGATACCAATTTTTGGTATCAGAGCGTATCTGATCCTAGTTCGTACAAGTTTTGCGATACCTACTTGTCGGGTTTCGGATTTACGAGGCTTACTTTCGTGAGCATTTCTCGGTATTTCGGATTGTACACATTTTCGTCGATTTTATCGTTTCGGAATTCCGAGGTATTTTGACGAGGTTCTATTTGGGGCTAAGCAGCGACAGGATATCTCCAGACGGCAAATAGGTAAATCAGGTAATTTTATAGTTTTCATACCTGTAGTGATATCTGGATAACATTTTTTACATATATGATACGTGTTCTAGTACTTAAACGTGGTCACACATGTATGAGGGCGATCGATTCTCTAGAGACAGAGTCTCCAGAGAGTTCTATTAGGGTTGAGCCTTTCCGTCAGGGATAGACTCCTCAGGGTATTGTGACCACGTTAGACTGTCAGATCCTGACGGTTCCGACTTCAGAGGTACCTACCTCGCCTGTACCGCCAGTAGTACCTACAGGGTACTCGGCACCTTCTCTAGCCGTGCCTACTGCGTACTCGGTACCACCACAGACATCTGTGCTGGTTACTACATACTCGGTACCTGCACCAGCAGTACCGGTTACATCTTACCCGGTACCGCCCATCGTACCTTTAGTCGTCCCTACTTATGCCTACTCTGTAGTTCCACTAGTGGTTCCTACCCTGTTTATGTGGCAGCACCAGTGGTACCTCTTCCAACCTATCCATCAGTACCACCCATAAGATCAACTCCAGTGATTCTGCCCAGTACCGCAGCGATATCTACGGATATGGTTGTGGCACGAGCATGGATCCCAGCCTTGGCGGAGTTGGTGAAAAGCCAATTCACGCTATTTCGCGGGGAGACTGATCCGAGCGTGGCTCAATCTTGGATAGAGTCTATGGAGCGGACATTCTTTTACATGGCCTGCTCCGAGTGGGAGAAGGCTGAGCTGGCTGCTACCACTTACGAGACGGGGCAGAGACGCTCGATTATAGGCGAGCAGCCTGTTATATATACGAGATTTAGAGAGGCATTCGAGAGTCAGTGTTTTCCCCGGGCGTATCAGATGACACGTCGGCGGGATTTCCTGAGTCTTCGACAGAATAACCGCTCAGTGATGGAGTATAATGCCGAATTTAACCGGTTGGCCGGATTCTGTCCTGAGTTGGTTGGCGATGACAGATCTCGTATGCTTTAGCTTGTCCAGGGACTGGACGAGCATCTTCAGGTGTATATTGCCGATTTTGGTCAGTCATCATATACAAAGGCTCTGGATAGAGCTCTTATGATTTAGGCAGCTCAGTAGAGAGCAAATACAGATAAGAAAAGAAAGTAGACTGATCGGACTTCCGGACGGATCCAGCAGCCACAGACTACTGGGCAGCAGCAGAGAAATCACCCTCAGATGGGTCAGAGTACTTCTAGGTCATCTGGCCGACCCCAGAAGTCAGGATGCTGTTCATCAGGATGTTCCCGGTCTGCTCAGCAAAACCGGAAACAGTCCACTAGTGACTCTTTTTGCACTAGATGCGGATCCCTAGATCACATCACCTCTGCATGCACCCTGGGACAGTCAGTTTGCTATTATTGCAAACTGCCTGGGCACTTGAGCCGAAACTATTCGCTGAAGGCTCAGCATGTAGCGTCCGGAGTTTCTGTTCCGAGAGGACAGTTTAGTCAGTCCAGGAGATCCGCAGTTTCTTGGACTTGGTTGGATATTACCGACGATTCGTTGAGGGTTTCTCCAGCATTGTTATGTCGTTGACACGTCTGACCCGGAAGGGCGTGAAGTTCATGTGGTCAGAGGCTTGCGAGACCAGCTTCCAGGAGCTGAAGCGGAGATTAGTATCAGCACCGGTCTTGGTTTTACCTTCTGGTGATGACGGATTCATACTTTATACAGACGCATCTCTTCAGGGCTTGGGCGCTGTATTGATGCAGCACGGTAGGGTAGTCTCTTATGCTTCTCGTCAGTTGAAGGAGCATGAGAAGAACTACCCAGTACATGATTTAGAGCTAGCCGCTATTATCTTTGCTTTGAAGATTTGGCGATATCATCTTTATGGTATTACTTTTGAGATTCTTACTGATCATAAGAGTCTCAAATATATTTTCACCCAGAAGGAACTTCGACGGAGGAGATGGATGGAGTTCTGAAGGATTATGATTGTACTATTAGCTACCATCCGGTAAAGCTAATGTGGTTGCTGATGCTTAGGAAGTCCAGAGGGACTTTAGCTTGTCACAGAGTTTTAGTCACGGACTTGATTTAGGATTCTCCGAGTTGGGCCTTGAGGAGCAGGAGGACAGAGCAGAGTATTCTTGTTACCATGGTTGCTCGATCGTCGATCGTGATGAGGATTCGAGAGGCCCAGCCGAGATCGATTCTGATTCATTAGCAGATAGCTTGGACATGACCGAGTTTACACAAGATGACGAGGGTATTGTTTATTTCCGAGGCAGATTGTGTGTGTCTCAGTCTCACCCGGTCATGGAGGAGTTACTTCAGGAAGCTCATCGTTCTAGATTTGCTATCCACCCAGGTGGGACCCGAATGTATCAGGATTTGAGGCGTTCCTATTGGTGGAACGGTATGAAGAAGGACATCGCGGAGTTTGTTGCTAGATGTCTGGTCTGTCAGCAGGTGAAGGCCGAGCACCAGAGACCTGCTGGATTACTTCAGAGGATCCCTATTCCCGAGTGGAAGTGGGAGCACATTACTATGGACTTCGTGGTTGGTTTGCCTAGGACTCGTCGAGGCCATGATGCGATTTGGGTAATCGTTGACCGATTAACCAAATCCGCACACTTTGTAGCGATCCGGAAGACTGATTCTCTGGATCGATTAGTTGAGTTATATTGTCGTGAGATTATTAGATTACATGGTGTGCCTTTGAGCATCATATCAGATAGAGACCCATGATTCACGTCCCGATTCTGGCAGAATCTGCAGCAGGCCTTGGGCACACAGCTCCGTTTCAGTACGGCATTCCATCCGCAGACAGATGGACAGTCAGAGCGGACCATTCAGACTTTGGAGGACTTGCTGAGGTCTTGTGTCATGGACTTCGGGGGCAGTTGGGAGGACCACCTGCCATTAGTGGAGTTCGCCTACAACAACAGCTATCATTCGGCTATCCAGATGGCATCGTTTGAGGCGTTGTATGGTAGGCCTTGCCGGACACCCATCCTCTGGGAAGAGGTTGGGGAGGCTCAGTTGGTAGGACCTCAGAGAGCTCAGCAGGATGCAGAGCTGGTTCGCTCTATCAGACGGAGGATATCAGAGGCCCAGGACCGTCAGAAGAGTTATGCTGATCAGAGACGGAGACCCCTGGAGTTCTCCATTGGTGATCACGTATTTCTTAGAGTTTCACCCACGAAAGGGGTGAAGAGATTTGGTCTCCGAGGTAAGCTAGCTCCCCGATATATTGGACCATTCCAGATCTTGGAGAGGATTGAAGTAGTAGCTTACCGTCTGGCGCTACCACCATCTCTAGCTGGCATTCACGATGTATTCCATGTATCTATGCTGAGGAGATACGTATCCGATCCGGCACGTGTTCTGTCAGATATATCTGTTCCTATTCAGCCTGATGTTACTTACGAGGAGGTCCCGGTACGGATTCTGGACCACAGGGAGCGTCAGCTACGGAACAAGACTGTCCGACTAGTTAAAGTCGGATGGCAGGATCATTTTGACGAGGAGGCTACATGGGAGCACGAGGATACGATCCGAGCTCGATACCCTCATCTTTTTGCTTGAGGTATGTGGGTTAGAGTTTCTTTCAGTATCTATACCGTTGGTTATATTCTAGTGTTTGCTGTTGGTTATAGAGAAATTTGGGGACCAAATTTTTATTAGTAGGGGAGGATGTGAGATCTCGGAAAATTTAAATAATAGGGTTATTTGGGAAATAGCCTTATAAAATTTTTCCGGAATTTTAGGAATTTTCTGGGAATTTTTCGGAGCTCGTACGATGGGTTTTGAGGGGATCAATTACGGGTACAGATAAAACCTGTTTGGAATACCCGTTTAAGTGAGGAAAAGTTTTAATATAAATACTTTTCTTTTCTTATTTCTTTTCCCTAAACCTATCGCCGAACCCGAGCTTCCCTTCTTCCCCCGTTCCCTTTCTCTGTTCTCTCCATCTCTCGCGGATGAAGCAAATCCGATGGACTTCCGGCGATCGTCGACCTCGACCCAGTGGAGCAGTCGCCAGATGGACTTCCGGCGATCGTCGATCTCGACCCAGGGGAGCAGTCGCCAGTACAGATCCGGACATGGGTGATATCCTCCAGCCCTAGGTGAGAGCGCTGATCTTCTCTCGGCATCGTCGGCGCAGATCGGAGCTCGGAGCATAAGGGTTCCGATCCTCTCCTCCTCTGGTTTCCTTCAATCTCCGATTTCTTTCTTCTCAGCCGAGTCTGCCGATCCTTTTCTTCCCCGATCGACGCCACTGGATCGACTCGGTGCCAACCCGATCGTCGGCGAGGGGCTTCTACCGAAGGTTCAAGATAGGGGCTAGCTTCACCTGAGTCATATCCCTTGCATAACTGTGCCCTAGAGCTCCTCTGTCAGCTCCGATCAGTCATCGCGAAGGCAAAGGTGTGCCCTAGCCGTAATCTTGAAGGTAAGGCATCACCGATTTTTATTGATCCGATTGATTCCAATCTTGATCTCACCTTGATCCGAATGGTAGGGGAGAAATCCAGCAGGGAGGTTGTGTTCTGGAGGTGAGCGATAGGGATCTTGGACCTTATCTTCCTTGCTGCTGATTAAGGTCACGATTAAGGTAAGATTAGGGTGTGCGATCTTTGATTTCCATGGTTTGATCTACTATTTGATCCAAATGAATCTACCAGTGAGGTGAAGTTCTGGATTGTGAAGTGAACCCAGCAGAGAGGATCAGTAGGCTGTGAGCTGTCCTGTTTCTGTGGATTTAGAATTGGGTGCTGTGGTGTTCTTGATCCAACATCAACAGGGGCTGTGAGCTTGAGGTATGGTGTAAGGATTTTCGATCTTAGTTGTAGATCATGGTGTGATTTGAATTCTAGATGATCTTGTTCTAGATTGGAATTAGGGTTTTACTTAGTTATTTATGTGGAGGGATTTTGATACATGTTGTAATTAGTTGTTAAATTGCGTAGATGTAATTGTGTAGAATAAATCCAATGAAATGGTTAGGGTTAGGGTAATTAACCCTAATCAACCTTTGGATTTCTAATCTAATTGGTGATTAGGGATTAGGTAACTAACCCTAATCGACTATTAGATTTAAATTGGTAAGTTGTGATTGTGGTGATTAGGATTTTGCCCTAATTTAGTTTTGGAAATTTTATTTAGCTATTTCATTTGAATTTAGCTAAATAAAATATATATATGGTTTGTTTGACACAGGACTCTGATTAGAGACAGGCGTCTCGACGTTGGATTTGGCGTGATACTGTACCTTCTATTTGAGGCGGGTACCCTTTGACTTATCTTTTGATAATGTCTTATGATATGTGTAGCTTATATATACTTACTAGTGGTAGATAGTAGATTATTCTTTCTCTTGGTCTTAGCTAGTTGATACCTATCACATGCTTCATCTGTTAGTTGCGTTACTTCAGGATTGGATATTTTATCTCTTGCCATGTGTATATATGTTCATAGAGATGCATAGTTATAGTGCTCTACTCTACTGGATTAGTTGTTTTACATGTGTGATACATGCTCTTGGATTCATGATACTTACATCATTGTTATATGTGATGTCTTTGGATTTATGCTGTTTATATCATGGTTATATATATGCGTTTACCTTTTGGGCACACACATATATGGAGGAGGCTATGTTCAGGTATGACATACTGTAGCATCATGCACCATCCTGCATGATTGCATGCTGGGCGATTGACGACTCCATTATTGTTGAGCTCGTCGGCCGGCTACATAGGCCTGCACACAACGTGTTTCACTGCATGGGTAGTGGCACAACACTCAGGGTGTGTATGGCAGGTTGCTCGGTGGTGCACCGCTGGGGTGCTCATGGGTAGCACGATACAGTGGGGTTGCAGCCGGGATCCCCGGGAGTTGAGAGCATTGCGCTCCCTCACTATGTTTGAGGTAGGAGGATAGGTGTACTCCGACAGCATCCCGTCCACTCGGTCACTCTTCAGGGGCAGTGATGGCAGAGTGCACGGTGTCACAGCCCTACCCACTCGGTCTCACCATTGTGTGTGAGATGGCTGACTGGTTGACAGGGGTGACCATGTCATATTGCATCATATGCACGGATTGCACTCGTTATGATTGATGCATTTTGGTGATTGCATATGATTGACATGCATACAGGATACATGCTTTTGCTCTGACTATTTTTATCTCTGTATGTTGACAGTCAGTTGCCCAAGCCTCGCAGGTGAGCACAGTTTATTTCAGTTATGCATTTTTTATTATTCTTGCTGTAAACTGTATTACATGCTTCTGGTTACTCATTACCGTTTATTCAGCTATGCATACCTGTTATATTGTTAGGAGACTGTACTGGTCCTATGGTTTAGGAGACTGTACCTTAGGATATTACTGGTAGTTATATGTTGCTGTACATATCTATTGGATTACACCCCGTTGTTACTACTTTTCAGGTTGAGGCCGTCAGGAGAGATCCCAGTCGCTAGCCCCGTTATCGCGAGGATTTTCTTTGTCGGATTATATTTTGCTTTTGCATCTTATATACTTGTATTGTGGGTTTGTATTGTGGACTTCACATTGAACATTCGGGTTTGCTACTTTTGTTTTCCGCTGCGGTTGTATTTTCATTACTTCGTGGATTTGTTTTCTTCGTTGTAGTGGAGTAGGCTGTCTGCATATATCTTCGAGGTTCTATATCGTCTTTCCTTATTGAACTGCGTGGATTGATCATATATTATATCTGTGTGGAAGGTTGATATAAACTGCGTGGCTTGTTCTTTTGTATTGTATTATTCCGGCCGTGTGTGGCCGAGGTATGGAGATGTATGTATACTGAGCTTCATATTGTCCGCCGTGCAGGGGAGATGCTGTCGAAATTTCTTCGGACAGGGACTACCTGGGGCGTGACACACCTAGTCTTTCACCTGGTTCGCGACACCAGGACTTTCCACCTTGACTCTAGGACTTTTGCTCGAAGCCCTCGACCCGCCAAGACTTTCCGCCTAGGGTTACTACCCCCTAGGACCTAGGGTTATCTCCCCCTAGGGTTTTCCCTTTGCCTAACCGCAGTTAGAATTTTTCCTCATCTAGGGTTACCAGCCCCTAGGACCTAGGGTTACCACCCCCTAGAGTTTTTCAACCTGCATAACCGCAGCTAGGACTTTTGCCTAAATATACTTAGGACTTTCCTGCAAGTTCATTTAAACACGTTAGATAACAAGACAATATAACTTTGAACCCTTTGACATAATCAAAACACAGGTTCGACTGTCAGATGCTTCCCGCACCAACAATCTCCCCCTTTTTGATTATGGTAACACGGTCCAAAGTTAAGTAAAACATAACAATAAAAATGAAGGAATTAAGCATAAGTATCATGAGCATAAATATAATAATTATGAAAAAACTTCATGCTCTCCCTTATGCTCCCCTTTTATAAAAATTATGTTTAAAATCTTTAACTTTCTTAACTTTGACTTCTCTCTCCCCCTTTGACATAAATCAAAAAAGCATACCAAGTAGTGAGAGGGTTGTAAAAAAAAATTATTCTTTTTAATTTTAAGCTCCCCTGAAGGGTAGCACTCATCGAAATTTAGTTTTGAAAATAATTTATTTTTTAAAAAACTTAGCTAAAATAGAGATTTTTTAAAATACTGAGCTATTTAAAAAAACTTAGATAAACGTGAATTTTGAAACGGTTATAGTCTTCCTAAAGAAAACTTAGCTAAATTTTTTGTTTTGAAAATACTTTTAAAAAATCCTTTGATAAATTTAGTACTTTCAAAACTTAGCTTTTAAAAAGAATTTAGTACTTAGCTTTTAAACTTAGCCTTTTTTTTAAAAGGACTTTGATAAAAAGGCTTACTTTACAAAATATGTTAATTAAAAACTTAGCTTTTAAAAAGATTTTGATAAATTTAAAAACTTAATTAGAAGTACTTAACTTTTTTTAAAAAAATATTTTCTTGTAAAAATACTTGAAAATATTTTAGCGAATACTTAGTTTCTATCAAAGATAATTCATTTTTATAAAAAAAAAATTGATATTTTGAACATTTTGAAATCTTTGAAAAATAATAAGAATTAAAGTCTTTAAATTTTTTTTCACTCCCCCTTAATTAATGCTAAGAATTTGTGAGGATTTTAGAGTCAAAAGTATAAAAAAAACATAAAGGTTATTATTTGTTTTTCGAATTTTCCATCTCACTCATTCTAGATTATCAAGCATGTTCAGCTAATGAATGTGTGTAAGACGGACCTAAATTAATTTTCAACTTATAGATATTGAAAATGTTTATGTTTGAACTTAAATTTAGAGAATTTTGAAAAAAATATAAAGTTTATGTTCATTCTTTAATTTTGACTTTAAATTTGGATTTCAAAAATATTAATTTTGAAAATATTTAAGTTTGATCTAGATTTCAAAATATTGAATTTCGAAAAATATTTAAGTTTGACTTAGAATTTAGATCTCAGAAATATTGAAATTGATATTTAAAATATAAGTTTGATTTTTAAAATTTAATAATCTGAAATTTAATTATGATTATAATTTTGTAAATAATGATTTTGAATTTTGAAATTTAAAAAAAATAATTATAATTTACTCTTATTAAAATTAATTAGCATTTTGAAATTAATTCAAAAAATATACTTTAATTATGATTTAAACATTTTGAAATTAAGATTAACATTTTGAAATTAAGATTAACATTTTGAAATTAATTTATCAAGATTAATTAAGTTAATTTAATTGAATTAATTTGGAAGTACTTTAAACCTAAGTCTATCTCACCCTTTTCTAAATTTTCAAACTAGGAACCTTAGTAGTTTTGTGAGATGGTTAATTTTCAATTTAGATAATCATCTAAGGATTAATTTACATTTGAGTTAGACTTGGATTTTTCAATTAGTCAATTAAACATGCATTTCAAAGATTGGCTTTTAGGATGTGGCGAGGCACTAGGCCTTCTTGGGTATGAGGTCATCCACTACTTCTAAACAAAGCCTTTCAAAGAAATTGGATATTTAATTTTCTTTTTAAAATTCCTAAGTCTAACTAGTCAAGTGTAAATCACGCCTAAATCTTTATCTAACCTAGTCTTGGCTAAGCAATCATTAGTTAATTTTATGTTATAACTTTAGGTAGTTTTCAAGTTGTATTTTAATTTGAAAGTTATTAATTTATGGTTTATTGATTAGTTTTGATCCGGTGGTAAGAACAGGGACCCCCCTCTCAGGGAAGTCAACGCCACGTGGAAGCCAAAGGGTCAAACGGCCGACCGGAGAAGGGGAGACCGGTCGGCCGAACGGAGTCACAGCAGAATCAAAAACAACCCGACAGAGAGTCGGGTCTTCGACACTCATGGGGAACAGGGTCGTCGGGCCGATCGGGGAGCCCACTCGGCCGAAGGCCTAAAGTAGCATTACTGTGAACAGTCAGCAGAGCACACGACCAGGAATCTCCCGAGCGGACCAGCACATACGACCGGCCGGACGTGAGGGGACTGCCGACCGGCCGGATGCTCGGCATAGGGTAAGAAGAGACAAAAGGACAAGGGAACAGCTTCTAACAGCGGATATGCTCAACGACCAAGTCATACGCAGGATCTTACGACAGACGGTTCCACTGTCCCATCAGAGATGTGCTCGGACTGTAGCAGTATGGTGTCAGGTAAGCTTTTCTGACACGCCCATACTAAGGTATGGTGAGAAGACACGTATTTGCCTTGGTACGTGTGCATAAGCCTCTTTCTAGCTCTATATAAGGGTCCTCATTCTTCACCAGAGGTACGCACTCTCGCATATTCGAAGCCACCTCTTTGTTGTCCACTTGCCTGACTTGATCGTCGGAGGGTTGTCGCCGGGAACCCCTTCCCGGCCCGACTTCCTTGTAGGTTCACCGGAGATCCGTACGACCGGTCGAAGATCTATGTCAGCAATTCGAAGAGCGTCACGTGCCCAACGTCCGTTGATTCAGCGTTCGGACGGGATCAATTTAGCGCCGTCTGTGGGAACACTCCTGCATCCGATCAGAAGAAATGGACGAGGCTGGACCACCACACTCGGTGATGCTCTCCACAGAGGAGCTCGACGCTTTGATCGAGACAAGAGCAGCTAAGCTTGTGGAACAGAGACAAAAGTCGCAAGCCGAGCGGATCGAGCAGCAAGCAACATCAGCATCAGGAGGCCGAGCGGAAGCACCTCATGCCACAGTTCCATTTCATAGGGCCCTATTTCGCACGCCTCCTGAAGCCGCAGCAGTTAATCGTGATCGAGGATCTTCATCAGATGAAGTGCCAATACGAGACAACAGCAAAGGCAAGGCCCCCCGAGCGGACACCTCCCCCGAGCGGATCAACCGTCAGTTTTCGGAAGCCATCTTGCTGGACCCTCTGCCAAAGCACTATGTGCCCTCGGCGATCGGTGAATACAATGGAACCACCGACCCGGATGATCACCTGGGTAAGTTCGACAACACAGCCACCCTTCATCAGTACACAGATGGAGTAAAGTGTCGGGTGTTCCTTACCACCCTCTCGGGATCGGCGCAACGGTGGTTTCGGAGGCTGCCAGACAGATCCATCACAAGTTTCAAGGAGTTCCGTACGGTCTTCCTCCACCATTTTGCAAGCAGACGGCGCTACCATAAGACTAGCGTCAGCTTATTCGCCATCAAACAAGAGCCTAGAGAGCCACTCAGAGCTTATATACGACGATTCAACCAGGTGGCCATGGATATTCCGACGGCCACCTCAGAAACGATGATGAATGTGTTCACGTAAGGCCTCGTGGACGGGGATTTCTTCCGCTCGCTCATTCGGAAGCCGCCCCGAGACTACGATCATATGCTACACCGGGCCAATGAATACATCAATGTGAAGGAAGCCCAAGCGGCCCGAAGGAAGGAAACTCCAACCGAGCGGGCGCCCCTTGCCGAGCGGAAGCCGCACACTGCTCATCAGCCGCCCAGAGGACCGCGAGCTGAAGCAGCTCACCCCCAGCAACATGCAAGATCCCACACCATTCAAGAAGTATCTGCCGAGCAGCCCAAACCTAAAAAGAAGGTATGGACCCCAATGTTTTGCTCATTTCACCGGACAGACACTCATAATACAAGAGATTGCCAGAGCCTTCCCCTGATTGCCCACCCCGTGCCCTGGGGTGGCCACCGTCGATCGCCATCATCCGACAGGCGACAGCGCCCTCGTGAATCCGATCGGATGATATCCGACAGGCGACAGAGACAGACTCCCGAGCGGCATCATACTCCGAGGCGCGAGGACAATCCCCGGAGGTCTAGGGAGCAGCCTAGGTCATCCACTCGGGAAGAAGAAAATAGAAGTAACACTTCCCAAGGCGAAATCAACATCATCGCTGGGGGGCCGACCGGAGGTGACTCCAACAGAGCAAGGAAGGCGAGCGTCAGACAACTTCAGATCCATGCGATCGGCTGCAGCCAAGAGCGGGCGAGCGGTCCCGAAATCAGTTTCGGGCCCAGGGACTTGGAGGGAGTCGAAGTGCCACATGATGATGCTCTCCTCATTAAAGCGGTAATAGCTAACTATACTATTCACCGCGTTTTCATCAATACAGGAAGCTCGATCAACATCATATTCAAAAAAGCCTTCGACCAACTGCAAATTGATCAGGCCGAGTTGCTGCCCATAACCACCCCCCTCTACGGGTTTACGGGCAATGAAGTTTTGCCGGTCGGACCTGTCCGACCGGCTATTTCCCTGGGAGAGGAGCCGCTCAGAAGGACGCGGACTGCAAACTTCGTCGTGGTCGACTCCCCCTCAGCATACAACGTCATTTTGGGGCGACCGGCGCTCAGCGAGTTCCGAGCGGTCGTCTCCACCTTCAACCAGAAAATCAAGTTCCCGGTGGAAGATAAATTGGGAGAAGTAAGAGGAGACCAGCTGGCAGCTCGGCGATGCTACGTCGAGATGGTCCGAGCTGAAGCCAATTTCGCCCGGAAGGTGCCTCGGATCGAGGTAAACACCATAACCGAAAAACCACCCTATTTGGTGTATGAAGAAAAAGAGGAAGTGCAGATTCACCCGACCCGATCGGAGGCCACCACATTCATTGCGGCCGATCTGGAGGCAAGCCAGAAAAAGGAAGTAATCAAATGCCTCCAGAGAAACTATGATGTCTTCGTTTGGTCAACACATGAGCTGCCCGGGATTTCGCCAAGTATAGCGCAGCACGAGCTCCATGTCCGACCGGATGCTCGGCTGGTGAAGCAAAGGAAGAGGGACTTCAGCGCCGAACAAAATGCCATCATCCGAGCGGAGGTCAAGAAGCTCCTGGAGGCCAGCCACATACGCGAGGTTCAGTTCCCGAGCTGGCTGACGAACGTGGTACTAGTCTCCAAGTCGGGCAATAAGTGGAGAGTTTGCATCGATTTCCGGGATCTCAACAAAGCATGCCCAAAGGATTTTTATCCTTTACCCCGGATCGATCAACTGGTGGACTCCACAGCCGACTCCGAGTTGATATGCATGCTCGACGCCTATCAGGGATACCATCAAGTGTCGCTCGCCCGAGAAGATCAAGAGAAGGTTAGCTTCGTTACAGCCGACGGCACGTACTGCTACAATGTGATGTCGTTCGGACTAAAGAACGCAGGAGCAACTTACCAACGCTTGATGAACAAAGTGTTCAGGGAGCAGATCGGACGAAATTTGGAAGTGTACGTGGATGATATTCTCATCAAGTCCGTCCGAACGGCCGATCTCTTTAAAGACATGGAAGAGACTTTCAGAACACTGAGGAAGTATGGAGTTAAGCTGAACCCTCAGAAGTGTCTATTCGGAGCAAAAGGTGGGCGTTTCTTGGGTTACATAGTGATCGAGCGGGGCATCGAGGCAAATCCCAGCAAGGTGAAAGCATTACAAGATATGTCGCCCCCAAGAAATCTGAGGGAAGTACAGCGCTTGACCGGTCGGATAATAGCATTGTCTAGATTCATCTCGAAGACGGTCGATCGGAGTCTCCCGTTTTTCAAAATCTTGCGCAAAGCCACTAAGTTTCATTGGGATGAAGATTGCAATCAGGCGTTTGAAGAACTGAAGGCATATCTGAACTCTCTGCCTGTGCTAGCCAAGCCAGCTGTGGGTGAGCCGCTCTGTATTTACTTATCTTCGACCGAGCAAGCAGTAGGCTCGCCATTAGTAACGGCGAGCGGAGAAGAACCCGTGTATTTCTTGAGCCATATATTAAAAGATGCTGAATCGCGCTACACTGGGCTCGAGAAACTAGCTTTTGCCTTGGTCCTCACCGCTCGGAGACTTCGCCCCTATTTCTTGGCACACACTATCATCGTCTGGACAAATAGCCCATTGGGAAGAGTGTTATTGAATCCAGAAGCGTCCGGACGGCTCATCAAATGGACAACGGAGTTGAGCGAATTTGACATTCAGTACCAACCCCGCTCGGCGATAAAGGCACAGTCCTTGGCAGATTTTATCACCGAAGTACAAAGACTTGAACCCGAAGCTATGTGGAAAATATTTATGGACGAATCGTCCACTCGGCTCGGGAGCAGGATTGGCGTGCTATTACTCTCTCCCCAAGAAGAAAGGATGTACTTATCCGTCCGGCTGAATTACAGAGCCACGAATAATGAAGCGGAGTATGAGGCCCTTATAGCCGGCTTACAGGCCGCCCGGCATGTGGGGGTCGGTCGGGTGACGCTCCATTCAGATTCTCAATTGGTCGCTCAGCAGCTCTCTAGTACTTTTGAGATTAACAATGCTCGGCTCAAACTCTACACTGAAGCCTTCAAAAATCTCAAGGCCAATTTCAGAGAAGTCATTATCCAGAAGATACCCCGAGCGGAAAACCAGGCGGCAGATGAGTTAGCCAAACTCACAAGTTCAATAACGTCGGTCGTCATCCAACAGCCAATTGAACAAGTATCTTTGGTGGCACACGTCGACCGGATGGAGGGCCTTGAGTTTCCGAGCGATTGGAGGACAACCATCATAGAATTTCTTCGGTCGGGGGCAACACCATCCGATCAGGAAGCAGCCCAGCAATTAAGGAGGAGAGCCGGTCGGGTCACGCTCATTGGAGATCAACTCTACAAGAAGGCTTTCTCCCGTCTGCTTTTGAAATGTGTGAGCTTGGAAGACGCGGCATACATCCTCCAAGAAGTGCATCAAGGATCGTGCGGAGGACATCCGGACGGACGATCGTTGGCTAAGAAGATCCTGTTGGCCGGATACTTTTGGCCAACCTTGCAAGCAGACGCCGCTCGGACCTTCGTGACGTGCCTTTCCTGCCAGAAGTATCACAGCTTCTCCCACCGACCGGCGGAGGAAATGAAAGCAGCTACCGTATCCTATTCGTTCGACCAGTGAGGAATGGATATTGTGGGTCCATTTCCTATGGCGACCGGTCAGCAAAAGTTTCTACTGGTGGCTGTCGACTATTTTTCCAAATGGGTGGAGGCCGAGCCACTAGCCAAGATCACCGAGCAGATGGTCAAGAAGTTTATCTGGCAGCATATAATTTGTCGTTTCGACATCCCTCGTCGGCTCGTATCTAATAACGGATGACAGTTTGCGGGGAAGCAGCTCGAAGACTGGTGTAAAAGTTATGGCATTAAACAACACTTTACTTCCGTGGCGTATCCACAAAGCAACGGCCAAGCGGAAGTAACCAACAGAGAAATCCTTTGAATTCTTCGAGTCCGACTGGACCACATGGGAGGAAGCTGGGTGGACGAGCTGCCAGGCGTCTTATGGGCTATCTGCACGACCCCAAAGGAAGGAACGGGCGTCACGCCTTTCCATTTGGTGTACGGCGGCGAAGCAGTGATCCCGGTTGAAGTCAGTATCGAGTCCGTCCGGATCCAGAATTATGATGATGATAACGCCGAGCGGAGGAACATGGAGCTGGATTTGGTCGACGAAGAGCGAGCCAAGGCGTCCGTCCGGCTAATGGCGTACCGGCAACGGATGAAGCAAAATTACAACCGACGCGTAATCCTTAGAGCATTCCAAGTTGGCGACCTTGTCTGGAAGAAAGTAAAGTCGGTCGGTGACGTTGGCAAGCTGGAGGCTCCTTGGGAGGGCCCCTTCAAAGTCATCGAAAAGCTCCGCTCGGGTGCTTATTATTTGGAGGATGAAGACGGACGGCGGTTGGATCGACCATAGAGCGCGAATCATCTCTAGCCGTACCAAGCTGGGTGAGAGGTGCGCTAAATGTAATTTTATATATGTTTTGGTCATCCATGTCCTTGTAATGCAGGAAGCAAAATGATAAGATAGCAAATATCTTTGCCGAACGGAAGTGTTAAAATTAGCCTTAGAGACCGTCGAGCTCCGACGTTAAAAATCGAGAGTCGAGCCGGCGACTATAAACCCTCCGAGCGGAAGACCGTCGAGCTCCGACGTTAAATATCGAGAGTCGAGCCGGCGACTATAAACCTCCGAGCGGAAGACCGTCGAGCTCCGACGTTAAAAATCGAGAGTCGAGCCGGCGATTATAAACCCTCCGAGCGGAAGACCGTCGAGCTCCGACGATAAAAATCGAGAGTCGAGCCGGCGACTATAAACCCTCCGAGCGGAAGGTCGTCGAGCTCCGACGTTAAAAATCGAGAGTCGAGCCGGCGACTATAAACCCTCCGAGCGGAAGACCGTCGAGCTCCGACGTTAAAAATCGAGAGTCGAGCCGGTGACTATAAACCCTCCGAGCGGAAGACCGTTGAGATCTGACGTTAAAAATCGAGAGTCGAGCCGGCGATGATAAACCCTCCGAGCGGAAGGCCGTCGAGCTCCGACGTTAAAAATCGAGAGTCGAGCTAGCGACTATAAACCCTCCGAGCGGAAGACCGTCGAGCTCCGACGTTAAAAATCGAGAGTCGAGTCGGCGACTATAAACCCTTCGAGCGGAAGGCCGTCGAGCTTTGACGTTAAATATCGAGAGTCGAGCCGGTGACTATAAACCCTCCGAGCGGAAGACCGTCGAGCTCCGACGTTAAAAATCGAGAGTCGAGCCGGCGACTATAAATCGAGCCGGCGACTATAAACCCTTCGAGCGGAAGACCATCGAGCTCCGACGTTAAAAATCGAGAGTCGAGCCGGCGACTATAAACCCTCTGAGCGGAAGACCGTCGAACTCCGACGTTAAAAATCGAGAGTCGAGCCGGCGACTATAAACCCTCCGAGCGAAAGACCGTCGAGCTCCGACGTTAAATATCGAGAGTCGAGCCGGCGACTATAAACCCTCCGGCCAGAAGAAGACATAAAGAGCGACTTTGTAAGTCAATTTGGTCGATCGGTCAACTAACCAAAAGCACTTCGTAAATGTCCGGCGGAAATCCCGTTTGCAAAACAGGATATATTCAGCCGAGCGGACTAGCTATCCAAAAGACTTCGTAAAAATCCCTTTCGAACACGAGAAAGGTGGGAGGAAAGGCGAATGACAAGGAGAATTAAGGGAATACGAATGGTAGTTGGAAATCCGAGCGGCCAGCATGCATACTGATAATAAGTGAAAAAGCAAGCGGAAGGATAGCATTTAAGACATTAAGGCCGAGCGCCTGAATTACAAAAAAGTGATCATTTTTAGCCGAGCGGCTAGATTACATATAAACTTCTATTATAAATAGTCGTAGAGATCCTTCGGGATGTTGTTGAGGAGTGTTGCCTGATCTTGAGCGGGGATGACGGCGGAATCAGGAAGTTACCCCTTGGACTTCAGATATTCTGTCGTGGCATTCATGGCAAGTTCAAAGGCCATGTACATCTGCTCGCAAACTTTCTCCGAAAATTTGGCCGAACGGATGTAATTCTGTCTCAGGGCAGCGACCCGGCTTGGCTCGGCCTCTTGGTATTCTTTGAGAGCCGCCCGGGAAGCTTCGGCGGCCGCCTGATGTTCTTGCAAAGCGGCTTCGAGCTTCTTCACCTCATCCGAGCGGGCAATCTTCTCGTTGGCCAATTGCTCCATCAACTCCTTTACTTTCTGCTCCAATCCCCGAGCCTCGACATTCTTTTTCTCCAGATCGGAGATGACCGTGTTTTTCCGAGTGGTGGCAAGGTTTATTTTTTGGTCGAGCGTCTTGACTTGCCGCTCGAGCTCGGCCAAAGCGTGGGACTGATCAGCCATCTTCTTCTGCTCGGCCGCCAATAAGTTTTGGGCCTTCTTGAGCTCTTTCTGTAGCTCAGAGTAAGAAGGGCCTTGGGAGCCAGGCGGACCGCCCGCAGCCTTCAATCTCCTCAATTCTTCATCCACCATCGCCAGACGGTTGGAGACAGCAATCTCCTCCACCCATCTCTGACAAAAGAAAAATTGTTAGTAGCCGATCGGAAAGAATGTGTAAAGGACTTGAGAAAATGCACTTACCCCGGTGGCCTGTTGCATGTGGCTATTGGCCAAGTTGCTGAGTGGAATCATCGCCACACGTGCCCGAGCTTCGGCCCACATTTCGGCTAAGGGCCCCTTCATTGTGATCATATACTCGGGTGCGGTGGGTCGATCGACCTCGGGCAGCAATTCTTTGGTCGGGAGGTGAAGTGAGACTCGGACGGTGCGGCGCCGACTGGGGATCGTCTGGGCAGAAGCCGGAGAAGGAGCGGAAGCCAGCGCAGAAAACTGGGACAAAATTGTAGAACGATGGACTTGGCGGGAAGCGGGCGGAAGGACGCTGACTGGAACGACCTCAAGAAGGTCCGCAGATGCGTCAAGTTGGGAGGGAGTCCGATCGGACGAAATCGCCTCGATCTCTGGAGCTTTGCCTCGAGAAGCGGCGGTAACTCGCTCGGATGGATGGATCGCAGAAGTAGCCGAGCGAAGTGGCGTTTCCGCCCGGCGTCTTTTTTGTCGGAGGGGGCGCTCTTCCTCTTGCGCCGAGCCCTCCTCCCGAGCGGAAGGCTCTCGACTTGCAGTTGCGCCAGCCGCTGGCTCTGAGAGAGAAGCCGGAGCGGCCGACTCCCCAGCATTTGTCCCGCTCTCCCCCTCATTAGTGTCGACCGGCTGGATGCCGAGCGCTTCTATCTCTTTGGCGGCCGCGGCTTCGAGCGCCGCCGCCTTCCTCTTCAAAATTACAACCATCACCGACTCCATGACAATGTTCGCTGCAAAGGAGAAAAGAGAAAATCAGTTAGCAATTAAAATGAATTCACAAAGTAAAATTCTTACCGAAGCCGCTCGGAAGGGGGGTCTTGATCGGACTCAGACCGAATATATACATCACCCCTTCAGGCAGGAACTTGTTGATGTCAAACCTCAGACCGGCGAGCATGTTGGTGGCATGAAGATAGTCCGGTCGGGTTTTGAACCTTTTGAGCTATGGTGAGGTTGGTGGTCCGATCTGCCACTTCGTTAGGAAGGGGGCCCGCTCGGGAAGGCGAATATAAAAGTAAAATTCTTTCCAATGCTTATTGGAAGAGGGTAGTTTATTGAAGAAAACTAAACCGGGCCGAGCCTGGAACATGTGGGTGCCCAGCTCAGACTGTTTAGGGTAGTAGAAATAGTAGAAGACCTCCGGTCGGAGGGGAATGTTATGGATTTTGAATAAGACGACAACGCGGCATAGAAGGCGGAAAGTGTTGGGGACTAGGCTTCCGAGCGGAATGCCGAAAAAGTTGCAAACTTCAACGATGAAGGGATGAATGGGGAGTCGCAGACCGGCTGTGAACTGGTCGCGGAAAACACAAAAGGCTCCGCACAGCGGTTTGTGTGGCCGAGCGGAGGGAGTGGGTAAGATAATTTCGATGTCAGAAGGGATGTCAAAACTATCTATCAGAATGTCAGCGTCGCGCCGATCAAAACTATCTACCATGGGCCGAGGGCTTGGTCTTGTGGCTGGGAAGAGCTAGCCATTGTCCGAGCGGACGAAATCAAAAAAGGCGAAGAAAGGTAGAGGATAGGAGAAAGAAGACAGCAAACGAAACGATGCCCCGAGGATCGAAACTCGGGAAAGAAATGCAGAGAAAACACAAGAAACAAAGAGAGAAAGAAGGAAAACCTTACAGAAAAGAAGGGGGATCGACGAAGAACGCGGAATCACTGGAAAGGGAGAATCGGAGTCGCCGGAGCACTGAAAACGCCGAAGCTTCTGGGCACACGAGAGCAGAAATGCGGCGAAGGTGGAGAAAGCGAAGGCTTTATAGGGATAAGCCCGAGCGGCCTTCACCGTCAGATTCAGGTCTCGAGAACCAAAGCACGCATTGGGCCGTCCATTTCAAATCGCCTCGGTCTCGTCGCCTGCGACGCCACTGCCGTACGATGACGGCAGCAATGCCACGTGGCATTCCACCACGGGAGAGCATTTAATAAGCGCTTTATCGAGGCACAGAGCGCGTGCTTGGCCTTAATGACGGAGATTGGCGTAAATTCCGAGGAGATTCGAGGGATAGGGGCATTGACTGAGGTCGTAGTTAGCACCACATCGGGCGAGCGGAGGGTGGTTTCTTGGATGAGCCGCTCGGCGAAACAATCGTCCAGTCAGTCGGACTAATCGCCTTCTTCGACTAGACTTGAAGGGGAGGCAAGTGATCCGGTGGTAAGAACAGGGGCTCCCCTCTCAGGGAAGTCAACGCCACGTGGAAGTCAAAGGGTCAAACGGTCAACCGGAGAAGGGGAGACCGGTCGGCCGAACGGGGTCACAGCGGAATCAAAAACAACCCGACGGAGAGTCGGGTCTCCGACGCTCATGGGGAACAGGGTCGCCGGACCGATCGGGGAGCCCACTTGGCCGAAGGCCTAAAGTAGCATTACTGTGAACAGTCAGCAGAGCACACGACCAGGAATCTCCCGAGCGGACCAGCACATACGACCGGCCGGACGTGAGGGGACTGCCGACCGGCCGGACGCTCGGCATAGGGTAAGAAGAGACAAAAGGACAAGGGAACAGCTTCTGACAGCGGATATGCTCAACGACCAGGCCATACGCAGGATCTTACGACAGAGGGTTCCACTGTCCCATCAGAGATGTGCTCGGACTGTAGTAAGTATGATGTCAGGTAAGCTCTTCTGATAAGCCCATACTAAGGTATGGTGAGAAGACACGTATTTGCCTTGGTACGTGTGCATAACCCTCTTCCTGGCTCTATATAAGGGTCCTCATTCTTCACCGGAGGTACGCACTCTCGCATATTCGAAGCCACCTCTTTGTTGTCCACTTGCCTGACTTGATCGTCGGAGGGTCGTCACCGGGAACCCCTTCCTGGCCCGACTTCCTTGCAGGTTCACCGGAGATCCGTACGACCGGTCGAAGATCTACATCAGCAATTCGGAGAGCGCCACGTGCCCAGCGTCCGTTGATTCAGCGTTCGGACAGGATCAAGTTTCATAATTAAAAGGAACTTGATTATAACTTGGTTTGTAGGGTTTAAGTTTTACCTTAGGCTTGTAATCCAAGTCTAGATTTTGTAATTTGGTTAAATTATTAATAATCTTTTCTAATTTATTAATTATCTTTTAAAATATTATTTTGTATTCCTAATTTTCTAAGAGTTAATTTCTTATTTTTATCGAATAATTTTGAGTTATTCTTATTTGAATCAACTTTATTCACTGCATTATTATCATGCATATCTAATTTTGAAGAGAAATCTATACTAGAGCAAGTAGGATTAGCTAAGGTACATATATGTATTGCAAAAATTGAATTTTCATGTAATGTAAATTTACTCACCTTAATTTCTCCTCCTGGATTCTTGGGTCTTCTTTCTATGCATTGTCTTTTGCAGTGATCCATTCGTTTGCACTTGGAGCATTCAATGTGTTTCTTCCCTTTCCAGATCGATTTCTCCTTCTCCTCTAGTTGTGCTGGCCGAATTTTACAAGTAGGGCACTTGTTTCTATAGTGTCCTCTCTCCCTGCACTTAAAATAGGTTATATGAAATTTATTATTTGAATTTACAATATTATCTTTTAGATCCATGACAGGATTCTCCCCCTTTACTGTTGTCATCTCAAATTCGGATTCAGAGTTAGCTACCTCTTCTTTGGCCATCAGTGCTATGAAATCGGTCTGATCTGATTCTTCTGAGTCTGGTTTAGAGGTTAACTCTGGAGATTCGTACTCAGATTCAAACTCTGGTTCGACTTGATCTTCTGACTCTGAAGGAATCTCATGAAGCTTGAGCAATTTCTCCCAAAGCTCCTTAGCATTGTTGAACTTTCCAACTCGATCAAGCTCTGAATTTGTTAATCCGCATAGGAGAGTCTATGTTGCTTTTGCATTTGCCTCGAATTTTCTTCTTGTTTGTGCATTCCACTTGTCACAAGCGATGGGTATACCTTCTTCAGTAGGGAGAATAAATCTGATCTAAACTGTGGTCCATATCTCCTCTTGGATTTTTAGTTGGTGCTCCATCTGATCTTTCCAATATCCAAAATCTTCTTCGGAGAAGAGCGGCGGGCGATCTGTGTTGTAGCCTTTTTTATGGGTCATTTAGGAGAAAACTCTCACACAGGAAAAAAAAAAGAACCAAATATCCCAAGATTTGGTCTTGGATTACTAGTGCGGGAGAGAAAAAAAATAGCAATTAAACTTTTTTTTAAAAAAAATAATAAAATATTTTTAAAAATATTATCACAAATTTTTGAAAATGCGATATTTCGCTAATATCGATCAATGGTGAAAAGATGAAAGTGAATTTTTCGAAAATAGTTTGGGAGGGGAAAAATGAAAGACATAAGGTTTTATTTAAAAAAACATACGAAAAAGTCAAAAAAAATTGCTCGAATGATAGTTGTACCAATTCAGAGCGACCCCGCTCTGATACCAATTATTGGATCGAGATACGCTAGAGGGGGGTGAATAGCGCTCGTGGCTTTCACTTTTCGTATTCGGAAAACTTATCAGATAACACAGCGGAAATCAAAACACAGAGACATAAGCAAACACAATGATTTACTTGGTTCGGAGCCTGTGGCGACTCCTACTCCAAGGCCCATGCTTGTTGAGTGTTTACTTTGGGCAACAACTATAAGCTCGCAAATATTACAAGAGATTATTACAATAAAACTGTACTAAAAAACTATATCGACAACAAGAAATTGAAACTTCGAAGCTTCGGGTCGTCGGGATCTTGTTACAGCTCAGCCAGATCGTCTCGTTAACAGTGCACAGCTTTAGGATTGCTTGGAATGTGTTGTTTCAAGCTACTGGATGAGACTGGCTTATATAAGCCATTGAGGGTGCCTTCAAGGCTCTTGAGGGTGCCTCCTGTTGGTGCAGTTAGTGTTAGTTAGTCCTAGGAAAACGTACTGGTTCCACTGTACAAAAAATTTTTGTACAAGTGTCGAACCTTTCCTTAAATAACCTATTGTGGTCTTTAAAAGTTAAATTAGAAATCGCAGACGGAACTTAACATCATTGATTCCAAATTTAACTTATCTGTTCTTAACGGTTTAGATTTGAATCGCAAGCGAAACTTAACACTATTGATTCAAATCTACCTAAGTTATTAATACCATAAATATTAATTTCCAAAATTGACTTTCAGGACTGCATGGCGAGGCACATGGCCTTCTTGGATATGGGAGCAACCACCACCGCCTAGGCAAAGCCTTTTAAGGAAAGCTAATATTTATTTCCTTAAATAACTCTAGGTTAACCAAAAAGAACAATCGAATCACAAATTCAAAAAAGAAGAAAACACAAACTCGAAAAGAAAACTATTTCGAAAACTCTAGAATCATATGCCTCTTGTGTTTGGTATTTCCATAAATAACTATACAAAGAAAAACTAGTATGATGCGAAAAATAATTACTAGTTATACCTTTCTTTGTAAGCAAAAATAACCTCTTGATCTTCTACCATATTCCTCTTCTAACCTCGGACGTTGTGTGGGCAACGATCTTCCGAGATGAGAACCACCAAGCACCTTCTTCTTCCTTGCAAGTTTCGGCCACCACAATTCTCCAAGTGAAGTAAAGGTCCGGCCACCACCACCAAGCTCTAAGGGATGCAAGAAACAAAACCACCTTTCTCTCCTTCTTCTCCTAGCTAGAACCGGCCACCATCAAGAGCTCCAATAGAGGTTGCCGCCGGCCATAAGAAGAAGAGAAGAGGAAGAAACTAGGGCCGGCCACCAAGGAGGAAAAGAGAGGAGAAGAATAATAGAATTGATCACCCGTGAAGGCACCTCTACCCCCTCTTTTATAATCCTTGGTCTTGGCAAATAAGGAAATTTTAATAAAAATTCCTTAATTCTTTTGTCATAAAAAAGAAAAATTATTTTAATTAAAAAATAATTTTCTTCTTTTAATAATAATGGCCGGCCACTTCTAATTCCCCAAAACAAGGAAAATTTAATTCACACAAGAATTAAAACTTCCTAATTTGTTTCTAGAAATTTATAAAAATTTCTCCAATAATTTTTATCCCTTCATGATTGGTTAATAAAAAGGAAATTAAAATTCTTCTTTTAAACATGTGGATAATTTCCAAAAGGAAAGTTATCTCTAAAAATTAAAATCTCTTTTCAATCTACAAATAAGGAAAGATATCAAATCTTTTCTTAATCTTTTGTAGAAACTAATAAAAGAGAATATTTAATTTTTAAACTTCTCTTTTAAATTATTATCATGGTTAAAAAGAAAAGTTTTTCTTAAAAATAAAATCTCCTTTCAATCTACAAATAAGGAAAGATTTCAAATCTTTTCTTAATCTTTTGTAGAAAGCTTTAAAAGGAAAGATTTAATTTTTAAACTCTCTTTTAAAACTATGATATCCACATAAGAAATAATTTTAATAAAAAAATCCTTTTTAATATGATGTGGTCGGCCACCTAAGCTTGGGCTCCAAGCTATTGGCCGGCCACCTTAAGGCCAACCTTTAGGCTTGGCCGGCCCTAAGCTTGAGCTTCAAGCTTAGCTTGGCCGGCCCCTATTGGTTGGGTAAGAAGGTGAGTATGTGGTGGGTATAAATCTCTATATACAAGAGGCTACGATAGAGACCGAGAGGAGGAATTGGTTTTGGTCTCCCGATGAAATTAAGCTTCCCGTGTTCGCCCCGAACACACAACTTAATTTCATCAATAATAATTCATTCCACTAAAGAACTATTATTGAACTACCGCACCAATCCCAAATTATATTTTGGGCTCCTTCTTATTATGAGTGTGTTAGTCTCCCTGTGTTTAAGATGTCAAATGTCCACTAATTAAGTGAGTTACTGACAACTCATTTAATTAATATCTTAGTCCAAGAGTAGTACCACTCAACCTTATCGTCATGTCGGACTAAGTTCACCTACAGGGTTTAACATGACAATCTTTATGAGCTCCTCTTGGGAACATTATCAACCTAAATCACTAGGACACAGTTTCCTTCTATAATCAACAACACACACTATAAGTGATATCATTTCCCAACTTATCGGGCTTATTGATTTATCGAACTAAATCTCACCCATTGATAAATTAAAGAAATAAATATCAAATATATGTGCTTGTTATTATATTAGGATTAAGAGCACACACTTCCATAATAACTGAGGTCTTTGTTTCTTTATAAAGTCAGTATAAAAGAAACGACCTCTAATGGTCCTACTCAATACACTCTAAGTGTACTAGTGTAATTATATAGTTAAGATAAACTAATATCTAATTACACTACGACCTTCCAATGGTTTGTTCCTTTCCATCTTGGTCGTGAGCTACTGTTTATAATTTATAAGGTACTGATAACATGATCCTCTGTGTGTGACACCACACACCATGTTATCTATAATATAAATTAATTGAACATCTACATTTGGTATATACAAATGTAGACACTTGACCAATGTGATTCTTATAAATGTATATACAAAAGTTAGGCTTTTAGTATACACTCCAACAGTTAGCACTAACAGTCTAACTCAGATTTTGATGAATGACAAATTAGGTTAAGTTAGTTTTGTTGTTGTCTAACATTTTGATTGAGTGTGCAGGAGAAGTCCAGGCAGGCCGATGGGCTGACCGGATGTCTGGTACAAAGCCCAGCTAGGTCAACGGGCCGACCGGATAGCTGGCACGAAGTCTAAACGGGTTGACGGGCCGACCGGACGTTTGGCACGAAGCCCAGCTAGGTCGACGGGCTGACCGGATAGTTGGCACGAAGTCCAGACGGGTCGAAGGGTTGACCGGACGTTTGGCAGGTGGGTGAAGGTAAGTCACTAGAGTTGAGTGATTGTGAGGACGCGTTCCCGGGAAGGAAACTTAGGCACCGATCTGACTTAGAGCCATTTCGGAACTCTAAGTCGAGATTTTGACTAGATTCCGATCTCGGTGAGACGGAATCTAATTACTATTCTTTTTTCTGTTCTAACTCTGTTTTGCAGGAAACTAACATTTTTATGCAAGGTTAGAACTGACCGGGATCGGTTGACCGAACCTCTGGATCGATCAACCGAACCCCCAAGCAGCGGCAGGTCAAAGCTCCAGCGGATGGACAGGGTTCGACCAGGGGATCGGTCGACCGAACCATGGTATCGGTCGACCGAACCAAGGATGATCATCGACTGGAGTGGACCGAGACGATCGGGTCAGAGAAGACTGATCGGTCGACCGAACCTTGGATAGGAGTTGACTAGAGCAGAGTGGAGTGAGCGGATCAGATGAGGTGGAGATCATCTGATCGGTCGACCGAACCGGGGATCGGTCGACCGAACCGGGGATCGGTCGACCGATCCACTTCGGGTCAAAGCTGATTACGAGGATCAAGGATCTGGATCAGTTTCACAGTTGCTATAAAAGGGACCTCGGGGAGAAGCCTTATTCAATCAATTCAAACAAAACACCTGTGCTCTTGTACGCTGCTCCGAACGCATCAATTACACCCAGCTGCTCCGACAACTAACAAATTGTTCTCTTCATCCTTTTTGTATTGTTAGTATTTTATTTCACTATTCAGCACTTGTACTTTAGAATTGTAATAGATTTTCAGATTGATAGTGATTGCCCACCGAAAGTGGTCAACGACCACGGGCCTTAGAGTAAGAGTCGACCTAGGCTCCGAACCAAGTAAAAATTTTGGTGTCTTTGTTCTCTTTGTTTTTTGTTGTTTTAATTTACGCTGCGTACTCTATGAAAATTTGTAAATCGCTATTCACCCCCCCCTCTAGCGAACACATCAATCCAACAAGTGGTATCAGATCAAGTACCGCTCTGATTTGGTGCAACCACCAGTCAGACAAGGGGGTGACATTTTTTTTCTCTTCCGGCTTTTCAGTTTTTCGCATAATTCCAAACTGATATTATTACCTTTTGGAAAGTTTTTTCGTTGCAATCAAATCTAAATTGGTGCAACACCAATTTGGTTCTTTTTATTCCATTTTCTCCCTCACTACTAATCGAAGACTTAGGGGGTGTTTGGTTTAGGGGAATAGGAGTGGGGAATGGGAATGGGAATCATTGATTGTCATTGTTAATGTTTGGATTATAGGAATAGGAATACAAATAAGGGAATGAATCCTTGAAATTGGGTAATAACTCATTCCCATGTACCTCCCCTTCAATGAGTCATTACCCTATTTTCATCAATCAAAATATTCTCTTATTCCAAAAATACCCTTGACCTAGAACTAAAATTTTCTTCCTTAATATCAAATATCAAAATATATTTATTTATTTTTTCTTTCATATCACTTCTCTCTCCTTGTTCTCTCTCATTATATTTTCTCTCTCATCATTTTATCACACACTTTCTCTCTCCTTAATCTCTCCTATCACACTCTCTTTTTTTTTCTCATTACACTTTCTCTCTCATCATACTTTCTCTCTCCTCAATCTTTTCCATTGCACTCTCTTCCTTCTTTTTTTCTAATCATACTTTCTCTCTCATCATACTTTCTCTCTCATCATACTTTCTCTCTCCTCAATCTCTCCCATCACACTCTCTTTTATCTTTTCTTCTCATCACACTTTCACTCTCATCACACTTTCTCTCTCCTCAATCTCTGTTATCACACTCTCTCCTTTTTTTCCTCAACACACTTTCTCTCTCATCATACTTTCTCTCTCCTCAATCTTTTCCATTGCACTCTCTTCCTTCTTTTTTTCTCATCATACTTTCTCTCTCATCATACTTTCTCTCTCCTCAATCTCTCCCATCACACTCATTTTTCTCTTTTCTTCTCATCACACTTTCACTCTCATCACACTTTCTCTCTCCTCAATCTCTATTGTCACACTCTCTCCTTTTTTTCTCAACCCACTTTCTCTCTCATCATACTTTCTCCCTCATCATACTTTCTCTCTCCTCAATCTCTCCCATCACACTCACTGTTCTTTTTTTTCTCATCACACTTCTTCTCTCTTATCATACTTTCTCTCTCCTCAATCTCTCCCATCACACTCACTGGTCTCTTTTTTTCTCATCACACTTTCTCTCTCATCATACTTTCTCTCTCCTCAATATCTCTCATCACACTCTCTCTCCTCATTTTTTCTCATTACATTTTCTCTTTTCATCCTCTCCCATCATACTTTATCTCACATCATATTTTCTCTCTCATCTTCTCTCATCATGCTCTCTCCTATCACACTCTCTTTTCTTATTTTCTCTCATCACACTTTCTCTCTCTTCATTTTTTCTCATCATACTTTCTCTCTCATCATTCTCTTTCATCATATTTTTTTTCTCACATTCATCTTTCTCTCACATCTAATTTTTTCTCTTATTTTTCTTTTAAGGGTAAAAAAGGAAATTTTTTATTTATTCCGATAGAAAATATGCAACTAACCAAACATTGCTTTTAAGAGTGATATCCATGCTCATACCCATTCCCATTCCACAATACAATGATTCTCATTCCGATTCCTATTCCTAAGAAAGAACCAAATGCCCCCTTAATCTTGGGATCTCTTTGTCTATTTTTTTTATGTGTGCAGGCTAATCATGTCTCAACTTGAAGGATTCAGCACAGTATGTCCTCCCTTGTTCAACGAGGACGATTTCCCGTACTGGAAGAAGCGGATGGAGGTTTACTTGAAGACGGATTTCGACCAGTGGCTCAGCGTCACAAAAACCTACAAAACACCGGTTGACAACTCCGAAATTCCACTAGACCTGGAACAGTGGACGTCAGACATAAAAAAGAAGGCATCAATGGAGAACAAGGTGATCAACTGTAACAACCCAAAATTTCCTCATTACGAGTCATAATAGTGCTTAAAAATATTTAGAAATACTTTAGAAATATTCTAGAGATATTTAGAAATTTTTAGAGTATTTTTATGCAATTTTTAGAGGTCGTTTGATATTTTTACCAAAAGAAACAAGTTGTAAAAAATAAAGAGGTTAAGCCGAGATTTGAACCAGAGACCTCCGGTTAAGAAAAGCCTTAAGTTGTCTCGGCTGACCAGGAACCCAACAGGGGCGTTGTTGATTAAAGAAAGAGTGAAATTTATTTAAGTAGTAGTTAATAAACAGAAAATAAATAGGAATAAAAGGGATTTGGCCGAGATTCGAACCCACGACCTTCGACCCGACCCGAACCTTAAGCGAATCCGGTTGACCAAGAACCCAAGCGGGCCGAGCTATTTAGAAAAGATAGAGAAATAATTTAAAGGATAGTTAGATAACAGAAATATTAGGAGTTATAAAAGGATAAGTTAAGAGGAGAAGGGGATTATTGCCGTGACCTAATTTCTTCCCCTCCCTTCTCTCTCGCGCGCGACGTTTCTGCTCGAGCGAAAAAACGAAGCCCTAGCTTCGTCTCCGGCGGCCGGTGAGCACCTTTCTTCGTGAGGTCTTCACACCTTCGTGATCCCCTCGTCGAGAAGAGCAAGTAGATACAAAGAGATCGTTGAGGAAGCACATCTCCGAAACCCTAGAAGCTCCCCTTTGGTTGTAAGTCCAAGAACTCCAAGAATAAGTAAGTGCTTCTCACCTGCGGTAGGAGTAGCTTTTGGAAGTTGATTCTTCTTGTTTTTACGAAGTATGATATAGAGAGCAAAGTACTTGATGATCTGCCGTGAGTTTCATTAAGGATACAAAGGAGGAATTGTTTAGGTTTGATATGTAGTTATCTTCTGCTATTAGTTCCTAATACATGATGAAGTAGTTCCTCCTTGCTTTGCTGTTTGTGAGCATGAGTAGTTTCCCATTAGCTATTAGTTGAGCATGTGTAATTTCCTTTGCTGTAGATGTGCACGAGCAGATATACATGATGAAGTAGTTCCTCTTTGTTTGTGAGCACGTGCAGCTTTCAGTTGCCATGAAATTTAGTTCAAATTGTTTAGAGTTTATAGTAACATTTCAGCAAGTTTAACTTGGTATTGTGCAATGGAAAAGAAAGTAAAAGAAGCTCCTTTTTGAAGTTCTGTGGATTTCGGATGGTGATATAAAGGGGGCACGGATAGTTTTCCTTTAGGGTTTATAGTGCAGATTTTTGGTGGATCTTGTAGTGCAGATTTTTGGTGGAATTTATAGTGCAGATTTTTGGTGGATCTTGTAGTGCAGATTTTTTGTGGAACTTATAGTGCAGTTTTTTTTTAAAAAAAAAGATTATAGTGCAGTTTGGTTAAGTATTATAGTGCAGAATTTATGCTTGCATAGTATGCAGAAATTGTGTAGCATAGAATGCAGAATCTTGATTAGTAGAGTATGTAGATTTAGTTTTCAGTTTGTGATTTTGGCTTAGTATTCCAGTTTAGATCATGTTGTAACATGCTTAAAGATCTCTATTGCTCTATAAAAGTATAAGCTTTACATAGGTATCAAGCTTTAACAGATTTTTAGTGTGGAATAGCTATGTGTAGCATTACATATTTTGAATTGTCTAGCATTGCAGTTTTGATGGTATAGCATTGGAAGATCCAATTAGATCTCTAGTAGCTTAATTAGATTTGCATATTTTATTAAGCTTACAAGTGCAGATTTTATTAAGTTTACAAGTGCAGATTTTATTAAGCTTACAAGTGCAGATTTTATTAAGTTTATAATGCAGATTTTATTAAGTTTACAAGTGCAGAATTTTATTAAGCTTACAAGTGCAGAATTTTGTTAGTATAGTATGCAGAATTTTGATTAGCATAGTATGCAGATTTTTGTTTATGCATTTCAAAGTTAGAATTTGTTTAAACATTTCAGTTTTTAAAGAAGCATTCTTTTATTAGAGGTATTAACAAGTATAAGAAAGATAAAGAAAAGAAAGAAAAAGGCCAAGGCCTTAAGTAGATCCCAAAGTCAAGATTTTAGTGATTTTGGCACACAAGGTGCTTGTTAAAATGCCAAGGCATTTAAAGAAGAAGTAATTAAGATAAATCAGCTTATGAATCAGTATTTTACTTTTATCAGTGGCACTGTGTTGGACTCTTAGTTGTCCTTGGGTTGGACTCCCATAGTCGTCCCTAGGTTTAAATAACCTAGTAAACCCTACTAGATTCGGACTAGCTACCTTGGGTCTAGTTAGGGATGTGCGCATAGCAAGTACAGTTGTCGGGCCCATCAGCAGTGATTATTATTATTATCTATTATGAAAATAGTTTTCAAAACTTCACAAATCAGTTACGTGAATACAGTTCAGATTCAGCATTAGCCTAGCATTAGTTTAGCTCAGCTTATATATCAGTTCAGTTAAACTTATTATTCTGAAGTATAAAAGTATAAGTTTTGAACAAGTGAAATAAGCTTTACATGTTTAGCATTTCAGCATGTCTTGTTTCTTTTGCTATTAGATGAGCATGTGTAGTATTTCCTTTAAAGCATTCAGTTTTAGATTTATTTTATTCACATGCATATTCGAGTTTTGTGAGTTAGATAACGCTTACTAAGTAATTTTGCTTATAGTTGCATTTCCTCTTACTGCAGATAAAGGAAAGGAAAAGTTATAGCAAAGGAAGGCGACAAGGAGGTGCGGATGGATGTGTGATACCTGGACTATAGAAGCCTTGGGATTTAGCATAAGAATTTATTAAGATTGCCATGTATTTAGAATTCTTTCATTTAAATTGTTATGCACATTAGACCTATTATCTGAGTTGTACAATGGTTGCATGCATGTTCAGATTAATACATATATATCAGCATGTTTAGATTGATGTATAGTTTTAGTTATGTATACGTGTTGGAGTAGAATGTAGGGATAAGTTATTCATGTTTCCGCTGTCATTAATTGCATGTTTAGAGAGTTTTATGTATTGATATTCACATGTATGCAATGTTAGTTAAGATAAGTTAGTAGTCCAGTAGTGCTCCGCCCTCATAGACTAGTAGTGAGGAGGATGGGGTGTTACATCAACACGTTACAATGCGGACTGACAAGGGAAGAGCAAATCGGGTAGGACCGCACCAGAACGCTAAAGAGCTATGGGACAAGTTGATCGAGCTGCACGAAGAGACCAGTGACGCTAAGGTAACGAAACGAGATTTTCTATTAAATAAAATATTTAATATAAAAATGCAGGAAGGAGAAACGACGAGTCAGCTTTACGCGAGGATCAAGGACATCCTCAATGGGCTCCACGCGATAGGCCACCAAATGGATAACAGAGATTTGATAAGGTACGCGTTAAACGCTTTTCCAAGTAATAGTTTGTGGGCATCTATCGTAGATGCCTACAAGATTTCAAAAAAATTATCTAAATTAAAATTAGACAAACTTTTTTTATGAATTAGAACTACACGAACAAACTAACGCTAGATCCGAGAAAGATATAGCTTTGTTTGCAGGTTCCTCCAAAGAAAAGAAGAACAAGCCTGAACCTGAAGAAGATTCTGACCAGAACTCTGAAGATGAAGAGCACCTAGTAAATCTGGTTAGGAAGATGTTCACCAGGAGGAAGAGGAGCTTCAGCAAGAAGGACCTTCAGAAGATCAATTCTCCAACAGAATCAAGGAATGTGGCGTGCTTCGGATGCAACAAGAAGAGACATTACAAGAATGAGTGCCCGAGACTGAAGAACGACAAACCGAAGATGACCAAAAAGAAGGCCCTCAAAGCGACGTGGGACGACACCTCCTCGGACGAATCGGAGGCCGAAGATCAGAAGCGCCAGAGTCATCTTGCACTAATGGCCTACGAAGCTGAGTCGGAAGACGAATCAGAAGATGGGTTCGAACCTGAATCGAGCCACGAGTCTATACTCATTTCCGAAGGTTCCAAAGAGATATATCTTAACTTAAATAAAAAATTCTTTAAAATTATTTCATATTTGAATAATAAATTGTTTAAATTAGAAAAAGTAAATGAATTACTCCTTGAAGAAAATCAAAATCTCAAGGAACAAATCACGAATAATAATCCAACTCAAGATCTAGCTCTTGAGGAAGAAAATCTTACACTAAAATTAGAAATTAACAAATTAAAAAGATATGTTAGAAAAATTCACAAAAAGATCTAAGAACTTAGATCTAATTTTGAACAACCAAAAGGCAATTTACAATAAAACCGGACTTGGCTATAAGTCAAGCTCAAATAAAACATTTAAATCATTAATAACCCAACACAAACCAACAAATAAAGTTTGGGTTCCGAAAGCGTGTTTAACCACGCAAGTAGGACTTAGCCAATACTACATACCCAAAGAAAAAATATACTATATAAAATCAGATAATTCAAAACAAAAACCTAAATACAAATCTAAATCAACAAATTCAAAAACTAAATATTTTAAAACCCACCAAAATTTAGAATATCATGAAGTTAAATATAACTATAAAATAAATAGACATAAACCTCGAAAGAAAAATTAAATTAAAAGCCAATAATTCAGGGGGAGGCTCCAGAATAGCTGGCACCTCCAAAACTAACCTACCCGGAAGGGTAACCCAAATTAATCTACCCGGCAGGGTACTCAAGAAATAATTAGAAAGGGATTCAAGTTTAACTTGAAAAATGGTACTGGTGAAATTTTAGATGATAGTGTAAGACCGTTAGATTCGATAGAGGGGGGTGAATATCGATTCAAAAATATCGAGTATAAACGCAGCAGAAAAGTAAAATAGACACAATGGTTTTACTTCGTTCGGAGCCTGTGACGACTCCTACTCGAAGGCCCGTGGTCCTTGACCACTTTCGTTGGGCAATCACTAGCAATTCGAAATGATGATTACAAAAGAACCGTACAGGAAATGCTAATGAAAACTGAAAACAAATACCGACAAAAAGGGAAAAGAACAGAGCGTAGTGTCGGAGCTTTGTCGGCGTCGCACTGAACGTCGAGCAGCAAGACCAGCAGTAGAAGAGTTCTCAGCTTAATTGATTGATCCTGAAGCTCCTGCCTGGGGCTTCTTTTATATGCTGTTCCGGGCGCCTGGATTCCTTCCGGGCGCCTGGAATGTGACGTAACTGCTCAAACCGAGATGCTCCACGTGGCGACGACTTGGCTGGATAGAATTCGCCTTCCGGGCGCCCGGATCCCTTCCGGGCGCCCGGACCTCCGGGCGCCCGGACCACCTTGTTCCAGAAAACTCCCTTTTCCTGCAAAACAAAGTTAGTCCGAGGCAAATATACATCCTGTAAGACAGATTGTTAGCACAGTTAAAGTTCAACAGATGGATAAAAAGAGTATGACTTAGATTCCGCCTTTCCGAGACCGGAATCTAGTCACGATCTCGACTTAGACATCCGAAATGGATCTAAGCCGGATCGACGCCTAATGTCCCCTTCCCGGGAACGCGTCCTCACAGTCACTCCCCTCCAGTGACTTACCTTACTTACCTGCCAGACGTCCGGTCAGCCCGTCGACCCGTCTGGACTTCTCGCCAGCTATCCGGTCAGCCCGTCGACCTAGCTGGACTTCTCGCCAAGCGTCCGGTCAGCCCGTCGACCCGCTTGGACTTCTCGCCAGCTATCCGGTCAGCCCGTCGACCCGCTTGGACTTCTCGCCATCTATCCGGTCAGCCCGTCGACCTAGCTGGACTTATCCTGCACACTCGATCAGAGTGTTAGATAACAACGAACCTAACTTAACCTGATTTGTCATTCATCAAAACCTGAGTTAGACCGTTAGTGCTAACTGCACCAACAATCTCCCCCTTTTTGATGGAATGATAACCTGGTTAAGTTAGTGATAAATATATGCAGAAATCAAGCATGATTTTCGAGGTTTTTAAGGTTTTAAGTTAGTTTTTCAAGTTGGCATTTAGTTGTTCTAACTTAACCACCTAACCCTCCCCCTTTGGCATTCATCAAAAAAAACACAAGGGTGAACAATCATAGTGTAGAGTTACTGTAAAAATCTGAGTTTGGTTCAAGAAAACAATTTTCAAAGTTAATTAAGGCTAATTTGATAAAAGTGAAATTTGGAAAGTTTAATTTTCAATAGTTAACTTTTAAAATCAGGTGTGAAAATTAGGTGGGATTAAACTTCCAAGTTAAATTTTAACTCTTTGTAAACTGATGTTCAACCACAAGTTAGTTTTAAAAGGCATTTTTCAAACACATAACATTTTAATTAATTTCTCCCCCTGAACTTGATACTAAAATTTAAACAGCTATCTAACCAATTAGTTACTAACTAACTATCAGAAAATAGTAGTTTTCACTTGGTTAGTCAGATTAAGTTGATTATAAGCAGTCAGTGTTTGACTTGACTGATGAACTTAATCTGATTACTGTCTGATTTGTATTTAACGTCCAGACTTATGCTGATGCACTGAGATAAGCATCTTAAGTCCAGACAGTTGGCCTATGCATCTCACCTCTTTCTATGTTTGTCAAACACACGCAAGGTAAACCTAAAGTGTTGGTGAGATGCTCAAAAACTAGCCCTATGGGTGCATGCTTTCTATGGATTCCAAGCTAGTCTAAGGCCAAAACTGTTTTTGAAAGTCTAAAAATGGAAGGTTTTGAAAACAAACAAATTTGACTTATAATTTGAAAGAGTGATTTTTGAAAACAATTTTGGAATTTAAAATTCCTAATCTATTGAGCACATTCCTAATTTTCGGCGTAAGTTGCTAAACTCACTTTCAGGGAGTGGTTTTGTGAAAATGTCAGCTAAATTTGATTTGGACTTAATGTATTTGAGTTCAATATCTCCTTTAGTAACATGATCCCTGATAAAGTGGTGCCTAACTTCAATATGTTTAGTTCTTGAATGATGCACAGGGTTCTTGGTTAAGTTAATTGAACTTATATTGTCAATTAATACTTATACATTTGTAATGTTTAAGTTGAAATCTTTTAGAGTATGCATCATCCATAGTAATTGTGCAACACATTCACCTATAGCTATGTATTCTGACTCAGTTGTAGATAGAGCAACACAATGTTGCTTTCTACTAAACCAGCTAACAAGTGATGAACCTAATAATTGGCATCCTCCACTTGTGCTCTTGCAGTCTAATTTACATCCAGCATAATCTGAGTCAGAATACCCTATTAGTTCAAAATTATTGGTTCTAGGATACCAAATTCCTACATTTGTTGTTCCTTTAAGATATCTAAAAATTCTTTTAACTTGTGTCAAGTGGGATTCCTTAGCACAAGTTTGGTATCTAGCACACATACTAACTGCAAATAAAATATCAGGTCGGCTTGCAGTTAAGTACAGTAGGCTACCTATTGCACTCCTATAATATTTTAGGTCAACTGATTTTCCATTTGGGTCATTATCTAAAATTGTGTTCACTGCCATAGGTATTTTTATTTCTTTTGTATTTTCCATTCCGAATTTTTTAAGTAATTCTTTAGTGTATTTGTGTTGATAAATGTAATTTCCCTCATTTGTTTGTTTGATTTGTAATCCTAAGAAATAAGTTAATTTTCCTACTAGGCTCATTTCAAATTCTTTTTCCATTAGATTAATAAACTCCTCTAAAAAATCTGAATTTGTTGAACCAAATATTATATCATCTACATAAATTTGTGCAATAAATATGTTTGAATTCAATGATTTAACAAACAAGGTTGGGTCAATTTGACCTTGTTTGAATCCTTTAGATGTTAAGTAGGATGTTAGCCTTTCATACCATGCCCTGGGTGCTTGTTTAAGTCCATATAATGCTTTCTTTAACTTAAATACATAATCAGGGTGTTCTAGACTTTCAAAACCAGGAGGTTGACCTACATAAACTTCTTCTTTTATTAGTCCATTAAGAAAGGCAGACTTAACATCCATTTGGTATAGTTTGAATCCCTTATGGGCTGCATAACTTAGTAACATTCTAATGGATTCTAATCTGGCTACTAGGGCATAGGTTTCATCATAGTCAAGTCTTTCAACCTGACTAAACCCTTTGGCAACTAGCCTAGCCTTATTTCTAGTGATTTCCCCGGTTTCACTTAATTTGTTTCTAAATACCCATTTTGTTTCTATTATTTTCTTGTTCTTAGGTGGTGGTATTAGGTCCCAAACTTCATTACGCTCAAATTGGGCTAGTTCTTCTTGCATGGCTATAATCCAGTCTAGGTCTAGTAGGGATTCATCTATAGTTTTGGGTTCTATCTTTGAAATCAAAGAGATTTGACTCAAGTTCCTAAAAGATGATCTGGTTTGAACCCTTAGGTCTGGGTCACCAATTATTTGATTGGTTGGATGGTTGGGATTCACTCTTATGGTTCTAGGGGGTTCATTTTCTTGATGTTGTTCCTCTTCTTCATGACTTAGAGTTTGGTTGGTTTCTGGAACAAATTCAGGTGGTTGTGTAAGTTCTAAGTTTTGTTTAGTTTCTTCAAATTTTACATTAGTAGTTTCTTCAATTTTTAAGGTAACCTTATTGTAAATTCTATAGCCTCTACTATTTAGGGAGTATCCTACAAAGATTCCATTTTCAATTTTAGAGGAGAATTTTCCTAAGTGTTCTCTTGTATTTAAGATGAAAACTGGGCACCCAAACACTTTAAAATATTTTATATTGGGTTGTTTATTATAAAACATTTCGAAGAAGGTTTTGTTATGTGTTTTATTTATTGTTGTTCTGTTCTGTACATAGCAGGCTGTACTGACAGCTTCTGCCCAAAGATATTTAGGTAGGTTATACTCATTTAACATTGTTCTAGAGGCTTCAAGTAAGGTTCTATTTTTTCTTTCTACAATCCCATTCTGTTGGGGGGTTTTAGGACATGAAAATTCATGATGGTAACTGTTTTTAAGGCAAAAACTGTTAAATTTGTGATTTTTAAATTCGCCCCCGTTGTCACTCCTGATTCTTTTGATTTTAATCCCTTTTTCATTTTCAATTTGTTTGCAGAAGTTTATAAAGATTTCACAAGTTTCATCTTTATGTTTTAAGAATTTTTACCCAAGTAAACCTAGAATAATCATCTATAATTACTAAACAATATAAGTTTCCATTTATGGATTTGACTCCATGGGAGTCAAAAAGGTCTAACTGTATAAGTTCTAATATTGAGTTCGTTTGTGGTTGATTTGTTTGTTTGTGAGTGGATTTAGTTTGTTTGCCTTGTTGACAAGCATTACATATGGTTGAATCTAAGTTAGGTAATTTTGGTAAACCTCTCACAAGTCCATTTAGTTTGCTTATATTTCGAAAATTGGTGTGTGACATTCTTCTATGCCATAACCATGTTTCTTCTTTTTGTGTTAAATAACACTTATTGGAAGAAGTGGTTAAGTTGATGGCATAGATGTTGTCTTTTCTAAAACCTTTTAGGCTTATGGTAGGATTATCTAGATGTTTGATTAAACACTCTGTGGCTAGAAATTTAACCTTATACCTAGTATCACACAATTGACTTATGCTTAGAAGATTATATTTAAAATTTTCAACAAGTAAAACATTTGTAATTATAAAGTCTATTTTTAATTCAATATTACATATACCAATTACCTTGAGTTTGTCGTTGTTTCCAAAGGCAACTGTTCCTAAACTTTTGTAAGTGAGTTGCGTGAACTTGGTGTGATCTCCGGTCATATGTTTGGAGCAACCACTATCCAAAATCCACTTGGTTTCCTACAGTAAGTGGGATTTAACGTTAGTCTTTTTAGTTTTAAGTTTTAAAATTGAAATTTTGGAAATTAAGTTTAAAATTTTGAAATTAATTTTGAAGTTTAAAATTAAAATTTTGAAATTAATTCTTAAGTTTAAAATTAAAATTTTGAAATTAATTTTTAAGTTTAGAATTAAAATTTTGAAATTAATTTTTAAGTTTAAAATTAAAATTTTGAAATTAATTTTTAAGTTAAAATTAAAATTTTGAAATTAATTTTTAAGTTTAAAATTAAATTTTGAAATTAATTTTTAAGTTTAAAATTAAAAATTTTGAAATTAATTTTTAAATTAAAAATTAAAATTTTGAAATTAATTTTTAAGTTTAAAATTAAAAATTTTGAAATTAATTTTTAAGTTTAAAATTAAAATTTTGAAATTAATTTTTAAGTTTAAAATTAAAAATTTTGAAATTAATTTTTAAGTTAAAATTAAAAATTTTAACTTTAAAATTTAAGCCTTATTCATCTCACCCGATTTATATTATCAATCAGGGGATCCTATGATTTTGTGAGATGAAATTGGTTTGATTACAGAGTTTTGGTTTATCTTGTGTTAGATTCAGACTTAGCTTTGGTTTCCACAAATATGCATTATTCGGATAAACTTCTAAGCTTGGTGAGTCACATGGACATCATTAGAAGTAACCAACCTTTCGAGGTTTTCCGAATAGTCCTATCCACAGAACTTAGTACCAAATCTTGGTCTAACTGGTTAGGATTCGTTTAAGGGTAGTTTCGGTCAGTTCCACTTGGCCAAATGCACCAGATCGAAGCCATATCTTTCTAGACATGCGATGCCCAAGCTTCCCTAACGTACTATCATCCAAAAACTTTACCAGTACCATGAGTCAAGTTAAACTTGGTCTCTTTTTAACTAATCCTAATTACCCTGCCGGGTTAGTTTGTTTTGGGTTACCCTGTCGGGTAGGTTAGTTTTGGAAGTGCCAGCTATTCTGGAGCCTCCCCCTGAATTATTGGCCATTAATTTAGATTTTGGTTTTAGGTTTGTGTCGATTCTTTTTATAGTTATGATTAACTTGGTGATAATTTTGTTGATTTTTAAAATGTTTAGATTTTGAATTTGATTTAGGTTTGTATTTTGGATTTTGGTTTGGTTTATTCGATTTTATATAATGTATTTTTTCTTTAGGTATATAATATTGATTAAGTCCTACTTGCGTGGTCAGACACGCTTTCGGAACCCAAGCTAGATTGGTTGATTTATATTGGGTTATTAATGATTTGAAGGTTTTATTTGAATTCGACTTATATCCTAGTCCGATTTTATTATAACATGCTTTTTGATTATTTAGGATTAAGTCTAGATTTTTTGATCTTGTTGTGAATTTTTCTAACATTTCCTTTAAATTGTTAACCTCATTTTTTAATGATAAATTCTCCTCCTCAAGTGTTAGATCTTGAGTTGGATTTGAATTTTTTATTTGTTCCTTGAGGTTTTGATTTTCCTCAAGAAGTGATTTGTTTTCATTTTCTACTTTAGTTAATTTACTATTTAAACAGGAAATAATTCTAAAAAAATTTTTGTTTAAATTAAAATATACCTCATTCGAGTCTTCGGAAACGAGTACGGACTCGTGGCTTGTTTCGGGTTCAGACCCGTCTTCATCTTCTGACTCGTCTTCTGTTTCAGTTTCGTGGGCCATCAGTGCGAGGTGGCTCTGATGTTTCTGCTCTTCTTCTTCCGATTCGTCCGAGGAGTCGTCCCACGTTGCTTTGAGTGCCTTCTTTTTGGTTGGCTTCGGTTTTTCGAACTTCAGTTTTGGGCATTCGTTCTTGTAGTGCCCCTTTTTATTGCATCCGTAGCAAGTCACGTTCTTTTATTCTGAGGGAGAACTGATCTTTTGAAGGTCCTTTTTGCTGAAGCTCCTTTTTCTCCTGATGAATATTTTTCTTACCAAGTTCACCAGGTGTTCTTCGTCTTCAGAATCTTGATCGGAGTCTTCTTCAAGTTCAGGCTTGCTTTTCTTTTCTTTGGAGGAACCTGCAAATAAGGCTATACCTTTCTCGGCTCCAGTATTAGTTTGTTCGTGTAATTCCAATTCACAGAAAAGTTCATCTAACTTTAACTTAGAGAGATTTTTAGAAATTTTGTAGGCATCCACTATTGATGCCCACAAACTATTACGTGGAAAAGCGTTTAATGCGTACCTTATTAAGTCTCTGTTTTCCATCTGATGGCCTATCGCATGAAGCCCGTTGAGGATGTCCTTGATCCTCGCGTGAAGCTGATTCGCCGTTTCACCTTCCTGTATTTTTATATTAAAAATTTTATTTAAAAGCAAGTCTCGTTTGGTTACCTTGGCGTCGCTCGTTCCCTCGTGCAGCTCGATCAACTTGTCCCACAGCTCTTTAGCGTTCTTGTGTGGACCGACTCTGTTCAGTTCTTCTCTTGTCAATCCGCACTGTAGAGTGTTGATTGCTTTATTTTCGGTTGACGCCTTCTTCTTCAAGTCAGCTGTCCAGTCTTCAGGATCCAGTATATTCCCGAAGGTATCTGCCGGAATCTTGTAGGGTCTCGTAACGCTCATCCATTGGTCGAAGTCTGTTTTGAGGTAAACCTCCATGCGCTTCTTCCAGTATGGAAAGTCGTCCCCATTGAAGAGTGGAGGTCGTACTGTGCTGAATCCTTCTTGTTGGGACATTCCGTGCACAGGTAAATAACCAAAAAATATCCCAAGACTTGGTCTTGGATTAGTAGTGCGGGAAGAAAAAATAAAAAAAAATATAGATTCGTGTTGCACTAATTTAAGTTATTGATACACCAGTTTTAGAATTAATTGAAAGAAAAAATTCACCCCCTGTCTGATTGGTGGTTGCACCAAATCAAAGCAGTACCTGCTCTGATACCACTTGTAAGACCGTTAGATTCGATAGAGGGGCGGGGTGAATATCGATTCGAAAATATCGAGTATAAACGCAGCAGAAAAGTAAAATAGACACAATGGTTTTACTTCGTTCGGAGCCTGTGACGACTCCTACTCGAAGGCCCGTGGTCCTTGACCACTTTCGTTGGGCAATCACTAGCAATTCGAAATGATGATTACAAAAGAACCGTACAGGGAATGCTAATGAAAACTGAAAACAAATACCGACAAAAAGGGAAAAGAACGGAGCGTAGTGTCGGAGCTTTGTTGGCGTCGCACTGAACGTCGAGCAGCAAGACCAGCAGTAGAAGAGTTCTCAGCTTAATTGATTGATCTTGAAGCTCCTGCCTGGGGCTTCTTTTATATGCTGTTCCGGGCGCCTGGATTCCTTCCGGGCGCCTGGAATGTGACGTAACTGCTCAAACTGAGATGCTCCACGTGGCGACGACTTGGCTGGATAGAATTCGCCTTCCGGGCGCCCGGACCACCTTGTTCCAGAAAACTCCCTTTTCCTGCAAAACAAAGTTAGTCCGAGGCAAATATACATCCTGTAAGACAGATTGTTAGCACAGTTAAAGTTCAACAGATGGATAAAAAGAGTATGACTTAGATTCCGTCTTTCCGAGACCGGAATTTAGTCACGATCTCGACTTAGACATTCGAAATGGATCTAAGCCGGATCGACGCCTAATGTCCCCTTCCCGGGAACGCGTCCTCACAGTCACTCCCCTCCAGTGACTTACCTTACTTACCTGTCAGACGTCCGGTCAGCCCGTCGACCCGTCTGGACTTCTCGCCAGCTATCCGGTCAGCCCGTCGACCTAGCTGGACTTCTCGCCAAGCGTCCGGTCAGCCCGTCGACCCGCTTGGACTTCTCGCCAAGCGTCCGATCAGCCCGTCGACCCGCTTGGACTTCTCGCCAGCTATCCGGTCAGCCCGTCGACCTAGTTGGACTTATCCTGCACACTCGATCAGAGTGTTAGATAACAACGAACCTAACTTAACCTGATTTGTCATTCATCAAAACCTTAGTTAGACCGTTAGTGCTAACTGCACCAACAGATAGTACGTTAGAGAAGCTTAGTCTATGCATGTCTAGGAAGATATGGCTTCGACTTGGTGCATTTGGCTAAGTGGAACTAACCGAAGCTACCCTTTATGGATCCTAACTAGTTAGATCAAGGTTTTGTACTAAGTCCAGTGGATATGACTATTTGGAAAACCTCGAAGGCATGGTTACTCTAATGATGCCCAAGTGACTCACCATAGCCCAGAAGTTTATCTAGAGAACGCCTATCTGTTGAACCCAAAGCTAAATCTGAACCTAACACAAAGTTTAAACCAAACCCTGAAATTGAACCTAATTCATCTCACAAAATTATAGGATTTCCTGATTAAAAACATAGATCAGGTGAGATGACTAAGAACTAAGATTAAATTAAATTATTAAATTAAATTAAACTTAAAATTTTGGTTTAAAAAAAAATTAAACTTAATTTTTTTGTAACTTAAAAATTTATTTTAATTAAAACTTAAAAACTTAAAAATTTATTTTAAAATTAAAACTTAATCTTTTTAACTTAAAAATTTATTTTAAAATTAAAACTTAAATTTTTTTAACTTAAAAATTTATTTTAATTAAAACTTAAAAACTTAAAAATTTATTTTAAAATTAAAACTTAATCTTTTTTTCTTAAAAATTTATCTTAATTAAAACTTAAAAATTTATTTAATTTTTTTAAAATTTATTTTAATTAAAACTTAAAAATTTATTTTAAAATTAAAACTTAATTTTTTTACTTAAAAATCTATTTTAATTAAAACTTAAAAACTTAAAAATTTATTTTAAAATTAAAACTTAATTTGTCTTACTTAAAAATCTATTTTAATTAAAACTTAAAAACTTAAAAATTTATTTTAAAAAAAAACTTAATTTTTCCTTTTAAAATTAAACTTAAAATTTTTTAAAATTAACAACTCTAAAAATAATCTTAAAAAGACTAAAATTCAACTAACCGTAATTCCTACCTATTATAGCAAACCTAGTGGAATTTGGACAGTGGTTGCTCCAAACATATGACGGGAGATCACACCAAGTTCACCCAACTCACATACAAAAATCTAGGAACAGTTGCCTTTGGAAACAATGACAAACTCAAGGTAACCGGTATAGGTAATATTGAGCTAAACATTAATTTCATTATTACAAATGTACTACTGGTTGAAAGCTTTAAATATAATCTCCTTAGCATAAGTCAATTGTGTGACACTGGATATAAGGTTAGGTTCTTATCCTCAGAATGTTCGATCAAGCACCTAGAAAACCCCACAATAAGTCTAAAAGGGTTTAGGAAAGACAATATATATGCAATCAACTTAACCACTTCTTCAATTAAGTGTTATTTAACAAAAAAAGAAGAAACCTAGTTATGGCATAAAAGAATGTCACACATGAATTTCAGAAATATAAGCAGACTAAATGGATTAGTTAGAGGACTACCAAAATTACCTAACTTAGACTCAACCATATGTAATGCTTGTCAACAAGGAAAACAAACAAAATCTACTCACAAACCAACTAATCAATCACAAACTAACTCAATATTAAAACTTCTACACTTAGATCTATTTGACTCCCATGGGGTCAAATCAATAAATGAAAGTTTATACTGTCTAGTAATAATAGATGACTACTCTAGGTTCACTTGGGTCAAATTCTTAAAAAACAAAGATGAAACTTTTGAAATATTTACAAACTTTTGTAAACAAATTGAAAATGAAAAAGACTTTAAAATCAAAAGAACTAGAAGTGACAATGGGGGAGAATTTAAAAATCATAACTTTTTTAAATTTTGTCTTGAAAACGGCTATCATCAGGAATTCTCGTGTCCTAAAACTCCCCCACAACATGGAATTGTAGAAAGAAAGAATAGAACCCTTCTTGAAGTATCTAGAAAAATGCTGAATGAGTACAATTTACCTAAGTATTTTTGGACAGAAGCTGTTAGTACAGTTTGCTATGTGCAAAATAGAACGACACTAAATAAAATACATAATAAAACCTTTTTTGAACTTTATTATAATAAACAACCAAATATAAAATATTTTAAGGTATTTGGATGTCCAGCCTTCATTTTAAACACAAGAGAACACTTAGAAAAATTCACCTCTAAAGTAGAAAATGGAATTTTTGTAGGTTACTCCTTAAATAGGAGGGGCTATAGAGTTTATAACAAGGTTACCTTAAGAATTGAAGAAACTACTAATGTAAAATTTGAAGAATCCAAACAAAACCTAGAACAAACTCAACTTCAACCAATTGAATTTGTTCAAGGAAATAATAATTCTGAAGGAACAAATCAACCCCTAAGTCACGAAGAAGAAGAACAAACTCAAGAAAGTCAACCCCCCAGAACTATAAGAGTCAACCCAAATCATCCAACTAATCAAAAAATTGGTGACCCGGACGTAAGGGTTTAAACCAAGTCATCCTTTAGAAACCTAAGTCAAATGTCCTTAATCTCAAAACTTGAACCCAAAACCGTAGTTGAATCCTTGCTTGATCCAGACTGGGTCATAGCTATGCAAGAAGAACTAGCTCAATTTGAGCGTAATGAAGTTAGGGACTTAGTACCACCACCCAAAAATAAGAAAATAATATAAACAAAATGGGTATTCAGAAACAAATTAAGTGAAACTGGGGAAATTACTAGAAATAAAGCTAGGCTAGTTGCTAAGGGATTTAGTCAAGTAGAAGGACTTGACTATGATGAAATCTATGCCCCAGTAGCCAGATTAGAGTCCATTAGGATGCTACTTAGTTATGCAGCTCACAAAGGGTTCAGATTATATTAGATGGACGTTAAGTTTGCCTTCTTAAATGGACTAATAAAAGAAGAAGTATACGTAGGACAACCACCTGGGTTTGAAAGTCTAGAACACCCTGACTATGTATTTAAATTAAAGAAATTTTTATATAGACTTAAGCAAGCACCTAATGCATGGTATGAAAGACTAACTTCTTACCTAATCTTTAAAGTGTTCAACCAAGGCTAAATTGACCCAACCTTATTCGTTAAATTAATAAAAAATGATATTTTTATACCTCAAATCTATGTAGATGATATAATCTTTGGGTCAACCAATTCAGAATTCTTAAATGAATTTATAAGTTTAATGGAACACGAGTTTGAAATGAGTTTAGTAAGCAAATTGACTTATTTTTTAGGATTACAAATTAAACAAACAAATAAAGGAAACTATATTTATCAACAAAAATACACTAAGGAGTTACTTAGAAAATTTAGAATGGAAAATATTAAAGAAATAAAAACACCTATGGCAGTAAACACAATCCTAGATGATGACCCCAATGGTAAACCAGTTGATTTAAAATACTATAGGAGTGTGATAGGAAGCCTACTGTACTTAACTGCAAGTCGACCTGATTTCTATTTGCAGTTAGTATGTGTGCTAGATATCAAACCTGTGCTAAAGAATCTCATTTGACTCAAGTCAAAAGAATCTTTAGATACCTTAAAAGAACAACAAATGTAGGAATTTGGTATCCTAGAACTAATAACTTCGACTTAATAGGATATTCTGACTCAGATTATGCTGGTTGTAAATTAGACCACAAAAGCACAAGTAGAGGATGTCAATTACTTGGTCCATCACTTGTCAGCTGGTTTAGTAGAAAGCAACATTGTGTTGCTTTATCTACAATTGAGTCAGAATATATAGCTATAGGAGAGTGTGTTGCACAATTGTTATGGATGATGCACACCCTAAAAGATTTTAACTTAAATCTTACAAATGTAAAAGTTTTAATTGATAATATTAGTTCAATTAACTTAACAAAAAATCTTGTGCATCATTCAAGAACTAAATACATTGAAATTAGGCATCACTTTATTAGGGATCATATTACTAAAGGTGACATTGAACTCAAGTACATTGAGTCCAAGTCAAATTTAGCTGACATATTCACAAAACCCCTCCCTGAAAGTGAGTTTAGTAATCTACCTAGAAAATTAGGGATGTGTTTAATAGACTAGGATTTTTAAAATTTTAAAATTACTTTCAAAAATGGTTATTTTAAATTCTAGAATAAAAATGCTTTCAAAACCTTCCTATTTTTAGAATTTCAAAAATAGTTTTAGCCTTAGATTAGTTCAAATTCCTTAGAAAGCATGTACCCATAAGACTAGTACTTGAGCATCTCACCAACACCTAGGCTTACCTTGTTTGTGATTGACAAACTTAGAAAGGGATGAGATGCATAGGCTAATTGCCTAGACTTAAGATGCTTATTTCAGTGCATCGTTATAAGTCTGGCCGTTAAATACTAAACAGATATTAATCAAGTTAAGTTATTCAGCTTAGTCAAACACTAACTGATTACAATGAACTTAACTTGACTAACTAAGTGAAAGCTGCTATCTTCTGATAGTTGGTAAGTAACTAATTGGTTAGACAGTTGTTTATTTTTAATGTCAGGTTCAAGGGGAGAAATCAATTTACTTATTTTTCCTTTATTTAAAATGTTTTTGTATTTGAAAAATGCTTTCTTAAACCTATTTTTGAAAACTAACTCTTATAAAATTAAGTTTTGTTAAGAACTAGGCTTTACTTTTTATTGAAAATTGATTTTGAAAATTAATTTTAACTTAGTTTTGAAAATCAAATTTGAAAATCTAGTTCTGAAAATTTGATTTTACTTAAGTTTGACTTGAATGTTAAATTTTACAAAAATTAGAACTTAAGTTCACAATCTAAGTTTTTCAAAGTCATTGTCCTTAATTTTAAAAATTGAATCTAGCTTAAAAGTTGACCTCACTTGTGATGTTGAAAATGAGAATTTACTTAGTTTTGAAAATCTGAATTTTCCAAAATGAGTTTTTATTAACTAAGTTTTGAAAATCTTACTTTTATAAATTATCTGTGTAAAACTTATGTTTTTGAAAACATAGTTTCTTTTAAAAACTTAGTCATTTTCACAAAAGTTAAAAGTTAAAATCAGTTTTTGAAAATGTTGCAAATTGAATTCAACTTAAAAGTTGACTTAATTTTACTTAGTTTTGAAAATTTGGATGGTTCAAATTACTATCAACTTGGTTTTGAAAATCTTACTTATGTTTAACAAGTTTGTTTCAAACTTCGCTATTCTGAAAAGGTTTTCTTTAAGCAAAAATCTTTAATCATTCAAATTCTCCCATGTTAATCTGACTTATGCTTGTATCTTTTAAATTTCCTTTGTATTTATGATTACTTGATCCATGCTTCTATTTGATGAATGCCAAAGGGGGAGGATTAGGTGGCTAAGTTAGCTAAACCAAAATTGAAAATACAAACTAACTTAAAAACCCTATAATTATTTTTTTTACTTGCATATTTTTTTCACTAACTTAACCAGGTTGTCATTCCATCAAAAAGGGGGAGATTGTTGGTGCGGTTAGCACTAACGGTCTAACTCAGCTTTTGATGAATGATAAATTAGGTTAAGTTAGTTTTGTTGTCGTCTAACACTTTGATTGAGTGTGCAGGAGAAGTCTAGATAGGTCGACGGGCTGACCTGATGTCTGGTACGAAGCCCAGCTAGGTCAACGGGCCGACCGGATAGCTGACACGAAGTCCAAACGGGTCGACGGGCCGACCGAACGTTTGGCACGAAACCCAACTAGGTCGACGGGTTGACCGGATAGCTGGCACGAAGTCCAGACGGGTCGAAGGGTTGACCGGACGTCTGGCAAGTGGGTGAAGGTAAGTCACTGGAGTTGAGTGATTGTGAGGACGCGTTCCCGAGAAGGAAACTTAGGCACCGATCTGACTTAGAGTCATTTCGGAACTCTAAGTCGAGATTTTGACTAGATTATGATCTCGGTGAGACGGAATCTAATTACTATTCTTTTTTCTATTCTAACTCTGTTTTGCAGGAAACTAATATTTTTATGCAAGGTTAGAACTAACCGGGATCGGTCGACCGAACCTCTGGATCGATCAACCGAACCCCCAAGCAGCGACAGGTCAAAGCTCCAGCGAATGGACAGGGTTCGACCAGGGGATTGGTCGACCGAACCATGGTATCGGTCGACCGAACCAAGGATGATCATCGACTGGAGTGGACCGAGATGATCGGGTCAGAGAAGACTAATCGGTTGACCGAACCTGTTTATCGGTCTACCGAACCTTGGATAGGAGTTGACCAGAGTGGAGTGGAGCGAGCGGATCAAATGAGGTGGAGATCATCTGATCGGTTAACCGAACCGGGGATCAGTCGACCGATACGCTTCGAGTTAAAGCTGATTGCGAGGATCAAGGATCAGGATCAATCTCACAGTTTCTATAAAAGGGACCTTGGGGAGCAGCCTTATTCAATCAATTCGAACAGAACACCTATGCTCTTGTACGCTACTCTGAACGCATCAATTACGCCCAGCTGCTCCGACAACTGACAACTTGTTCTCTTCATCCTTTTTGTATTGTCAGTATTTTGTTTCACTATTCAGCACTTGTATTTTAGAATTGTAATAGATTTTCGGATTGATAGTGATTGGCCACCGAAAGTGGTCAACGACCACGGGCCTTGGAGTAGGAGTCGACCTAGGCTCCGAACCAAGTAAAAATCTTTGTGTCTTTGTCCTCTTTGTTTTTCGTTGTTTTAATTTTCGCTGCGTACTCTACAAAAATTTGTAAATCGTTATTCACCCCCCCCCCTCTAGTGAACACATCGATCCAATACCTCCATCACCGACGGATTCGCAGTGCGGATAAGCTCCACTTCGTCCACTACTTATCCTCTTGAGGGCGCCTCCGATGCCCTTGAGGGCGCCTCTAAGCCGTTCGATGTGCCTCCAGCTCCTTTGGAGGGCGCCTCCAGCTCCGCTGCGCAGACTCCTCAGCCCTTGCACCTGAGGCACCTCCAAACTCCATGGAGGGTGCCTCGGGTGCTGTTCATCCGAGGCAAAACTTACTCTTTTGTCCCTGCAAGATATGTTAGTCCCAAAATATCAAGCATACCCTGCAACACAAAGTTAGCACATAATAATAACATAAACATAAATGTCTGACAGTCACCGGACTGTCTGGTTCTGACTTCGGATTTCTATCCGGAAACCCTAGGTCGAATCGACGTCTACTGTTCCCTCATCGGGGAACGCATCCTCACCTACTCCACTCAGGAGAGTTTACCTGTTACCAGTTGATCCTCTAGACCAACTGAACTTTTGCTCAGCGCCAGATGCTCCAAGATTTTCTGCTGGATGTCTGCTCCATGACCCACCTAGTCTTTCACCTGGTTCGTGGCACAAGGACATTCCACCAAGAGTCCTCGACTCTAGGACTTTTGTCCAAAGCCCTTGACTCGCCAAGACTTTCCGTCTAGGGTTACCATCCCCTAGGACCTAGGGTTATCTCCCCCTAGGATTTTCCCTTTGCTTAACTGTAGTTAGGATTTTTCCTCACCTAGGGTTACCACCCCCTAGGACCTAGGATTACTACCCCCTAGGATTTTTCCACCTGCCTAACCGTAGCTAGGACTTTTGCCTAAGTATACTTAGGACTTTCCTGCAAGATTATTCAAACACGTTAGATAACAAGACAACCTAACTTTGAACCCTTTGACATAATCAATGTAAAATATTGAAAAAGGGCGAATAATCATAAGGGGATTTTCTGAAATTTTTATAATTTTTTCTGGAATTTTTAGGAGACCGTATGGCTTCGTTTACGGGGATAAAACTGGGCCCCGGGAAAGCCTGTTTATGGTACCCCATTTAAGCGAGGAAAAGTTGATTTTCCTTTTTATTTTTATTTCCTTTTTCTTTCTCTTCTGCCGAACTCGTGCCCGACACCGTTCCCTCCTCCTTCGCGCCGAGCCTCCGATCTTCTGCCCTAACCGCTCCCAACCGGTGCCACAAAACCACCGCACGCCTCGCAAGTAAAGCCAACGCCGAAGCTTCATCCTCTCCCTCTCCCGGAAAGGAGCGCCCTCTCCTCTCTGATCTTCGAGCCCTACTGCCCCTCCCGATCTTCTCTCTTCGGGTCACAACAGAAGCAGAGCACCCGAGCACTAGATTTTCCACTACCAGGTTCTTTCTTCACCCATTGCATCAACCACATTCTGTTGGGTCTCTGACAGGAGGGATCTGCTGATACGAGATTGTGGTAAGGTATTTGATCTTGGGTTGTAGAGAACTGGATTCTTATTCCTGAATGTGAGGTTTGTGCTAATTAGGTTGGATGATCATTGTAGCTTTGATTGTGTACGCTGTCAGCCATTTATTTCGACCACAGAAGACCACCAGCAATCACTTGGCTGTGAGGAAGAGGAAGACTCTTCCGTGAAGTATTCCAACGCAACATTTGGCATTTTCGACCTGAATCCTGGCCAACAGCACTAGTTCGGTAAGGCAGATTTGTGTTGAGTTGTTGGCTGATCACAGTGGATTCTGTCACTGTTTGTTTCCGCAGCAACAACTCCTAGTTCCGATCACTATATCCCCAAGGCACGCGTCTCCGGTAATGACTCAATAGCCGGGTATACGGATTTGGGTGAGTCTTGATGTTATTTCATTTCTATAAAGGATGATAATAGTGTGATGTGGATTAGGGTTTTGTCCTAATTTAGTGTTAGAGATTTTTATTTAGCTACTTATTTAGATTTAGCTAAATAAAATATACACATTAATTGGTGACACAGGACTTTAACGTGAGATGAGTATCTCGACGTCATATTTGGACCGGATACGATCCTTTCTATTAGAGGCGGGTACCTTGACTTATCTTTTAGATTTGTCATTTGATGTGCATAGTAATTTCTTAACAAATAGTAATGATTATGTTTTATATCTGCATCAGTATGTCATTATCCATTACCTGTGCAAGCTTTGATTATTTTCCTGTTTGCATTCATGTTTATACCTTCAGATTACTTATGATCATAAAGGTAATGACATACCATGTCATAGGATATACCGGACTTACTTGATACTATATCTGACCTGTGTACTTAGAATTTCTGATTTGATCCATGTATATTTTTGGTACATATTTTATGGAGGTAGATATGGTCAGGATCAGGATATTTCCGTGCTTAGTGTCATGCACTATCTCGCATGATTACATGATGTGCGATAGTTGACTCCATTATTGTTGAGCGCATCGCCAGTTACATAGATCTGCACACACCACCACTTATGGGTTAGTGGTATGTCAGGCAAGTGTGTGGCAGTTCTGCTGTTAGGCTCTGCTGGTCCGGTGACTCAGCGTGGTAGCCGGCAGACAGTTCTGCTCTGTTAGACTCCGCTGGTATAAACATTTATTTTATAAATAAAGAATCACATTGGTCAAATGTCTACAGTTATATGCTAAGTGTAGTTGTTCAACTAATTTATATTGTAGATAACATGGTGTGTGGAGTCACACACAGAAGATTATGTTATCAATTCCTTATAAATTATAAATAGTAGCTCACGACTAAGATGGAAAGGAACAAACCATTGGAATAGTCGTAGTGTAATTTGGTATTAGTTTATCTTAACTATAAAAATTATACTAGTACACTCTAAGTGTATTGATCAGGATCATTTAAGGTAAGTTCTTTTTATACTGACTGAATAAAAGAATAAGACCTCTGTTATTATGGAAGTGTGTGCTCGTAATCCTAATATAATAACAAACACATATACTTAATATTTATTTCTTTAATTTATCAAAGGGTGCGATTTAGTTCGATAAATCAATAGGCCCAATAATTTAGAAAATGATATTATTTATAGTGTGTGTTGTTAATTATAGAAGGAAACTGTGTCCTAGTAATCTATGTTGATAATGTCCCCAAGAGGAGCTCATAATGATTGTCATGTAAACCCTGCGGGTGGACTTAGTCCGACATGACGATAAGGTTGAGTGGTAGTACTCTTGGACTAAGATATTAATTAAATGAGTTGTCAGTAACTCATTTAATTAGTGGACATTCGACATCTTAAACACAGGGAGATTAACACACTCATGATAAGAAGGAGCCCAAAATGTAATTTCGGATTGGTGTGGTAGTTCAATAATAATTCTTTAGTGGTATGAATTATTATTGATGAAATTAAGTTGGGTGTTCGGGGTGAATACGGGAAGCTTAATTTCATCGAGAGACCAAAACCAATTCCTCCTCTCGGTCCCTATCGTAGCCTCTTATTTATAGAGAATTATATCCACCAAATACCCACTTCCTACCCACCCTTAGGTGGCCATCCAAGCAAGCTTGGAGCCTAAGCTTGGGTCGGCCAAGCCAAAGGCTTGAGCTAAGTATGGTGGCTTGCCATAGCTTGGAGCACAAGCTTGGTGTGGTCGGTCATATAAAATAAAAGGATTTTATTTTTTAAAATCTTTTCTTATGTGAAAGCCATGGTTTTAAAAGAGAGTTTAAAATTTATATCTTTCCTTTTATAGTTTTCTACAAAAAATTAAGAGAAAGGTTTGATATCTTTCCTTATTTGTAGTTAAAAGGAAACTTTTAATTTTTGAGAAAACTTTCCTTTTATGTAACCATCCTCATGATTTTAAAAGAGAGTTTTAAAATTAAATTTTTCCTTTTAGAGTGTCTACAAAAGATTAAGAGAAAAGATTTGATATCTTTCCTTATTTGTAGATTGAAAGAAAGATTTTAATTTTGAGAAAACTTTCCTTTTTGTAATAATCCACATGTTTTAATAGAGAGATTTTAATTTATAAAAATTTCATTTTATAACCAACCATGAAGGGAATTTTTAAAAGAGAATTTTTTTAAAAAAATATAAAAACAAATAAGGAAGTTTTAATTTTGTGTTTAAAACTTACCTTATTTGGGGCACTTGTAGGGGCCAGCCATGAGAAGGGTTAAAAGGAATTTTTAATTAAAATTTCCTTATTAACCAATGACAAGGAAAATAAGGGAATTTTAATAATAATTAAATTTCCTTATTTGCCAAGACCAAGGAATATAAAAGAGAGGGTAGAGGTGCCTCACCTCACAACACATCTTCTATTGTTTCTCTCTTCTCCTCCTTGGTGTGGTCGGCCCTATACTCCTCCTTTTCTCTTCTTCTTTAGTGGCTGGTGCATCCCTCTCTTAGAGTTCTTGTGGTGGCTAGTTCTTGCTAGGAGAAGAAGGAGAGAAAGGAGGCTTTTGTTCTAGCATCCCTTGGAGCTTGAAGGTTGGTGGCCGAAACTTGCAAGAAGGAAGGTGTCTTGGTGGTTCTTATCTCGGTAGATCGTGTTGGGATCAAGCGTGCCCAAAGACGCAGAAACATAGCGAAAAGTTTCAAGATCCTCTTCCAGCAGATCCATACGAAGGTAAGAAAAAATTTCTGAAAACTATACTAAGCTACATGATATGATTATACCTTTGTTGCGTGCCCTTCGCAATCCCGACAGCAACCTTTTTCTCTGGATCCAGATCTCAAGACGTTCAAGCGTCCGCGCCTCTATGGTATCCACACGAACATATCCTTCGTTCGTCGCACGAATGAAGCCTTCGGAGAAAAACCATCTTCTTGTGCTAGCAAGAAGTATGATTCGGCCAAACATCAAGAATCGGCCATGGAAGGAGGAGAAAGAAGATGGAATCTCAAGAGACACCTTTTTCTCATCTAATTCATCTTTTCAAAAATAAATGACAAAAACCTATTTATATTCATCCCATGAATACCAAGGGTCTTTTGTCTCTTTATATTCCTCTTAATGGGTTGGATTTATTATATTGAATTAACCATTAATCCAATAACCCAATAAGTCTAACCCATTGAGTCTAACCCATTAATCCAATGTGTCTAATTCGGATTGGACTCAATCTAATAAGTGTGTTCATTTGAGTCTAACTCAATTAGTAACCAAAAGGCCTAATTATCTCATGATTGACTCTTAGGGCTAATTACTAACAATCGCCCACTAGCACTAGTGCCAATCACCACCAAGATGACACTAACACTTTGGATTTACCCATTATTCTTAATATCCTTAGTATTTTAGTCAAACTAAAATACCCATCTCCAAATCAATATGTTCTTTGTGTGTGACCCTATAGGTTCTCGTAGCATTGGCAATATATCCAAATCAACATTTGCGATACATAAACAATGAGTGGCATCTAGCAATGCATTATTGCTACCCAAGTGACGAGAAAGTCGAGATCCGACCTAACCTGTCCGTGGCTATTATCTTGTATGACTCAGACCCTCTATCCTTGATATCTAGATTGATCAATGAGGCATAGAATGTGTCATCCTCTTATCAATCTTTGTGTCTCTTGATCTCCAAGTAGACACACTTATCAAATAAGCTTAATATCTCATATTGACTCATTTATGCATGACCATGCTTTCTTGTGTCCTACTAATCAAGGGGCCCACAGATATCGCTTCCATCATATGGAAGGGATAGATCCCATCTACATCACTCACATGCCTTCGCATAATTTATTGCATATCCAGTGATTGACTTTATAGTCCACCCTGTTACAGGTGACGTTTGACGATACAAAAGTATATAACTCCTTATGTAGGGAACCGTAGTGACTTCAGGTCTAAGTACTATTCATACCAATAGTCACATGAGAATGTCTATGACACTCATACGACGATCCATGAAATATTCTCATGGTGGGTCATTCAGTATATATTCTCTAATATATACCCATGTGTCAACCTAATATCTTATATCCTGACTAGTGAGATCAAGTCATCCGTTGACCTACATGCTAGTCTCAACGAATTAATATTATCCTTGTATATTAATGCTTGACTAGGAATAGTTAAGAGTAGTGTTCTCTACAATATCTCACTATCAATTCAACCAATTGATATACTGTAGATAAGAACCTACTACCCAAGGACATTATTATATTTATTCATTCAGCACTGAACTGAAGTAAATATAATAACCATAACCTTTGCCTTATAATGAAATAATGAAATATGATACAAAATGTCCTAAGTCAATCAACTCTTGATTACCTCTTAGGGCTCACACTAACAATCTCCTTATATCACTAGTGTCAATCACTAAGATATCTAATATCCATTGACCTAGTGTGACCATCATACTTTCTTGGTGTCAAAGCCTTGGTCAAAGGATCCGTAATGTTAACATTGTTTGGTTCTCTGCATATTCTCATATCTCATATATCGATGATCCCTTGAATGAGATGGAATCGTTGTAGTATCCAATACCTAAGACGACCATTTATGTAAAATACATGCCCTAGCTGCGATCTAGAATCATCCTTGTCAATTTGGAAGCTTGCACCACTGTAACCCTTTACAGCAACAGTTATAACCCTTTACAGCAAGCTCTTCATTGCCTCCAAAGATCAAGAAATCATCTTGAGTCCTTCTCAAGTACTTAAGAATATTCTTGACTACTATCCAGTGACCTTCACCTGGATCTAACTGGTATCTGCTCATCATGCTTAAGGCATACGAAACATCTGGGCGAGTACAAAGCATGGCGTACATGATCGACCCTATAGCAGATGCATAAGGAATCTGATCCATGCGGTCCCTTTCTACCTTAGAAGAAGGACATTGAGTCTTCAAAAGACTTACACCATATGACATAGGCAGGAATCCCTTCTTGGAATTCTCCATAGCAAAACGTTTAAGCACCTTGTCAATGTACGTACTTTGGCTTATGCCAAGCAATCTTTTAGATCTATCTCTATAGATCTTAAGACCTAAAATATAGGCTGCTTCACCTAAGTCTTTCATTGAAAAACAATTCTCAAGCCAAGTCTTCACTCACTGAAGAGTAGAGATATCATTTCCAATGAGAAGTATGTCATCTACATACAATATAAGAAAGATAACTGTGCTCCCACTAACCTTCTTGTAGACACAAGATTCATCTTCATTCTTAATGAAACCAAACATTTTGATCGCATCATCAAATCGAAGATTCCAGCTTCTAAAAGCTTGCTTCAATCCATAAATGGATCTTTGCAACTTACAAACCTTTCCAGCATGCTCTGGTTCTACAAAACCCTCAGGTTGTGTCATGTACACATCCTCGAGTAGATTTCCGTTGAGAAATGTGGTTTTGACATCCATCTGCCAGATCTCATAATTATAGTATGTAGCAATAACAAGCATGATCCGAATGGACTTGAGCATCACAACTGGTGAAAAGGTCTCATCATAGTCTATACCATGAATCTTCTTGAATCCTTTAGCCACCAATCTACTTTTATAGGTATGCATATTTCCATCCATGTCAGTCTTCACCTTGAAGAGCCACTTACACCCAATGGGTTTGATCCCTTCAGGTGGATCAACCAAAGTCCATACTTGGTTAGTACACATAGATTCCATCTCGAATCTCATGGCCTCTAGCCATTTCTCAGAATCTGGGCCCTTTACAGCTTCCTGATAAGATGTAGGCTCATTGAGACCAACAAGCTCTACATCACCGTGGTCAAACAAGAGAAATGAATATCTCTTAGGTTGATGACGAATCCTATCAGATCTGCGTAGAGCATGTGCTACTTGAACAAGTTGTTGTTCCACAACTTCTTGTGGTGTAACAAGATCCCGATCCACAACATCTTGTGGTACCTATTCAATTTCCATCACGGTGTCAGTGCTAGTATCTTGAACTTCTTCAAGATTGATTTCACTCCCACTAGTTTTTCTAGAAATCAATTCCCTTTCTAGAAATACACTAGTTCTGGCAACAAACACCTTGTCATGTGTGGGATTATAGAAGTAATATCCCTTTGTTTCCTTGGGATATCCAACAAAGTAGCACTTATCCAATTTGGGTCCTAGTTTATCTAAGACTTGTCGTCGAACATAAGCCTCACAACTCTAAATCTTCATAAAAGACATATTGGGACTCTTCCCTGCCCATATCATATATGGTGTCTTTATGATGGCCTTGGATGAAACTCGGTTAAGTGTGAAAGCAGCTGTCTCTAGAGCATGCCCCCAGAAGGAAGTAGGAAGATCTGTATGACTCATCATCGATCGTACCATATCTAATAAACTACGGTTCCTCCTTTCTGATACACTATTCCATTGTGGTGTTCCAGGTGGAGTGAGTTGAGATATGATCTCACACTCAATAAGATGGTCATGAAACTCTTGGCTAATATATTCCCCACCTCGATCTGATCGAAGCATTTTAATACTCTTACCAAGTTAATTTTGTACTTCATTCTTGAATTCTTTGAACTTTTCAAAGGATTCTGACTTGTGTCTCATCAGATACACATATCGTATCTACTGAAATCATCAGTGAAGGTAATGAAGTAATTATAGCCTCCTCTAGCTGCTATTCTGAAAGGGTCACATACATCAGTATGTATGAGTTCTAATAGATCATTAGCCCTTTCGCCATGTCCACTAAATGGAGTCTTTGTCATCTTACCTCGAAGACAAGATTCGCATACCTCATATGATTCAAATCAAATGAGTCCAAAAGTCCATCCTTATGGAGTTGGGATATGCGACTCTCATTTATGTGACCTAAGCGACAATGTCAGAGATATGTTTGGTTCAAATCATTAGACTTGAACCGTTTGGTATTTATGTTATAGATTGGGTTTTCAAAGTCTAGAACATAGAGTCCATTTATCATAGGTGCACTATAATAAAACATATCATTTAAATAAATAGAACAATATTTGTCCTTTATTATAAATGAGAACCCCTTCTTTTCTAAACAAGAAACAGAGATTATGTTTTTGGTTAAAGCAGGCACGTAACAGCACTCTTCAAGTTCTTAAACAAGCCCAGTGGGCAAAGATAAGGAATATGTTCCTACAGTGACAACAGCAACTCTTGCACCATTGCCTACTCGTAGGTCCATTTTGCCCTTTGTCAATGTTTTACTATTTCTCTGCCACTGCACATTAGTACAAATGTGAGATGCATACTCGGTATCTAATACCCGTGAAGAAGAAATAGACATATTGACTTCCATAACATATATACCTGAGGCAGAATTTTCACTTCTCTTCCTTTTCAGTCCCTCTAGGTATAACTTGCAGTTCCTCTTCCAGTGTCCGGTTTCACCACAGTGGAAGCAGGTTCCTTCCTTAACAACCCCACCTTTGGGTTTTAGTGCATGAGCCTTGCCCTTGCCTTTGGCTTGAGTCCTACCCTTACCTTTAGGCTTCCACTTGCCTTTGCCCTTAGACACCATCAAAATGGAACCAGGCTTTGCCTTCTTAAGGTTGAGTTCAGCAGTTCTCAACATGCTTAACATCTCAGGCAGTGGTTTGTCAATTTCATTTATGTTGTAGTTCACGACAAATTGACTATAACTATCAGGCAATGACTGCAAGATAAGATCAGTGGTCAATTCTTGGTCAAGTGGAAATCCCAACCTTTGTAGATTCTCCACATTCACGATCATTTTGAGTACATATGGCCCTACGGGACTTCCTTCTTGCATTCTGCATTGAAACAGTGCTTTAGAGACCTCAAATTTCTCATGTCTTGCTTGTCCTTGATATAGTTTTCTAAGGTGTTCAACCATATCATAAGCATCCATGTTCTCATGTTGCTTCTGAAGCTTAGAGTTCATGGTGGCAAGCATAAGGCATGATACATCTAATGTATCATCTTGATGCTTCTTGTAAGCATCCCTATCAGCTCTAGTGGCAGTAGCAGGGGGCACTTCAGGAATAGGCTGCTCTAGGACGTACAGTTTTCTTTCTCTCTTAAGAACTATTCTTATGTTTTTATACTAGTCTAGAAATTAGTTCCATTGAGCTTATTCTTATCAAGGACATATCACAGAGATAGTGTCTTCTACTTACTAGACGACATGGTGGTCTACAACAATAAAATGCAGAGAAGTATCACACTCAGATCATTTAATTAGGCCTTTAATTAAATGATTCTCCCACTTCAAGGCAAGTCACTACTAGCTCTAAGCTCAAAGGCAAAGACATTCTAGTGAAACAAGATCCACATTATACCTCATCTTGAGTTAGCTTTGGCTAATTGCCCAAGACTTGTATAAATTAGGTAAGCAACGTGTACCAATTGGACAAGATCCATATTATACTTTTCTTGAGTTAGCTTTGGCTAATCGCCCATGACTTGTATAAATTAGGTAGACAACGTTTACCAATTACATCCTATGTAACTCTTGTATCCTTAGGTGAACAACACTGTTTGTTTATTTTCCCATCTTATGAAATCCATATTATAATTCATCTTGAATTAGCTTTGGCTAATCACCCAAGACTAGTATAATATCATTTACATCTTATGGGATATGCCTTTAAGTTCTCAATCCAATTGAGGTAACTTAATTAGGTCATACCCAAAGTTCAATAGTCGGACATCACAATTGTCTAGTCGCACTCTACCAAGATAAAACGAGCCACTTTGCTTTGGCAAATCTAACTACAGATGATCGAGGTAGTAGTGAGTACCAAACTTTGGTAGGCATATGTAAATGGCCTAATTACGATAGCTACACATGCATCACATACATCATGGCATATCATGACATATATCAACATATACACAAGTTTAAATGTGATATGGTTATGGCCCCCATAAACTACGATCTTCTCAAGCCAATGAGAAGAGTGATAAGTCAACCTAGGTCTAAGCCACTTCTCCAAGCGCTTCCTTGGTTATCGTGTGTTGTTGTTCTTTCTTCCTTTTCACCTGTCTTCCAGAAGACTAACTCTTTCTAATTTTGTACATTACAAAATCTAAAGAAACTCAAGTTACATTCGAGTGTAATCTAATTACAACAAGAATAAAAGGGATGAAGGCACGACACGCAGGCCGTATTATGAATTACAACATTACACACATCCAATCACATTGGGGTCAAAAGGCCATAACCATGCACCATGTCATACATATTCACAATATTCTTATGACATAAATTTACTATGATTTCAGCAAATAAATTATGAGCCGCAATACTCATTGTATGAGTTGTTGCTTTACCCGAGACCCTACTACCCACAATACCAACTATGTTTTGTTCTAAACAAAACATCTCTAGCCGAGACCTTGTTGGTCACACACCAACTATGTTTTGTTCCCAACAAAACACCCCTGGCCGAGACCTTGCTGGTCACACCCCAACTATGATTTGTTCCCAACAAAACACCCATTTCGATCAAGGCATAGGATTTGGCCGAGACACAAAATCTAGCCAAGACTCATAGTCTGGCCGAGATTTACTCTCTTGGTCGAAACCTTGTTTGGCTGAGACTCATAAATTTTTTATAAATCATAGTAAACCCTATCAAGTAATTTCTATATCATATATAAAAATTCTAACTTAGCATAGCCCTTCGCAAGTGGCTCTGATACCACTGATGGGATCTAGCACGCCCAAAGACGCAGAAACGCAGCGGAAAAGTTCTAGATCCTCTTCCAGCGGATCCATGTAAAGGAAAGAAAAATTTTCTAAAAACTATACTAAGCTACATGATAGGATTATACTTTTGTTGCGTGCCCTTCGTAATCCCGACAGCAACCTTTTTCTCTGGATCCAGATCTCAGCGCGTTCAAGCGTCTGCGCCTCTATGGTATCCACACGAACATATCCTTCGTTCGTCGTATGAATGAAACCTTCGAAGAAGAACCATCTTCTTGTGCTAGCAAGAATTATGATTCAGCCAAACATCAAGAATCAGTCATGGAAGGAGGAGGAAGAAGATGGAATCTCAAGAGACACCTTTTTCTCATCTAATTCTGTTGGTGCAACATCCCTCAGGTCAAGGTTGACCTGGTTGACCAAGCTTGAGTCTTAGTTTGGGTTTCGATGTTTGACAATGCAAGGTTGATTGAAGAAGAGTCAAGTAGGTCAAGGATGACCGGATACTTGACTGGGAAGTCCTAGTGAGTGAAGCTAGGCAGGAGAAAAATCCTGGTGAGTGAAGCCAGGTGAAAGACCTAGTGAGTGAAGCTAGGCAATTGGGAAGTCCTAGTGAGTGAAGCTAGGCAGGAGGAAAATCCTGGTGAGTGAAGCCAGGTGAAAGAGCTAGTGAGTGAAGCTAGGCAATTGGAAAAGTCCAGGTGAGTGAAGCCAGGCAAGAGAAATCCAGATGGGTCAAGGTTGACCAGACATCTGGTGAGAGTCCAAGTAGGTCAAGGGGATTGACCGGATACTTGGCACGAGAAAGAAAAGTCCAAGTAGGTCAGAGGGACTGAACGGATACTTGGCAAGAAGAGAAAAGTCTAAGTGAGTCAAAGGGATTGACCAGACACTTGGTGAGAGAGTCCTAGCTGGTCAAGGGTGACCGGATGATAGGTCTTATGTACCAACAAGTCATGTTTGACTAGATGTTGGTTTAGGGGGCTTTGGACTTGGTTTTGGGCAAAAACCAAGGTTTGGATTGATCCGTGGATTGATCCAGCAGGTTTGGATTGATCCGTGGATTGATCCAGCAGGTTTGGATTGATCCGTGGATTGATCCAGCAGGTTTGGATTGATCCGTGGATCGATCCAGCAGATCTGGATCGATCAGTGGATCGATCCAGAAGATTTGGATCGATCCGCCGATCGATCCGGTGAGTCCCCGCGAACAGAACCCCTCTGGATCGATCCGTGGATCGATCCAGAGGTCCCAATCGATCAGTGGATCGATTGGGACGCTGCTGCTTCGCGCGATAAGCGCTGGATCGATCCGTGGATCGATCCAGGCATGTTTCCAGAGGCGCTCTGGATCGATCCGTGGATCGATCCAAAGCCTCCCCGATCGATTGGGAGCAATCAAATCGATTGGGATTCGACCGTTGGCGTCGTTTATAGCTGTTGGCGTGCGATTCCTTCGGCATCTCTTCACCGATTCACTCCAGATACTCTCCAGCACATCCATAGCTCTCTCCAAGCTCCAGATCGCCAGTTCTTGAAGATTCTTGGAGGCTTTTCAAGTCAAGAGGCGGATCTATTGCAAGAGGAAGAAGTTAGGGTTAGGGTTTTTATTGCACATCTTGTAAGCTTTTGCTTAACTTGTTTTTCCCTTTCTTCTTCTTGTATTGAGAGTGTTGTAGGGCTTCTCCGCCCTTGGTAGTAACCATAAAGGAGAGTTTTATTTAGTGGAGGGTGTGTGCGTAGGTGTGGATCCTTGGACTAGTCACCTCTTGTGAGGTGGATACCAAGTAAACCAACCGTGTTAGCGTTGTGTGAGTTGTTTCTGTATTTTCCGCTGCACATCTTCGAAGAAACAAGCAACGCCGAACAACGGGCACGCGACGAGCTATTCCCCCCCCCCCCCCCCTCTAGCTACTTTTGGTCCTAACAAGTGGTATCAGAGCGAGGCCGCTCTTCACCGGAATCATCACTAGAAGGGTCAAGCGTAACAAGAAAAGCTAGAGGGTGAAGAAGTTGGAGCAAATTCTTCAAGTTCAAGACTTTATCAAGCTCAACTTTAAGATGCAATTCCAAGATGGACTTGGATTTGACACAAGGGTGGCTCCACCATACACTTCTACGAGTTTCGATTCTTGGAAATCAAGAATCAAAAATTTTCTTATGATGGAGATAGAGCAATGGTTTGCTCTAATGGAAGGTTTCAAGGCTCCAAGAAATTCAAAGGGTAAAGTTCTCAAGAGGAGCAAGTGGAACCAAGAGCAAGTCCAAAGATGCGAGGCCAATGACAAAGTGACCAAGCTCTTGGTCAATTTATTGCCAAGCACCATCCTTTGCAAAATTGGAGAATTTGAAGATGCAAAGGAACTATGGAGCAAATTGGCCAAGCTTCATGAAGAGATCCCCTCCACTGTACAAGAGCAAGAAGAATCCAGAGAGGGTGACTCTTTGGAGCAAGACCAAGAGGAGGACTCCGAGGTTGAGAGATGCTCAACCTCCGAAGAAGAGGAAATCCAAGAAGTTTCATCCTCAAGGGAATGCAACGAATGGAACAAGGAGGGAGCATACTCCTTGTTTCATATTCAAGATGATGAAGCCTCCACCTCTAGGATTGAGGGGGAGCAATCCTTGGTGACGCCGGATCAAGAAGAAGGAGAAGCTTCTACATCCGGGTCGAGAGAAGAAGAGGAGGAAGAAGCCTCTACCTCCACAAGTCAAGAAAAATCAAATGGAGGAGAATCAAGGTCCGATCTAGAGGAAGCTTCTACCTCCGGATCCAAAGGAAAAGATGTCATCCCTACAAGCAAAGGTATAAATATTTCAATTAATAATAAAAATCATATTATATGCTTTGAATGTAGGGAACATGGGCACTACAAGAGCAAGTGTCCCAACTTGGCCAAGAAGAAGGGCCAAGTGGCACAAAAGGGCAAGGAGAAGCCCAAGGAGACCATCCCCGGAATAAAAAGGAGCAAGGAGCACATTGTGTGCTTTTCTTGCAACCAAAAAGGGCATTACCGAAGTCAATGCCCCAAGGGGAAGAAGATGGTCAAGGCTCAAGGAGGCATTAGTCAAGGGGGAGCCTCCAAGGTAAAGAAGAAGGTAACATTTATTGAGCCTACCCCTTTACATTATGGTAAAAAGCATGATAGTTCTAACTTATATCATTTTAATGCTATTTACCATGAAAATAGAAAGCATGATAGCGTTAAAGAAAAACATATAGCTTTTCATGCTAAAACTACTACACCTAAGGCTAGGAATGTAGGTAAAAGTCTAGGCAAGAACTCTAAGGATTGTAGCTACAAGCCTAGACACAAAAATGCTCATGAACTTAATGGAAAACCAAAAACTAAGGACTTAGTGATGGAAAATCAAGTCTTGAGGTCAAGACTTGATAAAATGGAAAAGACCCTAAAAAGGATGGAAAATATCCTATTAGGGCAAAATGAGCATAACCTAGGTTTAGGGGTACAAAAGTCATCCAATGGCCATAGAGGTTTGGGATACAAACCAAAGGCTAAGAAGGATGTGCCCTCTTACCATAGAGTTCCATATAGTTATGGAACAAACCCTAGGTCTAGTGGTCAAGCCAAAAATACTAGGGAAGTCATCCCTAAGAGTATTTTTGCAATAAATGTGACTAAGACTTCTAAGAAGTCTAAGAAAGTCACAAACAAGGTCACAAGGGAGGTTATCCCTAGAGTTGACCTAGAAAGTGTGACCAAGGCTTCCAAGAAGCCAAACAAGGTCACTAGGAAGGTATCTAGGGAAGTTATCCCTAGTGAATACCTAGAGCATCCAAGGAGCACCAATAGGTGTTGGGTTCCTAGGAGCATCTTCTCTACCCCATAGATGGGTTAGAGAGTGTCAACTCCGATTAGAAGGGTAGTTAACCCAACTTTGAGGAAATTGACACTTAAGGAGCATTTTCAAGGTTTTTGTTAACCTTTGAAAATGAAATGGAACTACTATTTACTCCTTGAAAGAGTAACATGTGTCTATTGGTGGAAAATTTGATTTTATCTTAAAATGGCACAAATTAGAAAAATATAAGAAATACCAAGTTGGGACTTTGGTATTTTTTTAGTGCTACTCTTGTGGGAAAATGAAATATGCCAACATTTGAGGATATGTTTAATTATTAAGTGGCATAAACAAATCAAGAGAAATAAGAAATGTCAATTTAGGTTTTGGCATTTCTTTGAAGCATTTAGGGCAATCTAGGTTTAATGTTTTAAATTAAAATAAGTGGTATCGTTTTAAGTTAAAACAAGTGGTATATTTTGAGTTTAGCTAAGTGATTAAGGATATTTAGATAGGTAATCTAGGTATATTTTATTTATGCTAAACCTTGCCATGATTGTTTGCCCATCATATGCCATGACATCATGTCTATTTTTGAATTCATTGTTTTATTATGAAAACTCCAAAAATACCATATCATGACATTCATACATCATGTAGTAATAGGATATTTTCTTTTGAAAATTATTTTCTTTTGATGTATGCCATAACATAATCATGCATTAAGTTTAATTCCTTGTAATTAAGGACGAATGACATTTAACAACAATTATTGACAAGTGACATCCTAGGTGGATGTCTAATATCTCTAGAATGCCTAGATAGATATGCATGATCCCTAGATTAGGGAAAAATCAAAATCTCACATCTCACAAGGACTATAAGGTGACTTGTACGTGTTTTAGTGTACATTAGATACAAGTGAGATGTTAGGATGATGAACAAAACTCAACATGTTGATTTAGTGCATTCTTTTGAGTTTTAGGTTCATCAAAACACATAGTTATGTGTTTTCCCATCATTGGGAAAGCTAATGTACAAGTCATGTGCATTAAGCCCAAGGAATGTGATGGGATATTGGTTTTGAAAATTATTTTAAAAGACTTTTGGAAAACCTTGGTGAAGGCTATCTTTTAATAGTAATCACCATTGAATAGTTAGACACAAACTTGAAGAAAACGCTAAAGTTTTTACAAGTTCTCAAGTTTGTGTCAATCTTTGAAAATATGATGTATTTTCATAGAAAACTATTTTTCCATGATAAATTATACCCTAAATAATGTCTACACAAATTTTTACAATTTTTGGAATTTTGTAGAATTTTCTAGGGGTTTCTGAAATTGGCTGAAATTGAATTTCAGCAATTTCAGGCCTCCAATCGATCAGTGGATCGATTGGAGTGCCTCAATCGATCAGTCGATCGATTGAGAAGGCATTTCTCGCGAGCAGAAGCTCGCTGGATCGATCAGCCGATCGATCCAAGAAGACTGAATCGATCAGTGGATCAATTCAGCAGGGTTCAATCGATTGGAACCCAACTCCAATCGATCGAAGATGCTGATTTTGGCTGGGAAAGCTTATTTTCAGCATTTTGAACCTATTCTAGTCTAGGTAACCATTCCAAACCCCTGAAAATACATTTGTATACATAAAAAGGGTGTTTTCGTGTGGAAAACAAGGATAGATTGGTTAAGGAAGGCTAAGTTGAAGTTTAGGTTGAGGTTTGTTTCAAATTTTGAATATTTGAACCTCAAAACTTCTAAAATTGGATTTCCTAAAGTTTTGGGGATTTCAAGTCATTGTTGGTGCAATGACAGAAGTTACCACCATGTCTTTAGGGGGAGGGACTCTTTAAAGACATGAAAATTATTTTTCATGAACCTTGGAAGGTGGTCAACCTTCCGTTAAGAACATGCTCAAGGTTGAGCGTTTGAACAAAAATGAGGAGTGGATATCCTCATTGTTCAAGTGGCTTCAAGTGGATAATGCTCAAGGATGGGCATTTGCCTACATTGGGGGAGAATGTAGGGTTAAGGTTAATGAAGGGTATGGGACCTTCATTATCGTGCTGGTCACAACGAGTGAAGTTGTGAACAACTATGAGCAACTCTTCAGGGGGAGAGTTTTCAACAATGGGGCATTTGTTGAAGAGTGCCCAAAATTGAGACACGGGTTGATGTGTGCTCAAAGATGGTTTGATGTGTGCCAATAGGGGGAGAATGAAAGGGAGTAAGTTAGGCTTTCATTACCTAGAGGGAGTTTGCCCTCTTAGGGGGAGAATGAAGGGCTTAACTTATGTATTCATTACCTAGTGGCATGAAGAAGGTTTAGGCTATGGGATTAGCCTAACTTACATGTGGTATTGTAAGTGATAGTGTTGGTATTGTCAAACATCAAAAAGGGGGAGATTGTTGGTGCAACATCCCTCAGGTCAAGGTTGACCTGGTTGACCAAGCTTGAGTCTTGGTTTGGGTTTCGATGTTTGACAATGCAAGGTTGATTGAAGAAGAGTCAAGTAGGTCAAGGATGACCGGATACTTGACTGGGAAGCTAGGCAGGAGGAAAATCCTGGTGAGTGAAGCCAGGTGAAAGACCTAGTGAGTGAAGCTAGGCAATTGGGAAGTCCTAGTGAGTGAAGCTAGGCAGGAGGAAAATCCTGGTGAGTGAAGCCAGGTGAAAGACCTAGTGAGTGAAGCTAGGCAATTGGAAAAGTCCTGGTGAGTGAAGCCAGGCAAGAGAAATCCAGATGGGTCAAGGTTGATCAGACATCTGGTGAGAGTCCAAGTAGGTCAAAGGGATTGACCGGATACTTGGCACGAGAAAGAAAAGTCCAAGTAGGTCAGAGGGACTGACCGGATACTTGGCAAGAAGAGAAAAGTCCAAGTGAGTCAAAGGGATTGACCAGACACTTGGTGAGAGAGTCCTAGCTGGTCAAGGGTGACCGGATGCTAGGTCTTATGTACCAACAAGTCATGTTTGACTAGATGTTGGTTTAGGGGGCTTTGGACTTGGTTTTGGGCAAAAACCAAGGTTTGGATTGATCCGTGGATTGATCCAGCAGGTTTGGATTGATCCGTGGATTGATCCAGCAGGTTTGGATTGATCCGTGGATCGATCCAGCAGATCTGGATCGATCAGTGGATCGATCCAGAAGATTTGGATCGATCCGCCGATCGATCCGGTGAGTCCCCGCAAACAGAACCCCTCTGGATCGATCCGTGGATCGATCCAGAGGTCCCAATCGATCAGTGGATCGATTGGGACGGTGCTGCTTCGCGCGATAAGCGCTGGATAGATCCGTGGATCGATCCAGGCATGTTTCCAGAGCACAGAGGCGCTCTGGATCGATCCGTGGATCGATCCAAAGCCTCCCCGATCGATTGGAAGCAATCAAATCGATTGGGATTCGACCGTTGGCGTCGTTTATAGCTGTTGGCGTGCGATTCCTTCAGCATCTCTTCACCGATTCACTCCAGATACTCTCCAGCACATCCATAGCTCTCTCCAAGCTCCAGATCGCCAGTTCTTGAAGATTCTTGGAGGCTTTTCAAATCAAGAGGCGGATCTATTGCAAGAGGAAGAAGTTAGGGTTAGGGTTTTTATTGCACATCTTGTAAGCTTTTGCTTAACTTGTTTTTCTCTTTCTTCTTCTTGTATTGAGAGTGTTGTAGGGCTTCTCCGCCCTTGGTAGTAACCATAAAGGAGAGTTTTATTTAGTGGAGGGTGTGTGCGTAGGTGTGGATCCTTGGACTAGTCACCTCTTGTGAGGTGGATACCAAGTAAACCAACCGTGTTAGCGTTGTGTGAGTTGTTTCTGTATTTTCCGCTGCACATCTTCGAAGAAACAAGTAACGCCGAACAACGGGCACGCGACGAGCTATTCCCCCCCCCCCCCCCCTCTAGCTACTTTTGGTCCTAACAAATTCATCTTTTCAAAAATAAATGACAAAAACCTATTTATATTCATCCCATGAATACCAAGGGTCTTTTGCTCTTTGTATTCCTCTTAATGGGTTGGATTTATTATATTGGATTAACCATTAATCCAATAACATAATAAGTCTAACCCATTGAGTCTAACCCATTAATCCAATGTGTCTAATTCAGATTAGACTCAATCCAATGAGTGTGTTCATTTGAGTCTAACTCAATTAGTAACAAAAATGCCTAATCATATCATGATTGGCTCTTAGGGCTAATTACTAACAGATCGTTGCCCACACATTGTCTGAGATAAGAAGAGGAATACGATAGAAGATCAAGATGTTGTTGCTTACAAAGAAATGTATAACTGGTAATTCTATTCCGCGTCATACTAGTTTTCTTTGTATGGATTTTGAAATACCAAACACAAGAGACTAGTGATTCTAGATTTTCAGATTTGTGATTTGAAGTTGTGTTTCTTTTGTTTTTTTGATCTTATGATTAGATTGTTCTTTTGGGTTAAACCTAGGGTTACTATAAAGAAATTAAATATTGAATTTCGTTGAGAGGCTTTGTCGAGGCAGTGGTGGATGTTCCCATACCCAAGAAGGCCAAGTGTCTCGCCATGTTTGACCTGAGAGCTGATCTCTGAAATAAATATTTAATTGAATTTGTAACATAGGTGGATTTGGATCAATAATGTTAAGCATCGTTTGAGATCCAAGTCCAAACCACTAAGAACAGATAAGTTGAATTTGGAATCAATAATGTTTAGTTCCGTTTGCGATTCCAAATTAAATTTCTAAAGAACACAATAGGTTGTTAGGAAAGGTTCAGAACTTGTACAAAATTTTTGTACAAGGGAACCGGTACGATATTCCTAGTAGTAACCAACATACCCGACACCAGTGGCACCTGTGCCCCCAGTACCTACAGTATACCCAGCACCCACGCCAGCGGTACCGGTTGCTCCATTTCTGGTACCACCATATACCGTACCTCTAACCGCGACCACTCATATCGACTCCGCAGTACCACCAGTGGTATATGCCCCAGCTTATGCAGCAACACCGGGAGTACCTCCCTCGGTCTATCCATCGGTACTACTGGTAACACCAGCTCTGGTGGTTCCGCCAGTTCCAGTAGCCGTCCCTACCCACCTCACAGATATTGTCGCGGCACGAGCTTAGATCCCAGCATTGGCAGAGTTGATGAAGAGTCGATTCACACTCTTCCAAGGAGAGCTTGATCCGAGCATGGCCCAGTCCAGGATAGAGACCATGGAGCGGACCTTCTTCTACATGGCTTGCTCCGAGTGGGAGAAAGCAGAGTTGGCTGCTTTCCATCTACGGGATGAGGCCAACACCTGGTGGGTTAAGCAGCGTTCCATTATAAGCGAGCAGAACATCACCTGGGCTAGATTCAAAGAGGCTTTTGAGAGCCGCTACTTGCCACGGGCATATCAGAGGACTCACCGTTATGATTTTCTGAGTCTGCGACAGAACAATCGATCGGTGATAGAGTACAATGCCGAGTTTAATCGATTGGCCAGATTTTGTCCAGAACTGGTTGTTGAGGACAGTTCCCGTATGCAACAGCTTACTCAGGGACTAGATGGACATCTACAAGTAAAGCTTGCCGGTTTTGGGAACACATCTTACATAGAGACACTGGATCGAGCCCTGATGTTAGAGTCAGCTCACCAGAGAGCGTATCTAGACAAGAAAAGGAAGCAGACGGGTCAGACATCTGGACAGATCCAGTAGCCACAGGATACACAGCAGCAGAGTGGTCGTAGTCGGCCAGGTCAGGGTACTGTTGGAGGATCGGTGGCCGGCTTGAAGGGGGGTTGGATAGACGGCACCCCCAAATCGATCGCTTTCTACACTATTGTTAGCCTGCGCAGCGGAATACAAATAAAAACAAACAAGCTAAACTAAATACAAGACAAAGAAAGGAAATGCAAACCAAACCGCTAACACGTTCGATGTAACGTGGTTCGGAGATGATTCTCCTACTCCACGGCTGTCCGTAAGGTGGACGATCCCTCAATCCGTCGGTGGATTAGTCCCCGGAAACTCCGGCTAGCACAATCCTCCTTGTCGGTGGAGAAACCTCGCCACAACTCGATCAAGAACACTTGGATTGCTAGAGCACTAGATGACTACTAATTAGGCTTTAACCAAGTCTAATTTCGTCGCCTTGGCCGGCCATACCAAGCTCCTTCTTATAGAGCTTGGAACAAATCAGAACCTGATTTGCCCGTTACCAGTCGACTGGTCCATGCACCAGTCGACTGTGTACCTGTTACATCCAACGGCTATCTGCAGATCGTTTCTGCCCAACAACCATATCCAGTCGACTGGTTGTACTCACCACCAGTCGACTGGTCCCAGTACCAGTCGACTGGTACAACCCTAAACTTAGGGTTTCCCATCCCGAGTACATTTCACTCGCACTCGGACCCTCACGACTCACTTGACTCTTCTTTGCAGCCTTGACCTTTTGCCTTCAAGCGTACTTCCTTTGGCTCTCGTCCCTCGGATGCATCCAAGCCCGTGGCTTGTCTCCAATGTCATCCTTCGCGTATGCCTCGAAGTCGCTTGCCTCGGCCCTTGTCCTTGCTGTCTTGTCCACGATCCCTCAGATGCATTCAAGCCCGCGGCTTGTCCTCAATGTCATCCTTCATCGGACCCGAAGCCGTCAACCTGAGTCACATGTGTCACCTGCAGTCCTGCACAACTCAAGTACACATATCAAATGACGAGGGTAAACCTAACTTAAACCCTTTGCCCAAACACCAAAACACATGGTCCCGCGGACCATTGGGATTACTCCAACAATCTCCCCCTTTTTGGTGTTTGGCAATACGTTTAAGTTAGGGAAAACATATAGCAAATAAACATGCTAAAACAAATGGACTTACGATGCCAAGGCTACACACTTGGACTTACACCGCCGAATGGACTTACGTTGCCAAGGCTACACACTTGGCAACCGCCGAATGGACTTACGTTGCCAAGGCTACACACTTGGCAACCGCCGAATCAAGTATTGGGACCTATCACAAGGCTCCCCCTACACCTACGCTCCCCATTGAGCTAGGATTTTACCACGGGCTTTTTAAGAACCTATCCCAAGGCTCCCCCTACACCTAAACTCCCCAATGAGCTAGGATTTTACCACGGGCTTTTTAAGAACCTATCCCAAGGCTCCCCCTACACCTAAACTCCCCAATGAGCTAGGATTTTACCACGGGCTTTTTAAGAACTTATCCCAAGGCTCCCCCTACGCAATGGCACTTAAGGTTTTCCCAATTTAAACCTTAATTCTCCCCCTTTGCCTAACATCCAAAAATTTCTCCAACAATATCCCAATTGTTGAAAACTTATCATCCAAACTGACCCTAAACTCATGTATTAATCCCCCTTGGATCCCATACATCTAAGCGAGTTGACATGGTCACAAACCAATGCTGAAAACAGTTTCAGACTGGTATCAGTCGACTACCCTAAGTGCCAGTCGACTGCCCCCTTCGACACAACCTTACAGAACCATTCTGTGGTCGAAAAACACTTTTACCAGTTGACTGGTATCTGTACCAGTCGACTGATACCCTATTTCTGAAAAAATCAGCCTTTTCAGGCCAACTTCAGAAATGCACCAGTAATTCCCTAGACCTCCAAAAATTTCCAAATTTTGTGGAGAGGTCTATTGTACCAGTGTCTACTTGGAAAAAATACATTACAAAATGTATCTATCACCAATCCCAAGATTGACACAAAATCCAAAACTAGCTAAATGGTTCAATTGAACCTTGACCTAAAGTCCTAGTTTTGGCTTCCTTTTGATGTATTTGCCCATACCAACCCAAAATGCATCCCTAGCATTTGTTTATATGGCATCTATACATCCAAAACCAATTATCACGCTATATGACCCAAAATGTCATATTTCTTGCATGAAACACAATCCATGTGTGCCAAATCCCTAGGTTTGAGACTCAAGTCTGTCTCTAAACCATTTGGCACACTCCATGGCTCCTCTAGACCCCCAAGTATAACCCACCTGAGATCCATTGGCCATGGGTCCCAAATTGACTCTTGGAGCTCCCCCTAGAGCTCTTTACCTTAGTCACCTCCCTATGTGACTCATCTATTGTGACCAAACCACAATGATGTCCCTTAGAAGATCTCCTTATCTTCTTGACCTTGGACACATCATCCTTGCCATAATCATATGCAACCCTAGCATATTTCTTCTTATTGGCCTTGGATGACTCTCCCTTGCCCTTATCATGTGCCACCTTAGCACATGGTCTCCTTTTGACCTTGGAGGGACTAAATCGGTATCCCAAGCCCGATCTATCATTGTTGGGTCTTTGACTACCCAACACCATATTTAATCCTTTAGATCCAATAGTGAATCTCTTAAGGAATTTCTCCAAATTATCAAGCTTTGACTTCAAAGCTTGATTCTCCCTCTCTAGGTTCCTAACCCTATAGTCAATATGTCCACCTTGGACATTCCTAGACCTACCCTTTCTAGGCATATGTCTCCCCTTCTTGGGATTAATGCCTTGGTTCTCCATTACCTTCTTCTCCTTAGGTAATGAGAATTTAACGTGTCTAGGTCTATCATGTATGGGTCTCCAGGGTTATGATCTACATTAACCCTATTCTTATCATGATATTTAAATCCAAAATTTTTCATTGCTACATAATGATAATCATTATTTTTCCTAGCATGCTTGGAAGAATGAAAATTTGAATTACAATTCAAATTAGGGTATACCTCCCTTACCCTTTAAGCTCCCCCTTGATTTGAGCTCCTCATATTCTTCTCCCATTTCTTTAAATGTGCAAGCTTCTTGAGCTCTCCCTTCCTTGGGCATCTTGTGTGGTAGTGTCCCATCTCACCACATGTGAAGCATCTAATGTGCTTCTTCTCCTTCTTCTTCCTACAACTCAAGTTAGATTCTAAAGGAATTGAATTGAGTTTAGGAGTTACCTTTTTCTTACCCAAAGGACACCTACTCTTGCAGTGCCCCTTTTCATTCCACCCGAAGCAAATGATGTGGTCCTTTGACTTTGCTTCGGTGGAGGTGCTCACTAGGTTGACCTCCAAGATCTCTTCTTCCTCCGTCTTGGATTCTTCTTCAACCCTTGAGGATATTAAGGATGCTTCTTCATCCTCCTTCTCCTCCTCGGAAGTTGAGCATGAGTCAACTTCCGTTTGCTCCACCTCCTCTTCTTGAGCTACTAAGCTCAACTCCTTGGGCTCCACATCCGATTGGTCCTTCTTCTCCTCTTGGACCACTTCATCACTTTCTTCGGATTTCTCTTCTTCTTCTTGTGTAGGCAAAAATTCCTCCCATGGAAATTTCTTCACTTTGCTCCACAAATCATGGGTGTTCTTATACTCACCTACACCATTTATCACATTAGGAGGCAATAAATCAATTAAAATTGCTATTACCTTTGAGTTTTCCTCCGATCGTGAGGTTTGCTCCTCCGTCCAATGTCGTGTTCGGAGCTTCTTTCCTTTCTTGTCTCTTGGGGCTTCAAATGGTTCTTCGACGACCATCATTGTGTCCCAATCCGTGTCGAGGAAGCTCTTCATCTTCACCATCCAAAAGGTGATGTCCCCAAGGCTTCCTCCTTCAAATTTTGGAGGGACAATAAACCCGGCCATCTTATGCTTCCTTGGCGGTTAGTCCAACGGAGAGCGTCCTCGCTCTGATACCAATTGTTGGAGGATCGGTGGCCGGCTTGAAGGGGGGTTGGATAGAAGGCACCCCCAAATCGATCGCTTTCTACACTATTGTTAGCTTGCGCAGTGGAATACAAATAAAAACAAACAAGCTAAACTAAATACAAGACAAAGAAAGGAAATGCAAACCAAACCGCTAACACGTTCGATGTAACGTGGTTCGGAGATGATGCTCCTACTCCACGGCTGTCCGTAAGGTGGACGATCCCTCAATCCGTCGGTGGATTAGTCCCCGGAAACTCCGGCTAGCACAATCCTCCTTGTCGGTGGAGAAACCTCGCCACAACTCGATCAAGAATACTTGGATTGCTAGAGCACTAGATGACTACTAATTAGGCTTTAACCAAGTCTAATTTCGTCGCCTTGGCCGGCCATACCAAGCTCCTTCTTATAGAGCTTGGAACAAATCAGAACCTGATTTGCCCGTTACCAGTCGACTGTCCATGCACCAGTCGACTGGTGCCAGCCCAACGGCACTCCAACGGCTATCTATCAGTCGACTGGTCCCATGACCAGTCGACTGATCCCAGCCATTTCGGGCACAGAATGCGACTGGTCCCAGTACCAGTCGACTGGTACAACCCTAGACTTAGGGTTTCCCATCCCGAGTACATTTCACTCGCACTCGGACCCTCACGACTCACTTGACTCTTCTTTGCAGCCTTGACCTTTTGCCTTCAAGCCTACTTCCTTTGGCTCTCATCCCTCGGATGCATCCAAGCCCGCGGCTTGTCTCCAATGCCATCCTTCGCGTATGCCTCGAAGTCGCTTCCCTCGGCCCTTGTCCTTGCTGCCTTGTCCACGATTCCTCAGATGCATTCAAGCCCGCGGCTTGTCCTCAATGCCATCCTTCATCGGACCCGAAGCCGTCAACCTGAGTCACATGTATCACCTGCAGTCCTGCACAACTCAAGTACACATATCAAATAACGAGGGTAAACCTAACTTAAACCCTTTGCCCAAACACCAAAACACATGGTCCCGTGGACCATTGGGATTGCTCTTTGGGAACACATCTTACATAGAGACACTGGATCGAGCCCTGATGTTAGAGTCAGCTCACCAGAGAGCGTATCTAGACAAGAAAAGGAAGCAGACGGGTCAGACATCTGGACAAATCCAGTAGCCACAGGCTACACAGCAGCAGAGTGGTCGCAGTCGGCCAGGTCAGGGTACTTCTAGGTCTTCTGGTCAGCCTCAGAAGTTGAGGCGGTCTTCATCAGGACGTTTTCGGCCTGCTCAGCAGACCCAGAAACAAACCGCCAGTGACATCCACTATGCCCGGTGTGGGTCCAGAGAGCACACCACATCAGCCTGCACCTTGGGGCAGTCAGTTTGCTATTATTGCAAACTGCCTGGGCACATGAGCCGAGATTGTTCGTTGAAGGCTCAGTGATAACCATGATTTTATTGTATTATTTTAGTTCATACATGCATGATTTGATGTTATGATCATAGACAAAACCTAGATTTGCATCATATTTCATGCATTGTCTTTATTTTTGACTTAATTATAAATTATCTTATTTTTGGTGTTATTTGATGCTAATATTTGATTCTTATTTTATAGGCATTAAAGGATCTTGGATTTGGATCTATTCGAACTGAATTTGTGCTCGAATTGGAGTTTAAACGAGAAGATCAAGCTGCGAAGCATTATGGACTGTTCATCGAAGATTGGACAGATCTGAACCATCCAGTGAAGATCTAGTCGATCTGACCTAAGGGAGAGTAGATCCAGACCCTTGATGAAGATCAGTACCTTCGGATCGGATTTTAGGCGAACTTTCACCGTTGATCAAGCTCCAAATCAATTTCAGTCGTCTGTTCAGATCTGGATCTGATTTAAAACAGAGAAGCTACAGTGTTCATGGTTGTCGATCTCCTCCGCTGAGCTTCGCGTCGCGTGGCTTCTCCCTGGATTTTCGACCCCGTTTCCACCTCCGATCATCCTCTCAAGCTTTAACTTCAGTGCAGAGCTTCACGGACGCGTCATCCCGATTTTCTGGAGCCATCGAAGGGTGTTCCCTCCGGTGGAATTTGGCTCTCAGATCTTCTATATTCCAGCGCGATTTGGAGGTGTTCTTCCAATCGACGACTCTGATTCCCATCAGCAACATTTGGAGGTGGTCTTCCGGTGTTCCTGAGCTCCATCCGATAGAAAATCGTCATCCGTACCTTCATCCAGATTTAGAGAGCTCCGAGTTGCAGATTTCTAGCATTTTCGGCACTTGAGTGGGTTTAGGGTTGTTCTAGCTCGCCGGAGGTGGTCCGCCGGCGTCCTTGAGCATACCTAGAACTGAGACGCAGCTGAGATGTTTTCGTGTTCTTATCTATGCAATTTATCATTTCATTATCTTGTTGAAGTTTAATTCGTGTTTGGAAGCTAGAATTTCATTTATGCAATTTAGTTTAAGTCTTGTTGGATTCTTGGTTAATTGTTAAGTGGTTAGGTTTTAATTATAGTTTAAATTTCGTTGTTGAACAGATTTAATTGTATCTCACTATTATATTCTTAGTTTGATGTGTGTTGATAGATTTATCACAACGTAGTGTGACAATGCGTTATGGTTGATTATTAGCACATAGTTAGGTTTCATTTATGCATTAGATTAATTTCTTATTTGCTGTGCTTTTCATTAGAATTAGCTTCAAAGTTTAAACCACCCATTTTCATGTTAAAACCCCCAAAAATAGAAATAATATACAATCCTAGATTGCATCCTACCGTTTGTTCCTCGAGGTTCGATCTTGGGCTCGTTATTGCAACATTAATGTGTAGTTAAGGGGTTCAGTGGAAAATACATTGTTAATTTGATTTACGAGTGTGATAGACTTGTTATCACTCAACATATTGCTTCTGGAGTTTCTGGTCATGGAGTTCAGTTCAGTCAGACAGGGACTCAGCGAGGAGGGCACAGAGCCCAATCCTCACATCGTCAGCAAAGGAAAGCTCCCCCTGCAGCAGCTGCATTTAGCATGCTCGGACAAGAGTACCTCAGTACTCTCATAGTACCATAGAGCTCTGTTCCGGGACCACAGTATCTAACTCAGGGGCAGTATCAGCTGCAGCCCCAGCCACTGGTTTAGTACCAGTCATCGCCCCAGCTGCCGGTCCAGTATCAGTCGCAGCCTACCTATCCGTCTATGGCTCAGTACCCGACACCGTCACAGTAGCAGGCTCAGACTTAGGCACCGCAGCCTTTGGCAACACTACCACCTCCACCACCACCAGAGACTGGACATATTCATGCGATTACCAGAGAGGATGCACAGCGGGCCGACGGATCCATTTTCCGCGGTATGATTTTACTTTATGCATTATCCGCTGATATGCTAATAGATACTGGTAGCTCGCATTCTTTTATTTCCCGTGCCTTTATAAGGGACATAGGTAGTCTACCTACTCTTAGATCGCAATGACTGACCGTCTCCCTACCGTCCGGTGATACATTGGACGTCACTCAGGAGGTCAGAGGTTGCCTGTTAGATTTTGGCAACATGATACTTATGGTTAATTTATTAGTGTTGGAAATGGTCAAGTTCGACATTATCCTTGGCATGGATTGGTTGTCAGCATATCATGCTACTGTTGATTGTCAGACGAGGGTGGTCATATTCCAACCATTATGAGTTTTTGGTAATGCCATTTGGGCTTACCAATGCTCCAGCGGTATTTATGGATTGTTGTGGTGGAGCATTGCTCCCACATATTATGGATTGTTTGTGGTAGAGTGTTGCTCCCACATGTTATGGATTGTTGTGGTGGAGCATTGATCCCACATATTATGGATTGTTCGTGGTGGAGTGTTGCTCCCACATGTTTTGGATTGTTGTGGTGGAGCGTTACTCCCACATATTGTAGATTGCTTGTAGAGGAGCATTGCTCCCATATAGGTTGCATTGATAGTGGTAGAGTGTTGCTCCCATATATGTAGTATTTCTTGTGATGGAGCATTGCTCTCACATACGATGATCTATTTCTTTGGTGATTCGTAGCTAGTAATCAGATTTCAGACTTGTTGTCGGGGATCTTATAGTTAAGTGTGCCTGTTGTACGGGCATTATGAGTTCTAGGTTTTACCATTTAGGCTTACAAAGCCCTAGATGTTTTCATGGACTCGATGATTTCGGTATTCCTAGGTTGTTGGATCCGTTTCCATTATCTTTGTTGACAATGTTGTAATCTATTTCTGATTCGAGGAGAATCACGTACACCCCCTTCGCATACTTCTAGAGATGTTTCGACAGAAACATCTATATTTGAAGTTAGATGGGTAGAAGTCTGCGAGACCAGCTTCCAGGAGCTAAAGCGGAGATTAGTGTCGGCTCCGGTTTTGGTTTTACCCTCCAGAGAGGATGGATTCATGCTCTACACCGACGCATCTCTACAAGGTTTGGGCACTATTCTGATGCAGCACAGCAGGGTAGTCTCCTATGCTTCTCGATAGTTGAAGGAGCATGAGAAGAACTACCTGGTGCATGATTTAGAGTTGGCCGATATTATATTTGCTCTAAAGATTTTGCGGCATCATCTGTACGACATTACATTTGAGATTCTTACGGATCATAAGAGTCTCAAATATATTTTCACTCAGAAGGAACTCAATCTCCGACAGATGAGATGGATGAAGTCCTGAAGGATTACGATTGTACCATTAGCTACCACCCAGGGAAAGCTAATGTGGTCGTCGATGCACTCAGCAGGAAGTCCAGAGGGACTTTAGCTTGCCACCGGGCTTCAGTCACAGACTTGATTCAGGGTTTCTCCGAGTTAGGCCTTGAGGAACAGGGACAGACAGAGCAGGGTATTCTTGTTACCATGGTTGCTCAGTCGTCGATTAGGACGAGGATCCGAGAGGCACAGGCTGGTGATCAACATTTTCAGTTCATTGGCAGCCAGATAGCTTCCGGGCAGCAGATTGAGTTTACCCGAGATGAGGAAGGTATTATATATTTCTGAGGCAGATTATGCGTACCTCAGTCTCACTCGGTCTTACAGGAGCTACTTCAAGAGGCTCATCGCTCTCGATTTACGATCCACCCAAGAGGGACCCGCATGTATCGAGATTTGAGGCGTTCCTACTGGTGGAACGATATGAAGAAAGATATCGCGGAATTCGTAGCTAGATATCTTGTCTGTCAGCAGGTGAAGGCTGAGCATCAGAGACCTACCAGATTACTTCAGCGGATTCCTATTCCTGAGTGGAAATAGGAACACATTACCATGAACTTTGTGGTGGGTTTACTTAGGACACGACGAGGCCATGACGCGATTTGGGTAATTGTTGATCGATTAACCAAATTGGTGCACTTCTTAGCGATTCAGAAGACTGATTCCCTAGATCGATTGGCAGATCTGTATTGCCGGGAGATCATCAGATTACATGGTGTCCCTTTGACTATTATTTTGGATAGAGACCCTCGATTCACGTCTCGATTCTGGCAGAGTCTGCAGCAAGCCTTGGGCACTCAGCTCCGTTTTAGTACAGCTTTCCATCTACAGACAGATGGACAGTCAGAGCGGACCATTCAGACTCTAGAGGACTTGTTGAGGTCTTGTGTATTGGATTTCAGAGGCAGTTGAGAGGACCATTTTCCATTAGTAGAGTTCGCCTATAACAACAACTTTCATTCGGCTATCCAGATGACACTGTTTGAAGCGTTGCATGGTAGGCCTTGTCGGACACCCACCCTCTGGGATGAGGTTGGGGAGGCCCAGCTGTTGGGTCCTCATAGAGCTCAGCAGGAGGCAGAGTTGGTCCGTACTATCAGACGGAGGATGTCAGAGGCGCAGGACCGCCAGAAGAGTTATGCTGATCAGAGACAGAAACCTCTGGAGTAATCTACAGGCGACCATGTATTTCTACGAGTTTCACCCACGAAAGGGGTGAAGAGATTTGGCCTCAGAGGTAAGCTAGCTCCGCGATATATTGGCCCTTTCTAGATCCTGGAGAGGATTGAAGCGGTAGCTTATCGTCTGGCACTACCACACTCCCTGGCAAGCGTCCACGACGTATTCCACGTATCTATGTTGAGGAGATATGTACCCGACCTGACACATGTGCTGACAGATATCCCAGTTCCCCTTCAGCCTAACGCTACCTACGTGGAGGTTCCGGTACGGATCCTGGACCGGAAAGAGCGTCAGCTGCGGAACAAGACTATCCAACTTGTTAAAGTCAGATGGCAGCATCATTCGGACAAGGAGGCTACCTGGGAGCTCGAGGATACGATCCGAGCTCGATACCCCCATCTTTTCACTTAAGGTATGTGATTTAATTTGTCGTTCAACATTTATACTCTTTACCTGTTGTTAGTATTTGCTGATGGTAGATAACGAAATTTGGGGACCAAATTTTTATTAGTAGAGGAGAATGTAAAATATTGAAAAAAGCGAATAATCATAAGGAAATTTTTCGGAAACCGTATGGCTTCATTTACGGGGATAAAACTAGGCCTCAGGAAAGCTTGTTTATGGTACCCCATTTAAGCTAGGAAAATTTAATTTTCCTTTTTTCTTTTTATTTCCTTTTTCTTTCTCTTCCGCCGAACCCGTGCCCGACGTTGTTCCCTCCTCCTTCGCGTCGAGCCTCTGATCTTCTGGCCTAACCACTCCCAACCGGCGCCACAAAACAGCCGCACGCCTCGCAAGTAAAGCCAACGCCGAAGCTTCATCCTCTCCCTCTCCCGGCAAGGAGCGCCCTCTCCTCTCCGATCTTCGACCCCCACTACCCCTCCCGATCTTCTCTCTTCTGGTCATAACAGAAGCAGAGCACCCGAGCCCTAGATTTTCCACTGTCGGGTTCTTTCTTCACCCATCGCACCACATTCTGTTGGGTCTCTGACGGGAGGGATCTGCTGATACGAGATTGTGGTAAGGTATTTGATCTTGGGTTGTAGAGAACTGGATTCTTATTCCTGAATGGGAGGTTTGTGCTAATTAGGTTGGATGATCATTGTAGCTTTGATTATGTACGCTGTCAGCCATTTATTTCGGCCACAGAAGACCACCAGCAATCACTTGGCTGTGAGGAAGAGGAAGGCTCTGCCGTGAAGTATTCTAACGCAACATTTGGAGTTTTCGGCTTGAATCCTGGCCAACAACACTGGTTTGGTAAGGCAGATTTGTGTTGAGTTGTTGGCTGATCATAGTGGATTCTGTCACTATTTGTTTCCGCAACAGCAACTCCTAGTTCCGGTCACTATATCCCTAAGGCACGCATCTCCGGTAGTGACTCAAAAGCCGGGTATACGGATTTGGGTGAGTCTTGATGTTATTTCATTTCTATAAAGGATGATAATAGTGTGATGTGGATTAGGGTTTTGCCCTAATTTAGTGTTAGAGATTTTATTTAGCTACTTATTTAGATTTGGCTAAATAAAATATACACATTAATTGGTGACACAGGACTTTGACACGAGACGACGAGTATCTCGACGTCAGATTTGGACCGGATACGATCCTTTCTATTGGAGGCGAGTACCTTGACTTATCTTTTAGATTTGTCATTTGATGTGCATAGTAATTTCTTAACAAATAGTAATAATTATGTTTTATATCTGCATCGGTATGTCATTATCCATTACTTGTGCATGCTTTGATTGTTTTCCTGTTTGCATTCATGTTTATACCTTCAGATTACTTATGATCATAAAAGAATGACATACCATGCCATAGGATATACCAGACTTATTTGATACCATATCTGACCTGTGTACCTAGAATTTTTGATTTGATCCATGTATATTTTTAGTACATATTTTATGGAGGTAGATATGGTCAGGATCAGGATATTTCCATGCTTAGTGTCATGCACCATCTCACATGATTGCATGTTGTGCAATAGTCGACTCCATTATTGTTGAGCGCATCGCCAGTTACATATATTTGTACATACCACCACTGTGGGTTAGTGGTATGTCAGGTGGGTGTGTGACAGTTCTGCTGTTAGGCTCTGCTGGTCCGGTGACTCAGCGTGGTAGCCGACAGACAGTTCTGCTCTGTTAGGCTCTGTTGGTCTGGAGACGCAGCGTGGTAGCCGACAGACAGTTTGCTCTATTTAGCTTCGTTGGTCCGCTCATGGGTAGTGTGACGTAGCGTGGTAGTCGGAAGGGATCCCTCCTCTGGACTTGCTCAGGGAGATGAGAGCATTGAGCTCTCCCACTTATGATTTGGGGTAGGAGGATAGGTGTACTCCGACAGCATTCCGTCCACTCGGTCACTCATCAGGAGTAGTGATGACAGAGTGCACGGTTGTCACAGCCCTACCCACTCGGTCTCACCATCGTGTGTGAGATGGCTGACTGGAGAGTAGGGGTGACTAGGACATGTCATTGACATCATACACATTGATGCATTTATTACTTGTGATTGCTGCATTTTGGATGGATGCATTTGTTTGACATGTATACAGGATTCTTATACTTCTCAGTTGATTATCTATACACCAGGTCCTGGTTAGTATAGATTTCTCCTGTTTATTTCAGTTGCATTTATCATTGTTGTATCAAGAGACTGTACGCATGATTAGTGCTAGTTGTTATTTTCTTACTATGCATGTCAATATTACCCGCTGAGGAGTTGACTCACCCCGTGGATATTTACTATTTTCAGGTTGAGGCTGTCCCGAGGAGTTCCAGTCGCTAGTCCCCTATAGATCGCGAGGATGTGTTTTATCTTTTGGTTTTCCTATTGTACTTTTTAGACTTGTTCTAGTTTTGACACTTGGATATTGTGTCATCTTTATTGTCGATCAGTTTTTATTTGGATGTGTTTTTGCTACATACCTACCTGAATGGCAGAAGAGGTGAGTTCATTGTGATTTTTGTTTTATGGGTGTAGTGGAGTAGGATATCATGTTTTGAGCTTTATGGGTGTAGTTGAGTAGGATTTTTGACTTGGTTTTCTTATCATTGCATTTGTTTAATTTTACTATTAAACTGCATGGTGATTGCTTGTTTATATATATATATATATATATATATATATATATATATATATATATATATATATATATATATATATATATATATATATATATATATATATATATATATATATATATATATATATATATATATATATTGTTTCGGCCGTGTTGGGCGAGGTATTTGGATGGATGTAGAAAGTTTCAGATTGTCACCCGTACAGGGGAGATGCTGCTGAAATTTCTTCTGGCAGGGACTCTCCCGGGGCGTGACAATCAAAATACAGGTTCGACTGTCGGATGCTTCCTATATCCGATAGTCATTTATTCTTCCCACATTCGATCATAGCTGTAGTCATTTGATCGGAGTGCTAACCATGATTGCATTTATTCTTCGTGAGACACTTGCCTCAATTCTTAGTCACTTGCAACACATGTAATGCAATCCTTCTAACTCATCTATTTTGACCTCAACTTTGGTCTTATTGAGTTAGACTTAAGTCTAGCTTTTTACTAAGTGAGCTTGATCTTCTATCTAAAGACTTTCATTAGCCCACTTTTGGATAGCTTAAACTCACTATCCACAACTTTGTGACTTTAGTCAAATGATCCAACAAAGCTTTAACCATCATTGTTACATTATACTCATAGTATAATTTTGTTGTCCATCCTTTTAAGGCATAGTTCTCACATAGAAAAATTCATTCTTCCTTACGAGTAACTCTCACTTTACTTGAGGTTCACTTTTAGATGCACTAGGATATCTTTTGATAGTAACCTTAAAAGATACATTTTCTTCAAGTAATACAGTGTCTTTTACTATCATTGCTTGAAGACGATTACGGAGAATTTCTCCAATTTCTCTCCAATAAGAGTGGGACCCACGACCACCATAATCACTAATATCATCCTGAGATTGTTGGAATTTTTAAAGATAGGTATGTGTCTTTTTCCTTAAACATTTTTATTTGATTAAGAAACATTTTTATTATGATTAATCAAATTGATTAATCTGATTATTATTTAAATAATCTATTGTAAATATTAATTAATCAATTAATTAATATCACAATCAATAATCTTTTAATCAATCAATTTAATTATATTATAATTTCATACCCATCAATAATTCTACATACTCGAATTAGTATCATCCATGAATCCAACTCGTATGTGAGTTAAACTTTCATCCGATCATATCAAACTAATTTTTCATTAGACATCAATTTCTCATTCATTCGAAAAATTAATTTACAACAATCTATTTATAAAATAATCATCTTATCCCTATTAATAATCACCCAAATCAATTTTCCAACAAACTCACCACGCGGCAATGCTGCAACTTGCTATAGCCTTAACGAAAAGCAGGAGATTCTCATGACAGCCGATAGCAGGCTTCAAGCTGGAGCAATTACGGTGGCCCCATCTACTTGGACTGATTCCTCTGGTTAATAGGAGCAGCCTTCCCTGACTTGCTCTGCTACGTGAATGCAAGAATATTCCGTGTCTTATTAGTCACCTACCACCACATCGCCTATCCATGGCCTCGTTAAGGTCCATCTTTTCTTAAATACAACGACAAGGAAAAGACGGGCATTTAAACTACAAATGTGAACTCAAGAAAACAGATACGCCATTAGCTCTGTTTACCGGTCTTTTCCTCTCCATTATAAAAGGACCCCACCAAGTAAATGGAAAGGCATGCAAAACTAAAACTCGCACTGATGACGATGAGCTTCACCGTGACGAAGGTGGCCGAGGAGTTCGTCGCCCCCAGCGGCGGCACCGCCGCCGCCGAGCTGAGTCTCCCCCTCTCGTCCTTGGACCATGCCATGGGCCTCAGATTCTTCGTCGAAGTGGTCGCCGCTTATGAAGGCGGCGGCCTGCTTCAGTCCCCAGCAGACGCCATCAGAGCCGCGCTGGCTAGTGCGCTGGCCCACTACTACCCGGTCGCCGGCCGGCTCGTGGTGTCGGACGAGGGAGAACTGGAGGTGGCTTGCACCGGCGAGGGGGTGTGGTTCGTCGAGGCGAAGGCGAGCCGGTACAGCCTGAGCGATCTGAGGAACCTAGAGTTCCCTCTGGTAATCCCCAAGGAGGAGCTCCTCCCATGTCCGCCCCCGAGTTTGAACCAGCACGAGATGATCTTGATGATGCAGGTTCGTTTTTCGATTTTGTGCTAATTTAGTCCTCTTACAATATTCAATGCGATGTTTGCCGAAAGCGCGTTGACCTATTTGACTACCTCTGATCTAATTTATTCAACGATGAATTAATTAAAATCTACCAACGATTTGCATTTTGCAGGTGACGGAGCTCAAGTGTGGCGGCTTCGTGATCGGACTTAAATTTAACCACATGGTGTTCGACGGCGTCGGAGCCGGCCACTTCCTGAACGCCATCGCCGACATCGTCCGAGGTCTCCCCGGCCCTGCCGTCGAGCCGGTCTGGCTCAGAAAGGCGATCCCGGCCCCGCCGATGCGCCACCCGAAGCCCCCTCCGACGGTCGCCTACAACTTCGCTCGCTCACTCCGCGACTTCCCGCCTCACGCCGTCAACGCGATCAAAGACTCGTACGCGCGGGGGACGTCCAACCGCTGCACCACCTTCGACGCGTTGGCCGCCGTCCTCTGGCGGAGCCGCGTCCGCGCCATCGGCCTCGAGCCGGAGGCCGATGCCCACCTCGTCTTCCCGGCCAACGTGCGCCACCTGGTGAATGCTGCCGGCGGCGGCTACTACGGCAACTGCGTCTACTGCATGACGATAACGAAAAAGAGCGAGCGGGTGGCGCGCGCCCCGGTGGGCGAGATAGTGGGGTGGATACGCGAGGCGAAGGGGAGCCTGGCGGCCAAGTTCGCCGCGTGGGCGGCGGGCGACTTCGAGGAAGACCCGTTCAGAGTCCCGATCGGATACGATGCGCTGAACCTGTCGGACTGGAGGGCAGTGGGGTTCCACGAGGTGGACTACGGGAGAGGGGCGCCGCGGTGCGTGGCGCCGCTCAACGACCACTGTTTCTTCGCTGGCGGGATCCTTCTGAAGCAGCCGGCGCCGGAGCAGGGGGTGCGGTTCGTGGGACAAGTCGTGACCAAGGAGCACGAAGAGGATTTCGTGCAGCAACTGAAGGAATTCGTGTAAAACCGGAAAGTCCGCATAAAACCGCACTCCTCACAAAAATCTCTTGTGATTGACTTTTTTTTTTCTTTTAATGAAGTGAATAATAAATTTGATCAAAATTAAGTATATATAAATTTTAATCAAAATTATTACATAACCATATAGTTATTTTGAAATTATCGAAGAATTATTACTCAAATTTAAATTCTGACTAAAAAATAATCATGTAATAACTTTGACTTTTTGTGTTCAAAACTTGTTCATAGTGATAATAGATGAATGCGTTTATTTTTAACATCTTTATTAATCCGTTCCAAAATCAATATAGAGGAAATTCGTCTCAGGATTAATACGGAAAAAATTCATCCCAGGACTAATACAGAGAAGGTAAATCACGGATGACTACTAACCTTTAGAATAATGACTAACACATAAGGGAGATATTTATCTCGACTTTATTAAGATTCAAACATTAAACTTTATAATGACAACACCCCATACACTAGCTATAAACAAACTCTTTACATCCTCAATTATTATATATTTTCCTTATAAAAATTTAAATCGATATCAATGCATATATAAATTTATACTAATTTAATTTTACAAGTAAGCATTGCGTGTGTTTTCTAAATCATATAGAATTGTTCTATCTTCCTTTTTAAATTTTAAATAGTTTAGAGTCAAATAATATTTTTAACTAAAATTACTACATAAATAAATCAAAGCTTACAAATAAAAACTTTTATATTCCCCAGAAGTCAGTTTTTTAATATTTAGACCAATTTAAATTCACATATCTATTTTAGTCTAAACTACTATATAGACAATTAAATTTTATAAATACATACTCTTTTATATTTCTTAAACCTTTTGAACTTACACAATAATTTCCATGTATAATTTATAATAATTAAGATTCATATAGCAATTTTAGTCAACATCTATATTGATCTAATTTTAGATACAAGCATTTCTTTGTTTTTATGGACCCTTCAAAATTATTGTATCTCTTTCTTTTTAATATTGACTAATATAGAAAGCAATTTTATCAAAACTATATGTTATAATGATTTAAATTAATAAATAAACACCCTTTACACTTTTCTTCCTTCCCTGGCAAAAAAGTTAAAAATCTAAAATTTAAAAGAGTTCATGAATAAGATGATTAGTCCTCTTGGCTAAAAACAAATAATAACAAACAGATAAGCTTCTGATAGATCAAGAAGATAGACAAGACATTAGGCTATTTGCTGCAGGGAAAAAGAACCTTTATGATAAAATTGTTAAGCACACTTTGCAATTTAATGAACAGATAAAAATACGATTCAAGGCTTTTATTACATGAACAGCAAATAGCAGTTGAATTATTCTAAGCTGAAGTTCAATAACTCATAGATTTTACTTTGTCCATGAAGGAAGATATTCTCATGGGATCTTTGTCGATACCACCCTCGTCGCATATGCCGCTGCTGACATCGACTCCATCGGGCTTAAGGGCACCAACAGCCTCAGCAACATTGTCAGGATGAAGTCCTCCAGCCAATAGCCAGCCATGGTTGCTTCTAACAGATGGCAACTTGAACTTTTGCCAGTTAAATCCTTTACCACTGCAGATTAAAAAAGAAATGACTTGTTAGAACCAGAAATGTGTGTTTGTCGAGATATAAACGTCGACAATTCCACCTATTCATGAACACACTGAAAAACTGGATTGTAAGTTCATCAAAAAAGGTCAAATGGGTAGCATGAAGTATGAAAATAACTTGATAGCATGACTAGTAGATATGTAAGACTTGCCTCATTTAAGAGAATACTTGTAAAAAATGATAGATAGAAAGACTTCTCTCCGACATCATCTATTTTTACTCTCAAAGCTTACATCAGATGCCTGATTGATTGTTCAGAAACACAAGGTTGATATCATAACCATATGTCATCAGCATTTACAACCTATTCAAACTCTAATGCAAAGCGATGTAATGTTTTTATTTGCATTATACGTGTGGTACTTTGCATAGTAGAAAAGAATTTCCTACCTGCCACTAAATTTATTTGCATCATACATGTGGTACTTTGCATAGTAGAAAAGAATTTCCTACCTGCCACCTTTAGCGCTATCCACCAGAATCCAATCAACTAAAGAAGAATTCTCCATGGCCAAATGGTTGAGAAGTTTACCGTCTTCATCGGCATGGAGTACATATATAACTTGGTTATGTTGCAAGATAATGGGGAGCAAGGAACGAGAACCATCACCATGAAGCTGAAGAAGTAAATGACAGCAAAAACAATAAGATTTAACAAAATATCAAAAAAAAAATTACAATCGTGAATGTTTTGAATAAAAAAGGATAAGATACTTGAACAAGCTCAAGGTCAGCTGCATCAGAAGCTCGCAATATCGTGTCTGCATCATCATCAACAAAGACACCAACAGGCTTTGAACCACAATCTCGTGCAACTTTGGAGATTTCTTTAGCTGTCGCTAATGAGACTGAACGCTTTGAATGTGGCCAAACAATCATGCCAATGAGGCTAGCACCAGCATTTGCAGCCAATTCAGCATCCCTTGCTGATGTAACACCACACATTTTAACAATAGGCTTAATCATTTTAAATCCTGTTTCGGCAGACAAGGATTCAATGGCACCAGCAGATACACCAGAAGAGTTCATAGTAATACATGAAATGCTCGTGGTTCGCTGTTCTGTGTGTAAAGCAAAAGGTACATTTATAAAATGTACAAGAAATTAAATGGACCAATAAATGAGAAAAAACGTAAAAGAAATACAAATATAACTACACAGTTTGAGCTCCCATTGAAAATAAGAACAAAATATTCTCAATACAAAGACGAAGCATCGTATTAATTCAAATTCTCTTTAGAAAAAAGCCAGATTTCCCAAAACATGCAAGAAAAGTTGTGAGATGCCCAATGGACATATTTAGTTACTAAATTCCCACTGGACACACCTCCCCAAGTGATAGACCCCAAAATACCCTATTCACCAAGCAATATCATCCCACACCTGAAACAGCTTCCACTAGACCAAACCCTGGTTGGTCCTACAAAAATCTTCCCAAGACGTAAGTGAAATAAATCCAGCTCAAAACCTCATAATATCTCCACCATAATCTTCCTATTTTTTCCCATAATCAGTGACCCCTTATTTTTTTCTCCTTCCCTTTATTCTCCTTCCCTTTATTCTCCTTCTTCACCAATGATTCTTCCCTGCATCTTGAGGCTGCAAAAATTGTCTATTTCTCATCTCACCAGGCCGATACATTGTATGTTTTTCTAAATTTTTCTTGAATATCTCTCTTTCTCCCTAAAAATGGATTTTTGTTCATCCAACTGACATCAAGAGATAGGAATAGAGTGAGGGCATAGATAGATTCCTAGCATACCAAGATCACATTGGTAGCCTCAAATCTGCAAACAGATCTCCCTAGTTCCATCAAGGTGAAAAATTCAAGTCACTTTGATGAACCTACACAAGTCATAATGCATATTTGGATGTATAGATGGGTTCCTATGAGTCCTAGGAGCGCATTGATTGTCTCACACTTGCAATTTGACAATTGTGGTTCTATCAAGGTAAAACGATTATTTTATATTGATGGACATAGAGTGATTAACATGCAAGTGTAAGAGTATTGATAGGGACCTCCGTGATCGCAATGGTGGTCTCATACAATGGTAAGTCCATCATTTCACCTTGATGAACATTCATAGATCAAAATGAAAATGTGAGATTACATTTGTGCTCCTAGAGCTCCCACGAACCCATATGTGCCATCATATTTGTAATTTTACCTCTAAAATTCATTAAGGTAAAATTACTAATTTCACTTTGATGTATATCTATTGGTCAAAATCAAACTATGAGACCACCAGTATGTTCTTGGAGGTTCCAACATCTCATTCATGTCCTCATACTTGCATGTTACTTTAGCAGACATATCCTAGAGCTCCCAAGAGCACAAACATTGCCAACAAACTTGCAATTTGACTATTGAAGGTCTATCAAGGTGGAATTGTCATTTCACTTTTATGCACATCCACAAGCAAAAATGCAAGTGCTAAACCACTTTTAGTCAAAGTGGAAGCTGGTTCCACCGTTGGTTGGGATTATCACATGAAAATGTTATTTTGGAATTATCACTTAGGGAGGTAAGCTCGGTGAGAAATTATACAACTATATGTGCAACAATTGGACATCTTATAACTGTTGCACACGGATTAGGAAACTTCCCAAAGATGAAAAGCATTAAACATATGGGCTACGATTAATCTATAACAGACGTTAAGATCAATCTGTCTGGAACATAGAACCAAATCTTCTCTTTAAAACTTACCGTCGTGATGTTGCAAAGGGAGCCATGAAAGTGAACGCGTGAGCCCCAAAGTAGCCATTCTTCTGCAAAAATAAGATAAAATTAGAGCAAACGAAAAGGAGCGAAAAGAAAAATCAGTTGGGCATTTCAACGAACGCGTGAGGTGCTTGCTTCAAATACGAAAAACAAACTTACTATCTGATCCTCTGGAGAAAGGAGGGAACTTTACTTCCAAGGGCGGAGGAAAAAGCGGCTCGACGCTCAACTGTGGCGATCCCCGCAGCAGCCTCCGAGGAGAGAAGACGCACGAGTTCGGCTCTTCACTGGAAGAGGATGCTCCGTATGTGTGTGTGTGTGTGTGTGTGTGTGTGTGTGTGTGTGTGTGTGAGAGAGAGAGAGAGAGAGAGAGAGAGATAGAGAGAGAGAGAGACGCCGGTGCAGCTGGAGGGACGAGGGAGGAAGTCGAGATTCCGACGCCGACGAGCGCTTGCGGAAGAGGAACCAAAGTGTCTTTCAAGTGCTTGCCTCTTTTTCTCTTCTCCTCCGTTGGTCGAAAGACAGGTGGAATATGGAAGGGCAATTAATCGGACATATTTTTTTAAAAAAATATATAATATATTAAATCTGACACCAACTCTTAATATTTATTTAATTTATTGTGAATTTAAATTTGAATTTATAATAAATTTAACACGAATATAATTTTTTTAAAAAATAATCAATTAAATTTAATTATAAATTTATTTGGAAAAAATGAAAAAAAAATCCTAAATTAGGTAAATCGTCAAAAAATTAAAAGACCACCCCACTATATTTTTGTATTTAAAATATCTCTTTATTTCGGTATTTGTATCAGTGTAGTTAAATTATACCTTAAAATTATTATACATAAAGCAATAAAATATCAATTTTTAATTCTAAATCAAAATATTTTTTATCAACTTATTCAAAATTATTTTATTTTGTTCATTGTGGTTTGTGTTATTATTGTGGATAAGAGAACTCAAGAGTATGGCAGCAGTGTGGTGTGCATCTCAACCCAGTCGATAGGGGCGCCTCTCGTCGCTCCACGCCTTTCCATCTCTTCTCCGCCTCAGACAGGTGTGTATTCCTATTTCCTTCCTCCATAATCCTCTGCTAACTCGGTCCTCTTCCATCTGTACAAAATGGACGAGAAAAACGGTACTTTTGATCTGTTGTTGTTGAATCGCGGATGTTGTTTTTTTCTTTCTTAATTATATGACAAAACTGTTTTGTTGATTTATCTTGGCTTCTCTTGGCATTGTAATTAATCTATCTGCCTCAAAGTTTGCTCTTTGCTCAGAATCCACAAATTTCATCGGTGAACTGCTAGTTCTAGGTTTGTGTAGTTACTGATTGTCTTGAAGATTAGTTTAGAATTTAAGAAGTCGAAATGGCAATATCATTCCTTATCTTCCTCAAGAAACTCAGTAGTGCTCATTCCAACTTTCTTCATCAATGAAGATTATTAGGGTTCAGGAGATATCAGCAAGTTTTTGCCATTTTCTATGAAGTAGTTTTATGGGGAGACTGGGATTGTAGACTATTTGCTGCAATTGAAAGTTTTTGAAATACACAATGAAGCATTTTTTTCACATTCGTAAATCGTGTGTGGAGAAATTTGATGTTCTACATATGTTATGTTTAAAATGTGGTTTGAGATGAGTGCTACTGAATTTGTTGAAGGAAATAAACAATGATAATTGTTGGTAGCATCTGTTTATTTATTTTTTGGAATTTCACCTTTTGCATGTAAAGATTTATGTTTTGAATAGTTTCTTTGTTCATGATTCTGCAATTAATATAACAAACTTGTATGATGTTTGCAGTTGAAACTTGAAAATATGGAGAGAAACTAGGCAATGAAGTGCATGGTAGATTGCAAAATAGAGCATACTCCCTTAGATGCTTCAGCTAAGGATCTTGGTAAACAAAGCATGAAGCAAGAACGATTATATGTTGACTTATCAACCAAGGTAATTCTCTTGCAATTCAAATTATTGTTTGCATAATCATCCACTACTACTAAAGATAGTATTTTGTCTTGAGGTCATAGAGATGCAACATGTGTTGAGCCATAATGCTAAAGTTCTTTTCTGTAGATGTTATTGAGCTTTTATTCTTAAATTCTTGCACTCTAGATCTTTACTTTGAGATACCTATTATCTTTTACATACAAAAGTTATCACACATCACACATATTAGGGAGTTATGTATCAATAAGGAGCAAAGGAACTCTCGTAATATGTCCTATTCATCGATAATGCATATATAAAGATAGAGGGGTTACCGATCATTTGTATGAGGAACAATTCCGCTTTAATCTCAATGTGATATCAGAACCACCCTAGTTCCTTCTCACTCGACCATTCTCATTAGTAGGTTTGCTAATCAAATCTTTAAGAGAGCTTAGAGTTGAATATATTTATAACAAACTGAGTTTCTACAATATATTTGAACCAACTTGAAAGGGAGGGAGTATGTGTGCATATGTAAGGAGTAAGAGATTACTCGTAATACTTTCTATTTGTCAATAATACATATATAAAGGCAGAGAGACCTGCTAGAATAAATGCAGCTCAGGCATATAGGTCATTATAATCTCTAGCTCAATGAAAAACCCAAATTTTTGGTACCGAAACTTTATTCTACAGGTACAAACCAAAAAATATTTGTATTGATCATCTCTGAGGTTTCTTACCAAACCTCATTTCTGAAAATTAGGCCCTTGTTCACGAATACATCTAATAAGTCTCGTATAGTAGGATACTAATATGGTAAAGACTTGTTTCAAACAGATCATTATCATATATGTTACTACTCCTAAACTCTATATTTCATGAGCATATCTATCTTAATGTTAACAGGAATACCACAAATGGGGCACAACTAGAAAAGCAATTTCTAGTTCTTACTCTAGAAAGCATGAAATCTGCACTACATGCTTGAAAGGAAACCGATGCCAAACAGTTCTTACAAGAACAAAGAAAATGGGTAGTTTGATTGATGAAAAGAAACCTCATGAAGCATCGTCGTTGTTTAATAGTTTGATTGACGAGGGTCATAAGCCTTCTGTGGTGACATATACAACTCTATTAACTGCTTTGACAGTACAGAAGCAATTTAAATTCATTCCTTCACTACTATCCCAGTTTGAGAACAGTGGACTGAAACCTGACTCAGTTTTCTTCAATGCCATAATTAATGCATTTTCGGAAGCTGAAAAGATTGATGAAGCTATCAAGATCTTCTGGAAGATGAAGCAAAGTGGGTGCAAACCAACAACAAGCACTTTCAATACTCTTATAAAAGGATATGGCATCATTGGCAAACCTGAAGAATCAAATCTGCTTTTGGATATGATGTCTCAAGAGGAGAATACGAGGCCTAATCAGCAAACATACAATATACTCATTAAAGCATGGTGCGAAAAGAAAAATCTAATTGAAGCTTGGAATGTATATCATAAGATGTGTGAGTCTGGCATTCAGCCTGACGTTGTCACATATAATACTATTGCAAGGGCTTATACTAAAAATGGTGAAACAAGGAGAGCTGAAGTGCTAATATTAGAAATGCAGACAAGATTATGTCCAAATGAACGTACTTGGGCCATTATTGTCTGTGGATATTGTAAAGAAGGCAACATGAAAGATGCATTGAGATGTGTAAATGAAATGAAGGCGTTTGGTATTCGTCCAAATATTGTAGTCTTCAACAGTTTAGTCAAAGGATTCCTAGATCTCCAAGATATAGCTGGAGTTGATGAAGTGAGTATTTAGTTTGATGATCTTTCTCTTAGTCAACAATCTCTCTGCAGTGACAGTTGATCATAATTTCTACTTGAACAGGTATTAGCAATAATGGAAGAAATCGCGGTCAAGCCAGATATTGTCACATTCAGCCACCAGCTGAATGCATTGTGCGCAATGGGACTGATGACTAGATGCATGGAGCTTCTAAGTAAGATGGTGGAAGCAGGTATTAATCCAGATGCACAAGTATATAGCATCCTCGCCAAAGGTTATGTCCGAGCAAGAGAACCTGCTAAAGCTGAGGCCCTTCTTGTGGCTATGAATGAACTTGGCATAAAGGCCAATGTTGTGACCTTCACAACAATCATCAGTGGCTGGTGTAGTGCAGCAGATATGGAAAATGCAATGAGGGTCTTCTCGATGATGTGTGAGTCCGGTGTTTCACCCAACATAAAGACTTTTGAAACACTTATATGGGGATATGGTGAAGCAAAACAGCCATGGAAGGCTGAAGAACTTCTTGATACCATGAGGAAATCTGGAGTGAGCCCTAAGAAAAACTGTATTTGCCTTGTTGCTGAAGCTTGGAAAGCTGTCGGGTTGCAGAATGAGGCTAGCAGAGTGCTTGGTTCTCTGAATGACTCTAATGCACGTCATAAGGAAAGTGATTTATCTCTTCATTTGTGGAATAAGGAGCAACTGAACCAAGGACAGGTTTATTGTTTTGCAAACTCTAACTCTACACAAATAGCCAATCCACTCACTGATGGTGGACAGAGATTCAAGACCAATGGAATTGGAAGGGCCTCACAGTATGCTGAGGTTAGTTCTGAGACCTTTCAAATTTTCACAAAATCAGCATTAATCAGCCCTGCCTTCAGATTTGGAGTTAGGAACCCAATCAAATGCCAGAAACAGCCTGGGATGTACAGCCAAACTACGAATTGCAAAGCTATGTTCCTATAGTACAGAAAGCTGATTATTTGATCGATAAATTGAAGGATCCAGTTTACTAGATGTTGTTTATAACAAAAATCTAGAAGAGAGGTCCATCTGTTAATTATATTGCATGATTCTGCAAATTTCTTCTTACTGGCATTTTTATTTAGATGTCATATGATGCCTTCTGAATTGATAAAAGTTGTTCTAGTTCACTGTTAATATAGTCGTATTAACTAGACAAACATTGAGTCCAAAAATACACATTTTCAATTATTCAAACCATCTAGTGGATTGGCGTTCAAATAAAAATAATGTGTCTAAATTCCTTATTTCAATCAACTAGAACAAAGGTCCAATTAATTGGACCTTGCTTTAGTCAACCATCATCTCCTGCAATGAAGGATATCAAAAAGGCCACAAGGAAGACATGATTGAAAAGATTCAGAACTAAAGTGTAGTTATCATTCTATTTCCTTTAGCCTAGATTTAACTGACAAAAGTAATGTGTAGATTCTTTACTCTGTTTCCGAACTGTTCTTATTTGCTTTATATCACACAGTGGATTACAGTTACTCTAAAGATTTCATTTAGGAAAAACCTTTGCATGGCCCATGGCTGCCCGTGCCATCGTCATGCATGAGTTGGTTGCCGGTGAGTGGGCACGGCAGAACTTGCCGTCCCGCCGTCTCCATCAACTCACCAACCATCTTAATTAATGGCCATGCATCCTGTGACCACACTCACTACTCTGCACTGTATCACGTATTGCATGGTCACCAACCATTTATGTTCGATATTGACGTTTAATTCCCCAAAGTGATGCGTATGGCTCAACAAGATTTTACTTGATTATTGTGTTTGTGTCGTCATTTGATCAGATTTTAAGGGAGGAGGAAATGTATCAGATCAACCTCAGCTAGCCATGCAAATCCAGCTTCCTCTTCCTCGTCGTTATCTACCTACCGATTGATTTGGTGATTTACTGTGAATTGGAAAAGAAAATTTATGAACGTAAACAAGATCATCTGCTCATCGATTTATGGGAAGAGGCGAAGAAGTACAAATGCACGCAGAAATCGAGATGAAATAATCCACAATGATACAATAAATTAAACGGAAGTGCAAGCCACCGATCGCGGTTTAGTTTACTACAGGGGATTGGCAATGGTCACCGTCAGCACCGCAAGCAGAGCAGCCGCCGCCGCCGCCTTGCTGATAACTCGCGTCGCCGCCGCGGACGTCGACTGGTCGGCGCTGGCTGTCGTCGCAGGCGCGTCGGCTGTGCTGTCGGCGGCGCGCGGAGTGGCCTTCTTGGGCTTGACCAGCGGCGAGGGTGCGGCGGCCGGGGGCTTCGGCCCGAAGAGCTGGTACGGCAGCAGTACGGAGTCGACGGAGTAGATGGCGAGGGGGAAGTCGAGGTAGAGGTGGTTGCTGACCGGCGCCTGGTTGACCCCCGTGGACACGTTGAGCTGGCTGCTGCTGCTGCTGGCCGTGATGTTGACCGTGTACACGCCGTTCCCGCCGGAGGCCTGCGTGCTGACGGGGTTGCTGGTGGTCTGGAAGGTGGTGGGGCTGTAGAACCGCGGGAGAACGTGGTACAGAACCAGCGAGACCTGCTCCTGGCTGCTGAGGCCGTTGAGGGTGCCGGCCTTGAGGTTGTCGAAGGCGTTGTCGGTGGGCGCGAAGATGGTCAGGCCGTTGAAGGAGTTATTCAGCTGGCTCTCGATCTGCTCCCCGACCTGCGTCGCCTTCAGCAGCCTGATGAAGTTCTCGTACTGCCCGCCCTTCTCCAAGATCCCCGTGAGGTTGAGCTTCCCGGGAGCCTCCGGCGCCGGCGCGACGGTCGCCGCCTCGGAGGCCGAGAACAGCAACAGAAGCAGCACTGCGGCAAGAGCAAAACAAGAATATCCGACGGCCATTGCGACGACTGCAGGTGAAATATGGATCACGAGATCTAGCTCAGTGTGTGTGTATATATATATACGTGGATGGCAAATTGTGAGCTGGACGATGGGGTTGGCGAGTGAGGGCTGTCAGGAATCGACGACAGTCTGTAAAAGTTGTTTTCGATCGATTGGTTTATAATGCGATTAAGGAAAGTGTGATGAGGAGGAAGAGCTAGAGGCCAAAGGAAGGCACAGGAAGCAACCAAGGGACAGCTTAACGTCCAGGATCGATCTTGGTGGCATAATATGTGTGATGATTGATTAAGTGGGGAAAAAAATATGATTATTAATTAGCTAGGGAGGTGAAGGTTTCTGAAAATTGAAAAGGGTCTGTCAGTGTTGTAGTGTTGGGAGGGAATTAGGTGGCGTGTCACGATGGCGATCTGTTGCATGATGCATGGTATTGGATCCAATGGGAGTATTGTGAAGAGACATTTCACCGGCTTATAGCTAATTGAAGATGAGTGAAGGGTCCCATGAGTGAAGGGTCCAGGGGCATTGCATTCTAGCCATTAATTAAGTATTTATTGTAGGACAATTTTCCTCCTATATAATCGCGACCACTCCACTCCCTATTTACTTGATTAGTGAAATATATATGGAGCAGAAACATCAATTCCAGAATTAAACGGATTGTAAAGATCTATATACTTAATTTTAAAAAAAAAAAAAATGAGCAAAGGGTGCTTTGGTACGATGGTAAATAATGGGATGAGTTCCATAAATTTCAAATATATTATATTTGAAGAGTTTGAATTATTTATAATGTTGGATCGTCTTTCCAAATTCAGCTTTTTAATTTACTGTGATAGTTGATAAAAAATTTTGGATTGATCCAGAATTGGATAAGTGGATTATTTTTTTTAAAAAAAATTGAAGATGAGTGATGGGCCATGGATTTGGAGGGTGGTGGACGTTGAGAGAGCTGGGACAGTCTGGATTAGTGGTTTTGGTCATCAATCCTCATCATATAGTAGGAGAAAAATAGGGATCACTTCTTCAATATTCCCGAATGATATCTACAAATAAGGATGTAATCGAGTCGAGTCGAGCTGAACTCTTGGATGTTAATTTGGCTCATTTATAATCGAGCCGAGCTCGAGCTTTATTTAACGAATATATTCATGACTCACGAGCTTATTCGAACTTTTATCGAGCCTAAACGAGCTTAATAAATATAAATTATAAATTTAAATATTCATTAAAAATTAAATAATATATTTTAAAAAAATTATAATATTCTTGTTAAAATTTATAATTTTATTCTAATAAATAAATTTAATATATTTATCTATGTTTTTCCTAAGTAGAGTGTAAAATCTATAAATTCAATATCAAAACTATTATTTTTTTATTTAAAAGTTGATTCATGAGCTTAACGAACATGTTCACGAGCTAACGAGCCGAATATTGTGAAGCTTGAGTTAGGTTTGTTTATCTTAACGAAACTCATTAAACGAGCTCAAACGAACTTTTATCGAGTCGAGCTTCGAATAGCTCACGAGCGGCTTGACTCATTTACACCCCTATCTACAAATTATATTAATATTAATTCTCCTTCTAATTTAAAACTGAATGATTCCACGTCGGTCATGATAGTTAATTCTTCACAACCTTTTAATGATATTGGAATGGTTTTTTAATTAAAATTTGGAAGGAAAAAAAATAGTGGTGGTGCCATGTAGAACAAGAATGAGAAGACATTGTGACTTTGTATTGAATATGAGGGGTGCAGAGACTTGAGTTAAACAGTGTGAAAATATTGATATTCGATTTTGAGTTTGAAAAATGTATATGATATTCAAATTCGATTCAAATGGTTCAAAATTCTAGCAAAATCAAATTATAATTCACAAATGGCCTAAATTCGAATTGAGTTCAAATTATTGAGATTTTAATTTGATCATATTTAAAATTAAAATTATGTAAAAAATAATCAGAATTCGGTTATAGTGTTATCTGTGAACAATTGAATAAATATTATGATTTCAAATTCGGTTCAAAATAATTATTGAATATGTTCGATTGAGTTGGACTTAAATTCAATAATTTTGAATACATGCAAATTAAATATTTTTTGAGTCGGTTGCTCAGTTCGTTTGCCCCTACTAATTATGAATACGACAGATAAAGAAGCAACAAAGGTAAAAAATTATGAAGATTGTAAAAATAAATAAATAAAAATAAAATAAAATGAGCATTAGGAGCATCAAGAGACCGAAGGTATGATCAATCTAAAGTTCAATATTTCAATTATAAGAAATACGACACCGAGTATAACTAGGTTGAAGTAAAATTTGATTATATTGAAATTAGACAAAAGAAGATGAACCTCTTTCTTTTCTAGGAAGCAAGCAATCATATTTGTGAAGATAACAAAAAGAAATTCGTGGAAATCATAGTGAAAGGGATAAATGTAGGATAAATTTATTTTAAAATTAAACGATAGAGAAGGAAATTTGGTATCTTAAACCAATTTAAATATTAATGTTAATCTTTTCCTCTTAATGTTTGTTATTTCTCCGTATAAAAAGTAATGGGAAGTTATTGATGCCTTTTATTTCAAGTGACACTTAAAAAATACATTAAAAAAATTAGTATTACCTATGGAAATATTTTTCTATTGGTAATTCTCCTCGGTATATTATCGATGGAATAACTATTCCATCAGTAGATTTAATGTATTACCGACGGAATTGAGATTCCGTCGATAATACACTAAGATTATCAACGGAATTATGATTTCGTCGGTAATACTGATTATTAGGACATGCCCTGACCTCGATCTCCACTTATGCATGTGCACGACCAGTCTTCCCCAATCTCCTCTTACTCTGACTATTCTCCTGTAAGTCCTCTCCTCCCCCTCTTACCCTCTTCCTGACACTGATGGTGACTTATGGCCAGCACAACACGCACCTGGCGGCTGTGTCAGACGCTAGGATGCAACTGTCAGTTGTGCTGGCCGCTAGGACGCAACTGTCGGCTGTGCCGGCCGCGCAGCACACGGCTGTCGGCTATGCCGACCATCAACATGCGGTTGACAGTTGTGCCGTGCTGATCGAATATTGTTCCTGTCTGAAAGCTGAGTCGATGGACGCTGGGGATGTGACACTCATGTTGACTAGTCGAAGACTCTGCAGGCGTAGACCTCCCGCCGACATGGACCTGCAAGCACAACGCCGAGCCGGGGAGGGGTTCCCCGGCGATGGTCCTCTGACGCTCAAGTAAGATCTCCGGCGGAAAGAAGTAGGGCAAAAAGGAAACGAGAACTGTAGCTATAGTGAAGTAGTGAGCGTACCTCCGTCGAAGTCTGGGGGGTCCTTATATAGGGCTCCCTAGAGGTGCGTGCACGCTCCTCGAGGCATGCGCTTTCCTCAAAGCATACCTGGAATGGACATGTCAGAAAAGCATGTTTGACGCTATGCCTCAACACCGTGAGCATATCCCTGATGTAACAGTGAAAGTTTCCACCGTACGATTATCTGTCTGACTATGCTGCCAACCATGCCTCTTGTCGATGACACTGATCCCCAAGAAGATATCGCCAACTGCTTCCTTTGTCCCCTACTGCGTCGAGCGGAGGAACCACTCGACTAGCACGTTCTGGGCGATACCAAGGTTGGGCCGAGCTGGATGCCCGCTCGGCTGGTGATTTGATGTCCGCTCGGCCGGTGATTTGATATTCGACTCCACCCTGTCGAGCAAGGGAGCCTTAACTGTCGGGTCGATGTCGTGTCCCTTGTTAGTCGAGTGGGATGGCTGCTTGCCCTTCGTCTCTTCCCGCTTTACCTCATGAGCGTCGGAAGCTCAATGTCAGGCCGAGTTGTCGAGGTGTCGGGTCGGCTACTCTTCCTGCTGATCGGGAAGGTAGCTCGTCCGATCGAACGCATACCCTGGATGTTGACCACTTTGACTTCCTACCGGACGGGTCCCATCTTACCATCGGATCACGTGGCTCCCCCTCAAGTCTAATCGAAGGAGGCTGCAAGTCCGACTGACTGGACAAGTAGCCTGGTGAACGGTTGGTCGGTCGACTAATAGATGAGTTGGATCCCGCTCGGTCTCTGTAGGACTGATCTTTTTCTCGCGATCGGTGACTCGTGCCTTTGTACTTGGATACTTTTCCTCATCGCTTTTGAAGGGGCGCGAGCCAGACAATCAATGCTGATGTCATCTGAATCTCCTCGTGATATGTGCAAATCACCATCATTAAGGCCGAGCACGCGCCCATTAAATGCTGCCCTGTGGGAGGACACCATGTGTCACCGATGCAGTCACCGCACGCCCGAGGTGACAGCTGTTGATGTGATGTTTGACGGTTCGAATTCAACGGTCGGATGTGCACTCCGATTCCTGTGCCCTAGATTAAACGGCTCCAGTCGATCGTGTTCATCTTTATAAGGATTCAACGTCGCCATTTCCTCTGCGCTTTCTCCACGTTCCCCGACAACTTTCCTCCGGCGATTCTTCTACGTTCAGTGCTCCGGTGACTCTCCCGTGTTCAGTGCTCTGGTGATTTTCTTGTTAGAGTGTATACTAAAAGCCTAGCTTTTTGTAAACATTTATTTTGAAATAGAGAATCACATTGGTCAAATGTCTACATTTATATGCTAAGTGTAGTTGTTCAATTAGTTTATATTGTAGATAACATGGTGTGTGGTGTCACATACAGAAGATCATGTTATCAATTCCTTATAAATTATAAACAGTAGCTCACAACTAAGATGGAAAGGAATAAACCATTGGAATAGTCGTAATGTAATTTGGTATTAGTTTATCTTAACTATAAAATTATACTAGTACACTCTGAGTGTATTGAGCAGAACCATTTAAGATAAGTTCTTTTTATACTGACTGCATAAAAGAACAAGATCTTTGTTATTATGGAAGTGTGTGCTCTTAATCATGATATAATAACAAACACATATACTCAATATTCATTTTTTTTAATTTATCAAAGGGTGTGATTTAGTTCGATAAATCAATAGACCCGATAAGTTGGGAAATGATATTATTTATATGGTGTGTTGTTGATTATAGAATGAAACTGTGTCCTAGTAATCTAGATTGATAATGTCCCCAAGAAGAACTCATAAGGATTGTCATGTAAACCCTGCAGGTGGACTTTGTCCGACATGACGATGAGGTTGAGTAGTACTACTCTTGGAGTTAGATATTAATTAAGTGAGTTGTCAGTAACTCATTTAATTAGTGGACATTCTATATCTTAAATACAGGGAGATTAACACACTCATGATAAGAAGGAGCCCATATAGTAATATGGGATTGGTGCGGTAGTTCAATAATAACTCTTTAGTGGTATGAGTTATTATTGATGAACTCGAGTTGGATGTTCGGGGCGAGCACGGGAAGCTCAAGTTCATCAGGAGACCAAAACCAATTCCTCCTCTTGGTCCCTATCGTAGCCTCTTAATTATAAAATGTTATACCCACCCATACTCATCTTCTTACCCACCTTAAGGTGGTCGGCCAAGCTTAGCTTGGAGCCTAAGCTAGGGCTGGCCAAACCAAGGTTAGATGGGTCAAGTAGGTGGTCGGCCCTAGCTTGAACCCAAGCTTAGATGGCCGACCACAATTAAATTAAAAGGGATTTTAATTTTTAAAATCTTTCCTTATGTGGAAGTCATGATTTAAAAGAGAGTTTAAAATTTAAATCTTTCATTTTATAGCTTTCTACAAAAGATTAAGAGAAAGGTTTGATATCTTTCCTTATTTATAGTTAAAATGAAGATTTTAATGTTTGATAAAACTTTTCTTTTTTGTAACCATTCTCATGGTTTTAAAAGAGAGTTTTAAAATTTAAATTTTTTCTTTTATAGTTTCTACAAAAGATTAAGAGAAAAAATTTGATATTTTTCCTTATTTGTAAATTGAAAGGAAGATTTTAATTTTGGAGAAAACTTTTCTTATTGTAATCATCCATATGTTTTAATAGAGAGATTTTAATTTAATTAAAGTTTTCTTTTATAAATGAAGGGAATTTTTAAAGAGAAAATTTTATTTTAAAAATTTCCGGAAACAAATTAGGAAGTTTTAATTTTGTGTTTAAAACTTTCCTTGTTTGGAAGACATGATGTGGGCTACCATTGAAAGGCTTAAAAGGATTTTTTTTTAATTAATTAAATTTTCCTTTCATTGGCAAGAAAAATAAAGAAGTTTTTATTAAAACTTTCCTTATTTGTCAAGACCAAGGAATATAAAAGAGAGGGTAGAGGTGCCTCATCTCATAACAATACTTCTATTATTCCTCTCCTCCTTGGTGGTGGCCGGCCCTCATCCTTCTTTATCTCCTTTTCTTCTTCTTTGGTGGCCAGCGACATCAACTCTTGGGGAGTCCTTGGTGGCAGGATTTTGCTTGGAGAAGAAGTAGAGAAAGAAGGCTTTGTTTCTTTGCATCCCTTGGAGCTTGGTTGGTGGCCAAAGTTCTTCGTCTCAAGAAGTTTCTTGGTCGTCGAAACTTGCAAGGAGAAGAAGGAGGCTTGGGTGGATTCTCGTCTCGGTAGATCGTCGCCCACACGACGTCCGAGATAAGAAGAGGAATACGGTAGAATATTGTGAGGTCTATAAGCTATAAAAGGTATAACTAGTTATTCGTTTCTGTATCGTAACTAGTTCATCCTTTTATTTAGATCTTGAAATACCAAACACAAGAGGCTAACGTTTCTAGGTTTCAAATTTGTGATTCGAGTTTGTGTTTCTTTGTTTTTTCAAACTTGTGATTTGATTGTTCTTTTTGGTTAAACCTAGGGTTAGTATAAGGAAATTAAATATTGAATTTCGTTGAAAGGCTTTGTCTAGGAAGTGGTGGATGCTCCCATACCCAAGAAGGCCTAGTGCCTCGCCATGTTTAACCTGGAAGTCAATCTCTGAAATTAATATTTAAGTGAATTTGTAACATAGGTGGATTTGGATTAATAATGTTAAGCATCGTTTGCGATCCAAGTTTAAACCACTAAGAACAGATAAGTTGAATTTGGAATCAATGATGTTAAGTTCCGTTTGCGATTCCAAATTTAATTTCTAAAGAACACAATAGGTTGTTAGGAATGGTTCAGGACTTGTACAGGGAACCAGTACGATATTCCGAGTATAAACCAACATTCCTCCCCTTGTAAGCTCTCTCTCGCTATCTCCATTGTTGTTTTCCTGTCGCTCCTTTTTAGTCACCGCATTTTTCAGTCATGTTTTCCAGCCACCTTTCCTTTTGTATCTTCGACTTTTTTCTATTTCCCGATCATGGCTAGTTCCTCCCAGTCGGTCGACCCTGCCCCTGGTCTATGGTATACTGGTCTATGGTATACCACCATGTAGACCAGGTTTAATGCGGGCGGCGCAACGAATCTTATCAATGCCTTTGATATTCCCTCTGACCACGAGATTATCTTGGTTGGACCGTCCGACCAGCCACACATCCCACCGACCGACATTATATGTTTCTTCCAAGACCAGTTCGTGGTCGGTCTCTGATTTCCCATCCATCCGTTCATAACCGAAGTTTGTAATTTTTTTCGAATCCCACTCGCCTAGCTCGTCCCCAACTCCTTCCACTTGCTGTGCATAGTGGTGGTGTTGTTCCGAGTGCACAACATCCCACTGACCTCTCGGGTCTTCCACTACTTCTACTACCCCAAACAGTCCGAGCTGGGCACCTACCTGTTTCAATCTCGCATCGGTCTGGTCTTCTTCGATAAGATGCCCTCCTCCAACAAATACTGGAAGGAGTACTTCTTCTATTTGAGACTCCCCGAGCGGCCCCACTTCCGAACTCAATGGCAAACTGCCCTGCCACCCCCGCTCGAGTTGAAGAGGTATAAGACTCAACCGGATTACCTCTACACTATTAATATGTTGGCCGGGTTGAAGTTCAACATTCACAAGTTGTTACCAAAGGGCGTGATGCACATGTTCGGGCTAAGTCCGAACCGGGTGAAGCTCCTGAGTAGCCTAGGTATGAGATTTCTTTAACTTACTTCCTTTGAGTCTAACTGATTCTGTTCTTTTTTTACAGCCGACATCATGATGCGTGCCCAGACAGCTGTTATAATGAAGGCTAAGCAGGCCGAGATCGAAGCAGCTGCTGCCAAGGAGATGGAGCGGCTCGGATTGACTCGATCGGCTCGTAAGAGGACACAGTTGAGGAAAATACAACTGCGGGCGACAGGACCACCGAACGGGTGGCCAGCGCAGGAGGGGCAACTGACCCAGGAGCGGTCCGAGAGGCGGCACCCGTTATCCCTGCTGAGGGTTCGGGGCCCTCGAGCGATGAAATACCGCTCTCCCGCAAGAGGTGTCGAACGGAGGCGCCTTCCGGATCCGCCACTTCAACCGTCCAAGCCTCTGCGGGGGGAGGCGTCCCATCCCCAGCTCCCACAACAATGGACGCTACCTCCTCCGATCGGACTCCGTCCGTGGCTGAGCTACAGGAGCTGCTCCCCGTTCAACCAATCACCTCCCTTCCCCTGGCTAGGCGGAGGATAACCCGATCAGACATTCTTCCAGTCTGCCCTACTCAAGCCTCCGACCCGTCTGCTTCTGCTCAATCGGCGCCGGGTGGGAAACGATCCATCACTGCTACCCTTCGCCTACCGACCGAGGATCTTCTTGTGCCAGGCGACCAGCCCAGCTCTCCTCAGCATCAAGTCTACATTCGGGGTTGGCTCGCCCGCATCTGGGAGGAGGCGAGGGCGCGAATGACCATGAAACCTCCAGGCATGCTGGCTGACAACCATCTAGAGATGCCCACTAGGGTTAGTATTCGCAAATATCAGTTCATAAGTTACCTCTACTCGGCACTAATCTTTGCTTGTAGTTCTGGGTGGAGAATATTGTCATGTGCCAACGACTAGCCCAAGTGGAGGATGAGCTGAAGAGGTTCAAAATTTTTGGAGAAGCCTCCTCCTCCTAAGGACCGTCGGTCGCCCGTCTGAAGGCCGAGCTGGAGAGGGCTCAACAACTCCTTGTGGCGGAGCAGCAAAAGTCGGCCGAGCAAGCCAGTAGGCTGGGCCAGATCGAGGCACAGTTGAAGACTTACAACCGGAAACTCGATCTGGCTTCCACAAGGAAACTACGGGCCATCGCCGATCTAGAAGAAAAAAACAAGGAGGCCCGACAGCTGGCCGAGGATCTGAAGAAGGCAAAGGACTTATTGGCTGCCGAGCGGGAGAATCGCTCAGCCAAGGAGGCAGAGCTGCAGGGCCAGGTGAAGTGCCTTGATGAGGAGCTAGCGACCTCCCGTTCTGCTTTGACCACTTATCAAGAGGTCGAGTCGGGTCACTTCGCAACCTGAAGCAACAGTACCTCCACTCGGACCAATTCTTGGAGAAGGCGACCGATCGGATCGTCCGATCATTTGAACTGGCGATTGATGCAACGCTTGGCCAACTGAAGGCAAACGACCATGTCTCCGAGGCCTTGTCTGATAAAGACGTGAACCGCGTCCAGATCCTTGAATCCATTCTCGATGAGGCCTTCGAATACATAGAGTGAGCGAGGGGTCAGAGAATATTTTTGTAAGCTTTTGAATGTACTCCTGTCGTTCGACAGTAACCTATTATCAATGATCCTTTTATGTTTCTTCATATGCCATCTGTTTTTCTATTATTTGGCCGTATAGTTCCGATCGGCTGTGACACCCGTATTATATTATCTGATCTAGTAGGGCCGGATAATTTTTTATCCTAATAACCGAACCAACCCGATCCGCAATCACCCCTACTTTACTATTTGTTTATCTCCTTCATGGATGATCCTGTCTGGAATTTGAGCCAGACGAAGATCGGATGAGTTGTTGCTGGTGTTGACGGAGAGGAAATTAGGATACCCTTATCGTATGTGCCCTAGAGAACGGATCCTCACGTGGCGTTAACGGACGGCGGTAACTAAGCCGGCGGTACTTAAGCTTTGCGCGCACTCAGACAAACACACGGAATGCTAGAGGCCAGAAACCAAGGAAAACGTCTCCGAAGCAGGTCCTCTGACGCTCAAGTCAAGTACTTTTTCCCTAGAAGAATAGTGTACGAAAGAGAAAGAAAAGTAGAAGACAAGTGTGAATGTGCAAGAGAGTGTACCTACTCAAGGGAGAGGGCCTCCTTTTTTATATGACAGTGCTTACCTCTGGAGCCTGACCAATATCAGGGAATGTCGAGTGGCAGGACTTGTCTAGTGATAGAGGGCGCATGACACCCTCTCATGGATTAGAAGAAGGTTTCATTCGCAGATGACTACAAAGCATTGGAATATTCCCTGACATATAACAGTTATTCTCTGACAAGCGGTTACGATTCCCTAACCTTATTATCGTGTAGCGTCTTCTGTCCCGCCTGGATATAACTAGGGGCGGCTCGGAATGATTTGTCAAGTATAACACCTGGCCTAAGTCTTGATGAGCAGGAAGAGCTGTGGCAAGATCGCTCAAGAGCTAATCGGGAGTTGGCCAACTGAGAGAATCAGACCTGGATATGACCGAGCTGAGAAAAATCCGACCAGTCAGAGCAGGTCAGACATCACCCAGATTGCACATCCTGGTTCAGATCTGGGATCCTGATCTGTAAGCACCCGACTGGGTATTATACAGGTGGTCCTACTTCTTCTTTCCTAACTACTATCTGCCACGTCCTCCTGACTGTTGATTGTCACGCCTCCTTGACTTCTAATTGACATGTCTTCTTGACTTCTGATTGTCACATCCCTTTGACTTCTGACTACCGCATCCCCTTGACTTCTGACTGCCACTTCTCCTTGACTTCTGACTGTCTGGCCTTATCAAACCCTACCATTATGCACCGTACACAAGCCTCCCCTCTGTTGATTGCTACTCAGAATATCGTACCGGTTCCCCTATATAAAAATTTTGTACAAGTCCTGAACCTTTCCTGACAACCTATTGTGTTCTTTAGAAATTAAATTTGGAATCGCAAACAGAACTTAACATTATTGATTCCAAATTCAACTTATCTGTTCTTAGAAGTTTAGACTTGGATCACAAACGATGATTAATATTATTAATCTAAATCCACCTATGTTACAAATTTAATTAAATATTTATTTCAGAGATTGGCTTCCAGGTTAAACATAGCGAGACACTAGACCTTCTTGGGTATGAGATCATCCACCACTTCCTAGACAAAGTCTTTCAATAAAATTCAATATTTAATCTCCTTACAGTAACTTTAGGTTTAACCATTAAGAACAATCGAATCACAAGATCGAAAAATAAAAGAAACACAAAATCAAAACATAAATTCAATAGCCTAGAATCGTTAGCCTCTTGTGTTTGGTATTTCAAGATTTAAACAAAAGAATGAACTAGTTATGATGCAGAAACTAATAACTAGTTATACCTTTTGTAGTTTATAGACCTCATGATCTTCTGTCATATTTCTCTTCTTATCTCGGATGTCGACCGGATCGCTTTTGTCATATTCCTCTTCTGTCATATTTCCTCTTCTGTCATACTTTTGGCCGGGGTGCCGACCGGATGCTGATACTAGAAGAAAAATTTGATCGCTTAGATGTCTAAAATGCAAAAATGATCATTTGAGGAGTGTTTCCTATATTTTATCAAATAAATGCAAATCTGGTTGGGTTTTGATCTTTGTACATATTTCTTTTTTCCTTTCCTCCCTGGCGCTTTCTTACTTTATGTAGACCCTGAGAGGTAGTTAGTGAAGGCTCTGCTTGTTATTAACCCACTCGGGAGCGAGAGTGTAGAAAGCTGACCCATGAGCTGTTAAGTGCAAGATTATGCTCGCTTATAACTCGTGCTGAGACGAGAGTCTGGAGGTGTGAGAGCATGCTCACTTATAACTCGCGCTGGAGCAAGAGTCTGGAATCCCGACCGAGAAGTTGTTGGTCGTGAGAGCATGCTCACTTATAACTCACGCTGGGATGAAAGTATGGAATCTCGATCGAGAGGTCATTGGTCGTGAGAGCATGCTCACTTATAACTCACGCAGGGACGAGAGTCTGGAATCCTGACTGAGAGGTCATTAGTCGTGAGAGCATGCTCACTTATAACTCATGCTGGGGTAAGAGTCTGGAGGCATGAGAGCATACTTACTTATAACTCACGTTGGGGCGAGAGTCTAGAATCTCGACCAAGAGGTCGTTGGTCATGAGAGCATGCTCACTTATAACTCGTGCTGAGGCGAGAGTCTGGAATCCCGACCGATAGATCGTTGGTCGTGAGAGCATGCTCACTTATAACTCGCTTTGGGGTAAGAGTCTGGAGGTGTGAAAGCATGCTCACATATAACTCACGCTGGGGTGAGAGTCTGGAATCCCGATTGAGAGGTCGTTGGTCGTGAGAGCATGGTCACTTATAACTCGCGCTGGGGCAAAATCTGGAGGCGTGAGAGCATGCTCACTTATAACTCGTATTGGGACAAGAGTCTAGAATCCTGACTGAGAGGTCATTGGTCATGAGAGCATGCTCATTTATAACTCGCACTGGGGCAAGAGTCTGGAATTCGGACTGAGAATTGGTTTGGAAGCTTGATCGGAAACTGGTCTGGATGCCCGACCAGGAATTAGTCTTGAATCCTGATCGGAGGTTGGTCTGGAAGTCCAACTAAGAATTAGCTTGGACGGGCAGCATTTGTGGCTTGAAGGAGTTGTGCTCGTGGACTTAGCTTAATGCTCTTGTGATCACAAAGTGCATTACATAAGGCTTTAGTCAAATTTAAATCTAACTCTGATTCCGAAGATGGGTGGAGGCGCCAAATTTTGATCAACACTTCCCGTCGTCTCTTTCTTCATTTCCCGAGGCCGCCGCTTGGAATTTTCGATCCTTGAGGCATAATCTTCATGAGGTAGGGCACTCCTATTTGCATATCACCTCTATGATTTCCCTGTCACTTTCATCATAAATGTCACTTTATAGGGAGTGGACACGTGCCCCACGAAATTTCTTATGATGCTTGATGCACACTTTTTGTACGCGGCCCCAAGGTACTCCTCTAGATCTGACGGCTAACGTGTGCTCTACCATTTCGATTATTCGGCTCACCTCTCGATGTTCCCTAAGTGTTTTGATTTAAAAACCCTAAAGTCTATCCGTCGTTGCTCATTAGTGCTTCGTCTTCCTTCGATCCTTCTTTCTCTTCTTTCTTTTGCTCGCTCGTCTTCCTCTTTGTGCATCTCTTCTGTAAGTACTTCTCCTCCTTTCTGCTCCCTCCTTTTTTGACCCTACAATGGCCAGCAAGATGGTAGTACCCTGGTACGTATATTTTCGTTCTGATTTGGATTGGAGTGACCTTAGGTCCATTCAATCTAACTTGCAACTTTCGGAGGCATACAAGCTCTGCCCCCGGGGCCTAATGATCGTCCTTATCCTCCTCTCGCTAGCTTCGTGACTTTCTTCAAAGATCAGCTTCTCGGTGGTCTTCACTTTCCTATCCCTACCTTCTTGTCTTCTTTGAGTCGGTATTTTGGTATCCCCCTATCTCAATTCTCCCCCAATGCCTTCCGTGCTATGTGTGGAATGGTGATTCTTTGTCGCTTGTATCAAATCCCTTTGATGCCACATCTTTTCCATCATTTCTATTCCCTCAAACACTCGAAACTGGGTGCCTTCATGGTGCAATCCTAGATTGGGTACATGTTCTTTGAGAGTATGCCTTCTTCTAATAAGGGTTGGAAGTCTCGATTCTTTTATGTCCAGTTGCTTGAGTCTTTGTCTTGTCCTGTTGAATGGCATCACACTCTTTGAACTCCCTTCAAGCTGAGTGATCATCAGCATCGACCAGACTGCCTCACGGGTTCTGAGAAACTGGAGGGAGTGCAACTTTGGCTTCCCTCTTTGCTGCGAGTGTGTTGCACACTTTCGGGCTAAGCCCCATCCCGACGCTTTTGGGCACTCCTTTTGGTAAGATCCAATGTCTCCCGTTTTAGGTCTTCGCTAACTAAGGTATCTTCATTTTACTTGCAGAAATTGTCATGTTTTATGTTTTTGCCCTCAACTCATCTACGATGCCCAGTGAGATTCTGCGGAAGTGAGGTTGAGAGATCATGGCAGGCCAGGAAGTTCTCCAGGCCAGCGCCTCAATAGAGGCTTCTTCTCAACGTTCTGGGGACCCTGAGGCCCCTGGCACTGAATCCCTCCCCACCAAGGCATCTGTTGGTGAGAGGACTCCTTCTCCAGCCCCGAGTAGCGTTTACGCTTTCAGCGCAAAAGGCGACGCGTTACTCCATCAGTCCAGTCTTCACCTCAGAGGCTGCCTGCGTCCCAGACATCCTCCAAAGCCAAAACCCCTGCCCGGACAGACATTCCCCTTAGCACAGAGGTTGCAGCCTATTCTCCTGTTCAAGTCTCTACTATGAAATAGACCATCTCCCGAGCGGAAGACCAACTCGAGGCTTCTACACCTTTCGCTCTACCATCCTCGAGCCAGCTACCCACTTCGGATCCTGCTCCTTCTTCTCATCCTAAGGAGTGCTTCAAGAGCCGGTATGCCTTCACCTATGCCTTCCAACTACCCTCCTACAAGTGTTGGGATCCATTCCTTCCGCTAGCACGTCTCCCAATTATGGTCAGGTGCAACTCCATGGAGCATTGGTTGATTCGTGGAAAAGCACCGTCGACTAGGTTTTGGAATACCCTTAGCTGGAGTTGGCTGACATGTTTTATTAACGGCTAGTGTCTATGAGTTTTATCTATTTTTTTTCGTGTCTTTGAAATACTACTAATCCTCCTTCTTCTTTTGACAGACTTGTGTCATGGGGCTAAGTCTCTCACAGTACATGGCCAGTCTGCATAGGGAGAACGAGTCCTTGAGGGCCTGTCTTCAGGAGATGGCGTCTCCTACAACCACCAGCCGTATTTTGGACCTGACCACCACTGACAACCCGATCCAGTCCTATCTGCAGATTGTGGAGGAGAAGACCCGAGCCGCCAGACGCATGGCTCATGTGGAGTTAGAGAAAGTATAATCCCTGCAGACCGCCCTGAGGACTAGCGAGTCCAAACTTAAGTCTGAGGGCTTGTAGCATGTCCAGATCTTAGTTGACCTAAAGGAGAGGGAAACAGAGGTGATCACCCTCTCTTCGCAGCTATGGGAGCTCCAAGAGGCGCACAATGCTCTAGAGAGAGACCTAACGGCCAAAAAGATAGATCTGTCAGCTAGCGTTGATCAGGAAGTTGCCCTTTGGAAGCAGTGGGAGGCGTCTAAGGCTGCTTTCAAGTCTTTATGAGATGAACTTTCAATGGCTAAGGAAGAGACCACGACCACCCTCCTAGAATTAACTAAGGCACAAGCTAAAGCCCTCAAAGCTGGGGAAGAGCTGAAGGATTATCAGGAGGGTGAGAGCTCTCGTCTGGCCGCTTACAAGGCCTCCTACCTAGCCTCCAAAGAGTTCGGGGTGAAGATAGACAACCTTATCGACCAGATGATTTGCTATGCTGGCATAAGGGCCTTGCTGCAGCTACAGGAGCAAGGCTTTCTCTGGTCAATTCCCCCAAACACTTTCCTGGACCAAGCTCGCCTCCTGAAAGAGCTTCCTGACGAAGCCTTCCCTTCCTTTGACTAGTTTATATCCATCTTGTAATTTTCTTCTTTCTTTTGACAAGGATGTAAGACCTCACCTCTCTCTGTAATCTTGAAAATTGGCGAAAACATATGATTGGGTATATCATCCATATGCAATGTATTGTTTACTTATTATGCTTGCCCCAGGTCCATGCTCCTTTCACTTTATATATTTCAGTAGTTTGTTAAGTGTTTATCCCTTTTACAGGTTCTTGGTCAACTTAAGGCTCGGTTAAGTGTCAACAGCCTACCCGTTTGATATCTAAGCAGGCTTTAGTCCAGGGTTTTTGTCTGGCCAGGCCTGATCAACTTAACACTTCTGCAGGTATTAGGGCATATGCCCAAGAAGATCACTTTACCTGACCGGGCATCTATCCTGACTGGCCGATTCAATCCCCGACCAGGTTTAGCGATTATCCACTCGATTAATTGTGAGCCACCATACTCCAGGGTCCCCGACCGAGTTTTATGATCTAGTTACTCGACTAGTCGCGAGCCACGATACTTAAGAGTCCCCTTGCGAGTCCAAAGGGGAGCTATTGTAGCATCGCTTATTCCTGAAACCATGAATCTCCTTATCCCTTCTTTCTGATAGGACCTCTGGGCATGATTTTATAAGACGATCCTACGGTCAGCATTGATTTGGAGCCTATGGCTGACACCAGCTACCCTATGTATGGAGCGCATGATTGGTGCGGATGACGAGACCCTCTACACCCCCTGACAACTATAAATACCCTTCTTCTACCACTCTACTGAACTTTTTGCCTCTAGCTTAAGTCTTCCTCTTGTTTCTGCTACCTCCTATGTTCTGACCCTTTTGCTTTGTGTTTGCAACCTCTCATGGACTCTCCTGCGCCTGCATACGCTCCTAGAGTCTCAACCTTCACCAGTGTTGATCTGGATGATCTCTGGTTCACGTATGAATTCCCCATGGCCATGCACATCATCATACCCTCTGTAGTTCATAGGGTCTCTTCTCCTTTGACGGGTTATGTGACTTTTTTCAAAGAGCAGTTTGTCGTCAACCTCCGTTTTCCTATCCACCCTTTCTTATCTGACATGAGTCATTACTTCCGCATTCCTTTTTGTCAACTTACCCCTAATTCCATGTGGATCTTGTGTGGGTTCATTCTCTTTTGTGAAGTGTGTGAAATCCCTTGGACTCCTCGTCTATTCCACTGTTTCTTCACCCCTTGTCGCCATAACGAGGGTCTTTTCCGTCTCCAAGCCCATACTTGTACTACCTTCTTTGCTCCCCTCCCATCCTCAGAATCGGAATGAAAGGATAAATATTTTTTCCTACGTTTCCCCATCGTCATGGAGTGGCCTACCTAGTGGCGATCAGCTCTTCCTTCGGCACCCTATCTAGGGGATTTTCAGGCAGACCCTAACTTTATGGAGGCATCCACGCAACTAGCAGGTTGGTGCTTCGACTTGCTCATGCTTCTACCGAAAGATGTATTGTTTCTATTTAGGTTGAGTCATATGTCTTCAGAGCTACCGCATTCTCTAGGTAAAGATTACCCTGTCCTATCTTACCTTTGCCATCTTATCCTTATTCTAATGCTCTCTTGCAGTGAATACTCTGACTCGAGCATCCTTAACCAGGCCTCTCCTACTAAGCGATTTGGAAATAAACCGTCGGGGACGTATAATTTTAGATAGGCGGGGTCTTTCATATTCTGCTCCGCCCGCCCTAGGGGTGGCTGTGTTGGTTACTACTCGGAAGATCGAACCGATTCCACTGTATAAAAATTTTATACAAGTGTCGAACCTTTCCTAACAACCTATTGTGTTATTTAGAAATTAAACTTGGATCGCAAATGGAACTTAACATTATTAATTCCAAGTTTAACTTATCTGTTCTTTTAGGTTTAGACTTGGATCTCAAACGATGCTTAACATTATTGATCCAAATCCACCCATATTACAAATTCAATTAAATATTAATTTCAAAAATTGGTTCCCAGGTCAAACATGGCGAGGTACTTGGCCTTCTTGGGTATGGGAACATCCACCACTGCCTCGACAAAACCTCTTAACAAAATTTAATATTTAATTTCCTTATATAACCCTAGGTTTAACCAAGAGGAACAATCGAATCACAAATTCGAAAAATAAAAAAAAAACAAACTCGAATCACAAATTCAAAACCTAGAATCATATGCCTTTTATGTTTGGTATTTCAAAAACTATACAAAGAAAACTAGTATGATGCGGAAAATAATTACTAGTTATACCTTTCTTTGTACGCAACAACCTCTTGATCTTCTATCATATTCCTCTTCTTATCTTGGACGTTGTGTGGGCAACGATCTACCAAGATGAGAACCACCAAGACAACTTCCTTCTTCTATGTTTCGACCACCAACCTTCAAGCTCTAAGGGATGCAAGAGCAAAGCCTCCTTTCTCTCCTTTTCTAAGCAAAATCCGGCCACCACAAGAGCTCCAAGAGATGTTGAGGTTCGGCCACAAGAAGAAGAAAGGAGAAGAGAATAGGGCCGGCCACACCAAGGAAGAAAAGAGAGAGGAATAATAGAATATGTGTTGTGAGGTGAGGCACCTCTACCCTCTCTTTTATATTACTTGGTCTTGGCAAATAAGGAAATTTAATTATAATTAAAATCTCCTTATATTCCTTGCCATAGGTTAATAAGGAAAATTTAATTAAGAATTCCTTTTAACCCATGCTATGGTCGGCCACACCACATGCTCCAAATAAGGCAAGTTTTAAACACAAAATTAAAACTTCCTTATTTGTTTCTAGACATTTTTAAAATAAAAAGTTCTCTATTAATTTTTCCTTCATGATTGGTTATAAAAGGAAATTTTATAAATTAAAATCTTTCTATTAAAACATGTGGATGATTTCTAAAAAGAAAAGTTATCTTTAAAATTAAAATCTTTCTCTCAATCTACAAATAAGGAAAGATATCAAATCTTTTCTTAATCTTTGTAGAAACTATAATAGGAAAGATTTAATTTTAAAACTCTCTTTTAAATCATTAATATGGTTACAAAAAAGAAAAGTTTTATCAAAAATTAAAATCTCCCTTTTAACTACAAATAAGGAAAGATATCAAACCTTTCACTTAATCTTTTGTAGAAAGCTATAAAATGAAAGATTTAAATTTTAAATTCTCTTTTAAAACCATGATATCCACATAAGAAAAGATTTTAAAAAAATAAAATCCTTTTATTTTCTTGTGGCCGCCCACCTAGCTTGAGCTTCAAGCATTGCCCGACCACCACAATGGCTAAACCCTTTGGCTTTGGCCGGCCCAAGCTTGGACTCCAAGCTTGGCTTGGCCGGCCACCTAAGGTTGGGTAAGAAGGTGGGTATTTGTTGGATATAATTCTCTATATATAAGAGGCTACGATAGCGATCGAGAGGAGGAATTGGTTTTGGTCTCTCGATGAAATTAAGCTTTCCGTGTTCACCCCGAACACCCAACTTAATTTCATCAATAATAATTCATACCACTAAAGAATTATTATTGAACTACTGCACCAATCTCAAATTACATTTTGGGCTCCTTCTTATCATGAGTGTGTTAGTCTCTCTGTGTTTAAGATATCGAATACCCACTAATTAAATGAGTTACTGACAACTCACTTAATTAATATCTAGCTCCAAGAGTAGTACCACTCAACTTTATTATCATGTTGGACTAAGTCCACCTGCAGGGTTTACATAACAATCTTTATGAACTCCTCTTGGGGGCATCACAACCTAGATTACTAGGACACAATTTCCTTCTATAATCAACAACACACACTATAAGTAATATCATTTCCCAACTTATCGGGCCTCTTGATTTATCGAACTAAATCTCACTCATTGATAAGTCAAAGAAATAAATACTAAATATATGTGTTTGTTATTATAGCAGAATTAAGAGTACACACTTCCATAATAACAAAGATCTTATTCTTTTATTCAGTTAGTATAAAAAGAACTTACCTTAAATGGTCCAGCTCAATACACTTAGAGTGTACTAGTGTAATTTTATAGTTAAGATAAACTAATATCAAATTACACTATGACTATTCTAATGGTTTGTTCCTTTCCATCTTAGTCATGAGCTACTGTTTATAATTTATAAGGAATTGATAACATGATCTTCTGTGTGTGACACCACACACCATATTATCTACAATATAAATCAATTGAACAACTACACTTAGCATATAAATGTAGACATTTGACCAATATGATTTTTTATTTCAAAATAAAATGTTTACAAAAGGCTAGGCTTTTAGTATACACTCTAACAGGCTGCCCCAACTATTTCTCGTCCTGTCGCTCAGGCAACCCAGTATATCCATTCTGTTCCTGGACCTATAAGGAACACTCCTCTAGTTCCTCCTGCTCATCGACCCCTGACTCCATCAAAGGAGTCAGACTCGAATGAACAACTGCTTTCACGTAGACCAAGACACGGACCCACTTGGCCCGGCCTGATATCCGAGGCCCATACTGCTACTTCATTGTCCTGACTAGCCCCAGCTTCTACTCCCGATCCACAATTCCTGAGCGACCCTATCATGCCGTCAGAAGTCTGGGCAGGAGCTGATCGAGGGAAGGCCCCGATCGTTAAAGAAAAGATCGCTCCGAAACGACAATCTATACCCAACACCTCGATCGGACCTTCTCCCCCTCAACTGACCACTTCCTCTCACATGGCCCTTCCATTCACCCTGGGCCTACCTCCTCTCCACCTGGCCCCGCTACTCAACCTAGACCTACCTCTTCCCAACCTGGTCCCTCTACTCAATCGGGGCTTACTTCCTCTCAGCCTAGCGCTAGCGGGACCGCTCCCGACTCATCCCGGTCTCGCTATTTTCATTTTCATGCTACTCTACCCTTAGAGTGGGGATTACGTCGCTATCCTACTGCCCTTGCTTGCTCTGTCCTACTGCGGGGTCGGCTAGCAACTCAATGGGAGTAGACTATGAAGGTGATGGATACCTTCTCACTGCCTGCCCAGGTGGACCTGTCCTTTGAAACTGCCACCATGGTAAGCTTACACTCTCTCTTACAGCTCCCCTCCTCTTGTTCTAACTTTATGTTTTTATGAATAGATGTTTTCCCAATCGCTCTGCTTAAATCATACGATCCTGTATATACATCGGTTGAATAAGAACTTAAAGGATTGAGTTGTTGTCCTAGAGTCTCAACTCTCTGACCCTTCTTCAGTCGTGGCCCAACTAAAGGCAGAGGTGGAGACCTCAAGGCAGGTGAATGTCTCCCAGGAACAAACCCTAGGTGAATCCTAACTAGAAATTGACTAGCTCCAAGATGACAAAAAGAGACTAGAAGCGCTCCACCAGTCATCTGAAGCTAAGTACCAAGAGGAGCTATCCCTGAAGGAGAAGGCACAATCAGAGCTGATTCAGCAAACTGCAGCTCTGGAGGACTTCAAGCTTATGCATAAACACGAGATGGATCGCCTGACCCAGGAGCTGAACTCCAAGGATATGCTCCTTATAGACCATAGAAGGGATCTGGAGTCTCAAGCAACAGAACTGAGCTCCTTGCAGATAGGGTTGTCTCAGGCCCAGTTTGCCCTATCTAGCTCCGCTATTGCCTTAGAGACTTATAAGGTCGGGGAGAGTGATTGTCTACAAGTGAGCCGGGAAGAATACTTACATTCTTCAAAGTTTGATTCTCAAGTGGGGGATCACTTCGTCTGGTCTGTGGCCTATGGTGCAGTAGGAGTACTCCAACAACTCAAAGAGGGAGGGTATCTGTCCGCCGACCCTCCTAAGGACTTTCTAGATCATCGTCGGATCCTCAAAGAGATTCCCGACGATGTGTTTTCAAAATTTAAATAACCCTTCCTATTGTATATGGCACATCTGCCCGATGTACTTATAAAAGTTAATGTTCACTATCCTTACTACTACTTCCTTTTTAGATTTTATGTCTTTTCCTTAGTCCTTACTCAATGGAGCTTGAGCTATTTAGCATTAGCACGGGGACCTGACTAGGTCTTAAATAAGATTCACGCATATTCTAGATCAAGTTATCCCGACTGGGCATTTTATGCCCAGGCCAATCATGCTGTCTCGATCTCAAGTCTTACAAAGGAGTGATTTACTCAAGTACGATAAGGCTAGAGGTAGTTAGCACTCCATGGACGGTACAGCCTCCTACCTTGAGCGTCTTGCAGGTAGTAGGCACCTGACACTAACCTTTTAACAACTTTATACGGTCCGTCCCATTGAGGTGCTAACTTGGTTATCTCTCTTACAGGATTCATCCTTTTCCACACTAACTCCCCTTCTATGAAGAATTGGGGAATCACCCTCCTATCATAATTTTGACGCATCCGCTATCGATATGCAGTTAATTGAGCAGCTACTCGTTCTTGGGTTTCACTAATAAAGTCTAGTTCTGAAAGTCATCGTTCGGTATTTTTCGCGTCATACAACAGCCTCCTGACGGATGGCACCCCAACTTCGATGGGCACAACTACTTCACCACAGTAGACCAGGTGAAAGTGAGTGAGCCCGGTGCTTTTTCGTGGAGTAGTGGGGTACGCTCAGAGGATGTTAGGCAGCTCTTTCACCTAATCATCGCCTACATGATCCAGCTTGACCTTCAAACCCCTCACTATCTCTCTGTTGGTGACCTCCATCTACCCATTACTTTGAGGATAAGCCACGGACGTGAAGGTCTGGGTTATTCCAAATCCTCGACACCATTCCTGGATCTTGCGTCCTTGGAACTATCTTCCATTATCTAAGACCAGCTTGTGCTGTATTCCAAATCTGCATAGGATGTTCTTCCATAGAAATTGAATAACGGCTCCCTCAGTAATCTTGGCTAGGACTTCAGCTTCCACCCATTTGGAAAAGTAGTCCACTGCTACGAGCAAGAATCATCTCTAACCTGGTGCCATTGGGAACGATCCTACAATGTCCATGCTCCATTGATCAAAAGAGCATGAGACTATTGAGGTTTTCAGCGTATCAGTCGGTCGATGAGTCAGGTTCTAATGCTTTTGGCAAGATAAGTAGGTATTCACCAATCACTGGGCATCTCTCTACAGAGTGGGCCAAAAATATCCGGCCAGCAATACTTTTCGAGCCAGGATCCTTCCTCCAATGTGGTTACCGCAACACCCTTGATGTATTTCCTGTAAGGCATACTATGCCTCATCCGTACTTAAGCATTTGAGCAGTGGTCTGAAAAATGCCCGCCTGTACAGTTGATCCCTGATCAGAGTGTATATGTGAGCTCTTCTTCTGATCAATCTAGCTTCTTCAAGATCAGCAGGTAGAACGCCTTGCTGAAGATAAATGATCATTGGGGCTCTCTAGTTGATCGACTCTTCTATATTGTTCTGTAAGTCTATCTGTGCTATTAGGAAGTTTTGGATTATCGACCTATCCAACATCCAAGTGGTCAAAGAGCTGGCCATTTTAGCTAGTTTATCTGTCCTTTGGTTATCTACCCGAGGAATCTTAGTCACTATAACTTCTTTGAAACTCTCCTTCATTTTCTCATATGCTTCCCTATTTAACTGTAGCTTGTCACTGTTAGCCTCAAAGTTACCCGCTACTTGTTGAGCTATCTGCTGAGAATCGGAATAAATGACCACCCAGGCGGTGCTAACATGCCAAGCCGCTTGCAACCCTGCCAATAGCGCCTCATACTCCACCTCATTATTAGTAGCTCTAAAATTTAGCCTAATGGCCAGCTGCATGATATCTTCCTGAGGGGATATCAGAAGTATCCCTACTCCACTTCCCTGCTAGGTGGATGACCCGTCTACATAAACCTTCTAAGTTTCTTCAGAATCAGGTTAATGGACCTTCATCAAAAATCTTCCAAGGCTTATGCTTTAATCGTTGTTCAGGGTGGATACTATATGTCATATTCTCCCAGCTCAGTTGCCCATTTGATGAGGTGGTCAACCACCTCTATATTGGTAAGGGCATTCCCCATAGTACTATTGGTCAGGACTGTGATCGAGTGTGCTAAGAAATAAGGTCGCAGGCGACGGGCCATGAAAACTAATCTGTAAACTAACTTCTCTAGAATCGTATACCGAGACTCGCCCCCTTTTAATAGATGACTGAAGAAATATACTTGTCGTTGTACATCATCCTGCTCTTTCACCAACACCATCCCCATGACCCAGTGGTAGTTGACAGATAGACCCAGAGCGGCTCCCCCGCAATAGGTTTAAATAGTGAGGGCAAGGCCTCCATGTGCTTTTTCAACTCTTCGAAGGCTTGGTTGCATTCTTCATCCCATTGAAACTTGGCCACTCTTCTGAGTACCTTGAAGAAAGGCAATGCTCAATCTGTAGACCGAGATATAAACCTAGACAGCGTAGTTATTCTGCCCACCAACTTCTATGCTTCTTTTAGATTCTGAGGTGCTTTATGTCTCGAAGTGCTTGAACCTTTTCCGGGTTAGCCTCAATTCCCCGCTCGGTAATGAGGTATCCCAGGAATTCCCCCCCCCCCCTCCCCCTGAGCTCCAAACAGGCACTTCAATGAATTTAATTTTAGTCCATATTGTTATAGCATGCCACAAGTCTCCTTTATGTCAAAAATCAAATTTATGGCCAAGAGGATTTGATGAGGATATCATCTACATAGACCTCCATATTTCGTCCTATCTGCTCTCGGAAGATCTTATCCATCATTCTCTGATAAGTAGCTCATGCATTTCACAATCCAAAAGGCATAACGGTATAACAGAAAGTATCATCTGCCGTGATGAAGTTGACCTTCTCCTGATCTTCCAATGCCAGAGGGATTTGGTGGTATTGCTGGTAAGCATCGAGCATGCATATCCTTTCACAGCCCAAGGTTGAGTTTACCATCTGATCAATCTTGGGCAGTGGGTAACAGTCCTTAGCGCTAGCACGGTTGAGGTCTCGAAAGTTGATGTAGACTCTCCACTTGTTATTGGGTTTGGACATCAGGACCACATTAGAGAGCCAAGGCGGAAATTGTATTTCTCTAATGTGTCCTGCCTTCAAGAGTTGATCCACCTCAGCTCCGATGATCTTATTTTAGTTAGCCGAGAAGTTTCGCTTCTTCTGCTTGATCGATCGGGAATCAGGCAGAAGATGTAATTTATGTTCAGCTACCTCGGGCTTGACTCCGGGTAGCTCCTCGGTGGACCAAACGAAGACGTCTCTATTACGTGTCAAGCACTTGACCAGATCTATCTTAATCTCGATCAGTAGGTCACTAGATATACGTGTAAGGCTTTTGATAACCATGATTTTACTGTATTATTTTGATTCATATATGCATAGTTTGATGTTGATTTCATAGGTTTAAATCATTATTACATCACATTTCGTGCATTGTCTTTATTTTGGACTTAATTACAAATTATCTTATTTTTGGTGTTATTTGATGCTAATATTTTATTCTTATTTTATAGGCATCAAAGGATCTTGGATTTGGATCTATTCGAACCGAAATTGTGCTCGAATCGGAGTTCAAACGAGAAAATCAAGCTATGGAGCATTATGGGCCGTTCATCAAAGATTTGATAGATCTGAGCCACCCAGTGAAGATCTGGTCGATCTGACCTAAGGGAGAGTAGATCCAGACCCTAGATCAAGATCAATACCTTCGGATTGGATTTTATGTGAACTTTCACCGTTGATCAAGCTCCAAATCAATTTTAATCGTCCGTTCAGATCTGGATCTGATTTAAAACAGAGAAGCTACAGTGTTCGTGGTTGTTGATCTCTTCCTCCGCGTAGCTTCGCATCCCGTGGCATCTTCGAGATTCCGGCCCCTTTCCTTCTCTGATCAACTCTTTCAAGCTTCAACCTCATTGTAGAGCTTCATGGCATCATCATCCCGATCATCTGGATCCATCGGCGGGTATTCCCTCCAGCGGAATTCTTTTCTCGGCAAGCCTCTATTTTCGCCAGATTTGGAGGTGTTCTTCTAAATCTGAGCTCTGATTCCCATCAGCAATGTTCGGAGGTGGTCTGCGGGCGTTCCTGAGCTCCATCCGACAGCAAACCATCACCAGATTCAGAGAGCTCCTGGTAGAAGAAATCCAGATTTTCGGCACTTGAGTGGGTTTAGGGTTGTTCTAGCTCGCCGGAGGTGGTTCGCCGGTGTTGTTGAGCATACCTTGAACTGAGAAGCACCTGAGATGCTCTATTGAGGTCCAGAGTTGGGTGTTCTCAACTTCGGCACTCTTGTGTGATGGAAAGAATGTGTTGTTTGTTAGATTGATTGTGAGACTGGATTGGTTTAGGGTTTATTTCATTTTATTCCTGTTTTGTATCTTGGCACAGATTTATTTTGATGTTGTTATGTTTTTAGTAGTAGTTTAGCATTTCATTACCTTGTTAAAGCTTAGTTTAAGTCTTATTTGGTGCTTGTTTAATTGTTAGGTTGTTAAGTTCAAGCTAGGGTTTTAATTGGTGTTGTAGATCAGATTTAATTATGTTTCGTTATTTCATATTTAGTTTAAGTGTGTTGATGGTTTAATTATAATGTAGGGTGACAATGCGTTATGGTTTGATCATTGACACATAGTTAGGTTTCACTCTTGCTTTAGATTAATTTCTTTATTGTTGTGCTTCACTTTTGTTAGATTTAGATTCAAGTTTAAACCCTCAATTCCATATTAAAAACCCCAAACATGAGAATAAAATACAATCCTAAATTACATCCTACCGTTTGTTCCTCGAGGTTCGATCCTGGGTTCGTTACTACAACATGATTGTGTGGTTAAGGGGTTTAGTGGAAAATACATTATTAATTTGATTTACGAGTGTGACAGACTTCGTTATCAAATTTTGGCGTCGTTGCTGGGGATACTTGTAGCGGTGTTTTTAGGATTGTTGTTTGATTGCTTTCATGCTTATATATCCATGTGTTTGAATTTATTTGTTCCTGAGTCTTCTAATTTTATTTGCTAATTGTGAGTGTAAGAATAGGAAATTCTTTTTACCATGGATCCATATTATCCGTATTTTGGAGATGGGATGGAGAATTATTATGATCAGCCTCAGACTCAGTATTATCATCCTGAATATCAGTCCTACCTACCTATGGAGCAACGGAATAGGTATGAGGATGTACAAGAAAAATTTGTAAAGTCAATTTGAAAATTCAATGAAGTTATGCAACAAATGAGAGAGAATCAAGAACAACAATTTGCAAGGATACAGAATATTCAGAGTCAGTTAGATCAAATTGCATCATCCATTAATCAGTTACAAGCACAGAACTCTAGTGGAGAGATGGAAAGTAGTGATTCTGTTAGGTTTGCCCCTACTTCCATTTATTCACAAGAATTTTCTAGTTTAATTTGTGATGATGATGTAGTTGTTAAAATTTCTGATTCTACTAATAGTGTTGCTTTAGATGTTGTTGAAGATGCAGGTTTTGATGTAGAAGATGATTTAAGTGTAGGGGATTGCTTACTGGAAGCAATACCTCAAGAATCACCAAGAATTGAAGATGTAAGTGTAAGGACTTGTGTTATGGAGCCAAGCACCCAAGAATCACTACATAAAATTGAATATTCACCAGAACTAGAGTCTGAGCATTTACTTGGAGGAAAGGAGGTAATAATCACCACTTTAGGTACCTTTCAACACGACAAGGTGAGAATTTCTTGTGAATTATCCAAAAATTTCATAGAGGTACCATTAATTGAATTTGTAGAATGTAATACCCATTTATCTTTTCATGATAGTGTTCGAAATGTGTTGCTTATCTTTGCTTTTGTAGGACACAATAGATGTTTGAAATGGGTACTAAATCTAAACCGTCTACGACCTCCAGAAAGAATGGTGAAAGGAAAAATGGTGAATAAAAAGAATTTGAGTGGAACTATGAGGACTCCACTACCGGGGTGGCTTCTTCTTTTGAACCTTCTTCAACCACCGGGAATTCAAGGGGAGTTGGTTCTAATTTTGTTTTTTCTTGCATTTTAATTCATGCTTTGTGTCTAATAAATTCTTTATACGTTTCTTTAGTTTCATACTTTGCATTTTGCATTTTACTTACATACTTTGTATTTAGTTTGGTATACATAGCATGTCATTTGAATAATAGTCTCCATGAATTGTTTAGTAATATTTTTAAGATGGTAAAAGTTTCTTAAATTTGATCATCAATTTTAGGTCATGTGACATGATTGGATACTTTTCTTGCATGTTATTGGTTAATTTGGTGGTGGATTCTAATTTGATTAATTAAGTTAGATTGCATGAAAATTACCTAGAGATGACCACTTTAAGTCTATACACTATTATTTTCTCTTGAGTGGCATGCACTCACTGTTGCTGCAATATCCCTCAGGTCAAGGTTGACCTGGGTAACCAAGCTGAGTCTTGGTTTGGGTTTAGATGTTTGACAATAAGATATTGATTGAAGAAGAGTCAAGTAGGTCAAGGTTGACTGGATACTTGACTGGGAAGTCCTAACTGGGATGTTAGGCTAAATGAAAGTCCTGGTGAGTGAAGCCAGGCAGAAGAAAAGTCCTGGTGAGTGAAGCCAGGCAGAAGGAAGTCCTAGTGAGTGAAGCTAGGCAGATGGAAATCCTGGTGAGTGAAGCCAGGTGAAAGTCCTAGTGAGTGAAGCTAGGCAGATGGAAATCCTGGTGAGTGAAGCCAGGTGAAAATCCTGGTGAGTGAAGCCAGGTGAAAGTCCTAGTGAGTGAAGCTAGGCAGATGGAAAACCCTAGTGAGTGAAGCTAGGTGAAAGTCCTGGTGAGTGAAGCCAGGCAAGGGAAAATCCAGATGGATCAAGGATGATCGGACATCTGGTGTTGGGAAGTCCAAGTAGGTCAAAGGATTGACTGGATACTTGGCATGAAAGAAAAGTCCAAGTAGGTCAAAGGGATTGACCGGATACTTGGCACAGAGAAAAGTCCAAGTGGGTCAAAGGGATTGACCGGACACTTGGTAAGGGAGTCCTAGCAGGTCAAGGGAGTGACTAGATGCTAGGCATGACATACCAACAGGTCAAGGTTGACCGGATGTTGGTTTGGGAGGTTTAGGACTTGGTTTTGGACAAAAACCAAGTGCTGGATCGATCAGTGGATCGATCCAGGCTCTGGATCGATCAGTGGATCGATCCAGACCTGTCCCAGCGAACAGAGAGCTTCTGGATCGATCCGTGGATCGATCGATCGATCGGATCGATGCTGCTTCGCGCGATAAGCGCTGGATCGATCCGTGGATCGATCCAAGCGCGTTTCCAGAGCACAGAGGCGCTCTGGATCGATCCGTGGATCGATCCAAAGCCTCCCCGATCGATTGGGAACATTCGAATCGATCGGGATCCGACCGTTGGCGTCGTTTATAGCTGCAGGCGTTCGATGGCTGCGGAAGAACTTCACCGATTCACTCCAGATTACTCGCCTACTCCTCCACAGCGCTCACAAAGCTCAGATCGCCAGTTCTTGAAGGATCTTGGAAGCTCTCCAAGTCAAGAGGCGGATCAAAGGCAAGAAGAGAAGCTAGGGTTAGGGTTTTCTGTACTCATTGTAAGCTTTGCGCTTGTATTTTGTTTCCCTTTCCTTTCTTCTTGTACTGAGAGTCTTGTAGGGCTTCTCCGCCCTCGGTAGTTACCGAAAAGGAGTGTTTTCATAGTGGAGGGTGCGTGCGTGGTGTGGATCCTTGGACTAGTCACCTCTTGTGAGGTGGATACCAAGTAAACCAACCGTGTTAGCGTTGTTGTATTTGTTTCTGTATTTTCCGCTGCATATTCTTGAAGAAACAAGCAACGCCGAGCACCGAGCGAACGCGACGAGCTATTCACCCCCCCCTCTAGCTACTTTTGGTCCTAACAAGTGGTATCAGAGCGAGGCCGCTCTTCACCGGAATCATCGCCGGAAGGGTCAAGCATATCAAGAAAAGCTAGAGGGTGAAGAAGTTGGAGCAAATTCTTCAAGTTCAAGACTTTATCAAGCTCAACTTCAAGATGCAATTCCAAGATGGACTTGGATTTGACACAAGGGTGGCTCCACCATACACATCGGCAAGCTTCGATTCTTGGAGATCAAGAATTGAAAATTTTCTTATGATGGAGATAGAGCAATGGTTTGCTCTCATGGAAGGTTTTGAAGCTCCCACAAATTCCAAGGGCAAAGTACTCAAAAGGAGCAAGTGGAGCAAAGACCAAATTCAAAGATGTGAGGCCAATGACAAAGTGACCAAGCTTTTGGTCAATTTATTGCCAAGCAACATCTTGGAACAAATTGGAGAGTTTGAAGATGCCAAGGAGCTTTGGAGCAAATTGGCAAGAATTCATGAGATCCCCTCCACTGTATCAAATCAAGAAGAATCCAAAGAGGGCGACTCATTGGATCAAGACCAAGAGGAGGACTCCGAGGTTGAGAGATACTCAACCTCCGAAGAAGAGGAAATCCAAGAAGCTTCATCCTCAAGGGAATGCACCGAAGGGAACAAGGAGGGAGCATACTCCTTGTTTCACATTCAAGATGATGAAGCCTCCACCTCTAGGATTGAGGGGGAGCAATCCTTGGTGACACCGGATCAAGAAGAAGAAGAAGCTTCTACATCCGGGTCGAGAGAAGAAGAGGAGGAAGAAGCTTCTACCTCCACAAGTCAAGAAAAATCAAATGGAGGAGAATCAAGGTCCGATCAAGAGGAAGCTTCTACCTCCGGATCCAAAGAAAAAGATGCCACCCCTACAAGCAAAGGTATAAATATTTCAATTAATAATAAAAATCACATAATATGTTTTGAGTGTAGGGAACATGGGCACTATAAGAGCAAGTGTCCCAACTTGGCCAAGAAGAAGGGTCAAGTGGCACAAAAGGGCAAGGAGAAGCCCAAGGAGACCACCCCCGGGACAAAGAAGAGCAAGGAGCACATTGTGTGCTTCTTGTGTCAACAAAAAGGGCATTACCGAAGTCAATGCCCCAAGGGGAAGAAGATGGTCAAGGCTCATGGAGGAAGCTCTAGTAAAGGGGGAGCCTCTAAGGTAAAGAAGAAGGTAACATTTATTGAGCCTACTCCTCTACATTATGGTAAAAAACATGATAGTTCAAATTTATATCATTTTAATGCTATTTACCATGAAAATAGAAAGCATGATAGTGTTAAAGAAAAATATATAGCTTTTCATGCTAAAACTACTACACCTAAGGCTAGGATGGTAGGTAAAAACCTAGGCAATAACTCTAAGGATGTAAGATACAAGCCTAGAAACAAAAATGCTCATGGATCAAATGAAAAACTAAAAACTAAGGACTTAGTGATAGAAAATCAAGTCTTGAGATCAAGGCTTGATAAAATGAAAAAGACCCTAAAAAGGATGGAAAATATCCTATTAGGGCAAAATGAGCATAACCTAAGTTTAGGGGTACAAAAGCCATCCAATGGCCATAGAGGGTTGGGATACAAACCAAAGGCTAAGAAGGATGTGCCCTCTTACCATAGAGTTCCATATAGTTATGGAACAAACCCTAGGTCTAGTGGTCAAGCCAAAAATACTAGGGAAGTCATCCCTAAGAGTATTTGTGCAATAAATATGACTAAGACTTCTAAGAAGTCTAAGAAAGTCACAAACAAGGTCACAAGGGAGGTTATCCCTAGAGTTGACCTAGAAAATGTGACCAAGGCTTCTAAGAAGCCCAACAAGGTCACTAGGAAGGTATCTAGGGAAGTTATCCCTAGTGAGTACCTAGAGCATCCAAGGAGCACCAATAGGTGTTGGGTTCCTAGGAGCATCTTCTCTACCCCATAGATGGGTTAGAGAGTGTCAACTCCGATTAGAAGGGTAGTTAACCCAACTTTGAGGAAATTGACACTCAAGGAGCATTTTCAAGGTTTTAGTTAACCTTTAAAAATGAAATGGACCTATTATTGACTCCTTGAAAGAGTAAAATGTGCCAAATTGGAGAAGTATTGATTTTATTTTAAAGTGGCACAAATTTGAGAAAACACATGAACTACCAAGTTGGGATTTTGGTATGTTCTTAGGAAATTTAAGGCAATCCGGGCCTTAATTCAAAAGTGCTACTCTTGAAGAAAAATGGAATATGCCAACATTTGAGGACATGTTTATTTTCAATTGGCATACATTAAATCAAGAAAATTAGAAATGCCAAAATTTAGGCTTTGGCATTTTCTTGAAGCACTTTAGGGCAATCTAGGTTTAAGTTGTAAGTTTAGCTAAGACTTTAAGGATACTTAGATAGTTAATCTAGGTATATTTTATTTATGCTAAACCTTGCCATGATTGTTTGCCCATCATATGCCATGACATCATGTCTATTTTTGCATTCATGTTTTATTATGAAAAATCCAAAAATACCATGTCATGACATTCATACATCATGTAGTAATAGGATATTTTCTTTTGAAAATTATTTTCTGTTGATGTATGCCATAACATAATCATGCATTAAGTTTAATTCCTTGTAATTAAGGACGAATGGCATTTAACGACACTTATTGACAAGTGACATCCTGGGTGGATGTCTAATATCTCTAAAATGCCTAGATAGATATGCATGATCCCTAGAATAGGGCAAAACCAAATTTTACATCTCACAAAGACCTCTAAGGTGACTTGTATGTGTTTTAGTGCATATTATATACAAGTGAGATGTTAGGATGATGAACAAAGCTCAAGATGTTGATTTAGTGCATTCCTTTGAGTTTTAAATTCATCAAAACACATAGTTATGTGTTTTCCCATCATTGGGAAAGCTAATGTACAAGTCATGTGCATTATGCCCAAAGAACATGATGGGATATTGGTTTTGAAAATGTTTTTAAAATGTTTTTGGAAAACCTTGGTGAAGGCTATCTTTTGATAGTAATCACCATTGAATAGTTAGACACAAACTTGAAGAAAAACACTAAAGTTTTTGCAAGTTTTCAAGTTTGTGTCAATCTTTGAAAATATGATGTATTTTCATAGAAAACTATTTTTCCATGATTAAGTATGCCCTAAATAATGTCTACACGAAATTTCATAATTTTTGGATTTTTGTAGAATTTTCTAGGGGTTTCTGAAGTTGACTGAAATGGAATTTCAACAACTATCAGAGCTCCGATCGATCCATGGATCGATTGGAGTTCCTGAATCGATCCATGGATCGATTCAAACGGCAATTCCCGCGAGCAGAAGCTCGCTGGATCGATCAGCAGATCGATCCAGGGAGTCTGAATCAATCCGTGGATCGATTCAGAAAGGTTCAATCGATTGGAACCCAACTCCAATCGATCCAAGTTGCTGATTTTGGCTGGGAAGGCCTGATTTCAGCATCTTTGAACCTCCTTGAGTCTAGGTAACCATTTCAAACCCCTTAAATACATTTGTATACATACAAAGGGTGTTTTCATGTTGAAAACAAGGATGGATTGGTTAACGAAGACTAAGTAGAAGTTTAGGTTGAGGTTGTTTCAAATTTTGAATATTTGAACCTCAAAACTTCCAAATTTGGGTTTCCTAATGTTTTAGGGATTCCAAGTCATTGTTGGTGCAATGACAGAAGTTACCACCATGTCTTTAGGGGGAGGGACTCTTTAAAGACATGAAAGTTATTTTTCATGAACCTTGGAAGGTGGTTAACCTTCTGTTGTGAACTTGCTCAAGGTTGAGCATTTAAACTTGAAATGGGGAGAAATGGGGAGTGGATATCCTCATTATTTCAAGTGGACACTCATGTGGTAGATAATGCTCAAGGTTGGGTAGTTGTCTACATTGAGGGAGAAGTTAAGGATAAATGAAGGGTATGAGACCTTCATTATCGTGTTGATCACAACGAGTGATGTTGTGAACAACGATGAGCAACTCTTCAGGGGGAGAGTCTTCAACAAATGGATTTGTTGAAGTGTGCCCAGAATTGGAGCATAGGTTGATGTGTGTCCAACGATGGGTTGATGTGTGCCAATAGGGGGAGAATGTATGGTTAAGCTTAGTCCTTCATTACCTATGGGAAGCTCATGGGGAGAATGAAAGGACTCATGAAAGGGAGTAAGTTAGGCTTTCATTACCTAGAGGGAGTTTGCCCTCTTGGGGAGAATGAAGAGCTTAATTTATGCTTTCATTACCTAGTGGCATGAAGAAGGAGGCTATGGGATTAGCCTAACTTACATATGGGATTGTAAGTGTTATTGTGGTATTGTCAAACATCAAAAAGGGGGAGATTGTTGGTGCAATATCCCTCAGGTCAAGGTTGACCTGGGTAACCAAGCTGAGTCTTGGTTTGGGTTTAGATGTTTGACAATAAGATATTGATTGAAGAAGAGTCAAGTAGGTCAAGGTTGACTGGATACTTGACTGGGAAGTCCTAACTGGGATGTTAGGCTAAATGAAAGTCCGGTGAGTGAAGCCAGGAAGAAGGAAGTCTTAGTGAGTGAAGCCAGGTGAAAGTCCTAGTGAGTGAAGCTAGGCAGATGGAAATCCTGGTGAGTGAAGCCAGGTGAAAGTCCTAGTGAGTGAAGCTAGGCAGATGGAAATCCTGGTGAGTGAAGCCAGGTGAAAATCCTGGTGAGTGAAGCCAGGTGAAAGTCCTGGTGAGTGAAGCCAGGCAAGGGAAAATCCAGATGGATCAAGGATGATCGGACATCTGGTGTTGGGAAGTCCAAGTAGGTCAAAGGATTGACTGGATACTTGGCATGAAAGAAAAGTCCAAGTAGGTCAAAGGGATTGACTGGATACTTGGCACAGAGAAAAGTCCAAGTGGGTCAAAGGGATTGACCGGACACTTGGTAAGGGAGTCCTAGCAGGTCAAGGGAGTGACTAGATGCTAGGCATGACATACCAACAGGTCAAGGTTGACCGGATGTTGGTTTGGGAGATTTAGGACTTGGTTTTGGACAAAAACCAAGTGCTGGATCGATCAGTGGATCGATCCAGGCTCTGGATCGATCAGTGGATCGATCCAGACAGAGAGCTTCTGGATCGATCTGTGGATCGATCCAGAGGTCCCAATCGATCAGTGGATCGATTGGGACGCGGCTGCTTCGCGTGATAAGCGCTGAATCGATCCGTGGATCGATCCAGGCGCGTTTCCAGAGCACAGAGGCGCTCTGGATCGATCCGTGGATCGATCCAAAGCCTCCCCGATCGATTGGGAACATTCGAATCGATCGGGATCCGACCGTTGGCGTCGTTTATAGCTGCAGGCGTTCGATGGCTGCGGAAGAACTTCACCGATTCACTCCAGATTACTCGCCTACTCCTCCACAGCGCTCACAAAGCTCAGATCACCAGTTCTTGAAGGATCTTGGAAGCTCTCCAAGTCAAGAGGCGGATCAAAGGCAAGAAGAGAAGCTAGGGTTAGGGTTTTCTGTACTCATTGTAAGCTTTGCGCTTGTATTTTGTTTCCCTTTCCTTTCTTCTTGTACTGAGAGTCTTGTAGGGCTTCTCCGCCCTCGGTAGTTACCGAAAAGGAGTGTTTTCATAGTGGAGGGTGCGTGCGTGGTGTGGATCCTTGGACTAGTCACCTCTTGTGAGGTGGATACCAAGTAAACCAACCGTGTTAGCGTTGTTGTATTTGTTTCTGTATTTTCCGCTGCATATTCTTGAAGAAACAAGCAACGCCGAGCACCGAGCGAACGCGACGAGCTATTCACCCCCCCTCTAGCTACTTTTGGTCCTAACACTCACAACAATTGAACTCTAGAATTTGCTTAGTTTCTTTTCAAAGTCACAATAGCATTTGTGTGCATGGAAATTGAGGATTTTGTCAATTTTGTTCCCCTTCATACTTTCCAATTCCTTTCCTCACAATTTTCTTATTACATTCTCATCTAGCATTTTAATTCTTGATAATCCTTGCTTGTCATTCTTTAATTGAGTGTTTTGGTTGAATACTTGATGAGTTAGATTTTGCAAGATGATAAAGGATTAAGTGTGGGGGAGGTGTGTAGTGTTTTTGAATTTTTGGATGCACTCGTTAATGAATGGGAAAATTCAAGCCAATGATGGAGTTTTGGAAGAATGCTGTTTAAATTAAGTACTCTTTAGATTGTATGCTAAATGTATCCATATCTTGAGTTTTATAATGTCAAGAGTGAGCTCCAATTGTTTTGAAGTGTAAGACTTGATACTATGTTGATGCATTCAAAATTGTAAGAGACATATGTGGTAAGAAGGTTTTGGAAATGCTGAAATCTTAACTTTCTGTTGGAGTTGCTGTGCTGTGCTGCATTCTGCAGAAATTCACAATGCAGGAATTCTGCATAAATTGAAGTGCAGGGCTGAAAAGTTTGTATCAGTTTTGTATAAAAAATTAGAATGCAATATCCAAATGAGTGGAAGCTTAGTTGAATTTAAGAGTTACTGAAAACAAATGGTATGCTTACCTTGTATGACATTTACAAGATGAGAAAAGATGAATTCAGGGATTTATCTGGACACAAAACAATGCAAGAACAGTGAGCTGTATAGCCACTGGAATGTGATTTAAATGGATCAAAATTCGGAATTCAATGAGTGGTTATTATTTCATCAACTAAGCATTCGAATGGAGTATCATTTACTTGGAAAAGTTGAAGAAAAGGGCAGCAATTGGTTCATTAAACAGTGAGGAAAATGCTGGTGGAATGAATGGACTATCAAAATGTTAGAAATGATATCAGGGAAAGGAGTAACTTAGATGAAGTTTGTAATGTGAAGGAACGAATGGTAATCTTGCATCATTAACCTCTACAGATTCTGATTTCAAATTACTGAAAAGATGCAGTGGTCTGCAAGAATTAATGTGTTGCTACTTAACTTGGAAAATATTCTGCTGAAAGTGAATTTTTGAATCTAAAAACTGAGTTATAAATTTCAGTGGTGTTGGAAATCAGGAGCAACCTTTAAGCCAATATGAATCAAATTGGATTCAGTAATCAGTGAAGAATTAAGTGAGAGAGATTAAAGATCAAGCTTGAACTGAAGCATCAAAGGTAGAACTAAATACATTCAAGGTTCTGAAATTGATTTGTTTAACTGAAATTTTTGAAACTGAAATCAGAAAACTGGAGATGTAGTTTTGTTGAGCATTTCTGTACCAATTTGGGAATTGAAATTGAATCAAGCAAGAATCTGCAAGTAACTTGGAATTGAAGCTGTGAATTGCATAACAGAATTTGATTCCAATTGTTGAAACTGCAGGGAAGGTATTCAGTAAGTATTGTTTCAGTTGGGACATTTCAGCTAAGAATTGGTAGACATTATCAATGGTTATCTTCTTTACAGAATTAGTTGCAACAATTATTTCTTCAAAACCATGTTTAGTGCCAAGTTAATGTGTTGATTTTGTACAATTGAAGTTGGAATTCAACTTCTTATTAATTCAGTGCTAATTGAGAAGCAATGATGAATTGAGATCTATATAACTCAAGATAGAATTACTTCATCTCTCAAGTGTTGAAACTGAATTCAGGGAGTTATTTTCATAGAGTTATTTTGGTGCAAGGGAACCAGCTGCACTTCAGAGCTGAAATCAGTGAGTTGGAATGCTTATTAAGGGATTTATGTGGATGATGAGATGTAGGAATGTTGATTTCAGCAAATGTGAAAGCTGCAACTTAAAGAGTTTGATAGAATCTGAAATGAAGCTGCCTAATAGAAGCTGTAATGTTCAAAATTTTCAAGTTTCTGTAACTGCTGGAACATTATCAAATGCTAAAATTGCTGAGTTAAAAATTCCAGATTTCAAATGGAATTTGTTCTTGTTCAGTTGTTGTGCCAATATCTTGCTACAAGTTCTTGACTAGTTAAACACTAAGATGAAATATGGATGGAAAAAAGTTGAAGGATACTGAAAAGTGCTTACTGCAAAGAATCTATATCAACTTCGAATTGCTTCTTTGATCTGAAAAGAATTGAAGGGCAAGCTAACTGTGGTTGATTGATAAGAAGACAATATTCTTGAGGTTAAAGCTGAATGTTTGGCTGGAGATTTTAAGAAGATCAGAAAAAGTAGAGCAGAAATTTCTACTGCTGGAGCATTTCTGTGATGATAATCTGAATTCAGAAAAACAAGTTCAGAAATTTCTGAAACTGTGAAATATTAGAATTTTGTAATACTTCTTTGAATATTATTGCTTTGCCGAATTTCTGTAGTTAAGACTAGGTTCTTGATTTCTGAAAGTGCCAGCTGGAAAATGCAGTAACCTGTAATATGGAAACTGTCAAGAGTTGAGTTCTTTATAACTTGATGCTGATTGTTGGATGTATTTTTGAGTAGCTTAATATGGAAACTGAAGTATATCAGTGAGGTTTTGAAACTGAAAGTGCAAAAATGAAATTTATTTACACTGGAACCTGAGGTATCTCAATCCAGTGAGTTCCTGCTTATTGAAATCTAATTTCAGAATTTATGAAGTGTTGTAATGTAATGATGCAAACCTTTAAAATCAATTGCTGATCAGAAACAAGGAGAATTCAATTTCATATAAGTGTAGTGTTGAATGATGTTGTTTCCAAGCTTAAATCTTCATGTATTCATTTAGGATATCTTTGAATTCTTGGTTCTGAAAATGAGCTACAAATTTCATAATCTAGCAATGCATTTTAAATTGAATTGTGAAGCTGTTGGTATTTTTAAATTGAATTGTGTGCAAAAGTTGAGGTTGCAAGATAGCTAACTTCTGATTTTTAACCTGGGAAACATCCTTCTTGTATTACTGGGATTTCAAATTCTGAAACTGCAAGATTAAACTATAATACTAGTAATCAGGGCAGCTGTTTGGAATTTAAAATTTTAGCATTTGACATTAAGAATATAATTTGTAAACTATTCACTGGAATCTGAATTCTGTAAATTTGAGTTGTGCGTTGTTTCCCAATTTCTATAATTAAAATCTAAAGCAACAGATTACTGAAGTTAATATTAAAATGTATTCTATGCTTTAGAAGGCAGTGATGAAGATAAAGGTGATCATTTGGCACAAAGAAATAGTGGAAACGAAGGTAGGTTTGCTGAACCTGAGTTTGTTGAGAAAAGAGTGGCTGAATTGCGACATCTTTGAAGAATTTTCTGGTAGAAACTGAAAGGGGTGTATCAAGTCGACATGTGTGTGCTAAGTTTTTGTTGCAGTTTACTTATCAGTGGAAAATTCAGATTTTTTTTAACCTGATTGCTTAGTGGAAACAATTTAGATATGCAGAAGTTTATTTCTAGAATGTTGTTACTGATGCTGCGCTAACTTGTTTAGTTCTCCACTTATATAACATGAACATATCCCTCGAGTTATCTGATATTAATTACAGTTTTGATATCAGATCAGAAAAAAAATCAGATTCTGCTGGATTGTGTAACATGTGATTCTGATTTTGGGAAGCTGTAGCTTGAAGTTGTTGAAGCGATGTTGATCATGAAAAGATGTAATGATCTGAGTTCTTGCTGGTTTTGAGATTCTGTGTCACGCCCCAAAGAAGTCCCTGTCAGACAAAAATCCGACAGCATCTCCCCTGTACCGGTGACAATATGAAGCATCACTACAAACAAATATACATCAGCCACATACGGCTGGAATATTTACACAACCACGCAGTATATATCATCAGCCTACTCGGCTGGAATAAAAGAGACAACAACCACGCAATTATATAAATATTTAACAGCCCACTCGGCCATACAAAAAAAAATAACATAGCGGAAAAACAATACAGGAAAGCCCACGCAAACCAAATAAATACAATACAGGTCGGCACGGCTTAAACACAAATACAACACTAAAACCACAAGATAGCCACATGGCTACACATAAATACAATGCCAAAAATAATAAAAAGATATATATAAAAGAAAACAAGCGCGGTCTTCGGATGTGACGTAGGACCCGGCAGACAGGATACTCCGAGCGACACCAACCATCTACAGGCTACCTGAAAACATAAATATATACATGCGGTGGTGAGTATAGGTACTCAGCGGGTAATAGAAAGGACAGTGCACGGTCTACAAATAAAACATGGAGATCAAAAGTATATAGTCTCAGTAGGGAATAAAGAACATGATCATACTATCATAATCAATACACCTAAACATATCTGACATAATAACCTGACATATAAACTGTACAAACCACAACTAGCATAATGACAGATACATACCCAATCTGGAATCGACACATGGTACAATGATCAGTAAACTCACCGGATCTGCAACAGATATACCCGTGACACCTGTGCAATATAAATACGACTGCATATATATGTAAAATAAATGACATGTATGCAGCATGGCAACCAAATGCAACAATCATATCGCAAACAAATGCAACATACCACAAACACATGCAACTAGTATCTAGTAGGCATGTATGCAAATATAACCCCCAGATGCACCGTGCATCATATGCAAAAGTGCATGCATGCTCCATGGTCACCCCCGCCACCTCTCCGAACACCACGACCCCTGTATGGCCGAGAGGCTTAGGTCTGTGACGACTGTACTACCCTCCAGCCCACTATATAGTGGTCGAGGCGGACAGTCCGCTAATAGCTATCTAGCTAAATAGCATCAGGGTCCCTGACTGCTCACAACGCCGGATCTC